>NC_132920.1:73632443-75002443 GCF_047675955.1 Chlorocebus sabaeus
AAAGCTTAAAGAACACTTGTAGAAGAACTAAACCAATATATGCATAGTCAAGAAACTTGAGATGTACTTTGTAAGGAGGAAATATTTACCAGAACTCAAACGTTATTTCATAGAACAATTATCTTAGTGAGTTTGCACAGCTATAACAGAATACCATAAACTTGGGGGCCTAAACAACAAATATTTATGTTTCACAGCTTTTGAGGCTGGAAGTCCAGGATCAAAGTGCCAGAATGGTTGGGTTCTGGTGAAGGCTTTTTTGTTGCAGACTGCTGACTTCTCATGGTATCTACAAATGGTGGAAAGAATGTGAGAACTCTCTGGGGTCTCTTTTATAAGGGTACTAATCCCATTCATGAGGGCTCCAACCTCATGACCTAAATAACTCCCAAGGCCCCATTTCCTAATACCAGCACATTGAGGGTTAGGATTTCAACATGTGAATTTGGGGGGAACACAAATATTCAGTCGCTAATACCCAGGGTTGGAATCATGCTGTGAGGTTGGGACAAGAGATTGAGGGGTTGAGGACAGTGGCAAAGGAGGATCTGAAACAACAGATCTGGCAGGCTGGGCAATGAAGTGAGCAAGAAGAGAGGTGAAAGCTGGGGAAAAAATATGAGGTGGAAACCTCCATGAAGTTCCAGGGTGCAGGTTTGAAGACAAGGAGCAGGAAAGCTGGCATATTCAGGGAATGTGAGTCTCAGAACTGAAGATTATAGAGAGAGCTGGGGGAAAACAGGAAATTTAAACTAACCTTAAGGAAAGAGACTGGCTATAATATGGACTTGCAAAGAGGTAGGGGAAAGAAGTTGACAAGTCTGTCATAATCAGCAAAGGTTAGCTATTTTAACCCAGAACTTGAGAGCCTCTAAAAACATGTATATGAACATACATAAAACATATATATATATGAACACACATAAAACACATATTATATACATATACGGCTTGTAGTATTTTTCCAAGTAACTCCAGGGGTCTGTTCCAAATTCCTGCATCTTCTGTTTGTCAGCTATATACCCTTGGGCAAATTCCTAATTTCCCTAAGGTTTAATTTCTTTGCCTGTTAAAGTGGGATGCTATTGCCTACATTCCATGGATTTTCTGAAAGTGTGTTCATTTTGTGATAATTCACTGGCAAACTTAAGATTTATGTACTTTTCTGATCATATGGTATGTATCAATGTTTATTTGAAATATTTAAAGAACACATATAAAAACATATGTTTTTAAAGGCTCTCAAATTCTGGGTTAAAATGTATAGAGATAGTTTCATTCATATATATATTACTAATATATACATATATATTATGTAACTTACTAATTAATAAATGTATAAATACATATACATGTATGTATATATAAATACAATATATACATACAAAAAATATATATATATACATGTATATGTATTTATACATTTATTAATTAGTAAGCCAAACAAGTGGAAGCTTCATTTTTAGTGGAAGATCTGGGCAGGCACATATAATTTGGAGGCTTCTTTTTATCCTAGATGAATAGATCCATTGCATTCTATAATTTAAAGAGTATTAAGTTTTATAATGTATACTGAATTCATACATTCAAATTAAGGTTAAGTGGACCATGAGAATGAAAACGCTTTGTTTTCTGTTGATAATTAAAAGGCCTCTTATTTCTCCTCAGAGGAAAGTGTCAGATTACTAGTGGGTAGAAGCTGCTGTTTGGAAATGACTCTACCACTGGCTGCCATGGACCTTTGGGGAGGGACTTGTGGATATCTGGGCCATTCTACCTGCTACCAGCGCTAACTCCAGTATTGGTGAGGGTTTCGAGATGCCAGGCTTTATCCAATGAATGTTTTTGAAAAATTTTCTCCCTGAAATATGTTGAAACCATCTCTAATGGCTCTAAATTACACACACTTAACTTCACTTGGAAGGAGCTTGAATTCTCTAATTAATCACAATTAGAAGTCACATTATAAATGAAAGGGCTTAATAAAGAATTAATGACAAATTGTACTTCAGATGTTGGGGATGTAAGAGGTAACGTTACCATTTACATGTTAGAGGTTTTATTCCAACACATCCTGCTGGTTATTATGATTTCATGTTGTTCAATGTTTTCTAAATCAATTATGCTGTCTGTGGTGCCTATATATTAACCTAAAACACAGAGATGAAGCTCTCAAACCAGTGTAAAGAGATGGTTTTTGTTATTTTGGGCTCACCCCATGGATGCAGTTGCATGTGTGTTTAAGAGTCCGGAGTACATTTTCTTCATTTTCCATTTCTGAAACTGTGATTTCTGGCACAAATAGCAAAGCAGAACTAAGTGAAATTTGCAGTGCCTGAGGATCTTCAAAGGAGTTTTCTAAAGGTATCATGAATTGATAACTGATAGACTCAGCCATGCAGAGCATTTGTTTGTTGCCTCTGATGGCTTGGATCTCCCCTTTTATAAACAAATTCTTTTTGAATAATAAAGGACATCAAATAAAACCTCATGCTAGTGCTCCAGATGCTGGCACTCTTCAGCAGTTAAGCTCTGCTCCCAAGATTTAGAGGGAACTGCGGATGGTAATTTACTAAAAATACTCTGAGGTCTAACTTTAAAGAACTAGGAACTCTCACGATAGTTTATATTAATTAATTAACTAATTACTGCTGTTGTGGGGAAGTTTCCAGCCGATAAATATAACACACCATCTTAGGGAACAGAGTTTTAGTGGTTGACGTAGTATTTAAAACATTTAGCTTGATAAATCTGCCTTTGTTCTAAGAATAAATACTGAATTTTTGATTTGAGAGGACAGAAAATATATTTTCTCTTAAAGTATGTCTATCACTACTGGCCTGGGTTGTGGTAATTAGAGAATGGACAAGTATCTTTTTATAAAATATGATTTTATTTTCTACTTCTATTTTAGGTTCCTGTGCTGATACATGTGCTGATACATGTGCTGATACATGTGCTGATACATGTGCTGATACATGTGCTGATTTGTTACATGGGTGAATTATGTGTCACTGAGGCTTGGTGTACGAATGATCCCATCACCAAGGCAGTGAGCACAGCACCCAATAGGTAGTCTTCCAACACGCTTTCCTCCCCACTCTTTCAAGCAGTCTATGCTGTCTATTGTTCCCATCTTTGTGCCCATGTGTATTTAATGTTAGCTACCACTTATCAGTGGTATTTGGTTTTCTCTTCCTGCATTAGTTTAGTTAGGATAAAGGCCTCCAGCTATACCCATGTTACGGTAAAGGGCATGATTTCACACTTTTTTATGGCTGTGTAGTATTCCATGTTGCATATGTACCACATTTCCTTTATCCAGTCCACTGTAGATGGGCATCTTGGTTGATTCCATGTCTTTGCTATTCTGAAGCTGCAATGAACATACGAGTGCATGTGTCTTTTATTTTGTAGAACTGTTTATTTTCCTTTGGGTATATACCCAGTTGTGGGATTTCTGGGTCAAATGGTAGTTCTGTTTTATGTTCTCTGAGAAATTTCCACAGTGTTCTGCAGTGACTGCTTTTCTCTACAATCTCTTCACAGGTTTTTATTTTTTTACTTTTTAGTAATAACCATTTTGACAGGTGTAAGGTGGTATCTTGTGGATATGATTTGCATTTCTCTGATGATTAGTGATGATTAACATTTTTTTCATGTATTTTTTGGCCACATATATGTCTTCTTTTGAGAAGTGTCTGTTCATGTCCTTTGCCCATTTTTTAATGAGGTTATTTTTTTTTTGGCTTGCTCATTTAAGTTCCTGATCTATTTTGAATATTAGACCTTTGTTGGATTAATAGAGTGTAAATATTTTCTCTCATTCTGTAGGTTGTCTGTTTACTCTGTTGATAGTTTCTTTTGCTATGCAGAAGCTCTTTAGTTTAATTAAATCCCACTTGCCAGTTTTTTTTTTTTTTTTTGGTTGCAGTTGCTTTTGGGGACTTAGTCATAAATTCTTTTGTCGAGGCTGATGTTGCTGATCTCCAGAATAGTATTTCCTAGGTTTTCTACTAGGGTTTTTATTGTTTTAGGTCTTATGTGTAAGTCTTTAATTTATCTTACATTAATTTTTGAATATAATGAAAGGAAGGGGAAAAGTTTCAATTTTTTGCATCTTGATAGCTAGTTATCCCAGCACCATTTATTGAATAAGGAGTCCTGTTCCCATTGTTATGTTTAAAAAATTATTCAAAGCTTTACATATGTCTTACAGAAAACCAAGAAAATATAACCAAAACAGCCTAAACCATTCCACATAAAGAAAACTATGTATTCTAAATAGTATAGTACTCATACTTCTTGATTTATGTATCCTATACTGTGATATCTTATGGCACAGTGCCTTGTCTGACTTCCAGTTCTCATCATCTATACCCATACCATAGCCTTAACTGAATGCACCTTTGGTGTGTGAAGATTCACAAACCAAGAACTGAGATATTTGGGACAATGAATAGATACACTGTGAATAGTATCATGCATGACATACTTGAATGGATATTAGTTATGAATGGTCACTCAGTGGCAATAACCATGAAGTGACCTATTTGGAACATAGAATAATGGTCTGTAAACCTTAAAAAAATTCTAGACAAACATGTTTAGTGCACATGTATCATGATTTGCCTGTGGTATATTCTCTTTTCTACTAAACCTGCTTATCATTCAGATCTCATCTTTTATCTGTGTTTAATGGAAATTTTATATTTTCTATTCTGGTTAGAATATCTTTTGTTTTAAATCTTAGAAATTATTCTGAATGTTTAATACTGGTCATTGGATTGTGGGTTTATCTCAGACAGTTATTGGAAACGAAACTGGGCCAAGACAATGATGGCATCTCTGCTCAGTAACCACCAATCCTAATGCTGTAAGTACCCTCCAGGGACTTACACCATGAGTATGCTGGGGTCAGTATTGACTGTTTCTTAGAAACGGGTAGTCTGGGGAACGTTGAGTACATTTTGATATGATTTTTGGTGTTAGGCTTAAGAATGTTCAAATGGCACCAGAACACAGGACCTGCATGGTTCTATAGATTAATGACAGCAAGAAGACCTGTCTAGTTCACTTTGCTTCAAGACATTTAAGTAGCTTCTGAGGCCAAACTCATGATGTTAACACATTTAATTAATTAAAGTCAGTTGAGAATTCAAAACAGAGGGCAGAAAGGAAATTGACACAATAATTTTTTTTCTCCACATACATGTGAATATTGTCTTAAATTAAGTAAATTGAATAGGTCGTGCTGAAAGTAGTCATGGCTAATACAGCACTGGCATGTGATCCACCGGTGGAAAGCAACTCCTCTCCTCCTAGTAAACATAATGCATTGCTTAATTCTGGAGTGGCCCTGAAAGCCAGCAGCAGAAGAGTTGCCTGATTGGCAAATGATCTGAATGATTGAGATGGTTTCAGTGAGAAATGTCAACCCCTCCCCTGGGAGTGTCTGTGATGCGCTTGTGTGGGCAATAGCAGGATTGGGTTGGGCCGGCAGGGGGTCAGGAAAGTGCGAGACAGATGTCCAGGTCTGAATTAAGCCAGTGATTTGGGAGCCAGAAAATGAAGACCAGGGAGTCAGTAGTTGATTGTGGCCAAGAACAAGATGGAGATCAGGAAGCCAGGACATCAGACCTGTACGGAGAAGAATAATCAGGCCTGGGTGGTGAAGAATGAAAGAATGAGACGTTTAGAAATTGAGTTCACTTGCAGATCTGGCATAGCACAAGCAAGCAAAATGCAAGCAAGAATTGAACCAGCAAATGTGCAAGTCATTTATGGTGTTTTGTGCTTCTTCGTCTGGCAGGGTAGGGCTTGTAGTATTTTTCCAAGTAACTCCAGGGGTCTGTTCCAAATTCCTGCATCTTCTGTTTGTCAGCTATGTACCCTTGGGCAAATTACGTAATTTCCCTAAGGTTTAATTTCTTTGCCTGTTAAAGTGGGATGCTATTGCCTACATTCCATGGATTTTCTGAAAGTGTGTTCATTTTGTGATAATTCACTGGCAAACTTAAGATTTATGTACTTTTCTGATCATATGGTATGTATCAATGTTTATTTGAAATATTTAAAGAGTTTAATTTTTTTTGCTTATTTTAAGAATATGTTTATTTTAACAATGTAGGCTGGCAACAGTGGCTCACATCTGTAATCCCAGTGCTTTGGGAAGCCAAGGCAGGTGAGTAGCTTGAGCCCAGGAGTTTGAGGCCAGTCTGGGCAACATAGTGAGACTCTGTCACTAAAAAAAGTAAAAAAATTAGCTGGATGTGGAGGCATGCATGTTAATCCCAGACACTTGGGAGGCTGAGGTAGGGGGATCTACTGAGCTGGGAGGTCAAGGCTGCAGTGAACTGCGATCACACCACTGCACTCCAGCCTAGGTGACAGAACAAGACTGTGTCTACAAAAAAAAAAAAAAACAAATAGATAAAAAATTATACTTTGCGTGCGTGTGTGCGTGTGTGTTCTGGCAGATAGTAGAAACTACTGTTTTTAGATGGTTTAAGAAATGCTGTAGGGAGCAGAAGTTTTAAGTAGATTTTTCATAAAATCTTATGTTATATTTGAGCAGATTCTTTAAACTTGTCTATAATTAACCAAGCTTGTGTGATATATGGCCATTTGCTTCTTTAAACACAGGCAAATGCTTCTTTATTTGTGAAGGCTATAGGATTACAGTTGGGCCTATGCAATACCAATAAGTAAAATAATCAGATAATTAAATAGATATTTTGGTTGCTACAGTGAATCAAACACCCAGATAGGCAAACATATACTTTTTTTTTTTTTTTTTGAGATGGAGTCTCACTTATTCACCCAGGCTGGAGTGCAGTGGCACAGTCCTGGCTCACTGCAACCTCTGCCTCCCAGGTTCAGGTGATTCTGCTGCCTCAGCCTCCTGAGTAGCTGGGATTACAGGCACGTACCACCATGCCCAGCTAATTTTGTATTTTTAGTAGACACATGGTTTCATTATGTTAACCAGGCTGGTCTCAAACTCCCGACGTCAGGTGATTGCCCGCCTCGGCCTCTCAAAGTGCTGGGATTATAGGTGTGAGCCACCGCGCCTGGCTCATATACCTTTGTTTAGCTAAACTGTGAAATTTAAATTCTGCTGTTTGGAATTATGAAACTACAATTTTCCAAATTATGGAAAATTATGACATGTTAATAAGTGCTAAGGGCCAAAAAACTTCCATGGCCAACTGAGTTTGGGTAACTTATAGTGTTTGCTTCTTTAGAAGTAAATGGAATTTTCATTTTTTTTTTAATGGAACCATATTCTCAGGAAGCTAGTTGGGATATTGATGTAGACATTTTTTGACTCACAGTTTGGGTTGAAAGAGAAGATTTGTTTGGTTAATTGATATTGGTATTCCTACAAAGTAAGAAATTATAATTTCCTCAATTCTTAGGCTACCATTACTACTTTATTTGAAAATTAGGAATTTACTGTTATGACTCCATCTAATAGACTTCAAAGTTTTCAAGGATGGTGACTTTATATATGTATGCACCCAGCTTTTGTACTTAGTAGGGATCAAGTAAATAAATAATAGGCCAGACTATAAGCACTTGAAAGAAGTTTGGGATATGAAAGGTAGGCATTTTCATGAACTTTTAATTCTTCTGGATGCCTAAGGACTATGGAATTTGAGAAGATAATTTACAAGTAATGTATTAGTCCATTTTCGTACTGCTATGAAGAAATACCCAAGACTGGGTAATTATAAAGAAAAAAAGGTTTAATAGACTCACAGTTCCACATGGCTGGGGAGACCTCACAATCGTGGTGGAAGGTGAAGGAAGAGCAAAGGCATGGCAGCAGGCAAGAGAGTGTGTGCAGGGAAGTTGCCTTTTATAAAACCATCAGATCTTGTGAGACTTACTCACTATCCTGAGAACAGCACAGGAGAAACATGCCCCGGTGATTCAGTTACCTTCCACTGGGTCCTTCCCATGACACATGGGGATTATGGGAGCTACAATGCAAGATGAGATTTGGATGGAGACACAGCCAAACCATATCAAGTAGTGTTTCAGAATTCTTTTGGCCCTAGATTTTATAAGGTATTTGCAAGGTATCGGTAAGAATGAAGATTTTCATTCTCACAGAAGGCTTTTCTTCCTAGTCCCTCCGTTCATTCACTGGAACTGCGGAAAACATTCACAAGTGATAATCTCTGAAGTAGTCTCTTTGGCCTCTGCCTAATATTTCTGTTCTGCTATGAAAGTTCTTTCTAAAACATGAGTTTAAATTAGGGGTCAGCAAACTTTTTCTGTAAAGGGCCAGATTGTAAACATTTTAGGTTTCATGGGCCGTATAGGCTTGGTGTCTGTTGCAACTACTCAATTCTTTCCCTTTATAGAGCAAAGGCAAGCACAGAGAACTTATAAAGAAGGAGTGTGACTGTGTTCCAATAATACTTTATTTATAAGAATGGCAGATTTGGCCCTCAGGCTATTGTTTGCTGACTCCTGATTAAAGTCATGTCACTACATTACTGAAAATTGCTTGATGGGTTTCCATTGCAACAGAAAAAAGTTCAATATAACTAGCCTAGTATACAGCAGTCTGTAATTCTACCCCAGTCTATCTTTCTACCGTTATTTCAACTACATCTCAAAGTGAGAACCATTATAATTTGCTGATTACATTCTGAGTGGGTTACCCACCAACAGGGCTTTATGGTCTTCAGCAGCCCTGTTATCCTACACCCTGAACTAAACCAGTATCTTTGCTACAGCTAATCTTGGTGTAGGACCAGATATTTGATTCTATAGGCACTGAGGTGTAGTTTGAATTGTAATCCCCAAATCTTAACTAACAACCAGAGATGCCTATGTTTAACCTGTTGAGTTGTCATCAGAAAATGGGCATGTAGGCCGGGCGCGGTGGCTCAAGCCTGTAATCCCAGCACTTTGGGAGGCCGAGACGGGCGGATCACGAGGTCAGGAGATCGAGACCATCCTGGCTAACACGGTGAAACCCCGTCTCTACTAAAAAAAAAAAAATACAAAAAACTAGCCGGGCGAGGTGGCGGGCGCCTGTAGTCCCAGCTACTCGGGAGGCTGAGGCAGGAGAATGGCGTGAACCCGGGAGGCGGAGCTTGCAGTGAGCTGAGATCCGGCCACTGCGCTCCAGCCTGGGCGACAGAGCGAGACTCCGTCTCAAAAAAAAAAAAAAAAAAAAAAGAAAATGGGCATGTAGTGTCCATGTGTATCGGTTGTGTAAACAATTCAGACTGTTAATTTTTAATATACATCTTTTCTTTCTTTTTTAAAGGGTAGAATAAAAATTTGTCATTTATAATTGATGACAGTTGGGTATGTAGTCTTCATACTTCATCTTTCTTTTCTGAACATAAAAAATTTATGTGTTTTAAACATCCATTGGCTGGTTATGTTTTCAGAATACATGGTTAGATTAATTCATTAATGGCACCTTCAAATTTTCCTTTGTTAGCTCCAGAAAATTCACTCATCTTTTATTCCATTTTTAAAAAGTGGAAAGTTAGCATGCATTCGACTTCCACTCTGAAGTAACATCCTGACAGTAATCTACGTCTACTTCAAGGAATACCACTCTGGTATACTTTTCAGAGAGAATGCAAGAAAGACTTGATCATTTTGCAAGGCCTGCACCACGAGTCTGAAGAGTCAACTACCATGGGTTTATCTCCTGTGCTGTCCAGGCTTCCTGAGAAGCATGTTGCTTTTCATCTGCTTCACTGTTTTGGGTACCAGAGTCTGACATGTGACCCTAAGGACCCTTACATACATTTTCAACTGAGTTATTGAACATATTCACCAAATTCTTTAGCAAATTCAAAATGGTAGTAGCTATTTAAGTTCCTTAAATACCTAGTTGGTGGAGGAGAACTGAAGTGGGACACTACCCAAATTTATCGTTACCTGTTATTTTTACCAAGAAACATTTTCAGTTCTGAAGATGATTTTAAAAATCCATTAAATTATTAGGAGAGATACAACAAAAGATTGGAAAACTTGAATAGAAGTGTTAATAAACAGGGTTCACAGAAAAGAAAAAAATATTCTTTTGGTTTAAAGTTTCTTAACTTTTGAGTGTTCATTCATTTGTTCATGAATATTTATTGCTGATCTACTATGTTTGATATTCTGGAATACAGAGATGTTAAAGATGTTATGAATAAATACCTGTGAGCAGTATTTTGGATATTGCCCCAGTGAACATTTAAAACAAATGCCATAGCCTGGCCTTCTGACTCTGTTCTCTGTGTGTGTGTGTGTGTGTGTGTGTGTGTGTGTTGTGGTAAGACAATGTTGGGGGTTGGGCATTTTAAGTGCTATCTTGCGTGGAAAAACACTTAAAGATAATGCTGTTGTTATTTCAGCGAAGTAGTCCTTGATGTTCTATTTGATATGATGCTTTTTGTCAGTTGGTTTCTCAGTGTTAATGTCTCTACCAGATTAAAATAACCCATCATGTTTTAGAATATTAGCCACATTTAACTCAAACTAATTCTCAAAAGAAAGATGACATATTTAATCAAGGTAAATACATTGATGGCCATTTGAAAATACATTTTTAAAAGTGACTTCAATCAGACAGTAACTTAAAGAAATACTCTGTAGAATGTAAACTTGAAGTTGACTTGTAGCAGGTGTAGATTACCTTCCTTATTCCTTGACCAAGGATGATTCGGGAAAATGCATTGACCGCACCACAAAGGGAAGACTCTTGCACAGGGCCAATGGGAGTGACTAGTGCACAAGTGCTGGATGTGATTTCTCTCTGTCTTCGGGTTCAGCTCCCTTGGGAGCCTCCTCTTGATGGCCACTCAATTGACAGCCTGTTTTCCAAGAACAATTTTGGGCTCAAAATTCTAGACTAGCTATCTCTGCTCAGGGCGTGAGCAAATATACTATTGCTCTGACTATTTTTCTCTTTGGCTTGTTCTGTATTAGTCTTCCTTTCTTAAGAGTGGGAGTACCTTGTATTTGATTGAGGGTATGGGAGGGAGTGGGCAAAGCAGGCCATTGTTGTTGTTTTGGCTCCAGGTTACATATGCTTTCCTAACCCCTTGGCATAAGGAGTCCCTTGGTGGCCTACCACAGCTTATAGTGCTGGGCCACAGGCTCAGAGAAGTACGGTGTTTACTTGATGGCCATTTCCCTCTGTGCACATATTTCCTTCCGTGTGTATGTATTTCTCAGACCCTGCATGGAGAGGAGGCAGTTTGAGCACAGGATTTTGAATTAAGTTCCCATGAATAAGCCATGTTTTTCTTTGTTTTCATAATCATAAATCTGTACCCCTTACTGATATAACTTATATGTGCTTTAAAGGAACCTAGACCTTCAGGTATAGTTGAGTAATTAAATTTTATTTATTTTCATATTATAAAATGCTGTATACATGGTAAAAAATCAAACAATAAAAACTAAGTTAAAAGTGATTATTCTATTTGAAACCTAATGTTTCAATTGCCAGAGGTAATATGCCTTTCAATAGTTTCTAATGTATGTCTTCAACACTTTGTATGCATATATACCAATGCATAATTTAGAGGCATATAAAAGAAATTAAAACAGAATTATTTAAAAAATACGTAGCACAAATGAGATTAAGCAATTGTGTAATCTGCTTTTTAAAATTTAACAATATCTTAAAGATTGTTTCAGGACCTACCTCAATCTTTTAATGGCTGCATTGTTTTCACAGCAGAGATGTATAATAATTTATTCAATGAGTGGTTGATTAGTTTAAAGATAATAAACAGGTTATTGAACAGAGAATACTAAACTGAAGTTATTTCTCCCAGAGTAAAGATCTCTTTCAAACCTACCTCTTTTTTTTTTTTTCCTGGAAAATAAAATTTCAGGTCTACACTGTTGTTGGAACTGTGAGTTTTGGAGATGCTAATATCATCAGTTGGAACAACAACAATAAAAAGAATTACAACAACAAAAATTGTGGTTGGATCATATTGTAAGGTATTAATCCAAGTCAAGTATTTCTTCTGTAGTATCCTGACAGACCCTCCTTTTAGACTGTTGTGGAGATAACAGCCACCTGCATCTGAAGCAGCCCCAAAGATGAGGAAATTTTTAAAGAGAGGCCAGTGGCTAAAATGACAGGGAGATTCAGAGAGGTTCTCTGAGCTCTCAGAAACTAGGTAATACTTGGGCTGGGGAAGAGGGAAAGAGAGGCAAAAGAACTATTCATAAGAGAGGCAAAAGAACTACTCATAAGAGAGGAAGTAATATGGGAAAAACTGGGGAGAGGAACAGAAGAGAACCATTCTGGGAGGTGAGTGAATGTGGACTCTGCTTTGAGTAAGCTCCTGTTCCCAGGACTCTCCCTGGTGTCTGGTTGTCTCTCCCTTTTCTACTGTTCTTTATTTCCTGTGATCAGTCTCGGAAAGGAAAGTTGTTGTTGCTGGGGAGCTGAGACATCCTAGGGTGGCCTTATCCCCTGATCAAAGCAGGACAGATGAAGTGGTTGGAAATATGCTGGTGAGCTAGCTTGGTAGTGGGCACACAGGTCTCATACTCAACACTGTAGTCAAAGCAAACAGAACACAGAGGTGAACAAAGACCCTTTGAGAAATGAAGTTAGTATGGACAGCTCTTCTGAGTTTGCTATAAAGAGGAGCAGAGAAATGAGACTATTGGGTTAAAGGAAGGTGGTAATACAGTATCAGTGAAAATACAGCAATTCATGTATATGAAGGCTTACTATGTGCAGATGCTGAGCATTTTATCTATATTATCTCAATTAACCATATGGGAAATAGGTAGCTAGCTAGATTGGATTGCTGGGGAGAAGAAAATTTTTCTAATTTTACAGATGAAGTTGAGGAGGCTTGGGATTTTTATGAAACTACTTGTCTGAGGTTTCACAGCTAGTTAAGGAGAGTCAATATCTGAATTCAGGCAGTCTCACTCTACGGCCCAGACTCTTAGCCACTGAACCACCTCCCCTGATTAGTAGGAAAATTAATATTAGGTTGATGCAAAAGTAATTGCAGTTTTTGCCATGACTTTAAAAAGGCAAAACCACAGTTACTTTTGCACCAGCCTTGAAAGAGTATCTACATTCTCTGACTGGGGACGGGTCAAAGATAGGAGGTATAAAAATGAATGCAATTGAAGGAGAGTGCTGGAGTTATCTAGACTATGCCGTCTTGATATTTTTTGAGAAAGATAAGCTAGGGAAGTCACCTTCAAGTCATCTAGGGCAGACAATACAATTCAACCGGTGGAACTGGATTTAGATGGGAGGTGAGAGGATGGTGGAGCTCAGTGCAGAGGCCTATGAGCCTCAGGTGCTGGGTAGTTTTGGAGAGAGCAATTTTGTTTGAACATGAATGTTTTACTTGAAACGCTGACAAAAGATCTTGTTTTCCTTAAAGACTGGGGCCTAAAAGAGGGATCTTAAGGTGTTCTTCATGACTACGTTTTGCATTTGTAATTTGCTACTTATCTACTTCTTAGACTGAAAATACATTTTTTTTTTTTAAAGTAAAGTGACTTGTGCATATGAATGGGCCGTTTGAAATATCAAAGTGAGCCCGAGGCGGCAGTGATGCTAGTGATTGTCTGCCACCCCAGCATCTCTGTTTCCTTCTGCCAACAGCTCCAACTTTCATTTGACTGCCTATCTCTATTTCCACCTAAGGCCTCAGACAATTATTTCCTTATAGTTCTATGGCTACAGTGATTGGCTTAGCCATGGACATGTGACCTAAGCTACTTCAAAAGAAATGTATCAGTTTTTTTGGGCATGGTGGAACACAGATTTTTCTTTTGTCCTTTGGGTTTGAACCTGGGAGAATTTAACCCTGACTGCTGCTGGCAACCTGCTGACCAGAGGGGACAGCCTGTGTAAAAAGGAAGTTTTCATATATAGGTGAGTGGAGCCAGTTCTAGAAATAAAGAGTATTGGTTCTGTTTTCATTACTTTATTCCTTTTATCAAGCCATATCTGAGGGAAGTCCTTCCCTGGACTTTGCAGTTAGGGGAGACGAAATTTTATCTTTTTACTTAGCTCACTAGTGATTGGGGTTTCTGTCATTTGCAACCAAAATAATCCTAGTTAATATATAGGGGAGAATAATTATTTATTCATTGGACAAGGCGGAAGAAAACATCAGTGATGAATGCAAGAGGCTTCCTTTTTGGGGGATCTCTAAAAGCTTCAAAATAGAAAATTATTAAGGTTGCCAAATAGATAACTCTCAAACTTCTTATGAATAAATAACGAATAAGAGATGCCACTGGAAACACTTGCTAAACTCATGATACATCCCTGAAAAATAAACTAGAATTCATAGTCTGTGAATAGCATTGAGCTATAAACCACCCCATGGAGCAACGTGCTCCATTCTTAGTTTCAGTACAATATTTTAGTCTGTGAATTATTCAAAGAGATACACAGGATTTTTATATGGCTTTAACATTTTAGAAATATATTCTGGTTTTATTTATAACAGCCATTGGTCAATCTTCCGTTTGTCACATATAAAATAATGTATAGTGATAGACAAAAAGGATAAATTATTTTCTTAAAAAATAAACTTTACAGTCAATTTTTAAAAACACACTTATTTGTAGTTTTTTACTCACATTCATGTTCAAAAATAGTGACTGCAATCTTGTCAACATTTTATTTTAAAGATTTTTTGCCCCAATTAGAATATTAATATTTTGAAATTTATAAATCCTAAAAGCATTGTTTTCTTTGAAAAATTTAACCCATGTCAGCATATCACTCCTAGAAAAGTTCGATAAGTGGAATATAATGGAGAAAAATTAAGGATGGCCAATATTAATATTTTATAACTAGAAGAAAATTATTAAACTGATCTAAAAGTATTTTCCTGATATTCTACTTGGAGAATGGAATCTTAAGCTTCTTAATTCCTTGTGATGATGTGGAGTAAATTAAGAAATTATTACCTCAAGGTAGTCTAGACTGGACATGTTATTGTAAAAAGGGGAAAATAAAATGTCTTTCTAATTGTTATGGATTCATTTTAATAAAGTTTTACATTGTATATATTACATTAGAAAACTTATTTTGCCTCTCAATATCTCTAAACTTAAGTTTTGTTTTGTACAAAAATGAAGATATTTAAGTTTTTATAGAGAAACAAGCCATGAATGAAGGAGGCCAGAAAGCGTTAAAGATACTCCCTTTGACTGTTTATTTCCATTACAGGTAAACCACTGTTTAATAGCATCTTTAAAAGCATATATTTTCAGAAAACCAAATATTCCTCCTTCCAGTGTGTCTTTCTAAACAAGTAGTATAGAAGGGAATGACCTTAGCAAAATATCTCTTTGTATTTGGGTGGTAACTTCCTTTCTGCATTTTAAAAGATAGGAACCTTAAAAAATCGCCTGTACTCCTCTGTGTGGACTGCAGTCATCATATGGTGAAGATGTTAAGAATATAATTTTTATTTATGGCAAGTATTTGTCTAGATTTTACTAAACATATCTTTATAACACACATTTATTTGTCTAGAATCCAAGTATCTAGAAATCTTATGTAAGCAGATTCCCTTCCACTCCCTGCCTTTATGATAGAACCATGACTGGGCAGTGGTTGAGTAAGATGAATGGGAATAGACTGGGGAAAGGAATCCAAGGTGGTCTGCTATGTTTAGATAAAATAACTGGTCTTATTTTTGGATATGAGGAAAAAAGATCTACAGGTGATGAGACCAACCCATCTAGAGGTCTAAAATTGCTCTTAGCTGTGCCATTATTGTATCCACTCTTAGCACATAGCATTGTCCAGGCACTTTGTGTGGTGGAAATGAATGTGTAGGTAATATGGACCAAGAAGGCCCAATAGCAGCAGGTATTGGGAACTCAGTGATACAAAGACAAAGATGGGGAGGGGAAACCTAGCTATGGTGAAGACCAGCATGTTCACATTCTTGTGAAGACTGCAAACTCCTTGAAAGCAAGGAAGCAGGTTCAGTTGGTTTCTGTAATCTCTCTAACATAGTTTGATGCATAGTAGGTGATATGATTTGACTGTGTCCCCACCCAAATTTTATCTTGAATTGTAACTCCCACAATTCTCACATGTCATAGAGGGGAGGAACCTGGTGGGAGTGACTGGATTACGGGTGCGGGTCTTTCCTGCATTGTTCTTGTGATAGTGAATGAGTCTCACGAGATATGATGGTTTTAAAAACATGAGTTTCCCTGCACAAGCTCTCTCTTTGACTACTGCCATCCATGTAAGATGTGACTTGCTCCTCCTTGCCTTCTGCCATAATTGTGAGGCTTCCCCAGCCATGTGGAACTGTAAGTCCATTAAACCTCTTTTTCTTTCCAGTCTCTGGTATGTCTTTATCAGCAGCATGAAAATGGACTAAGACAGTAGGTACTTGTTTTCTCATTTAATTTCTCATCTAGAGGGTAGAACAAGATGGTGGAATAGAAACCTACACCATTAGTCCCCCACCATGGAGGAATCCCAAATTGTAACAACTGTCTGTGCACAGTAAAGCACTGTCACAGAAACCAAAAATCGGGTGAGCAGTAACAGTACCTGGTTTTAACTTAATATCACTGGAAGAAGTAGTGAAGAGAGTTAGAGAGAGAGTCCTGAATTGCCAACACCAATCCTTCCCCATCCCCCAGCAGCAGCCATGTGGCACTAGGCATCTGTGCATTCTGGGGTGGGGTTTGGGGGAGAGCACAGCAATTGGGAAACTTTATTTTGAATTCAATGGTGCCCTGTCATAGTGGAGAGCAGAGCCATGCTGGGTTCAGCCAGTGCCTGTGCTTAAAGGAAACATTTGGACCAGCCCTAGCTGGAGAGGAATCACCCATCCTAGTGGCTGGAACTTGAGTTTTTCTCCAAGCCTCACCACTGCGGGCCAAAGTACTCTGGGGTCTTAGGTAAACTTGAAAGACAGTCTAGGACACAAGGACTGCAGTTCCCAGGAAACTCCTAGTGGTGGGCTGGACTCAGAGCCAGAGAACCAGGGTAACACATGACCTATGGAGACACTGGCCTGGGTGGCTAGGGGAGTGCTTGTGCCACACTTCCCCAAACTCCAGGCAGTGCAGCTCTTACATCAAGGAAAGTGAATCCTTCCTTTTGCTTAAAGGAAATGACAGCATAGAGCAAACAGTAAAGAGAACTTTGTCTTGCATCCCAGATACCAATTCAGCCATAGTAGCATAAGGCATTGGGCAGAGTGCTGAGGCCCCTATTCTAGGCCGAAGATTCCAGACGACATTTGCAGACATACCCTGGGATGAAAGGGAACTTGACACCTTGAAGGGAAGGACCCAGTCCTGGCAGGATTTATCACTTGCTGACTAAAGAGCCTATGGACCCTTAAATATTTAGGAATTGATTAAAAAAAAAAAAAAAAGACAGATCTCGATAATGAAAATGATAAAACACTGATGGAAAAAATTGAAGAGGATACCCCAAAATGGAAAGATATTCCATGGTCATAGATTGGAAAAATCAATATTGTTAAAATGTCCGTACTACCCAAAACTAATCTACATGTTCAATGCAATTCCTATCAAAATACCAATGACATTCTTTACAGAAATAGAAAAACAATCCTAAAATTTATATGAAACAACAAAAGATCCAGAGTAGCCAACATTATCCTGAGCAAAAAGAACAAAATGGGAGGGATCATACTACCTGATTTCAAATCATATTGCAGGGCTATAGTAAACAAAACAGCATGGTGCAGGAATAAAAACAGACACATAGACCAATGGAACAGAATAGAGAACCTGGAAACAAGTTCACACACCTACAGTGAACTTATTTTTAACAAAGGTGCCCAGAACATGCACTGGGGAAAAGACAGTCTCTTCAATAAATGATGCTGGGAAAACAATATCAATATGTAGAAGAATGAAACTAGATCCCTATCTCTCACCATATACAAAAATCAAAATGGATAAAATACTTAAATCTAAGACCTCAAACTATGAAACTACTACAAGAAAACATTGGGGGAAACTCCAGGACATGGAACTGGGCAAAAATTTCCCACGAGCACAGACGACCAAAGCAAAAATGGGCAAATGGGATCACATCAGGTTAAACACCTTCTGCACAGCAAAGGAAACAATCGACAAAGTGAAGAGACAACCCACAGACTTGGAGAAGATATTTGTAAACTACCCATCTGACAAAAGATTCACAGTAGAATATATAAGGAGCTCAAGCAATTCTATAGGATGAAACTTTAATAATCTGATTTAAAAATAGACAAAAAATTTGAATAGACATTTCTCAAAAGAAGACATACAAATGGCAAATAGGCATATGATCATGTCACCCCACTTAGAATGGCTTTTATCCAAAAGATAGGCAATTACAAATGCTGGCAAGGATACAGAGAAAAGGGAACTCTTGTTCACTGTTGGTGGTAATGTAAATTCATACAATCACTGTGGAGAACAGTGTGGAGGTTCCTTAAAAAACCAAAAACGGAGCTACCATATGATCCAGTAATTCCACTGCTGGGTATATACTCCCCCCAAAAGGAAATTAGTATTATCAAAGAGATATCTGCACTCTCATGTTAGTTGCAGCACTGTTTACAATAGCCAAGTTTTGGAAGCAATGTAAGTGCCCATCAACAGAAAAATGGATAAAGAAAATGTGGCACTTATATACAATGGAGTACTATTTAGCCATAAAAAAGAATGAGATCTTATCATTTGCAACAACCTAGATGGAACTGCAGGTCATTATGTTAAATGCAATAAGCAGGCACAGAAACACAAACATTGCACGTTTCCACTTGTGGGATCTAAAAATAAAAACAATTGAACTCATAGAGATAGAGAATAGAAGCTTGTTTACCAGAGGTTGGGAATTGTAGAGGTCATGGGGGGCATGGGGAGGAGATGAAGATAGTTAATGGGTTGAAAAAAAATAGTTAATAAGATCTAGTATTTGATAGCACAACAGAGTGACTATAGTCAATAATTTAATTATACATTTAAAAATAACTAACTGTAGGGGTTCAGTCAGGATGGTGGGAAAAACAGTAAAATTAACACAAACCCTCTTGGCAGGCCTGGGGGTTTGCATAAAGAGTTTAGCTGAAGACAGCTAGATTCTCTTTTCAGGAGTCAGAGAGCTTAGGGCACCGATACATAGGAATGTTTAGTAGTTTATCTAAATAGCTTGTTTATTCATGTGTTTCTAAAACTAACCTTTGATCATTTGTAGGCAGGATGGTGCTCTGGAGGCAGGGGGTTGGTGTGGGGAAAGGTGACCCGGTTGATTACCCTCTAATGGTATTGATTCAAAGCCTTTGTCATTTAATGTGTGCTGAATAAATGCTGGAGGGGTGGCCAGCGGGTTGGAGCCCCTGGTTGCAACTCTTTACAGCACTCTCCTGGGAGTCTATAAGCAGCCTGGACTCTCAGCCAGACTGACAAGCATAATATCTGTGTCAGTGTACATTATTCATCTGTCGCTGGGTCAGGGTCTGCAGGATGGACCCTCGCAACTAATGATATAATTCAATTGTAACACAAAAGATAAATATTTGAGAGGATGGATACCCCTTTTCCATGAAGTGATTATCATGTATTGCATGCCTGTATCAAATTATCTCATGTACCTCATAAATAGATATACTTGCCATGTACCCACAAAAATTAACAATTCTCACCTATTACATGATGAAAAAAGGTAGAGGCTCATTTCTCTCAGAGTACCTGTAAAACAATTAATTTACTGAGAAACTAGGTGTGAAGGAAGGTCTTAGATGTGATATAGAATGCAAAGAAGAAAACTGAGTTCTGGTTGATGGGGGATGAAAGCATCAAGACACGTGATAACATTAATTTGTTCACTCAACAAATATACATTGAACATTTGTTCTGGATCATGTGTTGCACAAGGGAGAGAAGCATGAATAATATAGACAAGAATTTCCTGGTTGCATTTAGGCTCCATCAGGAAGACTTGAATATGACAAAAATTTAACCACTAGTGACACGTGCTCAGAAGACAGACATGCTATGATGAGCATGTGGTGTTGCTTGAATGGGGTGTGAGCAGAGAGGCTTCCTAAAGTGATATTTAATCTGATTCCTGAAAGAAAAGTATTGGTTAGGTCAAGAGGAGATCTGCTTAGACAGAGACAGGACCATGTGTAAAGATACTGAGGTGGACAGGAAGTTCACCCTTGTGACAAACTGAAAGAAGCCTGCATGGCCAGTAAGTGACATGGAAAGTAAAACGAAGAGAAATTAGAGACTAGGAAGGAATCAGATTATGCAGAACCATGAAAGTCACCTTCAGAATTATATAAATTAAGTTTCTTTTGCTTGACAGTGAAAGGAAATAACATATAAATGAAATGAAATAACAACCAATATGCAGGACAGATTGGGTAGATCCAGTAATCTTTTATTTTTATTTATTTTTTTTAAATTTCCACTTTCATTTTAGATTTACATGGTACATGTGCAGCTTTATTACATTAGTTTATTGCATGATGCTAGGGTTTGGGATATGAATGACCCTGTCACCTAAGTAGTGAGCATAGTACCCAATAGGTAGTTTTTTTTTTAGCTCCTGCTCCCTTTCTTATCTCCCCCATCTAGTTGTACCCAGCCTCTATTGTTCCTTTTTTTTTTTTTTTTTTTCTTGGAGACAGAGTCTCGCTCTGTCACCCAGGCTGGAGTGCAGTGGTGCGATCTCAGCTCACTGTAACCTCTGCCGCCTGGGCTCAAGCAATCCTCCCACCTCAGTCCCGCAAGTTGCTGGGATTATAGGCATGAGCCACCATGCCTGGATAATTTTTGTATTTTTTTGTAGAGATGGAGTTTCACCATATTGCCCAGGCTGGTATTGCTCTCGTTTATTTTTTGTTTATTTATTTAATTTATTTATTTTGAGACGGAGTCTAGCTCTGTCCCCCAGGCTGTAGTGCAGTGGCGTGATCTCAGCTCACTTCAAGCTCTGCCTCCTGGGTTCATGCCATTCTCCTGCCTCAGCCTTCCGAGTAGTTGGGACTACAGGCGCCTGCCACCACGCCCGGCTAATTTTTTTGTTTTTTTAGTAAAGACGGGCTTTCAGCATGTTAGCCAGGATGGTCTTGATCTCCTGACCTCGTGATCCGCATGCCTCGGCCTCCCAAAGTGCTGGGATTACAGGCGTGAACCACCGCACCCGGCCTATTGCTCTCATTTTTATGTCCATGTATACCCAATGTTTAGCTTCTACTTATAAGTGAGAATGTGTGATATTTGCTTTTCTGCTCCTGCATTAATTTCACTTTGGATGATGGCCCCCAGTTGAATCCATGTTGCTGCCAAGGACATGATTTCATTCTCTTTTTTATGGCTGGCTAGTATTCTATAGTATGTAGGTACAAATTTTCTTTATCCAATCCACTGTTGGGCACCTAGGTTGATTCTATGTATTTGCTATTGTGAATAGTGCTGCAATGAACATGCAAGTGCATGTGTCTTTTTTGTAGAATAATTTATTTTCCTTTGGGTATATACCAGTAATGGGATTGCTGAGTCAAAAAGTAGTTCTGTTTAAAGTTCTTAGATAAATCTCCAAACTGCTTTCCACAGTGGCTGAACTAATTGACCTTCCCATGAAAGTATATAAGCATTCCCTTTCTCTGCAGCCTAACTAGCATCTGTTGTTTTTTGACTTTTTAGTAATAGCCATTCTGACTGGTTTAAGGTGGTATCTCATTGTGGTTTTGATTTGCATACCTCTGATAATTAGTTATGAATATTTTTTCATATGTCTGTTTGCCACCTGTGGCTTCTTTTGCGAAGTGTCATGTCCCTTGTCTGCTTTTCAATGAAGTTATTTGCTTTATGCTTGATGATTTAAGTTTCTCATAAATTCTGAATGTTAGACCTTTGTTGCATGCATAATTTGTAAATATTTTCTCCCATTTTGTAGGTTGTCTGTTTACCATGATGATAGTTTCTTTTGCTGTGCAGAAGTTCTTTAGTTTAATTAGATCCCACTTGTCAATTTTTGTTTTTATTGCAATTGCTTTTGAGGACTTAGCCATAAGATCTTTGCTCAGGCTGATGTTGAGAAGGATATTTCCTAGGTTTTCTTGTAGGATTCTTACAGTTTGAAGTCTTACATTTAAATCTTATTTATCTTGAGTTAATTTTTTCTTATGGTAAATGGTAGGGATCCAGCATCAGTCTTCTGCATATGGCTAGTCAGTTATTCCAGCACTTTTTATTGAATACGCAGTCACTTCCGCATGGTTTATTTTTGTCAATTTTGTTGAAGATCAGATGGTAGTAAGTTTGTGACTTTATTTCTGAGTTCTCTATTCCATTGGTATACGTGTCCGTTTTTGTATCAGTACAATGCTGTTTTGATTACTGTAGACTTATAGTGTAGTTTGAAGTCAGGTAATGTAATACCTGGGGCATTTTTTTTTCTTTCTTAGGATTGCTTTCCTATTTGAGCTCTTTTTTTGGTTCCATATGAATTTTGGAATAGTTTTCTCTAAATCAGTTAAATGACATTGGTAGTTTGATTGATATAGCATTGCATCTGTAGATTGCATTGAGCGCTATGGTTGTTTTAATGGTACTGATTCTTCCAAACTATAAGCATGGAATGTTTTTCCATTTGTTCATGTCATTTATAATTTCTTTCAGCAGTTGTCTTATAATTCTCTTTGTAGAGATCTTTCTCCTCTTTGGTTATATCATAGTTGTCTTTCCAGGAATTTGTCCATTTCCTCTAGATTTTGTAGTTTGTGTGCATAGTGGTATTCATAATAATCTCTGAGGATCTTCTGTATCTCTGTAGAAATGGTTGTAATGTCATATTTGTAATTTCTGATTGTGCTTATTTGGATCTTTTTCTTGTTAATATAGCTAGTAGTCTATTAATCTTGTTTATTTTTCAGAAAACAAACTTTTATTTGACACCTTGTGTAAATTTTTGGGTCTTAATTTTATTCAGTTCTGCTCTGATTTTAGTATTTCTTTTCTTCTGACAGTTCTAAGGTTAGTTTTTCTTGTTTTTCTAGCTCCTCTAGGTGTAATGTTAGATCATTAATTTGAGATCTTTCTGTCTTGATGTAGGACTTTAGCACTATAAACCTCTTAACACTGCTTTTGCTGCATCCCAGAGATTTTGATATTTTGTATCTCTGTTTTCATTTCTTTCAAATAATTTTTTAATTTATGACTTAATTTCATTGTTTCCTCAAAAGTCACTCAGGAGCAAGTTGTTTAATTGCCCTATAATTGTGTGGGGTATTGATTTCTAGTTTTGTTCTACTCTGGTTTGCGAGTATGGTTGGTATGATTCTGACTTGTTAAAAATATATTGAGACTTGCTTATAGCCAAGCATGTGGTCAATCTTGGAGGATGTTCCATGTGCAGATGATAAGAATGTATATTTTATGATTGATGAGTGGAATATTATGTAGATGTCTATTAGTTCTAATTGGTCAAGTAGTGAGTTTAAACCCTGAAATTCTTGGTTAGTTTTCTGCCTTGATGATCTGCCTAATGCTGTCAGTAGGGTGTTGAAGTTCCCCATAACTTTTGTTTTGTCCAGGTCTTTTCATGGATCTAGAAGTACTTGTGAATCTGGGTGCTCCAATGTTGGCTGCATATATATACATTTAGGATAGTTAAATCTTCTTGTTAAATTGATCCTTTTATTATTACATAATGCCTTTCTTTGTCCTTTATTACTGCTGTTGGTTTCAAGTCTGTGTTATCTGATATAAGAATAGTGACCACCTCCAAGGATCTTGACTGCAAGATATTGTATAGGTAGTACTTTCATTAAACATTAGCAAAAGGTATTCTTGTCCTAGGCCCTGTCCTTTGGAAGGTCCTGTTTTGTCCTTCCTTTAACGATACTCTTCCCTCTGGAGGAAGGGGTTCTTAAGGCCAAGTGTAAATGCCTACCCAGAGCCTACATCCATCCTCTAGATCACACCGTGGTATTTGGAATTTGGTTTTCTCTGCTCTAAAATTACCATCCCTACTTTTGGAATTTGTGTGTATCTCTTACTCCCCAGTATAGAATCTTCCATTAGAGTGAAAACCCTGGAAACATCCATTTGAGGGGTTTTGTTTGGAGATAGGACATGAAAACTGAGGTGGTACCGATTGTCTACCACATTGTTTGGTGCATTTTAGGTACTCAAACACTGCTGATCAATGAATAAACAGGACTCAGTCAGAGGAGATGTATTGACATGCACACAAGGCCCTTAAAGAGTCATATGGAAACAGCTGGCAGAAAAAGAATTCAGGTAGAATTCTGAATCATTTGGTTCAGAATTTTCAGGAACCTGAAAATTCTAAATTTGAATCTAGGCTTCCAGATCACTATGAAGGATAGCAGACAAAATATATTCCTGTTAATGAATTGTAAGCTTGGCTTATAACTTTTACATATTTCAACATGTGGCATGTTGTTTTCCATTTGTACTTTTTACCCTGGGCCCTGCAAGTATTACAAATAGGTCTGCTTGTGAACTTTTTCTAGGGCCCTTATATTAAGTAGGGTCAGGAATTAACTATAGTTGCTGGTATCTATTCCCTTTTCTCAGGTTTCAAATTCCCAGGAAGGAGAATCATTTCAAGGCAGGGCCACATGGAATAGACATAAAGATTAGGAAAAAATTCTGGAGGTTGAACAGCTACACTTATGGATATGTGTTTTAGGAGTTTAAACTTAGCTAAGACTGGTGAAAAACATTGAAAGGTTTTAAGCAGGTAAGTGACACGGTTGGATCTGATTTTTTTTTTTTTTAAAGTTCTAGGGTACATATGCACAACGTGCAGGTATGTTACATATGTATACATGTACTATGTTGGTTTGCTGCACTCATTAACTCCTCATTTACATCAGGTATTTCTCCTAATGCTATCCCTCCCCTATTTGCCCCCACCCCATTACAGTCCCCAGTGTATGATGTTCCGCATCCTGTGTCCAAGTGTTCTCATTGTTCAATTTCCACTTACGAGTGAGAACACGTGGTGTTTGGTTTTCTGTCCTTGTGATAGTTTGCTCAGAATGATGGTTTCCAGCTTCATCCATGTCCCTACAAAGGACATGAACTCATCCTTTTTTATGGCTGCATAGTATTTCATGGTGTATATGTGCCACATTTTCTTAATCCAGTCTATCACTGATGGACATCTGGGTTGGTTCCAAGTCTTTGCTATTGTGAATAGTGCTGCAATAAACATACATGTGCATGTGTCTTTATAGCAATATGATTTATAATCCTTTGGGGTATATACCTAGTAATGGGATGGCTGGGTCAAATGCTATTTCTAGTTATAGATCCATGAGGAATCACCAAAGTGTCTTCCACAATGGTTGAACTAGTTTACACTCTCACCAACAGTGTAAAAGCGTTCTTATTTCTCCACATTCTCTGTAGCACCTGTTGTTTCCTGACTTTTTAATGATCGCCATTCTAATGGGTGTGAGATGGTATCCCATTGTGGTTTTGATTTGCATTTCTCTGATGACCAGGGATGATGACCATTTTTTCATGTGTCTGTTGGCTGCATAAATGTCTTCTTTTGAAAAGTGTCTGTTCATATCCTTTGCCCACTTTTTGATGGGGTTGATTTTTTCTTGTAACTTTGTTTAAGTTCTTTGTAGATTCTGGATATCATGTCATCTGCAAAGAGGGACTATTTGACTTCCTCTTTTCTTCATTGAATACCCTTTATTTCATTTTCTTGCCCGATTGCCCTGGCCAGAACTTCCAACACTATGTTGAATAGGAGTGGTGAGAGAGGGCATCCTTGTCTTGTGAGTTTTCAGGGGGAATGCTTCCAGTTTTTGCCCATTCAGTATGATATTGGCTGTGGGTTTGTCATAAATAGCCTTATTATTTTGAGATCCATTCCATCAATACCTAGTTTATTGAGTTTCTAGCATGAAGGGCTGTTGAATTTTGTTGAAGGCCTTTTCTGCATCTATTGAGATAATCATGTAATTTTTATCTTTGGTTCTGTTTATGTGATGGATTATGTTTACTGATTTGCATCTGTTGAACCAGCTTTGCATCCCGGGGATGAAGCCCACTTGATCATGGTGGATAAGCTTTTTGATGTGCTGGATTCGGTTTGCCAGTATTTTTTGAGGATTTTTGCACCGATGTTCATCAGGGATATTGGTCTAAAATTCTCTTTTTTTGTTGTCTCTGCCAGGCTTTGGTATCAGAATGATGTTGGCCTCATAAAATGAATTAGGGAGGATTCACTCTTTTTCTATTGATTGGAATAGTTTCAGAAGAAATGGCACCAATTCCTCTTTGTACCTCTGGTAGAATTCGGCTGTGAATGCATCTGGTCCTGTACTTTTTTTGGTTGGTAGGCTATTAATTATTGCCTCAATTTCAGAACCTGTTATTGGTCTATTCAGGAATTCAACTTCTTCTTGGTTTAGTCTTGGGAGTGTGTTTGTGTCCAGGAATTTATCAATTTCTTCTAGATTTTCTAGTTTATTTGCATAGACATGTTTACGGCATTCTCTGATGGTAGTTTGTATTTCTGTGGGAATGGTGGTGATATCTCCTTTATAATTTTTTTTTTTTTTTTTAAGACGGAGTTTCACTCTGTCTCCCAGGCTGGAGTGCAGTGGCACGATCTCTGCTCACTGCAAGCTCCACCTCCCAGGTTCACGCCATTCTCCTGCCTCAGCCTCCTGAGTAGCTGGGACTACAGGCGCCCACCACCACGTGCAGCTAATTTTTTGGATTTTTAGTAGAGACGGGGTTTCACAGTGTTAGCCAGGATGGTCTCGATCTCCTGACCTCGTGATCTGCCCGCCTCGGCCTCCCAAAGTGCTGGGATTACAGGCATGAGCCACCACGCCCGGCCCCCTTTATCATTTTTTATTGCATCTATTTGATTCTTCTCTTTTCTTCTTTATTAGTCTTGCTAATGGTCTATCAATTTTGTTGATCTTTTCAAAAAACCAGCTCCTGGATTCATTGATTTTTTTGAAGGGTTTTTGTGTCTCTATCTCCTTCAGTTCTGCTCTGATCTTTGTTATTTCTTGCCTTCTGTTAGCTTTTGAATTTGTTTGCTCTTGCTTCTCTAGTTCTTTTAATTGTGATGTTAGGGTGTCGATTTTAGATCTTTCCTGCTTTCTCTTGTGGTCATTTAGTGCTATAAATTTCCCTCTATACACTGCTTTGAATGTTTCCCAGAGATTCTGGTATGTCGTGTCTTTGTTCTGATTGGTTTCAAAGAACATCTTTATTTCTGCCTTCATTTCATTATGTACCCAGTAGTCATTCAGGAGCAGGTTGTTCAGTTTCTGCTCTGCTTTGGCTCGCCCTCTGTGGGCTGTACTCACTTTCTGACCAGTTCCAATGAGATGAACTAGGTACCTCAGTTGGAAATGCAGAAATCAACCATCTTCTGCCTCATTCACGCTGGGAGCTGCAGACCAGAGCTGTCCCTATTCAGCCCTCTTGGAATGGACCCAGTTGGATCTGATTTTTTGAAGGATTCTATTTTTTTTTGTTTGTTTGCTTGTGGAGAATGAACTAGAAGGGCTAAGAGTAGATGCGGGGGGGTCACCTAGGAAGTGCAGATAAGACATGATGTTGGCTTAGAAAAGAGTCTTGGATGGTGGCAGTAGTCGTGGAACGAAGTCAGTGGAGATGTGTTTACAAGTAGAATCAATAAAACTCACCAAATCATTAACTCTAGAGGGTGAAGAGGGTAATATCAGGAATTAACCCTACATTTCTGACTTGCGTAAGACTGACCTAATGTTAATATGGAGAACTGCATTCTCTTTTGAACCCATTCCAATTAAGAGTTTTGTCTCTACCATTTCAGCCAAATTCACCTTATCAAGGTCATCAGTGATTTTCCTTTAGTGAAATCTAGAGGGTAAATGTCAACTCTCTCATCTTACCCTCCTGTTAGAAGCATCAGACAAAGCTAGTCTTTCTGTGAAACCCTTAGTTAGGCTGTAGTGGAACCTTCCTTTCCAGGTTGCTTCATTCCACCAGGTGTTCCTTCTTAGCCTTATTTGTTGGATCCTTTACTCCTTTGCTAGCTTCAAAGATTAGAGACCATCCAAGGGTTGTGTCACTGGATCATTTCTCTTTATTTACTTTACTCTCTAGGTAAATTTATTTAGTTCCTGGCTTTAAATTCAGCTGACCACTTCCAAATTTATTATTTATTTCCTGATTTCTTCCTTAGACTCCAGACTTATAGCTTGCTCTCACCCTCTGCTCAAACCTGCCATTTTCACAGTCATCCCACCCCTTCCATATACGATAAAACTCCATTCTCCAGTTGCTCAAGCCAAAAAGTTAGAAGACATCATTGATTCCTTTCTTTCAGATACCATACCCAAATCATCAGAAATTCCTGATGGGACACTGTGAAACACATGCAGAATCCAACCACTTCTCATTGCCTCTTCTGTGATTATCCCAGTCCAAGTCAGCACCTCCTCCATCTGGATTATTGCAAACTACAGTCTTGCTTTCACCCTTGTTCTAATGCAGCCAGTTTACCACACAGCAGCTAAAGTGATCCTTCTAAAAAAGAAATGAAGTCAGTCATCATTCTACCTAAAGTCTGCTTTGGCTTTCCATTTTATGCTGTGAAAATCAAAGTCCTTACTAAGACCTACTTAACTCTATCTTATTTGGCTATCTGATACCTCTCTAATGTTATCCTTTTATTTTCAGTGATTGTACATCATTTTTTTCCTTTTTTAAAATTTTAAGTCCTGAGATACATGTGCATAATATGTAGGTTTGTTACATAGATATACATGTGCCATGGTGATTTGCTGCACCCGTCTACCCAATCATCTAGGTTTTAAGCCCTGCATGCATTAGGTATTTGTCCTAATGTTTTCTTTCCCCTTGACCCCAACCCACCAACAGGACTTAATGTGTGATGTTCCCCTCCCTGTGTCCATGTGTTCTCATTTTTCAACTCAGACTTATGAGTGAGAACATGCAGTGTTTGGTTTTCTGTTCCTGTTTTAGTTTACTAAGGATGATGGCTTCCAGCTTCATCCACGTCCCTGCAAAGGATGTGAACTTATTGTTTCTTATGGCTGCATAGTATTCCAAAATGGGAATTTCTCTCCACAAGCTCTTTCTTTGCCTGTCGCCCTCCTTCTAAGTTGTGACTTTCTCTTCCTTGCCTTCTGCCATGATGGTGATGCTTCCCCAGCCACATGGAACCATGAGTTCTCCATTAAACCTCTTTCCTTGTAAATTGCCCAGTATCAGCAGTGTGAAAATGGACTAATACAGTAAATTGATACCAGTAGAGTGGGGTGTTGCTGAAAAGATACCTGAAAATGTGTAAGTGACTTTGGAACTGGATAACAGGCAGAGGTTGGAACAGTTTGGAGGGCTCAGAAGAAGACAGGAAAATGCGGGAAAATTTGGAACTTCCTGTAGACTTGTTGAATGACTTTGCCCACAGTGCTGATAATGATATGGACAATAAAGTCCAGGCTGAGGTAGTCTCAGATAGAAATGAGGAACTTCTTGGGAACTGGAGCAAAGGTAACTCTTGTTATGTTTTAGCAGAGACTGGCAGCATTTTGCCCCTACCCTAGAGATTTGTAGAACTTTGAACTTGAGAGAGATGATTTAAGGTATCTAGTGGAAGAAGTTTCTGAGCAACAAAGCATTCAAGATATGACTTAGGTGCTGTTAAAGCCATTCAGTTTAAAAAGGGAAACAGCATAAAAGTTTGGAAAATTTGCTGCCTGACAATGCAATAGAAAAGAAAATCCCATTTTCTGATGAGAAATTCAAGCTGGCTGTAGAAATTTGCATAAGTAACGAGGAGCCAAATGTTCATCCCCATGACCATAGGGAAAATTTCTCCAGGCCATGTCAGAGGTCTTTATGGCAGCCTCTCCCATAGCAGGCTGGGAGATCTCGGAGGAAAAAGTGGTTTTGGGGGCTGGGCCCAATGTTCCCACGCTGTGTGCAGCCTACGGACTTGGTGCTCTGTTTCCCAGCTGCCCCAGCTACGGTCTGAAAGCAGCCAACATAGAGCTTGGGCCATGGCTTCAAAGGGAGCTTCCACATGGTGTTGAGGCAGCTTCCACGTGGTGTGGAGCCTGTGAGTGCACAGAAGTCAAGAACTGAGGTTTGGAAACCTCCACCTAGATTTCAGAAGATGTATGGAAATGCCTTGATGCCCAGGCAGAAGTTTGTGGTGGGTGGGGCGGGGGGGGGGGGGTGGTGTCCTCATGAAGAAACTCTGCTAGGACAGTGGAGAAGGGAAATGTGGGCTGTGAGCCCTGACACAGAGTCCCTACTGGGGCACTGCCTAGTGGAGCTGTGAGAAGGTCACCATTCTCCAGACCCCAGAATGGTAGATCCACTGACAACTTGTGCCATGCGCCTGGAAAAGCTGCAGACACTCATTGCCAGCCTGTGATGGCAGCTGGAAGGGAGGCTGTATCCTGCAAAACCACTATGGGTGCCTACCTTTTGCATCAGTGTGACCTGGATATGAGACATGGAGTCAAAGGAGATTATTTTGGAGCTTTAAGATTTGACTGCCCTGCTGGATTTCAGACTTGCATGGGGCCTGTAGCCCCTTTGTTTTGGCCCATTTCTCCCATTTGGAATGGCTGTATTTATCCAAGTAACTAACTTGCTTTTGATTTTACAGGCTCATGGGTAGAAGGGGCTTGCCTTGTTTCAGGTGAGACTTTGAACTGTGGATTTTGAGTTAATGCTGAAATGAGTTGATACTTGGGGACTGTTGGGAAGGTATGATTGGTTTTGAAATGTGAAGATACAAAATTTGGAAGGGGCCAGGGGCAGAATGATATAGTTTGGCTCTGTGTTCCCACCCAAATCTCATCTTGTAGCTCCTATAACTTCCACTTGTTGTGGGAGAGATCTGGTGAGACATGATTGAATCATGGGGGTGGGTCTTTCCCATGCTGTTCTTGTGGTAGTGAATGGGTCTCATGAGACCTGATGGTTTTAAAAATGGGAGTTTGCACAAGTTCTCTCTTTGCCTTCTGCCGTCCTTGTAAGATGTGACTTGTTTCTCCTTGCCTTCCAACATGATTGTGAGGCTTCCCCAGCCACGTGGAACTGTGAGCTCTCCATTAAAGCTCTTTCCTTTGTAAATTGCCCAGTCTCACGTATGTCTTTATCAGCAGTGTGAAAACAGATTAATACAGTTGGTTTAAAGTCTGTTTTGCCAGATACTAGGATTGCAACCCCTGCTTTTTTTTTTTCTTTTTTTTTTTCCTTTGGCTTCCCATTTGCTTGATAAATTTTCCTCCATCTCCTTATTTTGAGCCTATGTGTGTCTTTGCATGTGAGATGGATCTCTTGAATACAGCAAACCAATAGGTCTTGACTCTTTACCCAATTCACCAGTCTGTGTCTTTTAATTGGGAGCATTTAGCCCATTTACATTTAAGGTTAATATTGTTATGTGTGAGTTTGACCCTGTCATCATAATGCTAGCTGATTATTTTGCACACTAGTTAATGCCATTTCTTCATATTGTCATTGGTCTTTATGTTTTCATGTGTTTTACAGTGGCTGGTACTGGTTTTTTCCTTTCCATATTTAGTGCTTCCTTCAGGAGCTCTTGCAAGGCAGGCCTGGTGGTGACGAATTCCCGTAGCATTTGCTTGTCTGAAAAGGATTTTATTTCTCCTTCACTTATGAAACTTAGTTTGTCCGAATATGAAATTCTGGGTTGAAAATTCTTTTATTAGGCTGGGCGCAGTGGCTCAAGCCTGTAATCCCAGCACTTTGGGAGGCCGAGATGGGCGGATCATGAGGTCAGGAGATTGAGACCATCCTGGCGAACACGATGAAACCCCATCTCTACTAAAAAGGATAAAAAAACTAGCCAGGCGAGGTGGCGGGTGCCTGTAGTCCCAGCTACTCGGGAGGCTGAGGCAGGAGAATGGTGTAAACCTGGGAGGTGGAGCTTGCAGTGAGCTGAGATCCAGCCACTGCACTCCCGCCTGGGTGACAGAGTGAGACTCCGTCTCAAAAAAAAAAAAAAAAAAAAAAAAAAAGAAAATTTTTTTATTTAGGGATGTTGAATATTGGTCCCCACTCTTTTCTAGCTTGTAGAGTTTCTCCTGAAAGATCTGCTGGTAGTCTGCTGGGCTTCCCTCTGTAGGTGACCTGACCTTTCTTTCTGGCTGCACTTAATGTATTTTTCCTTCATTTCAACCTTGTAGAATCTGATGATTATATGTGTTGGGGTTCTTATTCTCATGGAGAATTTTAGTGGGGTTGTCTCTATTTCCTGAATTTGAATGTTGACCTGTCTTGCTAGGTTGAGGAAGTTCTCCTGGATAATATCCTGAAGTGTTTTTTCCATATTGGTTCCATTCTTTCCCTCTCTTTCAGGTACTCCAATCAGTTGTAGGTTTGGTTTTTTTTTACATAGTCTCATATTTTTGTAGGTTTTATTCATTCCTTTTCACTCTTTTTTTTTTTTTTTCTAATATTGTCTGCCTGCCTTATTTCAGTAAGATAGTCTTCCATCTCTAATATTCTTTCTTCTGCTTGGTCAATTTGGCTATTGATACCTGTGTATGCTTTACAAAGTTCTTGTGCCGTTTTTCAGCTCCATCAGGTCATTTATGTTCCTCTCTAGACTGTTTATCCTAGTTAGCAGCTCCTGTAACCTTTTATCAAGGTTCTTAGCTTCTTTGTATTGGGTTAGAACATGCTCCTTGACCTCAGCAAAGTTTGTTATTACCCACATTCTGAAGCCTACTTCTGTCAATTCATCTGTCTCATCCTCCATCCAGTTCTGCACCCTTGCTGGAGAGGGGTTGTGATTATTTGGAGGAGAAGAAGCACTCTGGCCTTTTTGGTTTGCAGTATTTTTTTTCATTGATTCTTTATGATCTTCATGAGTTTGTCTAGTTTTAATCTTTGAGGATGCTGACCCTTGGAGGAGGTTTTTGTGGGGACTTTTGAAATTGATGCTGTTCTTGTTGCTTTCTGTTTGTTTTTCTTTCAATAGTCAGGTCCCACTTTGTAGCACTGCTGTAGTTTGCTGGGAGTTCACTGCAGGCCCTATTCATCTGGTTTGCTCCTGCACCTGGAGATGTCACTCAAGGAGGCTGGAGAACAGCAAAGATGGGTGCCTTCTCCTTCCTCTGGGATCTCTGACCTTGAGAGGCACTGACCTGATGCTAGTAAGAACACTCCTGTATAGGATGTCTGACAACCCCTGTTGGGATGTGTGCTCACCCAGTTGGGTGGCACAGGAAGCAGGACCCATTTAACAAAGCATTTTGGCTGTTCCTTGGTGGGGGGGGGGTGTTCCTTGAGCCCCTGGCTTGAGTTGGAGTTCCTGTGCTGCAATGTTGGCTGCTGCCCCTCCCCAAAGGAGCTCTGATGGCTTAGACAGCAGGCAGCCACAGCAGTGGTGATGGCCACCCTTCCCCCTGGGAACTCAGCAGGCTTAGGCTAATTCTAGCCAAGTGGGTGTTGGGAATCTGTGCAGCTCCTTGGTTGGGGCCCAAGACTCCAGTAGTGTGGGCTCCCGAGTGGGATATTCCAATCTGTGGGTTGCACAGTTCCATGGAAAAAGCATAGTTTCCCAGGTTGGGTAGTAGGCTCCCTTGGCTGGGAGTGTGGGCCCTGCCCCACGTGACTCTCAGGTGTGCTGTTGCACCATACTGCTCTTCCTTTCTTTCTGTGTGTCATCCAGCTGCCTTGTCAGTCCTAATGACGGAATCTGGATACCTTGGTTGCTGGTGCAGGATTCACACACTGTTTTGAATCTTTTTGATGGGAGCCTCTGATCGCCACTGCTTCTAGTTGACCATCTTCAGACCAAGTCCCATTACCTATTTTTCTTGAGCTTATTGTTACTTGTTTCTTCTTTGCCTTTGCCATATTTATACAGTATTGTTGAGTTTTTTTCCTTCCTAATATGAAACTTTACTATCTGGATTTAATTCCCTCTGATAATTTCTTTTTGATCCTTATCTTTCAGTTTTTTATTCCCCCTTCTGATATGAATAATTAATCTATTTTGAAATATTTTATTAATATAAAAACAAATATTTATTTTTAAAATCCAAAGAATCAATAAAGTGAATAATTCAAACAAAAACTTAAATTTCCTATGATAGTTTGTGTCCATAAATTTTCTTGAGCAGTCCTGTTTTTAATGTAGAAATGCTTCTGGACTTTTGCACGTGTTTCTTGTGCCGGAAATATACTTATTTACTTGCCTAATACCTTTTCTCTTTCAAACTCTCTAGATTGATGGTACCATTATTTATCTTTTCTCTAGACTCTAGCTTTTCTGCTTTTTTGCAGCTTTGAGAGTGTGACTATCAATTTATGCTTGCCTAGATTAAAAATTTTAAGGGCTAGAGTAGAGAAAAAAAATCCAGGAAGGTTTTATCTATTTTAAATACAATCTGAATATGTTCCCAATTAGAAATAATTTAGTGCAGTTCATATTTGCTTGAGGTGGTCCCTGGTATTACTGCTGACATTGACATTCACTAGACTTCTTAATAAAAGTCAGACATATTCATAGTAGCATTGGTAAAAAGGGTATGTGGAAAGCTGGTGAGAAGATTTAGAGCTTCTGATGGAATCTCCCAGTCTATGTTTCTTTCTCCACATTCAGATTAGTTTTTAGTATGAATGATGTTTAAATTTCTCAGTAATACTTAAAGCATCCCTTAAGTTAACTTTTGGAATTTATTCTTTTTCCCTCTAACTTGAGTTTTTCCTTCAGATTTGATGATATCTCATTTGCTAATATATTGGAGCTCTGTAATTTGCATGACATTGTTTTCTCCAAATATTCATCCACATACCCCTCTTCATGACCAACTCTACTTTTTATCCCTGAGTTCTAGTACCCACCAAAGAAAAACAAGATGAAAATGGTGCTTTTCAATATATGGCTGAATATTTTTAGTCCTGTGTGGGTTAGTAGAGCCTGCATTAATGTGTCGTTGAAAGTTTGGAGATTTATTTTTCCCCTAATGGGTCAAATAAACCAAAAGTTACAGCCCAAAACAGAGTCTTTTCCCCTCCATTTGGTCCTATTGTGACAATGAGAGAGTAAAAATTTTAAGGCTTAAAAAGGGTCACACATGGACATTGGTGGGGGCGGAGCAAGATGGCCGAATAGGAACAGCTCCAGTCTCCAACTCCCAGCGCGAGCGACACAGAAGACCGGCGATTTCTGCATTTTCAACTGAGGTACTGGGTTCATCTCACTGGGGAGTGCCAGACGATCGGTGCTGGTCAGCTGCTGCAGCCCGACCAGCGAGAGCTGAAGCAGGGCGAGGCATTGCCTCACCTGGAAAGCGCAAGGGGGAAGGGAATCCCTTTTCCTAGCCAGGGGAACTGAGACACACAACACCTGGAAAATCGGGTAACTCCCACCCCAATACTGCGCTTTAAGCAGACAGGCACACCAGGAGATCATATCCCACACCTGGCCGGGAGTGTCCCACACCCACGGAGCCTCCCTCATTGCTAGCACAGCAGTCTGTGATCTACCGGCAAGGCAGCAGCGAGGCTGGGGGAGGGGCGCCCGCCATTGCTGAGGCTTAAGTAGGTAAACAAAGCTGCTGGGAAGCTCGAACTGGGTGGAGCTCACAGCAGCTCAAGGAAACCTGCCTGTCTCTGTAGACTCCACCTCTGGGGACAGGGCACAGTAAATAATAACAAACGCAGCAGCTCTGCAGACGCAAATGACTCTGTCTGACAGCTTTGAAGAGAGCAGTGGATCTCCCAACACGGAGGATGAGATCTGAGAAGGGACAGACTCCCTGCTCAAGTGGGTCCCTGACCCCTGAGTAGCCTAACTGGGAGACATCCCCCACTAGGGGCAGTCTGACACCCCACACCTCACAGGGTGGAGTACACCCCTGAGAGGAAGATTCCAAAGCAAGAATCAGACAGGTACACTCGCTGTTCAGAAATATTCTATCTTCTGCAGCCTCTGCTGCTGATACCCAGGCAAACAGGGTCTGGAGTGGACCTCAAGCAATCTCCTACAGCTACAACCTACAGCTGAGGATCCTGACTGTTAGAAGGAAAGCTATCAAACAGGAAGGACACCTACACCAAAACCCCATCAGTACATCACGATCATCAAAGACCAGAGGCAGATAAAACCACAAAGATGGGGAAAAAGCAGGGCAGAAAAGCTGGAAATTCAAAAAATAAGAGCGCATCTCCCCCGGCAAAGGAGCGCAGCTCATCGCCAGCAACGGATCAAAGCTGGACGGAGAATGACTTTGACGAGAAGAGAGAAGAAGGCTTCAGTCCATCAAATTTCTCAGAGCTAAAGGAGGAATTACGTACCCAGCGCAAAGAAACTAAAAATCTTGAAAGAAAAGTGGGAGAATTGATGGCTAGAGTAATTAATGCAGAGAAGCTCACAAACGAAATGAAAGAGACGAAAACCATGGCACGAGAAATACGTGACAAATGCACAAGCTTCAGTAACCGTCTCGATCAACTGGAAGAAAGAATGTCAGCGATGGAGGATCAAATGAATGAAATGAAGCGAGAAGAGAAACCAAAAGAAAAAAGAAGAAAAAGAAATGAACAAAGCCTGCAAGAAGTATGGGATTATGTAAAAAGACCAAATCTACGTCTGATTGGGGTGCCTGAAAGTGACGGGGAAAATGGAACCAAGTTGGAAAACACTCTTCAGGATATCATCCAGGAGAACTTCCCCAACCTAGTAGGGCAGGCCAACATTCAAATCCAGGAAATACAGAGAACGCCACAAAGATACTCCTCGAGAAGAGCAACTCCAAGACACATAATTGCCAGATTCACCAAAGTTGAAATGAAGGAAAAAATCTTAAGGGCAGCCAGAGAGAAAGGTCGGGTTACCCACAAAGGGAAGCCCATCAGACTAACAGCAGATCTCTCGGCAGAGACTCTTCAAGCCAGAAGAGAGTGGGGGCCAATATTCAACATTCATAAAGAAAAGAATTTTAAACCCAGAATTTTATATCCAGCCAAACTAAGTTTCATAAGTGAAGGAGAAATAAAATCCTTTACAGATAAGCAAATGCTTAGAGATTTTGTCACCACTAGGCCTGCCTTACAAGAGACCCTGAAGGAAGCACTAAACATGGAAAGGAACAACCGGTACCAGCCATTGCAAAAACATGCCAAAATGTAAAGACCATCAAGGCTAGGAAGAAACTGCATCAACTAACGAGCAAAATAACCAGTTAATATCATAATGGCAGGATCAAGTTCACACATAACAATCTTAACCTTAAATGTAAATGGACTAAATGCTCCAATTAAAAGACACAGACTGGCAAACTGGATAAAGAGTCAAGACCCATCAGTCTGCTGTATTCAGGAGACCCATTTCACACGCAGAGACATACATAGGCTGAAAATAAAGGGATGGAGGAAGATTTACCAAGCAAATGGAGAACACAAAAAAGCGGGGGTTGCAATACTAGTCTCTGATAAAACAGACTTTAAACCATCAAAGATCAAAAGAGACAAAGAAGGCCATTACAGAATGGTAAAGGGATCAATTCAACAGGAAGAGCTAACTATCCTAAATATATATGCACCCAATACAGGAGCACCCAGATTCATAAAGCAAGTCCTTAGAGACTTACAAAGAGACTTAGACTCCCATACAATAATAATGGGAGACTTCAACACTCCACTGTCAACATTAGACAGATCAACGAGACAGAAAGTTAACAAGGATATCCAGGAATTGAACTCATCTCTGCAGCAAGCAGACCTAATAGACATCTATAGAACTCTCCACCCCAAATCAACAGAATATACATTCTTCTCAGCACCACATCGTACTTACTCCAAAATTGACCACGTAATCGGAAGTAAAGCACTCCTCAGCAAATGTACAAGAACAGAAATTATAACAAACTGTCTCTCAGACCACAGTGCAATCAAATTAGAACTCAGGACTAAGAAACTCAATCAAAACCGCTCAACTACATGGAAACTGAACAACCTGCTCCTGAATGACTACTGGGTACATAACGAAATGAAGGCAGAAATAAAGATGTTCTTTGAAACCAATGAGAACAAAGATACAATATACCAGAATCTCTGGGACACATTTAAAGCAGTGTGTAGAGGGAAATTTATAGCACTAAATGCCCACAAGAGAAAGCAGGAAAGATCTAAAATTGACACTCTAACATCGCAATTAAAAGAACTAGAGAAGCAAGAGCAAACACATTCGAAAGCTAGCAGAAGGCAAGAAATAACTAAGATCAGAGCAGAACTGAAGGAGATAGAGACACAAAAAACCCTCCAAAAAATCAATGAATCCAGGAGTTGGTTTTTTGAAAAGATCAACAAAATTGACAGACCACTAGCAAGACTAATAAAGAAGAAAAGAGAGAAGAATCAAATCGACGCAATTAAAAATGATAAAGGGGATATCACCACCGACCCCACAGAAATACAAACTACCATCAGAGAATACTATAAACACCTCTACGCAAATAAACTGGAAAATCTAGAAGAAATGGATAATTTCCTGGACACTTACACTCTTCCAAGACTAAACCAGGAAGAAGTTGAATCCCTGAATAGACCAATAGTAGGCTCTGAAATTGAGGCAATAATTAATAGCCTACCAACCAAAAAAAGTCCAGGACCAGATGGATTCACAGCTGAATTCTACCAGAGGTACAAGGAGGAGCTGCTACCATTCCTTCTGAAACTATTCCAATCAATAGAAAAAGAGGGAATCCTCCCTAACTCATTTTATGAGGCCAACATTATACTGATACCAAAGCCTGGCAGAGACACAACAAAAAAAGGGAATTTTAGACCAATATCCCTGATGAACATCGATGCAAAAATCCTCAATAAAATACTGGCAAACCGGATTCAGCAGCACATCAAAAAGCTTATCCACCATGATCAAGTGGGCTTCATCCCTGGGGTGCAAGGCTGGTTCAACATTCGCAAATCAATAAACATAATCCAGCATATAAACAGAACCAAAGACAAGAACCACATCATTATCTCAATAGATGCAGAAAAGGCTTTTGACAAAATTCAACAGCCCTTCATGCTAAAAACGAAATTCGGTATTGATGGAACGTACCTCAAAATCATAAGAGCTATTTATGACAAACCCACAGCCAATATCATACTGAATGGGCAAAAACTGGAAAAATTCCCTTTGAAAACTGGCACAAGACAGGGATGCCCTCTCTCACCACTCCTATTCAACATAGTGTTGGAAGTTCTGGCTAGGGCAATCAGGCAAGAGAAAGAAATCAAGGGGATTCAGTTAGGAAAAGAAGAAGTCAAATTGTCCCTGTTTGCAGACGACATGATTATATATTTAGAAAACCCCATTGTCTCAGCCCAAAATCTCCTTAAGCTGATCAGCAACTTCAGCAAAGTCTCAGGATACAAAATTAATGTGCAAAAATCACAAGCATTCTTATACACCAGTGACAGTCAAACAGAGAGCCAAATCAGGAATGAACTTCCATTCACAATTGCTTCAAAGAGAATGAAATACCTAGGAATCCAACTTACAAGGGATGTAAAGGACCTCTTCAAGGAGAACTACAAACCACTGCTCAGTGAAATCAAAGAGGACACAAACAAATGGAAGAACATACCATGCTCCTGGATAGGAAGAATCAATATCGTGAAAATGGCCATACTGCCCAAGGTAATTTATAGATTCAATGCCATCCCCATCAAGCTACCAATGAGCTTCTTCACAGAATTGGAAAAAACTGCTTTAAAGTTCATATGGAACCAAAAAAGAGCCCGCATCTCCAAGACAATCCTAAGTCAAAAGTACAAAGCTGGAGGCATCACGCTACCTGACTTCAAACTATACTACAAGGCTACAGTCACCAAAACAGCATGGTACTGGTACCAAAACAGAGATATAGACCAATGGAACAGAACAGAGTCCTCAGAAATCATACCACACATCTACAGCCATCTGATCTTTGACAAACCTGAGAGAAACAAGAAATGGGGAAAGGATTCCCTATTTAATAAATGGTGCTGGGAAAACTGGCTAGCCATAAGTAGAAAGCTGAAACTGGATCCTTTCCTTACTCCTTATACGAAAATTAATTCAAGATGGATTAGAGACTTAAATGTTAGACCTAATACCATAAAAATCCTAGAGGAAAACCTAGTTAGTACCATTCAGGACATAGGCATGGGCAAAGACTTCATGTCTAAAACACCAAAAGCAACGGCAACAAAAGCCAAAATTGACAAATGGGATCTCATCAAACTAAAGAGCTTCTGCACAGCAAAAGAAACTACCATCAGAGTGAGCAGGCAACCTACAGAATGGGAGAAAATTTTTGCAATCTACTCATCTGACAAAGGGCTAATATCCAGAACCTACAAAGAACTCAAACAAATTTACAAGAAAAAAACAAACAACCCCATCAAAAAGTGGGCAAAGGATATGAACAGACATTTCTCAAAAGAAGACATTCATACAGCCAACAGACACATGAAAAAATGCTCATCATCACTGGCCATCAGAGAAATGCAAATCAAAACCACAATGAGATACCATCTCACACCAGTTAGAATGGCGATCATTAAAAAGTCAGGAAACAACAGGTGCTGGAGAGGATGTGGAGAAATAGGAACACTTTTACACTGTTGGTGGGATTGTAAACTAGTTCAACCATTATGGAAAACAGTATGGCGATTCCTCAAGGATCTAGAACTAGATGTACCATATGACCCAGCCATCCCATTACTGGGTATATACCCAAAGGATTATAAATTATGCTGCTATAAGGACACATGCACACGTATGTTTATTGCAGCACTATTCACAATAGCAAAGACCTAGAATCAACCCAAATGTCCATCAGTGACAGACTGGATTAAGAAAATGTGGCACATATACACCATGGAATACTATGCAGCCATAAAAAAGGATGAGTTTGTGTCCTTTGTAGGGACATGGATGCAGCTGGAAACCATCATTCTTAGCAAACTATCACAAGAACAGAAAACCAAACACCGCATGTTCTCACTCATAGGTGGGAACTGAACAATGAGATCACTTGGACTTGGGAAGGGGAACATCACACACCGGGGCCAATCATGGGGAGGGGGGAGGGGGAGGGATTGCATTGGGAGTTATACCTGATGTAAAGGACGAGTTGATGGGTGCTGACGAGTTGATGGGTGCAGCACAGCAACATGGCACAAGTATACATATGTAGCAAACCTGCACGTTGTGCACATGTACCCTACAACTTGAAGTTTAATAATAATAAATAAATTAAAAAAAAAAAAAAAAGGGTCACACATTGACTAAATGGACAAAAAGTTAACACCCCATTATTTTAATGTCTTTGTTTCCAAGAATACCCTTTATCTGAATTTTTAATTTCATGAATTCCTCTTCTTAAGGAAGTGTGTTCTCAGTCGTATTCAGCAAGATATTATCAATCATTAGCATAGCTTTTAACTAGTTACCTGACACAAATGTGAGGGTGTTGATTAGTTTTGGGGAGAGAAAAATTCAGACGTTAGAACATGTGGTATCGGAGCAAATGTGATAAAGGCAAAGCTGGAAGAAATACTGGAGTAAGATAAGGACACTAGGAGGATGGAAAAGTCAGATTAAATTTTTCTATGGGAGGTTGCTTCAGAACGAAACATCAGAATAAAACAAAGTTTAGTGGGAGTAATGTGCTGTCTCTAAATTCTGACTCAGCCTGACTCATACTCAACTTTTTGACTTTAAGGACATGTCCTTTGACCAATAACCATTCACTTGAGACATAAAGCAGCTGGATCTTATGTTTGGAGTTTGGTGGCCTGGAAATTTTAAATGATAAACAGCCAAACAGAGTTTATCGTAAAATAAATAAGATGCATCTAAAATTAGACTTGAAATATTTAAGTGAATGGACTCTAATAACCTTTCTAATTAGGCTTGATAAAGTCTCGGGAAATTGATTTCAGTCCAACAGAGAAAAATACTACAAGGTTGGATCATTCAAGGCTGTGGTTTACCGGTCTACAAAATTAGTAAATTTTATAAAAAATGAATATTGTTTTGGTGACTAAATTGAAAGATTTTTAAGACAGTATCAATACTTGCATATATATGCAAAAATGCTATAAGCGTGAATAGATCTTGAAAACTTGATATAATTTACATAATTTTATTCTTTTTTTTTCTTGAGATGGAGTCTTGCTCTGTTGCCCAGGCTGGAGTGCAGTGGTGCAGTCTCAGCTCATGGCAACCTCTGCCTCCTGGGTTCAAGCAATTCTCCTGCCCCAGCTTCCTGAGTAGCTGGGATTACAGGCACCACACCACAGTGCCCAGCTAATTTTTTTGTATTTTTAGTAGAGATGGGGCTTCACCATGTTGGCCAGGTTGGTCTTTAACTCCTGACCTCAAGTGATTCACTCGCCTCCGCCTCCCAAAGTGTTGGGATTACAGGCATGAGCCACCACACCCGGCCTATAATTTTATTCTCATAACTATATATTAATAAATTATAAACGTGGGGATGCAGGGGTTTTAATGCACACCATCCCTGGTACAGTGCCTATCATGTACAACAGAAATACTTCTGGGTATGATAAAGACCTGGTAAAGTGTTTATTGTAATGTAATTCATGGTTTTTTTTTTTTTTTAAATCATGAAAGAAGATAAAAATTCCTTGAAGTATGTGATGGTTAAGTTTTCTTTATTTGCTTGAAACATTATTGCGTTGTTTATTTCTCCTTTGCCCTTGCATCTGATCAGTTAAGAATGTCTGGCAATTCTTTTACTTGCCCTCTCACACACGTTCCTTTTCTTCCGTCCCCACTGTTACTGCCTGTTAGGTCAGTCTTTCCTTAACTTGTATCTCTTTCTGGGGATTATTGCTATAGCATCTCCCTGTATCTAGGCTTTCCTTGTGCTTCATGTTTTCATTAAAATGTGGTATTTCCCATCACTTTATTTTAGCCATGGTAGTAGGTATAAAATGGTATTTCACTATGGTTTTAACTTGAGCTTCTCAAATGATTAGTGAGCTTGAATACCCTTTTTGCATTTATTGGGCATTTGGATATCCCCTTTGTGAAATACCTTTGAAACCTCTTGCCCATTTTTCCATTAGGTTGTCTGTATCACTCATTTTACTTTATAATAGTTTTTCACATATTAAGTATAGAAGCCCCTTGTTAATTGTGTGTGTGGTGAGGATCCTCTCTCAGTCTGTGCCTTGGTTATTCACTCTCTTAATGGTGCCTGTTAATGAGAAAAATTTACTAATATTCTTGTTGTTAAATTTATCAATTTTTCCTTCATGATGATCATGTTCTACGTCCTGATTAAAAAATTATTTCCTACTAAAAAGTCATAAGAATAATCTTTGATATTATCCCCTATAAACTTTGTTGTTATTTTTTTTCAGTTGATTCATAATCTATTGGAAATTGATTATTGTTATGGGATGAGGTAGGAGTTAAATTTTACTTTTTTTAAGCAGATGTCAGATTGCCACAATAAAATTCATACAAAAGGCTTTATGTACCAACGGCTCTGCCATACCACCTTTAACATAAATAGTGTTATGGTGGTCTTTTTCATGATCTCTATTCTGTTCCATTGGTCTGCTTTGTAAAACTGTGCCGAAGCTATGCTGTTCTTGCTGATTTTCTTGGAAAGAAAAAAAACTACACTGTGTATGGATTTAACTCAAGAAAGCACTAGATAGTACAAAACATAGATGTTTTATATATATATATATATTTTAATATATGTCACATTTATTGGGGTATAATTTATAGACAGTAAATACATATGTAATGTCTCATGTGTCATATGCAGAGGTATAATTTACACACAGTAAATCTACTCTCTTTAGATACAGAGTTCTGTGAAGTTTGAAAAGTGCGTACAGCACTACCACCATAATCAAGATGCAGAACATTTTCAACACCTCAAGAGTTCCTTTAGGCCCCTTCTAGTCAATCCCTCTTCCTACTCTCAGTCCCTGGCAAGCACTGATCTGTTTTCTGATCCTATCATTTTCACTCTCTTAACAATTTATTTTGAAGAGCAGATATTTTTAATTCGGATGAAGTCCAATGTATCGTTTTTATTTATGAATCATACTTTTGGTGTATCATCTAAGAAATCTTTGTCCAATGTCCAAAATGTCTTCTCCTATTGCTTTATTATTTTAGGTTTGACATTTAAGTCTATATTTGAGTGTCAGGTTCTTTTTTCATACAGACATTCAATTGTTCATGGACCATATACATAGGTCTTTCCTTTATCTATTTGTCTTCCCATATACTTTTAAAAATCAGTTTGTCAGTTTTTGTAAAGAACTCGTGCTGTGACTTGACTGGAATTGTATTGACTCTATGGATCAGTTTAGTGAGAATTGACATTTTCACAAGATTGAGTCTTCCAAACCACAAACCCAGCATATCTCTGTATTCATTTAGATCACTAATTTATCAATTTTTTTAGCTTTCAGCATATCATATTCATATTTTATTAGATTTATGCCTAAGCATTTTTTGTTTTTGTTGCTGTTGGAAACAGTACTTAAAAAAAGTTTAATGTTAATTCTTCTTTAAGATAAAAACACTGGAAGGCTGGGAAGTGGGCATTACATTTTTATGTGGGAAGATTCTTTAAAAGAAAACAAATCAGAATAAAACAAAGTACAATAGGAGAAATATGCATATATTACACATTTGAAATACATAGACATACATACAATTGATATTCTGTATACTGGTCTTATGTTCTGTAACTTCACACTTACTAATTTTCATGGTTTTTGGGGATTCTTTGGGATTTTGTCTGTAGATAATCATGTAGCCGGTGAATAGAAATAGTTTTATTTCTCCCTTTCCAATTTGTTGGCCTTTTCTTTTTCTTGCTTTATTTGTACTGTCTAGTTCCTCAAGTATAATATTATAAAACTAAAATGAAATTTCAGTACCTTCTAAATTTATGCCAAGGGAAAAGTTAAGCCCTGAAAGCTGACTCATGTAACAGTTTTTTTTCTCTGGTGCATGGCGGTTACTTTCTGACCTTTGTGTTGAGATGTTATACATTAACCAGACTCTCTATTCTTTATTTAAACCTAGCTAAATAACGTTGGAGATAGAGACCTCTGTGCTCTCTATGTTAGCTTTTGTATGGAACATGTAATTCTGTTTAGCACCTCTGTTTTTGCCTATGTAAGTGACCCCCATTTTTCTCCACATTGGGAGCACTGCTTACCATTCATCAGTGTAGCTCTGCTCCCCAGATGGCCACCTTCATGCTTTGTGGTTGAATAAGCTCTTTTAACTGGACCCTTAGCATTTGGATTATTTTAGGTTGGCAATGTTGAATATAATTGGTGAGGACAGATATCCTTGTCTTGTTCCTGATGTTAGGGAGACACTATTGTCTTTCACTGTTAAGTACGTTGAAGCAGGTATTTTTGTAGATGCCCTTTACCATGTTAAGAAAGTTACCTTTTGTTCTTAGTTTGCTGAGGGGGCCCCCCTTTTTTTTTTTTCTTTTTTTAAAATTAGAGAAAGATGTTGGGTTTCATCAGGTGCTTTTTTACCTATAACAACTGAGATGATAATACGATCATTTTTGTCAGTTATATGGTTAATTATATTGACCAATCTGATTTTTTTGAATGTTGAATCGGTCTGGCAATACTTAGATAAACCCCACTTGTTTATGAAGTTTGTTTATTCAAAATATAATATTGCTGAGTTTGATTTGCTAGTATTTTGGTGAGAATCTTTTTGTCTATGCTCATGAGAGATAGTCATCTGTTGTTTTATCTTTTTTTGGTAATATCTTTTCTGATGGTATTATTGGGGGTAATGCTGGTCTCATAAAACGAGTTAAGTGTTTCCTCCTCTTCTGTATTCTGAAAGAACTTTTAAAAATAATTGTTGACATTAATCCTTAAATGTTTGACAATTTGCAATGAAAGTATCTAGGCCTGGAGTTTTCTTTGAGGATTTTTATGTATGAATTAAAAATCTTTAGTAGGTATAGGATTAACCAGGCTATCTAATTTTTTTTTGAGTGAACTCCAACAGCTGGTGTCTTTCAAGGAATTTTTCCATTTCATCTAGCTTGTTAAGTTTATGGGCATACCTTTTTTTTAAATAATATTTCCTATTATTTTTGTGTTTGTGAGGTCTGTAGTGATTTGTCCTCTTCATGATTTTTGTTATATGTCTTCTGTTTTTTTTAACTTGTTCAGTTTGGCCAGAGGTTCATAAATTTTGAGAAACCAAATTTGGTTTCATTGATTTTCTGTATAGTTTTTTCATTCTTAATTTCATTGGCAACCACTTATTTTTATTTCCTCCCTCTTTTGCTATAGGTTTAATTTGCTCTTTTTAGAAGTCGTCTTATTGTGGATGCGTAGATATTTATTTTGACCTTTCATCTTTCTTTTTTTTTCTTTGAGAGGGCATCTCACTGTGTCACCCAGGCTGGAGTGCAGTGGCACAATCTCAGCTCACTGCAACCTCCGCCTCCTGGGTTCAAGTGATTCTCCCACCTTAGCCTCCTGAGTAGCTGGGACTACAGGCATATATCACCATGCCTGGCTAATTTTTGTATTTTTAGTAGAGATAGGGTTTTGCCATGTTGGCCAGACTGGTCTCGAGCTCCTGACCTCAGGTGATCCACCTGCCTCTGTCTCCCAAAGTGCTGGGATTACAGGCATGAGCTACTGCAATCGGGCAACATTTAATCTTTCTTAGATCCACTGCTTCGGCAGCATCTCACAAGTTTTGATATGTTGTGCTTTCATTTCTTTCAATACTAAGCACTCCCTAGGTTCCCTTGTAACTTCCTTTTTGCCCCACGGATTACTTAGAAATTTGTTGTTTGATTTCTATATATTCAGGGGTCTTCCATACATATATTTGTTATTGATTTTATAAACCAAAAAGTGACTGAGACAGGTTTCAGTCAATTTAGAAGTTTATTTTGCCAAGGTTAAGAACATGCCTGGAGAAAAGGGAACACAAAACAACAGGAACAAGTCTGTGGTCCACGCTTTTTTCCAAAGATGATGTTAAGGGCTTCAATATTTAAAGAAAAGAAGCAGCCTGGAGGGCAAATACGGAGGGTATGGTTACATTACTGAGTCCATATGTTGCAAGAGAAAAGGAGCAGGTAGCAGAATCTGCAGTTTACATAAGACGAACATAGAGTAGTTACCTGTAGAGATATCTGGCTTTTTATCTTTAGCTATCTGCTAAGAAACAAAAGGAAAGGCAATTTCTTGTATGATTCAGCATTCAGCTTAATCTTCTGCTTTTGGCACAGTGAATTGGGGTCCCAAGATTTTATTTTCCTTTCACATTTCCTAACTTAACTCCTATAGGAGTTAATGTGAGAAACTGTGTTTGGGTTTTGCAGTTGCTATGACTATCTTCAGTATGCTACTGTCTTTAAATTTATTTAATAATGTCTTGTGCTTAGGGTGAAGACCTGAGTGCCTCACAGTTTATCTCAATGTTTGCTTTCAACCCTCAGCTTTCAGCTGTCCTTCTTTGTCTACACCTGAGAGGGGGCCATGTTCCTTCCGTTCTCCCACTGGTAGACTGTGGTCATTTCTCGTTTGTAGTCAGTATTCACTCAACTGGTGGGAAGCAGGGCAGAAGGCCTGTTCTGTCCTAGTCTCTATTGTTCCGGTCCAGCCTCATGCTAAGGTGCCTGTGCCTCTAGGGGTGCAGCTTCCTCCTCCTTGTAGCAGGCACCCAATTCTCTACCTGTATCTATGGCAGGTCTTGTGAAGATTTTCTTTCCCTACTTCAGTGGTAGGAGACCTCCAGTAGTACTGGTGTAGGATTCAGGGCCTAGGACTTTTTTTTTTTTTTGCTACTCTCCTGGAGATAGAAGTGTTTTCTTCTATCGTTTTAGGGAAGAATGGTTCTGTCCTGCTGGAGGTGGCAGGTTTTATTGCCTGTACCCCAGAGGCTTAATTTAAGCCTTTTGAGAGAAGGCTCTAAGCAGAGGAGCAGGGCGTCATGCCTGCCAGTGGTGGTGCTGATTTTCTCTTCTTTGACTGTGTGTACCACAGAGGGAATCTGTCTCCAAGCTCCTGTCTTGCCTTTACTATTTCTTGTGAGCACCAGGTGAGCGTCTATCAAAACAAAACAAAAAAAGATAAATAAAAAATAAAATAAAAAAGAAGCCTGACTATGTGTGGGTACTTCCTTAGTTTTATAGCTTTCTCTGCTGCTAGGGTAGCCTGTGCTAATGCTGGCTGACTTTTTTTTTTTTTAAACCCACTTGAATGGAAGCCTCATCTTCCTCCCGTGCTGTCACAGGTGAGACCGTTCTTGCTCCCATCTCACCTTGGTGAGGGGACCTCCTGGGATTTTAGGCTGCTTGATTCTTCTACAATGTCAGCTCCCCAACAGGGTCAGGAAAAGTGATTTTGCAGTGCATCTGGCTTTCTGTCACTGTTAGGAAAGGAATGACTCACTTTTACGTTTCTACACTGTAGGTAAAAGTAGATAAATAAAAAGTTTCAATGGTTCATCAGAATAAATGGTCACTCTTTCTGAGGTGATGTGATACATTTTTATTTATCAGGTATTTAACATAAATGTTAATAGCATCACAGTGTCTTCTAAGGTACTGTACAATGATAAGCATTCAGAAGGATGACATTGAAGCATTTTCAGGACCCCAAACTGGCATTAAAATCCTCAGAAAGTGTTAAATTAAATATAGCTTCTGGATTATATTCATTTGAGAAATTGTTCTTAAGCACTAAGAACCCAGATATGGCATCTATGAATATATTCAATTAATTAATTTTGTTGCTTACTGAATTTTGAAGATGTACGATTTTAATCTGTTTGTGGGTAACTGAAGGCAATACATTTTTTAAATGTTGACGCAATAGGAGATGCTGCATGCAAAATTTTGTGCAATGCCTGCACACTTTTCTATATGTAGCTAACACACATGCACTGCATATTATGTGTTAATTATACTATTGCCTATCTGAGAGTTCTAAAGTACAAATGAAAAAAATTTTTTACTGTTTTGTTTTTCTGTATTTTAAGTAAACCTGTCTTCTGACCAATACTAAGTTTAGCAGGCTAGATAAGAAAAAAAATGTATATATGATACACAATGACCCAGTGTAATTTTATCTTACTCTGGTTGAGATTTATATTTCTACTCTTTGCAGAAATTTTAAAAAGCTGGATTTCATCCTATGATGTAGTTTACAACTATATAACATCTAGAAAATGCAGGATGGCATATAATGCTTTGTTGGAACTCATCAGGTATAAATAATTATACTTCATTTGGCAAATGGCAATAGTTCAGCATACCTGTTGATTAGAAGTAGTATAGTACATTCTGTACTTTAGAAATTCCCATAGCTATCAATTACTATAAATGAATATTTTTGATGTTTATTTACCCTGAAAGATCATATTCAACATCTGGGTTTTTTTTTTTTTTTGGTATATGCAGAACATACTTTAAATGACTGCATAAGTTGCCTTTAAAAAATATGACATGATTAATCTTTTTCTTGTTGTGAAAGGAGTCTTAGAATGAATTACAAATGTGATTCAGAAGAAAAAGCCTTTTTCTTGTTGTGAAATGAGTCTTAGAATGAATTACAAATGTGATTCAGAAGAAAAAGCCTTGACCCTCATAGCTCAATTTTGGATTCCATACAATGAGATATGCTTATAGCATTATAAATTTTGACTCTTTAATACTGTAAGGCTAGGGAGAAATTCAGCTATGTAGGGAAACAAGAAAAAAGATGGCTGGTGTAAGACACATGTGACTTGACTTTTCTTCTTTCTTCTGTCAAGATGAGACTTTTGCTACTTGGAAGAAGAGAATGGGACTCATTTGGAAGAAGCTAGGGGTAGAATTTGCTTTAGGATGCAAACGAAGTTAAATTATCCTGGTTGTCCCATGCTCATAGGGTCTATCTGATGTTTATCATGAGCATTTAGTGAGTAATACCTTTGTACCACTGCCCCAGGAGAATGGTCTTTGTGGTTATACAGAAAGTGTTGTGATGGTGGGTAGTGAAGACAGTTCAGTTTTTAGTTTACACCGCTACTAGTAACTGGTTGCTTATACTCAAAACAAGTAGACAATATAATTCTTTTCATCACTAAAACTTGATAGAGGACGCTTATTGTGGCAAAGAACACTGACTGTGCTAGTGGTGATAGATGCATAGGTAAAGAGAATGGGGGACAAGCAGGGAGGCAGAGATACACACAAAAACTTCATTCATAGTTAACAAAGAAAAGCAGTATCTCACATGATGTAGGCTACACTCAAGGAAACAGTTACTTAATAAACACTTGGTATTTAAAGTAAAGGTTAGGAATCTGTAGATGCACACTGCAGACTTTGGGTAAATAGTATTAGGGCAGCAAAGACCTGACAAACGCAGCCCCATGGGATGAGAACAAAGCAAACCTGGAGGAGCAGCGACGCTCTCCTCTCCTTCTTCAGAGGGGGTTTGGAAGCGTATATCAGAATCTACTGCACACAGTTAGCAACTAAGGATTGTAATTGCGAATAAACTACTCTATAACACAATGTACACAATTCATATTTTGTAGAGTGAATTCAGATGCACTTAAATTTTTTTAAATTTTTGTCATTTTCATAAAGTCCTGGACTCCTTCTGCATCAGCCATGGTAGTAAAAAGATTGTGTTTAGATTGAGCAAAACATAGGTAAGTAGCATCTCTTTAAACTACATAGCATAAAAGAACACAGGGTATTCTATGCTTACCCTGGATGCACAGGCTAAATGCCTTCAGGTCCCTTGTGATGATCAAATAACATAATCACAATCATTCATTTCAAAGTTAGAAGAGACATTCAGGACTGGTTAGTGTACCAGATTCAGTTACAGAAGGAAAAAACTGCTCAAGTTCATACAGCTACTAAGAAGCTGAGCTGGATTAAAGTTCAGGTTTCCTGACTTCCTAACTCATTGCATTTACTATAGCATTCAATGAATTATATATAATAATAAAATTCAGTAACTCTTTTGAAAAACATGGTAAATATTTAAAAGAAATTATTATTACTCAGGAATACTTGTTAACAAGTATGTTTACATCCCCAAAGTAAATTTTTTAGGAATGAAGGCAATATGCCTTGTTCTTTGGCTGGGTACTCTAGCTTGTGAGGACTGTATTAATCAGGGATGGTTTCAACTGTGTGTGTCATACATTACATAGTTAAATTGTCCGTAATTCAAAGTCCAGAGCAGCAGACTGGCCGTAGCTGCTGCCAGAGCTCCACCATATTCTAAATTCTGAAACCCAGGCTCATTTTAGCGCCTTGGGTTTGCTATCACTGGTGGGGCTTTCATGGCCCAAGATGCTGCTAAATGATTTGTCATCAACGCATTACAATTATATATCTATATCTATACCTATACATATATGTAACCATCCATTGCATCTCAAGGTAACAGATATCCTCTTTCATATGTCTACTTCAACTCTACTTGTCATTCCCAGAAATAGGAGCTTAGACACAAAGCTTCTTGTTAATATTGCCCTCTTTTGCCAATTGTCTCCACTAGTGTACCCCAGGGACTCTGTCCTTTATCTTGGGATGGAAGTTAGTAATAATAAACAGTCTCATGACTCGGGTGGCCACTGCTCTGGGAGGGTCTCTTCTCCTCCTCATCTTCCTCCCTGTAGAAGGCCAGGTGTCTACTGGTAATGGAGTGGGGAATGGCGGCTATCCTCTCTCAGGCAGACACATCACTGATGTGATATCCAAAGTGAGGAAAGCAGTTTTTTACTTCAGGTTCAAGTCCACAGGGCTTTGTGTTTTGGGAATGGTGCTTCTTGAGTTGGCCTATAGTCTGCTTTTATATGACTCTTAAGAATGGTACTTAAGAGACCATCCTGGCCAACACAGTGAAACCCCGTCTCTACTAAAAATACAAAACATTAGCTGGGTGTGGTGTTCCAGCCTGTAGTTCCAGCTGCTCAGGAGTCTAAGGCAGGAGAATCGCTTGAACCTGGGAGGCGGAGGTTGCAATGAGCCGAGATGGTGCCACTGCACTCCAGCCTGGGTGACAGAGTGAGACTCCGTCTCAAAAAAAAAAAAAAAAAAAATAACGGTAGTTACATTTTTAAAGAGTTGTAAAGAGGAAGTAGAAGAGGAAGAGGAGGAGAAGGAAAAGGAGATGGGGAAGAGTGTGACCTGCAAAGCCTTAAATATTCACTATTTGCCCCTTTACAGAAAAGTTTGCCAACCATTGATCTTGATGATTTAACTCATCCTTGTTCTAGTTTATGAGCAGAGAGCCTTATTCGTGAGCTCCAGCCTGGATCCATGTTGGCAGAGGTGCCTCCCTGGGTTTGTTCTTTTAAATCCTCTATTTCTTTCCCACTGTCACTTGGTCCATTTTAACTATTTCTGCTTTCTCTCAACTTCCACCCAATATTTTCTCCTTTGTGTCTGGTCCCTGACATCTTTTGTCAGTCATTTTTAAGTGTTCTGGCTCCTATTGCTGATTGGTTGGAAAGTGGGATGGGAGCTTTGGATCGTGAGATGGAAGAAGTAAAAGGCCATTTCAGTAGTGTGGCCTGAGAGAGGAATGAATAAGTCATATATCACTTAGAGAGAAGATTAATCTCTGGCCAGCATAGCTCCTGTATCATAATATAATGAAAGAGTCTCTGTTAATGTATTTAAGGAGAAAAAATCATAGGACATATCTACACTGATGCCACAAGGAGCCCCTGACAAAATTAGAGACCCATTTTGAATTAAAAGGTTCCAGAGGAATTCTAGAGGTGCTTCTTTTACTTGATAAAAATTAAGTAAAATTAACATGAATTTACTTCTAAATTCGGCACCTTACTTAATGCTAGAATAACATACATGCAGTCAGGAACAAGGCTAGGATGTCTCCTATGTTTACAATTGCGTTATACATGAGATTTTAGCCAATGCCATTCAACAGGATAAATCAATTAGAGGCATAAGATTAGGTAAAGAAAGAAGTGATAATGTTTCTGTTTGTACATGACATCTGGCATATCTGGAAAACTCCAGCAAGTCAAGGGTTCTGAACACAAACAATAGAATCATTCAGTAAATTAGCAGGATACAAATTAACATCCAGAAGTAAATAGTCTTTAACTCTCCAGTTGTAACCAGTTAGAGGACATAATTGTAGAGAAAAACACCATTTATAGTAGCAACAACAATTAAAAAATGCTTAGGAATAAGCTTAAAAAGAGATGTATAAAATCTTCACGAATACAAATTTTAAATGTTAAAATCACAAAGATAAACTTGAACAATTGAAAACGCATCCCTTTTTGTTGCATAGGATTGCTCAATATCATAATGTTAGTTTTCCCTAATTAATAAATTTAAAACAAGCTCAATAAAAACACTAACAAGTTTGTTTTGTGGAGGTATACAAGGTTATACTAAGGTTCATACTGAAAAGTATACATGCAAGAATGCTGAAAAAGAAAAACTACAAGGAGAAACTACTCTCGTAAGTTATTAAGACATGCCATAGAACTTCAATAGTCGAAACAGCATAGTACTGGTACATAGATAGTTCCATAAATATAGAACAGAAAGTCAGAAAACCCAAGCACAAAGAAAATGGAACATATGACTAAGGTGACATCTCGAATTACTGGGGAATACAATAAACTTTAACAAAATGGTCTTGGAACAAATAGCCACTTCAAAAAAAAGCTAATTAGATCTACACCTCATCCCATATACAAGAATAAATTACAAATGGGTCAGGGATCTACATGTAATCAGTAAAGCCCTACAAGTACTAGAATAAAATGTGGTCAAATTATTAATACAAAAAGAAAAATGACAACTTTAGAGTGAAGAAATAGTAACTCTACAGTGAATATCATTTTAACAAAGTGATGAAAATTAACATCTCCCACGCTGGACCAGACTAACATCATGTGCTCCTGAGTGACTCACTGAAGAGAACCAACATCACTTTTGTAGTACTCCTGCCAAAATGCATTGCTAGAATCTAGTTACTGTGAAACACTGAACAAACCCAACAATGTTATCATTATAAAAATTGTAATATTCTATGGCCATGTAAAAATGTCATCTCTGGATGAGAAATCAAAGCTATTTGCCTGATGTCACACAGTGAAAATTGGTCAAGGGTTATTGAGATATTTTTGAAAATTCTTTTAAAATCAGAACAAATGTAATTAGGCCAGTGTAGCATGCAAAATATGGTCACATCCTAATCTCCAAAACTTGTGAAAATATCACTTTACTTGGCAAAAGAGACTTTGCAGATGCGAATAAGGTAAGAAATTTGAGATAAGGAGATCATTATCCAGATGGGCTTAATCCAATCACATGGGTCCTTTTATAGATGAGGGTAGAAGCTAGAAAGGGCAAGAGAATGGATTCTCCCTTAGAGCCTCCAGAAGGAAACGCAGCCTTAGAAACACCGTAATTTTAGCCCAGTGAGACACACATTGGTTGTAAGAATACATTTGTGGTGTTTTAAGTTTGTAGTAATTTGTTTTTTTTTTTTTTTTTTAAATTTATTTATTATTATTAAACTTCAAGTTGTAGGGTACATGTGCACAACGTGCAGGTTTGCTACATATGTATACTTGTGCCATGTTGGTGTGCTGCACCCATCAACTCGTCATTTACATCAGGTATAACTCCCAATGCAATCCCTCCCCCCTCCCCCCTCCCCATGATAGGCCCCGGTGTGTGATGTTCCCCTTCCCGAGTCCAAGTGATCTCATTGTTCAATTCCCACCTATGAGTGAGAACATGTGGTGTTTGGTTTTCTGTTCTTGTGATAGTTTGCTAAGAATGATGGTTTCCAGCTGCATCCATGTCCCTACAAAGGACACAAACTCATCCTTTTTTATGGCTGCATAGTATTCCATGGTGTATATGTGCCACATTTTCTTAATCCAATCTGTCACTGATGGACATTTGGGTTGATTCCAAGTCTTTGCTATTGTGAATAGTGCTGCAATAAACATATGTGTGCATGTGTCTTTATAGCAGCATAATTTATAATCCTTTGGGTATATACCTAGTAATGGGATGGCTGGGTCATATGGTACATCTAGTTCTAGATCCTTGAGGAATCGCCATACTGTTTTCCATAATGGTTGAACTAGTTTACAATCCCACCAACAGTGTAAAAGTGTTCCTATTTCTCCACATCCTCTCCAGCACCTGTTGTTTCCTGACTTTTGAATGATCGCCATTCTAACTGGTGTGAGATGGTATCTCATTGTGGTTTTGATTTGCATTTCTCTGATGGCCAGTGATGATGACCATTTTTTCATGTGTCTGTTGGCTGTATGAATGTCTTCTTTTGAGAAATGTCTGTTCATAGTAATTTGTGAGAGCAGCCATAAAAAAGTAAAACAGAGGTTTTCGCAAAGTGTGCCACCTGAACTAGCTCCATTGTAATAAAGTTGTATTTGACTTTATTACAGAGAAAGAAAAAGTATCAAGGATAAAGGGTGGGAATACATAGTGATAAAGAGGCCAGTTCTCCAAGAAGACATAACAATTCTTAATGTCTATGTACCTAACAACAGAGCATCAAAATACATGAGACAAAACTGACAGAACTTCAAGAAAAAATAAATGAATCCACTATTATAGTTGGAGACTTCAACACCTCTCTATTAGAAATAGATTCAGCAGGCAGAAAATCAGCAAGGACATGGTTGAACTTAACAGCACAGTCAATTAACTGGATATAATGGATATCCATAAACTACTTCGTCCAACAACAAGAGAATATATATTTCTCTCAAGCTCATGAAGTGTCCACTATGACAGACCACATTGTGGGCAATAAAACACATCTGACCAAGTTTAAAAGAATCAAAATCATACAGTGTTCACTCTCAGACCACAGTAGAATTAATCTAGAAGGCAATAACAGAAAGCTGGAAAATCTCAAATATTTGAAAATTAAACAACATCTTTTTATTTATTTATTTTTTTATACTTTAAGTTCTAGGATACATGTGCACAATGTGCAGGTTTGTTACATATGTATACTTGTGCCATGTTGGTGTGCTGCACCCATCAACTCGTCATTTACATCAGGTATAACTCCCAATGCCATCCCTACCCCCTCCCCATAATAGGCCCCAGTGTGTGATGTTGCCCTTCCAGAGTCTGAGTGATCTCATTGTTCAATTCCCACCTATGAGTGAGAACATGCGGTGTTTGGTTTTCTGTTCTTGTGATAGTTTGCTGAGAATGATGGTTTCCAGCTGCATCCATGTCCCTACAAAGGACACTAACTCATCCTTTTTTTAATGGCTGCATAGTATTCCATGGTGTATATGTGCCACATTTTCTTAATCCAGTCTGTCACTGATGGACATTTGGGTTGATTCCAAGTCTTTGCTATTGTGAATAGTGCCACAATAAACATACGTGTGCATGTGTCTTTATAGCAGCATGATTTATAATCATTTGGGTATATACCCAGTAATGGGATGGCTGGATCATATGGTATTTCTAGTTCTAGATCCTTGAGGAATTGCCATACTGTTTTCCGCAATGGTTGAAGAAGTTTACAATCCCACCAACAGTGTAAAAGTGTTCCTATTTCTCCACATCCTCTCCAGCACCTGTTGTTTCCTGACTTTTTAATGATCGCCATTCTAACTGGTGTGAGATGGTATCTCATTGTGGCTTTGATTTGCATTTCTCTGATGGCCAGTGATGACGAGCATTTTTTCATGTGCCTGTTGGCTGTGTGCATGTCCTCTTTTGAGAAATGTGTATTCACATCCTTTGCCCACTTTTTGATGGGGTTGTTTTCTTCTCGTAAATTTGTTTGAGTGCTTTATAGGTTCTGGATATTAGCCCTTTGTCAGATGAGTAGATTGCAAAAATGTTCTCCCATTCTGTAGGTTGCCTGTTCACTCTGATGGTAGTTTCTTTTGCTGTGCAGAAGCTCTTTAGTTTAATTAGATCCCATTTGTCAATTTTGGCTTTTGTTGCTGTTGCTTTTGGTGTTTTAGACATGAAGTCCTTGCCCATGCCTGTGTCCTGAATGGTACTAACTAGGTTTTCTTCTAGAGTTTTTATGGGTTTTGGTCTAACATTTAAGTCTCTAATCCATCTTGAATTAATTTTCATATAGGGAGTAAGGAAAGGATCCAGTTTCAGCTTTCAACTTATGGCTAGCCAATTTTCCCAGCACCATTTATTAAATAGGGAATCCTTTCCCCATTTCTTGTTTTTGTCAGGCTTGTCAAGGATCAGATGTCTGTAGATGTGCGATATGATTTCTGAGGGCTCTTTTCTGTTCCATTGGTCTATATTTCTGTCTTGGTACCAGTACCATGCTGTTTTGGTTACTGTAGCCTTGTAGTACAGTTTGAAGTCAGGTAGCGTGATGCCTACAGCTTTGTTCTTTTGACTTAGGATTGTCTTGGCAATGTGGGCTCTCTTTTGGTTCCATATGAACTTTAAAGCAGTTTTTTCCAATTCTGTTAAGAAGGTCATTGGTAGCTTAATGGGGATGGCATTGAATCTATAGATTACCTTGGGCAGTATGGCCATTTTCATGATATTGATTCTTCCTATTCATGAGCATGGAATGTTCTTCCATTTGTTTGTGTCCTCTTTTATTTCACTGAGCAGTGGTTTGTAGTTCTTGAAGAGGTCCTTTACATCCCTTGTAAGTTGGATTCCTAGGTATTTTATTCTCTTTGAAGCAATTGTGAATGGGAGTTCATTCCTGATTTGGCTCTCTGTTTGACTGTCACTGGTGTATAAGAATGCTTGTGATTTTTGCACATTGATTTTGTATCCTGAGGCTTTGCTGAAGTTGCTTATCAGCTTAAGGAGATTTTGGGCTGAGACAATGGGGTTTTCTAAATATACAATCATGTCATCTGCAAACAGGGACAATTTGACTTCTTCTTTTCCTAAGTGAATACCCTTTATTTCTTTCTCTTGTCTGATTGCCCTAGCCAGAATTTCCAGCACTGTGTTGAATAGGAGTGGTGAGAGAGGGCATCCCTGTCTTGTCCTGGTTTTCAAAGGGAATGCTTCCAGTTTTTGTCCATTCAGTATGATATTGGCTGTGGGTCTGTCATAAATAGCTCTTATTATTTTGAGATAGGTTCCAACAATACCGAATTTATTGAGAGTTTTTAGCATGAAGGGCTGTTGAATTTTGTCAAAAGCCTTTTCTGCATCTATTGAGATAATCATGTGGTTTTTGTCTTTGGTTCTGTTTATATGCTGGATTACGTTTATTGATTTGCATATGTTGAACAGACTTGCATCCCAGGGATGAAGCCCACTTGATCATAGTGGATAAGGTTCTTGATGTGCTGCTGGATTCAGTTTGCCAGTATTTTATTGAGGATTTTTGCATCGATGTTCATCAGGGATATTGGTCTAAAATTCTCTTTTTTTGTTGTGTCACTGCCAGGCTTTGGTATCAGGATGATGTTGGCCTCATAAAATGAGGGAAGATTCCCTCTTTTCTGTTGATTGCAATCGTTTCAGAAGGAATGGTACCAGCTCCTGCTTGGAGTTCTGGTAGAATTTGGCTGTGAATGTGTCTCGTCCTGGACTTTTTTTGGTTGGTAGGCTATTTATTATTGCCTCAGTTTCAGAGCCTGTTATTGGTCTATTCAGGGATTCAACTTCTTCCTGGTTTAGTCTTGGGAGAGTGTAAGTGTCCAGGAAATTATCCATTTCTTCTAGATTTTCCAGTTTATTTGCGTAGAGGTGTTTATAGTATTCTCTGATGATAGTTCGTATTTCTGTGGGGTTGGTGGTGATATTCCCTTTATCATTTTTTATTGCATCTATTTGATTCTTCTCTCTTTTCTTCTTTATTAGTCTTGCTAGCAGTCTGTCAATTTTGTTGATCTTTTCAAAAAACCAACTCCTGGATTCATTGATTTTTTGGAGGGTTTTGTGTCTCCGTCTCCTTCAGTTCTGCTCTGATCTTAGTTATTTCTTGCCTTCTGCTAGCTTTTGAATGCATTTGCTCTTGCTTCTCTAGTTCTTTTAATTGTGATGTTAGGGTGTCAATTTTAGATCTTTCCTGCTTTCTCTTGTGGGCATTTAGTGCTATAAATTTCCCTCTACACACTGCTTTAAATATGTCCCAGAGATTCTGGTATGTTGTATCTTTGTTCTCATTGGTTTCAAAGAACATCTTTATTTCTGCCTTCATTTTGTTATGTACCCAGTAGTCATTCAGGAGCAGGTTGTTCAGTTTCCATGTAGTTGAGCGGTTTTGATTGATTTTCTTAGTCCTGAGTTCTAGTTTCATTGCACTGTGTCTGAGAGACAGTTTGTTATAATTTCTGTTATTGCACATTTGCTGAGGAGTGCTTTACTTCCAACTATGTGGTCAATTTTGGAGTAAGTGCGATGTGGTGCTGAGAAGAATGTATATTCTGTTGATTTGGGGTGGAGAGTTCTGTAGATGTCTATTAGTTGTGCTTTGTGCAAAGTTGAGTTCAATTCCTGGATATCCTTGTTAACTTTCTCGTTGATCTGTCTAATGTTGACAGTGGGGTGTTGAAGTCTCCCATTATTATTGTATGGGAGTCTAAGTCTCTTTGTAAGTCTCTAAGGACTTGCTTTATGAATCTGGGTGCTCCTGTGTTGGGCGCATATATATTTAGGATAGTTAGCTCTTCCTGTTGAATTGATCCCTTTACCATTATGTAATGGCCTTCTTTGTCTCTTTTGATCTTTGTCAGTTTAAAGTCTGTTTTATCAGAGACTAGTATTGCAACCCCTGCTTTTTTTTGTTCTCCATTTGCTTGGTAGATCTTCCTCCATCCTTTTATTTTGAGCCTATGTATGTCTCTGCGTGTGAGATGGGTCTCCTGAATACAGCAAACTGATGGATCTTGACTCTTTATCCAATTTGCCAGTCTGTGTCTTTTAATTGGAGCATTTAGTCCATTTACATTTAAGGTTAATATTGTTATGTGTGAACTTGATCCTGTCATTGTGATATTAGCTAGGTTTTTTGCTCGTTAGTTGATGCAGTTTCTTCCTACCATCGATGGTGTTTACATTTTGGCATGTTTTTGCAATGGCTGGTACCGGTTGTTCTTTTCCATGTTTAGTTCTTCCTTCAGGATCTCTTGTAGGGCAGGCCTGGTGGTGACAAAATCTCTAAGCATTTGCTTATCTGTAAAGGATTTTATTTCTCCTTCACTTATGAAACCAATTTGTCTGGATATGAAATTCTGGGTTGAAAATTCTTTTCTTTTAAGGTTGTAGAATCTCTCTTCTGACTTGTAGAGTTTCTGCCAAGAGATCCACTGTTAGTCTTATGGGCTTCTCTTTGTGGTTAACCTGACCTTTCTCTCTGGCTGCCCTTAACATTTTTTCCTTCATTTCAACTTTGGTGAATCTGGCAATTATGTGTCTTGGCATTGCTCTTCTCGAGGAGTATCTTTGTAGCGTTCTCTGTATTTCCTGAATTTGAATGTTGGCCTGCCTTACTAGGTTGGGGAAGTTCTCCTGGATGATATCCTGAAGAGTGTTTTCGTATTTGGTTCCATTTTCCCCGTCACCTTCAGGCACACCAATCAGACATAGATTTGGTCTTTTCACATAATCCCATATTTCTTGGAGACTTTGTTCGTTGCTTTTTCCTTTTTTTTTTCTCTAGACTTCTCACTTCATTTCGTTCATTTGATCTCAATCATTGATACTCTTTCTTCCAGTTGATCGAGTCGGTTACTGAAGCTTGTGCATTTGTCACATATTTCTCATGTCATGGTTTTTATCTCTGTCAGTTTGTTCATGGCCTTCTCTGCATTGATTATTCTAGTTATCCATTCTTGCATTCTTTTTTCAATATTTTTAGTTTCTTTGTGCTGGGTATGTAGTTCCTCCTTTAGGTCTGAGAAGTTGGATCTACTGAAACCTTCTCTCAACTCGTCAAAGTCATTCTCCATCCAGCTTTGATCTGTTGCTGGCGATGAGTTGGCTTCCTTTGGATGGGGAGATGTGCTGTGATTTTTTGAAGTTTTTGAGTTTCCAGCTTTTCTGCCCTGCTTTTCCCCCATATTTGTGGTTTTATCTGCCTTTGGTCTTTGATGCTGGTGATATACTGATGGCGTTTTGGTGTTGGTGTCCTTTCTGTTTGTTAGTTTTCCTTCTAACAGTCAGAACCCTCAGCTGTAGGTCTGTTGGGGATTGCTTGAGGTCCACTCCAGACCCTGTTTGCCTGAGTATCAGCAGCAGAGGCTGCAGAAGATAGAATATTGCTGAACAGTAAGTGGTGCTGTCTGATTCTTGCTTTGGAAGTTTCATCTCAGAGGTGTAACCCGTGGTGTGAGGTGTCCGTCTGCACCTAGTGGGGGATGTCCCCCAGTTAGGCTACTCAGGGGTCAGGGACCCACTTGAGCAGGCAGACTGTCCATTCTCAGATCTCAACCTCTATGCTGGGAGATCTGCTCTCTTCAAAGCTGTCAGACAGGGTCATTAACATCTGCAGAGGTTTCTGCCGCTTTTTTTTTTTTTTTTTTTTTTTTTTCCCGCTATGCCCTGTCCCCAAACCTGGAGTCTACAGAGACAGGCAGGCCTCCTTGAGCTGCGGTAGGCTCCACCCAGTTTGAGCTTCCAGGAGGCTTTGTTTACCTATAGCAATGGCCGTCGCCCCTCCCCTAGTCTTGCTGCTGCCTTACAGTTAGATCTCAGACTGCTGTGCTAGCAATGAGGGAGACTCTGTGGGCGTTGGACCCTCTGGACCAGGTGTGGGATATAATCTCCTAGTGTGCCATTTGCTAAGACCCTTGGTAAAGCACAGTATTAGGGTGGGAGTTACCCGATTTTCCAGGTGTTGTGTGTCTCAGTTTCTAAAGGGATTCTCTTCCCCCTTGCACTTCCCAGGTGAGGCCATGCCTTGCCCTGCTTTAGCTCTTGCTGGTTGGGCTGCACTAGCTGACCAGCATCGATTGTCTGGCACTCCCCAGTGAGATGAACCTGGTACCTCAGTTGAAAATGCAGAAATCACCCGTCTTCTGTGTCACTTGCGCTGGGAGCTGGAGGCTGGAGCTGTTCCTATTCGGCCATCTTGCTTGCACTCCCCCAACCACATACTTCTAAATCATACATGATTTAATGAGAAAATTCTCAAAAGAAATTAAAAATTATTTTGAATTAAATGAAAATTAAAGTACAACTTCTCAATCTGTGGGCTGCAGTCAAAGTAGTGATTAAAGGGAAATATATAGCATTGAATAATTAAGTTGTTAAAAATGCAGATTCTGGGTTCTTGCTACTGAGTGAGTGAATTGGATCTCTGGAGTTGGAGTGGAGCTTAGGAAACTTCAAGTTAGATAACAGACCCAGGTGATTTTAATGTACCCTAAAATTGGAAAGTTCCTGGATTAAATCTTTTTAAATTTTCAATTCGTTAATCATGAAAATCAAATCCATTGGCACTGAACCTTTCTAAGGAACCTAATTCATTTGGTAGAAATGAAAATATTTCTCTTTTTTTTTTAGTAACAGCCCCCTGCCATTTTGTGCTATTTAAATATATATTTCCACTGGCTAGAAACATGCTTAAAACATCTTAAGCCAAATCCTGTGACTTCTCAGCCAATTTTAGACATTTATTAGAATGGTCTTAACCTGGTGCTTACTATTGACATCTCTTTATTTAAAACCTTCTTAATTATCTGCTTAAAAGATCTTTTTTTTTTTTTTTTTTTCTTTTTTCTTTTTTAACCTAGGGTAGGCTAGGGTGGGTCCAGGGAAGAAGAGAGCTAGAGGAGGGACAGAGGAAAGGCAAAAGTCTTCTAATTTTATGAGGTTGGCTCTTCCCTTGGTTAGATGCTGTTGAATTTGTTGCCCATGGGCTTGGATGGGTAGTGGTTTCAACACTTACCTCCAAGCAGCACCCCTAAGCATTGGTGATTCCTGGTGAGATTTGTTCATGTTTTCTGGGTTGTCCCCAACTAATGTCACCATATGCATCTCTCTCTGCCCCCTACACTCAGTGGTCTCAGCAGATTGAAGCCTTTAATATCACCTACTCTCCTAGGCCAGTAGTCAGACTTGTATGCACATGGGGAATCCTTTGAATATATCTCTTTTGAACAAAGATTTGAGGTGCCTCCACTCCACCTGACAGTCCTTTATCATTTTGTCTTTTCATGCTTGTTTTTCTCTTGTTTGCAAGACCTCTGGCTGAATATTCAACTGGGGCTCCTGTCTTCACATCTGAATTATTTTCCTTGGCTTTAGACAAGGGATGTACTGACTTTCCTCAATCACAGGACAGATGAAACAGTCTCAAAAATAGTTTTCTCTCCTCCTGATGCCCAACTGTCAAGCTGACCTCCGTTACCTCTTAGTCTTCTTCTATCTTTTGGTGGGAGTGTGTGGGAAATAGGAATTTGTTGTAAAGCCAAACTTCTGAATTATTAGGTTGGTGCACAATTGTGGTTTTTGCCATTATTTTTAATATTTCTACTAGTAAGCCTCATATGGGGGTCATTGGTTTGTAGAACCTAGAAAATGGAGTAGCCATTTATTGTCCTTAGCTATAAGCCTTGGCCTTGGTTCCAGAAAAAATAAGCAAAATCTCACTCAACAGCCTGTTACCTTCTCTCACAGAAGATCAATATTTATTTCTGAGCAAAGAATAGCAATTGTCATCAAAGCTGTTTGTACATATATTAAGCTATTCTATATTTTAATGATATGAATCATTGTAAGTGAATTTATTCTCTCAGAACAAATGAAAGACCACAAATCATGGCAGAAACTTTACCTGTACAGATTAAGATAAGTTGAAAAAGTTGTGTAAGTATGGTCCTGCCCAGTACCTTCCCAGTTTATCAGTTAAAGCATGGCAATAACTGGTCAGGTTTTGTAATATCAGTATTATGTGGGTAAATGCTTCATGTTAGGAAAACTGGTCAATTATTAAAAGACTGCCATGGGCAGAGGGTGGGTGGTTGGTGCATTGCAAAACTTGAGTTAACTGTAAGAAATTTTGGTGCAATAAAATCAGCCATGATTATAGACTATGCAGTAATATTCTTTCATCTAGTCAAAACTCTTTGCAAACCAAAGCATTCTTTCTGTTTGTTGTCACTGAGTTTTATTTCAGCAGCATTTTGTACTGTAATGAGTTTTCTCACTTTCAGCTACTGAAATGGGAAAACCCTGAGTTTTAAATTTCATAGCAAAAGAACAAAATTTGAAAATATGAGCAAATTAAAAATTGATAAAATTATTTTTTATAATGGTTAAGGCTTAAACCAAGTGGGAATTATTGAGATTGAGGTAACAATGAAATAATTTAAGCATATATATGAACAGCAGAAAATATTTTTAATGAGTGTGTGATCTTTTAAGTTTACAAATGTCACAAATTAAAAAATATTTGACATTTAATAAAGTCCAAGCTCATTGTACTCAATAATTTCTCCCCATATTTATTTATTTTTGAACCATATGTAATTTTTTAAGGGAAATGTAATTCACATGTTTTGGACTCATTTGGCTATGTCATCAAAATTCTGTTTTGTAAGAACTATACTGCATCCAAGTAGACTTTCAGTGTATTTTTTATATCTTTCTTCCCCTTGTTAAATAAGACCATATTTTTGCTGTGGTAACAAATTAAAACACAATTTTTTTTTAAGTTAATAATTCTGTAGCTCTGAATGATAGATTATTTTATTAAACTAAAAAGTTAATTTCTTATTAAAATAATCAATCTTGCTTAGTGTCTGCTTTTGAAGAGCATTTCATTAGTGATAATGATAGGATTTGGTAATTGTGAATATAATCATAAAGGTTTACATAATTATTTTTTCAGTTATAAACTGAAAGTTCCAAACCTAATCTTACTTTTGACACATGAAACAGAATCTAACTAGTACTGTTAAGAGTATAGTATGTGTCAGGCAATGGGTTCAACACTTCACATATAACTTAAAATAATTTTATTTTTACGTCTTTCTGAGGTGAACATTTCACAAAAGAGACAGGGAAGATTCAGTTGGGTTGGATAATTGCCCAAGGCCATACACAAAAAAGTGGTAAAATCAGCATTTGGATGAAGGCAGTCCAATTCCAAAAGAGATTCTTAGTTGCAGAAAATATTTCAAATCTGTGTTGATTACTGTAGCTAAAATAGAAATGTATTATTGTATTATTGATTTGCTTAGAGATTAAATCAATTTGAATAAAAGTCATACTCTTTATATGCTGTAATTTAAGGATTCAGGATACCCATGGACATGAGGTTATTTGCCAAAATACATATTATTGTCCTTTAGTTGGACCACTTCTTAAATTTACTTATTATATACTTATTGAGTGTCTACTATATGCAAGTCAGTTATTATTGAAAAAATAATTACAGATTTCTCAATATTCTGTCACAAAAATTCTGCAGAGAGTACCAATTAGTTTTAACAGAGAATTAGTCTTAGCAGGTAACAGTTATTGCTACTACCATTATACTACTGTACTATATTAATGTGCTTCAGAGCAAATTTTCTTATCTAAGAAAGATTTTAAAGATTTTTCTGTAAGGCCAGGCATGGTGGCTCATGCCTGTAATCCCAGCACTTTGGGAGACTGAGGTAGGTGGATCACGAAGTCAGGAGTTCGAGACCAGCCTGGCCAACATAGTGAAACACCGTCTCTATTAAAAATACAAAATTAGCCAGGCATGGTGGCATGTGCCTGTATTCCCAGCTACTGGGGAGGCTGGGGAAGGAGAATCACTTGAGCCTGGGAGGCAGAGGTTGTAGTGAGCAGAGATTGCACCACTGCACTCTAACCTGGGCAACAGAGTGAGACTCTATCTAAAAAAAATTTTTTTTTCTGCAGTGATTGATAAAGGTCAGGTAATGCTGCAGTAAGAAACAGCCCTCACATCTCTGTAGCTTATAACAACAAAGGTTTATTTCTTGTCCATGCTCTCTGTCCAATGCAATTTGATAGCAGTAATGGGGAAACTTATTTTAGTAATTTAGGAACCAATATTGATAGAGTTTCCATCTTAATAGATGGGAAAAGCCAGATATTTTCTTCTTTTAACAACTGATTTTCCAGAGTTAGTCACATAGCGTGCTAAACTTCAATGAGGGCAGGATGTGTGATTACAAAGCTAAGGGCAACCAGAAGTCGGTGAATAGTTTAATGTCTGCTACCGTGTCTAACCTGTCTTTGTTTGTAATAAATGAACTAATTCATTCAGACATTGTGCTGATTTAGAATCACTTTGGAAATGAAAAAGAATTAGATTATGTCCAGAATAGATCAAATTTGGTTAATATGCGAGTGCATTTCTTCATGTCTTCCCTATGTACTTTTTTTGTTGTTAAATTAAATCCCAGATTGTACTTTTATCTATTAAATTATTCAATCTGAACACTTGATACAGTTTCTGCCAGGGTCACCATATTGTTTTAGTAATCTGGTAGTTGTGTTAGATATTAGATGTGTTAGGGAGTAGTTAAATGATCCTCATTTCTACCAGATATACTCTTTCCATTTTCTTCTCCATTACTATTTTCTCTAGTCTACTTTATTACAGGAATTTTTAAACCCAACACTTTTCCTCTTATGGGCTTATAAATTAACTCTGGGGTCAAACAAGATCACTGTAGGTAATGAAGCAGAAGAGGCAGATAAATTTTAACCTGGGTTCATCTCTCTGAAATGCAAATCCAAAGCCTTCTATTTTCCCTATGGCCTTACCATCTGTAGTAAAGCTGTATGGAAGAAGGCCAGAAAGTTAAAAAAATAAATAAAAATAAAAAGGTGTTGGAAGCTGTTGGGAATAAATATTCTTTAACCCTAATGATAGATCTATTTTGTTTAAACAAAGATTTTCTTTTCTCAGCAATCCTTAGCATTCATTAAAATTTCTAGTACTTAACTGAATTGTTGTACAGTATTGGAATTACAATGTTATTAGGTGAGAAAAATTATTCCATATAAAGTAATGATGGTTTGCCACATTCTTAAGAAAATGTGTTTCTTGATCTAAAAGACTTTAGATATCTTGGGTCTAAGGCTCTTTTCCTCCCCCAGGGGAAAGCATCTGTAATACGATAATGTGAATCAATACTATCAATTTATAAAAATTAAGTTTACAATTTTTAATGACTTTTTTTTAAAAAAGAGAATCAAAGTACAATGCCTTTAACATAAGTCGCTTTATTGTACTGGTTGTAAGTAATAAAAGCATTATTTGTAAGGAATAAATTCAGATGTGAGAGCATTGGCAAATGGGCAAATGTTTGTATAAATGGTTAAGAAAATAAGATGAAAAATTCAGTTAAAGCATGTGAAGGAAAATGATGGTATTTGGTACATTCTGTTTCTTTATAAATAATTAAGTAATTATTATTTTATTTCCCTCCAACTCCAATGTACAAGAAGGCATTAAAAGCTTCCAATGAGATTTAAGAAAAATTAAATGACCTAAAGAAAACTATAAATAACAAACACGAAACTACTTCCTTCAGGTTGTTCAATTTAATTATTGTCCTCAGAAAATAAATTGTGACGTATGACCTTGTAGTTGTGTTCATTTTATTGTTTATTTGCTGCTCTATTGAAACCAGACCTCACACCAGTTTAATATTGAGGTGCTTGGCAATTGTTTACTTGAGAGAGTCATTTTGAAAATACTTGTACTAGAATAACTTTTGGTCATTATATTCAATTAAATCAAATAGATGACTAGTGCAATTTAATTATCATTACATTATTCATATTTATACTCTGGAAGTTTAAGGAAATTTTCTGAACTCAGTAGATTTCCCAGTGGCCCTGGATGGTCGGTGTAGTAGGTAAACTCAGATTTCTTTTTTTTCTCTCAATGTTTTTACTTTAAAATCTGTGCTCAAAACTTTTTGAACATTAGCAGTGAAGTGATACTACTTTGAGGTTTTAAAGTTAGTTCTGTCACTGTCACCTGTTTCCCTAGTTTAGTGGTGAAAAGAGAATATTATTGATACCATAAACAAAGACATTTTATTCTGTGGATAGTTAGGCAATTACTTACACCATTATATGTTAACTCCCGGGAGTGTTCACTTCTCCACAAATCTCTGTTTTTGACTGGTTGCAGCCTAGCATTCTGCAATTTGTCTTTCATCCCTTTGGTTATGGTTTTGTTCTGTGTTGAGAGAGGAATAGCTTATAAGAAGCATTTGCAACTTATCAGCCATTTCTACCTCTTAGTAAATGCATCGAAAAAATCCTTTCCTATGTTTTTTACCAATGAGAGAAGAACATAAGGTATGTCATGGGTAGAGTCTAGTGGAGAAAGCAAATAGCTTTGCAGAAATAATGAGAAAGCCAGTAGGAAGTGCTTTTTGGATCTAACCTAGGCCTTCCCTTAATTTTCCTGGATAGATTTAAACATGTGGGACAGTGTTGATCTAACTTTTTTCCAAACTAGTAAAATACATTTTTCAAATATTTTGGTATCTTGCTTTTTGATTCCCTTCAGCTACACAGTGACTGAATTATTTCTAAGTCAACCACCTTTCGATTTTCAGGGAAATGGATCTCTTCAATAGTCTGCACAAAGACTATAAGAGACTGGTCTGACTAAACATTACAAGTCACTAAGCATGAGGATGCAGATACAACGTTACATCTATGTTTATAATCCAACCGCTAACCAAATATTTGCTGATTTCTTAAAGGAAATGTTAGCCTTGAAATTTTCTTCCAGAGTTAGAGTTAGACATTGGTTTTTAGCTGCTTAAAGATGTATATGTGGCAAATAGCAGTACTAGTTTTCACCTGCCACTTAAATCGTAAAGCAAGCATTTCTCTGTCACACCCTTAGAGCAGATGAAGCAGAGGATGTGAACTGTGGGAAGACATCTTGGATGCTTATTTTGTGGGTATCATTAGCTGCTGTGAGGAAGCAACATGAGACCCTGGGAAACAACTGCAACACTAACCAGACTTTCCAGATGCTCTTGAATATTCTCACCCCTGTGCTAGAAGGAAAAGAGCTTTTTGGAACCGGGCCACTTTCTGCAGCTTTTGCAGCTGCTCTGCCTGAGGGGCAGTGGATGGAGCTGGGACAAAGTCTAGTTCCAGGAGCTATAAGGAAAACACATTTCCTTTCATGGGGTTTTAAGTAATTCTGTGAGCTAAAAAAAAAGTCTCTAATTTTACCTTGTTTGAATATTTCTAGGAATTATACAATTGGACAGTTATGGAAGTGGAAGATTCCTCAGATGTCTGACTCCCTAGTTTTGTAGACAAAAGAATTAAGATCCAAAGAGGGTCAAGAATTGCCCGACTGTGGAGCCAAGTTTGTGTAGGGGCTGATGATTCAGTCTTCACTGATTTTTAAATAATTTTCATTTAGAAAAGAATCTTAATTGGCAAACACAGGAATTTGGGTTCTCTACATGTTATGTTATGCTATGTGTTACGTTTTGTTGTGTTATGTTACATTACCACATTATGATTCATGCTATGTTAATGCTCTATTGTTGAAAGCAAATACAATATCATTTCCAGGGCTGTTCTCACAGTCTAGAGTTCACAAAACAATTTATTTAATACCTGCTTTTCCAACAACAGAGCTACTTACTTTTCCTTTCCTACAAAAGTTCCTCATGGCACTAAACATTTAGTAGTGCTTAAACAGGAAGCAGAGTGTTGTGGTCCCTAAAATGTGGTTCTCCTCTCTTGTCAATACTTGCCCCAGAGTGCACACATAGGTCTTTGCCAGAGACAGTCCCCTGCTGGACTGTCATGCAAATGGCAGATTAAACAGTAGCATGATTGGTCCAGTTCCTAATGCCCTATCACATACTCTGAGCCCTTGGTTTTCTATTAGACCTCAAGGAATGACCTCATGTCTTGTGGTTTGGGGTCCTACGTATTTAGTTCTGCTTGCTTTTCCTGTTCTCTCCCTCCTGTCAGGCTTCTCACCACTCAGCCTGCTCTTTCCCGTTCACTGAGAGAGTGAATGTATCCTTTTCTTATCTCTATTTCTGCAAAAGTTATACTTTAAAATGCTTCACTATGATAGACTATTTAATGTCTTTGCAGTGAAACAGTTGAATATCACATTTCCTGTTATCTTGTTAATATTATCAAAACTACATTAATGAGAATTGGTAAAATGACCTCATTTGCTTAGTCTCTCAGCATTTGTATAAACTCAGAGGGTTTTCCTCTTTTTTTTTAAACAACCTGACATAATTTAATTTCAAGTTAAATTATTGATTTTTGCCTTTATTTAAATAGCTCCAACTATTACTACAAATGACAGACCATTTAAGATTGACAGTTCAAAGGTACAGCCAGTCACCCTTACAGAAATTTTTATTTTACCCTAAAGTCATGGTGAATTGATACTCTTTTGAGAACTGTTTATCTTTTTTTGTTTTTAATCATTACAACTTCTATTTTAGATTCAGGGGGTACCTGTGCAGGTATGTCACATGGGAACCCTGTGTGATGCTGAGCTTTGGGGTATGGGTGAGCCCATGACCCGGGTAGTGAGCACAGACTCAGTAGGCAGTACCTCACCTCTCAATCCCCTTGCCTTCTTCCTTATCCAGCAGTCCCCAGTGTCCACTGCTTTCATCTTTTTTCCATGTGTACTCAATGTTTAGCTCTCACTTACAAGTGAGAACATGTGGTATTTGGTGTTCTGTTCCTGTCTTAATTTGCTTAGGATGCTAGCCTCCAGCTGCATCCATGTTGCTGTAAAGGATATGATTTTGTTCTTTTTTGTGGCTGCATAGTATTCCATGGTGATGTACCACATGTTCTTTATCCAATCCACTGTTGATGGGTACCTAGGTTGGTACCTAGGTATGATAGGGTGATTCCATGTCTTTGCTATTGTGAACAGTGCAGTGATGATCATGAGTACATATGTGTTTATGGTAGAGTGATTTATTTTCCTTTGGATCTATACCCAGTAATGGGATTGCTAGATTAAATGGTAGTTCTGTTTTAAGTTCTTCGAGAAATCTCCAAACTGCTTTCCGCAATTACAGGGACTAATTTACATTCCCACCACAGTTCTGACAGTGAACTAGAACAACAACTACCTTTTCTCCTTGGCACTGTGAGGAAAGATATTTTTAACTAAAGATTTTGAACATTTGTATTCAGTCTTGCTCAGAGGGAAGCTTATATAAATCTTTAAAAGCAGAAGCCCTGTTTTAGTTCAAATCTGAAAACAGAAAAGTTAACTTCCCCTCTCTCTACCTATCTCCCACACCCTCCTCTTCTAGGTTCTTGGTCCTTGGTCCTTGACAGAGCAAATCAGAATACAGTTTAAGAAGCATAATTTTAAACAACTAAAATATTCACACAAGCACCCTCAAAATTCAAAGTGGGCTATATTAAAAAAACCCCAGTAAATTGATTGTTCAAAGCCCAGAATTTATTACTTTTTAAGATGTTTCTGGTTGGAGAGTAAATTGGTATAGCATTTTGAGGGAAGAACTTGATAATGGAAATTAAATTATTTTTCTACTCTAATAAGAGTCAGTAATTCCACTCTTGGAATTTATCTCTTAAAAATAAATACTTAGAGAAATGTCCAAAATGTATGTATGTTGATCACAGTGGTGAATGAGATAGTGAAATATTGAGAACAATCTAAATGCCAGATGGTAACACCATGTTAATATAAATTATGATGCATTAATTCAGTGGAATACTAAGCAGCTTTAAAAACTTGTTATATAGTTATACCTTCTCTGTTTGTGTTTGGCATGGAAACGTGTCCATAACATAATAAGTAATAAGCTAAATTGAAGGCAGTGTATATGCCTTATTTAATACTATTTTGGGTTGCACATATGTGTGTGTATGCGTATGTGTGTGTGAATATAAACTCTGGATGAATGTTTACTGAAATATTCAGTGATAATTTATACATGGTAGAATTAGAAATAATTCCAAATTATTTTGCCCTCTTTGTGCATTTCTTATTTTAAAATAATAAATGTGATACTTTCATAGTCAGAAAAAGCAATGGTGTTAATGGTGTTATTTTGGCATTTTTATTAATAAAAGATTGTTATATTGCTATACATTTTCATATTAGCCAGTTATTTCACACAGAGAATAAAGAAAGTGTTACCAGTAGACTTATTTGTCCAAGAAAGTACACTTCTTCCCTTTTGCATTCTGAAATGAAATCTTGAATCTTTTGAGCTTTCAATCCTGTGCCCTCTCTAGGACTATAGGTGGGTTGAGGCTGAGACGAACCGTAGGCTGCTCTTGGTGACAGCTCCTACAGTGGAAAGAGGGGTACTTGGCAGGGGTCCGGAGGAGTAGGAAGCCTCCGTGATGGGGATGAGGTCATTCAAAAGTCACATGTTCTTGAGACAGAGGCTTTGTGTACTAAACATCACCATAAAGTGATATCAACCCTGAATTAAAGAAGCAGTTATTCGTTTTTCACCTGAGCCCCTAAGTCTTGTTCTGTGAAACCAGTGAAGGGCTATTCGAAAGTATACTTTCTAGTACAGCTCTCGCTGGCTTGAAAGATGAAACTCTCCTTAGTCATTCCGAAGCATTACTGCAGTCCAGATGTATAGTTCATATCTTCCAGCAAACGTCTGTGGGAATTATTTCCTCCCAGAGGTATTAGATTATATTTTTCCAAGTCAACTCTTCCTGGCTGCCCTTCAAGGTTCTAAAGATTCTCTACTATTGTGATGTAACTAGTAAGAGGCAAAACCATGAGAATCAGAGGTAAGTGCTTATCAAAGGAATAGAACCAAGAGGACAGATTCTACTCAAACAATGCCATCCTTAAATGGAGGTCAACGGTTTGTCTGTTTATAGGAATGTGTCTAATCTGTATCTGTATCTATGTCTGTGTCTATGTTTATATCATCAGACATACACATATGTGTGCATATGAACACACATGGCAGAGTTCTTTCAACAAAGCCAAATAAGAAAGTTAAACTATAGCTGAGTCTGTACAAGTCCACAATCTTGATAAGAAAAAGTTCAGCAGTAGTTAATTAAGCTGTTTTTGTGTACACAAACTACCCTGTATTGGATATAACTGGGGAATATGAAATAGTGAGAATGAGGCTATTGAAATACCACAGGAGAAGATAAAAAGTTCACTATGGAAGTCAGTCTTCCAGAGGAAAGACCTGAAGTGAAAAAGAGTCTTTCTGGAAGATAATACTAGATATGGATTATTGAAGAGGAGACGTAAAAAATTCCAAGTAAAGGAACAGTAGAGGAAAAACACAAAAGCAGGGTGGCTGTGATTTGTGGAAGATGTGAGGAAACTTGGTGAGACACAAATTTAGGGGTCAGAGAGTGCTGGTGAGACTGGTGGGGACACCATGGTTACTTGGGTGAATATTTTCTCATTTTATGGGAATTTCAGGATGTTAATCGTCCTTGGCCACTGGGTAATAAAAGGCAGTAGCTCTTTCCAGTCATTGTGACAACCAAAAAAGTCCCACAAGTTTCCAAACATCCTCCATGGGAGATTTATCATCCTGTCTGAAGAACCACTGGGCTAGATAATGAGAGCTTCTGAATGCCAGCATGAAATGCCAGGATGCTGTCAGGTTTTTATGTGTGAAATAGTTCTGTTTTTATTTTCCTATTTATGTGAGCGTACGTAAAACTTTACTTTTCTTAATGGTATTTACAACCCATCCACATCTGTATTTTCTGTGGCTAAATTCAGTTCAGAGTTAATTCAAATTAATTATGATTCCTATGGCATTCATTACATACTGCCTTAACCTTAGTTTATTGCTGTTTATAATTTATTTATAGCAGGTTTGGGTGAAACTTAGGGGAACCAAGGGGTTCATCAACATCTGGAACAATTTTTCAAAAATTTCGGATTTACTAAAACCCAAACATGCTGCCAAGCACCTCTTCCCACCCTCTTTCTCTAAACTTTGAAAACACATATATTTTAGAGAACATTGATTCCATGTGTTTTTAATTCATTTTAGTTTGTATCATCAAAATTTTTAAAAAAGTGATTTGGCATCCAGGAAACCCATTGAGCCTTTAAAATAAATAAACTTTTAACAGCTTAAAAATATCACACAAATATCTTGAAACAGTCAAAGGATAAAGTTTTGATGGATACTGATTGAGATTGAAATTTGGCAAAATTATTTTTCCACATTGATTTATAATGTTTCATCCAACTTCCAATCCACAATCTGGAGAGAATGAATTGAGTAAGTTAATCTTAGGAAAAAAATTCTCTTCACCAAGACATACATCATTAGGGAGAAAATATTTAAAAATCAACGTGAATCATGGTGTGTTAACTTTTAATATTGGGGATTTTTACTATATATTTGGTGATAATGTAAGAAACTTTTAGGACAAAATGGAACATGTGAGAAGTAACAAGGATAATGTAATTTGAAGAGGAAAATAAATTTAGTTATGAGTGACTTATGATTGTGACATAAGTCAGTGATTCCTATGATTTGAGAGAAGATTGAAGATTAGCCTCTCTCTGTCTCTCTCACACACACATGCGCGCGCGCACACACACACACACACACACACAGAGAGGGAGAGAACTATGTAAATATCCTGGTTCATTTATTAATGTAAATTCCACTACACCAATTAGACTGAGACAAAAGAGTTAAGTGATACAGAATAGATAACAGTCCTATTTAAGCCTGTCTATTTGAAATAACTCGTGAAAATTTTCAAGAGGATTACAGAGATGACTTTTGAGCATTTGAAAGTAAGAACTCTGGAGTTACTCTAAATAATACAGATATAGATTATTTAACAAAGTTGGTGAAAAATGTCAAATGTTATTGGTATGGTAATGGAAATTTAAATGAAATGCCATTTTTTTCACGTTAGAAAAGATGTTTATCTGAAGAATATCTTAGGATCTTCCACATCTTTCTTCCATATTATTCAAGTTCTCCAATAGGAATATTCATATGTTGCTGATAAAAATGTAAAATAAATTTGAAGATGTATATTGAATTTAAAAATGTTAATACAGTAGTCCCTCCTTATGCAAGGTTTTTACTTTCTGTGGTTTCAGTTACCCTTGGTCAACCACAATCTGAAAATACTAAATGGAAAATTCCAGAAATAAACAATTCATAAGTTTTAAATTGTGTACCATTCTGAGAAACATGATCAAATTTCCGCCATCCCATTCTGTCCCACCTGGGTAGTGAATAATCCCTTTGTCTAGCGTATCCACCCAGTAGACGCTACTAGTTAGTTACCTAGTAGCTGTCTTGGTGTCAGATTGACTGTTGTGGTATCTCAGTGTTTGTGTTCAAATAACCTTTATTTTACTTAATAATTGCTTCAAAGTGCAAAAGTAGTGAGGCTGGCATATTGTTATAATTGTTCTTTTTTATTAGTTGTTGTTAATCTTTTACTGTTCCTAATTTTTAAATGAAACTTTGTCATACGTATGTATGTATAGGAAAAAAACAGTATATATGGGGTTCAGTACTATATCTGGTTTCAACCATCCACCTATCTCCTGTGGATAAGTGGGGGGACTACTGTAATCTTTAACCCAGTAATTCTACTCTTGAGAATGATTATATGTTCAGTTGAGGCAAAAAAATGTGAAACAATCTAAGTGTCTAAACATAAGGAAGGGTTAAACATCTTATAATGTCCACACAACGGAAAAATAATGTTCATGAAAGGTTTATGATAAATTAGAGATATGTTTATGTAAAGTGCAATACAAAATATGGCAGTGTTTCAAGTTACATAGAAGAAATATGGAATACACAAAGAAGAACATATATAAAAGCAATAGTGATTTTATTCTATTCATTTCATAGCACTGAGTCAGTACTGGTGGCAGAACTCAAGTATTCAATAGTTCCTAACTTTATTTTAGCAGACCGTAAGTGCTCAGTAAATGGAGGCTATTTTTTATATTAAAGTTCTCAAATTAATCACATGTAAAGTTATTTTTCTTCTTTAATAAAAAGGAAATTATTGGAGGAAAAGTAAGACTTTTCTCATAGCATTTGAGAATAAAAGTTACGTGGTTACCTAATTTTAAAAGCTAAAGTTTCAGAAACATAAAGATTTTTGAATAGAAAAATCTTCATACTTTAAATTACAATTTGAATTAGGTTTAATAATTGTGAAAATTAATTTCTCCATTAAAAGGTAAATTCTTACATTAACATTTTTACTATGTGTAGTTGGCATATTGAATCTGAGGGCCAAGTTGCATGCCCTAGTCAAGCCAGACTGAACTACCATTGCCAATAGGAGCAAGAAGTCCAGTATATTCCCCTCCAAGGTCCCATTATTTTTCTTTTATACTCCTATGAGTCCCGATTTTCAGTGATCTAGAAAGTGGAAGAGAATTCTCTGATTTATTCCTAGTTCAGTATGCCAGCTGTGGCAGAGGGTTCCTGTCTCCAGAGTGGAAGCTGCCTTCCTGGGCTGTGTTGGAAACAAGAAAGGTGGTGCAGAGTTCCCTGTGCAGCAGTCATTCTGAGTTCTGAATCAATCCTGCCTAGTTCTGGAAAGGTGTACTCTCCCAGTTTCTAGGATCCCTCTGATTTTAAAAAGAATTCCCCACGAACTTATCAGTGCCTTCAAGGTCAAAGTTCTATCAATTCCTGAGCCAAAGCATTTCCGTGGGGCAAAGGCTACCTACAGGAGAGAATCAGGGCACATTTTGATGCCCATCATCTTTCAGGTAAGTAATGATGATGAGCGGGGCTCCAGTGGAAATAGCCATTGAGTAAGGCTGATTAAGCAGCCAAGCTGTATCCTGAGGGAAACATGGGCAAAGGAAAGCATCAGATTTCCTGGATCAAAGCTATCCTGAGCTCAGGGACTGGGCTAACTGTCTCAGATTCAGCCCTCTCAGGAAAAGGAATGTAGATTCTTATTTCAGTCTCAAAGAAACTCTGGGCTTTAGAGAACTGAGTCTCCAGTGTTTCAACCCTGTCAGCATTCTGCACTACTATTAGGTTGAACTACATGAAATGGTTATTTTTGTAAGTCACCAATGGTTGGATGTTGGCAGTCTCATAAGGTTCATTCTAATAGTTCCTGGGACACAAATGACTCGAAGTAGGTCAAGACAGGTTCAGCACTTGTACTGTGCATGTTAGTGTGAGTCCTCCAAGAAGCAGATGCCAAGATGGAATAAAACAGGCAAGGATTTTATTAGGAGGAAATGCCTGCATGTAAAAGAAGTCGGAAGAGAGTTGAGCCAGTCATCAGAATGTGATGCTAGTTTGACCTCAAGTGAAGGAGAGAGGGAGAGAAAGTTGGCTGCAAGCCTCCTAGATTTCTATATGGTCTTGGGAAGGTTTGATAAAACTTTAGGGGAGTTCTCGAGCCAGTCAGCCAAAAAGAAGTCTCACGTCTCCCAGAGACAGGTCATTGGCAGGAAGCAGCCTATGGGAGATGTGGCCATGACACAAATGCAGGGATAGGTTTCAGGGATTGGCGGCTGGGGCCTCAGTCAAACACAGTTCTTGTGGGTGGAAGCCCACCAGGTGTATTCTCATGCCTACCACACCCTGAGACACAGAAGCACAGATGATACCCTGATTCATTCCAGGCCTTGCTCACTCCCTTCACCCTCTACCTTTGTTTTAACCATATTTTAGGAGTCTCGTTGTTCATCGTTGCCTCATGAGGCCGTCTAAATCTACCCTGACTTTTATGGAGAGGAAGTTGGTGACAGAGACTAGGACTATGGTCCTTTCTATTACAGAAAATCATTGGCTCCTCATGCAAATTGGCCCACCCCTTATCATTGCTGTGCATATTAGAGGAGGGAGTACTTTGACAAGTAAAACAAAAATCTCTTATTTTTTATTTCCAAGCACAAGGTTCAGTGTGACAAAAACCTGCAAAAGTAATAGAGGCTCTTAAAATATGCTTTGGATGACCTTTCCAATGCCTGTGTAGAGCATCTAGCTGCTTTTTGTCCCTATCGAAGGAGAAATTGCATCTGCTAGGGCTCCCAGATGCACAGCTAACAGCCTATTAAAAGAAAACTCAAACAATAACAAAGTTAACACTTACCAAATGTGCAAGTAAAACCTTATATTATCAAATACCCTCTCTAAATATCATTTAATTTTTATATAATCAAATGTGAAATTTGAAAGTGAAATCTATATAGATCTATATCTTATAGATGTGCTAACACGTTAGAAATAAAACAGAATGCACTTTAAGTTTTTACTAGGAAAATTAAAATGGAAATTGAAAAATTATTTAGGTAAACCAAATTGAAGATTATTTTGGGTCTAGCTTAGTTTCTTTGCTAATACAAAGTGTGTGTGTTGGGACAAAGAAGTTAACCAAGCTTTTTGGATAATTTTTCATTCTGTATCTATTTCCCTGGTATGTAGCTAGTATTCTTTTGGGAGAATTTTTTAACCAAGATCTTAAAAAGTACACATAAATTAAGCTTATGTGCAAAACAAAGACAAAAAAGAAAAATTGTAAAAATAAATGTTTAAAGGAAGAACTTCTTCTATTTGAAGAAGAGGTTAAAACTATCCACAGAAAGCATCCAGGAGATCTGGCAAACATGCCCTTGCATTTTCCCTACACAAAAGACAGTGTCTTACACAATTCTTCCATTCACTCATGGGCTCACGTCTGTTGGCCACCCATGCTCCCTGAAGACAGCTTATGGAACTGGATTGCATCAGCAAGGCGTGATGGATGAGCAGGGACATCACCAGGGAGGGAGTACTCTGCCTTTGGCTTGGCTTAGTGTCAGATGTGAAGGAAAGAGGAGCAGTAAATTTGGAAACTATGTTGGAAGAAACTAAAATTTATTTTTAATCTCTGTAAGTTCCAAAGAAGGAATAAAACCTGCAAATTTGATGGTGAGATGATAGGGCTAATTTGTAATGTAATTCATCAAAATACAGGAACTGGAGTTGAGCCCATCAGGCACGGGGAGATGCCTAGGAACAACTGCATTTTAATTTCCCAATTTGAGATTTCTTATATAGACTTCAAATTCTAATTCTACAAGTGTAACTAGAAAGTCAGAAAAACTACAGTCTTCTTTAAACTTTGCTTTGTGATCCAGCTAGGTTTTGATATGATATTGGAACAAAACCTCCTTGAATAGGGGGTTAAACAGAAATGAAAAGGATTTAACATATCAGCCCATAAATTTAATTAAGGGCTAAAACCTAGCAGTGTCACAGGAAGCTTAACAAGCTTCAGAGGGATTTACCAAATTAATTTTGTCGATGCTACCAATTAATAGCTGCATTTAGAGCTGAAAGCTGTGAGGAGAGATATTTGCAAGGATAGTTACGGGATTTCCTTGATTCTTGTGTCATCTTGCCACCAAGATTGTGCTTGTGTCTATTGGTTTTGTCGAATGCATTTTTGTGGCAATGTCTCTCTGCTCGTTTTACAGTAATTCTCAGTAGGCTGTGCAAGGACAATACAGTACTTCAGTGATGCTGTACTCTCATTTAGGCAAATAGGATCCTGAACTGCCAATTAAATTGATGCTAACAGGATCAAAGAAGGGCTTTTCATAACTATTTTGGCAATCAACATACATTGTTGATGACGTAGTATGTGGAAAGCCCTGCACTGGTGATAATGGTGGATACAAAATTGTATCATTTATAGATCCTGTCCTTATTGATTTACAGTTCATATGTAGGATAAGACATACCCAAATGACTAGAATAGAAAGTATAAAATGAAAAGTATAGAAATAAAATATGGAAAAGTATATAAAATAGAAAGTGTAAAATTGCAAAACAATTGTGGATGGTTCGAGAAAGTCAGAGGGGGTGAGAGATTACTTGCACATGTGATAGAAATAAGGCTCTCTTCAGAGACGAGGAAAGAAATTCAAGACAGCAGAAAGTGTGAACAAATTGTGATGTTAAAAATGTCGGAGTATAGATTGGAATGAGCAAGTGATTCAATTGGGCTGGAGTAGAGGAGTCATTAAGAAGAGTAGGCAGAAAAAAATGTTGGAAAAATAGGATATGGGCCATGTCATAGGAGCTTGAGAATGGTAGAGAAAAGGGGGTTGACTCTATAATAGTGAAGAGCTAATAAATGTTTTTGAGCAGGTAAGTAGTTTATTCAGAATTGTGAGCAGGAAGAGTATACTGTAAAGTGGATTAGGACTGGAGGATATTCTGAGGGCAGAGAGACCCATAGGAGGCCTTTCTAGTATCAGTTGAAGGGTGATAGGGACTAAAGGACAGAGGAAGTGTTAACAGAGATAAGAATTATTTAGAAATATATTGCAGAATTGAAATGTATAGAATTTAGCTAAAACTTGGAGATGGAGGATAAGAGAAAAAAGTGAGAGACTTGATGTAGTTTATATATGTGTCCCTACTCAAATCTCATGTGAACTGCAATCCCCAGTAATGGAGGCAGGGCCTGGTGGGAGGTCATTCAATCACGGGGGTGGATTTCGCATGAATAGTTTAGTGCCTATCCTCTTGGTGCTGCCCTCTTGATACTGAGTGACTTCTTGGGAGATCTGGCTGTTAAAAACTGCATGGCACTTTGCTGTCTCTCTCTTGTGCCTGCTTTCACCATGTGAAGAACCTGCTGCCACTTTGCCTCCTGCCATGAGTAAAAGCTCCTTGAGGCCTCCCCAGAAGCAGCTGCCACCATGCTTTCTGTACAGCCTGCAGAATCATGAGTCAATTAAATTTCTTTTGTTATAAATTATTCAGTCTCAGGCATTTCTTTATAACAATATGAGAGGGAATTAATACAGAGGTGATACCAGAATGTTAAATCTTGATGCCCAGGAAGATGGCGTCACTATTAGTAAAACTGGAGAAGTCAAGAAGAGTAGCTGGATGAAGGGAGAAGGGGGCAAATATACTGAGTGTGAAGAGCATATGGGACAGGTGGATAGCTTCAGGAAGCAGCTGGAAATACACAGCTGAAATGTAAAGGAGAGAACTTGGCCTGGATTTCAGATATAGAGGCTTTTTTTTTTTTTTTTTTTTTTACTTTTTTTTTTTTTTAAATTTATTATTATTAAACTTCAAGTTGTAGGGTACATGTGCACAACGTGCAGGTTTGCTACATATGTATACTTGTGCCATGTTGGTGTGCTGCACCCATCAACTTGTCATTTACATCAGGTATAACTCCCAATGCAATCCCTCCCCCCTCCCCCCTCCCCATGATAGGCCCCGGTGTGTGATGTTCCCCTTCCCGAGTCCAAGTGATCTCATTGTTCAGTTCCCGCCTATGAGTGAGAACATGCGGTGTTTGGTTTTCTGTTCTTTTGATAGTTTGCTGAGAATGATGGTTTCCAGCTGCATCCATGTCCCTACAAAGGACACAAACTCATCCTTTTTTATGGCTGCATAGTATTCCATGGTGTATATGTGCCACATTTTCTTAATCCAATCTGTCACTGATGGACATTTGGGTTGATTCCAAGTCTTTGCTATTGTGAATAGTGCCGCAATAAACATACGTGTGCATGTGTCTTTATAGCAGCATAATTTATAATCCTTTGGGTATATACCTAGTAATGGGATGGCTGGGTCATATGGTACATCTAGTTCTAGATCCTTGAGGAATCGCCATACTGTTTTCCGCAATGGTTGAACTAGTTTACAATCCCACCAACAGTGTAAAAGTGTTCCTATTTCTCCACATCCTCTCCAGCACCTGTTGTTTCCTGACTTTTGAATGATCGCCATTCTAACTGGTGTGAGATGGTATCTCATCGTGGTTTTGATTTGCATTTCTCTGATGGCCAGTGATGATGAGCATTTTTTCATGTGTCTGTTGGCTGTATGAATGTCTTCTTTTGAGAAATGTCTGTTCATATCCTTTGCCCACTTTTTGATGGGGTTGTTTGTTTTTTTCTCGTAAATTTGTTTGAGTTCTTTGTAGGTTCTGGATATTAGCCCTTTGTCAGATGAGTAGATTGCAAAAATTTTCTCCCATTCTGTAGGTTGCCTGTTCACTCTGATGGTAGTTTCTTTTGCTGTGCAGAAGCTCTTTAGTTTAATGAGATCCCATTTGTCAATTTTGGCTTTTGCTGCTGTTGCTTTTGGTGTTTTAGACATGAAGTCTTTGCCCATGCCTATGTCCTGAATGGTACTACCTAGGTTTTCCTCTAGGATTTTTATGGTATTAGGTCTAACATTTAAGTCTCTAATCCATCTTGAATTAATTTTCGTATAAGGAGTAAGGAAAGGATCCAGTTTCAGCTTTCTACTTATGGCTAGTCAATTTTCCCAGCACCATTTATTAAATAGGGAATCCTTTCCCCATTTCTTGTTTCTCTCAGGTTTGTCAAAGATCAGATGGTTGTAGATGTGTGGTATGATTTCTGAGGACTCTGTTCTGTTCCATTGGTCTCTATCTCTGTTTTGGTACCAGTACCATGCTGTTTTGGTTACTGTAGCCTTGTAGTATAGTTTGAAGTCAGGTAGCGTGATGCCTCCAGCTTTGTTCTTTTGACTTAGGATTGTCTTGGAGATGCGGGCTCTTTTTTGGTTCCATATGAACTTTAAAGCAGTTTTTTCCAATTCTGTGAAGAAGCTCATTGGTAGCTTGATGGGGATGGCATTGAATCTATAAATTACCTTGGGCAGTATGGCCATTTTCACGATATTGATTCTTCCTATCCATGAGCATGGTATGTTCTTCCATTTGTTTGTGTCCTCTTTGATTTCACTGAGCAGTGGTTTGTAGTTCTCCTTGAAGAGGTCCTTTACATCCCTTGTAAGTTGGATTCCTAGGTATTTTATTCTCTTTGAAGCAATTGTGAATGGAAGTTCATTCCTGATTTGGCTCTCTGTTTGTCTGTTACTGGTGTATAAGAATGCTTGTGATTTTTGCACATTAATTTTGTATCCTGAGACTTTGCTGAAGTTGCTGATCAGCTTAAGGAGATTTTGGGCTGAGACAATGGGGTTTTCTAAATATACAATCATGTCGTCTGCAAACAGGGACAATTTGACTTCTCCTTTTCCTAACTGAATCCCCTTGATTTCTTTCTCTTGCCTGATTGCCCTAGCCAGAACTTCCAACACTATGTTGAATAGGAGTGGTGAGAGAGGGCATCCCTGTCTTGTGCCAGTTTTCAAAGGGAATTTTTCCAGTTTTTGCCCATTCAGTATGATATTGGCTGTGGGTTTGTCATAAATAGCTCTTATGATTTTGAGGTACGTTCCATCAATACCGAATTTATTGAGCGTTTTTAGCATGAAGGGCTGTTGAATTTTGTCAAAAGCCTTTTTTGCATCTATTGGAGGCCATTTTTATAGAAGTGTCAACTGGAGACAGAGGATTGAATAGATTGTTCAAAGGAATGAGGTAGTTGAGAAAGAGAAGTGAAAATGTTAAGGGTAAAAACTTGGATCATATGCATTTCAGGAGTGAAAGAAAGAAAAAACGAGAAATCATCAGAGGTTCTGGGAGGAGACCCAGAGAACAGTGTCTCGTTTGAAGCCAAGGGAAAAGAAGACAAAAAGAAAGTAATCAGCAGGAGAGAAAGAATGAGAGAACGGGGGAAAAGAGTACTGAATCTTGGTGTTTGTTCACTTAGGCTTCAAGTCCTTTGGATTTTTCATTTGAAATATTTTCTTTTTGGTCTGAATTATTCTTTTTGCACATTAGCTTTGCCCTAACCTAGGCAGCTTGCTCTCAAATTTGTTCTAAAAGACACAGTTGTTTTAATACTGTATACAGCCTCATTTGCAACTTCCTCAGTAATAAATAATAACTATATGTTAATGTTTCTTATGGGTCTGTAATGCACTAAGTTGTTTATATGCGTTTTTAAATTTGATTCTCATAAATAGGTGTGTCACTTTATTCTGACATTTAACAGATAAGGAAACTGAGCACATATAGGCTAAGTAATTTTCTTTTTTAATTATTTTTACTTTTATTTTATTTTTCAAATGAATCTGTATCTTTATTCATGGTTTAAGCATTATTTCCATTTAATTAAAAATGAATGCATCCCCTGGAACTTAAAGTAAAAGTTGAAGAAAAAAAATGAATGCATCTTTAATCTTTTATGGTTACAAATATGATGGAAAAATTGTTTCTACCTCAAAACCCTACTTTATGAATAATTAATGAAATATAGACATTGAAAAACATCTCTAAAATTGCATTTCCCAGGGATATATCTGTGTAACTCCTCATTCTTTTTTTTTGAAGTAAATTTTTAAATTAAATTCATGTTACATAATCAGTAAAATAATTTTTTCCTTAAATGGAAGATTTCCATCATCAAAGTGATAGTTAAAATTACAAGTTTCAAAAAAGATTTTATGGGTTTAATTTTTTTATTATTATACACTAAGTTCTAGGGTATATGTGCACAACGTGCAGGTTTGTTACATATGTATACATGGGCATATTGGTGTGCTGCACCCATTAACCCATCATTTACATGAGGCATATATCCTAATGCTATCTCTCCCCTCTCCCCCAACCCCATGACAGGCCACTGTGCATGATGTTACCCATCCTGTGTCCAAGTGTTCTCATTGTTCAATTCCCAGCTATGATTGAGAACATGCAGTGCTTGGTTTTCTGTCCTTGTGATAGTTTGCTCAAAATAATGGTTTCCAGCTTCATTTATGTCCCTACAAAGACATGCACTCATCCTTTTTTATGGCTGCATAGTATTCCATGGTGTATATGTGCCACATTTTCTTAATCCAGTCTGTCATTGATGGACATTTGGGTTAGTTCCAAGTCTTTGCTATTGTGAATAGTGCCACAATAAACATACGTGTGCATGTGTCTTTATAGCAGCATGATTTATAATCCTATGGGTATATACCTAGTAATGGGATGGCTGGGTCAAATGGTATTTCTAGTTCTAGATCCTTGAGGAATCGTCAAAGTGTCTTCCACAATGGTTGAACTAGTTTACAGTCCCACCAACAGTGTAAAAGTGTTCCTATTTCTCCACATCGTCTCCAGCACCTGTTGTTTCCTGACTTTTTAATGATCGCCATTCTAACTGGTGTGAGATGGTATCTCATTGTGGCTTTGATTTGCATTTGTCTGATGACCAGTGATGATGAGCATTTTTTCATGTGTCTGTTGGCTGCATAAATGTCTTCTTTTGAGAAGTGTCTGTTCATATCCTTTGCCCACTTTTTGATGGGGTTGTTTTATTTTTTCTTGTAACTTTAAGTTCTTTGTAGATTCTGGATATTAGCCCTTTGTCAGATGGGTAGATTGCAAAAATTTTCTCCCATTCTGTAGGTTGCCTGTTCACTGTATGGTAGTTTATTTTGCTGTGCAGAGGCTCTTCAGTTTAATTAGATCCATTTGTCAATTTTGTCTTTTGTTGCCATTGCTTTTGGTGTTTTAGTCATGAAGTCCTTGCCCATGCCTATGTCCTGAATGGTATTGCCTAGATTTTCTTCTAGGGTTTTTATGGTTTTAGGTCTAACATTTAAGTCTCTAATCCATCTTGAATTAATTTTTGTATAAGGTATAAGGAAGGGATCCAGTTTCAGCTTTCTACATATAGCTAGCCAGTTTTCCCAGCACCATTTATTAAACAGGGAATCCTTTCCCCATTTCTTGTTTTTATCAGGTTTGTCAAGGATCAGATGGCTGTAGATGTGTGGTATTATTTCTGAGGGTTCTGTTCTGTTCCATTGGTCTGTATCTCTGTTTTGGTACCAGTACCATGCTGTTTTGGTAACTGTAGCCTTGTAGTATAGTTTGAAGTCAGGTAGCATGATGCCTCCAGGTTTGTTCTTTTTGGTTAGGATTGTATTGGCAATGTGGGCTCTTTTTTGATTCCGTATGAACTTTAAAGTAGCTTTTTCCAATTCTGTGAAGAAAGTCATTGGTAGCTTGATGGTGATGGCATTGAATCTGTAAATTACCTTGGGCAGTATGGCCATTTTCACAATATTGATTCTTCCTATCCATGAGCATGGAATGTTCTTCCATTTGTTTGTGTCCTCTTTTATTTCACTGAGCAGTGGTTTGTAGTTCTCCTTGAATAGGTCCTTTACATCCCTTGTAAGTTGGATTCCTAGGTATTTTATTCTCTTTGAAGCAATTGTGAATGGAAGTTCATTCATGATTTGGCTCTCTGTTTGTCTGTTACTGGTGTATAGGAAAGCTTGTGATTTTTGCACATTGATTTTGTATTCTGAGACTGCTGAAGTTGCCTATGAGTTTAAGGAGATTTTGGGCTGAGACAATGGGGTTTTCTAAATATACAATCATGTCATCTCCAAACAGGGACAATTTGACTTCCTCTTTCCTAATTAAATACCCTTTATTTCTTTCTCCCGACTGATTGCCCTTGCCAGAACTTCCAACACTATGTTGAATAGGAGTGGTGAGAGAGGGCATCCCTGTCTTGTGCCAGTTTTCAAAGGGAATGCTTCCAGTTTTTGCCCATTCAGTATGATATTGGCTGTGGGTTTGTCATAAAGAGCTCTTATTATTTTGAGATCTGTCCCATCAATACCTAATTTATTGAGAGTTTTTAGCATGAAAGGCTGTTGAATTTTGTCAAAGGCCTTTTCTGCATCTATTGAGATAATCATGTGGTTTTTGTCTTTGGTTCTGTTTCTATGATGGATTATATTTATTGATTAGCCTTGCATCCCAGGGATGAAGCCCACTTGATCATGGTGGATAAGCTTTTTGATGTGCTGCTGGATTTGGTTTGCCAGTATTTTATTGAGGAATTTTGCCTTGATGTTCATCAGGGATATTGGTCTAAAATTCTCTTTTTTTGTTGTCTCTGCCAGGCTTTGGTATCAGGATGATGTTGGCCTCATAAAATGAGTTAGGGAGGATTCCCTCTTTTTCTGTTGATTGGAATAGTTTCAGAGGAATGGTACCATCTCCTCTTTGTACCTCTAGTAGAATTTGGCTGTGAATCCATCTGGTCCTGGACTTTTTTTGGTTGGTAGGCTATTAATTATTGCCTCAGTTTCAGAGCCTGTTATTGGTCTATTCAGGGATTCAACTTCTTCCTGGTTTAGTCTTGGGTGTGTGTATGTGTCCATGAATGTATCAATTTCTTCTAGATTTTCTAGTTTATTTGTGTAGAGGTGTTTAAAGCATTCTCTGATGGTAGTTTGTATTTCTGTGGGAATGGTGGTGATACCCCTTTATCATTTTTTATTGCGTCTATTTGATTCTTCTCTCTTTTCTTCTTTATTAGTCTTGGTAGCAGTCTATCAATGTTGTTGATGTTCTCAAAAAACCAGCTCCTGGATTCATTGATTTTTTGAAGGGTTTTTTTGTATCTCTATCTCCTTCAGTTCTGCTCTGATCTTAGTTATTTCTTGCCTTCTGTTAGCTTTTGAATTTGTTTGCTCTTGCTTCTCTAGTTCTTTTAATTGTGACGTTAGGCTGTCAATTTAATATCTTTCCTGCTTTCTCTTGTGGGCATTTAGTGCTATAAATTTCCCTCTACACACTGCTTTAAATGTTTCCCAGAGATTCTGGTATGTTATGTCTTTGTTCTGATTGGTTTCAAAGAACATCTTTATTTCTGCCTTCATTTTGTTATGTACCCAGTAGTCATTTAGGAGCAGGTTGTTCAGTTGCCTTGTAGTTGTGTGGTTTTGAGTGAGTTTCTTTAATCCTGAGTTCTAGTTTGATTGCACTGTGGTCTGAGAGACAATTTGTGATAATTTCTGTTCTTGTACATTTGCTGAGGAGTGCTTTACTTCCAACTATATGGTCAATTTTGGAATAAGTGCAATGTGAAGCTGAGAAGATTATATATTCTGTTGATTTGGGGTGGAGAGTTCTGTAGATGTCTATTAGGTCTGCTTGGTGCAGAGCTGAGTTCAATTCCTGGATATTTGTTAACTTTCTGTCTCATTGATCTGTCTAATGTTGACAGTAGGGTGTTACAGTCTCCCATTATTGTGTGGGAATCTACATCTCTTTGTATGTCTCTAAGGACTTGCTTTATGAATCTGGGTGCTCCTGTATTGGGTGCATATATATTTAGGATAGTTAGCTCTTCTTGTTGAGTTGATCCCTTTACCATTATGTAATGGCCTTCTTTGTCTCTTTGATTGTTGTTGGTTTAAAGTCTGTTTAATCAGAGACTAGGATTACAAACCCTGTTTTTGTTTTGTTTTCCATTTTCTTGGTAGATCTTCCTCCATCCCTTTATTTTGAGCCTGTGTGCATCTTTGCATGTGAGATGGGTCTCCTGAATACAGCACACTGATAGGTCTTGACTCTTTATCCAATTTGCCATCTGTGTCTTTTAATTGGAGCATTTAGCCCATTTACATTTAAGGTTAATATTGCTATGTGTGAATTTGATATGTCGTTATGATGTTAATTGGTTATTTTGACCTTGAGTTGATGCAGTTTCTTCCTAGCATCAGTGGCCTTTACAATTTGGCATATTTTTGCAGTGGCTGGTATAAGTTGTTCCTTTCCATGTTTAGTGCTTCCTTCAGGAGCTCTTGTAAGGCAGGCATGGTGGTTACAAAATCTCTCAACATTTGCTTGTCTGTAAAAGATTTTATTTCTCCTTTATTTATGAAGCTTAGTGTGGCTGGATATGAAATTCTGGGTTGAAAATTCTTTTCTTTAGGGATGTGGAATTCTCTTCTGACTTGTAGAGTTTCTGCCAAGAGATCCACTGTTAGTCTTATGGGCTTCTCTTTGTGGTTAACCCGACCTTTCTCTCTGGCTGCCCTTAGCATTTTTCCCTTCATTTCAACTTTGATGAATCTGACAATTATGTGTCTTGGAGTTGCTCTTCTCGAGGAGTATCTTTGTGGCGTTCTCTGTATTTGCTGAATTTGAATGTTGGCCTACCTTGCTAAGTTGGGGAAGTTCTGGATAATATCCTGAAAAGTGTTTTCCAAGTTGTTTCCATTTTCCCTGTCACTTTCAGGTACCCCAATAAGATGTAGATTTGGTCTTTTCACATATGCCATATTTCTTGAAGGCTTTGTTTATTTCTTTTTACTCTTTTTTCTCTAAACTTCTCTTCTTGCTTCATTTCATTCATTTGATCTTCAATCGCTGATACTGTTTCTTCCAGTTGGTCGAATTGGCTACTGAAGCTTGTGCATGCATCATGTAGTTCTTGTGCCACGGTTTTCAGCTCCTCAGGTCATTTAACGTCTTTTCTATGCTGTTTATTCTAGTTTGCCATTCGTCTAATCTTTTTTCAAGGTTTTTAGATTCTTTGCGATGGTTCAAACATCCTCCTTTAGCTTTGAGAAGTTTGTTATTACTGATCGTCTGAAGCCTTCTTCTCTCAACTCGTCAAAGTCATTCTCCATCTAGCTTTGTTCTGTTGCTGATGAGGTGCTGTGTTCCTTTGGAGGAGAAGAGGTGCTGTGGTTTTTAGAATTTTCAGCTTTTCTGCTCTGGTTTCTCCCCATCTTTGTGTTTTTATCTACCTTTGGTCTTTGATGATGGTGACGTGCAAATGGGGTTTTGGCGTGGATGTCCTTTCTGTTTGTTAGTTTTCCTTCTAACAGTCAGGTCCCTCAGCTGCCGGTCTGTTGGAGTTTGCTGGAGGTCCACTTCAGACCCTATTTGCCTGGGTATCACCAGAGGAGGCTGCAGAACAGCAAATATTGCAAAACGGCAAATGTTGCTGTCAGATCGTTCATCTGGAAGCTTTGTCTCAGACGGGCACCCAGTCGTATGAGGTGTCAGTTGGCCCCTACTGGGAGGTACCTCCCAGTTAGGCTACTCTGGCTTCAGGGACCCACTTGAGGAGGAAGTCTGTCCACTCTCAGATCTCATACTCCATGTTGGGAGAACCACTACTCTCTTCAAAGCTGTCAGACGGGGACATTTAAATTTGCAGAAGTTTCTGCTGCCTTTTGTTCAGCTATGCCCTGCCCACAGAGGTGGAATCTAGAGGCAGTGGGCCTTGTTGAGCTGTGGTGGGCTCCATCCAGTTCGAGCTTTCTGGCTGCTTTGTTTACCTACTCAAACCTCAGCAATGGCAGGCGCTCCTCCCCCAGCCTTGCTGTCGCCTTGCAGTTCGATCTCAGACTGCTGTGCTAGCAGTGAGTCAGGCTCAGTGGGTGTGGGACTGTCCAAGTCAGTCGCGGGATATAATCTCCTGGTGTACCGTTTGCTCAGTTGGAAATGCAGAGATCACCAGTCTTCTACATTGCTCATGCTGCGAGCTATAGACTGGAGCTATTCCTATTTAGCCATCTAGGAACCTCCAACCTGTTATTTTTATTTTTTAATTTTATTTTTAAAGAGCAATTTTAGGTTCACGGTGAAATTGAGAGGAAGCCCAGTGATTTTCCATATACTCCTGCCTGCACACACACATAGCCTCTCACATGATCAACATCCATCACCAAAGAGTACATTTGTTGCAATTGATTAAACCTACATTGTCACATCATAATCATTCAAAGTCCATATTTAACCTGAGAGTTCACTCTTGCTAGTGTACATTCTATGGATTTGGACAAATGTATAGTGACAGATAGTCATCATTAAAGTAACATGCAGACCATTTTCACTGCCCTAAAAAGCCTCTGTGCTTCACCTACTCATCCCTTGGCCCCACCCCTGGCAGCAACTGATCCCTTTTACTGTTGCCATATTTTTGAGGCTAAGTAATTTTCTTAATGTTTATAGACTGAGGGGTACATGTGCAAGTTTGCTACATGGATATATTGTGTAATGGTGAAGTGAGGGCTTCTAGTGCACCCATCACCTGAAGCGTGAACATTGTACTCAGTAGGTAATTTTTCAGCTCTTACCCCCTTTCCTTTCTTCCCGCCAGCTTAAGTAGTTTGTCCACGATCTGATAATTGATCAACGAACAAGTTTCTCTTAGTCCTAACCTTTAGCTACTAGTCTACATTATTTCCTTTGTGTGTGTACATGCCTTTACACACATAAAAGTACCAAAAACCTGAAAAAAATGTGTATCTGTGACATTGGTAGGTAAAGTAGTTAAGGTGGTTTGTAATAGAAGGTTAAATTGCTTCTTTGATAATGTTTATATATGTTTTCTTTCAATACGAATTTCTTTTTTAGCTCTTTCTTTTTTCTCATAAAGGTCATATGAATCAAATATTCATTTAATAATGAAAGTCAGATACATCATGGTTTTATAATAACAAAATCTGGAATTAGCCAAGAGAGGTTGAATTTAATATAACACATGGAATATTAATGGAAAAGAATCAATTTTTTAAATCCTGATCTTTCAGAAATGTGACATCAGGTCCTCATTCACAATTCGCAAAGCTCAGAAATCTGGCACGTTGGGCTCACAGAAAAGATGAACTGAAACATTACTGGTAAGCTCAAAATATCCAAGGAAATGGCAAATGTGTATGCTATAAAGAACTTCAGAGAGAAAAAAAGCAGCAAAATCATTTCTCATTTTTAGAAGTAATAAAATATTTTTAGAAAGACCACATTTTGATTGACTCTCTAGTTAAAACTTTTATGACTAGAGAATTATTTGAATCATCTGGTGATTTTTAAAAAATAAAGTGCTACTTCCCTATCCCTTAAAAAATCAACATCCATCACCAAAGAGTACATTTGTTGCAACTGATGAACCTACATTGTCACATCAAACTGTTTGCTTATCAATCTGGTTGGTTACTTGGGCAAATACTCATACTCATCCAGAAATAGGTTACACAGAGTATGAATTATCATGATCTCTCCTCCCCTTCTCCCTCTCTTCCTTGCTCTCACTCTTTTACCATGCTGATTTCTTTTCTCTTACTTCAGTGATTCCCAAGAAGGTAATCTAGTTTTGGTAATCATTTCTCAAGTAGAGGAGATTTAAAAGTCTGTAATCTCTCTCCTCAGCATAGCTGAATAAAAAATGGGCTGTTCTAGCTCCAGTCTCCAACTCCCAGCGCGAGTGACGCAGAAGACCGGTGATTTCTGCATTTTCAACTGTGCCTCTGCTGCTGACACCCAGGCAAACAGGGTCTGGAGTGGACCTCAAGCAATCTCCAATGGACCTACAGCTGAGGGTCCTGACTGTTAGAAGGAAAACTATCAAACAGGAAGGACACCTACACCAAAACCCCATCAGTATGTCACCATCATCATCAAAGACCAGAGGCAGATAAAACCACAAAGATGGGGAAAAAGCAGGGCAGAAAAGCTGGAAATTCAAAAAATAAGAGCGCATCTCCCCCAACAAAGGAGCGCAGCTCATCACCAGCAAGAGATCAAAGCTTGACGGAGAATGAATTTGACGAGATGAGAGAATAAGGCTTCAGTCCATCAAACTTCTCAGAGCTAAAAGAGGAATTATGTACCCAGCGCAAAGAAACTAAAAATCTTGAAAAAAAAGTGGAAGAATTGATGGCTAGAGTAATTAATGCAGAGAAGGTCATAAACGAAATGAAAGAGATGAAAACCATGACATGAGAAATACGTGACAAATGCACAAGCTTCAGGAACCGACTCAATCAACTGGAAGAAAGAGTATCAGCAATTGAGGATCAAATGAATGAAATGAAGCGAGAAGAGAAACCAAAAGAAAAAAGAAGAAAAACAAATGAACAAAGCCTGCAAGAAGTTTGGGATTATGTAAAAAGACCAAATCTACCTCTGATTGGGGTGCCTGAAAGTGAGGGGGAAAATGGAACCAAGTTGGAAAACACTCTTCAGGATATCATCCTGGAGTACTTCCCCAACCTAGTAGGGCAGGCCAACATTCAAATCCAGGAAATACAGAGAATGCCACAAAGATACTCCTCAAGAAGAGCAACTCCAAGACACATAATTGCCAGATTCACCAAAGTTGAAATGAAGGAAAAAATCTTAAGGGCAGCCAGAGAGAAAGGTTGGGTTACCCACAACGGGAAGCCCATCAGACTAACAGCAGATCTCTCAGCAGGAACTCTACAAGCCAGAAGAGAGTGGGGGCCAATATTCAACATTCTTAAAGAAAAGAATTTTCAACCCAGAATTTCATATCCAGCCAAACTAAGTTTCATAAGTGAAGGAGAAATAAAATCCTTTACAGATAAGCAAATGCTTAGAGATTTTGTCACCACTAGGCCTGCCTTACAAGAGACCCTGAAGGAAGCACTAAACATGGAAAGGAACAACCAGTACTAGCCATTGCAAAAACATGCCAAAATGTAAAGACCATCAAGGCTAGGAAGAAACTGCATCAACTAACGAGCAAAATAACCAGTTAATATCATCATGGCAGGATCAAGTTCACACATAACAATCTTAACCTTAAATGTAAATGGACTAAATGCTCCAATTAAAAGACACAGACTGGCATACTGGATAAAGAGTCAAGACCCATCAGTCTGCTGTATTCAGGAGACCCATCTCACACGCAGAGACATACATAGGCTCAAAATAAAGGGATGGAGGAAGATTTACCAAGCAAATGGAGAACACAAAAAAGCGGGGGTTGCAATACTAGTCTCTGATAAAACAGACTTTAAACCATCAAAGATCAAAAGAGACAAAGAAGGCCATTACAGAATGGTAAAGGGATCAATTCAACAGGAAGAGCTAACTATCCTATATATATATGCACCCAATACAGGAGCACCCAGATTCATAAAGCAAGTCCTTAGAGACTTACAAAGAGACTTAGACTCCCATACAATAATAATGGGAGACTTCAACACTCCACTGTCAACATTAGACAGATCAACGAGACGGAAAGTTAACAAGGATATCCAGGAATTGAACTCATCTCTGCAGCAAGCAGACCTAATAGACATCTATAGAACTCTCCAACCCAAATCAACAGAATATACATTCTTCTCAGCACCACATCGCACTTATTCCAAAATTGACCACATAATTGGAAGTAAAGCACTCCTCAGCAAATGTACAAGAACAGAAATTATCACAAACTGTCTCTCAGACCACAGTGCAATCAATCTAGAACTCAGGACTAAGAAACTCAATCAAAACCGCTCAACTACATGGAAACTGAACAACCTGCTCCTGAATGACTACTGGGTACATAACGAAATGAAGGCAGAAATAAAGATGTTCTTTGAAACCAATGAGAACAAAGATACAACATACCAGAATCTCTGGGACACATTTAAAGCAGTGTGTAGAGGGAAATTTTAGCACTAAATGCCCACAAGAGAAAGCAGGAAAGATCTAAAATTGACACTCTAACATCACAATTAAAAGAACTAGAGAAGCAAGAGCAAATGCATTCAAAAGCTAGCAGAAGGCAAGAAATAACTAGGATCAGAGCAGAACTGAAGAAGATAGAGACACAAAAAGCCCTTCAAAAAATCAATGAATCCAGGAGTTGGTTTTTTGAAAAGATCAACAAAATTGACAGACTGCTAGCAAGACTAATAAAGAAGAAAAGAGAGAAGAATCAAATAGACGCAATAAAGAATGATAAAGGGGATATCACCACCGACCCCACAGAAATACAAACTACCATCAGAGAATACTATAAACACCTCTACGCAAATAAACTAGAAAATCTAGAAGAAATGGATAATTTCCTGGACACTTATACTCTTCCAAGACTAAACCAGGAAGAAGTTGAATCCCTGAATAGACCACTAGCAGGCTCTGAAATTGAGGCAATAATTAATAGCCTACCAACCAAAAAAAGTCCAGGACCAGACGGATTCACAGCTGAATTCTACCAGAGGTACAAGGAGGAGCTGCTACCATTCCTTCTGAAACTATTCCAATCAATAGAAAAAGAGGGAATCCTCCCTAACTCATTTTATGAGGCCAACATCATCCTGATACCAAAGCCTGGCAGAGACACAACAAAAAAAGAGAATTTTAGACTAATATCCCTGATGAACATCGATGCAAAAATCCTCAATAAAATACTGGCAAACCAGATCCAGCAGCACATCAAAAAGCTTATCCACCATGATCAAGTGGGCTTCATCCCTGGGATGCAAGGCTGGTTCAACATTCGCAAATCAATAAACATAATCCAGCATATGAACAGAATCAAAGACAAGAACCACATGATTATCTCTATAGATGCAGAAAAGGCTTTTGACAAAATTCAACAGCCCTTCATGCTAAAAACGCTCAATAAATTCGGTATTGATGGAACGTACCTCAAAATAATAAGAGCTATTTATGACAAACCCACAGCCAATATCATACTGAATGGGCAAAAACTGGAAAAATTCCCTTTGAAAACTGGCACAAGACAGGGATGCCCTCTCTCACCACTCCTATTCAACATAGTGTTGGAAGTTCTGGCTAGGGCAATCAGGCAAGAGAAAGAAATCAAGGGGATTCAGTTAGGAAAAGAAGAAGTGAAATTGTCCCTGTTTGCAGATGACATGATTGTATATTTAGAAAACCCCATTGTCTCAGCCCAAAATCTCCTTAAGCTGATAAGCAACTTCAGCAAAGTCTCAGGATACAAAATTAATGTGCAAAAATCACAAGCATTCTTATACACCAGTAACAGACAAGCAGCGAGCCAAATCATGAATGAACTTCTATTCACAATTGCTTCAAAGAGAATAAAATACCTAGGAATCCAACTTACAAGGGATGTAAAGGACCTCTTCAAGGAGAACTACAAACCACTGCTCAGTGAAATAAAAGAGGACACAAACAAATGGAAGAACATACCATGCTCATGGATAGGAAGAATCAATATCGTGAAAATGGCCATACTGCCCAAGGTAATCTATAGATTCAATGCCATCCCCATCAAGCTACCAACGAGTTTCTTCACAGAATTGGAAAAAACTGCTTTAAAGTTCATATGGAACCAAAAAAGAGCCCGCATCTCCAAGACAATCCTAAGTCAAAAGAACAAAGCTGGAGGCATCACGCTACCTGACTTCAAACTATACTACAAGGCTACAGTAACCAAAACAGCATGGTACTGGTACCAAAACAGAGATATAGACCAATGGAACAGAACAGAGTCCTCAGAAATCATACCACACATCTACAGCCATCTGATCTTTGACAAACCTGAGAGAAACAAGAAATGGGGAAAGGATTCCCTATTTAATAAATGGTGCTGGGAAAATTGGCTAGCCATAAGTTGAAAGCTGAAACTGGATCCTTTCCTTACTCCTTATACGAAAATTAATTCAAGATGGATTAGAGACTTAAATGTTAGACCTAATACCATAAAAACCCTAGAGGAAAACCTAGGTAGTACCATTCAGGACATAGGCATCGGCAAGGACTTCATGTCTAAAACACCAAAAGCAACGGCAGCAAAAGCCAAAATTGACAAATGGGATCTAATTAAACTAAAGAGCTTCTGCACAGCAAAAGAAACTACCATCAGAGTGAACAGGCAACCTACAGAATGGGAGAACATTTTTGCAATCTACTCATCTGACAAAGGGCTAATATCCAGAACCTACAAAGAACTCAAACAAATTTACAAGAAAAAAACAACCCCATCAAAAAGTGGGCAAAGGATATGAACAGACATTTCTCAAAAGAAGATATTCATACAGCCAACAGACACATGAAAAAATGCTCATCATCACTGGCCATCAGAGAAATGCAAATCAAAACCACGATGAGATACCATCTCACACCAGTTAGAATGGCGATCATTAAAAAGGAAACAACAGGTGCTGGAGAGGATGTGGAGAAATAGGAACACTTTTACACTGTTGGTGGGATTGTAAACTAGTTCAACCATTATGGAAAACAGTATGGCGATTCCTCAAGGATCTAGAACTAGATGTACCATATGACCCAGCCATCCCATTACTGGGTATATACCCAAAGGATTATAAATCATGCTGCTATAAAGACACATGCACACGTATGTTTATTGCGGCACTATTCACAATAGCAAAGACTTGGAATCAACCCAAATGTCCATCAGTGACAGACTGGATTAAGAAAATGTGGCACATATACACCATGGAATACTATGCAGCCATAAAAAAGGATATTTGTGTCCTTTGTAGGGACATGGATGCAGCTGGAAACTATCATTCTTAGCAAACTATCACAAGAACAGAAAACCAAACACCGCATGTTCTCACTCATAGGTGGGAACTGAACAATGAGATCACTTGGACTCGGGAAGGGGAACATTACACACCGGGGCCTATCATGGGGAGCGGGGAGTGGGGAGGGATTGCATTGGGAGTTATACCTGATGTAAATGACGAGTTGATGGGTGCTGACGAGTTGATGGGTGCAGCACAGCAACATGGCACAAGTATACATATGTAACAAACCTGCACGTTATGCACATGTACCCTAGAACTTAAAGTATAATAATAATAAAAAATAAATTAAAAAAAATGGGCTGTTCTAATGCTTTGATAGCATCCATCTGTACCAAGCAGCCCATGTATCTGATACCACCTGCAATTCAGATTTACACAGTGTGAATTTTCACTTGGTACAATTACACTTCTTTATTGCTTTGAAGATGGCATAACAGACTTACCCACTTGATTGTTCAGGAGAGATGAAGATTGATGCTCTAACTTTATCTCATTCACTCACTGACAGCACAGAAGAATGACTGTCCAATGTCTGGTACTGTGAGTTCAAAGACATGGCTCGTATTTGTAGTAGTTATTACCTAAGGTGTCCTGCTCTTAGGTATAAAAACCCAAATGTATGTAATGTCTTATATTAACCAAACTTCTCTTTACTGTGTGTCCTATGCATTTGACCTCAGAATTGTATTTAGAGAGAAAACCTCCAAAACATGGAGCTTTGGGAAAGGAGATGTGTGTGAGTATTTGGGAGAAAAGTCTGTTTTGGAAGACATTATTTTATTATTCTATCCAGCCTTATTTTAAAAATACAGAAGTAACCTCTAAGCTAGGACTGGGCTGTCTTAATAAGCTTTTGACATATACTGTTGAATTTTGTTGAGTAGTCGAAGAAGCTTAATTTGTAACTTAGTGTTTGGTGAAAACTGAATGTTTAAAAGGTTAATTAAGTCATCTAGCAATTTATATCTTCGATATCTAGCAACTATTTATTCTTTGAATGAGTGAAACTATGTGGTTCTCTAATATTAGAGACAGAACAAAGGAAAATGAACTTACATGGTTTTTTCTCCCCTTTGGGAGAAATATTTAACATGCTATAGAGAACCTACAGTTTTTAAAGATCCTCAGACCTTTAATAAAACCCTTTTTGCTTAATTTCAAGCAATTTTTATACTTTTGATTTCATTAAAGCATATATCTCATTGATCTTTGGAAACACACATCAGAATTAAGTGGAATCACATTATCAATATGAATTATGTTAGTTTTAGAAATACATTTTATAGCTGTCATGTTTAGTTGCGTTCACCTCATTAATTTGAGTTAAGATGTTTATGTATATAACTTTCTTCTTATATATAGTCTGTGCTGTTTATCTCACAAAAGTCAATTGAGAATTTAAAAGATTTAAGTATCACTGCTTGTAAGCAGTGAAACTATATTAATAGAAAACATCACAGAAAATAATTGGAAGATATAATTTAAATTAATTTATATAACATAATTAAAAATAATTTTAAATAAATACCAGGTAAGCTGTCTAGTAACAACTTGTCTCAGTTAGGGATATGATTTTCCTGACATAATGGTGAGAACACAGTTGTCCTCAGACACTTAGACTGGAATTAAGGAAGTACTAGAGTACATGCCATGAAAGAAAGATTAGACTGAAGAACCTTTTGGGTGAATAATCCATTATGTCTTTCCCATCTGTTTTATGCTGTTCACAGTCTCCCTATGTGAAGTTATTCAGCCACTGGAGGTCTCTGTTACTCTGTGTAATTTTAGCAAGATACATGTTTATCATTATTTATAAAGAGAACCATTCCCTTACAAAATCACTGATATTGAATAAGGGAAGCTAATTAGCTATATTTCTGTTTTCAATAGCTAGAAACTGTATAAGCCTTCTATATGTTATAGCCAGTTTCAGTTTATACAGGACAAAATTTGTGGCAATTATCTTGGGTGGGATTGGATGAATATCCACATTTCAGGATCTTCAAATAGCTTTGTCTTCAGTATTATTTCTATTTATGTGACAAAGCACCAACTATAACTGGTGAATTGATTTTGCCCTTTCTCAATTTTCTTATTTGGAAAATTTATATAATTTTCTTTAAAATATAAAATAACCTGAGTGTGTGTGTGTATATATATATATGTGTGTGTGTGTGTGTGTGTGTGTGTGTGTGTGTATATCTATATATATCTTTTTTGAGACAGAGTCTAGCTCTGTCACCCAGGTGGAAGTGCAGTGCCGTAATATCACCTCACTGCAGCCTTGACATTCTGTCCTCAGGTGATCCCTCTATTTCTGCCTCCTGAGTAGCTGGGACCACAGGCATGCACAGTGACCACAGGGAGCTAATTTTTAAATTATTTGTAGAGACAGGGTGTCCCTATGTTGCCAAGGCTGGTCTTGAACTCCTGGACTCAAGTGATCCTCCCACCTTGGCCTCCCAAAGTGTTGGGATTATAGGTTTGAGCCACTGCTCCCGGCCATAAAATCTTTCTTCTAAAAGAAGGATTTCAAGGAATTAAGAGAATATTTGCCTACAAACTACCTTGAAATATATTTTAAGACTCATACAAATTCAAGTTAGAACTATGTAAGGATTGAAATATTGAAAATGTTACAGTTCCTGGGAGCAATGCCTCATAACCACAGACTTTAATGTTGAAGGTACATTTCTATGAAAAAGTATTTACTGAACATTTACATTATGTAAGGTAGTGTGCTGTTGTATGGGATATGCAGGTAATGAAGACAGTGTTTTGAAGCAAGTTCTAGCAGATAGAGGTGAGGATAAGACAAAAAAATGTACTTAGCAAAATACAGTATTATGGAGGCTCAAATATAAAAGAGATCACATCTGTTCCAAGAACATCAGAAAAAAATTCTATGCATGCTGAATTGGGTTGGGTGGGACTTCGGTAGACAACTATTTGGTCAGCGGTCAGGGCTGAGAAAATATGGGGTAGTTTTGTGGAATAGCAGGTGATATAGGTTGATTGAAGGACAGAGTATATGACATGCAATGATCTGGTTAGGGCTTTAAATATCAGCCTGAGATTAAGAATTTAATTTAGAGGGGTACAGGAAAAGATGAAATTCATACTTAATGAATTTATACTATAAGGCATTCCTATCTTTGGTACTTTTAAAATGATAACTCTTCTAAATATTACCACCATTTAATGGCCAATGATGCTTAGACATAAGGAGATGAAGTTGTTTACCTAAGGTGACAATTTTGTAGTCAAATTGAGTAAGGAAAGAAGAGATATACACTTAGTGAATATCACTAAATCTAAGATGCCATCATTCTAAGATATACCATTATTTTATGAATCAATAAGATAGAAACAAAATTACAAAATTAAACCAGAACACAATATTTATTGTAATGTGTATCTTGGTTTCAGAGCTGGTAAAATATTTTTTAGAGAGTGTCTTTAAATTGAGAAAATAAGAGTATTTTCAGGAAACCAGGGGAAAGAAGAAAAGCTGGTCATTCCAGGTACTATATGAGAAGTGTAAACTATGAGCAAAGAGCTCCTAGTTATAATAAAAAGATGATATCTTTGCAGGGTCTCTTATAACTGTTGAATTGTTTTCAAATACATTATTTCACTTGAGCCTCACAAAACCTCTGTTTCTATTATTTCCATTTGAAAACATAAAAAGTAACTTGGTTATTATGTTTAACATAAAACATAAAAAGTAACTTGGTTATTATGTTTAACATAAAACATAAAAAGTAACTTGGTTATTATGTTTAGCGTGATCTAATTTTTAAGAAAATTTCATGCTATATAATGCATACCATACAATGCTATTTTTATTAGTAGAAATTATATACTAATTTACATATTATTTGTATAAAAAATAAGATAGCAACTATAAGTAGAAATATTGATTAGGGTGGGAAGTGGGGAGAGAACGAGCGTTTCACTTTATATAATTTCATATTATTTGAGATTTTTGCAGTAAGCATGTATTTAAAACCCAGTACAAAGTTTTCAAAATGAAAGAAAAAATAAGGAAGATCAACAGCGTAGACAGTGTCTGTGATTTTATGAAGGTCACACACTGGTAGTAGGAGGTGGGAGAGTAGAGAAACACTGGCGCCTAAAGAACCACACTCCTTACTGTTCTGTGGATATTGGTGGAGGCCAACAGCCAGTTATTTATCTGACAAAACAGGAAAGGAGGCATGGAAGGCAATTTTACTGGAAATCTATCCTTGAAAGAGAATTAATCATTGGGGAATTATGCTAAATAATCTGCTTTCTTCTTCAAGTAGTCATTTTAATGCAGCTGAGAAAAGGATGTAAAAGGCAGTTTCAAAGGAGAAAGTCATTATACAGGGATCCGTGTGAAGATGTGTATAGTTCAGAGTATTGAAGAAAGAGAAACTGGTCTACCTACATAGCCCAGTTTATAGCAATGGACGTTCATTGACCAAGTATGTATAAAAGCTGAAAGAAAGCAGGACCCATTTTGGGCAGTCTTAACAAGGTATCCTGTTCAAAAGAAACACCACTTAGATGTTCCAAAAATCTTGGAAAAGCTATTTAAATGTGTACTGAAGTCTTGTGAAGAAATTTTAAGGTGAATTCCATTTACCACACACAAGAAACTATCTTAAAATACTTATTCTTTCCATCTCACAGTAGCTCAAACATTACTGTTTCACGCATGATACTTTCTCAAAATTCCCTAGAATTCACTCTCCAAACGCAGTTCACACTGCTCTTCCCATTCTTTTCATCTCGTTTCCATCATTCTGGTTTAGTTATTTTCTCCTACTAGAGTGGTTAGCCACGACACACCACAAAGGCTAGGGAAGCATATAATGAACACTCCTTGGAAGAGAACCCTTCTTGGAAAGAGGCTCTGTGAACATGTGTATAATCGAAATATAACCGAGTCCCATGTGACCCAGGGTCTGTGTTGTATCACTGTCAAAGAAACAGCAGTTTGACGCTAGAAGCCAAGACAAATAATGTTGATCTTTAAGTGTTTTGAAAGAGAATAGTGCAGAGGTTTCACACAGCACTTTATGTATAAAGCTTCTTAAAAACTATTTCTCCTTCTCTCTTTGTCCCCGAAGCATCCAATTTAAAGGCAAAGGTTAGGAATCTCCAAGTAGGGGAATTTATTAGATCACCACTAGGGGGAGGTGAGAGTGGTTTGTGCTATGCCTGGTAAAGGATTCATCCACAGCTTGCTTTCCATTCCATCAGTCAGCAGGCTACAGGCTGGGCACTGTGATAGGAGCTAGGGACACCATAATGAATATGACACTTAGAGTCTGTCAGAAAATATATCTCAAGCCTTAAAATTGTATGAGTGTTATATTAATATCTTGCATATGTTGAATGCTAGCTCTGTGCTGGGTATTGTGCTAAAAGCTGTACATTTAATCTTCATTTAATCGTATAATATTTTCAAGAAAACAGTGTGATAAATACCACTATTAGCTCCATTCAACAAATAAAGAAAATTGGTGTTAAAAACTTACCCAAAGTCACACGTTTAGTAAAAGTTGGAGCCAGGATTTAAAACAAAGTTTACCTAACTTCTGACCTGAAGTTCTTAGCCAGTGTTAAAGTGCTCTTGCTTTCTAGGAGGGAGGGAACAAAAAATGGTGCCATCATGGAAATGAATAGAAAAGATTCTGCCCCCTCATTTCAAAAGTTGGGGACCTGCCAGCAGCCAAACTCAGGGAAGCAAAAGGACAGAATATCCAGAGGAAAACCTCCTGGGGATGAGGACCTGGTGGAGGCTACAAATAGCTTGGCTCATAGTGTGCAAAGCAAGGTATGGGGAATGGACCTTTAGTGAGGGGAGGCCAATTCTGCAAAGAGACTGTGTGGTCACCGTATGAATGGACTCTTAAAAGACTGGCATTGTTAGGAGTCTCAATTTCTCTCAGGGATGTAACAAACATGAAAATGCATATAATCAACAGCATCAGATCTGACCTCAAAGCAGGTTTGGGGTAGAGCTGCAACTCATCAGCTGTGGGGTGGGGCTTTGGGTATAATCCTCAACTTTTCTGCTCCCCAGTTTACTTATGCATAAGTAATTTGATGTTTCAAATGAGTAAGTATGTGGTAATTGTTAAGGTTATATTGTATGTAAAAATTGCTTAGTCCAGTAACAGGTATGGCGTATACCTGAAAAAAATGATAGGTGTTACTATTGCAGGCTGTTTGCAGATTAAATGTTTGCCTTGTTGTTTTCTATGGGCCAAATTTCTTTCTTGTGTTTTGAGAATTTAAACAAATAGATCTTGTTGCACTACTCGATATGCAGTGTGCTTTTGGCATTCCAGATGGAGCATTAATAATTTTAATTCTTTTAATCTATTCCTTTAATTACCATTTACGGGACATTTACTACATCGTACAGCGTGCTAAGGAGTTTCTATATATCATGGCATTTCATTCTCACAGCAAATCTACAAGACGAGCACTATGATTAATCCTGTTTTAGAGATAAGGCTTCTTAGGCATAAGTGACTTGCCGAAGGCCGCATATGGGTAGATCTTGGTGCCAGGTTTTGAGTTGATTTCTGCTACCTATGCTTAAAGAGAGAGATTTTCAAGGAGGTGACTAGTCTCTCAGGTGCGGCAGTGTGGCAATCAGAGCTTCCTTTCTCTGTACACATGAGGCCTCCTCCTTGGCCCACCCCACTTGTGAGCTTTACCTTGATACATGTCTAAGTCATCACAGACAGCAAGATCACCTACATGGAGGAGGGGAGGGAGAGGTAGGCCCACTCCAGGAGGGCTTGTGCTCCCACTCTGGAGGTGGCATCTAGGTCTGTGATCCATGAGCTACTTTTGTAAATGGGGTTGAATTAATTCCTGTCCTCACCACTGCTGACAGGAATGGGCATGGGGACCGTGGTTTAGCTGTGGAATAGCTGTTGCTGGGACTACCTCCAGCTCTGGGTTGGGCCTTTTAGTATGAGTGATGTATTTCACACCCAGTGGCTCATCTGAAATCCTTTAAAATGCCCATGGGTCTCTGAGCTCTAGAGGTGAAGTATTATGAAAGGGTGAATGTCCAGGGAGTGACAAAACTTGAGGAAATTCAAAGCTTTCCATGTAGTGACAGCATGCAGTCACTCAGGCTCCATTGCTTCTTGGAAAGTTTTCTTTCTTTTTTCTTTCGGATATTCTATCTGACTGGGATTATCACATTTTGATTTTCTTGGAATGGCTCAGAGCTCAGAACTGTGGAAAATGGAAAGCTAGTGTGAATGTTCTTTCCTTTGTCAGGGATTTGGAGTCTTATTACTGTATGGTTTCAGCTTTCCATGATTTGTTTTTTAATGTCATGGTCTAAAGAAAGTGTAACACTATCATTTTGCTTTCCTGGGATTTCTGTCAGAGCTGTCATTGTTTATAATTTATAACCTATTCTATTTTCAAAAAAGGATTTGAAGTAGTTTTCAATATGAAATAAATATAATACAGTACAATTATAAACATTCGCATGTAGATCCAATATTATAATTAATAAAAGGTGATAAATGTAGTCATTATCTGGAATTAGTAAACAACTACAAGCGAAATTTAAATTTAGTTATGAGCTTCTTGGAAAACAAGGTAAGGTCAACCTGATGGAGTTTACAGTTTTTCTGAACTTAAAAAAAAAAAAAGTAGAGTAAGAGTTTCATATCCACTAGTTCTGCATTCATGGATTCAACCAACTGCAGATCAAAAATATTTGGAAAAAAAGATTGCATCTGTAGTCTGTATTAAACATGTGCACACTTTTTCTCGGTCAGTATTTCCAAAACAAAACAGTGTGACAATGATTTATATAGCACTTACATCATATTAGGTATTATAGGTACTCTAGAGATGATTTAAAGTACATGGGAGAATGCACGATGGTTATATCCAAGCATTATACCATTTTATGTCAGGCACATAAGCATCCATGGATTTTGTTGTCCATGAGAGGTCCTGGAACCAATCCCCAAAGGATATTGAGAGATGGTGGTATACAAGTTGTTCTTGTAGGGAGAGAATTCTTCCTGGAACAATATTCTAGTTGAAGAAATGTGTAAGTTTTTGTATTATAGAAATATATGAGGGTATAGGTATAAATTTGTCCTTATATACATAAATAGATATATGTGTACAGGTATACAAATGAAATATATACATATTTGCCTTGGTATGTGTATGCATACAGGCATGCATTCATATTTATTGTGTTGGGCAGACTAATGGCCACCCCCAGATGTCTACATCCTATTCCCTGGAATTTATTAATATGTTAGGTTAGGGGAATTAGTTTGCATATTAAGGTTTCTAGTAATTTGAATCTAGAAGAGAGAGATTATCTTGGATTATTTGGGTTGGCCCAGTGCAATCACAAGGGTTCTTAGAAGAGAGAAGCAGAAGAGGTCAGAGTCATACAATAGGAGAAGGACTCAACCTGCTGCCTTTGAAGGTAGAGAAAGAAGACCAGAAGCCAAGGGATGAGGGACATCTCCAGTAACTGGAAAAGGCAAGAAGACAGATTAACTCTTAGGGTCTCCGGAAAGGAACTCCGTCTTGCTGACACCTTGATTCTAGGCGCATGAGATCCCATGTCAGACTTTGACCTACAAAGCTGTAAGATAAATCTGGGTTAAGCCACTAAGTTTGCAGTAATTTGTTACAGCAGCAATAGAAAACGAATACACACATATGTATATGTATATAGACAAAGAGGACCAAAAAAGAGAAAAAAGACATCAGTAAAGATATTTCTTTTTTTTTTTTTAAAGAGTAAAAAATATTTTATTTTATTTTTTTTAAAATTTATTTATTATTATTATACTTTAAGTTGTAGGGTACATGTGCACAACGTGCAGGTTTGTTACATATGTATACTTGTGCCATGTTGGTGTGCTGCACCCATCAACTCGTCAGCACCCATCAACTCGTCATTTACATCAGGTATAACTCCCAATGCAATCCCTCCCCCCTCCCCCCTCCCCATGATAGGCCCCGGTGTGTGATGTTCCCCTTCCCGAGTCCAAGTGATCTCATTGTTCAGTTCCCACCTATGAGTGAGAACATGCGGTGTTTGGTTTTCTGTTCTTGTGATAGTTTGCTAAGAATGATGGTTTCCAGCTGCATCCATGTCCCTACAAAGGACACAAACTCATCCTTTTTTATGACTGCATAGTATTCCATGGTGTATATATGCCACATTTTCTTTTTTTTTTTTTTTTTTTTTTTTTTTTTTGAGACGGAGTCTCGCTCTGAGGCCCAGGCTGGAGTGCAGTGGCCAGATCTCAGCTCACTGCAAGCTCCGCCAACCGGGTTCACGCCATTCTCCTGCCTCAGCCTCCCGAGTAGCTGGGACTACAGGCGCCCGCCACCTCGCCCGGCTAGTTTTTTGTATTTTTTAGTAGAGACGGGGTTTCACCGTGTCAGCCAGGATGGTCTCGATCTCCTGACCTCGTGATCCGCCCGTCTCGGCCTCCCAAAGTGCTGGGATTACAGGCTTGAGCCACTGCGCCCGGCCGCCACATTTTCTTAATCCAGTCTGTCACTGATGGACATTTGGGTTGATTCCAAGTCTTTGCTATTGTGAATAGTGCTGCAATAAACATACGTGTGCATGTGTCTTTATAGCAGCATAATTTATAATCCTTTGGGTATATACCCAGTAATGGGATGGCTGGGTCATATGGTACATCTAGTTCTAGATCCTTGAGGAATCGCCATACTGTTTTCCATAATGGTTGAACTAGTTTACAATCCCACCAACAGTGTAAAAGTGTTCCTATTTCTCCACATCCTCTCCAGCACCTGTTGTTTCCTGACTTTTGAATGATCGCCATTCTAACTGGTGTGAGATGGTATCTCATTGTGGTTTTGATTTGCATTTCTCTGATGGCCAGTGATGATGAGCATTTTTTCATGTGTCTGTTGGCTGTATGAATGTCTTCTTTTGAGAAATGTCTGTTCATATCCTTTGCCCACTTTTTGATGGGGTTGTTTGTTTTTTTCTTGTAAATTTGTTTGAGTTCTTTGTAGGTTCTGGATATTAGTCCTTTGTCAGATGAGTAGATTGCAAAAATGTTCTCCCATTCTGTAGGTTGCCTGTTCACTCTGATGGTAGTTTCTTTTGCTGTGCAGAAGCTCTTTAGTTTAATGAGATCCCATTTGTCAATTTTGGCTTTTGCTGCTGTTGCTTTTGGTGTTTTAGACATGAAGTCATTGCCCATGCCTATGTCCTGAATGGTACTACCTAGATTTTCCTCTAGGGTTTTTATGGTATTAGGTCTAACATTTAAGTCTCTAATCCATCTTGAATTAATTTTCGTATAAGGAGTAAGAAAAGGATCCAGTTTCAGCTTTCAACTTATGGCTAGCCAATTTTCCCAGCACCATTTATTAAATAGGGAATCCTTTCCCCATTTCTTGTTTCTCTCAGGTTTGTCAAAGATCAGATGGCTGTAGATGTGTGGTATGATTTCTGAGGACTCTGTTCTGTTCCATTGGTCTATATCTCTGTTTTGGTACCAGTACCATGCTGTTTTGGTTACTGTAGCCTTGTAGTATAGTTTGAAGTCAGGTAGCGTGATGCCTCCAGCTTTGTTCTTTTGACTTAGGATTGTCTTGGAGATGCGGGCTCTTTTTTGGTTCCATATGAACTTTAAAGCAGTTTTTTCCAATTCTGTGAAGAAACTCGTTGGTAGCTTGATGGGGATGGCATCGAATCTATAGATTACCTTGGGCAGTATGGCCATTTTCACGATATTGATTCTTCCTATCCATGAGCATGGTATGTTCTTCCATTTGTTTGTGTCCTCTTTTATTTCACTGAGCAGTGGTTTGTAGTTCTCCTTGAAGAGGTCCTTTACATCCCTTGTAAGTTGGATTCCTAGGTATTTTATTCTCTTTAAAGCAATTGTGAATGGAAGTTCATTCCTGATTTGGCTCTCGGTCTGTTACTGGTGTATACGAATGCTTGTGATTTTTGTACATTAATTTCGTATCCTGAGACTTTACTGAAGTTGCTTATCAGCTTAAGGAGATTTTGGGCTGAGACAATGGGGTTTTCTAAATATACAATCATGTCATCTGCAAACAGGGACAATTTGACTTCTTCTTTTCCTAACTGAATCCCCTTGATTTCTTTCTCTTGCCTGATTGCCCTAGCCAGAACTTCCAACACTATGTTGAATAGGAGTGGTGAGAGAGGGCATCCCTGTCTTGTGCCAGTTTTCAAAGGGAATTTTTCCAGTTTTTGCCCATTCAGTATGATATTGGCTGTGGGTTTGTCATAAATAGCTCTTATTATTTTGAGGTACGTTCCATCAATACTGAATTTATTGAGCGTTTTTAGCATGAAGGGCTGTTGAATTTTGTCAAAAGCCTTTTCTGCATCTATTGAGATAATGATGTGGTTCTTGTCTTTGGTTCTGTTTATATGCTGGATTATGTTTATTGATTTGCGAATGTTGAACCAGCCTTGCATCCCAGGGATGAAGCCCACTTGATCATGGTGGATAAGCTTTTTGATGTGTTGCTGAATCCGGTTTGCCAGTATTTTATTGAGGATTTTTTGCATCGATGTTCATCAGGGATATTGGTCTAAAATTCTCTTTTTTTGTTGTGTCTCTGCCAGGCTTTGGTATCAGGATAATGTTGGCCTCATAAAATGAGTTAGGGAGGATTCCCTCTTTTTCTATTGATTGGAATAGTTACAGAAGGAATGGTACCAACTCCTCCTTGTACCTCTGGTAGAATTCAGCTGTGAATCCATCTGGTCCTGGACTTTTTTTGGTTGGTAGGCTATTAATTATTGCTTCAATTTCAGCGCCTGCTATTGGTCTATTCAGGGATTCAACTTCTTCCTGGTTTAGTCTTGGAAGAGTGTAAGTGTCCAGGAAATTATCCATTTCTTCTAGATTTTCCAGTTTATTTGCGTAGAGGTGTTTATAGTATTCTCTGATGGTAGTTTGTATTTCTGTGGGGTCGGTGGTGATATCCCCTTTATCATTTTTAATTGCGTCGATTTGATTCTTCTCTCTTTTCTTCTTTATTAGTCTTGCTAGCGGTCTGTCAATTTTGTTGATCTTTTCAAAAAACCAACTCCTGGATTCATTGATTTTTTGGAGGGTTTTTTGTGTCTCTATCTCCTTCAGTTCTGCTCTGATCTTAGTTATTTCTTGCCTTCTGCTAGCTTTCGAATGTGTTTGCTCTTGCTTCTCTAGTTCTTTTAGTTGCTATGTTAGAGTGTCAATTTTAGATCTTTCCTGCTTTCTCTTGTGGGCATTTAGTGCTATAAATATCCCTCTACACACTGCTTTAAATGTGTCGCAGAGATTCTGGTATGTTGTATCTTTGTTCTCATTGGTTTCAAAGAACATCTTTATTTCTGCCTTCATTTTGTTATGTACCCAGTAGTCATTCAGGAGCAGGTTGTTCAGTTTCCATGTAGTTGAGCGGTTTTGATTGAGTTTCTTAGTCCTGAGTTCTAGTTTGATTGTACTGTGGTCTGAGAGACAGTTTGTTATAATTTCTGTTCTTGTACATTTGCTGAGGAGTGCTTTACTTCCAATTACGTGGTCAATTTTGGAGTAAGTACGATGTGGTGCTGAGAAGAATGTATAATCGGTTGATTTGGGGTAGAGAGTTCTATAGATGTCTATTAGGTCTGCTTGCTGCAGAGATGAGCTCAATTCCTGGATATCCTTGTTAACTTTCTGTCTCGTTGATCTGTCTAATGTTGACAGTGGAGTGTTGAAGTCTCCCATTATTATTGTATGGGAGTCTAAGTCTCTTTGTAAGTCTCTAAGGACTTGCTTTATGAATCTGGGTGCTCCTGTATTGGGTGCATATATATTTAGGATAGTTAGCTCTTCCTGTTGAATTGATCCCTTTACCATTATGTAATGGCCTTCTTTGTCTCTTTTGATCTTTGATGGTTTAAAGTCTGTTTTATCAGAGACTAGTATTGCAACCCCCACTTTTTTTTGTTCTCCATTTGCTTGGTAAATCTTCCTCCAACCCTTTATTTTGAGCCTATGTATGTCTCTGCGTGTGAGATGGGTCTCCTGAATACAGCAGACTGATGGGTCTTGACTCTTTATCCAGTTTGCCAGTCTGTGTCTTTTAATTGGAGCATTTAGTCCATTTACATTTAAGGTTAAGATTGTTATGTGTGAACTTGATCCTGCCATGATGATATTAACTGGTTATTTTGCTCGTTAGTTGATGCAGTTTCTTCCTAGCCTTGATGGTCTTTACATTTTGGCATGTTTTTGCAATGGCTGGTACCAGTTGTTCCTTTCCATGTTTAGTGCTTCCTTCAGGGTCTCTTGTAAGGCAGGCCTAGTGGTGACAAAATCTCTAAGCATTTGCTTATCTGTAAAGGATTTTATTTCTCCTTCACTTATGAAACTTAGTTTGGCTGGATATAAAATTCTGGGTTGAAAATTCTTTTCTTTAAGAATGTTGAATATTGGCCCCCACTCTCTTCTGGCTTGAAGAGTTTCTGCCGAGAGATCTGCTGTTAGTCTGACGGGCTTCCCTTTGTGGGTAACCCGAACTTTCTCTCTGGCTGCCCTTAAGATTTTTTCCTTCATTTCAGCTTTGGTGAATGTGGCAATTATGTGTCTTGGAGTTGCTCTTCTCGAGGAGTATCTTTGTGGCGTTCTCTGTATTTCCTGGATTTGAATGTTGGCCTGCCCTACTAGGTTGGGGAAGTTCTCCTGGATGATATCCTGAAGAGTGTTTTCCAACTTGGTTCCATTTTCCCCCTCACTTTCAGGCACCCCAATCAGATGTAGATTTGGTCTTTTTACATAATCCCATACTTCTTGCAGGCTTTGTTCATTTCTTTTTCTTCTTTTTTCTTTTGGTTTATCTTCTCGCTTCATTTCATTCATTTGATCCTCAATTGCTGATACTCTTTCTTCCAGTTGATCGAGTCGGTTCCTGAAGCTTGTGCATTTGTCACGTATTTCTCGTGTCATGGTTTTCATCTCTTTCATTTCGTTTATGACCTTCTCTGCATTAATTACTCTAGCCATCAATTCTTCCACTTTTTTTTCAAGATTTTTAGTTTCTTTGCGCTGGGTACGTAATTCCTCTTTTAGCTCTGAGAAGTTTGATGGACTGAAGCCTTCTTCTCTCATCTCGTCAAATTCATTCTCCGTCAAGCTTTGATCCATTGCTGGTGATGAGCTGCGCTCCTTTGCTGGGGGAGATGCGCTCTTATTTTTTGAATTTCCAGCTTTTCTGCCCTGCTTTTTCCCCATCTTTGTGGTTTTATCTGCCTCTGGTCTTTGATGATCGTGACATACTGATGGGGTTTTGGTGTAGGTGTCCTTCCTGTTTGATAGTTTTCCTTCTAACAGTCAGGACCCTCAGCTGTAGGTCTGTTGGAGATTGCTTGAGGTCCATTCCAGACCCTGTTTGCCTGGGTATCAGCAGCAGAGGCTGCAGAAGATAGAATATTTCTGAACAGCGAGTGTACCTGTCTGATTCTTGCTTTGGAAGTTTCCTCTAAGGGGTGTACTCCACACTGTGAGGTGTGGGGTGTCAGACTGCCCCTAGTGAGGGATGTCTCCCAGTTTAGGCTACTCAGGGGTCAGGGACCCACTTGAGCAGGGAGTCTGTCCCTTCTCAGATCTCAACCTCCGTGTTGGGAGATCCACTGCTCTCTTCAAAGCTGTCAGACAGAGTTGTTTGCGTTTGCAGAGATTTCTGCTTAGTTTGTTATTGTTTACTGTGCCCTGTCCCCAGAGGTGGAGTCTACAGAGACAGGCAGGTTTCCTTGAGCTGCTGTGAGCTCCACCCAGTTCGAGCTTCCCAGCAGCTTTGTTTACCTACTTAAGCCTCAGGAATGGCGGGCGCCCCTCCCCCAGCCTAGCTGCTGCCTTGCCGGTAAATCACAGACTGCTGTGCTAGCAATGAGGGAGGCTCCGTGGGTGTGGGACCCTCCCGGCCAGGTGTGGGATATGATCTCCTGGTGTGCCTGTTTGCTTAAAGCGCAGTATTGGGGTGGGAGTTACCCGATTTTCCAGGTGTTGTGTGTCTCAGTTCCCCTGGCTAGGAAAAGGGATTCCCTTCCCCCTTGCGCTTCCCAGGTGAGGCAATGCCTCACCCTGCTTCAGCTCTTGCTGGTCGGGCTGCAGCAGCTGACCAGCACCGATCGTCTGGCACTCCCCAGTGAGATGAACCCAGTACCTCAGTTGAAAATGCAGAAATCACTGGTCTTCTGTGTTGCTCGCGCTGGGAGTTGGAGACTGGAGCTGTTCCTATTCGGCCATCTTGCTCCGCCCCAGTAAAGATATTTCTATAAGGAGTTAAGATAATGCCGTTAGTCTAGGTACCTTGATTGCAAAGACACAATTTAGTTCTTATGTGTAAATACAATTATACAATTGTATACAATTGTGAAAAAATACAGCAACCTATGGTTTCTTGGATAGCCAATAGAGTTTTAAAATGTAGTTCACATTAAAATAGAATTCTTGACTTCCTCAAGGCTTGTAACTACCGATAATATGCTAGAGCCAGTTTCTACCAGGTCCCGAAAGCCAACTGGCAACCATTTCTCATTCACTGACATTACATATGCAGGTGGAATTAGGCTACGGTGGGAGTATTTATACCCCTGATATGCCAAACACTGCAAATCAGGGATTTTTTCCTCTTGAGAGTTGATTGTGAAACATTTACCAGCAGATCATTGCTTTAACAGGTTTACCCATTTCAGTAAGTGGTATGACTGTCCACCTAGGTGCCAAAAATCTAGAAGACATCTTTGATTTCTCTTCCCTTCATGGCATAATCTAATTAATTGTCCTGCCATGTCTATTTTGAAATTATCCCCACTTTTAAAAACCTGCACAGTTACCACTCTAAGCTATCAGTATATCTCGCCTGGACCATTGCAATGGATTTGTAATGGACCTTCTGGATTCTACTGTTCTCCCTTTCCATCTTTTTATATGTCACACCATATCACTTCACTGCTTAAAACCCTCCACTATTCTTAGAATAAAACATAAGCTCCTTAACTCCAGTCTACAATCCCTCCCTCCCTTGCCTTTCCTCAGTTCAACTCTCCAGTTTCATCCTGACTTCTCTCCATGAGCTCCCTGTGTTCTGGCCTCATTGATCTCTCTGTCCCTTAATTCACCAACCTCATTTCTGTCCTAAGGCTTTTGCCATACAAGTTCCCTTTGCTGTGAGTGTCCCTCTGCCTCCCCTAAGATCTTTGCATGGATGCCTCTTTCTTATCAATCAGGACTTAGCTTAAATGTTTCCACTTCAGTGAGGCCTTCCCTGGACCAACCAATCTAACATGGTCTATAACATTCCTATACCACCCTGTATCATTTTCATCTTAGCATTTGTTCTTACCTATTATTTGCTTATTTATTTATGATGGCTGGCACATGGTAGTCTCCTAAGAATTGCTTGTTGAAAGAACAAATTAACTTAGAAGGCATTTAGAGTGTTATAAACAGTGTCTACACTTCTATGAGGAAGTATGTCGGACAAAGAAAAGAGAGTTTCTTTCCTGTCTGGGACATAGTGGCAGGGGTGGGAAGGTAAAACCTTATTAATGCTGACCTGGGATAAGAAAGTGGAAAATGGCTGAGGTAGCAGAAATGTAAGTCAGAAGGTGAAGCAACCAAATGTGCTTGGGTAAGATACTGCAGTCTCAGTAAAAGGTGTCTAAGTGTCAGATATCTGGATGGAGATGGTGACTAAGAAATGCTGAACTGTAAGCAAGAAAAATATGAAGGCAGAATCGGGTCAGTCCTGGGTCTTGAACTAAAAGGCAGGGGAGCTAGCAATGGTGCTCAGATGTCCTCCTCAATTCTGTAAGATGGTGCTTCCCTTCCCTGAACTCTTTCTGAAGCCCTCCTCCAGGCCTGACTTTGCCCATCCTAAAGGCCTAACTCACTTCAAATACCACAACTGAGTTTCTTCCTTGGAGATGTTCCTGCAGAGAGAAATACTACACTGCTAGAGCTCATGGTTTTTCCCATAATAGAGTGATGGTTGTGTTCATTCATTGCTTTTCATGGTCTCTAGGCATAAAAAGGAAACTTGTTTTTCATTGTTACATTGATGATTTTCTTTAACAGAACTTTCTAAGAATTACTATTCTTACTGTCATAGATTCTTATCGTAGAAAGAGCCTTGATTATTTATTACTTTCTAAGAATTATTCTTACCATCATAGATTTTTATTGTAGAAAGGACCATGATTAATTATTTCAACTGGCTTCTTATTTTACAAAGAGATTTGTCTTTTGATCTACTTCAGGTCACAGAGATAGTGGCAGACTCACGACAAGAATCTCTATTTCCTGGCTTACAATTAGTTAATTTGAAGTGGAAACAGGCATTAAATTGTCACATGCAAAGTTAGAGAAAAATAAGTAAATACGTTACTATGAAGATCATGGATTTATTAAACAATAGCAAAGCCTTCTCAATGTCTTAGAGAGTGGGCTCAACTTAGTCTCTTCTTATCCTTCCAACCTGAAAAGGCAATGACAAATGACATTCTGAATGCTGGTCAGGGGCCTGGGAAGATTCTGAGGGAGTTTGGATGAAGTATAGATTAGACTATGTTAGATATAATTTTTCATTATAGCATATGCTATTATTTTCTAATGCTTTGGAAATTTGTAATACTTGGCTACTATGTTTAGCCAGAGGCACTCATTTCTTGACTACTTCAGATAAAGAGATTTTGACTGTGTTTGAACAATTTTGATAGTATTTTACAAATTCTTACTTTTAGACTCTTCCTCTGTAATGTAAATGTTTTAGTTTATTCTTATTTCTTCTTGAAGAGAATTGGTTTATAACGTACTGGGCTTATAGTAGATACAGTGGTCATGAGAGAGGAAAAACTCAAAATGTGCATGTAAAACAACTATAACAGAAAGACATAGATGATGATAGTAATATGATATTAATTATCTTCAGAACTCTGAGTTAAGTCTCAAAGTGTTGGGTCAGAATATTCCATTTTCTTCAGCCTTTCTCTTCCAAGTTTTCCTTTTTAATCCTTTAATTGCCTTTTAATAATCCCTGTTTAATAATTAAAGTCCTGTATGTTCTTTATTAATTTGGTGGGTGTAGGATATGATAGTGTTCCAAGTCCTAGAAATTGCTGAGATTGGCAATTTAATAAGCTTTTTGAAGGTTATTAAAGTCATTGAATTTCTATTATTCACAAAGCACTGTAAGAGATGAACTCTGTCTTCTAGCTTACATTCCAGTCATTGTTTTCATAGCATGTTTGGAACCTTGTTCAATACATGGAAAGAGAAAGACCATATTTTGTTTCCTATGCCAATGTTCCCTAAAGCTAGCAATGCCCCATGAAAAAGAGGAAATGACATGATAATGGAAATAGAAAATTGGGCATTTTTCCACATTAGGAGGGAGGATAATTTAGGTCCCATTAGAATCTGAATCATTGTTTTGGTTGTTTGAATAGCATATAAGTTGAATTATAGCAGATGAGAAAAATCCTCTGAAGATAGGAAAAAGAAAATAAGTCTTCTTAAACATAACTTTTGGCATATTAAAAATGCAGAGTGCTTTGACAATTTTATATCTCAATTTAAAAAATAATTTTATATGTGGGTAATTATGGGAGATAAAGCAGAGGTTAGATGATGCCAACTGTTATTTTCTTTGGCTTTGGGTGATACAAGCCAAAGGTGCAGACTACTCATATGTGTTATAAATAAATGGCATTGAAATCCTGGGTAGGTGAGGACAAATGGAGGTAATTATTTACCTGTAGAAGCCAGTGCAAAACTGCTGGTAGCTATCTGTATGTTTTTTGCATGGTGGCTTCCTCTCCCAAGACCCGAATTTTAGGTGAAGTGTTGGGGCCAGAAGATCATTTCAATAACTAGCACTCAGTACTTTGGGAGCTCACTAATTTATATAATAAACATTTTTAGAATGCACATTACGTTTCAAGGTATTGGACTGGGTACTGTGAATATAACACTAGACATGTCAGAGAAAGTCCCTGCCCTCATGGAACTTACAGTGTAGTGGAGAGGAAGATACTGCACAAATGATTATGAATGTGATAGGTAGTACAAGAAAATTGAGAGTGTTCTAGAATCACATAGTCAGCTAACCTCATCCAGTCTGGTAAGAGGTTATAATTTATATAAGCAAGCGATATTCAAATTGAGATGCAAAGGATTAGTGTGAGTTAGTAGGTTGTGTATTTGTGTACAAGAGAGATGGAGAGATATAGAGCTATATCCAGAAGGCGAAAATGAGTTAGAAAAATTTCAAGTAGAGAAATGCCTCATTTGAGGGAACCTAGATGTGGTTGGAGTGCAGTGAGTAGAGGTGTGAGTTGGGACAAGAAGCCAGGTAGACTGGCATGAACCTGATCATTCAGAGTTGTGTCAGATTTCTATGCCTTGTCATGAGGGTAATCGGGACGCTGAATGAGAGGATTTCATTTGGTAAGAAAAGATCCCCTGGCTTCAGTGAGGCAAGGATAGAAATGACTGCATCAGTCAATGGCCTGTTGTAGGAATCTAAGTGAGGGGGCCGTCTCAAATTTTCAGTTATTAACTCCCTGTTAGCCATCTTTGGGGATGTCTCTTTCATTTGCCCTCTCCTTTTTCATTTCGGCTGTCCTTGGTATAAACTCTTTCTTTCCAAGTCTTTTCCATCTCCAATCTGTTTTGTAAACTACGGGCCAATTAATCATCTTAAAACACGTGTGTATCTCCTCCCCACTTACAAAGCCTCCCGGAAACCTCTCTGGTGTACCCACCTCTGCGCCTGCGTGGTTACCATTTCTACTTTTGGACGCTCTAGTCCTCATGGATCCTCGTTGGTCTCCCCCTTGTCACCAAGTGCACCGTAGACACGGCTTCCTCGGCCTGAACTCTCTTTCCATTTGCCTGTGTCATACTGAAGCTGAAGAAGTCTCAACTCCTCTGCGAAACCTTCTCAGATTTTATGTTCTTCCTTAATTTACTTACTCCAGGGAACCCAATGACACCAATTGTTTTAATAACTGCTATATTCTATTGTAAGTCATTGTTTTAAGTATATTTCTTGCTCAACAATTGTATTGATAGCTTCTTTCTTTACAAACAAAATATACAATAAATGAAGAATATTGCTGTTATCAAAAGTAACATTTTAGAATAATGACAAATATCCGCTTAAATAATTTATGGCTTTCAATTGCTTAATCATTTTTGGTTAGAGCTGATGGAGTTTTTTTCCTAAATTATAATTTTAAAAATAATTTTACTTTTAAATGCATTACATACATATATTAAGTTGTACAAAATTGCGGTTTTTGCCATTACTTTTAATGTACATTAACTGCAATTACTTTTGTACCAAACTGTACTTAATGACATACTTTTATTTGAAGAGTAAGGCACTTAAAAAATACAAAGGTGTTACATATATTGCTTTAGTGCTAGTGAATACTTCTTTTTTCATATTTTGGAAAGGAGAGTTTACGGTTAATGGAGATGTTTCATGGAAATATTTAACACTGGTCGTATTTACACATGAATTAAATTCCCTTTCCCTTCAGTATAAACATTTTTTTGCAGAACAGAAAGAATATTCTGTGCTGAGAAATTCCTGTTTTACCTATACTGTGTTGAACTTAGGCAAGCACATAGCATATGCTATATTAAATCAGAATAGACCTACTTATTTTGATTAATAATGACTTTTTGAGCCATCTAGTGTTTCTTCATTGAAGAATAACAACGTTACTGTGGGACTTTATTTATTTATTTTTTTAGCTCTAAATAGAACTATATTCAACTAAGGGCAAGCAGATTTATTTTCTTTGACTCAGAAAATATTTATTGAGTGATAACAGGATGTCACACATTGTATTAATTTCTGGAGAGTCTCTGACTTCATTGAGTGTTGTCTAGAAGGAAACTAATGAAAGAAAATCATCAGTTATAGCACACAACACACACATATTTGACAGGAAAACTATAATATTCTCTGGAGCATTCCTAAGCCAGGTATCAGGGAAGACTTCTAGAAGAAGATGAACTTCACTCAGGTGCTATCTTCGCAGGTAACAGGTATTAAGGTCCTATGGTGATGGACCAGTCCTGGATTTCAGGATTGAAGAGGTGGAGGCATAAATGAAAGGAAAGACAAGACTGAAGTAGTGTATGTCCAAGGATTCTGAGTTGGAAGCATGTTGGAGAACTTTGCAGCCATGAAGAGAAAGTCTTTTCCCGAGTGAAGCTGCTTTTTCATTTTTATTCTTTTTATGTTAAAAAGACTAAAGGAAGAAGTTACCTTCACATTAAACAGCCAAGATTTTTAGAATGTAGAGCTTATTTATTCTTTACATCTGTAAAATTAAAGATTTTGTGCCTTTTCCGGCCTCTTTGAGATTTCTTAAGCACAGAGACGTGAGTTCCAATTACATTGAGTTACTGAGTCAAGTTGCTGGAAAGGAATACTTCTGCAGCAAGACTCTATCCCTGAAAGGATATTTGTCTGTCTGTAGAATGGAACCTTACGGCTGTGGAAATATCACTTATATGGGGCTCAGAATTATGTATTAAGAAAAGAAATGTGATGTCCTGAGAAGAGGAAGTAATGAATATCACAATGCCCACAGAATCTTGTTGGCTGTTTTAATAAAAAGATTTTTTTCAAGTTAATTATTGGTAATCATGATTACAATTAGATATTTTCCCTACTATTTTTCACCATTAGTGACTTGAATCCCTTTTAATTGAATTTCATAAATGATATGAATAGAGACAGAGGACAATGAAGGCAGATCTGAACTGTCACCAGAAGCTGTGCCTTATTTCTTGCCCTATTGGCCACAATTTGAAGAATACCAGTTTGATTCAAGGAGTTCTGACTGGTTCCAAAGGACAATCTAGTTCAATTTGTATGGTGAGATGGAGAAACTGAGACAAGTTCCAAACTTCCTTCTAGTGGCTTAGAATATAGAATGCTCATTTTAAAAAAGCAGACTCAGAGACAAAGAAAAGAATACAGAATGCTTATTTTAGGAAAAAAATTCTGCCAAGTTTTCTTTTTTCTTCCTCCTTTATGTTGATGTAGACTTAAGCTTTAGCTTTTGAATATATATTTGAAGCAACTGTTCATATGGAATACCATCCAGTAGAAGAATAAAGTATTTCCAGATGCTGTTCCTTTGTAACCAAGTGTTAGATTTGGCAGAAATCAGAGGAATTTTGCCACCTGACATCGCAGCTCCCTGGAATGACCGCCTGCCCTGCCACTGTGGCAAAGGAAGCAGATCACAGGTGTTCCCTTCCCTGCAGTCTTTTCTCTCCATCTTCCATCCCAAAGACTACTGAGTATTATGGTTGGGAAGTGAGAGTCTTTCCTATCTTTGGGTGGTCATAATGTCTTCCTCCTTCACTGTTGAAGGAATATATCTTCTTAAAGTGAAAAGGTCATGTGAGACCTGCACAGTTTGATTCTAGGCAAGGTAACCTATCCTACTTAATAACGTTCTTTCCTTTCAGGAGCACTGTCCCCTAGGGCCATGCAAGGCCAGGTTAAAATTAGGGCAACACTATGTAGGATGTGTTGTCTAAACTCCTGCAATTAAGTCTTTGGTCTGAGAGGTTATCAGTCCTTGACCAAGTTTATTTTTTTTTCTCCATCCTTAATTATGAACATTTTTTAAAGAAAATTTTAAGGAATAAAGAGTTGGTGATTTTGCTGGCCAGTATTTTTTAAAAAACTGTCCAGAACTCTGAAGGGTCTGAGATTTACCCTACTTATAAGCTAGTAAGTTAGTTTGTTATAATTTTATGAATGCTACCAGAAGACACAGGCCTCCTAGGTCAGAGAAAAAGGACATTGTTACTCATAGTACAACAAGCAGCATGGGCATCAGCATCTTTGCATCAGTTCTTTGAGTCCTGAAGGCAATACCAGGAGGGTCAGATGACGCGTGCACATGCAGTGAGTTGCAGTAGAGGACAGGATCCCTGAGCTCAGAGAACTTGAATCTTTTATAATGGACTGTAGTGATGCTTGCCCTTTGGTCAAGAGAGAGATGTGTCCCTATCCTACATGGCTGTTTGCTATATATGCATTTTTGATAAGATATTCTGAAACAAAAGACAGTGCCACGTGGAGAAGCACAAAAAACCTGTAACAAATTTTCTCTCAACAAAAAAATAATTTTTCTATTTTTCTGGATTTCTAAAACTATTAAAGTAGATGTAATTCCAGGGAATAAGGAGAAATAAAAGAAAGGGAGAAAAAGGCAGATATTTAGTGCAAGTGTGTGGAGGTGACAAAGAAAAGTTCTTCCTGAGATCCTACAACATATTCCTAATTCTGAGCAATTAATCAGTTCTTAAAGTTAGCATTATATGTTGTGTGCTATTCACAGGAATTAGCTTTTATTTTTGACAATTAATTCATGGCCATAATGGTTTTAGAGTATGACCTATTTAATATAAACAATTTAGACTGTGTCTTATATGTTGATCAGAGGCTTTGCAGTACTACATTTAAAATTCAGATTTATATGAATATTTATATGTTTTGTGGAAAAAGGCATGATAATCTTGCATTTTTGTGAAGTATGCATTGCTGTTTTCAAAACAGTTTCAAACATTTTTATGAAAGAGAATGTGTATCTTCTGGGAAGAAAAGAGTATGAAAATTTACAAGCATCTTACATGAAGTTTTCCTCTATGTAACTATTCTGATTTTTGATATTAAGACTTTGGTTATTTTAGGATTGAATCCAGTCAGAAATAGTTGTGTGTTTCCAAAGAACACAGGCTAAGGAAGATTACGGATACTGAGTTCGTGTCAGACCTACTTGCTTGAAGGAAGAGGAAACCTCTGTAGAAGCTGGGAAAAAGCACTTCAGATTTTTGTGGCAGGCTTTATTGAAAGAAAATGGATATCGAGGAAGCATTTTCAAAGAAAGTACCAGAATCCACACTTTGAAGATTTGTATGCACTTTGAATACTTGATTAATTTGTTAATATTTGGGTATTTCTAAATTTATACAAATGTGTATAAATTAGATTTTCAATGCTAAAATTTCAAAGATCTTCTGAGTACTCACAAAGTCCCTGTAATACACCAAATGATGGATAATAGACATGGGTGAAACAGTTTTTATCTCTGTAGGGGCAATTATTATGAGCTGCAAGACAGAAAAAAATGATTAAATAAATTTCTTATATCTTCTCCAAATTGCGGAGATACAAAGTAGTTTAAACAGAAGAAGAAAACAAATGAGTGCCGGCTTTCCAAAGGGAATTGTTCTTTTTGATGGCTAACTACCAAATCACACAATCCTAGTGCATCTTTCCATCATTGACTAGAAAACACTGATATCATTAGTGGCATTGTGGCCAGGGGGACAAAAGGTGGGGAAAGAAACGTGAAGTATGTGAGAGAACCAGACAGCAAGATCCCCTGTGTTTCCTAACTGCAAAGTGTGGTTGTGAGAAAGTGGAAAATATATTATTGTTTTTGAAAATGAAGACACATTATCTTTGTAGCCTAACTGCCATTCCCTTCATGGAAAACCCGATTAAAGAGGTAAGTGGTGATGAGAACAAATGTCCTGGCTTGCTCTGTGGTTACAGTAAAAGGGAATTCTATGGGAAATGGGTGTGTGGGAAAAAGGGCAGCATGCTTTGTATCTTCAGATCAGTATAGCCCAGCCTTAGTTGACTAAGACCACCATAGACTTTGACTACTGGAAAGACTGAGGACAGTAGTGTCAGCCCTACTTTTCGATATCTATAATCTCAAAGCTTTCTCCCTTTCCTTATTCTGTTATCCAGAAAAGGGGTTAGAATGAAGTTCTCAGTGAAATATACTGGGAGGAATATTTGGCGGGAGGAGTAAGGGATTGTCAACAAAACATTTCTATAGAAACTTTCTGCTGAGGGGAATGCTTTAGTTCTGTTCACTCCCATCATGCTGGTGGATGAATGCCAGATTTTAGGGAATCACCCAGTTGAGGGGGATAACTTCACCCTTATAAGTCCTGATCAGTATCAGGATGAGACCAGTGGGAATTGAAATGGGTCACTTAACATTGGCTCAAGACTTTGGTTTAGGGATAGCTTTCTTGTCTGGGTCTCTACTCTAGGACTGGAGTGTAACAACTAGAGTTATAAGACCAGCATATGATTATGGGCAATTCGCTTTCCTGCCTCTTTCTGAGTCTTGTGCTAAAAGAAAAATTGGTGCTCTAGAGGCCAAATAGGCCATCCTATTCAGCACAGTAGAAGTTTCTACTGGAATTATATGTAGTACTGAGCACAGTGTTCATTATCTAATGTAGGAGTCAACCCATTCTCTAGAACATGGTAAGTGTTCAGTAAATATTTGTTGACTAGATGAATGAATGGGGGTCACTGTGGGACCTTATGCTGTAGTAGATGCTTGCCCAAAGGTTTGAAAATTCTTGATCAGAGGTACAATTGGCAACTGTCTAGTCCTAGAAAACCCATAACATATCTATGGACCCATCTCTATAAACCTGGTTTTATTACCAATCAGGTAACTCTCAGGGTTACTTACCATAAGTTTCCAGGCCAAGTCAGGCTCCAATCCCATTTAACATTTTAATTTGTTTCAGGATGACCCTGACAATTCTGATTCAGTCCAGGACTCTTTAACCATCTCCAGACAACATTAGGGAAAGTACATTGATTTTTACCTTTCTCTTTTATCTGCTATTCTTGGGATGTGTTAAATGGACTAAGTCCAGGCTAAGAAACTGCTGTCCGTATTTACTGAGCACTTACTCTATATCTGGGAATGCAACAGATTTTAAAGAACCAGGAAGACTATTATATGGTTTATTTTTTCAAGAGTTCCAAGTCTGGCAGAGGAGATGAGCAGGGCAACAAATAATTAATGCTATATGTGTCTCTTTAAAAATTTCCTCAAAAATGCTCAATTCTAGGCATTCCAGCATAAAACCAGACCACTGGACTAATCAATTCCCATTGATTGGTATTGACAATGCATTTCCAATATCTAGTGTAGCTCCTGGCGTATAGTAGCACCTCAATCAATGATTGTTGAATGAATGAATGAAGGAAGGAATTATAAGTGGTAAACTTAGTAGGAAAATGCTACAGTAAAGAAACGTAACATATATGAGGAAAACAAAAGATCAGTAATTAGTAAGTATGCAAGATTATAAGACACAATTCTGTCATAAAATTAAACATGAAATAAATGGCCTCGGCTACCCAAAATAAAATCAAAAGTCTCACACTCTGTAATGACACAGCCCATATTTTGTAGAGTATCCTGTAACAAATACGTAACTGAAATTAATGCACAAGATGTATATATGATTTTATTTTGTTTTGTTTTTAAGAGATGGGGGATCTGGCTGTGTTGCCTAGGCTGGTCTTGAACTCCTCGGCTAAAGCAATTATCCTGCCACTATGCCAGTCTGTGTGTGTGTGTGTGTGTGTGTGTGTGTGTGTGTGTATAATATTGTGTGTATATATTGTGTGTGTATAGTATATATAATATATATACACTATATATACTTTATATACACTATATATAGTGTATATAAATATACACTATATATAGTGTATATAAATATACACTATATATAGTGTATATAAATATACACTATATACACTATATATACACTATATACACACTATAGTGTATGTAAATATGCACTATGTACACCATACATACACTATAGTGTGTATAAATATACACTATGCACACACTATAGATAGTGTGTTATATACTATCTATTTACCTCAGAAACTACCACAAACATGGAATGGAAAGACTGACTTTTTGAGCAAATTTTCTCAGGAAGCCCATTTGCCAGGAAAACATACTTACCTTTCTATATGTTGCTTTTAGGCTTCCTTACCTTAAAATGTCCCTGGAACAATTAGTTCATGGCAGAGCTGTTAGCCTTATCTGTTCAGGTGACTACTAGTGCCAGGAAAGATAGTTTTGCTTTTAAAAATGGAATGTGCACTGGTTGGACTAGACAGACAGACAATACACACTATGTGTTATATACACACTATCTATAGTGTGTGCATAGTGTATATTTATACACACTATCTATAGAGTGTATATTTATACACACTATCTATAGAGTGTATATTTATACACACTATCTATAGAGTGTATATTTATACACACTATCTATAGAGTGTATATTTATACACACTATCTATAGAGTGTATATTTATACACACTATCTATAGAGTGTATATTTATACACACTATCTATAGAGTGTATATTTATACACACTATCTATAGAGTGTATATTTATACACACTATAGTGTTTATACACACTATAGTGTATATAGAATGTATATTTATATTATACACACTATATATAGTGTACGTATAGTGTATATATCGTGTATTTTTATATACACTATATATCGTGTACGTATAGTGTATGTATCGTGTATTTTTATATACACTATAGTGTACGTATAGTGTATATAATGTATATTTACATACACTATATATAGTGTATGTATAGTGTATATTTATATAGTGTATATTTATGTATAGTGTATATTTATATAGTGTATATATACACTATACATACACTATATATAGTGTGTATATACACTATATATACACTATATGTACACTATATATAGTATGTATAAATATACACTATGTACACTATACGTACACTATATATAGTGTGTATATACACTATGTACACTATACGTGCACTATATAGTGTGTACAAATATACACTACACTATACGTACACTATATATAGTGTGTATAAATATACACTATGTACACTATACGTACACTATATATAGTGTGTATATATACACTATGTACACTATATGTACACTATATATAGTGTGTATAAATGTACACTATGTACACTATATGTACACTATATATAGTGTGTATAAATGTACACTATGTACACTATACATACACTATATATAGTGTGTATAAATATACACTACACTATACGTACACTATATATAGTGTGTATAAATATACACTATGTACACTATACGTACACTATATATAGTGTATATAAATGTACACTATACATACACTATATATAGTGTATATACACTATATATAGAATTTTTAGAAAGAAAACTTTAATTTCCTTCTGTTGAGGAATCAAGTTACTTTTAAATTTATTTGATTTTTGTAGTATTGACATGTATTTACATCAAAGGAGTTAATATTTTTAGGAAGCATGGGAGAGACAGCAGAAACTGTATCTATAAAATACACATTATTCTCTTCATTTAGCAAACTATATTCACAGCAAGTAGTTAGAACACTAGATCTTGCTAATTAATTGTTCCTTAATCATCCAGTTTCAGCCTTTACCCACCATTTTCAGCAGAAGCCAAACATGTAAATTGTTTTTTTGATTATACAATTTTTTCCCGTTTCAAAGACGGAGCTATAAATATTTTTTAAAAGCAGTTTTATTGGAAACTAGCTGATTGCTGACTGGGAGACAGCATCTATAGGCTTCTATAGGCAAGTGTTTGTACATCCTGAAAAGTGGGGATGAGTCTATTCACTTACTCACTTTTTAGATAATGCCTGTGAAATTTAAATATTATAGGACTGGTTCCTTCTTCCTGAAGTTCTAGGATTTTGGGACAGTTCATTGATAAGGGCTATCTATTTACCTCAGAAACTACCACAAACATGGAATGGAAAGACTGACTTTTTGAGCAAATTTTCTCAGGAAGCCCATTTGCCAGGAAAACATACTTACCTTTCTATATGTTGCTTTTAGGCTTCCTTACCTTAAAATGTCCCTGGAACAATTAGTTCATGGCAGAGCTGTTAGCCTTATCTGTTCAGGTGACTACTAGTGCCAGGAAAGATAGTTTTGCTTTTAAAAATGGAATGTGCACTGGTTGGACTAGACAGACAGACAAGAAGAAGTGTTTCAAAGGATACGACTTGTAGGCTTTTGGGCTTGAACTAGGAGAAGACACACTCTGTCAAGTAACAAATGATGACATTAGCAAAGTTTAAGGTTTCAGGACACCAGTTAGAAATCATCTAATAATCATAACAACAAAACATGTGGAGATGATTGCTTTTAAGAGATAGCTAAAAGCAATGCAAGGAAAAGGAAAATAGTCAAACGTTCTTTTTTTTCTGGATTAGAATTTTGTTGAAAACCAGATGGTGCTGGTTGGGAGACAGATCCTTTCGGTAAATGTTTAGACATCCTGAAAAGTGGAGGAGCATCTATTTACTTAAGCACTTTTCAGAAAATGCCAGTGAAGTTTAAAATAATAAATAAATATGAGTTTAAAATCTTAGTAAAAGTAATTACTGTTGTTACATTAATAGCTTCAGTGATCTGGAACTCTTAGTGAGGACTACCACTTGCAAGCAGGAAATCATTTTTGGAATGTAAATGCGAAAGGGCTAAAATGGAGTAACATCAAAGGGAGCAGGGGGCATTTCATTGATGTCTCAATTCATTTATTTATTCCTCCCAGGCATTCATTAATCTGACAAGTATTTATGATGCCTACTCTATGTGGCAGGTATAGTCCCAGGTACTGGAGAAATTGCTATAAACAAACAGACAAGATTACTTTTTTTTGGTCACAAGTAAACCAAAGGTACCTAGGCATACCTCATTTTATTGCACGCTACTTTATTGAGCTTTGCAGCTATTTTTTAACAATTTTTTTTAAAAACAAATTGGAGGTTTGTGTCAACCCTGCATTGAGCCAATCTATTGGTGCCGTTTTCCCAATAGCACGTGTACACACCTCACGTCTCTGTATCACATTTTGGTAATTCTCACAATATTTCAAACTCTTTCATTACTATTTTATCTGTTATGGTGATCTGTGATTAGTGATCTCTGATTGTAATTGTTTGGGGGTGACAGAATTGTGTCAACATAAGACAGTGAACTTCATTGATAAATGTTGTGTGTGTTCTAACTGCTCACCAACCAGCCTTCCCTTCATCTCTCTCCCACTCCCTGGGCCCCCTACTCCCCGAGGCACAATAATATTAAATTAGGCCAACTAATAACCCTACAATGGCCTCTAAGTGTTCAAGTGAAAAGAAGAGCTATACATCTCTCACTTTCAATCAAAAGCTGGAAATATGCTTAGTGAGGAAGGCATATCAAAAGCCAAAATAGACTGAGAGATATGTCTTGTATGCCAAATAGCCAAGTTGTGAATGCAAAGGAAAAGTTCTTGAAGGAAATTAAAAGTGTTATTCCAGGGAACACAAGAATAATAAGAAAGTGAAATAGCCTTATTGCTGATATAGAGAAAGCTTTGATAATCTAAATAGAAGATCAAGCCAGCCACAACATTCCCTTAAACCAAAGCCTAATCCATAGTAGGCTCTATCTCTCTTCAATTCTATCAAGGCTAAGAGAGGCAAGGAAGCTTCAGAAGAAAGGTTCAAAGCTAGCAGAGGCTGGTTCATGAGGTTTAAGGAAAGAAGCTATTCCAGGACATAAAAGTGCAAGGTGAAACAGCAAGTGCTGATGGAGAAGCTGCAGGAAGTATCTAAGAAGATTTATCTAAGATAATTGATGAAGGTGGCTACAGTAAACGACAGATTTTCAAAAGTGAAGGTGAAACAGCCCTCCTATTGGAAGAAGATGCCATCTAGAACTTTGATAGCTATAGAGGAGAAGTAAATGCCTGGAGTCAAAGCTTCATAAGACAGGCTATCTCCCTTCTTAGGGGCTGATGCAGCTTGTCACTGTAAGTTGATGCCAGTTCTCATTTGCCATTCTGAAAATCCTAGGGCCCTTAAGAATTTTGCTAAATTGACACTCTCTATTCTCTAGAAATGGAATGGCAAAGCCTGAATGACAGCACATCTATTTACTCTATGATTTACTAAAATTTTTAAGCTTACGCTTGAGACCTACTCAGAAAACAAGATTCCTTTCAAAATATTACTGCTCATTGACAATGAACCTGGTCACCCAAGCACTCTGATGGAGATATGTGATGAGATTACTGTTGTTTTTATGCCTGCTAACACAACATCGGTCCTGCAGCCCATGAATCAAGAAGCAATTTTGACTTTCAAATATTATTTAACAAATACATTTCATTAGGCTATAGTTGCCATAGACACTGACTTCTCTGATGGATCTGGGCAAAGTAAATCGAAAACCTTCTGGAAAGGATTCACCATTCTAAATTCTAGTAAGAACATTTGTGATTCACAGGAGGAGGTAAAAATGTCAACATTAAGAAGGATTTGGAAGAAGTTGATTGAATGATTTTGAGGAGTTCAAGGTTTTATTAGAGGAAGTAACTACAGATGTGTTAGAAATATCAAGAGAACTAGAAATAGAGCCTGAAGATGTGACTGAATTGCTACAATCTCATGAAAAACTTGAGTGTGTGATGAGTTGCTTCTGTGGATGAGCAAAGAAAGTAGTTTCTTGAGATGGAACCTACTCCTGGTGGAGATACTGTGAACATTGTCGAAATGACAACAAAATATTTAAAATATTACATAGACTTATTTGGTAAAGCAGTGGCAGAGTTGGAGAGGATTCATTCCAATATTTGAAAATGTTCCACTGTGTGTAAAATGGTATCAAACATCATCACATGCTACAGAGAAACGTTTTATGAAGAATCAATTGGTACAGCAAAATCCATGGTTTTTTTTTTTTTTTTTTTTTTTTTTTTTTTTTTTTTTAAAGAAATTGCCACAGTCACCCAATCTTCAGCAACCACCACACTGATCAGTTAACAGCCATTGAGACTGAGGCAAGACCCTCTACCAGCAAAAAGATTATGACTCACTGAAGGCTCAGATGATCATTAGCATTTTAAAGCAATATTTTAAATTAAGGTATGCACACTGTTTTTGTTTTTAGGCATTATACAATTGCTTACTTAATAGACTACAGTATAAACAACTTTTATATGCACTGAGAAAGCAAAAAAAATGTGTCTTGCTTTATTGCAGTGGTCTGGAACCCAACCTGCAATATCTCTGAGGTATGCCTGTATATACACACATTCAAATAGTGAATTATTCTGTGAAGACAAAGTAAGCTCTTAAAGTAGATAGGGTGTGATGGGGGAGGTCAAGTCTGACAGGGTATTTCAGGATTTGCTGATGGTTAAGAAGTCCAGAGAGAAGGAAAGAGAGCAGTTACAGAAGACAGGAAGACACTGGGAAAATGGGGAACCCTCTTTATGAGATGGGGAAGACTGGGAGAGGAGAACAATTGCAGAGGGATAGGGGGAGTGTTGGGAAATCAGAAGTTCATATTGAGTATGTTGAGTTGAAAATGACTATTAAATATTCAAATAGAGTTGTTGGGTTGACAGTTGTATAGCAAGCCTGGAACTCTGGAAGAAGTCAGGGTTTCATATATAAATCTGGGAGTAACAAATGTATTAATAGTATTCGAAACCACAGAACTGCATAAGATAACTTAGTGAGAAGTATGAGTATAAATCAAGAAGAAGGCTGAGGATTGAGTCCAGGGACATTCTGAGGTTTCAAGGTCAAGTGGAGAAGGGGCAACTAGAAATAGAAACGGGAAGTTGTAGCCTGTTTGGTGGGAAGAGAACTGAGAATGTGTGGTGTCCCACAAGCCAAGAACTCAAAGCAGAAAAAGAAAATAGTGAGCAATCGTATATGATAACTGCTGCTGGGAGTAAGATGAGTCCTGAGAAAGGACTTCCATTCATCTAAATAGAAGACAAAATAATTTAGGAAGAAAGAACACATGATAAAGAGTGAGGGAGAGAAATATTAGTATAGTAACTGGCTATTAAGTTCCTCCAGATATCTGATGCAACTTCCCTTAGCAACATTATCTATCATGATTTAAAACTTGAGAATTTACCTCAGTGAATTCCAAAGGGAGCTTTGTTTTATGACACAAGAGGCAGTTTATATCCAAAGTCACCAGGGACTGTAGTTCAATGCCATTTGATATAATTTAAATCCCTGCTTCCCACCTGCCCTAGAGTTGGCAGGTGTGTATTATTTTTACTATAATACGGGTCAGTATGTGTTAGAGCTGTCTACTTCTCCCCAAATCCACTTCCAACACCCCCTGCAAGCTGTCTACTTCTCCCCATATCCACTTCCAACATCCCCTCCAAGCTGTCTACTTCTCCCCAAATCCACTTCCAACATCCCCTCCAAGCTGTCTACTTCTCCCCAAATCCACTTCCAACATCCCCTCCAAGCTGTCTACTTCTCCCCATATCCACTTTCAACACCCTCCAGGTGTCATCTTTTACCGGGACCACTGCGATTACTCCTGTGCTAATTCATCGGGGAGGCAACCACCAAGACAAGATTCAATGTGAAAGAGATTTATTGGGGGAAATGCCTGTGAGGGATAAAAGGGAAGGGCAAAGGATTAGACAGAAGAGTATTCAGGCTTTGGGGTGGGTCTGACACCTGTGCAAAAGGAGGGAGGGCAGAAAACTCTCAGACCATGGAGTTGTTCTAAGAACGTTTTGACCATGATGGTGGGAAGTCCCTAGACAAAGCTGTCCATCAGAGGAGTCCCACATCCCTTAGGAATGAAGGCTGGCACTGGTGCCACTACTGTGCCTAGGCATTAGCAGGAATTGAGCAGGGGCTGGTGGGAGGGGTGGAGGTCAGTGGGTGGGGCTTTGACTTCAGCTCAGTTGTGGTGATGGGGCCATAGTGGAGGTGACTGGATGCTGTCAGTCAACTGAGTTTCCCACAGCCAATTATCTTGAAGATTTGAGCTTAATATGGTTGAAATCATGAAACCTTAAAAACTTACAGAAGGAATCCCACAGAGCTGAAACTTCAACGTTTGAGGTATTGGTATTTCCTAGCAGGGATCCCGAGACTGGTTTTGAAGGTGCTGGAAAACTTGCAAACTAGATTCAAACAGTCGAAGGAAGGACCTGCTGCTGCTAGGGGCAAGAAGTACTGCTTCACAGGAATTGCAACAGACAAGAAGTCCTCAGGAAACACAGGGGGAAAGAGCCAATCCCTTTTTCCTCCTCCGGTGTGGAAGTATCCATGTAGAGTCCCCTGTTTGAGAAACGTAACAAGGAAGGATTCAGTAAAGCACAAATGTAGTTTGTAGAGTCCCAAATGCAGTGTGATAGTAAAGAAATGTAGGTTTGGGGCTGAGGGACAATAATATAACACCTTAATAACTGGCACAACATGTGATCTGCTTTCCATTTTTTGTAGTCAGGGGACTCCTGTGTTTTGCTCATTTTTATGGTGGATTTACAGATATCTCTGGGCCCTTGTGATATGAATAGCCTTGGGTCATCTCTCCAGATTGAGGCAGAATGCAATAAGATAGCATATCGGGGCCATCCTGGCCAACATGGTGAAACCCCATCTCTACTAAAAATACAAAAATTATCTGGGCGTGGTGACATGTACCTGTAGTCCCAGCTACTCAGGAGACTGAGGCAGGAGAATCGCTTGAACCTGGGAGGTGGAGGTTGCAGTGAGCCAAGATCACGCCACTGCACTCCAGCCATGCGACAGAGAGAGACTCTGTCTCAAAAACAACAACAACAACAACAACAACAAGAACAACAACAACAACAAAAATTTAACACATTGGGGATGTTCTTGTGCTAGAGACTATTCTGTTTGTTTCTAGTTCCCTCGAAATTGGGGCCAGCCTGTCTTCTTGGAGACAAATACCCCCTCTCTTTCCTCTGGATCTTTATTTCTGTTATTGAGTTTTGTTACTTGAGGCCTTACCTCTCTCAGCTTCAGGATCCTTCTAACTCTCTGGGAAGGATTTGGTTGCTTCTTTACCAAGGGGTCTCCCTTAGCTTTCTGGTCACCTCAAGTCTTTCCAGTTTACTCCCAAGAAAACACACAATCCTTACTTTCTCCCCAAGGCACTGCACATAGTAGATGTTCATTAGATGTAGCTTGAACTGATGGAATTTGTGCAACAGCCCTGGACCATGAGGGGTACGTGTGCAGAAGAGTTATTTACTGCAAGTGGTCCTCAAATCCCTTGAAGGCCTTTCTCTTAAAGGACCAGATAATAAATACTTTAGATTTTGCAGACCAACAGGCAAAATTTAGAATAAAATAGAATATTTTCATTAGGGTTGCCAAATCAAACAATAAATAATATAAGTATGTTCCATACAATATTTGGGACATATTTATACTTAAAAAGGGTTGTTATCTGAAATTCAAGGTTAACTTGGCATCTTCTATTTTTATTAAGCAAATCTAACTTATGTAATCATTTAACATGTGACCATTTAAAACTGTGACACCCATTCTTACCTCTCAGGCTATAAAAAACAGCTGCCCACTGTGGCTTAGGGGTATAGTTTGCTGACATCTGACCTACTGCATTATTCAGAGTCTGGTTTCAGGAAGCAGAAGCCACTGGTGGAAAGGGATGTAATACAGGGATTTAAGTATTTACAAAATGTCTGGAATAGCTGGAGGAATAGGGTTTATCCTAGACCACCAGGAATGAGCCCCAGATCAACATGCTAGAACTGGCCTGCCAAGGAGACTGCTTATTCCAGTCAGTTTTCAGTATTTTCTGCCTCTGGGAGGCCTGCTGGCTCCAGGAACATACCATCTTACATCTGATGGATCAATTGGAAGCCACTCCCAGAACTATTGATTTCAGAACCACATGGCAGCTGCTAATCAGCACTACCTTATTACATCTCAAGTGTTTCTACCTCTCTCTCCATTTACTTCAATTATAAGTCTCATGCACAGGCATCTGATTGGCAGGCATACCCAGAACAGTAGCTGCAAGGGATCTGAGAAATAAAGCTTTTTAGCTTTCCCGTTTCTGCAGAATGTGGAAAGCTGATGAGGAGAAGAGCAGCTTCCATGTGGAGCAAACTGTTTACCATGTCTGCTACCTTCCTCCTTCCTAGCCTTCTCTTAGCACTTTTACTACCTGGGGTTGTAGTGCACAGAGGATGTTCACTTGTATCTCTGAAAATAGAGGTCAGGTCTGCAGTGCTATACCAATGAACATAAATATTCTCTCTATTCTGAATCCTCATCATTCCTCTTTCTTTTATTTTTGTTAGGAAGCAGACAGGGCTTTTGTTCCTTATGGTTTTGTTTACAGCAGTTGGTAATTCCCTAAATCTAGTGATTTTTTTACTTCACCATCCACCGTCTTATTTAAAAATTGCTTGAACATATTATTTCTCAATCCAGTGGAAATAGAGCATAGAGACAGGACACTAGACCCAAAGCTGAATTTGATCAAAACCATTTAAATGAAAAATTCAAACGAAACATAAGATTATTATGCACGGTTTATACTTGACATTGTTTGTTTGTTAATGACAACCATTCATAAAGACTTTGGAGGAATTTGGACTAAGTTTAAAATTACTCCCTTTCTCAAAATATCTTGTTACATGCATTCACTGAATCTTCTTTTTGTTCTTTTTCAGAGACAAGTTGTTTATCTTCTTTCCAGGATGAATCCTTCATCTTATGCTTTGTATTCATTTTTTCCCCAATTTCTTCATGCCTTACTTCAGCATTATTCCCTTTCTTTTCAGTACGTTTATCCTTTCTCTCTCTACTGGTATCTTCCTCTCCCCTGCAAACTTACTCAGTTCTCCATGAGTTTGTATACATCTTCTGATTCTGCACCTCTTGAATTATTACCCATTCATCTCATTCTCTTCAGGAAAGTTCTCAAAAGAGTAGTTCACATTTACTGCCTCTACTTCCTACCTTTCCCTTGTCCTTCTGCAATCTTGCTTCTGTTCCCAACAGACAGTTGAAAACACTCCCTTTCAAGGCACAGTTTGATCTCTTAATAGACAACCAATGACCCTTTCTAAGATTTCTTCATTCATCTTTTTCAAACATTTCAAGCTGTTAATACTCCTATACCTATTTTTAATGTCTCTTTCTTTGACCTTCATGATGCAACATTGTCTTATTTCCCCTTAACATATAATGGACTATTTGTGATTCCTTTCCCTTTTGTCAACCTTGTGAAGTTTTTCTATTCCTTTTCTCATTTTATCTTCATGCTTCCACTTTCTAATGACCACGTCATTTCCTGCAAACATGCCTTATCCTCTCTATTCACAGAAAAGAAAAATCCTTCTCTTGAACCTGATTTCCTTCCAAGTTTCTATTCTACTCCGCACATTGTTTAGACTTCCAAAATTCTTGAAAGTGTATTATATCTATACTGTCTTCGGTATGTCAGTACTTATTCTATTGTCTGCATAATTTTTACAACTTCTCTAGCTTTTGAAATTCTCTCCTTCCTTGGACCTCATGATTTGCCATATGCTGGTCATTTTATTATCTTCTGATGGCTCCTTTTGTGTCACCATTTTTCCATTTCTCCTTCCTACTCCTAAAAGTGGATATCTTCTAAAGCTATATGATTCTTTTAGTGCCATTCTATTATCATGACTTCTTTCTCAGTTCTCACTTCTATTCAGTTGCTAGATTCTGTAAACTCTTCATGATATTTCTTGTATTTGTATTTACCTATTGCCAAAGTCCCATGCCTCCTCCACATTTACTCTTGCTTGGTCATGTCAATGGTTTTCTAATTAATCTCTATGTGTGCTGTCTGAGTTTGAGCATTTGAAAGACACTTAAAAGGTTACACACCCATACCAACTGCTTGCCTCTAAGGCACAAAAGATACAGAAAATACTAAATGAATTAGGACCCTGAAACAAGGGTGATTTAGGAAGGTGTGTTCTCTTGGTTGTCTTTGATGTCATTCTCTGAAGTCCCTTTGTCCAACTTGGGTGCCCTGCTAGTGGGACCATATGTTTGACATCTGGCTCTCGGTCTGTAGTCCACTTACACCTATTCTCTCCAGTCTTTGTTTTTATACGCAGCTACTTAGATCTCTCACAAGTGACAGTGTAAGAGGAAACAGTTGAGCTGTAGATGCACACAAATATATTTGCTTTACCCATGGTATAGACTGAAAAGATGTTCATCTCTCTTCAGGATGGTCTTTATAAATTAGTATTTGGGCACCTGCTTTTATATGTACACACTATCTTCACATCCATCCACCTGAGTTCTACACTCAGCTGAAAGATGGAAATTCATCACAGTTCTGATTGCTGCTCTTCATTCTTTATGAAGAAAAGATGAATTCTACAGCCTAAAATTCAAGTTCTGATGTAATCTGATCCCAAACTAATAGTCCAATAAAAGGTCCAAAATCCTTTTTGGAACAAGATAAGACATATATAAATGAACAAATGATTTACCAATATTTCTTTACAAGGGCCTCTTTATCATACCGAGGATATGGTCAGCTCCCTTCTAATTTTCCAACTTTTTTTTTGTCACAACGCCCTCCTACAATGCCCACCTCCTTCTTTGTGCCTTTAAGAACTCGGTTCAAACTCACCTCCTTCAAGCATTTGGTTTCCGCTCCAGCCCATTATGACTCTTCATGTGCTACAAATCTCTATGTTGACTATAACCTTTGCCCTTGTGCCTCTGCTTCCTATCGCTGCAAAGTTTTAATGAGTCTCTTGTCACTTTGTCCAGAAATTACTGGGCCATGATGCATTTTTATTTTTAATTTATTTTATCAAGCAGGTCAGACCTTTGAGTGTTGGTGGTATATTATTCATTCTCTGCTGATGTATTTTACCTTGCCTCACTTGTGTTAAGGTATTTTTCATCTCAAACTGGAAGGTCAGCAAGCATTTCACTACAGTTGCATTCTCCTGCTTTCCACTGCTCCAGAACTTTTTTTTTTTCAGAGACATGGCCATGATAGGTCTTAGAGTTGTTGCATAAATCCCTTGGCTTCTACTAATCTGCACAATCACCATATTGAAAAATGTTAATAATAGGCTTAGATTGCTGAAAGGAGCCATACACAGATATCACTTGGGTAAATCAAATTAGGTTTAATTATCTAAAATAAACATAAGGAAATTAACTCAATAAGAGTACACAATAGAGAAATCACAACATTGTTTAATGACAGGTAAAAAGTCTACGTTTATGGAACTCTCAAACTGGACCTACCAGTGGAACACAGTTGCATATGTTGTTTGAGTGAGCAGGGATCACAGCAGATCTCATAAATTTCAGAGTTGCACAGTGTACAGTATGACTGCAAAGGTAAGGAGCACTGTGCATCCAGTACACTCAGCCCTGAACATCTTATCTATTATTCCCAACCTCCCCAGCTATCCCAGCGTGGGACAAACATATTTCTAACTTAATTTCTGTAGAGCTATGACAAGAATCTATTATCCAGATGTTTTTGGGAATCTGGAATTTGGCAGGCCTTTAGAACTGCCAGGGGGCCCTTTGTGTGTAAGATTTATATCCCTGTAGCAATTTCTGTATGTACCTTTTCCTTTGTCACTCAGGTTTTGTTCTATTACAGTATCATTTATATTTTTGTTACGATCTATAGGATCAAATAATACATTTTAATACATTTTACATCCACAATGCCTAACTCACCATATTGCACTTAAAAATATCGTTTTGTTAGACATTGGTTGTACACTTACTGAGTTTCAGGCACTATGATAAAGGCTGGAAATACAAATAGACTAAACTTTGGTTTCTGGCTTAGAAGAATTCAGCATTTTAGCCAGCCTGGCGCAGCCATGAAGGTGTATTTCTTAGTTCTTCCTTCTAGAGAGAACCTGCTTTTCCATGCAGTTCTGACTACTCATGTTTTTGGTTCAACTGAGGTGAGTCAAGCTCTCCCCAGGCAGCTCCCTGTCAATTACTGAGCATAATGAAGATGCCAGGCCTCACCATATTTTTACCCAAAGCAGGACTGCTCCACTAATAATTCTTGTGCTGGATTCCCTTGTGTCCTGCCCAAGACTTTCTTAGTGCTCCCCTGAACTTCCTACCCAATCCTGCCCTTTTCTCTTTCTTCTTGTTTCACAGGTGTCAGAGCTGCATCATGGTATAAAGGTTTTCCCTGCTATTCTTGTTCCTTATTTTCTTACGTTTCTTAACCTTTACCTTCAACAAATTTCTTACACTTCATCTTGGTGTGTACTTTCAGATTACCTGAACTGACAACACACAGACACACACAACAATCATTTTAAAACGTGCAATTGTTATAGTCAGGAATATGTTCAAGCTGTTATGGGAAACTTTTCTTGCCTTCCACAGAGACCTAGATGATTTTTTCCTTATGCGTTCTATTTTACCTTTTATAAGCTCTGCCATTATTATAGAACATCTCTTATTGTTTTATAATTGCTTTGCTTGTATGCTTATCACTCCATTAGTCTGTGAACTTCTGTGAATGAAAATTATATTTAATCTTTATGTACTAAAGGGCCTTTAGCAAGCTCAGTGGTGCCAAAAAATGCTTGTCAAGAAATGCACAGGACTTTGAGGAAAGCATCACAGAGTAGGAATCAATTATCTGGATTTTGAAGAATGAGCAGATTCTTTTCAGGTGAACAAGGGGAAGGATAAATATCTGATGGAAGGACCATCATCTAGAATCATGTGCTAGGCACAGAGAGATATGGACAAATGTGTTCAGAAAGGCACAAGTCCCTTAGGCTAGAGCTTAATGTGTTTGTGGGTGTTGAGGAATGGGAGATGGTGATGGGAAGATAAGTTAATCTTGCACAACATATATAATTGCTGAATGTATTTAAAAAGCATATATGTCACTCCTCATGTTATTTAAGGAATTGCATGTGTGTGTGTGCATAGTAAGATGAAGCAAGGTGACTGAAATAAAAAGTTTTGGCTATACAGTCATCCCTTGGTCTCCATGGGGGATTGGTTCCAGGACCTCTTGCAGATACCAAAATCCATGAATGCTCCAGTTTCTGATACAAAATGGTGTAGTATTTGCATAGAGCCTATAGACATCCTCCTGTATACTTTAAATAATATCTAGACTACATATAATACCTAATGCAATGTAAGTTCTATGTAAATAGTTGTTATACTGTATTGTTTAGGGAATAATAATAAGGGAAAAGTCTTTACATGTTTAGTGCGGAAACAATATTTTTGACGGTTTTTGAACCATGATTCGTTGAATCTGCAGATGTTGAATTCACAAATACAGAGAGCCGACTGATTTCAGTTTGATGAAGAACAGAACAAAATTACGACAAAAAAATTATTTGTGATTATGAATGTTTCAGCTTTCTATAAAGAGATCAAGAGAAAAAAATCTGTTTTCTTGTGATGCCGTAACAATGCAAGCACGTTCTCCAGACCTCAGGACTATTTCTGACTGTTCTTCTTTGCCACATAAATCCTATCATATGCTCAATATTTCTGGATTTTCCTCTGGAATAATTCAGGAGTCGTTCCTTTTTATCCATATCTATAGCATCACGCTTCTGCACACAATGCAAGCTTCCTGTCAAGTTTCTATTTGAGTCTCAACATCGCTAATTAAAGCGTTGCAAACCTTTACTTAAATTGCAAGAAAAACATATCACATCTTATTATTTCCTAAACAATGTAATGTAACAACTATTTACATAGCCTTTACATTGAATTAGGTATTATAAGTAATCTAAATATCATTTAAAGTATACAGGAGGATGTGTATAGGCTATATGCAAGTACTACATTATTTGGTACCTGGAACTGGAGCATCCATGAATTTTGGTCTCTGCAGGTAGCTGCCTTTATTACATTGCTTTCTTAGGAAAGCATGATTTTTTTTGTTATTAGCTATGACATATGTCTCAAGCCTGGCCTTCAGGATCTTCTAATTTCTACTTCTGTGTATCAACATCTAACCAGCCTTATCTCTTGGTACTTCCCAACATGGCCAAGGATATCCCTCAGTTGTTTCCTATACAATATACTTTTTTAGCCTTTCTTATGATATTTTCCCTTATTTGGAAGTCATTTTCATTTTTATTATACTAATATACTTTCTTATTTCCACACCCACCTTTGCTCTGACTTCAGTCAGGTATGTGTATATATACACACACAAGCAAACATTCACATAAAATATATATGGGCATAGATAACATATGTTTATATTTATTCTCCCTTATTTTATTCATCTATGTTTTACTTTTCCCTCTTAGATTAGGTAAATACTGAGTCTTTTAAGTCTTTTGACTGTGTCTGATAATAGTCCCTGTTTTAAATCCTACAAGCTCTTAAATAGGAAATAAGTGGAGGACTAAAATGCACATCCCTCTGATAACGTATTTCAAATCTTGATTGCCATTAACTCCCTCTTTCAATCACCTACTGTCTAGATTTCAGCCTTTTCCTTCCCCTACAGATCTCAAAGGCAGTAATTATTAACTCTGGTTGGGAGGATGAGGAAGAGAAGAGTGATATAGAGAATGGTTATGGATAGCACTACGCAGGAGACCATATTGTAATCAAGCAAAGGCGTATATCACTTGAAGACATTTTCTCAGACTTATTATTTTCTCCCTTCAAGACATATCTTTTCCTTTTACCTTGATAAAAATCACTAATCACCAAAATATGGTATTCCTTAGAATATTCCACAATTGGGTTTATTTGATTTATTTCATTATATTTTCACATATAAAATGTTAGATCCAGCTGAATTTTTGAACATAGCCGTAAGCTAGAACTACTCAATGCGAGTAATTAGACAATCATCAGAGAAGGGAAGCAATTGTCTTTTTTAAATTCACCATAAGATTCATAGCTAATATTGAGTAATTTGGTTCATAGAGTGTCATATGTAGCAACCAGCAAATATTGTAAAACCACTACACTAAAGAGGCAAGACTCTTGTTTTCTCTTAGCTCTGCCATGCTTCATGAGGGTAAGGTGTTTTACCTACTTACAGTTCTAATAATCTTTTTAAATTCCTGCTGGGTGCCAGGCATGGTGCAAAATGAGTAAGTATAGAAGACTTGCTTTCTGCTTTCAAGGTGGTAGAGAATCTTAGGGAAACAATACCATGGGTGCAAACTTCTTCCTTGGAAGTTATCTATAACAATTTATGAATTTACAAAGACTGTAAAGATACTGTCAACAAATTCTCAGAAGAGAATATCTTTCTTAAGAAAACCCCAGAGATATCAAACCTTCAAAAGTTTATGAGATCAGTTATGTTGTAAAAAGAAGTTAAAGTTGTAATATGGCAAATATTTAAAAATTTTCATTACGATGGGAAACAAAAACCTAACACCATCATCTCTAAAAAATCTGTGCTTTCTCTTTTCTTCCTGCCATATCACATATATTAACAGTTCTGTGTCTATGAGGAAGAGAGGCAAAGAGAAGGGAAGGGTAGCTGAAGGAAGCCTGTTGTGTCTCTGGAATTGGCTTCCTTCCATGAGCTGCTTTATTGAGCACCTCCAGATATTGTGTTTCCAAAGGGCAAAATTTTGTCTTTTTCATCTTCATTTCCTCAGAGTTCCTAGCAAAGGTTACAGAGTCAGTAATTATTTGTTGTCTAGCAGATGAATTGAAATGATTTGAGAATTATATCTCACATTTGTTAGGCAACTTTTTAAAATTATTTTTATTATACTTTAAGTTCTAGGATACATGTACACAATGTGCAGGTTTGTTACATATGTACACAAATGTGCCATGTTGGTGTGCTGCACCCATTAACTCATCATTTACATTGGGTATATCTCCTAATGCTATCTCTCCCCACTTCTCCCATCCCACGACAGGCCCCGGTGTGTGATGTTCCTCTTCCTGTGTCCAAGTGATCTCATTGTTCAATTCCCACCTATGAGTGAGAACATGCAGTGTTTGAATTTCTGTCCTTGAGATAGTTTGCTCAGAATGATGGTTTCCAGCTTCATCTGTGTCCCTTCAAAGGACATGAACTCATCCTTTTTCATGACTGCATAGTATTCCGTGGTGTATGTGTGCCACATTTTCTTAATCCAGTCTATCATTGATGGACATTTGGGTTGGTTACAAGTCTTTGCTATTGTGACTAGTGCCACAATAAACATATGGGTGCATGTGTCTTTATAGCAGCATGATTTATGATTCTTTGGGTATATACCCAGTAATGGGATAGCTGGGTCAAATGGTATTTCTAGTTGTAGATCCTTGAGGAATCGCCAAAGTGTCTTCCACAATGGTTGAACTAGTTTACAATCCCACTAACAGTGTAAAAGGTGTTCCTATTTGTCCACATCCTCTCCAGCACCTGTTGTTTCCTGACTTTTTAATGATCGCCATTCTAACTGGTGTGAGATGGTATCTCATTGTGATTTTGATTTGCATTTCTCTGATGACCAGTGATGATGAGCATTTTTTCATATGTCTGTTGGAGGCATAAATGTCTTCTTTTGAGAAGTATCTGTTCATATCCTTCACCCACTTTTTGATGGGGTTGTTTGATTTTTTCTTGTAACTTTAAGTTATTTGTAGATTCTGGATATTAGCCCTTTGTCAGATGGGTAGATTGTAAAAATTTTCTCCCATTCTGTAGGTTGCCTGTTCACTCTGATGGTAGTTTCTTTTGCTGTGCAGAAACTCTTTAGTTTAATTAGATCCATTTGTCAATTTTGGCTTTTGTTGCTGTTGCTTTTGGTGTTTTAGTCATGAAGTCCTTGCCCATGTCTATGTCCTGAATGGTATTGTCTAGGTTTTCTTCTAGGGTTTTTATGGTTTTAGGTCTAACATTTAAGCCTTTAATGCATCTTGAATTAATTTTTGTGTAAGGTATAAGGAGGATCCAGTTTCAGCTTTCTAGAATTGGCTAGCCAGTTTTCCCAGCACCATTTATTAAGTAGGGAATCCTTTCCCCATTTCTTGTTTTTGTCAGGTTTGTCAAAAATCAGATGTTTGTAGATGTGTGGTATTATTTCTGAGGCCTCTGTTCTGTTCCATTGGTCTGTATCTCTGTTTTGGTACCAGTACCATGCTGTTTTGGTTACTGTAGCCTTGCAGTCTAGTTTGAAGTCAGGTAGCATGATGCCTCCAGCTTTGTTATTTGGGCTTAGGATTGTGTTGGCAATGTGGCAACTTCTTAAGTGATGTCATGTTTTTAGATAGTCGACTCCTCCCGTTCTTTCAGTAGTGTTCTCTTCTCATCATTTCCAAATTTTTCTGTGTTTGGTTAGGGGCACCTAAGGTGCTTGAATAAAGAAATTACAGTGTTTGGTGGCTGAGAGACTAGGCTTATCATTCTTAACCTTCTCTGAGGTTGGTAGTAGGCTCTCCTCCATGCAAGTATTTTGGAAGCCAGGTGAATAATGTGGCATTGCCATTGTCAACAAGTCACATTCAAGGTTCCTTATCACAAGGCTCCTCAATGCTTAAAAGAATGGAGGAGAACCATGAGGCAGATGAAAGGGCAAAGAACAGAAATCTGGGGCCAGGGAATTACGCTTAAACAAGTTAAACACATAATGTATGCTCCAATCCCATAGTGAAGCTCTTAATCATAGCCTACACTTAGAGCGTGGGGGCTGGAGAGCTTAGTTTCTTGCTTGGCAGTGAAGTCACAACTACAAATTTTTTACAGTGGAAGAAGGGAAGAATCTTATTTTCATTTTTGGACAGCTGGCAGCCTCTGCTGCATTTTCTTTTCCTCCCAGCAATTTGCTATATTTTTATAGCAAAATATAAAATTTATGGACTCAGGCTCTAGAAAACATTTTAAAGAAGATATATTTTTAAATTTTTCCTCTGGGTGCTGATTTCCTTGTCCTCACAGTGGTTTTGTTCTAATGAGAATCCTGCTCAGGGGTAGTGATATTACTCAGGTAAAAGATATTTCTATCCTGTCTCAGTTACTTTGATATGTCTGGGGAATCTAGAGTTTATTTCTAAGATCTTGGTATTTGTTAGTTTTACAATAACAGAACCTTATATTTCTGTTGCCAAATTGTCAGAACAATTTCTTATCAGTGGTCTAAACCAAATAATGCAAAGTGCTTAAAATACTGCAGGAGTGCCCTGAGCTAAATTTTAAAGCAAATATAATTCTTGGATCCATTAGTATAATTAGAGTCTTTGGTTTGAAATACATTCCTCGTGCAGTTTGCTGTTAAGTAATTGCTGTGATATACCATTCTGTTTGTTGGAATTTAGTAAGGAATTGTTTTTCCTAGGTTTTGTATTTTGAATTATAATCTAGTATATATTCTTTAATAACTCTAAAGTTAGCTAGGGTTTATAAAAGGCCAACTATGAGTATTTGTACAAATTTGCCTCAAGAAGAATGGCTAAATAAGAGAGAGACAAATCTATAACAATTAGGATGATTTTTCGATTTCTCTTTATGACTTCCTCTTTATGTATTTACACCAAACCATTGAGGATACTGCAACTGCATTTCCTTGGCAAAATAATTTCGAAGAGTGTTGAAATGAAAGATCACTTATGTTTTAATGACTCTGCCTGTCAACAGCTGACCTTCTGTTAGTAGCAGAGCACACTGTACTTGCACAAAGAGGGGAGTATAAAACACATTCCTTGAATTGTATACTCTTAGGGTCATCTGAGTTATTATTTGCTAATTTTAGAGATGCTGACAAGTATAGCAGAAAGTACAGATGGTTTTTTTTTCATGGACTGTCTTTTCGTGAATTGTAGAGGAAAACTATGATGTCTACATAGTGGATCAGAAAGATTTTAATTACTTTTCTTCTCAACATATATTTTAGTACAGAACAACTATCTGTCATTACAGAATTAAAGAAAAAAGATGCCATGGTAAATACTTTCTCTATTAGTTGCCTAAAGTTCATGATTAAAAATCTAGATAATTTTAGACCAGGGCTAGTTGGATGTGATTGGTATCAAAGAACCTGATAAAGTATTTACAGAGGTCTATGTGCATAGGGAAAGTATTGCGGGGAAATCATCATCATCATTATCATCATCATTATCATCATTATCATCATCATTATCATCATCGAGTGCTCATATTTCAGGTATTGTGCTTAGCATTTTATATCCACTATTGTTTATACAAATATGGCTACAATCCTTAAGTGACTTGATGGTTTCTTTAAGGACAGGAGAGTGATAAAGTAGTAATGAGCAATCTTTACGGAAACAATTTAAATTCCTCTAATTTCCTTTCAACCAGAATGGAAAAGTCTAAAAATTCAAATATTTCGTTCTTAGGATTTTCACTTTGAAGTTTACCTTTGACTGTTTTTATTCTATTAATCCCAGGTGAAATAATATTTTTTTCTCAAAACTCCATATTTAAGAGTTTTAAAACAGATAAACAATGATAGAATGACAAGAGAAGTTCTCCTCTCAATATTTTCATCTTTGTATTAAAGAAATTTGCAGTAGGATGGTGGGGATTTATAAAAGGAACATCCTACTGAAAAGGTCAGCTGTTTTACCCTTGTGGAGGTATCAAGGAGGGAAAGTGAAGGAAGAACGCTTTCCCCAAAGTTTGAGGAGAATGCGCTATCCTGCCCTTCTTACGCTTTGGTTTTGTATTTATTTAGTCTCTGTGGTCCTGAGGAAGGTGACTTGGTTTCATCTTCACATGGTGAGCCACACAGGCTGCCAGCCCCACTTGGGGATTTTGCAGGATGTCATTTCATGTTGAGTGCATGGACGGTGTCCAAAGTTAGAAATGAGCTGATACATTTTATTATAGGATGTTGCTTTTAAAAAGTGTTTATTCCTAATAGTCCTTTGTCAAAGCAGAATATAGTGTATGGAAAAACTGAAAGTTCCAGGGGAAGTGGAAAGAATCCCCACCTGCAGAATCAGATATTCACTTCTGGTAACTCTGTGGACCTTTGCCAGGGGCTTCAGAAGAGGAGATGCTGTTCCTGGAAGGAGCAAAGAATTGGGGTGTATGGCTGTATATTCTTTACATTTTTATTTTTAGAATGCAAAGTTTATTTTATGAATTAAAAATTACACACATAAAAGGTACCATTATGTTATCTTCCTTACTTGAAGATAGGATTTCTTTTAAAAAAGATTTGTCTCTTCATGGTTTTGATTTACATTTCTCTATCAGTGATGTTGAGCTTTTATTCATATGTTTCTTGGCCACATGAATGTCTTCTTTTGAAAAGTGTCTGTTCATGTTCTTTGCCCAGTTTTTAATATGATTGTTAGTTTTTTTGTGTGTAAATTTGTTTAAGTTCCTTATATATGCTGAATATTAGACCTTGGTCAGGTGCATAGTTTGTAAACATTTTCTCCCATTTTGTAGGTTGTCTGTTCACTCTGTTGGTAGTTTCTTTTGCTGTGCAGAAGCTCTTTAGTTTAATTATATCTCATTTGTCAATTTTTGCTTTGGTTGCAATTGCAAAAGTTCAGAATGCTCATTCAGACCCATGAAATGTATTCCAAGTACCACTACAAGGACGAGGAGAGTGTAGATAATCCAATCAAAATCACTATATCTTCTTGGGTTGTTATAAATATGTAAAGTAATCATGAGAGAGTCCAGAAGTAGTGTGATCCTGACTGATTTTCACCAACCCTGTTAAATTTGGTTCTATAAGAAAAGTATAATGTTTCTGTAAGGGTCATATCTCTTAAATTCCGGCCTAGATAAGCTGCCTTACTTGAGGTAAATTTTCAGCTTTAGCGTTTAAAGATTTCCCAGGGCCCATATTAAAGAAAAACAAACTGGACAACTCCAGGTTTGACTTCATTCTACTTCTCCAAATGTATTCTCTACTTAATTAGGGACTAGAGGATCTTTAATCTGGTAGTGAGGTACTTGGCAACTTGAAAACCTGATTGAGTTATTGTAGTAAATGGGTTGGAGTAGAGCTTAGTTTCAAAGAATACACATAATTTTTGTCAATGACAGTTATATTTTTATGTTTCATCTCCTTGAATCTTGAAATTAAAACTAATTTATAAACAAACAGTAAAAACAGCATATTTGACCTTTTCTTAAATTTATGAGACTTTATTACTACCTGAGAGTACTTTGCATTTTTTCAAAATTATTTGTTATTTGTTCAAATGGATTCTAATAAGTACAATATGTTGTCCAGATACAGAAGACATAGAGCAGTTTTGAATAAAATGATGTTCTTTTGGAAACGCTTCATGGGAGCCACTGGAATCTTTGCTGGAAATTCAGAGTGACATCAATTGAACATCCTTAGAACTTGCTATGGTCTGAATGTTTGTATTTGTCCAAATTTCATATGTTGAAATCCTCATCCCAAGAGTGATGGTATCAGGAGGTGCAGCCTTTTGAGAAGTGGCTGGGTCATCATGGTAGAGCCCTCATGAATGGGTTTAGTGCTGTTATAAAATAAGCCCAAGGAGCTCATTGGCCAATTCCATCATGTAAAAGATGCAGCAGGAAGGTGCCATTAAAGAGAAATGACCCTCACCAACACTGAATCTGCCAATACCTTATCTTGGACATCCCTGTCTCTCCAGAAATCTAAGAAATAAATTTATGTGTATTAGCTACCCAGTTTATGGTATTTGGTTATGGTTACAGCAACCTGACTACACTAAGACAGAACTTCAGTAGTGGAATTCCAAGGAAGGTACTGGGGGATTTTTTCTACCCTAATTTAAGTCCTAGGTTAAGGGAAGAAAAATGTAAATCACAGACATTTGATTGAGCTCCACCTCCTGTGAGATCAGCAGTGGCACTAGATTCTCATAGAAGCTCGAAACCTATTGTGAACTGCACATGCAAGGGACTCTGATTGTGTGCTCCTTATGAGAATCTAACTAATGCCTGATGATCTGAGGTAGAACAGTTTCATCCTGAAACCATCCCCACCGCACCATGCCCCTTAATGGAAAAAATTTCTTCCATGAAACCAGCCACTGGTGCAAAAAAGGTTGGGGTCCACTGCGTAAGGCTTCTCAGAAAATCTGTTAGTTTTTCACAGTTGTATATTAGCTTGGAAAAACTGGCTGTATTGACTCTCTTCTTCCACATATACTGCTGTCCCCCACCTTTGCGTTCTGGGATCATATTCCTCAATATAGCATGCATACATCAATCTTTTCCTCAAGATGCACTTTCAGAGGATCTCGGGGAAAAATTGTATAAATCAATACTAAAAGACAACTAGCACACTAGCAAAATAGGCAAATTATGTAAACTAGCAATTTAACAAAAATTAAAACTTTTATAAAAATAAGAATATAACTTTTAATCATTACAAATAGAAATTAAAACAAATTTTAAACAAAATTTTAACTTATTAGAATAGCAAATTAAAATGGATAACTTTATTGTAGTGAATGTTTGAGGAAACAGTCTCCAACTTGGTGGAGATATCACATTGTAGGTTAATTTGATATACTATTTTTGGAAGTCAGTTCTCTGTGAGTATTCTCCCATTTCTGCATGATTTGGGATTTCTGAGCAAGGGACATGTTTTCTTACAAAGGTCTTGAAAACTAGAGATTGTGAATTACCTCCCACGGACAAATATTCAGTTACCTTCCAGGGTTGTAAGATTTCTCTCTTTCTCTGTGTACATAAGGAGAGAGACGAGCAGATATACCAGCTACCCTATATAAATCATTAGTCTCATAATTTCAGGGATCTTCTTCTGTGGTGCAAACTCTGCCACACATATAGGTCGATACCGTGTCCTCATTGCATTGCCCTGTGAGGAACTGGGGCATGGGGAACTCATGCAAGATATTACTCTTGCTGCTGTTTTTGCTGTGAGTAATATACGATTTGTTCTCTGGTCCAGATGTCTAGTGTTTCTGTCAGTACATATATATACACACATGCATACGCATATGCATGCACAGACATACACACTCATAACGGTGGCAGACTAACTTGTAAGTAAAATAAATATCTTTGACTCATGGGACTTTTGGACGTAATGTATTTCTCAAAAGCAAAGGTGAGTATAACATTTTTACATAGTTTTAAATCTCTAGACATTTATTTTTCATACTCATTCACACATCATGTTGCATGTAATGTAATAAAACTGACATCAGTAAAAAAAGGAACATTTGAAACTATACAAATACATGGAAATTAAACACCTTCTTAAAAACCGTGGGTGATGGAAGAAATTAAGAATGAAATAAAATATTTGAAATGAATGAGAAAAGAAACACAGCATACTGAACCTATGAGACACAGCAAAAGCAGTATTAAGAGGCAAGTTTATAGCAATAAATGCTTACATCAAAAAACTAGAAAGATTTCAAATAAACAACCTAATGATGCACTTCAAAGAACTAGAAACCAAACCCTAAAATAGTAGAAGGAAAGAATAATGAAGATTAGAGCCAAAATAAAAATATACCACAAACCCATAGCAAATATCTGAATGGGGAAAAGCTGAAAGCTTTTCTTCTAAGGACTGGAACACAACAAGGATGCCCACTTTCATTGCTTATATTTGACATAGCACTGGAAGTCCTAGCCAGAACAATTAGGCAAGAAAAAGAAATAAAAGACATCCAGATCAGAAAGGAGAAAGTCAAAATGTCTGTGTTTGCAGATAACAGGATTTTATATATAGAAAAACCTGAAGACTCTACCAAAATAAACTCTTAGAAAAGATAAACAAATGCAGTCAAGTTACAGCAGAATACCAAATCAATATCCAAAATCAGCATTATTTTTCTAATACAGTACTTACACAAAATCAGTATTGTAAATAAATAACAGCCAAAACAAGAAACCAAGAAGGCAATCCCATTTATGACAGCCACACACACACACACACAAACAACTGAGGAATACATTTTACCAAGGAGATGAAAAGCTTTTACAAGGAAAACTGCAAAACCCTGATGAAAGAAATCGAAGAAGATACAAACAAATGGAAATAAATCACATGTTCATAGATCAGAAGAATTAATATTGTTAAAATGACAATACTCCCCAAATAAGTCTACAGATTCAATGTAATCCCTGTCAAAATACCAATGACATTCTTCACAGAAATAGAAAAAAATCTTAAAATGTGTATGGAAACACATAAGACCCCAATAGCCAAAGAAATCCTGAGCAGAAAGAACAAAGCAGAAGGCATCACACTGTTAGATTTCAGAATGTATCACAAAGCTGTATTAACTAAAACAGCATGGTACTGGCATAAAAACACACATAAAACAATGAAACAGAATGGGGAACCCAGAAATTAACCCACCTATCTATAGCCAATTTACTTTTGACAAAGGTGCCAAGACCACTCACTGGGGAAAGGAGACTTTCTTCAGTAAATGGTGCCAGGGAAATTGGATATCCATATGCAGAAGAATGAAACTGGACCCCCACCTCTCACACTGTACAATAAAACCATTAGAAGAAAATGTAGAGGAAATGCTTCAAGACATTGGTCTGGATAAGATTTTATGAATAAGAGTTTAAAAACACTGGCAACGAAAGTAAAACCACTGGGATTATATCAAACTGAAAAGCTGCACAGCAAAATAATCAATAGAGTGAAAAAAGACTACCTATAGAGTGGAAAAATATTTGTAAACTACTCATTTGAGAGTGATAAATATCCAGAATATACAAGGAATGGAAACATCTCAACAGCAAAATAATAATAATAATAATAATAATAATAATAATAATAATAAATAAAAAAAATCGGATTAAAAAAGGATAAATGATCTGAACAGACATTTCTCCAAATAAGATATGCAATTGTCCAACAAATATATAAAAAATGCTCAGCATTGCTAATCTTCTAAGACGTGCAAATCAGGAACGAAGTATCATCTCACCACAGTTATGATGGCTACTAAGATGGAGAGAAAAGAGAACCCATACACTGTTGGTGGGAACATAAAGTAGTATAGCCACTATGAAGAATAATATGGAGATTCTCCAACAGACTCAGAACTACCATATGATGCAGAAATTCCGCTACTGAGAGTTTATGCAAATGAAAGGAAATTAGTATGTTGATTAGACATCTGCACTCTTGTGTTTATTGTAGTGCTATTTGCAATAGCCAAGATATGGAATCAATCTAGGTGTCCAACAGCAGGTGAATGGAAAGTGTGGTTTATATATTAAAGGGAATACTATTCAGTCATAAAAAGAATGAAATCCTGTCATTTGTGGCAACATGGATGTTAATAGAGGACACTATGTTAAGTAAAATAAGCCAGGAACAGAAAGTTGAAAACTGCATGGTCTCTCTCAAATGTGGAAACTAAAAACATTGATCTCATAGAAGTAAAAAGTAGAAGAGAGAGGATACTAGAGGCTGGGAAGGATAGGGGGAAGGGAGTAATAGGGAGAGGTTTTCTAAAGGATATAAAATTATAGCTATATGGGAGGAATAAGTTCTGCTGTTCTGCAGCACTATAGAGTGACTATAGTTAAAAATACAGTCAATAATATATAGTATCAAATAGCTAGAAGGAAGATATTGACTGCTCCTAGTACAAAGAATTGATAAATGTTTGAGATGATGGTTTTGCTAATTACCCTGATTTCATCACTATGCATTACGTGTATCAGCACATCCCTATGTACCACATGAATATGTACAATTATTGTTTATCAGTAAAATAAGCAGTACATAAGAACAATAAAATCTTATGTTGTCATTAAAAAGAATAAGGCAAATGTACCTATTATGAGAAACATTATATAGTGAGAAAAGCAATATATATATTTGAATATACTTACATATATTTGTGTAGGAATAGAATATCTCTTGAAATATAAAGAAAATTTTGGCTACCTGGATTGCCTCTGGAGGGGATAACCAGGTAACTGAGAGATAAATGTGGACAAGATTTTTTCCTTATATTTTACTATATACATTTATACTCATTTTGAATTTATAACATTTATATATAAGGTTATTCATATAATATAATTTAATTATGAACTAATTGTATGAATATTTTACCATTTTAATGGCTGCATTGTGTTTTATGTATTTTATGCTTGATTGATCAATTACCTGTTGAAAGTTAGCTTTTACTTAGTATGTCTACTTTATGAAAATTTGTGTTGATTTCCCTATAATCTTTTGTAATTATTTTTGAAGTAAAAGAATAACTAGATGTTTGTATCAGTTAGGGTTCAGCCCAGGAAATAGAAAACATTCCAGGAATTTCAAAGAGAAAAATATTTAGTTGAGGGAACTGAGTTCTTACAAATATCACTGGAAGGGTGGAGGAGTGGAAGTCATGAAAGTCACCATCAAGCTATTAGTTTTAAGGTCAGATTTAGATAGAGGAAATCCACAGGTTAGGAAGCTGCTGCTGCTTCTGATATCACCATTCCATACTAAAACGTCTAGTGACCAGGAGATCGTGACTACATTCTGGAATGTGAACTCTGACCACTACAAAAACTCATGTGTTGGAAATTGCTAGTTAATTGTTCCAGCCACAAAAGAATGACATCTACCTTGTGTTTTGTCTTCCAAATCTTGTGGCCATATATCGTACTGGCAGAATAAAGATTGCATCACAAATCCTGGTTATTAGGAAGTCTGGGAAATGTAGTATTAGACTTCTTGCTCCTGCAACAAATGTATGTGTGTAGAGCAGAACACAGAGGAGGGTAGAAACAAATGTCCAATATAAATAGGCGTTCAGCAGAAGAGGACACTGATGCAGAGAAAAGATAAGAAACTTTCACAAGAGAAAACCTGCTTCTCTATGATCACAGTGATCATAAAATAAATATTATGATGATAAAATGATGATTATGTGAGATAAATGCCTTGAAATCATTTTAACAACAGGTGAGTTAGACCTATATGAAGAAACTATATATAGTGTTGGTGGTGCTAGATTTTGAAGCCAGGCAGCCCCCACTCTGTATCAGTAAATTATCTTTAAAATCAGTTAGTCTTTTTCTTTAAATTTTCAAATGTTGCTGTCACTCTTGGAATGGCCTTCCCTGCCCTCAAATTATATACATTTTACTCCTACGTTCTTAGAGAATTTTATAGTTTATACATTAAAAACATGTCACTTATTCAGAACTTAGTTTTGTATAGGGTAATATTGAAGCATATAAATGTATTTCTTCCTAGTTAGCCAGTTATGCCAAGAATATTTGTTAGTCTATTCTTTCTTACATGGATTTGGAATATAGTCTTGATTATAAATAGTTTTTCCATTTAGTCTTATGGTATGATTTACCATTTATTGACAGTTTTTCTTATGTTAATTGTGAAACTATAGTTTCTTCATATAGGTCTAACTCATCTATTGTTAAAATGATTTCAAGGTATTTATCTCACATAATCATTATTATATCATAATATTCATTTTATGATCACTGTGATCAGGCACTTTAAACATTTATATTATGTTATTAATCCTAGTAATTATGATTTACAGATCCTGTTTTACTGTTGTGTAGATGATTTAAATGAATTACTTAGGGGCATATGGTACTTAAAGGATAGAGTTTGGATTTGCAGTTTTCCTATTGTCCTGAATATATCCTTTATTCCATAATATTTTCTGATTGTATTTCAGAAAGCTATTGACTTCAGATTATTTATTTTGAAACCTGCTTCTCTCTTTTATTGCTCGATTTTAAAGCCCCTTATACAATAAGAGACATCTTAAGAAATATAAGGAAAGCACATATAAATCCCAAAACAATAATGAGGAAAGCTTAAAATGAATCAGTTCTGGCTCTTGGCTGGAACACGAGGCAAAAAGAATTGTGAAATCAGAGCACAACACTGGGAAACTGTAGTCGTCTGGGTTAGGAGTTAACAGACTGCTTAATCTCTACTATGACTAGCTACTTGTATCCAGAGCCAGTCCTTTGACTGCTGAGGATGTGTATAGGGGCACACACAAGGCTGGGTGCCTGCTCAGTATCCATATGATATGGGTTGGCTCTGTGTCACCACCCAAATCTCATCTTGAACTGTTATCCCCATAATCCCCACGCGTCGAGGGAGGGAATTTGTGGGATATGATTATTTCATGGGGGCAATTTCCCCATGCCATTCTCGTGATAGTAAGTTCTCACGATATCTGACAGTTACATAGGCATCTGGCATTTCCCCTGCTTGCTCATCTTTCTCCTGCCACCATGTGAAGAAAGTCCTTGCTTCCCCACTTTCCACCATGATTGTAAATTTCCTGAGGCCTCTCCAGTCATGTGGAACTGTGAGTCAATTAAACTTCTTTCCTTTGTAAGTTACCCATTCTTGAGTATTTCTTTATAGCGGTGTGAAAACGGACTGATACACCATTCTTCCCCTTTCCAACAGCACACAGTTTCTTTTGCAGAACTACCTTCCTCTATTGCATAGTAACTGAGCAGTTTTGGGGGGAAGCAGGGGATTGACTTCATCTCAGTCCCCAGAGTGAGTCCTCACAGGCCTGAGCAAATCAGCCTAACCTGACAGAGCTGCCATGATGACTGAATCAGTGACTAGTTTTAAGACTATCAATTCTTGTTACTTACCTAGAAATGATTATTTTTAAATGTTGAGCCAAGCAGGGTGAAATAAAGAACTTCCCTTCTAAGGTAGGATGAAAAGAGAATCTCTTTCTCTGAATGATGTGGGGTACAGATGTGAGGCCTGGAACTACTGCAGCCGTTTGTAATCATGGAGGGAAACTAGGCTCAGGTTTAAAATGTTAATAGAAGACTTTGAAAGATTTAGAGAAAAATGGAGCAAATGCCCTGATAAACCATACCAGAATTCTCTTGGAATTTCCATTTTGTGTGAGTAAATGAAATCCTTAATTGTCAGGTTGAGCTGCATTTCCTAGTATGTGTAATAACAACCCACCTTTTTGTTAAAGGGTGGAACAGAAGAAGTACAGAAACCAGTACTCAGCCTATCCCTAAATAGATTTCTTACTTATGTATATGTCTAAAATTCTTACCTTGAGAGATTCCTTAGTGTTAAACGATTGATCTAGACCACCACTGTTTAATAGGACTTTCAGTGATGATAATGTTCTGTATCTGTGCTGCCAAATATGAGATCCCCTGGTACATGTGACTGTTGGGCACTTGAAATGTGGCTACTGACATGGAGGAAATGAATCTTAAATTTCATTAATTTAAAAAAATTTAAGTTTAATTTTAAATAGCTACATGGTGTTAGTAGCTATTGTATTGGACAGAACAAATACAGATTGTTCTGTTTTTTCTAAGGTCCCTAGAAGGATAATAAATTGGTTTGCTATGGACCCAATTGTGTTCTCTCAAAATTCATATTGAACACCTAAGCGCCAGTGTGATGTATTTGGAGATGGGGCCTTTCAGGGGTAATTAAGTTAGATGAGATCCTGAGGGTGAGGCCCTCATGATGGGGTTGGTGACCTTACAAGAAGGAGAGAGCAAGGGCTGACAGGCCCCGAGGAAAGCCTGTTTTAGGATATACTGAGCAGGTGGCCATCTATAGACCAGGAAGGGAACCCTCACCAGAACCTGACCGTACTGGCACCCTGATCTTGAATGTCCACTCTCCAAAATGGTAAAAATAAATAAATAAATAAACTTCTGCTGTTTAAGCCACACAGTCTATGATACAATAGTCTCCACTTATCCATGGGGAATATGTTTCAAGACCTCCAGTGGATGACCAAAACCATGGATAGTGCCAAACCCTCTATATGCTATACTTTTTCCTATACATGGGTACCTATGATGAAGTTTAACTTATAGATTACTGTAAGAGATGAATAACAATAATAACAAAATAGAAAAATTATTTCAATATACTATAATAAACTGTATGTGAATGGGCTGGGTGCAGTGACTCACGCCTGTAATCCCAGCACTTTGGGAGGCTGAGGCAGTCAGATCACAAGGTCAGGAGGTCGAGACAATCCTGGCTAACATGGTGAAACCCCATCTCTACTAAAAATACAGAAAAATTAGCCTGGTGTGGTGGCGGGCACCTGTAGTCCTAGCTACTCTGCAGGCTGAGGCAGGAGAATGGCATGAACCCAGGAGGCAGAGGTTGCAGTGAGCCAAGATCATGCCACTGCACTCCAGCCTTGGTGACAGAGCGAGACTCTGTCTCAACAAATAAATAAATAAATAAAATTTATGTGAATATATCTTTTTTCTCTGTGTCTCTCTTAAAATACCTCGTTGTACTATGCTCATCAATTTTCGGACAGCCATTACTGCAGGTAACAGAAATTGTGGAAAGCAAAACTTAGAGGGGATTAGAGGGGATTGCTGTAGTTTGTTATGGCAGCCTGAGCTGACTAATACATAGTCTCAGAAAATTTTAATATGAATTCTTAAAAGCTTCTTTTTGGAAAACTTAAACTTGGGACTGAAACAAAGGAGGTTTGTTATGTTTGATAATTTGATATTTTTTGGTGGGAGGGCGATGGGGTCATATAGGAGAGACTCAGGATGGGGTAATACTTTCACCCTTTGTCCCAATTGGAAATATCAACTTTTAAGGGTTCACTAGTCTTTGAAATTATTTTAAAAGGGTAAAATAGGTGCCAATTTTTCTTGTTATAGGCAGTGTATTTTCTTATAGTTTAGTTTCACCTCAATGGAAATATAAACAAAAGCAATATAAATAAATATATCAGAAATTCCTTACAAACGTGGTAAATGATGTATTCCAGATGTGTGAGTTTTTAAAACAGACCATATTACATCAATGAAACTCCAATTAAGAAATAAAATGGAAGTCTCATAACTCTCCTTCTTTTCTTCCTTTTTTTTTTTTTTCCTCTCCTTGTCTTTCATTTCAAAAATAATTGTTAAGGACTTAGAGTATAGAAGACACTGAGGTCACAGAAAGGAACAAGAAAGATATGGTCTCTTTCTTAACACAGTCCCAGAGCTTGTGCAGCAAAGAGATAACAAGCAACCTAAATAAAGTTGTAATATGAATTCTAATGGGGAAAGTATTATGGAAGTGTAGGACTGGGGCATTGAAACTGCTTGAGAGGACACAAGGGAAAGGTCTCAGAAATAAGTAATAGCAAGGTGATACCTGAAGAAACCCTAGGAATAAGCACAGGAAGAGGGTGCTGAGTTGGAGGAGGAAGTCAGAGAGAATAGAAAGTGTAAAGGCCAGCACGTGAGATAGAGTCTTGAGTAAATACAATGCCAGAATAGGGTGTGGTAACAAACAAAAGTTTGTTATTGTTTAGATGGGGATGTAGAGATGCAAAAGTGAAAGTGATGGCCAAGCCAGACAAATTTCCCTGTGACTTCAGGGAGGAAGAGGAGAGAGACGGGAGAGAGAATGAATGAATCAATGAATCATAGCATGTTACATGGGGTATCTTTTTTTTTTTTTTTTTTTTTTTTCCGAGACAAAATCTTGCTCTGTCACCCAGACTGGAGTACAGTGGCATGATTGCAGCTTACTGCAACCTCTGCCTCCCAGGCTAAAGTGATTCTCTTGCCTTAGCCTCAGGAGTAGCTGGGACTACAGGTGCGTGCCACCATGCCCAGCTGATTTTTGTATTTCTTAGTATAGACGGGGTTTCACCATGTTGGCTAGGCTGGTCTCAAACTCCTGACCTTGTGATCTATCTGCCTTGGCCTCCCTAAGTGATGGGATTACAGGTGTGAGCCACTACGCACAGCCTCAATTTTTGGTAACTCAGCATTATTTCCCATTTCACTTCTCTGTATACTGAACTGGAAACCTGGAAATACATTTTCCAAAATCCCCGTTAGCAAGGTTTCCATATAAATTCTGTCAGTGAGAGGTACGGACATGAGATTTGGGAGTCAGGGAGAAGCAAAGGCACCATTTCTTTTCTTTTTTTTTTTTTTTTCCTAATTTCAACTTTTCTTATAGATTAAAGGGTACACATGCAGGTTTGTTACATGTGTAAACTGTGTGATATTGAGGCTTGGGGTCCCAACAATTCCATCACCCGGGCAGTAGGCATAGCATCCAACAGGTGGTTCTTCAGCCCATTACCCCCTCCTTCCTTCCCCCATCTAGCGATTCCAGTGTCTATTATTCCAGTCTTTACATTCATGTGTACTCAAAGTTTAGCTCCCACTTATAAGTGAGATCATGTGTTATTTGGTTTTCTGTTCTTTGGTTTGCTGTTAGATTGCTTAAGATGATGGTATCTAGCTCCACCACTCTTTTTTTTATGGCTGCATTATACTCCATGGCTTATATGTACAACATTTTCTTTGTCCAGTTCACTGTTGATGGGCACTTAAGTTGATTCTGTGTCTTTGCTATTGTGAGTAGTGCTGCAGTGGACATATGGGTGCATGTGTCTTTCTGACACAGTGAATTATTTTCCTTTGGGTATATACCCAGTAGTGGGATTGCTGGGTCAAATGGCAGGTCTATTTTAAATCCTTTGAGAAATCTCCGATCTGCTTTCCATAGCAGTTGAATTAGTTTGCATTTCCACCAATAGTGTATAAGCATTCCCTTTTCTCTGCAGCATCACCAACATCTCTTATGTTTTGTCTTTTTATAGTAGCCATTCTGACTGGTGTGAGAAGGTATCTTATTGTGGTTTTTGATTTGCATTTCTCTAATGTTTAGTGATGCTGAGCATTTTTTCATGTTTGTTGGCCACGTGTATGTCTTCTTTTGAGAAATATCTGTTCATGTCCTTTGCCCATTTAATTGGATTTTTAATTTTTTGCTTGATTTAAGTTCCTTGTAAATTTTGAATGTTAGATCTTTGTCAGATACAGTTTGCGAATATTTTCTTCCATTATGTGGGCTGTCTGTTTACTCTATTGGTAATTTCTTTGCTGGGCAGAAGTTCTTTAGTTTAATTAGGGTAAAGGGGTTAAAAGATCTCTACAAGGAGAACTACAAAACACTGTGGAAAAAAATCAGAAATGACACAAATAAATGGAAAAATATTCCATGCTCATGGATTAGAAGAATGCATATAGTTAAAATGGCCATATGGCCCAAAGCAATGTATATTTTCAATGCTAACCCTATCAAAATATCAACATCATTTTTCACAGATCAGGAAAATCTATTCTATATTTTAGTTGGAACCAAAAAAGAGCCTGAATAGCCAAGGCAATCCTAAACAAAAAGAACAAAGCTGGAGGCATCACATTACCTGACTTCAAACAATATTATAAGGTTATAGTAATTGGAACAAAATGGTACTGGTACAAAAACAGACACATAGACCAGTGGAACAGAATAGAGAACCCCCAAATAAACCCTGCACACCTAAAACCATCTAATCTTTGACAAAAGCAATAAAAATAAGCAATGGGGAAAGAACTGTAATAAATGGCACTACAATAACTGGCTAGCCATATGCAGAAGAAAGGCACTATTTCAACTGGGGAAGTAATAGGTGGCTTGAAGTTTTGTGTATTGAGAATCATCCCTTTCTTTCTATAGGCAGTTGAAATCATCAGGGCTGTCTCCCTGCGGTTTCTTTATTTTCCATGTCTTCCCATGGTTTTTTAAATTCTCTAATTCCCTGAATTAAATCCCTTTGTGCTCAAAATACCTAAAATGTTCCTTATTTTTCTGATTGAATTCTGACTTATGATATAGCTATCAGGCTGAGAATTCCCCATTAGCATGCTTAGAACTTAGTTCTGCCAGTCTTCTGACATACTTTCAGAACTAGCTCCATTGTGCTTCACACACATTTGATGTGGTTACCCTCAAAGGTCTAAACACCCTTCCCAAACATTATCACTCAGACTTTCCTTCCCATGGTACTCTGACCACAATCAAATTGAATTCAATCTTCTTTCATTCCCTTTTTTTCTAAAGCTGTCTATGTACCTTCTGGAGTGCTCCACCTGTGTCCAGCAAACCCCACTGTTTCCTCAACATCTCCTCTGAATGCTCTTTCTACCTATTAGCCAGATGAAAACCTAGCTGTCCTTGAGGACATTGCATTCCCTAGTCATGTATCCCAGGGTCAAGATGGGGGACAGTGCTTCCCTTATTTTCCAGTGTTCCATGGCTGTCTCTAAGCTGTTCCTTCTAGCTCCTTTGAAGTTATTATTTGCTAATATCATGCCCTGCCTTCTCACTACTGATCTGCAATTATAGTCACTTGATGGTATGCATTGTTCAACTCTCCTCCGTGATTAATATTAGATTTGCAACTTTCCCTTCCAGGATTGTTTAAAATTCATTATATTTAAAACATTTAGTAGAGTGGCATAAATTAAGGCCTCAATGAGTATTGCTACCATTGTCATCATTCTCATTTTCCCCTGCTTGCACTACAGCAAGGAAACTGAGATTTTCAGTTGTACAATTTACAGGAAAAAAACCATGAGAATTCATTATTATAGACTTCAAGCTGGCCCTCATCACTGCCCAGTAATCAGTCCTGTTCTCTGTTAAGCTTGTCTTCCCACTAAAGGTGATGATTTGTTATACTTTCTTTTTTCCTATACTCCACACCCTTTCACTCTCTCAGCTGATAATTTCAGCTCACACTTAATTGAGAAAATACATATTAACTTGGAAACTCTATCTTCCTACCACCAAATCATTTTTCTCTAGTGCATCTGTGCCCATTCTTTCTTCCTTTCTATTTCCATGAAGGAAGTAATTATCCTTTGATCACAGCTGTATTAGGGTTCTCTTAGAGGGACAAAATTAATAGGATTATATATATATATATAAATATTTATATAAATAAATATATATAAATAAACTCATATATATATATGAGTTTATTAAGTGTTAACTTACATGATCACAAGGTCCCACAATAGGCTGTCTGCAAGCTGAGGAGAAAGGAGAACCAGTCTGAGTCCCCAAATTGAAGAACTTGGAGTCCAATATTCAAGGGCAGGAAGCATCCAGCCTGGGAGAAAGATGTAGGCTGAGAGGCTAGGCCAGTCTCTCCTTTTCACGTTTTTCTCCCTGCTTTATATTCACTAGCAGCTGATTAGATTGGGCCCACCAGATTAAGGGTGGATTTACCTTCTCCTGTCCACTGACTCAAATGTTAATCTCTTTTGGCAGCACCCTCACAGACACACCCAGGATCAATACTTGGTGTCCTTCAATCCAATCAAGTTCACACTCAATATTAACCATCACAAATCCACCCCTTGTCAACTTGAACCCATACACATCTCCTGAGATCATACATACTCTTCAAATAAAAACAAGAATAAGGTCATAATTACACCTAACATACAGATATCCTTTCTACAACGAGAAACACACCAATCCCAAACCAAATACTATTCTGTAAAGTTAATAATACTTATATGCTGATATGAAGTCAATAAATCTTACTTCACATGATAAAGGAAAAGGAAATAAAATGAAGATATTTTCTTAGTACAAGTGTATCAATGCAAAAACATGTTTTTTAACAAAAGAAGGAGGAAATACTCATGACAAATACAGTCCTCGCATCTGCAGCTGGTTACCTGGTCATAGCTGGTATTGATGACTACCTTCTTCCAGTATCCATTCTGTATTCCCTTTGACTTCAACAAGCACTTCAGCAGGTTGTGGTTTTTTCCTGGTTGAGTGACCCAAACCTTCATTCCTGAAGGGTCTGGGTCATTTGTAGTCCTACCTGGATTGGGCTGTTATGGTTTCCCATTGACCTTAATCACAGATGGTAATACTAAGAGACACCCTAATGAATCTCCTGTATTCCATGCGTACTCTTCCTTAACCTCTGTTGTGGAGTAGTAGACTGATTTCATCTTGATAGTCCAGGTCAGTCACCCCAGCTAACACTGTAACTCCCTTCTAAGCCTGTTGACTTCAAGGTAGGAGGAGCCCAAAGTGTCCAGGTGGCAAACTTAACTTCTAGTTTAATGGAATCATTGTTGTGTCTCCTGGTGGCAGCATTCCTCCCTCTGGAACTAAGACCTCTAGGACATTAAAACATAATGTCGCGGGAACAGGAAGCAAAATTTTTGCTAGTGGATCACCAGAGGCGATGGTGAGTGATGGCACTTCCCCTTCCACTGCTTGATTCCTGAACCTATGAATCCTGGCTATGGGAGAAACAGTACCATATATTGGACACTGACTCAGAGCATACACGGCCTTCTGGAGAACTTTGCTTCAGCCCTGCAAATCAATCCAGCTGCTTCAGGGTGATGGAGAACAAGAGCCAATCCCACTTGTTCCTTGCCTCCTCTTTCCTCTTTTCTCTTAGGACCAATCCTATTATCCACCCTTCCGTTGGATCATTATCACCAACCAAATAATGAAAAGTTTCAAAAACAGCTTCCTCCAAATACCCTCTCTCTGTTCGCATTTACAATAAAACTTCTAAAATAGCGTTCTGTAATTACTGTCCCCACTTCCTCACCTCCTATTCCCTTCCACCTCTTTGTTATCTAGTGTCAGATCCCACACCTCTGCAGAGACCAAGGTCACTGTTGATGATGTCAACATCTTCATGTAGCCAAATCCAATGGCCTTTGTTTGGTATTCATCTTAACCTAACAGTAGCATTCAACCAAGTGGAACCATTTTCCCCTTCTTGAAGCTTTTTTTTTTTCTATTTTACTTATATGACCCTACTGCTCCTTGGTTTCACTCTAGGTTCTCTTCTACCCATCCTTTATACTGGGGAATGCTTCTGGGCTAAATTCTTGTGAATTCAGATCTTAATCTTAGATCATCTCCTGAAGTCCTGAGTCTGTAAATACTCATATAAAAGGGAGGACAAAACATGGACCCGGGAGCCAGACTACCTGCACACAAGTCTTGGTTCCACCGCTTGCTAGCTGTGTGATCTTGTGCAGATTACTTGACCTCCCTGTTTCTGTTTCTTTATATAATGAGGATAATTATGGTACTTTAGTTATAGAGTTATGGTGAGGAGGACTATGTTAACAGTGTGTGGCTAGTACTAAGCACTCAATAAAGGTTAGCTGTTATTATATCCTGAAAACTCTAAAATTTATATCTCCTGTCCAGACCTACGCACTAAGATTTGGACTCATGTGGCTGCCCACTTAAGAACTCCATATGGATGACTAGTAGGATCTCCAAATTAACATGTTCAAAGCAGAATGCAGAATTCTTGATTAACTTTTGAACCTCTTCGTCTCAGTCTTTATGCTGTCACTAAATGTCACTGTCTTCATCTATTCAGCAAAAGATTATCTTTGAAGCTGGAAGGGCCTGCCAATGCTTTCTGTAGTCCTTAACAATTTAAAAAATTTGACTATAACTAAGTCTGAGATATTAAAACTATTGTAGTGTTTCTTAGATTAGGTAATTTTGCCATCAGCCCAGAGTATCTTGCTGAACTGTGATACAGAACTCTCTACTGTGTGTGTGTGTGTGTGTGTGTGTGTGTGTGTGTGTTGGCAATGGTGTGCTTGCCAGTTAGAAGTTAGAATAAAAGTAACACACAGAATAAGAATAGAAAATCTTGTCCCATAACTTCCATTTTAGAGGAATGTTTTAAATTATGCAGACAGTTAATGTAGTACTATAGAATCCTACATATCTTTCAAACACTTAAGAAACAACCTTGTACTATCAAAGTAACTGCTAAATGTCTGCCGTGTCTTCATGATTGTATTTGCCACTTGTTTCCCTTCAAATATTGCTTCTAGGTGTTTTTATGACATTTTCTCTCAAGCAGTTATTTATTTCCTGCAGTATTCAATTCTGCTGGTTCTTGCCTTTGTGACTAGTTTTTGCTTGTTTTCATGATTTTCAAATATATATACAGTATTCTGTTATGGCCTAGTTATCAAAGGGAAGAAGTTTCAGTTTCACAGAGAAAATACTCTGAAATTTAATGATGTTAGAAATTCAGTGATCTTTTAGTGAACATTATAGCCACTACACAGTACCATTTATGAAATACACACTACATTTCATACATTTGACTAAACCATTTTCATTTTCATGCATTTTGTCATTTAAGAGTTGTGGTGGCTCATGCCTGTAATCCCAGCACTTTGGAAGGCTGAGGTGGGTGGATCACCTCAGCTCAGGAGTTCGAGACCAACCGGGGCAACATGGAGAAACCCAGTCTCTACCAAAAATACAAAAAAGAAAAATTAGATGAGTTTGGTGGCACACACCTATAGTCCTAGCTACTGGGGAGGCTGAGGTGGGAGGATCACTTGAGCCTGGAAGGTAAAGGTGGCAATGAGCTGAGATTATGCCACTGCATTCCAGCCGGGGTGACAGAGTGAGACCCTGTCTCAAAAATAACATAAAATAAAATAAAAATGAAAAAACAAAAAAAGAAACATAATCACTCTAATAACTCTACCTAGTAGGAGAATTATCAACACCACATGCCAGATGCTGAAATTGGGCTAAAAGAGGTTAAAGAATTTGCTCAGGCTCACAAAGTTAGTAAATGACAGAGCCAACATTCAAGCTCACGTCTTGGAATTCCCAAAGCCCACTGGTTCTTCATCATTAATTTATTTTAAACCTTTTACATAGTGATTACAAAGAAAGTTTATTTGGTGGTATGTCTTAATAGTTTATTAAGTGACCACTTATATTTTGTCTTTTTCCATTTTATGAGTTCCTGATTTTTCAAGATTTTTATGTGAGTAGCTTTATTAAATTTTTTTTGTTTTTGCATACTGAATAAGAAACTTCATTACCTCATTCTCCATTATTTACCCAACCGGTTACATTCAGCTTCCAAGTTTCAGCTACGGGTTTATAAATCAGTTTTTGTTGTATTCACCATTTCTCTTAGTACTATGGTTTCATTGTATGATGATCATTTTGAAGTCTGCATTTATTGCAAAGGTAAAACTTTCCACATAGTTCTTTTAAAAATTCAGTTTGATTCCCAGATCATGTTCTCAGGCTGCCAAAATTTCTCTGTGGCAATGTTGAAACTGATGATAGAGAATGTTTACATTGAGACTTGTGAAACTGGACTGAAGCACTTCTCTTTAGATCCAACTTTGGTGATGTATGTATTATGATTCCTGGCAAGAGAAAAGCCGTTTCTAGTTGACGGAAACTTTTTTTCTGAAGTAGACTCTCGTAGAAACTCCCTAGGTAGCAATGAAAAGAAAATGTTGAATTCTCTGCCTTTGTTATTGAAGAACATAACAGGCAGTGTCTTCAACAGCAACTTTACCAATCATGCAGAGAATGTCTTCATATGGCTGAGTTTCCACAATGTTGGCTTTCAGTTGTGTTTAGGGAATCAATTTACAGTATAGTTTTGAATACATTCCCATAGGGAGCTGACATGATGTAGGCCAAGGAAGTAATTTTCTCTTGACCAGATTGGATGAGGAATAGGACTGAGGTTATTGAGTCAGAATGATTTAGCTAGAATATTTCTTAGATTTTTTGTCAGCCTTAATTAATCAACACCTCGGCTCATTCCATAAAACACAACTAAAATGAACATATGCAGCTCAAAAAACATAAATATTTGAACAAATCTGGGCAAAGTGAAAAGTACAGCAAGGAATTAATAAAGCAGTAGTAAGACTGATGCCCAGAAATGTATAACACACCACTCTATAGAGCAGCTGAAAGTGGCTGAGAATTTGGCTCTAAGTTGCCTAGAGGCTGAAGAAAAATTAAAAGATAATTTTAATAGTCAATGCCCATAAGACAGAAATCAATTAGAGATTCATGAGAAACACAGATATTTCTGATACCAAAACTTGAATTTTTTCTTCCATGGGTATTCATAAACAGCCTAAAAATGTCCCTAATGATACTTTCATAGTTGATACAGTTTGTGATAGTTAATCTTATATATCAACTTGACGGTATTGAGGGATACCCAGATAGTTGATAAAAAATTATTTCTGGGTGTGTCTCTGAGGTTACTGGAAGAGAATAGTATTTGAATCAGTACACTGAGTTAAGAAGATATGCCCTCACCAATGTGAGCAGCCATAATCCAATCCACTGAGGGCCCAGATAGAGCAAAAAGGTGCAAGAAGGGCAACTTTGCACCTTTCCACCTTTCCTCCATCCCCCAACAGTTTCTCAGGCCTTTGACCCTGAACTAAGAATTATACCACCAGTAATACTGGTTTTCAGGCCTTCATTCTCAGTCTGAATTACACCAACGACTTTCCTGGTTCTCCAGCTTGCAGACAGTATTCAGTGGGACGTCTTGGTCTTTGTAATCACATGAGCCAATTCCCATAATAGATTCCCTTTTATATATCCATATATGTACTTTTGGTTCTGTTTCTCTGGAAAACTGTAATGAATACACAATTATACAGTTATACATTCTAATGTTTGAACATCAGCTTTGGAGTAAGCTGAATACACGATACAGCCTTATAATTCAGTGAAAGCAGTTCTGTTGCCAGTGTTGGGGGTGAGCATAAATAATTTGACCTAGATATTTAGCTCGGAGATAACAAGGCTGTTTCAAGGGAAAAGTTAGAACAAGTAGTGATAGCATATACAGGAATGGGACTGCACATTTTTAGAACATAAATATTTTCCAATTAAAAATAACATTTTGCTATTTTAAAAGCAGTATATGTATATTGTAGAAAATCAACAGATACATATAAATAAGAAGAAGAAAAAAAGAAACCATTTTATCCATACCTAGAAAAAAATAAACATTGTACGTGTTTTGCACGAAAAGTCACATTATGCATGCTATTTTGTAAGTTGCTTTTTCTGGTTCAATTATTGGTTAAAATATTTACTTTTCATGTCAATAAATTTTATCTCGGCTAATAAGCAGTCCATACTCCATATGCCCCAATTGTTTCCCAAATAGTCTTTATATAACTGGTTTATTGAAACTGGAATCCTATCCAGTTCTATGTATTGAATCTTATGTTGGTTAAGCATTTGTCCATCTAGAACAGTGCTTTTTATCATGACCTTGACTTGCTGAAGAGACTGCTATTTGTCCTACAGTATATTTCATTTTCTATTTTATCGGATTTCTCTCTTCTGGAAAATCATCTGTATTTCCTAATTCATATGTGTTCATCATATTGCATTAAATCAGGAGACACATTATATGTGGTTGCCACATTCTGAGTAATGTTCAGACTGACCCATGAATTAGAGTGATAAAAGCCTGGTCCCTCTTTTGAACAAATGTGTCTTCTAACTGAATCATGATAGTAATCAATGGAGTGTTACTTTTTCACTACATATATGTCAGTTCTCCACCAACCGTTTACCTAATGGTCTTAATTATAATCGATAATCTTTAATTAATATGCTTTCTGTTATGTGATATTTACTTGCTAGCATTCTCCTGAATATAGAAGCATAAATTTAAGTCACCTATTTGGTTATCTTGAAGTACAGTTTTTATTGAAAAATCAGGATATTTAATTTTTCATTTAATCAATTTTCAAAATATGAATTTGGCTTAATAAATACCTCAAATATTAGCAGCTAAATTTTCTGGTGTTCTCTTTCTATTATATTGTATCCATGAAGTCCCAGGAAATTCATGTGGCTTATTTAATTAGAACCATTACTACTTTTGTTCCCTTATATTAGCTTCTAGATGTCCCCTTTTATTAGTTTTTGATCAACCCTACTAATCTTTGAAAGCTTCTTGCTTCCTGTCACAAGAACATATCTCAAACTCACCTTGTACCATCCCTACCCTAGTCTTGGAATCAGCTATTTCTCCAGGTGAAGAATGGTATGAGAGACTAAAATATGACATGATAGTTACTGTGGTCATGTTACTTTTAACAGCTATAAATATTATTTTCTCCAAGTTAAGTAAGAATGGGCAGCTGAAATTTCAAAGATGTGTTTACTGCTTATTATCTAGAACAGTTAGGTTACTTATTAAGAACAGATGTTTATAATTAACGACCAATTCAAAGGTAGAATATGGTCCTTTAGTAAAAATTAAGAAGCCTAATCAAGATTGATGCCTGAATGAATGGCATTCTCACCTTTGCATAAAAAAATTAAAGACAAGTCTTCGATTCTCAGTCAATGTAGTTATTATGTACATCACACTATAGCAAAGAATAAAAATAGGAGATTTGTGCCTGATTCAGTTCTTTTTTTTCTTAATGTTTTTGTTTGTTAACGACACAGCCCTTTAGTTCATGAAAATCTTATTATTTGAGACTTTCATTCATTAAATGACTAAACTGTAAGTCTGGCCAGGAGACAGAAAATAAAACTTTTGTGAATAGAAAATTTGATCCACAATTGTCATTAAATAGTATCTCTAAAACCTCTCACTTACCTTTGTAATTTGAAAAAAAAGTACAGAATATCAAAGTTTTTTTAATTTAATGAATGCCTTCTGTTGATTCTCCTTAATGTGGGGCCTTTTTAATTTTGGTAGTCCAATTTGTCCTTGACCCAAAATTGAATAGTCATAAGTTGGGATTGTTTGCTAAATTTTTTTTATTAAGATACCTACAAACATTTATTTATCTATATCCACATCTATATCTGTGTCTTAGTTGTCCACAACCAAGTGCTGAGGATTGAAAGCCAAGTTGTTAAACTACTCTAGCCTTACAATTTCCTGATTTATGCAGAAGCAAGGAAGAAGAAATCTCTGACTCTGTTTTCTCAGAAAAGGACTTACTTTTGAAACTCTTTTGCTGCTCTCTAATCCATGATTGTCTTAGAATAAGCATTTGAAGTGAGAGTAAATGTTACTGCATTGAAATTCTGAGTATTTTTAAAGGAAAGATGGTAATTTAAACATGCAATAGAATAATTACTTTTTAAAAATCTTGACTTTGTAGAATAAGTGCATAGATTTTAAATATTTTTCCATAGAAAGTAGGGGCCTTTCTTATTACTGTTTTCTACTCAAGTATGATTTAGGTTTTAGTTTATCTTAAAACATAATTGGGAAGTTTTGCTTCTAGTAGTAAGTAGAGTAGCTAGTGCTGGACTGACCATCTCACAGAAAAGAATAATACATTCTAGATAAAAAAGAGCTACTATTTGAAGGCACTGTAGAGTGACCAAAAGCAGGCAGAAACTGGAGGAGTGTAGACTCCTGAAAAAGGAAACTTCACTGAGTAAATTTCATGTTTATTAATTTTCTTCTTGAGGGCATTCTTCATTCAGAGTGACTTGGGGTGGCTGGAACTCAAGTAGAACTTGTAGTCTTACTGACTTAAGAAATCAGAAAATAGAGTTCAATATTGCCAAGGTAGATGAAAAGAAGAAGATGATTCTTGGAAAGCCGGAGCTAGTTGAGGTGGAGGCCCCCACGTCAGCATGTAAACCCTATCTAAGTCCTTGATTGATCCCTGAACTATGCATTTATGGGGAAATTAAGCAGATCTGGAAGAAAGCAGAACTGAGCGGAAATTTCAGCTGCTCACAGGGAAGCCAGAGTTTGAAGTTTGAGTCCAACCCAGTTAACCAACTGCTAAAAAGAAAAAATCAATACTTTATTGAAAACAGTAACAAAATCCAGAATATTAAAATACATAATCATAATGATCAGTAGAGAATAAAAATTACTTGACATGTAAAGACACAAGAAAATGTGACTCACAGATAAGATAAAAATCAGTAAATAGAAATCAACCACAAAGTCACTCAGATATTTGAATTACCAGACCACTACTTTTTAACTAAGTATTTTAAACTAAGTAAGTATTTTAATGGGCTGGAAGAAAAATATGTTGTAGTGAATGAACAGATGAGGAATCTCAGAAGAGTAATGGAAACTTTAAAAGACAACCAAATGGAAACTGTAAAGCTGAAAATATGTTATCTGAAAAATTTGAGCTGGATATGCTTAATATCAGATAAGAAGTTGCAAAAGAAGGAGTCAGTTAACATGAAGAGAGATCAATAAAACAGGAAAAAACTGAGAAAAACACATTACCAGCCTTAGTGACCTGTGGGATAATATCAAGTAGTCTAAAAATCCATGTAATTAAAGTTCCAGAAAGAAAAGAAAAAGATAGAATTGGGAAGAAGGAATATTTGAAAACATTATGTCTAAAAATTTTCCCCAGTTAGTGAAAAACTTGAACTTGAAAATCCAAGAATCTCAGAAAACTCTAAGTATTAGTGCAAGGATAAATGTAAATAAAGCCACATCCAGTAATATTATAGTCAAACTGTGGAGATTCAAAAATATAGAGAAGATCTTGAGGGCAACTTGAGAAAATTGATACATTACATATAGGGAATAATGATGCATGTAATTACTGATGGTAATATACATAAAGAAAAAAGGGAGGCCCACAGATAATGAAGCTACATAGTTAAAGTACTGAAAACAAAGAACGAAAAAAAACCCCAACCCTATCAATCCAGATTTTATGTCCAGTGAAAGTGCCTGTGAAAAGTGAAGCCACAAGAGCTTGTGATACCTTTGGCAATATGCAGAGTGGAAAAGGGAGAGTGTACGTCTCACGAGGGGAAAAATAACAGTATATTCTAAGAAAGTTCATGTGCACTCCAAGGCACTCTAATGCAGTCTGCCCCTCAGTTTGTAGCCTGAACAATATCTCAGGTGGAAAGATGAAAGGTATTTATTTGAACATAGGGACAATGAGGTTCCTTCCAGGTGCATTTCCCCTTTTAACACCAAAGATGTGCTTTTGAAATGACTGATATAGCTACTATTTTAAACCTCTGAAGTTTCGAGTGTATTTGGAACATTGGGGAATGACAAGAGGCACTATGAATTATTATGCCAAGATAATATGCATAAAACTAGACTTTAAAAAGGAAAATGAGGATGTATGTATACATTTTCTCATTGAGTTTTAAAATAATTTCAAAGGCACTTAAACTTCCCCTGACGGTACCCTCTGGTTTAATATTTAGTTCATACATAGCTTGTTATAAAGGTTGGTTAAACTCTTCTGTGATAAATTCTTCTGGCTTCTGTAATAAGCTGAAGCCAAGAAAGATTGAAGTCTTTCTGTTATTCTTGTTGAACTGTGTTTGGGTGGCTCCTACTTTGAAAAGACTTCCATCATTAAGACAATTTCATAGAAAAATCAAAAGAGGTTAGAAACGCGAATAGCCAGTACTGGGTTTCATTTTGAAAGGTGTTGTACCTTATTAAATGGGCACCATCCCCCAATTCTTCCTCTCACTCTACAGATAGTAAAAGAAGCCACATAGATACCACAGGAGACAGAGAAAAAAGGACATTTTAAGAAAACATCTCAAAAAAAAAAAAAAAAAAAAGAAATCCAGTACACAATGGAAAAACCAGGGAGTCATTTAAAATACTTATTTTCTTTATCATAAGGTGAGTTTGATTCTTGATTAACCAGGATAATGGTGGTGAAGAAACCTATGAAAACTCAAACTCACAGTTATAAAACTAGTCAATATGATATACAACAGGATAATTGTAGACATATTTGGTTAAAATTGCATTAGATATTTGAAAGCATATTCAGTTATCTACAGATATCCACATGTGAAAGTAATAGACATAAAATGGCTTAGGAGCATGAAACATCATATAAATTGTTTGATTTAAAAAGGGCCAAAAATCTGTTGAGAATGTTATTATCTGTTTTTTTTCCCACCTGGTCTTTCTCGCTCCCCTGGTCTCTCCCTCTCCCTTCCTCTTTCCTTTTTCCTTTCCCTTTCCTCCTCCACTTCTCATTCACCCACCTCCCCAATAGAATGAGAACTGTGTTGAACAGAGACGCAGAGATATGTACATGCATTTGCAGTCCCCAAACGGAGTCAGCCTCTGCTGTATCCCTGCGCAGCCAGTTCTCTGGCTACTTAGTAGAGGATGACTCATTCTCTTATGGAAGTGTATACAAGCAGGTGTCTATCAGTGTGATATGGGACCAAATATTAGAAGTAAATCTCCTAATTTAGCTGTCTCTGTGTGTGGAGAAGACATGTGGACAGGGAGGGTAGGGGAGGTGAGGGAATGCCTTCCTGGGAATGGAGCAGCAGGAGCTGAGCCAAGGCTCTACGGGGGTGTTTTCGCAAAGTTTAGAGGCTGCTTTCTCAGCACAGTACACATAGTTGTTCTTTCTCAATACGTGGTCCTTGCACATGCCCTGGAGTTAGGATGAGCCTCTGACCAGTTTCTTACTGCAGCCATTCATGCAGTTTTCAATCCATAACCCCAGGCCTCAGCCAATGCTCTTTACGATACCAAAGAATTCCCACCAGTTGCTAGATACCCTTTGATCTTTATTAGATCTTTGAAGGTACTTCGAGATGCCATGAAATTGGAGTTTTAATATTGCTGATGCTCTTCTTTACTTGGATCCAGCATTACCACATCCACATCTTTTAATCAGTTACTACAGAACAACATGGTTCCTCAGATCGCAAAATAAATAGCAGAGAGGTCCAAGTGGACTAAGCATGGTCCACTGTGGATTCCCTCACTTGCAGGTAGTATGCTAGAGTGCACACTGGCCTAGGGCATTGCTACAGTTCATAGCTTATACTGGCAGAGAGAACGGGAGCTCTGAGAGCACTGCCAAAACATGCATTAACAGCTTTGTAATGGAGACAAACGCAGTCACTATTCAGAATCAAACCCTCTTAGATACATTTTATTCTACGTGTGTACAAACCTATAGGGCATTTCTGCAGTAGAGGCTGTCTGGTGGCGTCTTTCTTAGCTGCACTTCCTTCTCCTTTCTCAACCCATATACTTACCTGCATTCATATCTATCTTTGGCACAGTCGGTCTTCAAGAGAGGATCTAGACTTTCAGATTAAAGCTACTTCCTCCCCAGGGCCTCTGTGATAAATCCTTTCCTTTCACATCTCTCATCAGGGACTTCACTTGATTATTCCCCAAAGGGTGGGAAGTGCTGCTGCCAGTACAAAACTTGGTTGTAGTAGCAAATACTCAAAATTGTGGGTAGTGTCTGTTTTTTTGTTGCTTGACATTGAGAAATTCCCTTCCTTCTCTTTCAACTCTACAGCTCGCAGTAGATAGACCTCTTCCAGGGTCCAGTTTTTCTGGGGCAGCTGCTAACCACAACTCTTGGGATGTACAGTTTTCTCTGTTGAAAGACTATCTCTCCTAATTTTTTTCCCCAGTCTGAGCCCTTAGTAGTAGAGAATTGTCTGTAGAGGAATAACTGAAAGCTTATCTCTTTTCTCATGGTAAAAAAAGATATACTGAAATACATACCGAAAAAATAAATCCCCCCCCAAAAAAGAAAAAGTCGAAATCAAAACCAAACCAAACCTACAGAAGTGTGCTCTTTCTCTACATCTGAATCTTATTTTGTTTTGGGTAAAAAGCTCAATATACAGAGGAGTGTTAAAACAAACAATTAACACAAAACAACCACAGATTCACATACACGAGTCACTCCACTGATTCAGAACATGTTTTTGGTATTGTAAAGTAGTAAATGGATTAAGTAGATTTTTCTGGAGTTTAAAAACAGGCTGATTTCTATAAGCTATAATTGTGAAAAGGACTGCAGGTCATGCATTGATCTTTGTCACTTGGTTTATTTGCTCTCTCTCAATCTCAGCTCCTCATCTGTAAAAATGGAAAGAATAATATCTATCTTACATAATCACAGGTTATGGCCACTCATTGATCCTACTGCCAGTAGGACCATCTTTGCATGAAAGAAAGACAGTATCTGTATTGTAATTAAATCTAAGAGGGATAATAACCTTAAGCATTTACTGTAACCTGCTACTTTTAATGATCTTTCCCTTTAAGTGTCAGTAAAAATAAGGAAAATATTTTTCTTAAGAGCAACCTAAAGTAAAATAACAGCATAGCAGGGTGAAGATTATAGGAAGAAAGATTGAGCAGGGCATTAGAGATGTTTGGGGAAAGGGGTAGAGAAATTGAAAACAAGACCATGCAAAAAGTGATTTTAGATATCATTTGGAGCTAGAATTGAAGTAGTAACAAGCACTCATTCATTACACAATCTAATGCTTAACGGGAAATTTTGTGCATTGTCTTCCTTATTAATCATATCAGCTATATAAGAGATATTATTCTTCCATTTTTATAGATGAGGAGCTGAGATTTAGAGCAAATAAACTGAGTGACATGTCTGGTTGGCGGCAGGATTTGAGTCTAGGTCTCTGACTTCGTGGCTCAAGTCTTTCCACTTTCTAGAAAAGGAGTAAGATTGAACAAGGAACTAAAATGTTGCAAGCTCCCTTTCAGTTCTTACTTTCTACTTAAAATTCCTATGTACATTTTTCAAGATTATTTAATCAATTATTACATCATGTAAAACTGTAAGAGACAATATTAGATTCGCTGAAAGGGAATTTTAAAGAATGTCATTCCAAGAAATAGCCAATACTATCAGAAAATCCCATTTCAAAGATAAAGTAGTGTCATCTTTAACACTGACAAATTGATAATTTTAACATTAAACAACTTGCAATTTTCTGGTAAGTTAGATAAGTTATATATAGATTTAAGAATTCTCCTTTTTTATAATTTCAACCTTGCTCCTCAAAAATTAATAATAATTTCATTTTTGGTTCTGCATTATGGGAACTGGTTTAAACTTTTTTTTTTTTTTTTTTTTTGGGACAGAGTCTTGCTTGTTGCCCAGGCTGGAGTGCAGTGGCGTGATCTTGGCTCACTGCAAGCTCTGCCTTCCTGGTTCACGCCATTCTCCTGCCTCAGCCTCCCGAGTAGCTGGGACCACAGGCGCCCGCCACCACGCCTGGCTAATTTTTTTGTATTTTTAGTAGAGACGGGATTTCACCATGTTAGCCAGGATGGTCTCGATATCCTGACCTTGTGATCCACCCACCTTGGCCTCCCAAAGTGCTGGGATTACAGGGCGTGAGCCACCGTGCGACACTTTTAAAACGTTTTGAGAGCCTGGAAATTGCTTTCCAAATACAAAACACTAAGTCCTATTTTGTTAAAAGAAAGCTTGTGTGTGAACATGCCATTTTATTTAAGCAGCCCTTATAAAATGTTACTGGTAAGAGTGGATAAGTGAGACCTCTACTTGTCATATGAATGCTTGTGGCCAAGGGAGGGTGCATTGCTTACATGTTTCTGGGCAGAAAAGGGATACTGAACTCGTGAGAACTTGTCCAAACTTCCCATTTCCTAAACAAGCTCTGTGATTTCTAAATAACTGGTCTCCAATCTAGCATTCCACCAGGAGCACATCATGACATCCCTGATTTATTGATCCATTTATTCCTGAGTTTATATATTATTCCTTTTTTCCCTAAAATTTTGTAGGCCTTGAATAAGCTTCAGAAAAAGATTAGTCTTAAAACCACTCTTTGAAAAAGCATAATATAAAATGATGTAAAACCAGCTTCATGTCATTAGTTAACCACAGTCATCTGAAGACCAATTACGTGGTTCATTTTTGTGGAATTACATACGTGTAAATATATTTATTTTAATCTATGTATTTATATAATGAAAAATTACTAGTCTATTGCTATGGACACTGGAAGACTGGTGAATTTAATGAATTCTCTGAGCTTCAGGTTATTATCCTGGGTGGCTTGAAAGTATATGAGGCTGGATGAGTACTGATGCCTTGTTTTGCCTTTTCCTTTAGCCTTGTCAAATGCTGTGCTCTTTCCCATTTCTTTGTTTTGGAAATTCTTAGTCTTTCTTTTTTTGAATGTCTTCTTCCCTTGCCCAAATCCTACCCAGGATTTATTTGAGAGTGTCAATAAGGAAGGAAATGTCCCAATGAAAAGTAAAAATTGCCTATAGATTATAGGAAGAAGATTCTGAAATGGTTTTCTTCGATTATTAAATACTAATTGAGCAACTCTGATGTACCCTACACTGAGCTAAAGATAAAACTGGAAATAAACCAAACACAATCCCAGCCCAAACGTAATTGTCTTACAGGGTAATGTGGAAGACATTAAGTTCATCAGGAAGATATTTATGCAGTTTCCCCTGTGGAGTTTTAAAGAATGTTATATATATTATTTTTCTGAAGTGATAGAAGAGGAGGTATCTTTTTGATAGTTAAACACAAATATTCAATGAAGTCAACTATATTCTAGATGTTGTGTCATTACAGAGAATGTGATGGACTAATATTTGTGTCTCCATCCTCATCAGCTAGATGACATTTTACTTTTAATTAAAGTGCATCTTGCTGCATCTAAGCCAGGCAAACCACCTGTCCCAGTATAGCAACTACAAATTACTTAATTTTTTATCAAAGATATACATTCACAGAGTTTAAAAATCAAATGGTGCTTGAAGGTTTATAACAAAAAGCAGCAGCTCTCACAGGACTTCACCCATCATCTAATTACTCTATCAGTGAATACTTTCAGCTCTTTTAGCAGTTTCTCCTGATATTTACATATTTTGGAATAATGCACTTCTGTTGCCTTTTACTATTTATCAATTTTAAGTACTATATATTGACTACTTATTAAAGTAGATAAGGATTTACTTTTCTAATATGAGAATGAATATTGTGGGATACTTAGAAGTTTCTGCTACACTTGCCAAATATTCCAATAAAATTGTAAAATCTTTCAACATTGTGTTTCATAGGCTTGAACACATTAGATAATCTATCAGTGTCTTTATTTCTGAAGAATTTCCTCTGGGAACTTTAAATCGTGTTCCACATTGCTCTCTAGGGCCCGATAGCATCCTGGAACATTTCTCCTGATTTTCTTTGCTAGTATCCCAGGCAAGAACTCTTGTTTCCTAAATTATATGTATTCTTCCTTCTGTACTCTTGTTCATTTTATTTAAACACATCTTTCAGCAGTTTTCTGAGAAAGGGTACCTATAAGGTAATTGTTTTTAAGATTTGGAAAATGTGAATCTGTCTGCATTCTTTCCTTATTCTTGATTGCTAAGTTGACCGGATACAATATTGTAAATTGAAAAGTATTTATTACTCAATGTTTTGAAGAGAAAGATTAGTCAATGAAATTTATTCAAGGAGTTTTGGAAGATGGAGGTAACTGTGCAGTTTAAAAATTTCACTGAATTTTCTCATAAAACAAACAGAACAACTAGGATGGAAAACTAGAATAAAATACAATGAGCAACCTCTACAGCAAAACTGGATGACAAAGAAGTCCAGTAATGACTGGCCAAAATATGAGTGCATAGTGCGTAGGAAAAAAACCATCACTAGCTACAGAACCCATGTGGTAACAGAAGCAGTTTAAGAGGAAGAAGAGAGATGACAGTAAGACTTTGAGGATCCACAGAACTGTAGAAAACTGCTATCACAATTAGGTACTCACTGGAGAGCTTCATAGGCAATTCTATGGACAGTAGCTGAAACTGGGAGAGAATTGTCAATCTTAAATTGAGTGCAAGAGGGCCATAGGAAATTCCAATGATGCCAGGGCAGTTTGGCAGCCTACCCTTAGAAAGATAAACTATCGTAAATTACTTTACAACACAGTAATTTGACTATATATTCCTAGTTCTGTGAACAAAAGAACTTCAAAATATCTTAAACTGTTATACTACTCATATTGTTAATGCTAGTGCTAGGATTGCTATTCTTGGATAGTTTTGCATGCATATAATCAAGCAGATAATAATTATATTGGTGTCCTTGCAAATAAAGTTGTTGCTATTGTTATGAGAGAAAGGACAGATGTAAGATTCACAGGGCTAAGTCAAAGACCCATATATTGCATTTTAATTGGAATAATCAATAGTGCATTGTTGATAATATTATATCATGCTACTTTTTGTCTTGAAAAGTACATATTACATATAGCTTTGTCAACTAGAGTCTAGAAACAATGAGCAACCTGGTATCATTGAAACTACCAGACTGTGTTCCTTAAATAACATTTCCTCTAAAAACAATGATCATTGGAGAAATGGCTTATTCCAGGTCTGGGTCAGAAAATATAATAGATAAACCTGGGGAAATCATACTAGATGAAAAAACAAGAATGCCATCAAAACTACTGGATCATGTCAGAAGGACTGAGGGGCCCCTGAGGCTTACACTGGCCAAAGATGGGACAATTTGAGCATCAATAAGAATAATAACCTCAATGATTGAAGCAGATGAATACATCAAACATACTTAATATCTTCTTTTGAGACAAAAGTTTCATTGATTATCATTGGAAGATAAGTCATTATTCTGAAAATAGATAAATAAGGGAAAACAAGAATTTATTCTGCTTTTCCAGTAGTAACTATGTCAGATAACTAAATAGTTGATAAGATGACATTTCTTTCTGTTTGTATAAGTATCCCAGTTAATAAATTAAGAAGGAAAGACAGAAAGAGAGTAGCATTTTGCAATCACCAATGAATGCATGGATTCAGGCAGTGCTCATCAATGGCTGCTTACGTCATCATCCTGTGCCTCCTGATTGAAATACAGAACACAGCTTATGAAGTTGTTGACCTAAAAAACTACTTTAACCTAAATCTGTTCAAACCTCAGGATCTAACTACAGGATTACTTGTAGGAAGTACAGTGGAGAGAGGAACACATTATATGATACTACAGAGAGATAATCTGCAGAATCTAAGCAGTGGGAAACTAAAGGAAAAAACAACTCAATTTCTTCAACAAAAATTTTGCAAGAAATGAAAGAGAATTGGAGAAGGAACTTACAGACTAAAAAAGATCACAGACATATTAACAGCAGCAATGTATGTATCTTACTCAGATCCAGATTCAAACTATTAGAAAAAGAAAAGAAAAGAGGCCTAGTGTGATGGCTTACACCTGTAATCCCAGCACTTTGGGAGGCCGAGGTGGGTGGATGGCTTAAGGTCAGGAGTTTGAGACCAGCCTGGTCAACTTGGTGAAACCCTGTCTCTACGAAAAATAGGAAAACTAGCCGGGTGTGATGGCGTGTGCCTGTAGTCCCAGATACTCGAGACTGGGACTGGAGGCTGAGGCAGGAGAACCACTTGAATCCAAGAGGTGGAGGTTGCAACGAGCGGAGATCAAGCCTCTGCACTCCAGCCTGGGTGACAGAGCAAGTATCTCAAAAAACAAAAACAAAAACAAAAACAAACAAACAAAAAAACCAAAGAAAATAAAACATTAAAAGATAATCATGGTCATGTGAATACCGAGTTGGTTGATAAAAAAATTTTTGAATAATTATCTGAGGGTGGGATAAAAGTATAGTTATGTTTTAAATGGGATGTTCTTGATTTTACATATGTAGTAAAATTATTACAAATGATATATGTTGCTAAGACTTTCTTCTAAATGTTCATGGATGAGGGAGAAATAGTTTATAGTAAAGGTTGGCCATGAGTAAATAATTATTGAAGCTGGGTGGTAGATATATTGAGATTCTTTATACTATTCTCTTTATACATACTTGAAATTTCCATAATCAGAAGTTAAATATTTGTGACTGTCTTCCAATTCTTGATTATGCTATTGAAAAATCTCACACTATTCTTATTATCAGTACTTTGTATATGACCTTTATTGTTTCTCTCCAGAAGCTGTTAGACTCTTACCTTTACTCGTGGTGTTTAAAAATTTCACAATGACGCACCTTGGTCTGGGTCTTTTTTCATTCATTGTGCTGAGCAGTTACTGATACTTCAATCTAGAAACTTATTTATAGTTCTGGAACATATTCCCTCATTATTTATTTGATACTTTCTTGCCTTTTATTTTCCCTGATACCTATTTTTGTAATACTTAGTCAAATTGATTCCTGAGTGAGCCTCTTATGTTTATCTCGTCTCTCCTACTGTTCATCTCTTGTTCTTTTAAATACTGCTTTCTGGTGGAATTTAATTTTTCAGTCCTTCTGTTAATTATGTTTTCTTTCTTCTGTTAGATTTGTAAATTTAACATTTTTTATTTTTATATTGTTTTATCTTTATTGTCTTCTGCTCCTTACCTCCCCACAAATGCAATATTTTTTCTTTCAGAGGTTATTTTAAAAATTTTCTTCTGCTTTGCATAGTGTTTATTTTCTTGGAGTATTTTTTTGTTTGGGTTGGGGGGGGGTCACTGCTTCTTTCATATTAGAGATTTTCCTCAAATATCTGGTGATCTCTGTACACTCATATTTGATAGTGAGGAACTAAAATTCATGGGATTCATAGGATCAAAAACTTTTTATTGCATTGTGGATAACTGAGTATCAGTCTCTGTAGGCATTTGCAGTTGAGTCCACTAATACTCCTTGAGACTATAACCCTAGCTCTTGCATTCTGGGAGCCAAAGCATTGGGTACAAGGAAGGGAACTAGATATCTCTCTGCTCTGTATATTAACTTTTATTAAATTCACCTGAATTTAGTAAGCATGCCTTCATCAGCTCTCCCCAGTATTTTCAATACATAGTCCTCATTTTGCACAATCTCTAGAGAATAATCCTCTGCTAGACTAGATGAGACAATCAAGATCCTTAATTACATCTTTGTGACTTTCAACCAGTCCTAAGATTGTTAGCTCCACTTTGTCTTAAGACATACCAGAATCCTTAAATTCCTGACTCTTCTAGATCAGAAATAGCAAATAGGTTTCAACATTTGGGTGCCACATTCAATCAAAATGCTTATCTCCAAACCTGTGTTGATATAGATTCCGTTTGGGTAAAGTTTGTGCTATGATAGTTTAGGAGTCATGGGCATCACAAAGGTTTTGAGACAAGAGTTTCAAAGAGTGTCTTGAAGAGTAAATAGTGATTTTACAGTATCAATTGGAAAGTTGAGCAGTTTGATGTTAATTTAAATGGATCATTGGGAAGTTTTAAAATGAAATTCATTAATACATTCATTTGCAACCTTTTTCCCTTGAGCAAAAGTTTCCTGGAGTAATAAAGTCATGTTGATGAAGGCAGTTCAAGAGTACTTTCATATTATTGATGACAGCAAGCTGAATGGACGTAGACGATTTCATTTTTCACTAAGAGTAGTAAAATGAGAAGGATTCCACAGCTATTTCAGGAATCTGGCAGAAAAATATTGATTCTGTTTATATTAGGCAGGATTGTTTGGGTTGTGCACCAGTAACAATTATCAAGTTTAAGTGGCTTAACATCACTTATTGGTGATGCCCTCCATGTGGGTTGGTGGGACACCCTGCTTCACATGTAGCTGGGCTGACAGAGGCTCCCTTGCAGCTATACCCTCTGAAACTCATGGAGAAGGTTAGAGAGTGAGAGGATCTTGCCCTTGCAATTAAATTCTTTGGTCAGGAACTGAAGCATACTACTTCAGTTCGTAGCCTACCAGTCAGAACTAGTTACATGGCCCTGCCTAATTACTAGCAGTCTGGGATATGTACTCTTCCATAGACTTAGAAAGCAGATGTAAACAATAGTAAGTTTATCACATTGCTTAAGAAACAGCTAAAAGTTATTAAAACCACTGGCAGAATATACATTAAAAAATATTTTGACATTTCTTAATTATTGGGCTATATATTGCTTATTGGTATCCAATTCTAATGGATTGATGTTTATATTAAAACCTCAGTCTTAGGGCTTTTTACAGGTAACTCTCAGAACCTTTTGCTTTCTTTTCATCTCCCATTGATGAAAACATAAGGATAACATAGAGTTATTCTTTATTTATTTTTAATAATGCTGTCTTTACTAGGCCTAGGAATGAGCTATTTTATAATAACTGGAAAGGTGGACCTGAAAATAACTGTGAAACTTATATTGTAAAGTATCTAAACTTGGTTTAGTGTCAGAGAAACCCCCAGTCTCTCAACTCACACTAACTGTGCTTCTCTTATGGCATTTTCTATACTAGACTAGTACATGTTTTTGCTTCCATCTGGACCTAATTCTGAGCTATGCACTGATGACACTGTCCAGACTATAATGCAGATGGGATTAGAGACAAGGAATGTCTGTGATCACATACACAGGCACTCTTACACAAAAGAAGGCCTATAATCCAATATAGTTGTGAGTTATGTGCTCCATGTGTGAGTGGGGCCGAGTGTGATATGGATGTTATTGGAGATTAACATACTTGTTTTTGGAACAGAATGAACTTTACATGCTGTCTCTTAACCGTGAGTATTTTTGGAATTACACTGAATTGAAAATTTTAGTGTTCATTCTCCTAGACAAAAATGCAAGAACATTTTTCCTTTTAAAATGTAGCCAACAGTTTCTGAGTGCTTATTATGTACTGAAGAGGAGAATAGTAAGTGCGTATATGGATAACTCATCCAATTCTCAAAAGAGCCTGTGATATTTATGCTATTATTATCTACCTACTTGGAGATGGGGAAACAGACTTAGGGAGGCCAAGTCCCTTGCTCTGGCTGCATATATGGAGCTGGGATTCTGACTTGGCATCTGACTCCAGAGCAGCCGTGGTTGAGATTTCTCCTGAGCTAAACTACCACATACACATCCTTTTTAGTTGTGTGTTCCATTGGAATTTTGTAAAAATGGGTTAGGAGAGGCCATGATATATAATTATAGGCAATATCGAATGTCTAATAATAATTGCTCAACTCAAGTTCAGGATCCTGTAGGAAGCCTCAAAAGGATTTTTTATATCCAACACTGATTCAAATTAAAAAGATAAAAAAGGAATGTTATTTATTATGCTAGAAGATATACAATGGGATTGTTTTTTAAGGTCTAAATGGTATTTTTAAAAAAACTTTTGATCTTACCTGGTTTTTAATTCTATATTTGCTTTCACCATTTTCTTTAGTCTTTGATAACTTAAATTTATTCAGTTTTGGTTCCCCTGCCTGAAAAACAAGATTATTACTACCTTAAATTCCTCAGGGAGTTGTTGGAATAACCCAATGTGTGTAACACAATCACTATGAAAACACACATTTAATTATTCTCTTCCGAAAATTTTTGCAATCTATCCACCTGATAAGGGTCTAATATCCAGAATCTACAAGGAACTTAAACAAATTTACAAGAAAAGAGCAAACATCCCCATTAAAAATTGGGCAAAGGACATGAACAGATACTTCTCAAAGAAAGACATGCGGTCAACAAACACATGAAAAAAAGCTCAGCATCACTGATAATTACAAAACCACAATGAGAACATCTCATGCCAGTCAGAGTGGCGATTATTAAAAAGTCAAGAAACAACATATTTTGGTGAGGCTGTGGAGAAATAGGAAGGCTTTTACACTGTTGGTGGGAATGTAAATTAGTTCATCCATTGTGGAAGACAGTGTGGCAATTTCTCAAAGACCTAGAACCAGAAATACCATTTGACCCAGCAATCCCATTACTGGGTACATACCAAAAGGAATATAAATTATTCCATTATAAAGATACATGCACACATATGTTCATTGCAGCACTATTTACAATAGCAAAGCTATGGAATTAACCCAAATGCCCATCAATGATAGACTGGATAAAGAAAATGTGGTACATGTACACCAAGGAATATTATGCAGTTACAAAAAGGAATGAGATTATATCCTTTGCAGGGACATGGATGGAGTTGGAAGCCATTATCATTAGCAAACCAATGCAGGAACAGAAAACCAAACACCACATGTTCTCACTTATAAGTGGAAGCTGAACAATGTGAACATATAGACACAGGGAGGGGAACAACACACACTGGTACCTGTTGTGGGGTGGGTGCAGGGGAGGGAGAGCATCAGGAAAATTAGCTAATGCATGCTGGGCTTAATACCTAGGTGATAGGTTGATAGGTGCAGCAAATGACCATGTCACATGTTTACCTATGTAACAAGCCTGCACATTCTGTACATGTATCCCAGAACTTGATAAAAATTATTCTCCTCCTCTTGTACTCCATGCCTTCCTTCTCTTCCTCTTCCTTTTCTACATCACCATTCATACATATTTTCTGTTAGTGATTGCCAACAACAAAACTTAGAAATTCAGCCTTTTGACTGAATTTATGATTTGTGAAAGTAAATATTTGAGTCGGTCTGTGGAATTTCTATATGTTTTTAAACATTTAGCTATTAATTAACATGTTTTTCTGAGTTAAATGCTGTTACAATGGCATATCTAGATTTATTTATTTATTTTTTGAGACTAAGTCTTGCTCTGTCACCCAGGCTGGAGTGCAGTGGCATGATTTTGGCTCATTGCATCCTCCACCTCCCAGGTTCAAGCGATTCTCTTGCCTCAGCCTCCCGAGTAGTTGGGATTATAGGCATGTACCACCATGCCCGACTAATTTTTGTATTTTTAGTAGAGACAGGATTTCGTCACATTGACCAGGCTTGTCTCAAACTCCTCACCTCAGGAGATCCGCCTGCATTGGCCTCCCAAAGTGCTGGGATTACAGGCATGAACCACCATGCCCCACCACATATTTGGATGTTTTTATTCTTATATACATAGCCTAAAGAAGCATAAGTTTGAGGAAAAATTGAGGTTTTCAGAAATCATAAAATTTCTGTATTAAACTCTTGGAACAGCAGGTGCTAGGTCAATAAGCTAAAAACCAATTAGCTTAAAATAAACGTAAAGAAACTTAATTCACGAAATGTACTAAATCTCTTTAATTTACTAAAATTTTGTTTCTTTTAAACTGTTGTAAATGTTTACATAAATTATGGAATATTAACAGCTTGCAATGATTACTGCAAAATTTGATTGATCAATTGTTTTATAGTAGCCTTAGAGAAACTTGAACTTACCAAAGGCTAAAGTCATAAGGTGTTTTTATCTAATATGAGTGTATTTAATATTTTAAAAAGTATATTTTAAAGTCAAATAAAATTTCAAAACTGAGCCATGGGGTTTTTCTATTTATGTTGAATTTGTTTGGATCATATTTTTGATAATTTTTTATTTTGCTAAAATTTTAGCATTTTATGATTTTATCTTCAGTTTCTTAAGTAGCATGCCAATCTTGGTTTATGATTTGTAGCAATTAGTAGCCAAAAGTTATTATTAATTGCCAATACATTTTTGATTTTATCCTTCTATTTTGGGGGATTTTTAAGCAACTTACTTTTGGAAATTTCTTTATCATTTTACTCATGGTTATTCAATACAAAATTGTAGGTACCAATTATGTGATTAATTCCAATAATTCCTTTCTGGCTTTCCTCCTCAGTTCTGTTCTATTGGGTTAAATGTTTCACACTTTCATTTACATTTTCATGTCTCTCCTTTCTGTAAACTGCTACCAAACTGATATACTCCAATTGTTCCTTATAAAGTAGAGAAAACTGGAGAATTTAACTCTATGGATATTGTTTTAGATGCTTCTGATTTATTTGGATGCTTTTGGATGTCATTTTATTGTTTCAAACTTTAACCACTTTTAGTTTTTCTTTTCACCAGTTCATCAAATGGTATGTGTATCAGTCAGAAAGTCCACAAATAGGGCCAAACATGAATATTTTTAAAAGTTCCCTAAGTGAGTCTCATTTATTGCCAAGATTGAAAGCCATTGGCTGGGATGCTGATTTTTGTTACATCCAGTATGCAAGGTTCTTTGTGGCACTTGTTCCCAGAATTCAAGAGGTTTGTGAACTGGTATAAGCTTGGTAACCAGGTAATAGCCTGACAATTCTAATCAGAGTGATGAGTCAGGTTGCTGCCTACTGGACGTCAACTTTTCCTGTTTATAAATATTAAAGTGCACCTACCACAGTTTTATCACTAGGTGTCCCATGATCATTAGCCATTGCCCCAGATATCTGTGTTGGTCAAAACATTGCAGTCTTTCTGCTCCTTAGCTCAGCTAAGTTTGAGTTCTTCAGGAAGAATTAGGTGCTCTGACACTGGAAAGTGAGTGGAGAATTTATTAAGCGAAAGGAAAGCTCTCAACAAAGAGGGGATGTGGTGTGAGTGGTTCCCTTACCTGACGGCTGGAAAGCCCCTTCCCTGTAGCTTGGTCCAGGGTCTTTTATGGACTCAGAATGAGGTGTGCTTGCTGATTGGTTTTTTAGTATGAAAATAAGGTTGAAGTAAAGACACCACTCAAAGGTGGGCATGACAGTGTAGAAAATCAAATAGGAAAGGGTAGGTGTATGTAAAATCGATGAAGAGTGGGCATTGATTAAAGAACAGCATGCCAAACAGGAAGACAAGTTCTCAATTTGGTTCAAGGATTTAACCTGTAGCTTGGCTTTCAGGCTTTAAACAGTCTTCAGCTTGGAGGTGGGGTTTCACTGGGGGCCTGCTCCTATCTGCCTAGACATTTGGCTGCCTCCTGTCACTCTCAAAAACATTCTGATTTCTACCCTGTCTTTACAGCTGATGTAGTTCTAAAGGTTAGGCACTTCTAGCTGGCTTCTACCTTGCCAGGGTCCACAGTCCCCATTAAACTCAGAGAGCTTGATTATTTTGCAGTATGTCTCCCCATTATCTATACTCTATAGAAGATAGACTTCGCAGAGCTTTCTAAGAATGTCATTGCCTCCTTCGCCAATACACTTCTTAATGTCCTTCTGAAAATGTGTCCCCCTTGGATGATGATTAGGGGAATGGCTGGGCAGGCTGTGTGTGATAGATCCAGCCAGGTACTCTAATCTTCATGGGATTTTGAACTCTTTTTGATAGAGGCAGGAGTCAGAGAAATTCTAGGCAGACAGGGGTGGGTCCCTGGTGAAACCCCACCTTCAAGCCAAGGTAGCCTGAAACCAGTGGCCCAAAGTGAAAACTTCTATTCCTGTTTTCCTGCTCTCTCCTGATTGGTTCTTTCTGAATAATGTGTTTTTATCAGTTGAATGTTGCTATTTCCAAAACTACCTATGGCCTGCTCCACCCCCATTCTGAACCTATAAAGACCGCAGACTCAGTTGGTAGAAAAGAGACAGTGGGACTTTGGGGAAGAGAGACAGCATGATTTAGGGGAAGAGATATCTGGACTTTGGGGAGAAGACAAACTGACTTCAGGAGAGACTTCCTGCCCTTCCTGTCCCCTCTCCAGCTCCCCTCTCTGCTGAGAGCCATTTCCACTGCTCAATAAAATTCTCTGCCTTCACCATCCTTCAGATGTCTGCATAACCTCATTCTTCTTGGACACTGGAAGAGCTCAGGACCCACCAATTGCGAGTACCCAAAAAGACTGTCACACTGGCCCTTTGCACTTGCTGGCAGAGGGCAGCCATCTCATGTGATGAGGCAAGGGGCCAACTGAGCTGTTAACACACAGCTGTCTACAGACAGCAGAACTATAGGAGCCTGTAACACCCCCTCTGGGGCTTTGGGGTGGCAGGCATTCCACACCTGGGAAACACCACATGGAGCTTGCTCCTGCCATCAGAGTGGCCAACTGGATCCCACACTTGTTTGCTCACAGCTGGTCTGGCCATGAGCCCCACATGGAGCTTTCTACTGCCAGCACCCAGAGCAGCTGGCCGGATTCCATACTCGTTTGCTCACACCTGGTCTGGCCATGTGCTCTATGTGGAGCTTGCTCCTGCCAGTGCCTGGAATGGCTCACGGGGTCCCACACTTACTCACTCACTCACTCACGTGCTCCCTCCTGAAAGGGTTTGTACACAGCAGGCTGAGTAAATGTTCACCCCTGTTGCGAGTCCAATGAAGGGGCTGAGAAAAAAAATCCTGCATCACCTTCTCTATAGTATATCAGGGATTTAAGTTCTAGCATTTCAGTATCACTGATTTTAAGCCATGGATAAGTCTAAGCTTCAGTTAATCTACCTACTAGACTGTTACTGTTACTGGCATTTGCCTGTGGAAACACAGTATACATTAAATCTCAAATCCTCTGTGATTATACCCTATCAGTTTATTTGCTCCATTTTAATGAATGTAATATTAGAATCCACACATGTATGTGCATTCTTCTCAAATTCTTGCTGATTCACGTTGCCAAGATCCTGCATTTCTTTTAGGTACATAGGCTATCTACTTCTGGATCAGGCCTTATTTCTCTCTGACTGGGTTATGGTGGGATTCAACTTTAATTATGGACCTGGAGATGATGAAGGATGTTGAGGAAAGGTCCTCGGGGAAATAGGCAGCTGCCTTTGTCTTATTAGTCAACTACTCCTGGTGATACCAGGGGAAGGTTGCTTCCTCTCTTCCAGGAGAGGAGGGGCTGCTTCTGCTGGTAGACAAAGTTCAGGGAGATTTGGCGACTCAAAGTTCTCAGCTTTGTCTTGTCTGCCCAATGTCCTTATCTCCTGTCTTAGAGTTCTGCTTCTTTCCCAATGCTCTTGCCTCATCATGAGACATGTCAAGGTTACATATTGATTTAGTGTTGCACCTCCTAAATCCTTACATTCAAGTCCTCTAGTTGATCCTTAGCCATACCTTCTGTAGGGATACTGACAGTAAGGGATTCTTTTAGAGCTGCTATAGCACTTTCTGATTTTCTACTTGTGCCTTGTGTTGTACATTTGAAGCTTTCAACTTGTCCTTTTTTGTATGATGTTCTCTAGAATTATAAGAAGAAACTATTACATGACACAATTTTTATAATCATCATTATCACCCAAGCAACTACATGCCACATCCATTTTATCTCTTCCCTTTTATGCCACTACTGATAATTTGATCATGATGCTACTGAGTGTCATATCTTCTCCCCTTCCCCATCAAGGAAGAAAGTTATACATATGCCCATCAAATATTTAAGAAAACATATTCCATAATCCAATTCTAAAGGTCTGTTTCCTGGGGCCCATTTTTGTACCAATTGTTATAATTTTTAGGATCCTGGGAGAAAATTAGATGCTGCATGCAGTGAGGGTGAATATGCAATATGTGATCCTGAATTCAACCCTGGACTAGAATTTTTTGCATAGAAGACATTATTAAGTCAACTGGAAAATTTCAGCAAGATCTATAGTTAAGATAATAGTATTGCATTAATGTTAATTTTTCTTATTTTCAAATAATGCTATGGATATTCAAGGTAGTATCTTTAGTCCTTGTTTTTAGGAAAACACACACACTGAATTTGCTAGACAGGGCATCTGACATGAAACTTTCAAATAATTCAGAAAAAGTAATAATTACACACACATGCAGAGTGATTGTTTATGATATTAAACATTGGAGAATCTGAGGAAAAGATATAGATGAGTTCTGTACATTAATTCTTTTCTAAACATTTAAACATATATCAAAATAAGAAAGAGTGTTAGAAAAAAATTCAAGAAAGTGTCTATAACATGGGCAAAGTTAAAGATAATTAACAGGGATGATGAAGTATCCCAGGACTGGCAACAGGAGGGAGTTGCTTCCAATTCTATGTTTGAAAGAACAAGTTGACTGAGTAGTTACTGGAGGTCAGCAAGACTTGTACCTGTTAGAGAGGGTAACCCAATAGGAAATGTTGTCATGGGGAAAGGAACTTAGCCCCTGTCAACATGTGGCACAACAGGAAGGAACTCAAGAAAATAAATACCCTCACCATCTTTTATTCTTATCATATGTTAGGTCAGGTGCTCCAAGAAGCAGATACCAAGGTGGAATTAGACATGCAATAGATTTATTGAGGAAATGCCCATGAGAGAAAATAGGGAGGAAGCCAAGGAGGCTGTGAGAATCATCAAACTACCACATAAAGTCTGTGGGGAGAGGGAAGGAAGATTTGGTCTTCCTCTGATGCAGTTCTAATAAAGCTGACATGCTGTTCTAATAAAGCTTCATAATGGAAGTCATCTATTAATGGAGTCTCAGGTATTCTAGGAATGAACCTCCCTTAGTTTCTTTGATGTGTTCAACGATTGCTTGGGAGTAGCCCATAGGATGTGGCCTTCAGACACATATGTGGTGATGAATTTCAGAATACACAACTGGGGTTGTCAATGAATTATATTCCCGAGAGTTGGAATTCTGAAAGATGCATTTCTATGGCTGTCATAACCCTCACTGGCCACCAGCTGAGGTATAAGGAAAAGGAGGCAGGTTGATAAGGTTCATAAAGGTCCAATTTCCTGGAGAATGTTGGAGGAAGTTAGAGTGGGATGGGGCAAGGTGGATCTACAGAGTTGATCTAATCCAGCCAGAGTCAACAAAGAGAATTTCAGACAGATGTAGGACCCCTTGAAGACATTCTGGGTAGCTGTACTTGAAGGTTGAGTGCAGTGAAAAGGTCAGGCAAGGTAGAACGCAACCCTATGCAATTGAAGGTTGAAAAGGAAAGAAGGAAAATTGCCCAATCCTTGACAGTGATGAATTCGGGGGTGGGGAGCAGGGAAGGGGAACAAAGATTCAAAGTGTGATATGGCTGAAACCCAGGGGAATAAATATATATGAAGAATTTTTAAATAACATGAGAGCTAAGATTTGTGACATTAGGAACTCAAGTGAGGTCAGCTGCAAAGGAAAGAACTGTCCTCCCTCAGAGAATCATGGAAGCCTGTGATGGAAGATGGCCAGTAAGCCTACACATGAAAGCACATTCTAAATCTATTGGCATCTGTTTAGCTATCTCAGAACACTGGCACCCTTGAGACAGTGAAAAGAAATCGTGGTAGTGAATTGATTAGAACTCAAGTTCTTCCTGACTGTGTGGGTTGCTGAGAGCCCTTCATCAATTCTGGACAGACTGTCTGGTGTAGGGACAATTTCAGACCAAGGCCGAGCCCCTCAAAATTTCCCTAAAGGAAATTTGAAAGGATTGACAAATTTGGGTACAAAAACATTATGGCCTAATAAAAACAACAGACTCAATCCTAATGATAGACCGACAGGGACTTTTTAGGAGTTTTTCCATTTTCATATGTCTGAAGGAAAAGGAAAATGAATAGGTAACAAAGTAAACGACAAATCTTATACCATTACCTCTTGTTTAAGAAACTCATGAGTGATTACTAGGGGGCCTGAATACCGTGGTTAAAGAAAGAGAGATTCAAGGATAAGAAAAGGAGTAATTGCTTTCTCTAATAAGATATAATTAAATGGCAAGAGGAGAAGGTTGAAAAGAGAAAAACAAAATGAAACAAAACAAAAAGAAGCTCCTTTATTTAACGAAAGAAGCTGTGATAGAATATTTCCAAAATTCAGACCTCTTTCTATAAAAGACTAAAAGATAAATTGTTTTTATGAATATCCTCTAGTCACCTCAGTCTTACTACCGCTGTAGTGATATATTAACTGATTTCTAGGGTTTTTTCACTGGAGATTTTGGGGAAAAGGTAGGGAAGTGGGCACTTTTTAAAACAAATTTTCTAATATTTCAATAATTCATATTTTGAGAATTAGTACCCTTTTGGAAACTGTTTCATTAATGAAAAAAGATTATCCAGTGAATATTTTCTAAGATTTATAACAGATGGGAGTTACAAAATATTAAAATAATTTAGTGTTCTAACAAAAATACCTATGAGGATTTATAGCTGTGATGTTGTGTGACACTTTTTTGGAGGACAGAGTGTAATATAACACACATGCTTCTGATTATAATACTTATTTTTAAGGTTTGTTTAGCAAAATTCCTAACCATAAATTTTCCTAGCTGAAGACTTCATTTAATTATAAATACAGATGGCTTTCCTAATAGGGTTGCCTTTCTTATTCTAAAGGTTGCAATTTTTTTATTATTGTTATTTTCTGGGACGACAGTCAATCAGGGTTTCTTAATGATATTACTCACCTATTTATTCCACTTAGCACAGAGCATAGTGCCTGGCAAGCAATGATTCTTGTTGAATAAGTGAATGTGAGTGATTGTAGAAGAAAAACTATATGCTGGATTCTATTGGTCTATTAGAAAATGAAATATTTCAAAAGATTTTGTAAACTTGGATTGTAGTTTCTTTAAGTCATTTATTGCTCATAGTGTTTAATTGAAATATAATTATTTTTATTTGTAGATTCACTGTTACAATACTTCTTAGGGTTTATAGACTTACAGTTGCAATGTTAACTGGGTTACTTCAAACCACTAAAAGTAAGACTGAAATGTCCAGAATCAGCAGTTTCTCTGATTTCATATTTTTATTATGAATAATAGCATTTTAACTGTAATTATAACTATATTATTGTGTATACAATATCAAGTAAAACAACTTGGTTTTCATAGGAAACAAAGTGATGCTAGTTTTGATCTGAAATGGTAAAATATCTTGAGTTTTTACCTTTAGAATATTAAATCAGTCAAATTAGTGTGTAAGAAAATTTCAAATTTGTTTTTTGATTTTACTGGTGAAGTAATCAGTTGATTCAAATACTTGACCTTTGTAGTTCTGTGTGGTTTTAAAATCTTCACTTCTCATACAATCCAGTGGATAAATATTGTGGAATTCTTGGGTACAGAACATTCTGCTCTTTTGAACTATTGTATTAAGAAGAACATAGAAATAACATAATACGTATTGATTTAGCAGTATGATTATTATAACAAGACTTTTTTTTTTTTTGAGGCGGAGTTTTGCTCTTGTTGCCCAGGCTGGAGTGCAATGGCACAATCTCGGCTCACTGCAGCCTCTGCTTCCCAGGTTCAAGTGATTCTCCTGCCTCAGCCTCCTGAGTAGCTGGGACTACAGGCGTGTGACATCACATTTGGCTTATTTTTTGTATTTTTAGTAGGGATGGGGTTTCTCCATGTTGGTCAGGCTGGTCTTGAACTCCTGATCTCAAGTGATCCACCCATCTCGGCCTCCCAAAGTGCTGAGATTACAGGAATGAGCCACCATGCCCAGCCACAGGCATTATTTAGTATTGACATCACTACCATTGTCATTATAAAAATATGTATTAACAATCCGTAAGCTTTATAAACATCTGACATTTACACAAACTGCTTTAAACAAATATGATTTTTATTCTATGTAGTTTTAATGGTTTTCAAAACTGATGGTATTGACAAAACAATCTTTAGATATTATAATATTTAATTTTAAATTGAAGTTTATTTTTGTTACTTTTATTATTTTTAAACCCACTTTATTGTATTTAACCCACTGGCACTCTTTTATCATCTCTGTTCTTTCCCCTCTCAACTCCTATCACTTGAAATATTTTCTGTAGGGTTTCTTTTTTGAACTTTTGTTTTAGGTTCATGGGAACATGTGCAGGTTTCTTATACAGATTAACTCTTTTCATGAAGGTTTGTTGAACAGATTATTCTGTCACCCAGATACTAAGTCTAGTACTCAATATTTTTTCTAATCCTCTCCTTCCTCCCTCCTTCCAACCTCAAGTAGGCCCCAATGTATGTTGTTCCCCTCTATGTGTCAATGTGTTCTCATCATTTAGCTCCCACTTATAAGTGAGAACGTGTGGTATGTGGTTTTCTGTTCCTGCATTAGTTTGTTATGGATAATAGAATCCAGTTCCATCCATGTTCCTGCAAATAACATGACCTTGTTCTTTGTTATAGCTCTATGGTATTTCATGGTGTGTACGTACCACATTTTCTTTATCCAAATTGCCATTAATGGGCATTTAGGTTGATTCCATGCCTTTGCTATTGTGAATAGAGCTGCAATGAACATATGTGTGAATGGGTCTTTTTGATAGAATGATTTACAATCCTTTGGGTATGTATCAAGTGATAGGATTGCTGGGTTGAGTAGTATTTCTCTCTTTAGGTCTTTGAGGAATTGTTACACTGTCTTCCAAAGTGGTTGAACTAATTTACATTCCCACCTACAGTGTAAAAGTGTTCTCTTTTCTCTGCACTTTAACAGCATCTCTTATTTTTTGACTTTTTAATAATGGCCATCCTAACTGGCGTGAGATGGTATCTCATGGTGGTTTTCATTTGCATTTCTCTAATGATCAGTGATGTTGAGAGTTTTTTTAATATGCTTTTTGGCTACGTGTATGTCTTCTGTTGCAAAGTGTCTTTTCATGTCCTTTGCTCACTTTTTGATGGGTTTTTTTTTCTTGCAAATTTGTTTAACTTTCTTATAGATGGTGAATATTAGACCTTTGCCAGATGCATAGTTTGCAAGAATATTCTTCTAGTCTGTAGGTTGTCTTTTTACTCTGTTGATACCTTCTTTTGCTGTGCAGAAGCTCCTTAGTTTAATTAGATCCCATTTGTCTATTTTTTGTTTTTGTTGTTATTGCTTTTGGTATCTTTGTCATGAAATCTTTGTTAGTTCCTATGTCCAGAATGGTATTGCCTAGGTCATCTTCCAAGGTTTTTACATTTTGGGTTTTAAATGTAAGTCTTTAATCCATCTGGAGTTGATTTTTTTATATGGTATAAGGAATGGGTCCAGTTTCAATCTTCTGCATTTGACTAGCCAGTTATCCCAGCACCAGTTATTGAATAGAATAAGAAGTCATTTTCCCATTGCTTGTTTTCTCAGCTTTGTTAAAGATCAGATAATAGTAGGTGTGCTATCTTATTTCTGGCCTTTTTGTTCTTTTCTGTTGACCTATACATCTATTTTTGTACCAGTACTCTCTTTTGGTTACTGTAGCCCTTTAATACAGTCTGAAGTTGGGTAAAATTATACCTGCAGCTTTGTTTTTGTTGCTTAGGGTTGCCTTGGTTATTTGGGCTCTTTTTTGCTTCCAAATTAATTTTAAAATAGTTTTTTTTCCCTTTCTTGTGAAGAATGTCATTGGTGGTTTGATAGGAATAACATTAAATCTGTTAACTGCTTTGGATGGTGTGACCATTTTGATGATATTTATTCTTCCTACCCATGAGCATAGAAGGTTTTTTTTTTTTTCCCATTTGTTTGTGTTATCTGATTTTTTTGAGCAGTGTTTTGTAATTCTCATTGTAGAGATCTTTCACCTCCCTGTATTCCTGGTTAGCTGTATTCCTAGATATTTTATTCTTTATGTGGCAATTGTGAATGGGATGTGTTCTTGATTTGGCTCTTGGTTTAGTTGTTGTTTGTGTACAGAAATGCTAGTGGTTTTTGTATGTTGATTTTTGTATCCTGAAATTTTGCTGAAGTTGTTTATCAGCTTAAGAAACTTTTGGGCTAAACCATAGTGTTTTCTAGATAGAGAATCATGTCAGCTGCAAACAGGACTTCCTCTCTTACCTATTTGGATACCCTTTCTTTCTCTTGCCTGATTGCTCTGGCCAGGACTTTCAACACTATGTTGATTAAGAAGGTTGAAAAGAGGGCATACTTGTCTTGTGGAATGCTTCCAGCTTTTGCTCATTCAGTACGATATTGGCTGTGGGTTTCTCATAGATGGTTCTTATTGTTTTGAGGTATGTTCCTTCAATACTGAGTTTGTTGAGAGTTTTTAACATGAAGGAATGTTGAATTTTATTGAAAGCCTTTTCTGCATCTATTGAGGTAATAAGATGGTTTTTGTCTGTGATGAATAATGTTTACTGATTTGCATATGTTGAACCAACTTTCCATCCTAGGGATAAAGCCTACTTGATCATGGTGGAGTAGCTTTTCGATGTGCTGCTGAATTCAGTTTACTAGTATTTTGTTGAGGATTTTTCCATCAATATTCATCAAGAATACTGGCCTGAAGTTTTCTTTATTTGTTGTGTCTCTGCCCAATTTTGGTATCAGCATGATGCTGGCCTCCTAGAATGAGTTGGGGAGGAGTCTCTCCTCCTCAATGTTTTGGACATAATTTCAGTAGGAATGGTACCAGCTCTTCTTTGCACATCTGGTACAATTCAGCTGTGAATCTGTTTAGTTCTAGGCTTTTTATGGTTTCATTTACTGAACCACAAAACCATCGAATCAGGCTATTTATTTCTGACTCTTCTAGGTTTCCTAAAGATGTTGATACTGATCTCTCATGATTGGTTGTACTTCTGTGGAGTCAGTGATAACATCTCCTTTGTCATTTCTAACTGTAATTATTTGCATAATTATTTGCATCCTATCTTTTTTCTTCTTTTTAGTCTAGCTAGTAGCCTATTAATTTTTTTCAAAAATCTAACTCTTGGATTTATTGATCTTTTGAGTGGTATTTTGTTTCTTGATCTTCAGTTCAGCTCTGATTTTGGATATTTTGTTTTCTGTTAGCTTTAAGGGGTTGGTTTGCTCTTTCTCCTCTAGTTCTTTTAGTTGTGACATTAGGTTGTTAATTTGAGATCTTTCTAAATTTTTGATGCAGGTGTTTAGTGCCATAAATAATCCTCTTAAAATTGCCTTAGCTGTGTCCCAGTGATTCTTGTTTGCTGTATCTTTGTTCTTATTAGTTTTAAGGAACATTTTTATTTCTACCTTAACTTCATTACTTACCCAATTGTCATTCACAATCAGGTTATTTAATTTCCATGAAATTGCATTGTTTTGAGTAATTTGTTTTTGGTGTTGATTTCTATTTTTATTGCTCTGTGGTCTGAGAGTGTGCTTGGTATGATTTTGGTTCCTTTCCATTTGCTTAAGATTGTTTTGTTTTATTGTGTGGTCAATTTTAGAGTATGTGCCATGTGGTGATGAGAAGAATGTATGTCCTGTTGTTAATTGAGGGGAGAATTCTGTAGAGGTCCATCAGATCCATTTGGTTCAATGTTCAGTTCAGGTCCTGAATATCTTTGTTAATTTTCTACCTTGATGATTTGTTTAATACTATCAGTGGAATGATGAAGTCTCCCACTATTATTGAATGGGAGTCTGTTTCTTTGTGGATCTCTAAGAACTTGCTTTATGAATCTGGTCGCTCCTGTTCTGGGTGCATGTATATTTAGGACAGTTAGATCTTCTTGTTGAATTGGACCCTTTACCATTATGTAATGCCTTTCTCTGTCTTTTTTGATCTGTATTGGTTTAAAGTCTGTTTTGTCTGAAGTTAGGATTGTAACACCTGCTTTTTTTCTGATTTCAATTCGTTTGGTAGATTTTCCTCCATTTCTTTATTTTGAGCCTATGAATGTCATTGTGTGTGAGATAGGTATCTTGAAGACCATATACGATTGGGTCTTGCATTTTAATCAAGCTCGCCACTCTATGTATTCTAAATGGGGGCATTTTGCCCATTTACATTCAAGGTTCATATTGATATGTATAGATTTGAACTGTCATTGTGGTGTTAGCTAGTTATTATGCCAGCTTGTTTGTGTGTTTGCTTTATGGTGTCACTGGTCTTTGTACTTAAGTGTGTTTTTGTATTGTCTGGCAAGGGTCTTTCTTTTCCATATTTAGTGCTACTTTCAGGATCTCTTGTAAAGCAGGTCTGGTGGTAACAAACTCCCTCAGCATTTGCTTATCTGAAGAGCATGTTATTTCTCTTTTGCTGAGAAAGCTTAGTTTGGATAGATATAAAATTATTGGTTGAAGATTTCTTTCTTTAGGAATGTTGAATATAGGCCCCCAATTTCTTCTTGCTTGTAGGATTTTTGGTGAGATATCCACTGTTAGCCTGATTGGGGTTTCCTTTGTAGGTGACCTGCCCTTTCTCTCTAGTTGCACTTACCATTCTGTCTTTTATTCTGATTGTGGAAAATCTGATGATTATGTGTCTTGGGGATGATCTTCTTGGGTAAAATCTTGCAGGGGTTCTCTGAATTTCCTGAAGTTGACTGTTTGCCTCTGTAGTGAGTTGGGGAAGTTTTCATGAGCGATATTCTGAAATACATTTTCCAAGTTGTTTGCTTTCTCCCCATTCCTTTCAGAGATGCCAGTGATTCGTAGATATGGCCTCTTTACATAATTCCATTTATTTCAGAAATTTTGTTTGTTCCTTTTCATTCTTTTGCTTTATTTTTGTCTGTCTTATTTCAGAGAGCCAGTTTTCAAGTTTTGGGATTCTTTCCTCAGCTTGGTCTATTCTGCTGTTCATATTTTGTGATTGCATTGTGAAATTCTTGTAGTGTGGTTTTCACCTCTATTAGACCAGTTAGGCAATTTTTTATACTGGACATTTCATCTGTCAGCTCCTATATTTTTTTTATTATAATTCTTAGTTTCCTTGGATTGGGTTTTGCTGTTCTGAATCTTGATGATCATAATTCTTATCCATATTCTGAATTCTATTTCTGTCATTTCAGCCAACACAGCTTGGTCAAGAAGCTTGCTTGTAGAACTAGTGTGGTCTTTTGGAGGCTGTAAGACTCTGAAGATTTGAGTTGCCAGAGTTACTGCATTGTTTCTTTCTCATCTCTGTGTGTGGGTGTTCTTTTAACTGCTAGGCTGCCTCTGATTAAAGTGGCCAGGTAGGGGCAGGGTGGTGATACTGGAGTCCCAGGTTGGGCCACCCAACCAAGTGAGGAGAAGTGAGAACCAGGACTGCATGAAGAATTTGTCTGGTTACTTTTCTGCAAGGTGGGTGCTCTTTGCTGGCAGTCCAAACCAGCCTCTGGTCCATGTGGACTTTCCAGAGCCTGGAGACAGCATGGGCAAGGACTGTGAGACAGCAAAGGTGGCACCCAACCCCGCTACTGGGAGCTGTGTCTCAGGGAGTTGCAGAGCTGCTACTTGCTTGATAGTCCCTGCTGTGGATAGTTGGAGGCCCAAACCAAGAGAACCCACCCAGTGAGGAGATATGGGATTGGGGACCAATGTAATAAACAGTCTGGCCACTTTTCCATAGGGCTGCTGAAGTTTGCTGGGGGTCCACTTCAGTCCCTAGTCATCTTGGAATTTCCGGCACCTTAAGGTATCAACAGTGAAGGCTGTAAAACAGCAAAGATGGTGGCTTGTCCTCTGTCTGGGAGCTCTATCCCAAGGAGATATGAACCTGTTGCCAGCAAAACTGCCTCCACACCAGTGGAGGTGGTTATAGACCTCAGCTGGGAGATTATGCCCAGTCAGGAGACACAGGATCCAGGACCAGTGTGAAAAAGCAGCCTACCTGCTTCTTCTAGAGCTGCTGCACTGTGCTAGTGGACTGCTTCAATCACTAGTTGCCTCAGACTCCTTGGAACCCAAAGACAACAATGGCTAAGACTGTGAAACTGAAACAATGGCAGACCATCCCTCCCCCTGGGAGCTCCATCCCAGGAGGCTTGGAACCACTGCCAGCTGGAAAACACCAGCGAGAGTGACTGGTGGCCCCAGTCTGGAGGTCCTTCCCAGTGAAGAGAAGCAAGGTTAGGGACCCACACAAAAAAAGGAGCCTTGCTGCTCTTCCACAGGGCGGCTGTGGTGAAGGCAATAAGGGCTACGCCAGCACTAAAGCAAAGATGGCAGCCTGACCCTACCTCTCAAGGCTGTACCTCAGGGAGGTGTAACACTGCTACCAGTGGCTGGCTGGAGTTCCAAGCTAGTGGGTCTTATTTTGTGAGGTGCTGTGCAAATGGGGCCTCAACTGTTGGTGCTCAGTCCCGTGCATTCAGACCCTTTTCTAGGGATATGTGTGGGGGTCTAACATCCTGCTTTGCTGGAGTTGCAATTGCTATTGCTGGAAAGCTCGGGTATCTAAAGCTCCTGGGGCTCCATATGTGCCTGAGTGGCTGCTCTGCCAAGACTTCATGTAGTTCTGTATGTTGGACTGTGGCCCCTGGTGGAGTGGGTTTACAAGGAGACTGCCTGACCTGAGGGCTGCAAAGATCTGTGAAAGAAGCATGGGTTGCTCACTCATTCACTGCTTCCCGGGGTGGGGAGGTTCCTTTGGCTCTGTGTCATTCCCGGGTGGGTGGTTGTCTTGCCTTGCTTTTCTCTATTCCTCGTGGGTTGAGTTGTTTTCTTGATGAATTCCAATGTGTGGACCTAGATGTTTCAGTTGAAGGTGTTGTATTTATTTGCCCCTTCTGTTTCTCTCTGTGAGAGTGGTGCACACTAGCTGCTTCTAATCAACCATCGTGAAAAATCTTTAAATTTTAAATTTAAATTAAAGTATTTAAATATTTTAAGATTTGAAGCTATTAGTCTGGCAGAATGAGGTATGCTGGTATACGAATAAATATAAAAGGAAAAAACACTTCCAAAATAAATTAGTGTAGACTTTTTTCATTGTAAATGAGTTAACTTTTTGATGAATTTAGGAGCAGAGATAAATTATTGATTGTATTTAAGAAAAACTCCATAAACTTACCTGGACATCCCTACTTTGAAGGGAACTAAACCTTATTTAGCCCCTGCTTTATGTCGGAAATTATACTGAGTTCTTTGTTTACTTTATGTAATCTTCTATTTGAGTTCATTTTTAGTAAGCATTTGTAGATTATTTATAACTCTAAGACATTGTCCTGAAGTTATATCTACTGCTTTATACAATAAAATAGTATCATTTTAAACTTGGCTATAAATCATAAACTGACCTTAGATAGCATCAGGTCTTAGTACTTGACCAAATAACTTCATGGAAAGCAAGATACTTCTAAATGTTTATATTTAAAGTTACTGTTTTCTTTCTTTACTTTTCTCTTCTCTTCTTCCCTCCTTTCCTTCCTCCCTTCCGCCCTCTTTCCTCTCTCTCTCTCTCTCTCTCTCTCTCTCTTTCTCTCTCTCTCTCTCTCTTTCATTTGGAGAATGTGAAATCTAGAAGACCACAGATAAAGTTTTTAAGTTCACTTTTCTTGAATCTGTTTAGCTTTAAACTAAGGTGGATTAAGAAGAAAGGGATGCTAACCACTTACAAATATGATTAAGTCTTCTAGACTTTGAACACTGAGTAAGAAGGGCTAACTGCCCAATTTTCAGAACTCCACTTATGATTATTTGTATGAACATGACAAAAAATCAAAGATAATTTTGCCAATTAATGTGAAGAAACATTTGAAACATCATAATATTTGTAGTACAGTAAATTTCTCTGATCTATTTGTAGTTCTCAAGAAATATATTTACTTCTAATTGTTATTAAATAATTCTTTGAGAGTAATCAGTTGGCTTTTCAATGGAGTTTAATGTGACAACATATGTAAATGTGCTAGTCACAGAGTCTGGCCCATAACAGACACACCATGATCGTTCACTTTTTTTTGTGCCCTAGACATATTTGCTATGTATTCCATCTTTTAATAAAAGGTATGCAATTTCTTTCATGTTTATCTCTTCTGTTATTTAGCTATAGTCGTGAATCTCCATCTCCAGCATCTTGAACTGTTTTCTTCATTGTCTCTCCTCCCAGTTTAAAAATGTGTTTATGTCTCCCCAGTCCTTAGCAAACACACTAACTACAGTCTTCCTCTAATCTTGCCTTTGAAACATGAACACTAACTATTATGGATGTTCTGTGCCGTCTGGTCTTTGTGACCATGCTCCATGCTCCATGCTTTGGCTCTCTAATTGCTCCTTCTCATTCTTTTGCGGTCTCTTTTCTCCACCACCTGTAGGTACCAACTATCCCAGTTTGCCAAGGATTGTCTCCAGTTTAGCACCAAAAGCCCCTGTCTGAGGAAATCCCTCAGTCCTGGGCAAACTAAGAAGGTTGATTAACCTAAATTCAACCCTTAAATGTTGGCATTCCTCAGACTTCCAACCTTAGTTCTCATCTCTTAGCGAGAATTTTTGCATTCTGCAGAGGCTTCAACTATAGTCATGTACCACATGAAAATGTTTTGGTCAATGATGAACTGATTATATGATGGCGATTCTATGAAATTATAATGAAGCTGGAAAATTCCTGTTGCTTAGTGATGTTGTAGCTGTTGTAATGCCATAAAATCATAGCATACTACATTGCCTCCCCTATGTTTAGATACATAGTTTTTTACCATTCTGTTACAATTGCTTACAGTATTCAGAAAAGTAACATGCTGTGCAGGTTTGTAGCCTAGGAGCAATAGGCTGTATCATGTTGCTTAGGTATATAGGAGGCTACAGCATCTAGGTGTGTCTAAGTACACTCTGTGATGTTCACAAAATGAAATTACCTAATAATGCATTTTTAAGAAGATATACCTGTTGTTAAGCAACACATGACTGTATTGACAATGTATCACTGATGACCAATTTTATACCTCCAGTCATAAGTGCTCTGCTGAATCACAAACACTGTTTCTGAGAAAAGGACATGGGTTGTGGGGTGGGTTCATAAAATCCTGTGTTCAAATTCAAGCTATACCAGCTACTAAGTGTGCGGTGTTGCATAATTACTTACCTCTTTGATTTACAGCTTACTATCTTGCAAATGAGGATAATGCTCAACTTAAAAGATTGTCATGAGTGTTAGTGCTAAAAATTGTCAGGTTCTCAGTGCAGTGCTGGTATGAAAAAATATCCAGTAATTTGCAACTATTTTTATGTTATTATTGCTACTATATCTTATTCTAGTGCTTTTCAGAAATTTTTCCACCCCAGCTCATCTGAAGGATATAAAAATGCTCCAATAAATAGAGTGACTCAATATGGAAGAAATTTTCAATGGAGAAGAGAGGCATGTCTAGCTTAGAAAAAGGCCCCTAGGTAGTCCTGGCATTCAAGCTCTTGGGAGATCAGAGTCCCTTCAGCTCTTCTGTCTCCATGCTCTTGTTCTAACAAGTTCAAAATACTTTGTTATCATGGATATAAATTTAGTTAGTATATTTAAAAATAAAACAATTATTTTCTTGTATCCTCCTTACATTCCTGAACGTTTCCTTATCCTATTCTATGTGCTTGTTCTGTCACCTACCACTCATTAATTTAATCCAATCTTTTTTTTTCTAGATTGGAAATTCTTAAAAGTTAAGTGTGCCTTAGAATTATCTGGAGGTTGTGTTAAAACACACATTTCTGGCTCTTCAACCAGGGTTTCTGATTTGCAGGTCTGGAGTGACGTCTGAAGATGTACATTTCTAGTGAACTGCTAGATGATGCTGGTTCAGGGACTATACTTTGAAAACTATTTAAATGACATGGCAGTTTAACTTATTTTTAACCTCAATTATTTGTTTTATTTTTCCTGCTCTTTCTCCTGCTGTTATTTCTCCTTCTCTCCTTCATTCTTTTAGCTTTTCTTACTTGGAAATTGGATTTTCTTCCTTGCTCTTTGGCATTATAGATGAATGAGACCTTGGAATTCTGCATATTTTTGTTATTTTATCTAACCTTTATTTCCATATGCAATTAATCAGGAATCTAGTATAGTATGTGAATTCCATGCCATCCCTAGGTCTTTACATTCTTAGATGTGTGAAACCTGATACTCAGTCAAGAGCTTCAGTGAAAGTGAAGTTTAGTTATGTTTAAATGGCTTAAATTTTACATTTTATTATGCTTATTCTGCTTGATTATTTACAAAATGTTGAGTAAAAATGGAAAAATGTGCATATAATAAAATTATAGACACCACTGAGCGTGACCGCTCTTTTATTTTATAGACCTAGCATGAAGAATTTAAATTATATTCTGAAAGTTATAGTGGTAGCTCAAAGAAGAACATTCAGAATTTCTTAGTGTCGTACATTTCCTGGTCCATTACAGCTTGTCTTAATATCATAACAATTCAGTTTATGGATTGAAGTAATATTTAGGTCACTTATAGGGTAGTGACAGTCCTAGAGCTATATCTATGGATTGATTTCCATATTAGTAGAATTGTTGACTATACCTTTCTGGAATAGAGACATCCAGCTAGGTAAAATAAAGTAAAATATTGTATTTTTTCTATTGTCTAAATGGTTGATTTTTGGAAACTTAATGGGAATTTTTTTCTTTTCTCCTTGCTTTTCTGCCTGTGAACACAACCATTGTGTGTGTGTGTGTTTTAATACTGTGGAGCACAGCAGCATGTGGAACGTGAGTGAGCATCAAATGGGGAACACACAACATTTTAACCTAATGAGAGCTTTCACTTTCCAGGGTGACCTGTTTGTACTCTGTGCCAAGAGACCTCTAAGAGGTCTACAGCTGCTTTCATTTTTTCATTGTAGACATGAAGTGCAGCCGCTGCAGCAGCTGCAGAGCCCCCCACCTCCCATTATGCATATACTAAGAAAAGGGACTCTTTAATCTCTGGGCTTGAGAAAAAATTTATTAAGGAATGAAATAGGGCCACAGAATTCCTGGGGTGAGCCTCTGTAACACAGCAGGTGGTGGCCAGGAAGCCATGACAAAATCAAGGAAAAAGATTCAGATTTTTTTTTTTTTTTTTTTTTGAGGCTATGCGTGATTAGCAAAAGACATGTGGGTTACAGCTGTCCATTAGAGAAGACCACATTTTGCATCTTGAAGAATGAAGGGCGGCTTTCCCTCTAATGAATTTGAAAGACTTTCTTGGCAGATTGTTTTGTTATAAGCTAGATATCTCCAGTTTCATTTTTTTTTTTTGTTCTTTTCTAAACTAGTTCCATCCAGCCTAATGAATCTGAAAGCTCTTCAAAAGTTAGCAATAGGAAATGAGATTTCTTGTCTTTCCTCCTTCCCTTTCTTTAAAAAATTTATTTTATTAAATATGGTCTTTATTTATTCTTGGACAAGGCCTCTATGTGTGTTGCATCAATTTCAAGACCTCTCAGTGATGGTTGTCTGTCATTCTACTTCCAAAGAAACTAACTGGATATTGAAGCAAAGGCAGAAATGAGAGGACAAGGGCCAATACCAAAGATGAACAGAAGCAGCAGTAACAGACCCTTAAAGAACTGTTTTTATAAAAATCAACATGAGATAACTATACATATTTATGTGATGTATGTGATAGTTTCATGCATGTATCCAATGTGTAATAATCAAATCAGGGTAATTTGTATATTCATTACCTCAGTCAATTATCATTTCTAGTTATTTTTACAATAAACTATAGTCACCTTGCTGTGGTATACAACACTAGACTCATTCCTACTATTTAATTGTAATTTTGTCCCTGTTAATCTACCTCCTCTTATCTCCCTCACCACTTTCAGCCTCTGGTAACCAGTATGCTACTCTCTACTTCTATGAGATCAACTTTTTAAAGTTTCCACATGTAAGAACATGTGGTATTTATTTTTCTGTGCCTGACTTATTTCACTTAATGCAAATGTTCTCTAGGCTCATCCATGTTGCTGCAAATGAAGATATTTAATTTTTTATGGCTAAATAATTTTCTATTGTGTATATATACCACATTTTTTCATCCATTAATCTGTTGATGGACAATTAGGTTGCTTCCAAATCTTGACTATTGTGACTAGTGTGATAAACATGAAAGTTCAGATATCTCTTCTACATAATGATGTCCTTTCCTTTGCATATATACTCAATTGTGGGATTGCTGGATCATATGGTATTTCTATTTTTGTTTTTTTTTGGGAATCTCTGTACTGTTTTCCATTATGTCTTGCTAATTTACATTCACACAAACAGTATATGAATTCCCATTTCTTCACATCTTTGCCAGCTTTTGTCTTTTTGATCATAGTTACTCTAACGGGGGTGAGGTGATATCTCATTGTGGTTTTCATTTGAATTTCCAAGATTAGTGATATTGAACATTTTTCATATACTTGTTGGCCATGTGTGTGTCTTCATTTAAAAACTATCTATTCTGATCATTTGTCCAGTTTTAGTTGGATTATTTGTATTTGCTTTAGAGTTGTTTGAGTTCTTTAAATATTGTAGGTATTAATTTCTTGTCAGATGGATAGTTTGCAAACATTTTAGTCCATTGTGTAGGTTGTCTCTTCACTCTGTTGATTGTTTCCTTCGCTGTGTAGAAACGTTTTAGTTTGATGTAATCTCATTTGTCTGTGTGTGTTTTTGTTGCCTGCACTTTTCCGGTCCTATTAAAAAAAAATTCTTGCCCAGACCAATGTGATGAGCATTTCCCTTATGTTTTCTCCTAGTAATTTCATAGTTTTAGGTCTTACATGTAAGTCTTAATCCATTTTGATTTTTGTATGTGGTAGGAGATAGAGGTCTAGTTTCCTTCTTCTGCATATGCTTATCCAGTTTTCCCAACACCATTTATTGAATAGTCTGTCTTTTTCCTATTGTACGTTCTTGGTATCTTTGTTGAAAATGAGTTGTCTGTAAATATGTGGATTAATTTCTGGATTATCTATTCTGTTTCACTGGTCTATGTATCTGATTTTATCTCAGTACCATACAGATTTGGTTACAATAGCTTTGAAATTGTAGTGTGATGCCTCCAGCTGTGTTCTTTCTTCTCAGGATTGCTTTGATGATTCAGTCTTTTTTTGTTTCCATATAACTTTTAGGATGGATTTTGTGTGTGTGTTTTTTTGTGAAGAATGTCAGCCACTTTGGATAGTATGATCATTTTAACAATATTAATGCTTCTAATCCATGAGCATGATATACCATTCCATATTTTTGTGTGTGTCGTCTTCAATTTCTTTCATCAATCTTTTAAAGTTTTCAAGGTAGTGGTCATTCACTTCATTGGTTAAATATATTCCTAGGTATTTTAATTATTTATTTTTGTAGCTATTGTAAAGGGATTGTTTTCTTTTTTAGATTGCTCACTCTTGACATATAGAAATGCTACCGATTTTGTAGGTTTTGTATCCTGAAATTTTACTAAATTTGTTTATCAGATCTAAGAGTGTTTTGGTAGAGTCTTTAGGCTTTTCTAAATATAAGATTATGTTATCTGCAAAAAAGGACAATTTGATTTTCTCTTTTCCAATTTGTATGCCCTTAATTTATTTCTCTCACATAATTGCGCTGGCTAGGACTTCCAGTACTATTTTGAATAAAAGCAATGAAAGTAGGCGTCTTTGTTTTGTTCCAGATCTTAGAAGAAAGGCTTTCAACATTTCCTGTTTAGTATGACGTTAGGTGTGGGATTGTCATGTTTGGCCTTTATTGAGTTGAGGTACATTCTTCCTATATCTGATTAGTTGAGATTTTTTTTTTTTTTTATCACGAAGGGATGTTGAATTTTATCAAATATGTTTTGATAAAACTGAAATAATCATATGTTTTCTGTCCATTCTGTTGATGTGTTGTTTATTGATTTGCGTATGTTGAAACATTCTTTCATCACTGGGATAATCATCCCAGTTGATCACAATGTGTAATCTTTTAGATGTGTTGTTGGATTCAGTTTGATTTCAGTATTTTGTTTAGAATTTTTTCCATTTGTGTTCATCAGGAGGATTGGCCTATGGTTATTATGATTTTTTCTTTTTTTGTTGTGTCCTTATGTGGTTTTAGAATCAGGGTGATGCTGGTCTCATAGAACAAGTTTGGAAAAATTCCCTCCTCTTCAATTTTTGGAAAACTTGAAAAGAATTTTTTTTTTTTTTTTAGATGGAGTCTCTCTCTGTTGCCCAGGCTGGAGTGCAGTGGCACTATCTCGGCTCACTGCAAGCTCTGCCTCCCGGGTTCACACCATTCTCCTGCCTCAGCCTCCTGAGTAGCTGGGACTACAGGCGTTGACCACCACACCCTGGCTAAATTTTTTCGTATTTTTAATAAAGACGGGGTTTCACCGTGTTAGCCAAGATGGTCTGGATCTCCTGACCTCGTGATCCGCCAGCCTCGGCCTCCCAAAGTGCTGGGATTACAGGCATAAGCCACCATGCCTGACCTGAAAAGAATTTGTATTAGTTCTTCTTTAAAAGTTTCAACAATTCAGCAGTGAATTCAGTCCTAGACTATTCTTTGTTGGGAGATTTTTGATTACGATTTAATCTTAGTACTAATTATTGGTCTGTTCAGGTTTTCTATTTCTTCATGGTTCCATCTTGTAGGTTGTATTTGTCTAAGAATTTATCCATTTCCTCTTAGTTTTCCAATTTGTTGGCATATAGTTTCATGATAGTTTCTCATGATCTTTTGTATTTTTCTGATTATCAGTTGTAATATCTCCCTTTTCATTTCTGATTTTATTTATTTGGGTCTTCTCTCTTTTTATCTTAGCCTAGCGAAAGATTTGTCTATTTGTTTACCTTTTTTAAAAAACAACTTTTTGTTTTGTGGATATTTTGCATTTATTTAGTTTTCATTTCATGTATTTCTGCTCTGATCTTTATTTTTTTTTTCCTTTTATTAATTTTGGGCTTGTTTTTCACTTGATTTTCTAGTTCCCTGAGGTACATCATTAGGTTTGAAGGCTTTGCACTTTTTTGATGCAGTCATTTGTTGCTATAAACTTCCCTCTACTGCTTTTGCTGCATCCCATAGGTTTTAGTATGTTTTGCTTGCTTTTTTGTTTTCAAAAAATTTTATCATTTTTTTAAAGTTCTCCTTTGATTCATTTGTTATTCAGGACGATGTTGTTTAATTTGCATGTATTTGTACAGTTCTCAAAGTTTCTCTTGTTATTGATTTCTCATTTTATTCCATTGTAATCAGAAAGATAGTTGATATAATTTCAATTTTAAAAATTATTTTGAGGCTGCTTTGTGTTCTAATATATGGTCTATATTGGAGAATGCTTCAGGTGATGATGAGAAAATATGAATTCTGCAGCTGTTTGATACAATGTTTTGTAAATGTCAGTTAGTTTTATTTGATCTGAAGTGTAGTTAACTCCAGTGTTTCTTTGTTGATTTTATGTCTGGATGATCTGTCCCATTGCTGAAAATAGGGTATTGAAGTCTTCTATTTTTGTATTGCAGCCTATCTCTTCCTATAGATCTATTACTATTTACTTTATGTATTTTTGTACTTTGGTATTGTATGCATATATATTTATAATTGTTATATCCTCTTGCTGAATTGAGCCCTTTATTATTAAATAATATTATAATTTAAATAAAGAGAACTTCTTTGTCTCTTTTTACAGTTTGTGACTTAAGGTCCAATTTATCTGACATAAGTATAGCTACTCCCACTTGATTTTAGTTTCAATTTGTATAAAGTATCTTTTTTCCACTTCTTCACTTTCAATCTATGTGTGTTCTTATGGCTAAGTCCCTTATAAGCAGTATATAGCTTCGTCTTGCTTTTTCATCCATGTAATAACTGTGTGTACATATGTGTGTTATATACACACTGTGTGTACATATGTATGTTATATACACACAGTTATATGTATATACATATACACATGTATACACATACACAGATGCATATATGTATATACATACAGTGTTATTATTTCTATTATATATTATATATAAAATATATATTATGTATATATTATATATATTTTGTGTGTGTGTGTATATATATATTTTTTCTTTTTTTGAGGCAGAGTCTCATTCTGTTGCCCAGGCTGGAATACAGTGGTATGATCGCAGTTCACTGCTGCCTCGACTTCCTGAGCTCAGGTGATTCTCCCACCTTAGCCTCCCAAGTAGCTACGACTACCAGTGTGTACCACTATGCCTGGCTAATTTTTTGTCTTTTTTTACAGAGACACGTTTTTGCCATGTAGCCCAGGCTTGTCTTGAACCACTGTGCTCAAGAGATCTACCTGCCTCAGCCTCCCAAAGTGCTGGGATTATAGTCATGAGCCACCACGCCTGGCTAAGTAACTATATGTATTTTCATGAGATAATTTAATCAATTTACATTCAAGGTCATTTTGATAGGTATGACTTACTCCTGCCATATTTGTTCACTGTTTCCTAGTTGTTTTGTAGATCCTTAATTCCTTCTTCTTCTCTTATTTTCTTCCTTTGTGGTTTGATGGCTTCCTGTAGTGCTGTGCTTTGATTCTATTCTTTTTATCTCTTTTAAAAATATATGTTATAGGCTTTTCCTTTGTGGTTATCCTGAGACATACATAAAACATTTTATACTTATAACACATTAACTTAAGCTGATAACAGCTTAATTTTGAGTACATGCACAAACTCTCCATTTTTATTGCCCCTCCTCCTATGTTTTATGTTTTTGATGTCACACTTCACATTTTAAAACAATATGTATTCCTTAGCAGTTATAGCTTTCATTGTTTTAATAGTTTTGCATTTTGAGCCTTACGCTAGAGATATACTTGATTTACCCACCACCATTACTGTATTATAGTGTTTTGAATTTGATGATGTAATTCCTTTTACTCATGAGTTTTATACTTTTGTATGTTTTTATTACTAATTAATATCTTCTTCTTTCAGCTTGAAGAACTTCCTTTCATATTTTCTTGTAATACAGTTCAAGTGGTGATAAACTTTGTCAGCTTTCATTTGTCTGAGAAAGTCTTTATCACTCCTTTGTTTTGTTTTTGAAAGATGGTTGCTGACAAAGACAGGGTTCTTGGTTGGCAGCCTTTTTCTTTTAATACTTTGAATATATCATCCCACTGCCATCTGAGCTTCTCACGTTCCTGCTAAGAAATCTGCTGATAGTCTTATGGAGGTTCCCCAATATGTGGCAATTTGGCTTTTCCTTGATGCTTTTAACATTCTCTTTTTCTTTAACTGTTGACAGTTTGACTATGACATGTCATGGTGTGGATCTCTTTGGATTCATCTTATTTGATGTCTTACTGGCTTCTTGGAACTGGCTTTCTAATTTCTTTCCTAGACTTGGGAAGTTTTCTGCTATTATTTTTTTGAATATGTTTTTTATCCCTTTCTTTGTTGTTCGTCCTTTTGGCATTCTAATACTGTGTAATTTGTTCTGCTTGATGGTGTCTCATAAATCTTTTAAGCTATCTTCACTTTTTCATTCTCTCTCTTTATTTATTTATTTATTTATTTTGCTCCTCAGATTGGATAATTTCCTGTGCTCTACCTTCAAGTTAACTGATCTTTTTTTCTGCTTGATCTAGTCCATCATTTATGCCCTCTATTGAATTTTTTAGTTTGGCTATAGCGTTGTACAAATTCATGATTTCTGTTTTGTATTTTCAAAAAATACTCTCTATTTGTTAAAAGTTCTCGGTTTTTTCTTGCACTGCTGTCTTTACCTCTGTGATCATCTTCATGTCCATTATTTTGAGTTTTCTATCAGGTAAATCATAAAACTCCACTTCATTTGGGTCAGTTCCTGGAGATTTATCTTGTTCTTTCATTTAAAATATATTTTCATTTTATTTGATTCTCTGTGTTGATTTCTGTGCATTAGATAAGATAACTACCTCTTTTTAGCTTGTTAGACTATATTTGTGTAGGAGAGGTTTTCACCAGTCCATCCAGCCAGAGATTTTAAGGTGCCTCCCAAATCTTGACACTTGTCCAGTCTTCTGTATATGGTTTTGGTGGCCCCCTAGAGCTTAGGATGTGCCATATCTTGTCAGTAACCTGAGATTAGTATAATAGGAGCCAGACTCTTTAGATGTAGCTGGAAAAGTTGGGGCGTTAAATGTGAATTTTAGTTCTATGTTTGCAGGAAGGCTGAATACGGGTATCTATATCCCATTCTTTCTGGACTAAACTGGAAAGAATACCTCTGGCAAATTCATGTACCTTCTGACCCAGAAGGGATAGCTTCTGGAAGTGGGCCCATTATTTGGCCACCTGTTTATTTTTTGTGGTCTTGGGTTATTCAGGGTCATAAAGCCCCCTTGACTTCCAGGGCTAGGCCATTAGGAGACAGTCTATTAGGTGGGAGCTATGAAGTTGTGGTTGTCAGTGAATGGCCTAATGCCTTCCAGAAAAAAAAAAAAAAAAAGCATGAATAGGCCTGGATTTATCTCTGGGGCAAGCTGGGGAGTTAGGGGTTCTAAGTGCTGAGCTCCAGCTCTAGCTACCAAGGAGCTATTGTGTATTTGTCCCTTTACCTCCACTATGCAAGTTCATTAGAAACCAGGCTGTCAAGTAGCCACAGAGTGTATGTTTCATAGGCTTCTTCCAGGCAGAAATTGAAAAGTACACATTCCTGCCTCTTTTTTTTTTTTTTTTTTTTTTTTTTTTTTTTTTTTTTTACTACACCAAGAGGGTAGAGCCCCTGAAAGTGTATGGATGCCTGTTTAAAACCACTTATTTGTTCTGAGATGAAGGGAGACTCTCTCTGTCTGTCTGTCTGTCTGTCTGTCTGTCTGTCTATATATATGCTTATTCACTTTTGTTCTCAGAGCTATGACGTTTAGGATGAAGTCATTTTGGATGTAGCTTTAACAATTGGGGCTCTTGGTGTGTGTTCTAAACCCCTTCTGGGGTTAAACAGTGAGTTGCATTTTTAAAGTTCCTTCTCTGCACTGTTTCCTAGGGGATAAAATTCTTGGAGGAGCTTGCACATCATTTAAAAATGCTGCATTTATCCTAAGATATAGAGAGACATATGTGTGCCAGTTCCTTCTGTTCCCAGGGCTAGGAGATTTAGATGCAGTCCCTTAGGTGGATGTTGTAAAAGTTTAGGCTCTTGATATGAGTGCAAATTCCCCCCAGTCTGGTGGCAGGTTAATTATTTACTTCCCTTTAACTCCCCAATACAAGTTAATTAGAAGTCAGATTGCCAGGTAGCCGCTGGAGAGATGTTTCATAAACCTCTTCCAGGGGAATTGGGGGGATGTGTTTTGTAAGCCCCTTTGTGACACTTCTAGGAGGATGAAGTCTCTGAAAGTGCTTGCAGCTCATATAAAACTTCTGGTCTTTAATTTTTTTCCTATGATTTCTAGAGAGACACACGTGTGTTTACTCCTCTCCACCTCTGTAGCTGGTGAATGAAGAGTCAAAATGTGGGGAAACTTAGGGTTGGGTTCCTATATGTGAGGTCTAGACCCTCCTCTTTATAGGGAGGAACTGTGTGTTGGAGATTTCTTTCCCAGTTTTATGACTCAGTGCCCAAGGTGAGTCTGTGCTCCAGTGTGCTTCAGCTTTTTCTATCCATTCAATGTGGATGTTTTCTCAGTTGCCTGGTGGGTAGGAATCTCCTGACTGCTTTCTGACTCTCTCAGAGGGAACTGATCCATGGATAAATGTTTATGTGATGGATTTGTAGGTGGAGGAAGAGTCAGGAGCTTCCTATTTTGCCATGTTGGCGATGCTGTCCTCCTTGGAGTTTTTAAAACACCAGTAATACTGGAAATTTTTAGGGTTGATTGATCATAGAAAAATTAACAAAAATCATTTCAGTACAGACTCATTCTTGATCTCTCATAATTGTGACATCACCAAGAATGTTCATGACTTTCAATATGTCATATTAATGAGAAATTAGGGCAGTTTGATTCTTTCTAAATATTGATAATTATTTTGTCTGTTGACTATAGGCATTTAGTGTGTTGCATCCTGTTTATATTATCTCCTGGGACACCAAATAATTAAAGTAAAGTAAACATACACATTCCTCTGGTTTGTAAATGTTTATTATGCTACTTACTGTGTATTCACTGTTCACTGCATATGATATTCATGTATTTTTAACATTGATTTGTTGGTATCCACATATCTACCAATGGAATCAATTTGGTAGCAAAGCTATTTATTTATTTATTTATTTATTTATTTTACTTCCTCCTTTTAGCAAATGAAGGTAGAGATCAAAATAATTTGCTCCAATATGTTATCCAAATATTAAAAAGCAAACAAACAGAAAGCTAAAAAAACTTAACTGTTTTTGCAGAGAACCTTTATATTGTTTGTTATATTTTAGTCCTGACAGACAAGAAGGTATATAGGAAATCATTTGAGTTTGTAGCCTGATACCTTAAAAAATATGGTAAAATATGGGTCCCTTCCCTTTTCAGGATAACCTATTTATAGTCAGCACCAAATGCTCCCAAGAACTGCCACACCTCACATTTTGCTACGTCAGACATAAACTATTGACATTGCAGCAACTGTGGATTCTCCATACACTCTGAATGTTGCCTTCTCTCCCTCTTCAGGGACTCCCCTTTCCATACCCTAGGTCCCAAGGCTTCCTAATGACTAGTAGTTCCACAAGCCCACCCTGCTACCAAACCTGCTGGACCCCTGGCCTACAATGCCTTGCCCCTCTTTCTCCATTTTGTTAACTCTTACTCTCCTTCAAAATGTAACTTAAATGTCGCCTTCTCAAGGAAGCTTTTCTTGACCCATCATCTCCCTCACCCCAATCTGATATGGTTTCTTCTGTGTGCTTGCACTCTTTGATAACTTGTAGCAAAATTATTTGTTTGCTTGTTTTCTTTTCCAACTAGTTTGAAGATTTGGGTAAAAAGTATGTTTTACTGGTTTCCCTGTCCTTTGTGCCTATAGCGATTAGGAGCTGAAAAAAGTGCTGTCAAATGAAAGGTTAAATGAATGACTCCAGGCAGATATTCAAGGTATATTTAAAGAGTGGTATATTATGCTAATGCAAGGTGTTTTTTTCAATAGAATGCAAAATATGTATGTCTCAAACACAGTAGACATCTAGTTCTTGCTCACATAACTGTTTGTGGTGGTGCTTCTGGTTGGCGGGGACAGAAATTTCTCCATGGGATCAATCAGTAATCAAAGCTGACAGAGGCTCTGCCATCTTTGAAACATGACTTCCAAGGAATGTAGTCATCTAAGTCCTAGTTAGCCAGGAGAGGAAAAAAGCTAGGAGGAACAGTCCCAGGGGGCAGAGGGCATGCCTGTGAGAGACTCTTATGGGCCAGGCCTGGCCACATTTTACTTTCACATGCATCCCACTGGCAGGACTCAGTCATTCAAGAGCACAAGCCTCTTCAGGGCTAACATACTAGCACCTGAATCTATAAAAAATATTAATATGACCCCTTTTCAAACTCTTTTCAAACCCTTTTCAAACTCTTTCAACCATTAATTATATTTCTATAAAACCAGGAACTTGCTAGTTTCTGAATCTTTTACTTTATGTCTTCAAAAATAAAGGCCTTCTTGTTCTATTATAAAACACTTTTGAAACTTGAAAATTCTAACAAAAGATAACTGAAAATATATTTTATTTCCCTATGTACCACCACATGTTTCCTTGTTCTGTTCTGGATTCTGTAGTCCAATGTGTGTGTGTGTGTGTGTGTGTGTGTGTGTGTGAGAGAGAGAGAGAGAGAGAGAGGGAGAGAAAGAGATATATTCATTAACCCATCTATTCATTACTGTTAGGCACCAGGTGCCATGTTCAGTGCTAAGTATACAAAATGAGTGAGACATGTTACCTTATTTTAAGTTTTTAATAATCTGGTGAAATTCCCATAAATAGAACATTTTGAATCTGTGTGGTAAGTATGCTTCTTTCACACTGTTATTCGTTTTCGATCTATTCCTTGACGTTTTCCCCTCCTATCCATTATTTTTTTTTCCCCAGAGTTGAACTTCAGAGCCTCCAATCATGTGCAGTCAGTCACAGATCTTTAAACATTCTGTTTATATCCTATCTAGAAAGCAGGTCTCAGTACAAAATCTCTTCAAATCACTGCCAGTGGTTTGTGAGAGCTGCAATTAGACCACGGGTATTTTTATTTTGTATGTTCTTTGGGGGAAGAAAACAGACTTACTTAATGAATCATTTTACAGCCTAAAATCATAATTAGAAAATATTCCATCCTTACACACACACACATACACACACACACGTGGATTTTTCAAATAATTTTAAGAAATTCTGAAATTTATAATTTCTTTCCTTTTTTATGTGCGATAAGGTCTGTCACCCAGGCTAGAGTGCAGTGGCATGATCATAGGTCACTGTCACCTTGAACTCCCGGGCTCAAGTAATGATCCTATCTCAGCCTCCTGACTAACTAGGACTATAAGCATATGCCACACACTGGCTAACTTTTAAATTTTTTGTAGAGTCAGGGTCTCACTATATTGCCCAGACTGGCTTCACCCTTCTGGCATCACACTCCTGGCCTCAATTGATCCTCCTGCCTCGGGCTCCCACAGCACTGGGATTAGAGGCATAAGCAACTATGCCAGGATCATTTTCTTTTATTTAAATTTGGAAGGATTTATAATAAAAGAAATTTCACTATTATTCATCTTATACTACCTTTGGTATAATGTTTTCTTATATCACAAGAGAATAATTCTTTTATAAATACTTTCTATACATGCATTTTTCTATGCAAGTTTTAGCAGATTGGTCTAGGTGAAAAAAACTTATTTCAAAGAAGTTCTGGAAAGAATACATTTTTCTCCAAATGGGTTTATATAAAGAATATTAAAATTGCATAGTGTAAAATGAAGTATTACACTAAATGTTGACTAAATGTTTTATATGGTTATGCTTCATATCATCATTGAGATTGCAAGTTTCTTGAGGATTGAAATCCACATCTTATTTCTCTTGTAAACTCTGTTATGATAGAATATCTCACAATAACTAATTATTGGACCATGTATTCTTTTTTGCAATATAGGTGGCTAACAATTTTGCTGTTTATTTTTATCTATTTTTGCTTTTTTGAAAATTTTGTTAATAATTGCAATTTACTATTTACTTATAATTATGTTGACCTTAAATCATTTAGAAAGTAAAGTAAATCTCAATTTTCTTCTCTCAGAAGATTTTCAGATAGGTTAAATATAATACTTCATAAGAATGGCTGTCAAAATATTAGACAAATCATGTAAAATATTATAAAAGGCAATATACATGGAAATTAAATCATTTCTAAGACTCACAAAAATGAAGAGAATAAAAAGAAAATCAGCCTTGGCAAAGGAACTGTGAGTCCGTAGTTCCAAATTTCATCAAAGACTTAAAAAACAAAACAAGAAAAAAACAAAGAAACCAGATGCATATTTGAGACCCATCTATGGAAAGTATCCTATATTTTTATGATTTCAACAAAGGTACTAGAATAATAAAATGATTATGCTTCAGTAGGACTCTTAAGTGAATAAGCAAGTTAATATTTTTTTAACACTGTTATTTGAACACTGTCAGTTGATGGTACTTTTGCCATCAGTTAGAAATCAGGATTCCTCTGATCCTAATGGAATTCAGTAAAATACCTTTGAAAAGTTGCAGTTTGCAAGTTTTTTTTTTTTTTTTTTTTTGAGAATAGATACCACTCATAGCTAGATGTGCAAAGTAGGTGCTGTAGTTATGGAGAATTACAAGGAAAGGGATTGCAGAAGTCCTCAGATTTGAACAGGCCACTACAACTGGTAATTTATGGCAGTCTGAAGGCCATATTGGGGGGAGTGCTGCTGGCTTTCCCAATCTATCTGTCTGTCTCTCTCTCCCTTTCTATCATCTACCTCAGCTTAATTGAGGTATAATTTACATACATTAAAACTTAACTGTTTTAAATCAACAGTTGGCTGAATTTTCTTAGTGGTACAGAGTTGTGCAACCGGCACCAAAATCCCTCTGAAAAGTTTACTCCTATACTTCTGCAATTGATCCCCTCCCCTGACCTTTGGCCCTAGGCAGCCACTGATCTGCTTCCTGCTACTTCAGTTTTTCCTCTTCTAGAGTTTCATATACGTGGAATTATATAGTATGTAGTCTGTTGAGTCAGACTTGTTTGATTTAGCATGATGGTTTTGTGATTCATCTATGTTATTTTGAACATTAGTTTTTTTATTGCTAAGTAGTAGTATTATATGGATATATTTCATATTGCTTATACATTTACTTAGGCATTTGGATGGTTTCCAGTTTTTGGCTACTATGATTAATGTTGCATTGAACATTTGTGTACATCTTTGTGTGTTTTCATTTGTCTTGAATGAATATCCAGGAGTAGGATTGCTGGGTCTATGATAAGTGTATGTAAAATTTTGTAAGGTACTACCCTACTATTTCCTAGAGTGGCAGTATCATTTTCCCTTCTTACTAACAATGTGCAATGATTCCAGTGGCTCCACAGTCTCAACAGTGCTTGATGTGATCAATCTTTAAAAATTATAGCCACATCAGTGAAGATGTAGTGATATGTCATTTTGATTTTTAATTTACATTTTCCTGATAGCCAGTAATATTGAGCATCTTTTCATATGCTTCTTTTACATTTGTATATATTCTTTCATGAACTCTCTGCTTAAGCCTTGTGACCATTTTGTAATTGAGTTGTCTTCTAATTACGTGGTAAGAATTCTTTATATATTCTCTCTGTATAAGCCCCTTGTCAGATGTATGTTTTGAAATAATTTTTTTCAGTTCATGGCTTATCTTTTTATTTTCTTAAGTATGTATTTCAAAGACAAAAATATTTTAATTTGATGTTAAAATAATGATTTATAATATTCGGCATGGTCATAATTATTATTTTAAAAATATTAAATTTTAGTTATTCATTACAAATATGTAGAAATATATAGTTTTATTATATGTTGGTCTTTATCCTGCAAACTTATTAATTGATTTATCATGTCTAGTAATTATGTATATTTTGTCAGATTTTCTACACAGATAAACACAGTTTTATTTGTTTTCCAATCTGGGTTACTTTAGTTTTTATTTTTTTATTTGTTTTTAAATTTTATTGCTCCAGTGCAATGTTGAATAGAAAAGGTCAGAGTAAGCTTAAGGGGATATCATCTAAGCTTTACCAAGAAGTATGATGTCAGTTTTAGATTTTCTCAGATCTCCTTTATTGTATTGAGGATCCTAGCTTGCTGAGAATTTTCTTCTCCTTTTCTTCACAAATAAATATTGGATTTTTTTTCAAATGCTTTTTCTCCATCTGTTGAGGTGATCATATGGTTCTTCTTTTTATATGATTAATTCTTAAATGCTGAACAAGTATTGCATTTCCAGGATAAATCTCAATTGGTCATGCTGTATTATGTATATATACTGCTAGATTGGGTTAGCTAAAATTTGTGTTAAGAATTTTTGCATTTGAGACAAGCCTGGACAACATGGTGAAACCCTGTCTCTACTAAAAACACCAAGAATTAGCCGGGTGTAGTGGTGGGCACCTGTAATCCCAGCAACTCAGGAGGCTGAGACAGGAGAATCGCTTGAACCCGGGAAGTGGAGGTTGCAGTGAGCTGACATTGTGCCATTGCCCTCCGGCCTGGGCAACAGAGTGAGACTCAGTCTACAAAATTAAAAAAAAAAAAAAAATTGCATTTGGATTCATGAGAAATATTTGTCTATAGTTTTCTTTTCTTATAATGGTTTTTTCTAGTTTTGTGATCAGTATAAATGCTGGCTTTATAGAATGAATTGGAAAATATTTTCTTCTCTTTAATTTCCTCAGAGACTATGTTGAATTAGTATTATTTCTTCCTTAAAGACTGAGAGAGTTCCCCTCTGAAGCAATCTAGGTCTGGAGATGTCTTTGAAAAAATAAAAGATAAATTCAATTTCTTTAATAGTTATAGAGTTATTGAGGTTATGTATTTCTTCTTTAGTGAAGTTTATTATGTGTCTTCCAGGAAGTTTGTGCATTTTATTTAATTGTCAAATTTATTATCATAAAATTTTTCATATGGATGTTTTTTGAGATGGAGTCTCACTCTGTTGCCCAGGGCTACAGTGCGGTGGCATGATCTTGGCTCACTGCAACCTCGCCTTCCAGGTTTAAGTGATTCTCTTGTCTCAGCCTTCCAAGTAGCTGGGACTATAGAAGCACACCACCACACCCAGCTATTTTTTTTTTTCTTTTTTTTTGTGTGTTTTTAGTAGACACGGGTCTTGCCATGTTGGTCAGGCTGGTCTCGAACTCCTGACCTCAGGAGTTCCATCTGCCTTGACCTCCCAAAGTGTTAGGATTACAGCCATGAGCCAATGTGCCTGGCCAATTATTCATAATATTCTATTCTTATTCTTTTTTTTAAACCAAACTATTTTTGAGATAATTGTAGATTCACATGCAGTCATAAGAGATAATACAGAGATTCCATGATATCTTTACTTAGCTTCTGCCAATATTAGCACCTTGCAAAATTATAGTTCAGTATTGCAACCAGTGTATGTACGTTGATACATTCAAGATGCGTAACATTTTCATTACCATAAGGATTTCTATTGTCACCCTTTTATATCAAAGCCCATCTCCCTTCCTCCCCTCCATCCATGATCTTTGACAACCTTTAATCTGTTCTCTATTTTTATAATTTTGAGTTTGAAGATGTCATATAAGTAGAATCATAGAGTATGTAGCCTATTGGGACTGGCTTTTTTTTTTTTTTTTGATTCAGCATAATTTTCTGGAGATTCACACAGGTTCTTGCATGAATCAATAGGCCATTCTTTTTTATTGCTAAGTAGTGTTCTATGGTATGTGTGTACAACAGTGTAACCATTCATCCTTTTAAGATAGGTGGGTTCTTTCTAGTATTTCTCTCTTATGCGTAAAGCCCCTATAAACTCCTGTGCATAAGTTTTTGTGCAGACATCAGCTTTCATTTCTTTGAGATAGATTATAGGGTTATAAGGTAATTGCATATTTAACTTTTAAAGAAATACCGAAGTATTTTCCAGAATGGTCATACCATTTTGTATTACCACCAGCAATATATAACATTTAATTTCTCCACATCTTTGCCAATATTGGATGTTTTCATTGGTTTTTATTTTAGTGATTCTGGTAGGTATGTAGTGATAACTCGTGACTTTAATTTGCATTTCCCTAATGAATTATGATATTGAATATATTTTCATGTGGTCATTTCCCATAAGAATATCATCTTCAATGAAATGTCTGTTTAGGTCTTTTGCCCATTTCTAATTTGACTGTTTTTTTTTAAACTAAGTTTTGTGAGTTCATTTTTTTAAAATATACTTTAAGTTCTCGGGTACACGTGTACAATGTGCAGGTTTGTTACATAAGTATGCATGTTCCATGTTGGTGTGCTGCACCCATTAACTCGTCATTTACATTAGGTATTTCACCTAATGCTATCCTTCCCACAGTCTCCCATCCCCCATAGGACGCGGTGTATGATGTTCCCCACCCTGTGTGTCCATCTGTTCTCATTGTTCAATTCCCAACTATGAGTGAGAACATGTAGTGTTTGGTTTTCTGTCCTTATGATAGTTTGTTTAGAATGATGATTTTCAGTTTCATCCATGTCCCTGCAAAGGACATGAACTCATCCTTTTTTATGGTTGCATAGTATTCCATGGTGCATATGAGCCACATTTTCTTAATCCCGTCTATCATTGATGGACATTTGGATTGATTCCAAGTCTTTGCTATTGTGAATAGTGCTGCAATAAACATACGTGTCCATGTGTCTCTGTAGCAGCATGATTTATAATCCTTTGGGTATATACCCACTAATAAGATCGCTGGGTCAAATGGTATTTCTAGTTCTAGATCCTTCAGGAATCATCACACTGTCTTCCACAATGGTTGAACTAGTTTACAGACCCACCAACAGTGTAAGTGTTCCTATTTCTCCACATCCTCTCCAGCATCTGTTGTTTCCTGACTTTTAATGATTGCCATTCTAACTGGTGTGAGATGGTATCTCATTGTGGTTTTGATTTGCATTTCTCTTATGACCAGTGATGATGAGCATTTTTTCATATGTCTGTTGACTGCATAAATGTCTTCTTTTGAGAAGTGTCTGTTCATATCCTTTGTCCACTTTTTGATAGGGTTTTTGTTTGTTTTTTTCTTGTAAATTTGTTTAAGTTCTTTGTAGATTCTGAATATTAGCCCTTTGTCAGATGGGTAGATTGTAAAGATTTTCTCCCATTCTATAGGTTGCCTGTTCACTCTGATGATAGTTTCTTTTGCTGTGCAGAAACTCTTTAGTTTAATAAGATCCCATTTGTCGATTTTGGCTTTTGTTGCCATTGCTTTTGGTGTTTTAGTCATGAAGTCTTTGCCCAAGCCTATGTCCTGAATGGTATTGTCTAGGTTTTCTTCTAGGGTTTTTATGGTGTTAGGTCTTACATTTAAGTCTTTAATCCATCTTGAGTTAATTTTTGCATATAGTATAAAGAAGGGATCCAGTTTTAGCTTGCTACATATAGTTAGTCAGTATTCCCAGCACCATTTATTAAATAGAGAATCCTTTCCCCATTTCTTGTTTTGTCACGTTTGTCAAAGATCAGGTGGTTGTAGATGTGTGGTGTTATTTCTGAGGCCTCTGTTCTGTTCCATTGGTCTAAATGACTGTTTTGGTACCAGTACCATGCTGTTTTGGTTACTGTAGCCTTGTAGTATAGTTTGAAGTCAGGTAGGGTGATGCCTCCAGCTTTGTTCTTTTTGCTTAGGATTGTCTTGGCTATACGGACTCTTTTTTGGTTCCATATGAACTTTAAAGTAGTTTTTTCCAATTCTGTGAAGAAAGTCATTAGCTTGATGGGGATGGCATTGAATCTATAAATTACTTTGGGCAGTATGGCCATTTTCATGATATTGATTCTTCCTATCCATGAGCATGGTATGTTCTTCCATTTGTTTGTGTCCTCTTTTATTTCACTGAGAAGTGGTTTGTAGTTCTCCTTGAAGAGATCCTTCACATCTCTTGTAAGTTGGATTCCTAGGTATTTTATTGTTTTTGTAGTAATTGTGAGTGGGAGTTCACTCATGATTTGACTCTCTGTTTGTCTATTATTAGTGTATAAGAATGTTTGTGATTTTTTCACATTGTATTTGTATCCTGAGACTTTGCTGAAGTTGCTTATCAGCTTAAGGAGATTTTGGGCTGAGATGATGGGGCTTTCTAAATATACAATCATATCATCTGCAAACAGGGACAATTTGACTTCCTCTTTTCCTAATTGAATACCATTTATTTCTTTCTCTTGCCTGATTGCCCTAGCCAGAACTTCCAACACTATGTTGAATAGGAGTGGTGAGAGAGGGCATCCCTGTCTTGTGCCAGTTTTCAAAGGGAATTTTTCCAGTTTTTGCCCATTCAGTATGATATTGGCTGTGGGTTTGTCATAAATAGCTCTTATTTTGGGATATGTTCCATCAATAGCTAGTTTATTGAGAGCTTTTAGCATGAAGGGCTGTTGAATTTTGTCAAAGGACTTTTTTGTATCTATTGAGATAATCATGTGGTTTTTGTCATTGGTTCTGTTTATGTGATGTATTATGTTTATTGATTTGCATATGTTGAACCAGCCTTGCACCCCAGGAATGAAGCAGCCTTGATCGGATAAGCTTTTTAATGTGCTACTGGATTTGGTTTGCCAGTGTTTTATTGAGGATTTTTGCATTGATGTTCATCAGGGATATTGGCCTAAAATTCTCTTTTTTGTTGTTGTGTCTCTACCCGGGTTTGGTATCAGGATGATGCTAGCCCTATAAAATGAGTTAGGGAGGATTCCCTCTTTTTTTATTGATTAGAATAGTTTCAGAAGGAATGGTACAAGCTCCTCTTTGTACCTCTGGTAGAATTCGGCTGTGAATTCCTCTGGTCCTGGACTTTTTTTGGTTGGTAGGCTATTAATTATTGCCTCAATTTCAGAACCTGTTATTGTCTATTCAGAGATTCAGCTTCTTCCTTGTTTAGTCTTGGGAGGGTGTATGTGTCCAGGAATGTATCCATTTCTTCTAGATTTTCTAGTTTATTTGCATAGAGGTATTTATAGTATTCTCTGATGGTAGTTTGTATTTCTGTGGGGTCAGTGGTGATATCCCCTTTATCATTTTTTATTGAATCTATTTGATTCTTCTCTTCCTCATTAGTCTTGCTAGTGGTCTATCTATTTTGTTGATCTTTTGAAAAAAACCATCTCCTGGATTCATTGATTTTTTTGAAGGATTTTTTTGTCTCTATCTCCTTCAGTTCTGCTTTGGTTCTGCTCTGATCTTAGTTATTTCTTACCTTCTGTTAGCTTTTGAATTTGTTTGTTCTTGCTTCTCTAGTTATTTTAATTGTGATGGTAGGGTGTTTATTTTAGATCTTTCCTGCTTTCTCTTGTGGGCATTTAGTGCTATAAATTTCCCTCTACACACTGCTTTAAATGTGTCCCAGAGATTCTGGTACATTGTGTCTTTGTTCTCATTGGTTTCAAAGAACATCTTTATTTCTGCCTTCATTTCATTATTTACCCAGTAGTCATTCAGGAGCAGGTTGTTCAGTTTCCATGTAGTTGTGTGGTTTTGAGTGGGTTTCTTAATCCTGTGTTCTAATTTTATTGCACTGTGTTCTGAGAGACAGTTTGTTGTGATTTCTGTTCTTTTACATTTGCTGAGGAATGTTTTGCTACCTGTTATGTGGTCAGTTTTAGAATAAGTGTGATGTGGTGCTAAGAATGTATATTTTCTTGATTTGGGATGTAGAGTTCTGTAGATGTCTATTAGGTCTTCTTAGTCCAGAGCTGAGTTCAAGTGCTGGAGATCCTTGTTAACCTTCTGTCTCATTGATCTGTCTAATATTGACAGTGGAGTATTAAAGTCTCTGATTATTATGTGTGGAAGTCTAAGTCTCTTTGTATGTCTCTAAGGATTTGCTGTATGAATCTGGGTGTTCCTGTATTGGGTGCATATATATTTAGGATAGTTAGCTCTTCTTGGTGAATTGATCCCTTTATCATTATGTGGTGACCTTCTTTGTCTCTTTTGATCTTTGCTGGTTTAAAATCTGTTTTATCAGAGACTAGGATTGCAACCCCTGCTTTGTTTTGCTTTCCATTTGCTTGGTAGATCTCCCTTCATCCCTTTATTTTGAACCTATGTGTGTCTTTGCACGTGAGATGGGTCTCCTGAATACAGCATACTGATGAGTCTTGACTCTTTATCCAATTTGCCAGTCTGTGTCTTTTAATTGGGGCATTTAGCCAATTTACGTTTAACGTTACTGTTAATGTTGTTATGTTTGAACTTGAGCCTGTCATTATGATGTTAGCTGGCTATTTTGCCAATTAATTGATGCAGTTTCTTCATAGTATCAATGGTCTTTACCATTTGGCATGTTTTTGCAGTGGCTGGTACCAGTTGTTCCTCTCCATGTTTAGCACTTCCTTCAGGAGCTCTTGAAAGGCAGGCCTGGTGGTGACAAAATCTCTCAGCATTTGCTTATCTGTAAGGGATTTTATTTCTCTTTCTCTTAAGAAGCTTAGTTTGGCTGGTTATAAGATTCTGGATTGAAAATTCTTTTCTTTAAGAATGTTGACTATTGGCCCCCATTCTCTTCTTACTTGTAGGACTTCTGCCGAGAGATCCTCTGTTAGTCTGATGGGCTTTCCTTTGTGGGTAACCCAACCTTTCTCTCTGGCTGCCCTTAACATTTTTTCCTTCATTTCAACCTTGGTGAATCTGATAATTATGTGTCTTGGAGTTGCTCTTCTTGAGGAGTATCTTTCTGATGTCCTCTGTATTTCCTGAATTTGAATGTTGGCCTGCCTTGCTAGGTTGGGGAAGTTCTCCTGGATAATATCCTGAAGAGTGTTTTCTAACTTGGTTCTATTCTCCCTGCCACTTACCGATACACCAGTGAAATGTGTATTTGGTCTTTTCACATAGTCCCATATTTCTTGGAAGCTTTGTTGGTTTTTTTTTTTTTCACTCTTGTTTTTTTTTTTTTATTTTTTATTTTTTTTATTTTTGAGACTGAGTCTCACTCTGTTGCCCGGGCCGGAGTGCAGTGGCCAGATCTCAGCTCACTGCAAGCTCTGCCTCCCACGTTTACACCATTCTCCTGCCTCAGCCTCCCGAGTAGCTGGGACTACAGGCGCCCGCCACCTCGCCCGGCTAGTTTTTTGTATTTTTTAGTAGAGACGAGGTTTCACCGTGTTAGCCAGGATGGTCTCGATCTTCTGACTTCATGATCCACTCGTCTCGGCCTCCCAAAGTGCTAGGATTACAGGCTTGAGCCACCGCGCCCGGCTTTTTCACTCTTTTTTCTCTAATCTTGTGTTCTCACTTTATTTCATTAATTTGATCTTCAGTCACTGATATCCTTTCTTCCACTTGATTGAGTCAGCTATTGAAGCTTATGCCTGCATCATGAAGTTCACGTGTCATGGCTTTCAGCTCCATCAGGTCATTTAAGGTTTTCCCTACACTGTTTATTCTAGTTAGCCATTCCTCTAACCTTTTCACAAGGTATTTAGTTTCCTTGTGATGGGTTAGAACATGCTCCTTTAGCTTGGAGAAGTTTGTTATTACCGACCTTCTGAAGCCTACTTCTGTCAACTCGTCAAACCCATTCTCTGTCCAGTTTTGTTCCCTTGCTGGTGAGGAGCAGGGATCCTTTGGAGGAGAAGGGGTGCTCTGTTTTTTGGAATGTTCAGCTTTTCTGCTCTGGTTTCTCCCCATCTTTGTGGTTTTATCTACCTTTGGGCTTTGATGTTGGTGACCTACAGATGGGGTTTTGTTGTGGATATCCTTTTTGTTGATGTTGATGCTATTCCTTTCTGTTTGTTAGTTTTCCTTCTAACGGTTAAACCCATCAGTTGCAGGTCTGTTAGCATTTGCTGGAGGTCTACTCCAGACCCTGTTTGCCTGGGTGTCACCAGCGGAGGTTGCAGAACAGCAAATGTTGCTGCCTGATCCTTCCTCTGGAAGCTTCGTCCCAAAGTGGCACCCGCCTGTTTGAGGTGTCTATCGGCCCCTAATGGGACGTTTTTCCCAGTCAGTCTACACAGGGGTCAGGGACCCACTTGAGGAGGCAGTCTATCTGTTCTCGGAACTCAAATGCCATGCTAAGAGAACCACTGCACTCTTCAGAGCCACCAGAAAGGGATGTTTAAGTCTGAAGAAGCTGTCTGCTGCCTTTTGTTCTATGCCCTGCCCCCCGAGGTGGAATCTATAGAGGCAGTGGGCCTTGCTGAGCTGCAGTGGGCTCCATCCAGTTCATGCTTCCTGGCCTCTTTGTTTACACTGTGAGGTACTCAAGCCTCAGCAATGGCGGATGCCCCTCCCCCCATCAAGCTGTGGCATCACAGGTCGATCTCAGTAATTAAGGCTCTGTGGGCATGGAACCCACCGAGCCAGGCACGGGAGGGTATCTCCTGGTCTGCAGGTTGCTAAGACTGTTGGAAAAGCACAGTATTTAGTCAGGAGTGTACAATTTCTCTGGGTACAGTCTGTCATGGCTTCCCTTGGCTAGGAAAGAGAAATCACTCAACTCCTTGTGCTTCCTGGTTGAGGTGATACCCTGCCCTGCTTCAGCTTGCCCTCTGTGGGCTGCACCCACTGTCCAACCTGTCCCAATGAGACGAGCCAGGTACCTCAGTTGGAAATGCAGGAGTCACCCGTCTTCTGTGTTGATCTTGCTGGGAGCTGCAGACCAGAGTGTTCCTATTTGGCCATCTTGGAAGCAACTCCGGGAGTTCATTTTACATTCCCATATTGTTCTTTTGTTGGATATATGGTTTGCTAATATTCTCTCCATATCTATAGTTTTCATTTTCACTCCTTTGTAGGGCTTTTTGCAGATCAAAAATACTTAATTTGAAGTTCAGTTTATCAGAATTTCTTCTGTGGGTAGTGCTTTTGGTGTCAAAGCTAAAAACTCTGCTGATCCCTAGCTCTCAAATTTTCTTCTATTTTTTAATGCAAGTTTTATAGTTGTACATTTTACGATTAAGTCAGTGATCCATTTTGAGTTAATTTCTTTCTTAGGTGTAAGACTTAAGTTTCACTTTTTTCCCTGTGCATATCCAGTTGCTCCAACACTTTGTTGGAACGGCTATTATTTCTCCATTAAAGAAGGCATATTTGTGTAGGTCTGTTTCTGTGTTCTCTATTCTAGTCCATTGATCTATATTTCAGTCCCTCATTTTAGCTATTTGAGTTCTTTTCTATATAAAATTTTATAATTATCTTGTCTACATCTAGAGAAAATCTTGTTGTTACTTTATTAGGAATTGTGTTAAAACTTTATGTCAATTTGGAGAGAACTGACATATTTTCGATACAGTGTCTTCCAATTCATGAACACTGTATGTCTTTATATTTGTTTAGATCTTTGATTTATTTTATCAGCATTTTGTAGTTTTTACATGTCCTATACATGTCTTGTTAGATTTATACCTAAGTGTTTCATGTTTTGACTAATTTTAAATTATGTTGTATGTTTAATTTTAGCATCCATGTAATCATTGCTATTACACAGAACAGAAATGTAATCAATTTTTAATGTTTATCTTGTATTCTGTAAACTTCTAAATTATTTTATTCTACATTTTTTGGACAGATTTCTTGGGACTTCCTACACAGACAGTCATGTCATCTGCAAAAAGGGAGAGTTTTTGTTTTTCTTGTTTACTGATCTATGTGTCTTTCACATCCTTTCGTTTCTTTATTACACTGGCTGAAACTTCCAGCACTATGTTGAATAAGAAATAGTGGAATCAGGCATCCCTGCTTTGTTCCCAGTCTTAGGGGGAAAGCATTCAGTCTTTCATTATTAAGTATAATATAACGGCGCTGTTACGTTTTATGTTGATATTATTTGTCAAACTGAGGAATGTGAAAGTTTTTAACCATGAATGAGTGATGGATTTTGTCAAATACTTTTCTGCTTCAATTTATTTATTATTTTTCTTCTTTAGTCTGTTAGTATGGTAGACTACAGTAACTGATTCTTTAGTAATGAACCAGCTCAAGTAGATCTCATTTGATCATGGTAAGTAATTTTTAAAAATATATTGCTGAATTATATTTTCTGTATTTTGCTAAGGAGTGTTGCATCTATATTCATGAGTGATGTTGTTCTATTGTTTGTTGTTACTTTGCATTTTGTCTGATTTTGGTATCAGGGAAATGCTAGCTTCATAAAATGAATTGGGAAATGTTCCCCTCTATTCTATTTTCAGGAAGAGATTATGTAGAATTGGTTTTAATTACCTAAGCAGTTCATAGAATTCTCCAAAATCATCTTGTCCTGGAGATTTCTTTTTTGGGCGGAGCTTTAAACTTATTAATTCAATTTCATTAATTATTTTGGAACTATTCAAATTGTCTGTTTTTTTAATCGGGTAAGTTGTGGGGTCTGTGTTTTTTAAATAATTGGTCTATTTTAACAAATTTGTCAAATTTATGAGTTAGAGTTGTTCACAGTATTTCATTATTACCCTTTTGATGTATCCAAGTCTGTAATAATGCACCTTTTTCATTCCTGATTATGGTAATTTCTGTCTTTTCTTTCTGTCAGTCTTGTTGAAGATTAATTTTATTGTTATTTTTAAACAACCAACTCTCTTTCTTTGATTTTCTTTTTTTCTGTTTTTAATTTCAGTGTTCTCTGCTCTTGATTATTGCCTTCCTTCTGCTTTTTTTTTTTTCATTCTTTCATGTTTGGAGGCAGGAACTTAGAGTGTTGATTTAAGATGTTTTCTATTTTCTGATTTTGTTTAGAATTAGGGTTCATTTGTTCAACGATTAAAGTCCTACGTGATCTGAGTTCAGATCGGAGTAATCCAGTAGGCATTTAGTGCTATATATTTTCTTCTCAGCATTGCTTTAGCTGTGTCTCATAAAGTTTAATATGTTTCATTTTTCCTTTTCATTCAATTCAACGTAATTTAAAAATTTCCCTTGAGACTTCCTCTTTCTCATGTGGTTATTAGAAGTATATTATTTTGTTTCTAAGATTTTGGGTATCTTCTTTTCATACTGATTTCTAGTTTGATTACACTGTGGCTGGAGTGCGCACTCTATATGAGGTCAATTATTTTAAGCATGTTAAGGCCTAGGATTTTGTCTATCTTGATATATGTTCTGTGGACAATTTAAAAGAATGCTTTTGTGTGGAGTGTTCTATAAATGTCAATTTTATTCTTATGGTTGATGGCATTGTTCAGTTCTTCTACATTATTGTTTTTCTGCCTACTTCCATTAATTTCTGAGAGGGGTGTTGAAGTTTCCATCTATAATTATTGATTTGTCTATTCCTGTTTTTAGTTATGTCAGTGTTTCTTTACCTATTTTGCAGCTCTGTTTGGAGCATCCAAATGCAGGATTGCTTGTCTTCTTGTTATACTGCTTCTTTTACCATAACATCTCTGATAATTTGCTTTGAAATCTACTTTATTTAATATTAGTGTAGCTGTTCTTGCTTTCATATAAATAATGTTTGCGTGATATATCCTTTTCCATCTTTTTACTTTCAACTTGCCAGTATCTTTATGTTAAAGTGAGTTTCTTATAGATGACATACAGCTGGTTATGTTTTTCAATTCACTCTGCCAACCTCTGTCTTTTAATTGATATATAAAGGCCATTTATGTATGTAATTATATGTTAGGCTTCAGTCTGTCATTTTAATTTTGGTGTTCTATTTCTCTTTGTTTTTCATTCCTCTGTTTTTTTTTCTGACTTCTTCTGGGTTATTTGAACAGTTCCATTTCTAGATATCTATAGTGTGTTTCAGTGTATCTCTTTCTATAGCTATTCCAATTATTTTCAATTATTATACCGTATATACATAAGTTATCACTATCTATTGTATCATTTTACAGATTATAGTGAATTGTAGATATCTTATCTCCCTTTCTGTCACTTTACTTTCTCATTTTTAATAGAATCTTATAAATATTAATGTATATTAATTGAAACCACATCAGACAGTGTTGTAATTTTGCTTCAACTGCCAAACATAATTTAGGAAACTCTGTAGGAGAAGGGAAATATATTTACTCATAATTTTTACTCTTCTGATTTTTTATTCCTTGCTGATGTTCCAAAATTCTGTTATTATTTTCTCTCTGTTTAGAAAACTTCTTTTACTCATTCTTTTAATTAAGGTCTGCTGAGGACAAATTTTCTTGGTTTTTCTTCATCTAAGAATGTCTAGATTTCTCCATCATTCACTGGATGTACTGTATTCACTGGGTATAGGATTCTGGTTTGACAATTCTTTTCTTTAAGCTCTTGAAAAATATTGTGTTACTTTCATCTGGCCTCCATGGTTTCTGATGAAAATTGCCTGTCTTTTTAATTATTATTATTATTATTACTATTATTTGAGACAGTCTCGCTCTGTCTCCCAGGCTGGAGCGCAGTGGTGCAATCTCAGCTCACTGCAGACTCTACCTCTGGGATTCAGGCTATTCTCCTGCCTCAGCCTCCCGAGTAGCTGGGACTACAGGCACCCGCCACTATGCCTGGCTAATTTTTTTGTTTTTTTGTATTTTTAGTAGAGACAGGGTTTCACCGTGTTAGCCAGGATGGTCTCGATTTCCTGACCTCGTGATCGGCTGGTCTCAGCCTCCCAAAGTGCTGGGATTACAGGCGTGAGCCACTGCGCCTGGCCTTAATTATTATTTTTTGTTGTGTAAGACATTTCTCTCACCTTGCCTTCAAGATTTTTTTTTTTCCTTTTTTTGCATGTTTCAATATGATGTAGCATGATGTGGATTTCTTTCTTTTCTTTCTTTCTTTTCTTTCTTTTTCTTTTTCTTTCTTTTTTTTTTTCTTTTTGACAGAGTCTTGCTCTGTGGCCCAGGCTGCAGTGCGGTGGCACCATCTTGGCTCACTGCAACCTCCGCCTCCCGGGTTTGAGCAATTCTCCTGCCTCAGCCTCCCAAGTAGCTGGGACTACAGGCACATGTCACCACACCCGGCTCACTTCTGTGTTTTTATGTAGAGATACAGTTTTGCTCTGTTGCCCAGTCTCCTGGGCTCGAGTGATTCAACCTGCCTTCGCTTTCCAAAGTGCTTGGATTACAGGTGTGAGAGCCACTGCATCTCGCCAGATTTATTTTCTTGTCTTTTTTTTTTTTTTTTTTTTTTTTTTTTTTAATTCTACTCATTCACCTTCTTAAAACTGTAGATTTGGGTCTTTTGCAAAATTTTGGAAATTTTTAATCATTAATTCTTTGTTAACTCTTTCAGCTCGTTTTTCTCTTCCCTGAGACTCCAATAACATGAACATTATTACACTTCCATAGTAAGGTATAACAGTCTCTGAGACCGTTTTTCATAGCCTAGGTTAAGTATTCAAAAATATTTTTACATCATACCTCCTCTAGTTTATGACTTCACTTCTGTTTTAACATCAGGTTAATTTGTTGTACAAATTTAAAGGTAAATTGTCATATCTCTTTTTGATCTTGAAAATTAAGAATCCCAGGTATTTTCTATTTTATAAGAATAATGGATTTTTTTTTGTAATAACAAATATAAAATAATTAATATGCTTTTCTCATATGTATATAAATTAAACTATGATAAATCAAGCAAATGATTTTCCCCCAGTGCATAGATTCAATTATAGCCAAAAGAAACTGAAGGTCAGTATCTTGGAGGTTGTGATAAAAAGATGGAGATATATGAAAAAAACTTTTTGTATTGGATATGTGACAATTGCTTAGAGGTGCTTAGAATAGTATGTATATTAGACACTGAATGAGATATGCTGATAGGGTGAATAGAAAGAAGCACTATATAAGTTCTTAATTGATAATAACTCTGCTTCTGCTTTTTCTAACTCAGTTTATGTTCAGGGTTATTGTGTTGAAATTAATTATGGGTAATTGCTTCCAGGCTGCATAGGGAGGAGTGAAGTGATTGATTAATAATATTTTCCATGGATATATGTATGAAGGGACTGGTAGCATTCTATCTATGGTGTAGGAAATGAAAAGGTCATTTCATTTGGCAGATACTGTGGTAACCTCTACTTAGCAATTTTTCTTTCTCTTTAATATTGCCGGCGGGACTCACCTTCCTGCCATAACATAGAATGATAATGCCAGATACTTGATTTTCTAGCCTGCTCTTGGAAATGTGCATGTGATTCAATTCTGGCCAAAGGAAGCTGAGGGCCAATATCTTGGAGTTGTGATAAAACAACACAGATACATGAAGAAACCCTTTTCCTCTTAGATATGTGACAATTGCTTAGAGATGCTTAGAGTTTCTGTGGTTCATGTGTTACCTTGAAGGGAAGACCAAAAGAGTTGTAGACAAGGTACCCCAAGACCTTAACATTCTTGAGTCAATAAATTAGTACTGTTCTCATCTTTCTCCTTACTTCTGGCTATGTAAGGAAAACCACGATTGTTGGAGTTACTGTTTCTCAAATATTAATATGAATATGAATTACTTGAGGATCTTGCTAAAATGAAGATTTGGATTCAGTGTTACTGGGTTAGAGCCCAAGACTTTACATTTTGAATTCATTTGTAGGTGATTCTGATACTATTTTATGGGCCATACATTGTGTAGTAAAGGATTAAGCCATTTTGATCAGGACTTTTCAGAACTGAAACATCATGAGAGTCACTGAGCTTATAGCAGCAAAAGAGTCTGGCAAAAAACAAAAAACAAAAAACAAAACAAAACAAAAATATCATAACTTTTAAGGAATTTGGTGATAGAATAAGAGTTGAAAGATATTTCAGGCTAAATACAATAGTGTGCTGATAAATGTTTAACAACTAGCTCTGTGAGGGTCAAAAAGGCCTGGATATTTTTTTAAAAAGGTCTCTAGGGAAAAAAGAAAGCCATGCCAATTTCTATCATGTAAGTACTACCACCATGTCTGATTTCAAACTCCTAACATACCATCACAGAAAGTTAAGTTGGGAAGAGATATGTACACTTGGCTCTTGTGATCCGATACCAGTCAGCTCTACCACACCACTGGGTACATAAATCATATTCCATTAAATTCACTAAACACCAAAGAATGCTCTGATTTGAAAAACAATATTTCTTGTTCTAATTATAAAATAACCTACATTTACACAGACAGTAAACTTGAGTATAAAGAAGAAATCCAAAATAACTCAAAAACCTTTCAGATAAATTATCCTTAACAATTTGGTAAATATCACTCTAAGTCAGGGTTCTTAATTGTAAGCAATAGAAGCTGATTCTGTTTTAATTAAATAGGACACTAATTTATTAAGTAAATATTGGGTAGTTTAGAGAATTTTGGAGAAGTCAGGAGAGTCAGGTTTACTAAGCAGCCAGGGGAAATAGCCCAAACCCAGAACATTTTCAGTAGGAGGAACTCTTCCTTGCTGCTGCCAAACACAATACTCCCTGACTTTTACCTCTTTGGACAGTAGCTCTCGAGCCAGTCTTCGACAATAGCATAGACTAATTTCCATGTCTATGCCTTAACTGTGAAGAAACTTGGGAAAAGGAGTATTGGCTCCTAAATTTTGAAGGTCACTCTTGCCTCTCACCAGGAGTTAAAAGGGAGAAAATTTCCCTAATACTGGATGGATGTTGAGTAGTCAAAGAATACACTTTCACCATTATATTAAGATTGAAATCTTATAAAATAGTTATAGACTTTGAATTTTTACATTAGTTATTATATCATGAACATTTTTGTCATTATGTATTCTTTTGAGCATTTTTTACTACTAATTCAAGATACGGTTATGTGAGCATGGGTTTAATGATTGCATAATTTTCTACCAGGTACTACTTCCCAATTACACAAGTTTCAGGGTGTTTTGTTTTGTTTTTTTTTTTCCTGAAAATTTTAATCCTTTAAAATATCTTTACACTCCTTTGCAACTTTCAATTTCAGTGACAACTATTTGACTTCATATCATCAATCAATCTGTGAATTAACTTTCTTGGTTCCTTAATCTTAGTATACTCTTTCATAATTTAAAACAGTTCAACCATTTAAAAATTTTTGGTATGTAACTTTAAAGAGTGTCTCTTTCCAAAGACGAAATGCCTTTGTGGCATCTAGCATACAAATGATGCTGTAATGTCACTTTCTAGGTATCTATCAGAGTTGGCCCAAGTTTTGTTTTTCCCTCCTTTTTTCTTCTTCTCTTCTCTTTTCTCTTTCTCTCTCTCTTTCTCCCTCCTTCCTTTCTTCCTTTCCTTCCTTCCCCATCCATCTTTCTTTCTTTCTTTCTCTCTCCTTTCTCCTCCCTCCCTCCCTCCTCCTCCTTTGCTTCCTCCCTCCCTCCTCCTCCTTCCCTCCCTCCCTCCCTCCTCCTCCTTTGCTTCCTCCCTCCCTCCTCCTCCTTCCCTCCCTCCCTCCCTCCTCCCTCCCTTCCTCCTCCTCCTTCCCTCCCTCCTCCTCCTTCCCTCCCTCCCTCCTCCCTCCCTCCTCCTCCCTCCCTCCCTCCTCCCTTCCTCCTCCTCCTTCCCTCCCTCCCTCCTCCCTCCCTCCTCCTCCTTCCCTCCCTCCCTTCCTCCTTCCCTCCCTCCTCCTCCTTCCCTCCCTCCCTCCTCCTCCCTCCCTCCCTCCCTCCTCCTCCTTCCCTCCCTCCTCCTCCCCTCCCTCCCTCCTCCTCCTTCCCTCCCTCCTCCTCCCCTCCCTCCCTCCTCCTCCCTCACTCCCTCCTCCTCCTTCCCTTCCTCCCTCTCTCCTCTTCCCTCCCTCCTCCTCCCTCCCTCCCTGCTTCCTCCTCCCTCCTCCCTCCCTCCTCCTTCCCTCCTCCTCCTTGCCTCCCTCCCTCCTCCTTCCCTCCCTCCTCCTTCCCTCCCTCCTCCTTCCCTCCCTCCTCTTTCCCTCTTTCCCTCCTCCTCCTTGCCTCCCTCCCTCCTCCTTCCCTCCCTCCCTCCTCCTCCTTCCCTCCCTCCCTCCTCCTCCTTCCCTCCCTCCCTCCTCCTCCTTCCCTCCCTCCTCCTCCCCTCCCTCCTCCTACCCCCTCCCTCCTCCTCCCCTCCCTCCTCCTCCCCTCCCTCCTCCTCCCCTCCCTCCTCCTTCCCTCCCTCCTCCTTCCCTCCCTCCTCCTTCCCTCCCTCCTCCTCCTTCCCTACCTCCTCCTCCTTCCCTCTCTCTCTCCTCCTTCCCTCTCTCTCTCCCTCTTTCCTTCCTTTTTTCTTTCCTTCTTTTTGGCTAGCTTCCTTCTTTCCTTCCTTCCATCCATCTATCTTTTCTTTTCTTTTGCTTTCTCTCTTTCTTCCTCCCCTTTCTTCCCTCCCTCCTTCCCTTCCTCCCTCCCTCCCTCCCTCCCTCCCTCCCTCCCTCCCTTCCTTCCTCCCTCCCTCCCTCCCTTCCTTCCTCCCTCCCTCCATCCCTTCCTTCCTCCCTCCCTCCATCCCTTCCTTCCTCCATCCTTCTCTCCCTTCCCTTCCCTCCCCTCCCCTCCCCTGTCCTCCCCTCCCCTGTCCTCCACTCCCCTGTCCTCCACTCCCCTCTCCTCCCCTCCATGTGTTGTGTGAACAGTAACCATGTATATCTAAAGAGATATTATGCTGGTATAAAATGTGGTTACTGAATGATAACCAAACTGGTTTCATTATACTAAGAGTTCTCAGATTACCAGTATATCCCAGAACTCATTCTTTTTTTAATTACTTGTTCATAATTTCATCATGAAGAAAGCTAAGAGTTTGTTTTGTATTGCTAAATTCCTTCAACTGCTTACACAAAATGATATTGAATGGTTTGAATCAATGCTGAATGACAGAAAAGGAAAAACATAAGTTACTATTTGACTTGTCTAAGTTAGCAAGTATATTTAATGTATGTTAAGCAGTTTAATTTATGCAAATTATATCTAGTTTATTATTTCATACTGTCCTTCAGTCTGTCATTTTTAATTTAGGTATTTTTCATTATATTAATAGTGAAACTTTTAACAGAGGTTTTCCAATAAAAAAGATTATAATAAACTATATAATTATAGATAAAATGATAAATTGATAAAATAATCAATTGATAAATTTATGACAAAATGATAAATTGTTTTGAAAGCCACATGGAAAGTAACAGTTTCTTTAAATGTGGCAGAATCATGAAATATTAAATTTTTTCTGAACTTATTGGAAAGAAAGTCATTCATTTAATTGAAAATCATTTTCATTAATTTGGATTTTAACTGTTTATGATACTAAGACATTTTATCTTAATTCAAACTAATTTTAGATGGTACTACCACTGCTAAGCTTAGCATTTAAAAATATACACAAAACTATAGGCCTACTTAATTAAGAAAATTTCTCTATTTTCAGAGAGGAGAAACTTTTTAAGAAGCTAGTAATAACATTTCTTCAGTTTCTTTAATTCGGTTCCAACACTTTGGAATTTAGACACTTAAAAAATCTAGGATATTTTTAGAATAATCATAAGCAGCCAGGCATGGTGGCTCACGACTGTAATCCCAGCACTTTGGGAGGCTGAGGCAGGTGGATCACAAGGTCAGGAGATTGAGACCATCCTGGCTAACACGGTGAAACCCTGTCTATACTAAAATCACACAAAAAAATTAGCTGGGCATGGTGGCGAGCACCTGTAGTCCCAGCTACTCGGGAGGCTGAGGCAAGAGAATGGTTGAACCCTGGAGGCAGAGCTTGCAGTGAGCCGAGATTGCGCCACTGCACTCCAGCGTGGGCAACAGAGCGAGACTCCGTCTCAAAAAAAAAAAAAAAAAAAAAAAAAAAAGAATAATCTATTATCATCATTAAGCCTCTAGAATTAAAGAAATGAGGAAGTAGTATGGCAAAGATTAAGATATCTTAAAAATTTTTCCTTCATTAATTGTGTAAGACAGTCCTAACCAGAGCTTGAATCTGAAAATTAGGCAGAGAAGTGGAAGCAATTAGGAAATACCCAATGTAAATTCTAGAACTGAAAAATATGATAACAGTAATTTAAAAATGCAAGGCATAAATTGCCTGCAGATTAAACAAGACATTGTTGAAAAGAAAATACATGACCTGGAACACAGGTCACAAGGAAATAGCCAGATTCAAGCTCTGGTTAGGACTGCCAGTATTATGTTGAAAAAGGTATGAAAGCAGGCACCCTTGTCCTGTTCCAGATCTTAGAGCACAAATTATCAATTTTCTTCCATTAATTACAATGTTAACTATGAGATTGTCATGTGCGGCCTTTATTATTTTGAGATATCCTTCTAACCCAGTTTGTTGAAGGTTTTTATAATAAAGATATTTTGAGTTTTATTGAATCTCTTTTCAGCATCTATTAAAATGCTTATATGGCTTTTGTTTTCAGTTAATGTGATGTATCATGTTTATTGATTTGCTTATGTTGAACTATCGTCGCATCTCTTAGATAAATCCCACTTAGTCACAATGAGTGATCTTTTTAATACTTACTTAAATTTGACTTGCTGATATTTTGTTGAGATTTTCATATCTATGTTCATTATGAATATTGACCTGTAGTTTTCTTGTTTTTATGGTGTCCTTTTCTGGCTTTGGTATCAGGGTAATGCTGGCCTCATAGAATGAGTGGGGAACTATTCTTTCTTCATTTTTAAAAAGAGTTCAACTAGAATTGCTATTAATTATTCTTTTAGTATTTGGTAAAATTCAGCAGTAAAGGCATCAGGTCCTTTGATGGGTGACTTTTTTATTATGGCTTCAGTTTTGTTGCTTATTATTGGTTTGCTGAGGTTTTCTATTTCTTCTGGTTTAATCTTGGTAGGTTGTATGCATCCAGGAATTTATCTATTTCTTCTAGGTTTTCAAATTTGTTGGAGTATAGTTGTTCATAATAGCCTCTGATGATTCTTTGTATTTTGATGGTCTTGATTGTTGTGTCTCCATTTTCCTTTCTCATTTTACTTTTATTTTTGGAGGCATGTAGGCATATATATTTATGGGGTACATGAGATGTTTTAATACAGACATACATTGTGACATAGGTATATCATGGAAAATACAGTGTCCATTCCTTCAAGCATTTATCCTTTGAGTTACAAACAATCGAATTATGCCCTTTAAGTAATTTTAAAATGTACAATTAAGTTACTATTGACTATAGTTACCCTATTATGCTATTAAATGGTAGTTCTTATTCTTTTTTTTCTATTTTTTTAATATCCATAAACCATCCCCATCTCTACTCACCCAGTCTCCTACTACCCTTCCCAGTCTTTGGTAACCCTCCTTCTACACTCTGTGTTCATGAGTTCAATTGTTTCAATGTTTAGATCCTACAAATAAGTGAGAACATGTGATATTTATCTTTCTGTGGCTAGCTTATTTCACATAGTATAATGATCTCCAGTTCCATCTATGTTCTTGCAAATCACTGGATCTCATTCTTTTTTATGGCAGAATAGTACTCCATTGTGTATATGTACCACATTTTCTTTATGTATTCATCTGTTGATGGGCACAGGTTGCTTCCAAATCTTCACTGTTGTTAACAGTGCTGCAACAAGCATGGCAGTGCAGATATCTCATCAATATACTGCTTTTCTTTCTTTTAGGTATATACACAGTAGTGGCATTGCTGGATCACATGCTAGCTCAATTTTTAGCTTTTTAAGGAAATTCCAAGGTGTTTTCCACAGTGGTTGTACTAATTTACATTCTCACCAGTGGTGTACAAGGGTTCCCTTTTCTCCAGATCCTCACTGACATTTGTAATTGACTTGTCTTTTGGATATAAGTCATTTTAACTGGGGCGTGATTATATCTCATTGTAGCTTTGACTTGCACTTTTCTGATGATCAGTGCTGTTGCGTACCTTTTCATATGCCTGATTGCCATTCGTAGGTCTTGATGAATGTCTATTCAAGTATTTTGCCTAGTTTTTTATTGGATTATTCCTTTTTTTTTTTTTGCAGTTGTTTGAACCCCTTATATATTGTGATTACTAATGCCTTGTCAGATACGTAGTTTGCGAATATTTTCTCACTTTCTGTGGGTTGTCTCTTCACTTTGCTGATTGTATCCTTTGTTGTGCAGAAGATTGTTAACTTGATGTGATCCCATTTGTCTATTGCTTTGGTTTCCTGTGCTTGTAGGGTATTGCTCAGGAAATTTTTGCACAGACTGATGTCCTGGAGAGTTTCCCAGTGTTTTCTTGTAGTAGTTTCATAGTTTGAGGTCTTAGATTTGTTTAATTAATTTTGATTTGATTTTCATGTGAGAGACAGGAGTATAGTTTCATGTCTTTGCATATGGATGTCCAGCTTTCCCGGCACCTTTTATTGAAGAGACTGTCTTTTCTCCAGTGTGTATTCTTGGCACCTGTGTCAAAAATGAGTTCACAGTAGGTTTGTGGACTTGTTTCTGGGTTTTCTATTCTGTTCCACTGGTCTATGTGTCTGTTTTTATGCCAGTACCATGCTGTTTTGGTTATTGTAGCCCTTTAGTATAATTTGAAGTCAGTTAATGTCATTCTTCCAGTTTTGTTCTTTTTGCTTAGGATAGCTTTGGCTACTCTGGGTCTTTTGTTGTTCCATGTAAATTTTAGAATTGCTTTTTCTGTTTCTGTGAAGAATGTCATTTGTATTTTTATAAAAATTGCATCGAATCTGTGAATTGCTTTGGGTAGGATGGACATTTTAACAATATTGATTCTTTCAGTCCATGAGCATAGAATATCTTTCCAATTTTTTGTGTCTTGTTCAGTTTCTCTCATTATTTGTTTTATGGTTGTCATTATAGAGATATTTAACTTTTATGGTTAATTCCTAGTTATTTCACTTTATTTATGGCTATTGTAAAGGGAGTACTTTCATTTTTTTTTTTTCAGATTGTTCACTGTTGGCATATAGAAATGCTACTGATTTTCATATGTTGATTTTGTATCATGCAACTTGACTGAATTTGTTTATCAGTTTGAATAGTTTTGTGGTGTTGTCTCTAGTTTTCTCCAAATCTAAGATCATATCAGCTGCAAGAAACATAATTTGCATTCTTCATTTCCAATTTGGATGCCCCTCACTTTTTTTTCTTGTCTAATTGCTCTAGCTAAGACTTTCAGTACTATGTTATACAACAGTGGTGAAAATGGACATTCTTGTCATATTCCAGATCTAAGAGGAAAGGCTCTGATTTTCCCCCTATTCAATGTAATACTAGCTGTGGACCTGTCATATATGACTTACTATGTTGAGTTATCTTTCTTCTACATCAAGTTTTTTGACAATTTCTATCATGAAGAGATGAGATGTTGAACTTTATCAAATGCTTTTCCAGCATCAACCAAAATGATCATATGAGTTTTGTTCTTCTTTCTGTTGATATGATGTATCACCTTGATTGATTCACATATGTTGAAACATCCTTGCATCCCAGCGATAAATCCCACTTGGTCATGATGAATGATCTAATGTATTGTTGAATTCAGCTTGGTAGTATTTTGTTGAGGTTTTCTGAATCAATATTTATCAGTGATCTTGGCCTGTAATATTCTTTTTTTGATGTGTCATTGTCTGATTTGGGTATCAGGCAATACTGGCTTCATAGAATTAGTTAGGAAGTATACCCTCTTCCCCTACTTTTTGGAATAGTTTGAATATGATTGGTTTTAGTTCTTTAAATGTTTGGTAGAATTCAGCAGTGAAGCCATCACATCCAGGGATTTTCTTTACCAGAAGACTTTTTATCATGGCTGCAATGTTGTTATGTGTTTTTGGTCTGTTCAGGTTTTGGGTTTCTTTCTGGTTCAATCTTGGTAGGTTGTATGAATCTAAGAATTTCATTTATTCTAGATTTTCCAGTTTATTGAGATGTAGTTACTCATAGTAACCACTAATGATCCTTTCAATTTCTGCAGTATCAGTTGTAATGTCTTCTTTTTTCATTGCTGATTTTATTTGTTTGTGTGTTCTCTCTTTGTATCTTGGTCTGGCTAAACGTTTGTTAGTTTTGTTGAAGTTTTCAATAAACCAACTTTTAATTTCATTGATCTTTTGAAATTTTTTTATTTCCATTTCATTTATTTCTGCTCCATTCTTTATTTCTTTTCTTATACTAGTTTTGGGTTTGGCCTTCTCTTGCTTCTTTAGTTCTTATGATGCACCATCAGATTGTTCATGTGAAGTTTTTCCTCTTTTTTTGATATGGACACTTATAGCTATAAAATTCCCTCTTAGTAGTGCTTTTGCTGTATCCCCTAGGTTCTGGCATACTGTGTTCCCATTATCATGTGTTTCATGACTTTTAAAAAATTTCCTTCTTGATTTCTTCATTTATCCACTGGTCATTGAGGAACATATTGTTCAATTTCCATGCATATATATAGCTTCCAAACTTCCTCTTGCTATTAATTTGTAGTTTTATTCCATTGTAATCAGAGAAGATACTTGATATTATTTCAGTTTTTTGAATGTTTTAAGACTGGTTTTGTGACCTAACATATGGTTTATCATTGAAAATGATCCATGTGCTGAGGAAAAGAATAGGTATTCTGCAGCTTTTGGATGAAATGTTTGGTAAATAACTATTAGATTCATTTGGTCTATAGTGCAGATTAAGTTTGATGTTTCCGTGTTGATTTTCTGTTTGGAAGATCTGTCCAGTATTGAAAATAGGGGTTTTAAGTCTCCAGTTATTATTGTATTGGGACCTATCTCTCTTTTTAGCTTTAATAATATTTCATTTACATATCTGGGTACTCAAGTGGCAGGTGAATATATATTTTAAGTTGTTTTGTCCTTTTGCTGATTTGACCCCTTTATCATTATATGTCGTTGACCTTCTTTGTCTTTTCTAGTTTTTGTGTAGGAATCTATTCAGTCTGCTATAAGCACAGTAACTCCTGCTCTTTTCTTGGTTACCATTTACATGGAATGTCTTTTTCCATCTGTTTATTTCCAGTCTATTTGTGTCTTTATAGGTGCAGTGTGTTTCTTGCAGACAACAGATTAATAGGTCTTGTGTTTTTTTAAATCATTCTGCCATGGTATGTCTTTTGATCAGAGAGTTTAGTCCATTTACATTCAGTGTTATTATTGATAAGTAGAGACTCTTGTCATTTTTTAAATATGTTTTCTGGTATTCTCTTCTTTCTTTCCTTTCTTCCTGTCTTGCTCTAGTGAAGGTAATTTTCTCTGGTGATATGATTTAGCTTCTGCCTTTTATATTTTGTGTTTGAAGTTACCATGAGGCTTGCAAATACTACCTTATAATCCATTAATTTAACCTGATAACAACTTAACACTGTTTGCATCAAGAAACAAGCAAGAAGAAAACTAATAAAAACTCTGTACCTTAACTTCATTCCTCAGCTTTTTAACTTTTTGTTGTATTTATATTTCATTGTACTTTGTCTTGAAAAGTTGTTATTATTTTTGATTGGCTCATAATTTAATCTTTCTATTTAGAATAACAGTAGTTTACACATCCCAGTTACAATGTTGTAATATTCTACGTTTTTCTGTGTACTTACTACTGCCAGTGAATTTTGTACCTTCATGTGATTATTTATTGCTCATTAATGTCCTTTGCTTTCTAATTCAAATCCTCTCTTTTGCATTCTTGTAGGACAGGTCTGGTATTGATGAAATCCCTCTGCTTTTGTTTTTCTGAGGTAGTCTTTATTTCTCCTTTATGTTTGAAGGATATTTTCACCAGATACACTGTTCTAGGATAAAAGTTATTTTCCTTTATTTTATTTTATTTTATTTTATTTCGAGATGGAGTCTCACTCTGTCGCCGGGGCTGGAGTGCAGTGGCTGGATCTCAGCTCACTGCAAGCTCCGCCTCCTGGGTTCACGCCATTCTCCTGCCTCAGCCTCCCCGGTAGCTGGGACTACAGGTGCCGCCACCTCGCCCGGCTAGTTTTTTGTATTTTTTAGTAGAGACGGGGTTTCACCATGTTAGCCAGGATGGTCTCGATCTCCTGACCTTGTGATCCGCCCATCTCGGCCTCCCAAAGTGCTGGGATTACAGGCTTGAGTCCTTTTGCACTTGAAATATATCATGCCACACTCTCTCTTGACCTGTAAGGTTTCCACTAAAAAGTCTGTTGCCAGACATATTGGAGCTCCTTGTATGTTATTTTTTTTTTCTCTTTTCTCTTGCTGCTTTTAGGATCTTTTCTTTATCTTTGACCTTTGCGAGTTTGACTATTAAATGTCTTGAGGTAGTTTTTTTTTTTTTTTGGGTTAAATTTGCTTGGTGTTCCATAACCTTCTTGTACTTGGATATTGCCATCTTTCCTAGGTTTGGGAAGTTCTCTGTTATTATCCTATTGAATAAACTTTCTACCCCCATCTCTTTCTCTACCTCCTCTTTAAGATTTTCTAGATCTTGTAGGTGTGCTCGTTTTTTATTTCTTTTTTCTTTTGTCTCCTCTGTGTATTTTCAAACAGCCTGTCTTCAAGCTCACTAATTCTTTCTTCTGCTTGATCCAATTTTTCTTTTTAAGCTCTCTGATGCATTCTTTAGTATCCTATTGCAATTTTCAGATGCAGAATTTCTGTTTGGTTCTTTTTAATTATTTTATCTCTTTGTTAAATTTATCTGCTAGAATTATGAATTCCTTTTTGTATTATCTTGAATTTCTTCGAATTTGCACAACACTGCTATTTTGAATTCTCTGTCTGAAAGTTCACATATCTCTCTTTTTCTAGGATTTGTCCCTGGTGCCTTATTTAGTTCACTTGGTGAGGTCATGTTTTGCTGGATGGCGTTGATGCTAGTAGATATTCCTCATTGTCTGGGCATTGAAGAGTTAGGTATTTATGGTAGTCTTCACTGTCTATTCTTACTTATAGCCATATTTCTTGGGAAGGCTTTCCAGATATTTGAATGAACTTGGGTGTTGTGATTTAAACTGTATCTGCTTTAGAGAGCGCCCCAAGCCCAATAATGCTGTGGTTCTTTCAGACTCATAGAGGTATGACTTTTATGGTCTTGGATCCAGGAGAATTCATGGACTACCAGGCAGAGGCTCTTGTTCTTTTTTCTTACTTTATCCCAAACAGACAGAGTCTTTTTCTCTGTTCAGAGACACCTAAAGATGGAGCTGGAGTGACACAAGTACCCTTGTGACCACCACCACTATGACTGTGCTGGGTCAGACCTGAAGCCAGCACAGCACAGTGTATCACCCAAGGCCTGCTATAACCACACCTGGGCCATTTCCTATGGTTGCTTATGGCCCTGGGGCTCTACTGTCAGCAGGCGGCAAAGCCACCCAGGCCTGTGTCCTTCCCTTCAGGGCGATAATGTCCCCTGTGCCCCGGGTGGCTGCCGAAGTGCCGTCAGTGAGTCAGGGACTAGGGTCAGAAATCTTAGAAGTCTACCTGGTGTTTTATCATATTGCAGCTGAGCTGGCACTGAAACCACAAGATGCAGTACTTTCCATTCTTTCCTCTGCCTTCTAAAGTAAGAGGAGCCTCAACCCATAGCCATCGCTACCCCAGGCCATGAGGAGTGCTGCCAGACTACTGTCATTATTCCCTTAAAGCCCAAGGTCTCTGAAGTCAGCTGGTGATGAATGCTGCCTGGCCTGGGACTCAGCCTTTAGGGCAATGGGTTCCCCTCTGGTCCAGGGTAGGTCTAGAATTGCCATCCAAGAGTCAAGTCCTGGAATCAGGGACCCCAAAAGCCAACTTGGTGCTCTACCACACTATGGCTGTAGTAGTACCTAAGGTGCACAACAAAGTCCCCTTTCGTTTTCCCTCTGATTTTCTCAAGCAGAAGGCATTTTGCCCCATAGCCACACCAGCTGGTAATGTACTGAATCTCACCTGAAGTCAGCAAGTCTCAGAGGCTCACCCAAGGCCCTCCATGTAGTATCTGGGTATTGTGCTGGTTATTCAGAGTCCAAGGGCTATTCAGTAAGCAGATGATGAATGCTGGCAGAACTGGGTCCTTTCCTTCAAGCAGGTTCCCTTCAGACCTAGGGTGTGTCTAGAAATACCACCTTGGAGCTAGGGCCTGAAACAAGGGGACTCAAATCTCTTACCTGTACCCTATCCTCCTGTGGCTGAGCAGGTATCCAAGATGCAAGACAAAGTCCTTACCACTCTTTCCTCTCTTCTCGAGTGGAGGAAGGGGCCTTTTTTGGAGCCACAAGCGATGAATTCTGGGGTTAGAGGAGGGGTGATGCCAACACTCTATTGGCAACCCCAGTTGGTGTCTTAGTATGTTGCGTGCCCTCACAGTCCCCTAGTCCCTCTGGGGCTAGTTAAGTCCTAGGACTCGTCTAAGAGTCGCAGTCCTTACGGCCTAGACTGCTTTTCAAGTTTACTTAGATACTGACAGCACTTTGGCCCTTGGTGGTGAGGTTTGTGGGCACTCAACTGTGGACCTCTGGGATTAGTGATTCCCCTCTGGCTAGGGCTGGTTTAAATGCTCCCCCTGTGGCGGGCATCAACTGAGTTTGGTCTGGCTTTCCTTTCTACTCCAACTGAACAGCACTGAGTTCGGTGCCTCACAGTTGCTTTGTTCCTCCTACCCTGGTGCCCAGAGAAGCTCTCTGTACCATGTAGACTCTGCCAGGGGTAGAAAGGGGGTAGCATCTAAAAATTCCGACCTGTTTTTTCTAACTCTTCAGTTCCTCTTTCAGCAATATGAAGTTAAAACCAGAACCATGAGTCCTGACCTGACTTTTGGTTCTTATGAAGGTGTTTTTTTCTGTGTAGATAGTTTTTAACTTGGTGTCCTTCGGGGAGGATGATAGGTGGAGTTTTCTATTCTGCCGTCTTGCTCCACTTCTCTCACTGTGGTTTTGATTTGCGTTTCTCTAGTAATTAGTGATGTTGAGCAATTTTTTCACATGTTTATTGTCCACGTATATGTCTTCTTTTGAAAAGTGTCTGTTAATGTTCTTTGCCCACTTTTTAATAAGGTGATTTGTTTTTTGTTTGTTCATTTGTTTAAGTTCCTTGTACATTATTGAAATTAGACCTATTTGGTTGCATGGTTTGCAAATATTTTCTCCCATTCTGTACATTATCTATTTACTCTGTTAATAGTTTCATTTGCTGTGCAGAAGCTCTTTGATTTGATTAGGTTTCACTTACTTTTTGCTTTTGTTGCAGCTTCTTTTGGCATCTTTGTCATGAAATTTTTGCCAGGACTTATATTCAGAATGGTATTTCCTAGATTTTCTTCCAGAATTTTTATAGATTTAGGTTTTACATTTAAGTCTTTAAGTCATCTTGAGTTGATTTTTGTATATGGTGTAAAGAAGGAGTCTAGTTTCAATCTTCTGCATATGGCAAGTCAGTTATCTTAGCACCATTTATTAAAAAGGGAGTGCCGTGAGAAATTAATTTTTATAATTCATTTGTTGGAATCAGGTTTTAAACAAGGTTCGCATATTGTATTTGGTTAAAATGTCTTAAGTTTATTTTAATCTATGGTAGTTTATTCTTAATACTACTTTTTAATATAAAAAGTTTGTATTTTTTAAATTGCTATAACATAAAGTTATAAATAATAAAAAGTTGCATATAAATTAATAGCATTCTGTTTTCTTTACTTGTGATGTAGTAAAAATGGTGCATCTCATAACGACACTTAGCTCTGATGAAAGAGAATAAAAGTCAGTTAAGTTTTTCTGTGTTCCAGCTTCCTCTGCTGTACAACTAGAAGATTAGATAAAGAATTCTGAGGATCTTTCTCATTCTAAAAGTCTACGAATTTACACATATGAAAAGGTCCTGTAAGCTAAGCTAAGCTAGTAGAAACAGATCTAAGTAACTTCTTTGCCTTCCTTGAAGTAAACTTAGAATATCTGTACATGTCTCCCAAACTAGTACAATTTCACAGTGTTGGAGTATAATATCTATACTAAAGATTTTGTGGGTGATACAGAATGTAGTGTCACAGGTTATAAAGCAAACATTAAAAAACAAAGCCACTAAAAGTTCTTGTTCCATCCCTCTCCAACTTCTTTTTTAGCCTCTGCTTTTTCTGTTGAAACTCATCATCACAGGTTCTTCAGTTTTGTTTTATCCTTCTCTGCTTCCTAGAATTCTTATCAAATATTTATATCTTCACATTTTCTCAAGCTTCTCTTTATTGCCTTTTTATCCTCATACCCATCACACTGATCATCAAACAAGCTACTTCTTTAGAAGGCAAGTGGGAAACTGGGAGGTTTTCTTCATAATAAATAATATTTTACAGGTACATTTATACTGAATTTATGCCCTTACGAAGCACCTATGTGCCAGAAACTAGGCAATATGCTAGGAATAAAAAAAAAATCTTCTCTCTTTTCCTCATGAATTTATAGCCAAATTACTTACATGAATTAGAAAGAAGTCTAGGTTATGTATGAAATAAAAGACAGTGTCATGTGATTTTTTTAAAAAAAGGTAATTCATAATTTATTCCACTTTGCAGTCATTAGATCTCCATGAAATATTTGCATGTTCCCTTAGTGTTTGTGAGTGATAGAAAGCTACTGTGAAGCCAGAATTCTCCTGCCAGGATTCCATCAGGAGTTACATGCTGGCTCTGTGTCCCAGTGCTCAAAGCAGGATGAGAAAGCTTTGCCACAGGAAATGAGATAATGCATCTATGAACTAATTTATCTTCTCAGGAAAATACATTACTTTAAGATGTATCTTTGTGCTCTACACATTTTAACAGACACACAGCAGTTACCCTTGGTTTTTCTTCTTCAGTGTCACTGATTCACAATCATAATTAAAAATGCCAGATGCATCTTTATGTGAAACAAAAGAATTTTTTCTTATTTTTATAGACAGAATCACCCAAAATGACATATTTTTCTTCATAAAAGACAGCATTTTGGTGTAAGAAAGAGAGTTAGTGTGCTATGGAGTTAGAAGACCTGGATTCCACGATTTAAAAGCCGTGTGACCTTAAGCCAGTCCCTGAGCCTGTTTATTGATCTATTAAATGAAAAATGAGAATCTCTCTAATTCATGAAAACTTTGAGAAGATCAAATTAGATAAGGTGAATGAAAAGAATTTCAAATATACAAATCACATGCAAACAAGGCTTGGCTTATTAGTTTACTGGGACCAGATTACTACTTTAAATCTTAATACCCTCTCTTTCAGGTTAATATACAAAAATACATACAAAACACTTAAAATGTAAAAAGAGGTAGTGACATCACTTGCTGACTTAAGTCTGAACTCAAGTTAGTTAACCTGCCTATATATGGAAAAATTTCCATTTAAACGGAAACATTTCACTAGCCCACAAACAGCCTTAGATGTGGTTTCCTGTTTACCTTTAAATGGATGTTGTGGTTTCTTCTTAATGATTGGAGGAAGTTCCAAATTTTGGTGAAATGATCTCATTTAAATGTAGAGCAGGAAATGAGAAAGAATGATTAACTTGTGGCTCTGATTGATGTTATGTATTTCACACACAGCTGGATAAGTCTATTAATGTAATAATTAAATTTTTATTTCACTAATTTATTTTTTCTGTTCATGAATATTAATTATTATGTCCTAAGCATTGTTGTAGAGATTAATAATGACAATAATGAAGAAGATATTGTCCTTGCTTTCAAGGAGTTGTTAATTTAGTTTAGAAAATAGGAAAAGAAATCAGTGATTGCAGTATAAAGTGTTAACTGTCTTTAGAAGTGGGTGTGGTCTGTTTGGTATTAGATGTTTCTTGGCTGCTACCTCTGGAGTAATTTTTAATGGTGCTACATAAGAATTCCATTGTTCACATAAGTACGCAATGGGAGGTCTACTTTTCAGCTCAGATTCATTTATTGTTTCCCACCCTCTTTCTACAACCCAGAAGGTACTTAGTGCGTCTCCTTAAATGACAAAGAGTATTTGTCTTTCCGTTAGAATCTTTCCATTAGAATTACTCATGGTTTCTTTTCCCTTGTCTAATATTCACAATATTTCTGCTAGAACAGAGAGAAGACAGTCCTCAGAAATACAAACACAAATTATTTAGTTTAGTTACATTATAAGGCCGCAGCATTGCATATTCACAGGCAATATTTTGTTGAGTAAAATGGTGGGAAGGCAAAACTTTTATAGAAACCAGCTGATAATTCAACATTTAAAAACTGTGATTTGAAAATGTACAAGTGAAAGATGATTTCTTAGAAATGCAGTAATCTTTTAGCAACCATATCAGTGCTGATAGCAGGGGACAAGCGGGTCACAAAGAGATTCCAGAAAAGAATTTGTTATTTGTCTTGCTTTCTCTGGGTTAGTTATTACCAGTTTTCTGGCAAGGAAGAACTAGAGGTAGATATCAGAACTTACTAAAGATACCACAGGTCATTGTTTGGTGGCTACTATTTTCACAGGGGTATGTGAAAAATGTAACTCCTTCCCTTTTCTTGCATGTCAATTTGAGCTCACTTAGCCCTCTTTCTGCTAGATGGTAGGAAACTTTATCTAGATAATTCCAGGTTAGCCTAGACATCATCCAATGTTTCACCAAGTGTTTTTTTTTTTTTTTGAATTCCCATTTCCCTGTCTTCTTCTTCATGAAAGCATCTAAGATCTCTGGCTTTGGCATAACTATCAGTCCATACTGGCACCTGTCCAGATGTCTGTGTTTGCCTGTCTGAGCTCTGCTCCTGGTGACATGACCTCTTCAGATCTACAGATTATTTCTTAGCTAATATCAGGCTCCTTTGCTATTTTGCTTGCCGCTTTAAGATGGGACTGCAGAAGACTCCCTGGGCTACAAGCCCGCTGGCCAGGCTCCCCTGCAACCATTCTGTCCCCACTTTGCCATGGAGGTAGGAGAAACTTTGGCAAGGTTGCCACCCTTACAGTCCGGACAGGCAGGCTGCACACTTCTACTCTGGGACTCCTCTAAATCTATCTTTCACTAGAGCTCTGCCTGGGCCACTGCCTGGTGCCCTCCACCTTCTAGGCCCTAAGGGTCTTTAGCTAGTTTCAGGGTGGAAGGTGGTGATAAAAAATTCCCATGTTATCACATTTTCCTTCAAATATTACTATTATACAGCTAGACTGTGCTTTCAAAATGAAAATCTGATAATTTTATGTCTTGTTTGCCCCTTGATTCTGTATACATTGGGGGTGATGGAAGACTTATATTTAGTTCTGTCAGGTAGTATGAAAAAACACGGTACTGTGAAGAGAAGCAGCTTTTCTTGACAATGTGCATAGTCATTCTTGAGAATTCTGCTGTTGTCTTCATAAAGTTCTGGCGTTAGTAATGCCTCCAGGTGTCTTTGCAGGTAAATATGTCTACTAGGTTTCCTTTTGGATGCAGCTTTAATGCTTAGGGCTGGTAAAGCTGGTAAGAACTATTCTTTAGTTAGAATTCCATCTAACAGTTTATCGGTGTCTAGAGTGGTAACAACTGCTTATGTGAAGAGAGCAAAGAATTACAGAAGAGGAATTATGTTAACATTTTACTTCAGAGACAGGTTTAATTTATTTTACTACATGTGCCTCTTTAGGTATGGAGCTGATAGTAATTTATTGCAGCAAGAATGACCACTTCATTGGAAACTTGTTAAGGAAAATGCCTGTGTATTAAACATCACCTTAGTCCTTACTTATAGAAGAGCGCATAATAGTCCCTTAAATTTTATTGAATGAGTAGAATTTCAGGCTACAATGTACCAACTTGCCCTCTAAGGTTTGTCAGGTAATGTTGGTAGATTTTTCAAACACATTTCTTAGGACTGTCAAAATAAAAAAAAGCAGAAACAGAAATTAAAGTGGTGAAGGGAAATTTTATTCAGGACTATTGCAATAGGGGAAGAGAGACACCCATATAGAACTGTGCTTCATTCTAAATACATCAGGGATAAGTAGCGATTTATAGCCGAAGAGTAGGGATCAGAAAATTTTTAAGAAGAGATATCAAGTCTGGGGGAAATTCTGGCAGAACCAACCTAACAGGATTCCTGCTGAAAACAGGCCAGGGGGTGATCAGCTAACAGGAGTGGGCAGAGAAAAATTTTGATCAGATATTGAGGATGATCAGATATCAAGGACGAATAATTCTCGCTAAAGTGTATTGACAGTATTATTTGCAAAAACTGGATTTTATAACGATGTGCACAGACAGGCCCAGGAGAAAGTTCAGAAGCCTGACTAAAGTTTGGCCAAGCAAAGAACTGTTGTTAGAATACAGTCCCACAAGAAGCCAAATGACAAAAATGTAAAATAAAATAAACAATAGAAGAGCTTTTGGCAAGTAAGTTTGAGAAATAGCTGAATATCACATGCACCTTTGAGAGTGTAGTTTTAATAACAGTATACCAAAATTTCTTCATTTGTTCTTTCTGTATCTACTCTATTAATATGCTTCTTCTTTTTCTCATTTATTAAACATTAGGATTTAATATACTAACTTCTATTATTAATAACTGATCATCATGACAGTCATGATTAATTAAATGTTCTGTTACAAAAGAATGGCATTGAGGCAATATGGGAAAAAAGGTAGGTTTTGTTTATCTGTAGATACTTCAATTGTACTGGCTTTTGATATTTTTAGTAAGAGTTTTCATGTGAGAAAGTACCCAAATTTGAAAAAAACACTTTATAAATACAAAGACTTAGAAGGAGATTCTAATGCGTAATACAAATGCCAACAATTAAGCGATCTGAGGAATTTTCTTACTGACCTTATTTTTTTATTTAAAGTTTTGTATAAAAATAAGAAAATGTGGCACATATACACCATGGAATACTATGCAGCCATAAAAAAGGATGAGTTTGTGTCCTTTGTAGGGACATGGATGCAGCTGGAAACCATCATTCTTAGCAAACTATCACAAGAACAGAAAACCAAACACTGCATGTTCTCACTCATAGGTGGGAACTGAACAATGAGATCACTTGGACTCAGGAAGGGGAACATCACACACCGGGGCCTATCATGGGGAGGGGGGAGGGGGGAGGGATTGCATTGGGAGTTATACCTGATGTAAATGACGAGTTGATGGGTGCTGACGAGTTGATGGGTGCAGCACAGCAACATGGCACAAGTATACATATGTAACAAACCTGCACGTTATGCACATGTACCCTAGAACTTAAAGTATAATAATAAAAAAAAAAAAAAAAAAGAAAATGTATGGTTAAGAGCATGACAGGCAATCTTCCTCTAAGGGAAGGCTAAGAAAAAGAAGGACAAAAGCCTGTGCTCAGTGGACTCTTATTTAACTTATTGCCTTAATAAAATTTGTATTTTAGGAAAAAAAAAAAAAAATAGTCTTCCTGATTCTTCATGGCTGTGCTTGATTGCATAAAGTTGCTTTTACCTGGCCACCTTTTAACATTTTATTTTTTATTTGGAGGCACTAAGTTAAAGGAAGGAAGCTGTCACAAATTGCTAAAAATAATACGTTGGACTGTAAATATGAATCATTTCGATTCCAGTATATTTATTTATATACCACCTTATTTCTGAAATAATTTGAAGAAGCTTATTACTTTATGTACAGAATTTTTTTATGAAGACCATAATGAGTACAGTGAACACAGCTGTAATTACTATTCCAGCCCTGAAAGCCACTGTGATGAAGTCATGGGATTGTGATCTCTTCTAAGCTTATAATTGTGAGTGAACATATGTACAAGTTTATATGACTGCAGTGGGATCCTCAGAAAGAATCACATTCTGGAAACATTTAAGACAAAATGAGCTTTTCTGATCTGCTAATAAAGTAAACAATCTTGATTTAAAAAGAATAAATCATGAGTTAGGGACAAAAATGTCAAGTTCTTTGTGTGAGATCACAGCTCAGTGCTGTCTTCAAAAAAAAAAAAAAAAAAAAAAAGGGATGCAGTTGTTTTTATTGTTTTAATATAAATAATTCACATTCCAAAAATGTCTCCTCAGGCTAACTCAGTGTCACTTTAAGGTATTTTTTCTTTTGAAGTTTACACTTGACCTGAATCTTGTCTCTCAAGCAGCTAGGACATGTTCTCTGGAATAATTGGCACATTAATAATTAGCCAACCCTGGGGCACAGGGAGGAAAGAAAACATTTCAGGGCTATTAGATACCAAACACCACCTTCAAACGGGGCTGTGCCTAGTGAGAAAGGGGCATGGCCATCCAAATGTCTTCACTTGGAGATACTGCAACGAGGCTTCCCCTTGCAATGATTCTTTATGCAGCCCACGTTTTTCTGTGAGAAGTGGCAAGACAGAAATGAAAGCTGTGAATTGACCTGCCTGCTCAGTAAGCCAAGCTTATAAAAGAAAAAAAATTGCTCAACTTTTCTGACCTTGTCACCTTGGTTAAGAGACTGAAAGAACCTGGCCTTTTCTTCTACCGTTTTGTCTGCAACTTGGCATGAATTGTGATTTGGAACAGAGTTAAAATCTCTTTTGGTGTTAGACTTATCCAGGGAAAAATATATCCAAGGATATATAATTCTCAACTTCCAAGAAAAAAGTCCAAAATGCAGCAAGTAATGCATTTTAAAGCAAACATGGAAGTATAATTTGTGTTAAATTGCTAAAGGGTTTTAAAACATTAAAATTCATTTATTAAAATAACTTGCATTTTACATGTGTTGTAGAAAACCTGAAAACTCTAGAAAAATATAAAGTAAAACAAAAGCATCCATATTTTTGCTATCCAAAAAATGCCCTTTAATCTTTTAGTGTTTTTCCTAAATATATATAATAACAGGCACTGCATTTAAACATAATTTTTATACATTCAATAGTTTTGCCTATGGCCATGATAATCTTAGAATATCCGAAAGAGCCAGCAGAATCTGTAAAGTTGCTGAGTGTCTATTATAACATAGAATAAATGACATCATGAAATATATTGGCTCAGGGGATATCTGCATTATTTAAAACTCCTTCGAACAACCATGTGAATGAGTTTGGAAGCTGACTGCCTCTCAGTCCAACCTTCAGATGAGGCCCCAGCCTTGGCCAGCTGCTTGACTGTAACCTTATGAAAGACCTGCAAGCTGGAGGCATCCAGCTAAGCCACATCTGAATTGTCAACACACAGAAACAGTGACAAAATGTTTGCCATTTTCAACCACTGAGCTTTGAAATAATTTGTTATAGAACAATAGGTAATTAGGGTATAGCATAAAATAATTAAATGCACTTTGGTCATTACACAAGCTTTGCCATTCAGTTTACTACAATGTTCATGAAATCACTTAACCTCTCTGGTTCATAGTTTGCTTACTTGTGGGATTTGGCCAGATTAGTGTTTCTCAAACTTCAGTCATTTATTTATTAATATTTTCTATACCTACTTGCAAACTGCAGTGTTATTTACTGAATTCTTCAAGTTTTATTATGATGCAAAAATTACTTGAAGCTAATTGGGCCATTCAGCAAACATTTCTTTGGTAAATATTGGTAGTCTTCTACTAGTTACACGTTGGTGAAGGATATTTTCCTCTTTCTACCAACTTGTTTTTACCAGATGATATATTACAGTGAGTGAAAGTCTCAGACTAAATTCTGTCAAATGTACAAACATTTACTGTATTTCACCAAAACTAAGATATTGTCTACTGCAAGATACACAGTAATATTATGGAACAGCAAGGGTGAAAGAAACACTGCTGATCATAATTACAAAATATAAGACATATCCAATTCCAGATATGTTAAAATGTGAGAAAAAAGTGTGTGCTTTAAGATTAAAGAAATAAGATATTAGCAACTAAGCACCAAAATATGTTATCATCCATTCTATTCAGTACTTTTGAAGTTACACTTTTGACCTAAGGACATGAGCCCTAGCAAGAAAGTTTACTCCAAGAGGGATATCCCATTGTTCTGATGCCAGAAACAGCAATCTTTGTAATAAGATCACGCTATGGGGTTCTCCATGCAATGGAAGAATAGAGGAAGAATTGGTACTCATCTTAAGTGCTCCTGATCTTGTTTGCTACACTTGGCTTCTCAGGGTTTATGCAAGGGTGGTGGGGTTTGCACAGTATTCTCAACTCACCTATTTTAAAGAACACCCATTTAAGCCAATAAAGATTATTTCTAACATACCTTACGCTAATTAGCAAAGCCTTTGGTAGAGCTTTGATTATGGACATGCTAACTTTTAAGTGTAGATCTCCTTAGATGTTGAGTCCTGATTAGTACTTCAAATATTAATCATTCTTGATATGTAGATTAGAAAAAAGTACTTCAAAATACACATCCTGCTGTTTATAATGAAGCATTTTAAACTAAATGATCACACCTAGTATAAAAACACTTATTTTTTCCAAAGTACATTCAGGTAGTTAGGAAACTACAAGTTACTACTGTAAATGGGAAATGAGCAATAGTGCTATAAATATAGAAGGCACCTGTGAAAAGGGACACATACATCAAAACAATGCTTGGTGCCATTGCCTAGTTTAGGTTCTAAACTTGAAGCCAGCTCTCCCTTTGTTAAAGAAGATTAGTAATTGAGGTTTATTTCCTTAAATTAATCAGGGGAAAAAAAACACAAGGCAGTCATTTTCTTATAATGTTACTCCAAATTATTTAATGCTCTGTACATGTACCACCAGGGTCTGGGTCCCATACTTTGTGAAAAACTAGATTACATCTCTGACAGGTCTAATATTCTTTGCGATACAATTTTCTTGTGCTTCTTTTGTAAAGCTGTGGGTGGAAATGCATGTCATTTCAGAAAATAGTGCATAGGTCATTGGCATCTTACACAGATTTGTTGCTGTGAATCCTTGAACCGGGGAAGTATTTGTTTTTCTAATTAGCTCATTAATAAATGAGAACATTATAAACAATTGTGTATTTTTTCCTCATGGTGCTCATATTATGCACTTATCATATTAAAGACTTTTAGGCAATATTAAAATGTAGACTTAAGCCTTCTTGTTTTAGAATCAATAACAACAATACAACAACAAATAACTTATTTGTCTGAAAGGCACCAGGCTTTGATAAGCATTTTCCACCCCCACATTCTACCTGTCAGTGATGATACTGCAGTATCTGGTATGATTTGATTTTTGGTACCACTTTGTCCTTATTTCTGGATATGGAGCTTACATTCTTCACTGGATAAGTACTTCCAAGTGGACCTTACAAAGCAATCACAATGTCAGATAAGCTAAAAAAGCCCATTCTGATAACCAATAGTTTGGTTTTCTATCTTCTTGGAATCATTCTTTGGCAGGGTGTCTGCATTCTTTTTGACTTATTACAGAAGAGAACCATACTCTAAGTAACTCTTACAGGAAAAATGAGAAAAAATGTTTTATGAGTTCCAAGAGTGAAATAAGTTCTGGAATCAGTCACCTGTGAACAAATGTTACTCATACATTTCTAATAGTGGGATAGGGAGTTCAGGGACAAATGCTTGACCATTTCTTATGTTTTTCCTCGTTTGTTTTAAAGCTTATCCTTAACTACATGTTTTATTAGCCTGACTAAAAGTTTGAGAGGGATACCTATTTTAATTCTTTTTAAAAATTCTCTAGCAGTCTAGCTGAATTTCTTTTATACACTTTGACCAAGAACTTAGAAGGCCAAGTATTAGTATCTGTAGTGCAGAGCTTATCACTTGGTATCTCTTGCCAAAACTTCTGATCTCCAATAGTCTTATATTTTATTTTAATATTAACTTTAATATTTCATTGAACTTGAAAACTTCTGATATTTAATATCAAAACTAGTTTTTTTGCTTATCTTAAATATCATAGTAATCATCCCACAAGTGGTTTTTTCTAGTACCCTAACAATATTAATAACTAAAGATGTGTTGTATTATAGACAAGATTTAAGAGCACAGTTACAACTGAAAGTAAATTAGCAATTACTTGTTGAAAGTGTCTTTAAGGCTGTTCTGACCCCCTAGCACCACTTACTCACCTCTGTTTATTGATTTCCTATGCTTCCAAACTTTGCTCCATCTATCAATATTTAAATATGCTGCGTCTCACTCTCACGGGGGCTAATATTGTAGTCTAACCATCTGCAAGGTATTTGTTATTGACAGCTAACAGCTACTATTTTCCTCAAAGGCAACAATGCTAATTGACAACTGTCTTTTATCCAACCCAGAGCAGTGACTGACAGTGACAGTTTCGGCACTGAGACAGGAAAGTGACAAAAAGCTTTCTGTTATAATTTGTAATTTTTTTTTTTGATGTGCGTCAAAACACACCATGCAGATAGCTAATCTATGGCATAGATTTCTATCTAAAGAGAGTATCATTTTCATTATAGTTATACTTTTGGTTCACTCTGCTAACAAAGCTTTTCCTTTCAAAAGAATATGCTTCTCATTGAGGTACAGATATGCCAAGTCTGACATTTAAAATCTAAAACATTCTGTAGTATCTGAGATAAATAAAGCTTTGGAAAAATTTATCTGATGGAAAATAACTGGACTGTTTTTTTTTCATGGTGCCCAAATATATTTTTCTTTAAACATTTCTCAGCTAATCATTTTGTAGTATTAGAAAAATCAACATTTATTTAGAAGAACATATAGGCTATTAAAACCAGTCATGACAGGAATGATAATCTTGGAAGTTGATATGCATATCCATTCCAGTGGCTTTAATGCTGCCACAAATGTTTGATTTTTGCAATCCATGTGATTGGTTTAGCTCAAGTTTTTTCTTGTTTTTTACATTGAGAAATGCAACAGGTAAGGATTGAAACCTATACAAATGGTAGCAACTTGACAACTACATGGTTTTATATGCAAAAAATGGATTGTTGGGTATTTATAGATTGTATCCAGGTATGCAGTTACATTTATTAGTGCACAGTAGTTGTGCTTTTAACAAAATGTTTAAAGTGGTTTTTGACTTTTATTTCACTTGTCCGATGACTTATGTTGGTTTTGAAATATAACCAATGAATGCATTTGGGATGGAGGGGTCTTACTGAGGGTGAGAACAGATGCCGTAAAGATCTGGTTAACAAGATGGATCTTACAGTCCAGCAGCCTAACTCTGTCTCTGCTATTCTCTTACGAAAGTCATTTAACTTCAGCAGGCTTAGCTTATAAACTGGGATTATAAAAGACCTGACTGTGATAATCAGATACACAAAGCAAATAATACTGTGTCTGGCATATAGAAGGTGCACAACTAATGCTAAGTTTTGGATAGTTTGTAATCTTAGGGAATTAAATTGTCCAGGAGATGTTCAGGATTGGAGGGATGGTGGTTAGGATAGTGCTAGATAAAATTAATGGTAATAATTTGTCGTATTGACATGAATTCTGTATATATTTTCTTAGGCTGATTTACTCTTTCAGAAATGTTTTATTATTTTAGCAAGACCAAATTAAGGTATAGTGATGCAGTGGAAAGAGCATTGGGACTTAGAATAAGGGATTACCTTTCTAGCCTTAGCTTTGCCACCTGTTTTCTGGAAATGAGAGTGGCCCAGTGAAAGGTCCATGGGGACATATGACATAGAATGGGATAACTGACCTAGTGAGCTTATCTGTTTACCTCTCTTTGTCACCTCTCTTGGTCTGTATCTTCCAGTGTCGGAAAAATACAGCGGTATAACTCTGCAACAAAGGACATTTAATTAGCAAGGCTCCCTTGTCAGAACCTCGCTAAATTATCTATTGATCTTGTTTTAGTGTAGATTCTTCCCTGTACCATGCCACAATAATTGTAGCAAAGTTGTGGTTAGCTGGCTCTCAGGCACTTTAGAAGTGCCCTCCAGCTTTTAAAGTTGAATAAATGACATATAAGAGCTTTCCACTCTCCTTAAGTACCACTGTATTTTTTACTCAGACACCACAGTGGACATTTGGGGTCAGAGACCCACAAATGCTGCTGAAATTACACAGTTCTCCAAAAGCAAAATGAAACAAAATTTTAAAATAAGAAAATCATCTTCTTCCAGCCACCCCCAAACAATTCTGAAAGCCATGTTAAAATGTACTCTGTAAGCCTTCCTATAAGCCTTAGTTCCTCAGTTGCCTTCCTTCAGGCAAGAGAGGTCCCACATGGGGTCTGAGCTTTAACACCACAGATTCCATATGAAACCTGTTCTTTGATTATCTCCTCTTAAGGAATGAGAATATGATGTTGGATTCAGGGTACCTGTCTCACTCTTAATGCCACATCTCAAACACTTTCTTCATATGAGTGACTCCCAGAGGCAGTCCCTTAAATCTTGGTGCAATGCATGCCAGCCTCCCTGGACCTTATGGGGCCCCCAATTGGTATCTGATTATCTTTGACCTTTATCTTGGAATCCTTCTTTTTAATTCATCCCACACTTCCTAAAATGTTAAACAGCTAATGTTGTATGATTCATGAAAACATTCTAATGGGACTGATGATATTCACCTATTATTGGATAATGTGTCATTTTTGTCAGTGACCTTTTTAGGTAAGTGCCATTGTGTTTGCCTTCTTTCTTTTTTTTTGTATTTTGCAATACCGTGGTATTAATTTTTAAGTTTTAAATTGAAGTACATCATACAAACCCACAAGAAGAGTACAGCTTGATAAGTGAGATCACATCCATGTAATCACTACCCTGATCAAGAGGCTGACCACCTCTTTGATCAGTTTTCCACTTTTAACCAGAAATACAGAGTCTCACCTGGGCGAACAACTGAATCCAAATTATCTTGAATAATGAGAATTTCTAGTGTTGTAACATGAGACTTTGCCCATGGCTTTGTTTTATTCAACATGTGTATTGATGACTTGGATAAGATCATGGAAGGCAAGCTTATCGAATTTATGATTAAGGCAGAGGGAAAAAGGAAATCTGTCTTTGCTTTCTAATTGCAGAGATTGTCCTTTTTTCCCTCCACTTTACTATTATTCTTTTTTTTTTTTTTTTTTTTTTTTTAGTTCAGGAAGTGGGGAGGCAGAGAAAATGAGAGATAATATTGCTTCTAATGGCATTTTAGAGATAGTCAACTACTTGCCTATCAAAAGTTTGTTCTTCTTAACAACCACTTTGTATCTTTTACTCTTTTGTATGATTATAAGATTCTTTGTGAGGATGGGCTAGTTTTACAAAGATTCCCAGGGGGACGGCATTGGCGATTCATTCTAAGAGAAAATAAATGAAATTGACTTGGGAGAATAATACATTTTTTCCTAATTTGAGAAAACTCCCTGAGGCAATTCTGTTTACTAATACCTGGATTCCACTGTTATGGTAAATTTAGCATCTTTCTCGCTCAGCTTGTCCTTATTCCCCTGTTTTTAATGTCTCCCACACAGATGACACTCCCAAACAGATGTTCTGGGTCTGCACTGCAATTTCTACCTCGCAGCTCTTGGCTGCTGCAGTTGCGTGTTTCTCAGCAAAAGTTTCTCCTGGAGTAGAGGAAGGCTGTATTCCATCACCAGGGAAGGTCTTTTCATCACCTTTGCTCTTGTTATTTTTTGTTCAATTCCAATATGATTTATTTCTGTTGCTGCCACCACTCCAACTACTTCCCATATCAGAGAAAAGGACCCATGTCTTCTAGAAGACGTAAGATTTTATTTCTCTTGATATGCAGAAATCAGAGACCATATGTTATTAATTTTTTTTTTTTTTTTTTTTTTTTGAGACGGAGTCTGGCTCTGTCGCCCAGGCTGGAGTGCAGTGGCCAGATCTCGGCTCACTGCAAGCTCCGCCTCCCGGGTTCACGCCATTCTCCTGGCTCAGCCTCCCGAGTAGCTGGGACTACAGGCGCCCGCCACCTCGCCCGGCTAAGTTTTTGTATTTTTTTTAGTAGAGACGGGGTTTCACTGGGTTAGCCAGGATGGTCTCGATCTCCTGACCTCGTGATCCGCCCGTCTCGGCCTCCCAAAGTGCTGGGATTACAGGCTTGAGCCACCGCACCCGGCCTGTTATTAATTTATTAATTCCAATTCCATTAATAGTAATTAATACATGGTGAATAAAACTCTCAATGTCGCTGAATGCACATTTTAGACACCATCCAATTCTCTAATAAATAAGAAATATGACTTTTACTAATTCATTCATTTCTTTTTATGTTCATTTTATAAACTCCACTTATAGTTATCTCACTAATAGATGAGAACAGGAGCCACAAATTCATTAATATGCAATTGAATCCCCAGCCCATTTCATTTGGAATGCATTTTGTGTTTATAGGCAGATTCATTTGTCTAAAGCCTAAGCACTACTAATAAATTAAAAAGCCAGGATATCTACCAATTTAGGAGGAACTGGGAATATCTCCAGTTTTTTCATTCCATTTTTCTTTGTCTATCTCTCTGCACCCTATACCTGGGCATCTTGGTCAGTCTTATTCTAAACCAAAGAATGAACAGAAGTGCCCTCTCAGACCTTTCCTGGAAAAAGCAGTCATTTAAATGTCTGGAGTTAAAAGCCGCCTTTGTATAGTGTACAGAAAATAATTAGACTCCAAACCCTTAAGACAATCAATGCATGTATTAAATGCATGACATATCAGGAGTATTAGAGAGATAAAAATAGAGCCAAATCTTATGATGGAGGAGTCCAAAAATCCCCCACAGAAAAAAAACTACATGCCAGACAGTACTTTTTTTTTTTTTTTTTTTTTTTTTTTTTTTTTTGGCCAAGACAGTCTCCTATGTGGCGCAGACCATAAAAGCTATGGACTTTTAGAGGAAGAAGTAATTTAACCAGGGAGTTAAAAGGAGACGAGTGGATGGGGAATCACTGAAATGAAAAAAAATATTTATAAGACAACTAGACAGCTACTGTCAGAGAAACCGGCTAGAAAGTACTTTCAGTAAGACAAAAATGTGTGGTAAAAAGCCCTTGAATAGACTAATAATCAGGGCTGGTTTTATGGGCCTGAGACCTATGGGGTCACGCAGGATTCCACACTAGAAGGGCCCCATGCTTCATTTAATGCTGTGCTGTGGCTGTCTTTAAATTCTGAATAATTTTTAAATAGAAAACTCAACATTTTCATTTTATACTGGGCCCTACAAATTAAGTAGCTTGTTCTGCTGGTTATATGGAAATTAATGAAGGTGACAGGAACAAGAGCATGAGAAAGGATTAAGGGTTGTCGCTGTATGACCAGAGAGTAAGAATCTATAGGGTAGTAAGTTAGAATTCCCACATTACAGACAATTCAGGAAGAATAGTATTGAGGACTACTCTGAGCAGGCAATCTCTTTGGAACCATTGTGTTGGAGTATTGAAGGCTAGAGGCATATAACAGGTTCCAAATATGCATGAAAAAATGGCAAAGAAAGTCACAAGTTTGAAGCTAGGTAGGCAGCCTAGGAAGGCATGCATTCCAGGTATTGGGGCAGAGAAAAATGGGCAGCCTAAAATCAAGTCACAGGACAAGTGGTTTGTAAGAGGAGAAGGAAGAAAGAAGGCTGAAGAGGCTTCAGCAATGGGCATAATGACAAGCCTAGTGACTGCGGTCATTGTGTTTCACAGAAATTTGTAAGAAAATCTACCTTTTGTGGAAAGATGATGAACACTTTTTAGTTTCCATGGTGGTGGTGGTCAAGCAAGAACTGTCCAAGATGTTATTGGAGAAAAGAATATGGAGCTGCTAGAAGAGCTCAGGCACAGAGACAGATTTAACAATGAGATCTAACATTTGTTGGAGGCTCACCTTGCACCACACACCATGTTGCCTCCTTCTCTTGTTGTAGAAAAACACCAGATGATATATAACATCCTTTCAGAGGGAAAGGTCATATCTTATAAGAGGAGAAGGGCTTGTGAAAGCTAGACTTACAAAAAACCTTGTTACTATATTTTGGTTCTATATTTCAGCCCCTTCCTTCACTCACTCAAAAAGTATTTATGCAAGATATTACTACTCTTGTGTTTAAGATGTTCATTTTAGCTCTTGCTTTTTGTGTGCGACAACTGAGATATCAAGATGACAGAGAAACAAGATACAGTGAGGTTGCCGTTATAACCTTTAGAAATAAATAGAAGAAATTAGCCCCATAAGTTTCAGAAACTCAAGTTAAGCTTAATGACAGATAGATTAGTCAAAGTATACTAGGTTGTAGTAGATATTTTTCATTTCTGCACATTCAAAAATTTTGAACATCTTCCCTACATGCTAGTAATGTATGAGGCCCAAACTCTTAAGGTAGAAAACCAGAAAATTAGAAATTCCAACCTCCGATAAGCTAGGAGTGACCATGTGCTCTGGTGGGAGTCCCTGGGAAGACCCATCATCTCAAATAAAATTTCAAAGTGAGAAGAGTTTTACACTTTGCCCTTTGGCTGTTCTTTATTCTGTTCTGCCTGAAAATCAGATATATTACCTTTCAGGGTCTCACCAAACCTAAGAGGTGCAGCATTCTCTTTATTATGACAAAAACTCTTCTATGCTAAGTGTGGTAGATCAGGGAAGATGGAGGTAACCGAGGCCCTAGATGGCACCCTTACTTCAGCTCTGGACATCATGAAATCTAAGAAAAAGAAAAAGCAAGCAAACAAACAAAAAAAATGAAGCTGCTGTTGTTTGAGGTTTCTATTCTTTGTATCCCACTGAATAATTTCTGGTTAATCAATGGGGCATGCCACAGAATCTGAGGGCAATGATGTGATTAGTTCTCAAGAGCATCCAGGACTCCAGTGAAATCAGGACTCTCTCTCAATTTCCACTTTTCTTTCTACTTTGGCTTCATTCTTTACTTGCAGTAGAGTAGTTTTGTGGTTGAAAACATGGCAACTCCTACCTCCCAGTTTAATGTATTACAGCTTTTGCCACCAGGTGACTTCATTGATTTCAGGTCTCCAAATCCAGAAAAATGGTTTCCTTGTCATGGCTTAGGTCAGATTTCATTTCAGCATCAATTGATTTTGGCCAGAAGGTTGAAATCTTTTAAGAATTTAATAATTCTCAGAAAAAGTATATATAGATGGAGAAAGGGCTGGGGAAGCTCTCAAAAGAAGGCATTGGAACTAGGGGCATTCTAGTTACATAAAACAATAGCCCCAATTATAATTTGTATTACATAGGAGCAAACTGTATTATGAGTCTGATTGCGCACTATGAGCTACTTGTTTTACACAGTTAAGAGAAAGAGTAATCCTCTCATCTTTTTCCTTAAATTTGTAATTTTTGTGGCTTATTTTTAGTACCCAGGCTTAATAGAGTTGAGCAAAATAGAGATTACATTTCCATGACATAATAAATTTTGGTAATTTCAGAAAGCAGAAAATACTGGAATAGTTTCAATCCAAGTTGATTGGATACATAGCAGTTCAATTTGAACATAGCAGTTCAATTTATTTGTTAACAAATTCTGTAGTGTCTTCCTGTAAGAACCTGTAAAAATCCTCATCAGTATTTGAAGATGCACCCCATCACTTTTGTAATTGGTAACAGAAGCTTCTGTGTTTTCACATCCCTTTAGTGATCTCAATGTTTACTCTTCAAGCTGTATAGTGGCAGCTGTTTATATGCTTGTGTACACAATGGTTTATTGGAATGTTCTCTTCAAATTGAAATTATTTATGTTTCAAAATTTATATTCACATACTATCTATGAAAAATCCTGCACAATTGTGTCTGTGTTTTTTTTTTTTTTTTTTTTTTTTTTTTTGCTGTGGATACTGCATAAATAAAATTTAAAATAAGAAAGATGTTTCTCTTTACATTATCACTCTGTCTAAGCCTACTGATATTAAACATCGTTATTTTCTAGCAATGATGTCTTTGATGTGTGACACATTCTTGCTGGAATCCAACCTGTGGCTGATTGTATTTTCTAGAAAGCTCTGCACTAATACATAGCCCATCCCCATGCTCTTCTTGCAATGTGACAATGATAAATGACATTGTCTAACCTATGTTGGGAATGATAGTCCCTGTCTTTGAATCTGGGTGGAGTTTTGTAAATGCTTGGACCAATAGAATGTGGCAGAAATGATGCTGTGTGCCTTCTGACACTCTGTCATAAAAGACGATGTGGCTTCTTCCTGGCTCTTTCTTGTTGTGTTTATTTTTGGGATCTGGCTACTAATTTGTGGGGAAGGCTAGACATCATGGAGCAGCCATGAATATGCTGTTCCGGGCTACAGCTGCAGCAAAATTCTCAGCTGACGGCCAACATCATGTGCCAGACATGTGAGTAAATGATCTCATTTTATTCCAGACCTCAGCCTTCAAGTTTTCTAGCTGAGGCTAGGTTATTTCGTGCCACTTGGTCTGGGGGTAGTTTTTTTTTTCTTAATATAAGCATAGTAATGGAACAGAGTCCATTCTGTTTCTGAAAGACAAGTGTAAAAATAGTAAAACTAAATTATCTCTTTCTAATAACACTACATCATATATACCATAGAAAGCCTTTATTCAGATTACAATGAGCTATTCTAAAGGGGAATGTTTAGATATAGCTTTGGCTTGTTATTATAAAAAAAATCTCAGAGTGATCATTTTCTATGCATTTGGCATATCAGAATTCAAATAATCTAGGAAAAATACATAGGAGAAACAGGACCTAAGGAGATGTTCCTGTGATGGAACACTGAAATGGGATACTGATGGAGACAAGGTTCTCTAAAATTATTTGAAAATAAACCAGGTTTAATATTCTATATAGAAAACAGAGCCATACAATATGGCTTCTATCACTGTACTACACTGCGTTTCTTACTTTTTAGAGGAGTTATTTAAATTGCTAATTTAAGACTTTTTAAAATTAATGAAATTTTAAATTTTATTTATAAGGTGTTTAGTTTGCTTTCTGATGAATTTCTGAATTAGCATGTCATGCTACATAGAACACTTTAGTATCCCTGAGACTGAAGCAAACTTTCACATTTGGATTCTTATCTGGCCAAAATTTTTTTGGATTGTTTTCATATTAAGCTTTACATCTTCAAATACTTGTTGCTGCATATGTCACATAATTAGAGTCTTTTAGTACCTTTGAGACTCTAACACAAATGCAGAATCTAAACAAGCAATTAAACAATAGCAGGATATTCAGCTGGAAACTATAAGTACTGCCAGTTAGAAGCTCAACCCTCTAGAATAAACTCTTACACTAAGAGCAAAGTTTATAGCCACTCCACAATTTATTTAATGCTTCCCAGCTCCTTCATTTATAAACCACATATGTATATTTTCTTTCTTTTTTTCTTTATTGAGACTGTCTCACTCTGTAGCTCAAGCTGGAGGGCAGTGGCGTGATCACAGCTCACTGCAGGCTCAACCTCCCAGGCTCCTGATTTTCCTGCTTCAGCCTCTTGAGTACAGGTGTGCACCACCATGCCTGGCTAATATTTTATTTTTATTTTTTGTAGAGACAGGGTCTTGCTATGTTGCCCAGGTTGATCTCGAACTCCTGGGCTCAAGCATTCCTCCTGCCTCAGCCTCCCAAAGTGCTGGGATTACATGCATGAGTCACTGTGCCCACCCCCATATATTTTCTTGGTGAGTGTGCAATACTCGGGTTTTCTTTCTATTAGCTTGATTTAGTTATACAGAGAATTGCACTGACAAGCTGTTCAAAACCTCTTCTTTTTTATGTAAATGACGAGTTAATGGGTGTAGCACACCAACATGGCACATGTATACATATGTAACAAACCACGTTGTGCACATGTACCCTAGAACTTAAAGTATAATAAGAAAGAAAAAAATAAGGCAAACACAAACAGAAAAAGTAGGTGAGACATGGAAAAAAAGAAAAAAAAATCAGGAAAAATTCTGAAGGTAAAAACCACTCTGGGTCACAGGCTTTGGTTAAAATAGCTCAGTTAGGGACTTGTTCTTTCTTTCTATCTCTTCACACACCAGGAGCGACATTCTTCCTGGTACTTACTATGTGCCACAAGAAACTGACTATTCGCCTTCACCAAAATTTAAACTCTTCCCCTTTCTGTATTTCCTGCCTCAATTATAACCCAACCTACTAATCAATTGGCCACACTAGGGATAATCTTAGGCCCTTCCTCTTTCTCCACTATCAATTGAATTTCTTTCCAAATCCTGCTGTCCTGTCTCTGTAATCATTGATCAGATCTGCTTCTTCCCATCTCTGCTTGCCACTGCCCTAGCCTGATCTAGATACTTGTAGCATTTAATAGGCTATGTTACTGGTCATGCTCTCTTAGATATGTCTTTACTCTGACATCAGAGGAATGCACATAAAATGCAAATTAGATGCTGTCAACCCACTGCTTAAAAATCATTCAAAGCTTTCCATTACCTACAAGATAAAGTAAAATCTATTTACATGACATGCTGGAATTTCTGTAGCCCTGTTTGTCTCTCTGTGTCTATCTTTTAGATATCCTTTTGGCTCTTCTTTTTCCTTTTCTTAGTATCCTACATGGATGCTGAGTTTCCTGTGACTCCCTCAGGCACCTTGAGTTTTCTCTCTTTGTGCATTTCTTTGTTTTCATTCCAGCTCAGGCAACACCTGTTTCAGGAATGCTTCTCTTTTGTCCTCCACCAAAATTTTCAGTGACCATTTCTTTCATAGTGCTTACTTTATTATAATGATATTTTGTATTCTTTATATATTTTTTGGATGTTGTCTCCCAGATTAGGAATGTCCTTAATTTTTGGAGCCATGACAAATATTTTTAAATGATGCCATGGCTTTGTTTGTATTGTAGTTTACATAAAATTTTTCATTTACATAGTTATATATGTAAGTTTATATATGTAGTTATGTATAGACAACTGTGTAAAGAGAAATGATGTTACTAAATCCATGCTGATATGTTTTATAAACAGTCTGTTGGAATCCATCATGACTGGTGACCCAAGGTTGAGCCCAATTTCATGGAATTTTCTTCACCTTTTTTATAGGAAACTTTTGTGTCCCTTTCTTATTTCTGTGAGAACCATGGCAAATTGTAAATCTTTATACGATCAGTACAAATACTACACAGTCCATAACTATTTGTTGACCTGAAGTAAACCAAATTAATAAAGCATACACTCTGGATTGAATAATCATAAAGTCCTTAACCAAACTCATTTCCCTGAGCCTGGTTATTGGAATCTAAGCATCCAATAAAGACTTGCTTTATCTAAATGAACAGACATAGATTAACCCTTTTTTTTTCTTAAAAATAAAAATGCGTTTTATTTTTAGCAAGATAGTTTTCACTGGTTGGGCTAGGACAATTTTTGAAAGTGAAGATAAGAACTTCAAAGCCCCCACAGCCTCTACCGTCTTCATTAGTTTACTATTGCTATTATAACAACTAAACATTTAGCAGCTTAAATCCCCACATATTTATTATCATATAGTTCTGGAGGTCAGAAGTCTGAAATGGGTCCACAGGGCTACATTTCTTCTGGAGGCTGTGGAGGAGAATTGCTTCTTGACTTTTCTAGCTTCTGGCTGCTGCCTTATTCTTTGGCTGGTGGCCAGGGAGATGCATCCTCACATCTCCTATTCTGATTCCAACTTTCCTAACTCCCTCTTTTCTCTGTTAGGGACCCTTGTGATTATGTTTGGCTCACCTAGATAATGTAGTAATCTTCCTATCTTGTTATCTTTAACTGAATCACATCAGCAAAACGTCTCCTTTGCCATATAAAGTAACATATTCACAGGTTCTGGGGATTGGATTTCTTTGGGAAGCCATTATTCTACCTACCATACCATCCATTTATATTGCTATGCATGACATCTTTTGTTTTTCAACTGAGAAACAACTGCACCTATGGGTTTGGATGGGAAACTGAGGGATTGAGAAAGAGGATAGGAAATGGAGTGGATTATTTTATTCCATTAAACTTAGGGGGTATTTAAGTTCCTAAATTGGGCAAAGAATGGTCCTTAACTGAAGGATATTAATTATTGTTGACTAGTTGACTGGTTCTTTCCCATCTTCTCTAACAGGATTGCCAAAACATGAGCTACTTTGATCTTCCATCCATGATTGCAATCTTCTGTTAAGTATGTTCTCTATGCCCTCTGTCTTCTTATATTAGTTCTTCACACTATAGTCAGAGTGTGTTATAATAATTAGTCTGAGAATTCCTTTGGACTTTCCATGTAGATAAATTGTGTCGACACATACACAAACAATCTGTGAATAACTGACAGGTTTTTAATTAGTTAATATTTTAACACAATTAGTTAATATTTTAAATATTTTAAAACTCAAATCTGATCGTATTAAGCCTGCTCCTTAAAGCCAGCAGTGACTTCCCATTACTCTGAAATTTGTTTTCTTAGTTAATTTTCTATTGCTTGTAACAGTATTTGAAACTGGGTGATTGATAAAAAATGAAATGTATTTCTTACAGTGCTGGAATCTGGGAAGTCCAGGGTGGAGAAGATTTATTTGGCAAGAGCTTTCTTGTTGGTGGGGATCCTCTGCAGAACACTGTGAGGTGGAGCTGGATGTGCTAGCTCAGATCCTTCTTTCTCTTCTCATAAAGCCACCAATCCTGTTTCCATGATAAATTTTAAATGAGTTTAGAGGGGACAAATATTCAAATCATAGCATTCTGTCCCTGCCCCACCCCCAAACCCATGCCCTGCTCACATACCACTCAGAATTATTGCAGTGAGGGCTCTCTGCAGTGGCTTTCCGCTGAAACAAGTCTCTGCCTGGGCCACTAGGAATTCAACAACATCCTTTGAAATCTGGGTGGAGGCTGCCAAACCTTCACAGCTCTTTCTTTCTGCAAGCTTGATGAATTAGCACCACATCGATGTTACCAAGGTTTACAACGTATACCTTCTAAAGCTGGGGCATAAGGCATATTCAGGACTTATTCAGCCACAGCTGGGGTAGCTGTGAAGCACTGCACTGTGGTACAGGGATCAGAATCCCAAGGTGGCCATGGGCAGTGATCTCATGGAGAGCATGATGTCCAGTCTCCGGAAATTATTTTGCTCTCCTAGACTTCTTGGCCTGTGATGAAAGGGGCAACTTCAAAGTTTTCTGAAATGTCTTTGAGGTATTTCTCCCACTGTCTTGAGGTATAGCACCTAGCTCCCTTCTATTCATGCTAATCTCTTTGGCAAAATGTTGCTGGGCTTGGTTTCTTCTCCTGAACACATTTCTCAATACTTTAAGTGCCAGGCTGAGAGTTTTCCAAAGAATTCACTCTTTTTCCTTTTTGATTATAAATTATGTCCTTAAGTTATTCTTTTGCTCCCAAATCTCAGCATAAGTGGTGAAAAGTAACCAGGAAGCTTCTTCTATATTTTCCTTAGAAATTTCTTCTGCCAGATACCCTAGTTTATCATTCTCAAGTTTGGCTTTCTACAAAACCCTCAGGCATGGAAACAATTCAGGCAAGTTCTTTGACAGTTTATAACAAGGATGACTTTTACCCCAGGTTCCAATATGTTGTTCCTCAGTTCTATCAAAGACCTCATCAGAATGTCCTCTACTGTCCATATTTCTATCAGAATTCTGGTCATGATCACTTAACCAAGCTTAAGGTATTCTGGACTTTCACTAATCTTCTTGTCTTCTATGTTCTCACCAGAATCTGTTTTTTTCTAGCCTGATCCTTTAAATTCTTCTAGCCCTCTGTCCATTGCCCATTTCCAAAGCTGCTTCCACATTTTCAGATATTCATTCTTGGGAACATCACACTTCTGATACTAATCTTCTGTCTTAGTTTTTTTTTTTTATTGTTTCTTATAACAGAATACTTGCAACTGAATAGTTTATAAGAAGTGAAATTTATTTCTTGCAGTTCTGAAGGCTGGGAAGTCCAAGGTTGAGGGGGTGCATCTAATAAGAGCCTTCTTGCTGTTGGAGACCTGCTGTAGAGTCCCAAAGTAGCATAGGGCATCATGAGGGGGTGAGGGGGTGATTGTGCTATCTCAGGTCTCTCTTACACTTTTTATAAAGCTACCAGTCCCACTCCTATGATAAATTTCAACATGAGTTTTGGAGGACACATATTAAAATCATAGGGCTTTCCTATGAGATCATGAAAGGTCTGAAATCAGCCTGCCTCTCCAGCCTCATCTTGTATCCCTTCCCTCTTGATTTTCAAGCTCTATTAACTACACTGTCTCTGTTCATAGAGATGTATATTCAAGTATCCTTTGTCTGGAATGCTTTTCATTTTACAATTCAGCTAATTAGCTCCTTCTGATATATCACATGGTTAATTGATACTTTGTTTTGACAGATTTCAATTTGAGATGTTGTGCTCACTTGATGTAACTACTTTTTAACATATGTTCCTTTAAATAAAGAATAACACAAGAGTCCCACTATTGAAACTTATATTTAGTATTGTACTGGAGATTCTAGGGAAAATTTTTCTATAAGGATTAAAAACTCCAAACTCATGTTGAAATTTATCATAGGAGTGGGACTGGTGGCTTTATAAAAAGAGGAATAGAGACCTGAGCTAGCACATTCAGCCCCCTCACCAATGTGATGCCCTAGGGCTACCATGGGACTCTGTAGAGAGTTCTTACCAGAAAGAAGGCTCTTACCAGATTCAGCCTCTTTACCTTGGCCTTTCCAGCTTCCAGAACTAAAAAATACAACAACAACAACAACAACAACAACAAAAACCTAAATTATTTACAGTTGATATGTGTGTTTGTCTATATGGAAAACCCAAGAGAATTATCAGACTAATTATTGCAATCAATTAGAAAGTTTAGCAAGGTTCAGAGAAATAAAATCAATACATAAGAGCTAATTGTATTTTATATGCAGTTAGATAATTCAATTTTTAAAAGACCATTTTTATGATAACCAAAAAAATACTTATTAGTAAGAATACTTAAGAATTTTGTTCATCAAAAGATATCAGTAACACAGATAAGTAAAGCAAATTTTTAAAGAAAGAACATTGGAGAAAAGTCTTAGAAACCTCAAGGCTCAAGTCTCAAGTACACATCTAACAAACAGGCTGTTCACTTACAAAAATGTCTGAGTCTGTATTTCCTTCTCTGAAAAAGAGGATTTTAAATAGACAGTCTTGCAGTCTTCCAGCTGAAGTTCTTGGTTGTTGTGAGATAGTCACTCTTTGCAAACTTGTCTGTATTGATTTTTGAAAGGCAGACTAAGGTTCATCTTTAGAAGGATACATTGTATTCTGATTATTCTCTATGAATATAATGAATTTGAAGACTTCCAAGTAGTTTATCATATTAGCACATATGGACCTGTCTTATTTACTTATATTTTACTCAATATTTTCACATTGGACCATAAGTCATTCACTATAACTTGCTATTTTCTGATTCTGATTTTTCCTGCAGCTTAAGAGGAAATTTATATATGCATTTATTCTTACCTTGGGTTTATAGTGATGCTTAATGGAGGTAGTTTGAGAGGGATGAATTTAAGAATGTGGCTAAAGAGTGTAGTGGGAGGTTTATTTCTGATGTTAGAGGTATTGTGGGAGGGGTTACCTATGATTATAAAAGAAATAAAATATACAAAGCCCAAAGAGATAATTATCACATCGAAGGATTTCTGTTTTACCAGGAAATTGCTTTCTATAACTGTCTCCATGTCATAAAGCTTTGTTTATGTGTCACATCTGAAGACAAAGTCTGTATCATGAAGTCGTTTAACATGCTGTTTGGTCTTTGTGAAGCACATTTGCAGTTTAGCTACAAAATTATTGGAGGACACTGTAATTTAGAGTAACAAAAGCATTTTATCCTGTAATTTCAGGAAACCAAGAAATTACTTTGCATACCACACTGCCACACTGAATACAAAATTTAAGTTAGCTGTATGTTTATGAAGTATAATACATATGACAAAGCATATCCTCCCTTATTCATCTTTAAAATCTATTAAAGTATATAGAATAAACATTGTAAAGTAATGGCAAGTTGGAAATATAATTTCGGTTTGCAGACAATAAGTAAATATTTGAATAATTTTGATAAAACGGACCACCATTTTATAGGTGCTTCTGTCAAATTACTAAGTCAAAATATTATGGAATTCTTTCAGTTATTAAAACTGCATTTGAATTTCTTTAGATGAAAAAAAGCAAGGTTGCAGACAGGCTACATATCAGTTAAATTGTGAGCATTCTGTTCTAATTTTCCCCATAAATCAGAAATATTAAGTGTCATGCTAACATCTGTGGCCTGAATATAAAGTTGACAAAAATCAACCCTAATGGCTTTTCCCACTGTAAAATAATGTCTAGTTTTAATCTGCAGTTTTTTCAAGTCTGAAGTGTCAAAGTAATGTCTCATGTTTCTAACCAATTTGTGTTTTCACGATGAATATAGTTTCACTAGAATCTAAGTTATTTTTTTAAAAGTTGGTTTATGATGACATTTTGTTCTCACATGGTCTCAAATATTCTATTTGTTAAATAATCAGAACCATGAGGGTACTAGTAATCATCTAATACAACATTTTAGCTTTTGACATGTAGAGAGAGAGCCCTTTTTATCCCATAGGATTTAACTCAGTAGAAAATGAAAACAAAGTCTCCACAAATGGGTTCAAAGATGTAGGTGGCTGTTGTATATATTCAGGGATGTTTTCTGATAGTAGTGGGATACAATGTGTGTGGTTTATCACATACCTGTGTATGTACATAACAAGATTCTCACTAGACTTTGGTTAGACTTCTCTACATTGAAGGAGATTGCATTCACAAGGTCATAGTTTCTCTTCTCTGTGTATGGCCAAAGCTACACTCTGAGACATCTCTGATTTCTGATCCCCAGAATAGCTTATCCTTTGCTTTTGACTTTCCAGTAGGGAGTGGATGTCCTTTGACTCAGCTAATCACAGTGGTCCTATTTCTTCCAACTGTCCTGTTTGTGGTTACATCCCTTTGGTTTTTCATCTCAAATTGCTGTGAGATTCAGCTGTCAAGTCTCTGTCACATATATAGAATACAGCTCAGCTGAGTGGCAGCAAGCTTTGTTTTGGAACTGGCAACACTCCAGGAGTCTGGTTGTGTTCCTTGAGTAAATTTTTGTCTTGCTATTTGTTATTGGTGTGGTTTCTAGGTGACTCTAATGAAAACATCCAGGAAATTGCATGTGATATTCCTGACAGTTCCAAGTCTAACAGCTGCTTATTACGATAGACATCTGACTTTATCTGGTGCTAATGATTTTGTTGTGGTTTAGTATTCCACCGACTGGATTGTGTTAGGTGGTATTCATAACAGATACACAACTTAGTCTCTGCCTTCTGGGAGCTGATGATCTCTAATTCACAGAGCTTAAGAGGGCGCAAGGCCATCCACCGCGTGTCTGGAAAGCCAGTGAACTTTTCCTTAGCACTCTCAGCTTTTGAATTAATTTCCCTTTTTTCTTCTTGGTGGCCCACATCCTAATCTCACTCTTTTTATTCATATTCAAAAGAATAATTTACCTCAAGCAACATAAAGAACTATCTCTACTGAAGTTACATGAATTTTAACACTGAATTAATCTAAAAAAAGACATGTTATAATATTTGAGTTTAAAATGTTAGTGACAGAGGAATAATTTTGCACCATAGAGTCTTCTCTTCATTACTTACTATTGGCCCATGTGACCATGAATCTAAGTATGATCCTTAATAAGCAGATTCACATTATGTTAATGTGTGTATGTCCTTCTCAATAACTCCTGACAGAACAAGTCATTTCATCAAGAGTTGGGGAGGTTATCAGCTGATCCATCTGTGGATTAGTAATCATGCTCAGCTGAATGATTAGACTGTTATAAAGAGAAGTTATCACAGCACCTGACTTTGAGTCAAGGCATGCATTTGGTTATTGGTATATTTTGGGTGTACATGGCATATAGAATTCAGGAAAGAATATATGGGATTTTAAATTTATTTCAGTATGTAAAATGCCATATTGTATTAGTTATCTACTGCTACATAAAAAGTTACCCTTAAACTTAGTGACTTAAAATAACAAGCATTTATTAAATCACAATTTCTGTGAGTCAGGGATTGGAGAGAGGTTAGCTGAGGTTCTGGTGTAGAGCTTCTCAGGAGTCTGCAGTCAAGTTATTGGCTGAGGCTATAGTTATCTGAAGGTTTGACAGGGGCTATAAGACTCACTTCTAAGATGTTTCACTCACATGCTTCTTTACAAGAGTCCTCAGTTTATTGTCACATGGGCCTCTGTAGGGTGGTTGAGTGTCCTGAAAGCATGGCAACTGACTTTTTTCAAAGCAAGGGGTCTAAGAGAAAGAGCAAGAACCCTCAATGACTTTTATGCCTCATCATATTCCATCAGTTCTGCCATAATCTATTGGTTTGAAGTTTATTGTTATAAATCCAGCCCACATTTCAGAAGAGGGGAATTAAACTCCACTTCTTAAAGTGAGGAGTATAATATAAAGGAGTTTGCAGATATATTTTAAAACTACCATATGCATTGAAAGGACAGAGAAATAATGCTCAGGAAACTATCCAACATAATTGAGCCACTAAGGATCCAGGTTTGTTTTGAAAGTTTTCTTCTCTGTTTCTCCTATTAGCAGGAAAATATCTTACCTTGACTTCTGAAGCTATTGATATATATCTAATTGCTATAGGTATATTCCTAATAAAGTCTAAACTAATTACTAGGGAAAGTGAACCCACAAAATTATGTTTATTTTTCCTTAATTCTAGAGTATTAATGTTAAATATGACCCTCCTGTCCCAGAATGTCAGCAGAGGCTTCGAAGCTGGGAACATTATATTTTAAGTGCTCTCTTGTTCTGAAGACCAGAGACATTTCCAAAGGACTTGCTAAAGAGTGGACATAAAAATGATCTTATGACCTTTAGCCAATGTGACATGAGATAATAAATTTGGAGAAGTAGGAGGAAGATGCTTTGAAAAGGATTGTTGGCTTACTCAAGAGGAAACTGTTTTCTCCTAACTCAGCTAAGTGGTGGAGGATGTCTTATAATGAAGGGAGACTGCCGTATTGTCCCTGGTGGTTGTTGGCTGAGCTGTGGAAGTGAGCTTGGGTGATGCTGATCTGTTTACCCTGGCTTCAATGCGCACAAGGAATGTGTTTAATTTTTACCTAGAAGAGGCTCAATTATGAAAAGCTACCTGGAGTAACTGCTAAAGAACAAGTAAGGAGAGAAAGCTGCAGTGGTAGTAAATAACTCCATTAGTAGGAGGGACAGGGTACAGTTACTGGAGAAAGAGAAGGCACTGTGGAAGGAAGCAAAATAGAGCCCTTTAGAGAGGATGTCCAGTGAGGCAAGTTGACCCAGCAAATGAAAATTCTGTGGGGTGCCATTAGAAATGGGGATTGTGGATAAGCCACTTGAAGGCATCCAGAAAAAATGTTGCTCACTGTTAAATGATGTAATAGTGAACACTCCTACGGGAAAGCGTCTCCAGAGAACCCACCAAAACATCCCTTGTGTGAGAGAGCCAATGTTTGGACATCTTCCGTGACAGAGGATTTCCAACAACCAGGAGAAAATACAAATGATGCCACTAATTTTAAACAGATTTTTCCAATTTAACAGCATCCCTCTTCCCAACCCACATCTAGGGGGAGCTAGAGGCAGTGTAGTAAGTCAGGAATGAAGTTGGAAGAGAAAGGTGGAAACAGTAAAATATCATGATACGCTCTTGCTTCCAATTACTATGAAACTGAGAGTCAGTTCTGAGTGAGACTGGGAAGTGGAAGCTTAAAATTGAGTGAGAACTGAATGCTTTGATGTGTATTAAACTGGAAAGAAGATGGAAAAGGAGACTGTTCCAATGCCTGAAAGTAATCAGAAAGCTATGGAATCTAAGATATGGCCAAGGGGTAGGGGAAGGAAAATACAACAAAAGAGGTTTGAGGACAGATATGTATACAATTTTTAACATATCCTACTTATATTTTTCAGTTCATTCAATAAATTGGTTGCAAAAGAGCTTGTTGGACACAATGTTTTTGAGTTAATGTCCTGTGGCATATTGGATCTCTTCACAGATGTTCATCAAGTGAGAGAAGTTTATCTCTATTCTCACCCATCCTGTAAATGCTGTGGAGTGAAGTGATGAACTGAGAGACTCATGTAAAAGAGTACTGAGGATAAGCTGGCACTGAGCAAGAGGGAAGAGGACTAATAACTATATTGTCAAGTACTGGCAATGAGAGACTGCATGTACACTGGAGTGTACAAAATATTGCCTTCCTGGGCAGAGAAACGAGCAGATCTGAGTAGACAATTTTTTTTTTTTTTTTTTTTTTTTTTGAGATGGAGTCTCTCTCTGTCACCCAGGCTTGAATCCAGTGGCATGATCTTGGCTTACTGCAACCTCCACCTCCCGGGTTCAAGTAATCTCCTGCCTCAGCCTCCCTAGTAGCTGGGATTACAGGTGCCTGCCACCACACCTGGCTAATTTTTGTATTTTTAGTAGAGACAGGGTTTCACTATGTTGGCCAGGCTGGTCTCGATCTCCTGATCTCATGAATCACCCACCTTGGCCTCCCAAAGTGCTGGGATTACAGGCATGAGCCACCTTGCCTGACCTGAGTAGATACTTTCTTTTTTTTTTTTGAGATGGTGTCTGGCTCTGTCGCCCAGGCTGGAGTAGTGCAGTGGCCTGATCTCAGCTCACTGCAAGCTCTGCTACCCCAGTTCACGCCATTCTCCTGCCTCAGCCTCCTGAGTAACTGGGACTACAGGTGCCTGCCACCACGCCCAGCTAATTTTTTGTATTTTTAGTAGAGACGGGGTTTCACTATGTTAGCCAGGATGGTCTCAATCTCCTGACCTCATGATCTGCCTACCTCAGCCTCCCAAATTGCTGGGATTACAGGTGTGAGCCACCGCTCCTGGCCCTGAGTAGATATTTTAACAGGCAGTGACAAGTGAACAGGTAACACTGAATGCTTTACTAGACACCATAAGACATAATTGCACTGTGGCTATTTGTTATTTATTTGGGAATTATGTGGAATCTTTTAATCTCTTCAGTTGAACTACTGCAAATTTATGGTATTTGGAAGTGCACCTGGAACCACTTTTTTTTTTCTTTTTCTTTTTCTTTTCTTTTCTTTTTTTTCTTTTTCTTTTTCTTTTTTTCTTTTCTTTTCTTTTTTTTTTTTGAGATGGAGTCTTCCTTTGTTGCCCAGGCTGGAGTACAGTGCCATGATCTTGGCTCACTGTAACCTCCATCTCCCGGGTTCAAGGAATTCTATCTTAGTCTCCCAAGTAGGTGGGATTATAGGCGTATGCCACCATGCCCAGCTAATTTTTGTGTTTTTAGTAGAGACAGGGTTTCCCCATGTTGGCCAGGCTGGTCTCAAACTCCTGATCTCAGGTGATCTACCCGCCTCGGCCTCCCAAAGTGCTGGGATTGCAGGCGTGAGCCACCGTGCCTGGTGTGAACCACTTTTGTACATAACAAAAGGGCTGAAGTTGAAGGATGTCCACAGGGAAAATATAGTGTAAAAATAATAATGATAATGATATATACAACAGTTCAGGATTGTTCTAAATGTTTTACATACATGAACTAATTTGTTTGGATACATTTGCCTTGCCCTATCATTGGGCAATGATTTTCACAAATTTTTAATATATCTGACTTTAAATATTTTTATATTTGTAATCTGCCATAGACATCCTATTTAAATTTAGCTAGTTAAGATTGCCTTATTGGTGGGCACGGGCCCGGCCTGGGGCAGCACGGGATCATCATGGCGGAGTTGCAGTAGCTGCGAGTGCAGGAGACGGTGGACTCCATGGTGAAGAGCCTAGAGAGAGAAAACATCCAGAAGATGTAGAGTCTCATGGTCTCATGCAGCACCAGCTGTTGTGAGGACAGCCAGTCATCCATGCAGCAGGTGCACCAGTGCGTCCAGCGCAGTCATGTGCCTCTGGCTCAAGTCCAGGCCTTGGTCACCAGTGAGTTGGAGAAGTTCCAGGACTGCCAGGCCTGGGGCACCATACATTGCAACGACAAAACCAAGGATTCAATAGATGCCGGGAGTAAGGAGCTTCAGGTGAAACGGCAGCTGGACTGTCGTGTGACCAAGTGTATAGATGACCATGTGCCCCTCATCCCAACCATGACCAAGAAGAAGGAGGCTCTCTTATCCATTGGGTAATAAAAGTCCTTGCCGGTGGCTATCAGGAATGAGGGCAAAAATATATTTTTTAATAAGGAATTGGAAATTTTAGTCTTTTAAGCAAAGTTTATGAAGAAATTAAGGATGGCAATATGTAAGGCATATGTCGCTTGCCTCTGGACACTGGTTCTTTCATGTTTCAGCCCTAAAAAGTGAAATGGGAAAAAGTGATGCTAAATTGCATCAGAGACATTACAGAAAGTTTTAGAGCTTATGTTCCTGTGGCTAGTGCTTGTCCTGGCAGTAAGGATCTCACCTGTAACAAGCCAGAGCCCTCCAAGCTACCAGACTCTTCTTACTACCAACAGGCTGGCAGGTTAGACTTGATGGAGTTTGAGGAGAGAGATTTTCTCTTTGTTGTCAAATATCCTGTTTACCAGAAGTGTCATCACACCATTTTCTATAAGCTGTGAAACAAAATCCATGAGGTCAATAACTTAGAAGGGAGAAAAAAATTTCTGGGTCTTTGTTTTCTTGATTTTGTGTAATTGATACAAGGGTATACAAGTTGATGCAAGTTGATTTTAAAATGTGGATTTGGGAGGGAGGGTAGTTTGGATAAGAACTTTGAAGATCCCTGTGGATCCCCATTTCTGGTCAAGATGTAGATGTACATTTCTTAAAATTATTACATGCTGCATCTTTCAACCTGGATACCGTGCAAAAACATGAGAGGCGACAACACACTAATTATGAGAAGCAGAGCTTCCCTCTTACTGGCTGATGGGCCTTGAGGCTGTGTGTAGCAAAATGACAGGACAAAGTTGCAGTGACACTTTCCCCTTGAAGAAGAAAGGGGTTTTGATTGTGATATATATTAGTATCTAGTAATGAATAGTAAAAGAGGAGCAATTGGCTACTTGCTTATAAGAGAGTTATGAAGTACTGGATTTGGAAAAACCTGGTTTTTATAAAAACAGAGTGGAATGGAAGCCTAAACCTAGCATTGTTTCCTTAGCTCCCTGAATTAACAGAGCCCAATTGAGACCCCGGCAACAGGAAGTTCAAGGGAGAAATAGTGAACAATTTGGGCTAGGATGAGCTGACTCCCTTAGAGCAAAGGAGAGGCAGCCACCATTATCAAATACCATTTTTGCCCGGGGCTTTCGCAACTTGCATTGTTCCTGCCCTGGCATGGCTCCTTATTATTTTGATACCAACCTCATTGTATTTTCACCAGCTTATTACTTGAAACGATAATACAGCCTGTCCATTTGCTGTTTTCAGGCTGTGATATATTTTCTTAGTGGTTTGGTTTTAAAAATAAATAAGGTTTAATTCCCCCCTCCTTGCCACAAAAAAGATTGCCTTATTCATTATTAAATAATTATATATCACTTTTTAGAAGTGTGTGATGTTTTCTAGCTATATTTTTGACAAATCAGGCTTTTAGAATTGCCATTTATGATCATTCTTGCAGTAAAAACTAAAACTAAAATCCGTTACTGTTCAGGTTTATAAAACAAGTACTGTTCATCAGGGAAAAGATAGAATACTTATTTTCTTTTTCTTTCTTCTAAGAAGAGTTTTGTATAAATAATTTCTTTTAAACGTTTGTGATACTTTTCACCCATAAGAGGTGTTGTTTAAATTGGGGGTTGTGACTAATTTGTTTCAATTAAAAATACTTTAATATCAATATCAAATGCCTCTTAGATGATATGATCTTGTTACCATATGTGGTAGTTTGCTCTACATACTAGCTATTTAAACCAGATGTAAGTAAAACAAGATTTGTTTGAGAGGACTAGGGTTTCTCCAGAGTAAAGAATACAGAGACCAAATGGAAACATACTTGCTTCACTGCACATGGTTTCTATACTTGGCTGTGCTGGCTTACCATTTTATGGTTACCAGATTTACATCCTTTGAAATTATGGACATTGGATCAAATCCTCATGTTGGAAAACACTCTAAGGTAACATTAAATGAGCATGTGATTTGAATAACCTACAATTTTCACACAGGTTTTGATGACCAAAGTCAAAATATTTCCCATAAAATACTGTAAATTTGCTAAAATATATACAAAGCTCCTACAGTGTAATAATACGAAGAAACTTTGTTTACTGAAAAATTCTGGGTTTTTTTGGATTTTATTTTAAACATTTTTTTTTAAGTTTGTATTTTTATCTTATTTAAGCTTGTTTTCTTTCTTTCTTTTCATAATTTCTTCTAAAAAAATGAGATACATATGCAGAGTATGCAGGCTTGTTACATAGGTTTATGTGTGCCATGGTGGTTTGCTGCACCTACTGGCCCATCCTCTAAGTTCCCTCCTCTCACCTCCCACCCCCCAACAGGCCTTGGTGTGTGTTGTTCCCCTCCCTATGTCCATGTTTTCTCATTGTTCAACTTCCACTTATGAGTGAGAACATGAGGTATTTGGTTTTTGGTTCCTCTGTTAGTTTGCTAAGGATGATGGCTTCCAGCTGCATCCATGTCTCTGCAAAGGACATAATCTCATTCCTTTTTTATGGCTGCATAGTATTCCATGGTGTATATATACCACATTTTCTTTATCCAGTCTATCATTGATGGGCATTTGGGTTGGATCCACGTCTTTGCTATTGTAAATAGTGCTGTAATAAACATACATTTGCATGTGTCTTTATAGTAGAATGATATATATCTTCCTTTGGGTATATACCCAGTAATGGGCTTGCTGGATCAAATGGTATTCTGGTTCTAGACCTCGAGGAATCTCCATATTGTCTTCCACAATGGTTGAACTCATTTACATTCCCACCAACAGTGTAAAAGCCTTCCTATTTCTCCACACTCTCACCAGCATCTATTGTTTCTGACTGTCGTGAGATGGTGACTCATTGTGGTTTTGGTTTGCATTTCTCTGATCATCAGTGATGTTGAGCTTTTTTTCATATGTTTGTTGGTGACATAAGTGTCTTCTTTTGAGAAGTGTCTGTTGATATCTTTACCCACTTTTTTGCTGGAGTTGTTTTTTTTTCTTGTAAATTTGTTTAAGTTCCTTGTAAATTCTGGATATTAGACCTTTGTCAGATGGGTAGATTGCAAAAATTTCTCCTATTCTGTAGGTTGCCTGTTTGCTCTGATGATAGTTTCTTTTGCTGTGCTGATGCTCTTTAGTTTAATTAGATCCCATCTGTCAATTTTGGCTTCTGTTGCAATTGCTTTTGGTGTTTTTGTCATGAAGTCCTTGCCCATGCCTATGTCCTGAATGGTGTTGCCTAGGTTTTCTTCTAGAGTTTTTATGGTTTGGAGTTTGACATTTAAGTCTTTAATCTATCTTGAGTTGATTTTTGTGTAAGGTGTAAGGAAGGGGTCCAGTTTCAGTTTTCTGCATATGGCTAGCCAGTTTTCTCAGCACCATTTACTAAACAGGAAATCCTTTCCCCGTTGCTTGTTTTTGGCAGGTTTGTCTAAGATCAGATGGATGTAGAGGTATGGTGGTATTTTTTAGGTATCTGTTCTGCTCCATTGGTCTATACATCTGTTTTGGTACCCGTACCATCCTGTTTTTGTTACTGTAGCCTTGTAGTATAGTTTGAAGTCAGGTAGCATGATGCCTCTAGCTTTATTTATTTTGCTTAGGATTGTCTTGGCTATATGGGGTCTTCTTTGATTCCATGTGAAATTTAAAAACAGTTTTTTTCTAATTCTGTGAAGAATGTCAATGGTAGTTTGATGGGAATGGCATTGAATCTGTAAATTACTTTGTGTAGTATGGACATTTTCATGATATTGATTCTTCCTATCCATGAAGATGGAATGTTTTTCCACTTGTTTGCATCCTTTCTTATTTCCTTGAGAGTTATTTATAGTTCTCCTTGAAGAGTTCTTTCACATCCCTTGTTAACTGTATTCCTAGGTATTTTATTCTCTTTATAGCAATTGTGAATAGGAGTTCATTCGTGATTTGGCTCTCTGCTTGTCTATTGTTGGTGTAAAGAAACATCTCACAGATGCTAAAGAAGTATGTCATCAGTTCAATTCCCTAATGGGGTAATTTTTAAATGAGCTGTAATGACTGACATGATAACACTATCAAAGAACTTTATTAAAATTATAGAGTCGTGGAACTAGAAGATTCTTAGAAGGTCTACAGTCACTATGTTAGCAGATTCTTAGATTAGTCATAATTGACTCAGCAAGTACAGTATTGTATTTTTATTAGTTTCTTTTTGTATTAGTTTCTTCTTTGTATTTGTATCCCTGATTTTGTATTAGTTTTCTTTTCTTTTTCTTTTTTATTTTTGAGACAGGGTCTTGCTCAGTTGCTCAGACTGGAGTGCAGTGGCATGATCACAGCTCTCTGTAGCTTTGACCTCCTGGGCTCAAGCAATCCTCCCAGCTCAGTCTCCTAAGTAGCTGGTACTATAGGCGGACACCATCATGCTTGGGTGATTTTTGTGTGTGTGTGTGTGTGTGTGTGTGTGTTTTGTAGAGACAGGGTTTCACATGTTGCCCAGGCTGGTCTCAAACTCTTGGGCTCAAGTGATCCACCTTCCTGGGCCTCCTAGAGTGCTGGGATTACAGGTATGAGCCACCACACCCATGCTTGTATTAGTTTTCTATTGCTGTGCTACAAATTACCACAGACTGTACAGCTTAGAACAACACATATTTATCATCTTACAGTTGTGTAGGCCAGAAGTCTAGGTACAATGTCATTGTATTCTCTTCTCAGGGTTTCACTAGGCTGAAATCAAGGTGTTGTCCAGGGCTGGGTTTCTTATTTGGAACTTGGGATTCTCTTCCAAGTTCATTTGGTTGTAGGCAGAATTCATTTCCTTGAAAGTTTATGACTGAGTTCCCCATTGTCTGCTAGCTGTCAAATCTCTGACTTCCTCTCCTGCAACCAGCCAGAGAAAACTCTTTGTTTTTAAAGGGATCATGTGATCAGGTTAGGCCAACCTAGATAATATAGTTTTTGCCCTATAATATAGTTTTGGAGTGGTACCTTATCATATTTACAAGTTCTGCTGACATTCAAGGAGAGGAGATTTTTACAAGGGCATGGGTCATGGGGAACCAGTTATCTTTTGCCACACACACACACACACACACACACACACGGTCTGCAGGATTATTTGTATCTAGGAAATCTGCCTTCTGACCAGTGGTCAGAAACTCTGGCTTGTCTGGTTATTGCCATCTATTCCCACTTCATTTTACACACATACCCCTGGCCCTAATGTGCTTTTTGGGAAATAGGCAATACTCTCTTGTGCTTATCTGTGGCTTAGCGGTGCCAATATTCCAGGCTCTCTCCTTTGTTCTCACACTGGAGACTACTTCAATGTTCATGGCAAAAGTACACACTCCAGTTTCATAGTATTTAAAATAAAGTGACTATATTTCCTACTTACATGACAATTTTTGGCTCATAAATTTGTATAGAAATACACTTTTTAAATAATTCTCAGGCACAGTTTCAAATACTAAATTGCTCCTTTCCCATTTTTCCTGTAATGCACAATAATGTATGTCCCTTGATCTATTCCCAGAAAAGGTTTCCAGGAAGATTTCTGAGAAAAGCATATATGTGACATTTTCTGAAATGAACTTGCTCAGCAACATGTACTTTTTTCCTTTTTGTTAATGTCCCCATATTTGAGCAGAAGGTAAAATTTTGTTTACATGTATAACTTTCTTCAGTTTTTCACACACATTTTTAAGAATATGCATACTGAGGTTGGTGGGTTATAAAAGGGATTAATAACCCTTTTGGCTTATTTTTATTGGAAAGACCAAGTTGCCAGGGTTCTTTGAAGAATTCAGACAAATACATCTGACTATTTTCCATCAAACGGGAGGTAGAGGATAAAGCATGGATTTGCTCTTTATAGCACTTCTGGCAAGAGGCTTTTGGAATAAAATTTATGTATTCCTTCTCAATTTGGTTAACCGCAACATCTGTTTGTCTCCATTGGCCTTTGGCCATTGACCTACTGTCTCCTGTAGAAGACACCCACCATCCCTCTTACGACCAAATGTTGATGGGAAATAAGCAGTTCTCAAGTGATTTTAGTCATGGAAATAGTCATAAGCCAAAAGCATGGCCTAATTATATCATCTAAATTCATGGAAAAGGGAATTAATTTTATATTTTATCTGATGTTGGGGACTGAATTATTAATAGTACCAACTTATTTGGACAGGAAAAGGTCCAGGGATTTAGATAGGAACACAGTAAACAGACCCTTCTCATTCAAGATAGCATGGGATATGTAGATTTACTTTTTGACTACAGGAACAATTAGAGGAATCTAGGTGATTTTTCCAAACTTAGGAAATGAAAGTTTAACTAAAATTAAATATATCTGTATGTTTATACATTTTTGAGATAGAACACTATTTTTCTAGTTTTTTTAAAAGTGATTTTTTTCTAATTTCTAACAATAGCTTATGACTTTACTACACAATTATTGCTGCTTTGAAAACTGATTTGCCACTGTGAGGCAGAACAAGCAAAGGTTCAGGAGAGGCCAATGCCTGTGAGGCTGTGGTACCAGGATCTTCCAACAATAACTTGAAGCCTGACAGGCTGTGCTTTGATCAAGGGCTCTCTCAGTGTTGGTACCTCTTGCTGCCTCGTCCTTCTTTGTCTTGGCCAGCCATACCCTGTCCAGCTGTGAAAGACCATTCAGTTTCTGCTTTTTTCTTTAATTTTTAGATTTTTTTTGTTGTTGTTTACCTCAAATTATTCCAATTGCATGATAGCACAAGTAAGCCAGGTTCCTTTAAGAAGCACTGGACTGAAAATCCAGCTTCTGCTATAAAAACTCATCTCCCCTCTCAAGGCATTTTCCTTCTGATTTCAGAGGTGAGGTGCTCAGATGTGCATTTGCTTTTGCCTCCAATCTCAGCATCTTCTGTTCATTTGTTGCCTATTGTATGCTTTCAGTTTCTGCTATAGCCACTCAGTCTTCCTCTGTTCTGGTCTCAAGGTGAGCATTTTCTGCTACCCTTGTGTCTTGTGACACCTCCCAGTTTCTGGCACATATCTCTTTTCTCTGGTTCTCTCTTAAGACCTTGGTTTGTCTCTGGCCCAATTCGGGCCACGATTTCTACCCACTTTGACCTTTGCCATGGTTGGAGCTGTATCTTATGACACTGTGTTAGCTGTGTCTTATCACACAAACCTGTGGGAACAAGAGATGTAGTATCTACCCACAAGGAATCTACAGACTAGTGGGAATAGCAGACCCTCATTAATTATTAGCATTAATTCTTCATGCTTGTAATCCTAAATTTTTTAAAAATTTGAGAACCATTTTTTTTTTCTGTCTAGTTTGGGTGTTGGCTATTCCTAAATATTTTGGTACTGACTTGTTTACATGAAAGCTGGTTTCTAACCTGGCTGCACCTCTGCTGGTGGGTGCTCACTTTATCCCTAACTTTTGGGTCAATAGGAAGAAGTAAGACACTGAGTGAATAAATTTGACCTTAAGCTGCTCTTTGCCATGGAGGAGTCCTGGCTCCTAGTGTTTGACTGTCAGTGGTTCTTTACCCCATAAAATTTTCATCCCTAAGAAAATGCTGCCATGTAACTGACCCTACGTGCTGAACCAGGAGAAATTAAGAATAAACCTAATTTGCTTCAGAAAAGAATGTTTCAGTATAGGGGAATTCTTTCTTGTTTTAACCTTAATAATTTTGCCTGTAACATTTTCTGGAAAATATCTTAGATAAGTATGCAGAGTCTTACTTATATTTATAGTAAAATAAAATATAGTAAGATTAACGGAATTGTCCAGAGACCCACAATAGACAGAGGGCAGATCACAGAACTCCACACTCATACTCATGTTCTAGCCATTAGGTCTCTTGGCCTCTCTTTGTTCTATTTGCCAAGGTATGACCAGAGCAGAAAACATCTTCAGCCAATTAGTCAAACTCCCCATCTGGTGATTAGCCTTGCTATGAAGACATCTTGTGTATTGCCACATTTGTGACTGCAATTGGAACTTTATTCACCATTGGGGGTATAGCTCTTTCCAAGGAAATGACCTTCTAACTGAGCCAGGAGGGGCTGGGTTAAGTTTTTTTCAGCTGGAAATTACACATTACATATTTAGTATGTTTGGTCACTTTAGTATGTTTGGTCACTTTAGATCTGTGTGAGGAAGGGAAGGAGAAGTTTATGCATTACAAAGTTCCTAAAAATATTTACAATTTTGTAAATCAAAGTGGGTTTCTACTAGATTTAGCTTTATGTAAATCTTTATGTCTGTGCTTTCAGTCTGATTTTAGAAGAGTACTATTACAGTATTTTAACTTTTATTGAAAATCCAGGCTTTTAAATTTTTTTAATTTTTAATTTTTGTGGGTACAAAATAGGTGTATACATTTATGGGGTACATGAAATATTTTGCTATAGGCATGCAAAGCATAATAGTCACAACATGTAGAATTAGGTATCCATCCCCTGAAGCACTTCTCCTTTTTGTTACAATTAAATTATAGTCTTTCAGTTATTTTAAAATGTACAATTAAATTATTTTGATGACAATCACCCTGTTGTACTATGAAACACTAGGTCTTATTTATTATTTCTATCTTTTTTGTACCTATTAACCATCTCAATCTCCTTCCCACTACCCTTCCCAGCTTCTGGTAACCATTCTTCTATTCTCTCTCTCCATGAGTTTAATTGATTTGATTTTTAGATGCTTACCAATAAGTGAGAACATCAGATGTTTGTTTTTCTCTGCCTGCCTTATTTGACTTAATGTAACGAATTCCAGTCCATCCATGTTATTGCAAATGACAAGATTGGATCTAATTTTCTTTTATGGCTGAATAGTACTTCATTGTATGTAAGTGTCACATTTTCTTCATTCATCTGTTGATGGACACTTAGGTTGCTTCCAAATCTTGGCGATTGTGAACAGTGCTGGGACAAACATGGGAGTACAGCTATATCTCTTCAATATACTTGTTTCCTTTCCTTTGGGTAAAAACCCAGCAGAAGGATTCCTAGATCGTAAGGTACCTCTATTTTTAATTGTTTTGAGAAAACTCCAAACTGTTCTTCATAATGGCTGTACTAATTTACATTCCCACCAAGAGTGTATGAGGGTTCCCTTTTCTCCATATCCTCGCCAGCGTTAGATATTGCCTGACTTTTCTTTTTTTGAGACAGGGTATCACTCTGTCACCCAGGCTGGAGTGAGGTGTTGTGATCTCAGCTCACTTCAGCCTTGACCCTGTGGGCTGAAGTGACCTCCCACCTCAGCCACCCGAGTAGCTGGGACTACAGGCATGTGCCACCATGCCTGGCTTGCCTTACTTTTATATAAGTCATTTTAACTGGAGTGTAGATGATATTTCATTATAGTTTTGATTTGCATATCTCTGATGATCAGTAATGGTGAGCACTTTTTCTTATGCCTGTTTGCCATTCATATGTCTACTTTTGAGAAATGTCTATTTAAATCTTTTGACAATTTTAAATCAAGTATTAGATTTTTAAGTTTTTTGAAGTCTAGAAATTTTAGAGTTGTTTGAGTTTCTTATGTATTCTAGTTATTAATCTGTTGTCAGATGAGTAGTTAGCAAATGTTTTCTCACAATCTCTGTGTTATCTGTTTACTTTGTTGATTGTTTGCTGTGCAGAAAGTTTTTAATTTGATGTGATCCCATTTTTCCATTTTTGCTTTGTTTGCCTATGCGTGTGGGGTAGTACTCAAGGAATTTTTTTTTTTTTGCCCATACCAATATCTTGGAGAGTTTTCTCAATGCTTTCTTGCAGTAGTTTCATAGTAGTTTGAGGTGTTAGACTTAAGTGTTTAATCCATCTTCCTTTGATTTTTGTATTTGGTGAGAGTTCATTCTTCTGCAGGTAGATATCGATATGGATATTCAATTTTCCCAGCACCATTTATTGGAGAGACTGTCTTTTCTCCAGTGTGTATTCTTGGCACCTGTGTCAAAAATGAGTTCACAGTAGGTTTGTGGACTTGTTTCTGGATTCTCTATTCTGTTCTGTTGGTCTCTGTGTCTGTTTTTATGCCGATACCATGCTGTTTTGGTTACTGTAGCCCTTTAATATAATTTGAAGTCAGGTAGTGTCATTCCTCCAGTTTTGTTCTTTTTGCTTAGGGTAGCTTTGGCTACTTTGGGTCTTTTGTGGTTCCATATAAATTTTAGACTTGCTATTTCCATTTCTGTGAAGAATGTCATTTGTATTTTTATAAAAATTGAATCGAATCTGTGAATTGCTTTGGGTAGGATGGACATTTTAACAATATTGATTCTTCCAGTCCATGGACATAGAATATCTTTCCAATTTTTTGTATCGTGTTCAATTTCTCTCATTATCATTTTATAGTTGTCTTTATAGCGATCTTTCACTTTTATGGTTAATTCCTAGTTATTTCATTTTATTTGTGGCTATTGTAAATGGAGTACTTTCATTCTTTTTCAGATTGTTCATAGTTGGTATATGGAAATGCTACTGATTTTCTTATGTTGATTTTGTATCCTGCAACTTGACTGAATTTATCAGTTTGAATAGTTTTTTTGGTGTTGTCTTTAGTTTTCTCCAAATGTAAGATCATATTATCTGCAAAGAAATATAATTTGCATTCTTTGTTTCCAATTTGGATGCCCCTTATTTTTTTCTCTTGTCTGATGGCTCTAGCTAAGACATTCTGTACTATGCTGAACAACAGTAGTGAAAATGGGCATTCTTGTAATGTTCCAGATCTAAAAGGAAACATTTTGATTTTTTTCCCTATTCGGTGTAATACTAGCTGTGGGCCTGTCATATATAGCTTTCTAAATGTTGAGTTATAGCTCTTCTAAACCAAGTTTTTTGAGGATTTCTATTATGAAGATATGCTAAAGTTTATCAAATGCTTTTTCAACATCAATCGAAATGATCATATAGTTTTTGTCCTTTATTCTGTTGATATGTAGTATCACCTTGATTCATTTGTATATGTTGAACCATTCTTGCAGCCCCGGGATAAATTCCACCTGGTCATGATGAGTGATCTTCTTAATGTATTGTTGAATGTAGTTTGCTAGTATTTTGTTGAGGAGAAAACCTAGACTATTTCACTGTGTTTATGCTTAGCTATCATGCCCAAATCAATTTAGTACATTGTTTAAATATTCCAGATACTCTAAATCTGGCAACCAGGAAAGAAAACTGCCATAAAGCAATATATATTTAGATACTAATATTTCCCTCACACTTTCTTTTCTCTTCCTTATTTCATTTCTTTACTAATTTGTTGGCTATTGGTTTATGGCATATTGAGGCCTCAGTCTATAATAACCATTTTTATCTGACGTACAGCTCTACACATTTTATTTAACTCTGTGATGGCAAAGTCTGGTATTTTTGTCACTCCCTTGCCTCTTAGGCTCATGGCAGATTCCACTAAACAGTGACAATATTCTTTGCTACTAACCTGTGGGTTTGGCCTCAGGATCCTTCTTAATGCAGTAGTGTATGCATTATAAACCTAAAGAAGTGGCTTATAAGTTTAAGTCTGTTAGCTTTTTCTACTGTTTTAGCATTCTTAAACGCTGTTCAATTAGATGTAAAAGAAGGAAATGAGAAGTTAAATATGGACTAAATGTGATAAAAGAAAATCTCTGTTAGGGTATCAGTGAGTCTGATAAAAAGACTTTAAAATGCTCTAGGAAGTATTTCTGCCTGGGATATTTGAATTAGTCTCCAAAAGTAGGTCATTCTCCTTTTGTTTGAATATTTTCAAAAATGATAAATATACTTGTTGTTGTTTTGAGACACAGTTTCACTCTTGTCACTCAGGGTGGAGTGCAATGGCATGATCTTGACTTACTGCAACCTCCACCTCCTGGGTTCAAGTGATTCTCCTGCCTCAGTCTCCCGATTAGCTGGGATTACAGGCACCCACCCCCACACCCGGGTAATTTTTGTATTTTTAGTAGAGATGGGATTTCGCCATGTTGGCAAGGCTGGTCTCAAACTCCCGACCTCAGGTAATCCGCCTGCTTCTGTCTCCGAAAGTGCTGGGTTTACAGGCATGAGCCACCGTGTCTGGCCTAGAAATGATAAATATACCGTTTAATGAAATAGCTTATTCTATGTTTGAAGTTTCTTAAGTTTAGAAAATTTTATGTCAAAACAAAATTTCTTTTTCTGTAACTTATACCAGTTTTTCTTGTATTCCTTCAATGGAAAACAATGTTTTTTTATGTTTTATCTTTTTGAAATTAAGGTATCATTTATTTAAAATAGAATAAAATACAGAGGTTGTAAGTTTTCACTTTGATGATTTTTGAAAATTGTGGACACCTATGTGACTACTACTCAACATAAGATATAGGACATTTGTTTCATTCCAGAAAGATCGCTATTCCTGTTTCAAGTTAATTTCCTGCTCTTCGTCCCCTAAAGGCAATCATTTTCTTACTTCTGTCACTATTGACTAGTTTTAGTGATAATAAAAATGGAATTATACAGTATATATTATGTCATATGTATATATAGATGTATTATAACAGTAAGGTTATGAACATTTCTGTAAAAACTTTAATGAACATATTTTTTGTTGCTTTTGGGTAAGTATATAGGAATAAAATTGCTAGGGCAGAAGTTATATTTAACTTCTTAAGAAATAGTCAAACAGTTTTCCAGAGTGATAGTACCCTTTTGCATTCTCACCAGCAATTAATGAGTTCTAGTTGCGACATATCTTGCTAGTCATTTAAATATAGCCATTCTGGTAGTTTTGAATTTGTATTTCATTCTGGTTTCAATTTGTGTTTTCCTGATGACTATGCCTTTTAGCAGATTGATAGGGTTATTAACCCTTTAAAATAAATTTTAACTTCCCAACTCATTTTTATTTAAGCTAGTACTAATTTAAATCTCCCCTTATATGTGCCATTGTTTGAAATAAAATGTGTGATATTAAATTTACTGTAATAGCATTAGATATTATGTATGATGTTCACCTATTAAGATAATTTTAATTTTGTCATTGTATTAGTTACAAATATGTATTATAGATCTCTGGCTGATTTAACAAAAAATACCTGAAATGCTTGGCTTTATATCTGCACCACTACTGCATATTGAGGGACAAAGCTATGAGTAGAATCCTGTACTTCCTCATTAGAGGAAGCATTTTAAATTAATATTGACTCTCGAGGTGATTGTATAACCTGTAAAACTACTGAATTTTTTCATCAACCCATATTACTATATCTCATTGATTAAATGCTCATGAGGAATTTGACAAATGACTTAGCAGTGTCATAATCTGCTAAACTATGAGAATATGCTGTTCTAATATCCTAAAAATGCTATAAGGATGGAGATTATTTCAGATAGTAGCTCCTAATTATTGCAAAGCCATGATATAACAAAAAGATCACTAGACATAATCGTTAAAAATTTCGCTTTCCAGCTGGATTACCAGGAGAAGTCACTACATTTATCTGAATTCTATATTTCACATCTGTTAAATAGTGTCTATTTTGTCTACATCATAGGATTGTTGTGATTATCACACTGGATATTGTATGTAAAGTGTTTTGTGACTAAAAAATAATACATATATAAGATATTAAATGCTTTTATGTTGATGTCACCAGTTTATAGCGTAGTGTTTGCACATAGTAGGTGCTCTAACAAAAGTAGCTTTTGTTAAATGATGGCTTGATGAACAATATCTCAAAGCAATTTTGTTAATAAACAATTATAGAAATTATTAAATATCATATCAATATTAATACTAAAATTCCTGCTCCTCTTTAATGAAAGTCACATTTGGTCATTTGTAGTCTTTTGGAAACCCTCATATTCTTTGTGGCTACTTGTGATAAATGTCAACAAGTTTGAGATCACTCAGCCAGGTACTTGAAGAGGCCCTGCCAACAAGTCATTTATGGCAGAATTCAATTTTTACAAATATCATGGGCTTGCCTTTCCACTCCTTATTATTAACTCACCTTTAATTTGAAGACCATTTTTAAATAAGAAATATTTAAGCAAAAATTTCTATTTTTCTTGATCATTGACCTGCTCATTGCTATTTGTTACCTTTCCCAATATCATTAGGTGGTAGTTTAATTTCTTTGTTTGTTTTTTACTGCTCTGAGCATTTTTAAAGTGCTTGACTGATTTATTTTAATCCTGCTATTACATGTTTTTCCCAAGTCTAAGGCCTTATCTTATTTCCTCTCACAGTAGCATTTGACACAGTGGACAATGCCCTTTTCCTTGAAACTCTTGATCATCACTGTGTGGGCTCACTATTGCCTGATTCTCCTCCCACTTCACTGTCTGTTCCTTCTAAGTCTCCTTAACTGCTTCTTTTTCATCTTCTTCCATGAGACTATCTGAAGATTTATTGCCAGAAATCTTGCAGAACAGGAGGGAGTGGGATGATATAGTCAAAGCAGGAAAAGAAAAAAAATCTGTCATATAATGATAAAATGGTCAATTCAACAGCAAGTTATAACAATTACAAATATACACATACCTAACATCAGAGCACCTAAATATATAAAGCAAATACTAAAAGTTACAAAGGGAGATTGACAAAAATACAATAATAGTAGGATACTTCAGTGCTGTCCTTTATAGATAGAACATCCAGATACAAAATCAATATAGAAACAGCTAACTTGAACAACACTATGGACTGAGTGGACCTAACAGACATACACAGATCTTTCCATCCAACAGTGGAAGAATATATATTTTTTTCAAGTGCATGTGGAATGTTCTCCAGGATAGATCACATTATATCACAAAACAGGTCTGATGAATTTTAAAAGATTAAAATTACTCCAATTATCTTTTTCAGCCACAATAGAATAAAACTAAAAACAATAACAGTAAAAAAATGAGAAAATTCACAAATACATGGAAACTAAACACACTCTTGAACAAACATTGGATAAAAGAGGAAACATAGTGGGAATATAAAAAGTATCTCAAGATAAATGACAATACAACCTATGAAAACTTATGGATGCACAAAGGCAGTTCTAAGAAAAAAGTTTATAATGGCAAAAACCTAATTTTAAAAAGTAGAAAATTTAAAATTTAAATTTAAAATATTTTAAATTAAAATTATCGGAAAAAAAAGAAATAATAAAGATAACAGTAGAAATATGTAAAATGCAGAATAGAAAAAATTCGAAAAAACTGAGTTGTTTTTTTTGAAAAGATAAACATTGACAAACCCCTAGCTATGCTAACTAATAAAAAAGAAGATTCAAATAGTTAGAATAAAAAAAAGAAGAAATTATAAGAGATGACTCAAAAATAAAAGAATTATAAGCGGCTGTTATGAAAACTTATACTCAAACAAATTAAATAACCTCGAAGAAATGGATACATCTTTTAAAAAAACATACAACCTACAGAAACTGAATCAAGAATAAATGGAAAACTTAAACAGATCAATAATAAATAAGACGATTGGATCAGTAGTCAGAAACCTTCCAAGAAATAGAAGTCCAGGATCAGATAGCTTCATTGGTGAATTCCACCAAATATTCAAAGAATAATTAATGCTCATTCATTTCAAACTCTTCCAAAAAAGTGGAAAAGGGGGAATACTTCCAAACATATTTTATGAGGCCAGCATTATTCTAATACAAAAGCCAGAAAAAGATAACACAAGCAACGAAAACATAGGCCAGTATTCCTGAACACAAAAGCAAAAATTCTCCACAAAATACTAGCAAACTGAATCCAATAACACATTAGAAAGATAATGCACTTTGCATATATTGAATGATTCTTGCATCCCAGGGATAAATTTCACATGAATCAAGTGAGATTTATCCCTGGGATTCAAAAATGATTCAATATATGCAAATTAATTGACGTAATACATCATGTTAATATAGCAAAAAAAGCGCACATAATTTCAATTAATGCAGAGAAAGCATTTGACAAAATTTAGCATTTGTTAATGATACAAACTCTTAACAAAATATGTATAAAAGAAACCTACATGAAACTAATGAAGGCCATATAAGAAAAGCAGAGAGCTATATAACATCAAAATCAATGGAATAAAACTGAGAGCTTTTTTTTTTAAGATTAGAAACAAAGCGAAGATGTCCACTCTTATCACTTCATTCAACGTACTGGAAGTTATAGCCAGAGTAATTGGACAAGAGAAAGAAATTAAAGTCATTTAATAAAAAAGAAAGTAAAACAGTATATGCTTGCAGATAACATGAGTGTATATGTAGAAAACCCTACAGACTCAAGAAGACACCAAGAGAACTAATAAGTGAAGTCAGTGATGTTGTGGGATATAAAATCAACATGGAAAAATCAGTAATGATTTTATATACAAACACATTGAGCTACCCAAAAATGAAATAAATAAAATGATTCCATTTATAATAGTAACAAAAAGAATAAAATAATATACAAATTAAACTAAAGAAGTTAGAAAAGTGTACAATGATAATTGTAAAACATTGATGAGAGAAATTAAAGAAAATACATTTAAATGAAAAAACATCCAGTGTTCATGGATTGGCAAAACTAATACTGTCAAAATGTCCATCCTATACAAAGTGATCTTCAGATTTAATGCAATCCCTTATCAAAATCCCAGTGGCATTCTTTACAGGAACAGGAAAACAAATTCTAAATTTTTATAGAACCACGAAATACCTCTAATAGCCAACTCAGTCCTGAGAAAGAAAAAGCTGAAGGCATCATACTTACTGATTTCAAAATGTGTAACCAAAACTACACTAATAGAAATAGAATGGTACTGGCATAAAAACAGACATATAGATGAATGAAATAGAATAGAGAGCCCAGAAGTAAATGCACACATCTGTAGCCACCTGATCTTTGATAATGGTGCTGAGAACACACAATGAGGGAAAAGGATAATCTTCAATAAATGGTATTATGAAAACTAGACATCCACATGCAGGGAAATAAAATTGTACTACTATCTCATAGTATCTACAAAAACCAACTCAAAATGAATGAGAGACTTAAACATAAAACACAAAACTTAAAAACTACTGGAAAAATGCAGAGGGAAAAAGGTTCTTGACATTGGTGTTGGACAATTATATTTTGGATGACACCAGAGTCACAGACTGAAGGAATGAAATAGACAAATGGGATTGCATCAAACTAAACTTCTGCACAAAGTAAATAATCTACAGAGTAAAAGGCAACCTATGGAAAGAAGAAAGTATTTGCAAACCATATACTTTATAAAGGGTTAATATTCAAAATACACAAGAAACTCAGTGGCAAAACAGCAAATAACACATTTTTAAAAAAATGAGCAGAGGGTGTAAGCATTTCTTAAAAGAAGACATACAAATGTTCAACAGTATTGGAAAAGGTGCTCAACATCACTAATCATCAGGAAAATGCACACTGAAATATCACTTCAAACTTGTTACAATGATTTTATCAAAATGATGAAAAATAACAAGTGTTGGCAAGGATGTGGAGAAGAGAAGACCCTTGTACACTGTTAGTATGAATGTAGATTAGTTCAACTATTATGAAAAACACTATGGAAGTTGCTCAAAAATTTAAAAATGGAACTACCTTATGATCCAGGTACCTTAGCTCTAAGTGTATTTTCAAAAAATATAAAATTATTATCTGGACTAGCTTGTTCCACCCTCATGTTCATTAAAGCATTATTCACATTGACCAAGATAAAGAAACAACCTAAATGTCCTTCAATCAATGAATGGACCACATTTTATATGTACTACTATATATACACACATATATACTGCATATATACATATACACTACATTTATATATGTAGTTAGAATGTGTGCATGTGTGTATATATACACACACTATGTAGTTAGAATATATACATGCTATATATGTAATTATATGTACGCACACTACATACATGTAGTTAGAATATATATGCAAACACATATTTAAACTACATATATAAATGTATATAGGTATATATGTATATATAAATGCAGTGTATATGTATATATGTAGTATATATGTGTATATGTAGTATATATAAAATGTCCATTCATCTATTGATAGACATTTAGGTTGTTTCTATATCTTGCCTACTGTGAATAATGCTTTAATGAACATGAGAGTGGAACCAGCTATTCCAGATAATAATTTTATATGTTTTAGATCTATACCTAGAGCTAAGGTTGCTCTGACAATGTGCATGTGTGTGTGTGTGTGTGTGTGTGTGTGTATTCTAACTGCACACACACACAATCCATGCAATAGGTTAACATTCCACTGTAAAAAAAAGGAAACCTTTTCATTTGTGACAAGGTGGATGAATCTGAAGGACATTATGTTAAGTGAAATAAGCCAGACACAGAAAGACAAATATTGTTATCACATCACTTAGATCTGGAATCTAAAATAGTCAAACTCATAGAAACAGAGAGTAGAATGTGGTTGCTAGAGACTAGGAGGGAGAAAAATTAGAAATGTGGGCCAAAGGGTATAGACTTTCAAATATACAGTATGAATAAGTTCAGGAGAGCTAATGTGAACATTGAAATTTCCTAGGATGGTATCATATTTTCACCACAGACAGAGAAAATGGTAATTCCGCGAGAAGATGGACATGTTAATTAGCTTGTATAAACCCAAAATAAAATTCTGAACCTCTTAACCAACTGATGGACCCTCCTTCTTGGCCAAAGGGACCCCAAAGAAACCTGTTCAGGCCACGATGGGAAGGGGGGCATGTGACATGCATTAGTATATACCCTTGCCTTTGGAATTTAGGCACAACTGACCAGCTTTAACATTAAATAGAGATCTTAAAACTGACAAAACACTTTCTGTAGCAATAAAATACCAAATTCCAACCTTATGCTGATGATGCATCACATGACCCTGCAGAGGGTCAAAGTATTTTACTCCAAAATATATTTCTTTGACATATTTTGAAACGGCCCTGTGAAGCTCTCTCTTGTTGGGGAAATTTGCATTCTGTAGACAATCTTCTCTTAAAAATCTTTTCTGGTGAGTCTGACACCTGTTAAGGTCCAATAAGAGACATTTACCATCTGTTCTTTCTGAAGCCTGTTGGTGGCTTCATCTACATAAAAAGAACGTTACTTCTTTTCCTTATTTAACTCAATTATTTCTTTATGCTGCGTTCAACTCTTCAGGCAAAGCTTAATTCTTTGAACCATTTGTCAATCAGGAAATTTCTGACTTCACCTATGACCTGCAAGTATTTAGTTTGAGATGTCTGCCCTTCTGGGGCTAACTAATGTATACCTTACATGTATTGATTTATGCCTTTGCCTGTAACTTCTGTCTCCCTAAAAGGTATAAAGCCAAGCTGTAACCCAACCACCTTGGGCACATGTTCTCAGGACCTCCTCAGGTGGTCACAGACCATAGTTCTCATATTTGGCTCAGAATAAACCTCTGCAAATGTTTTACAGACTTTGGGTTTTTTGGTCAATGCTTGATTGTGCTGATTATTTTGCAGAGTATATGTATGTGAAAACATCAAGTTGTACACCTTAAATATATATAATTTTTAAAATTTGCCAATTATGCCTGAATAAATGTGAGGAACAAAAGAGGTTATAGTGTGATGAATTTAATAAACTTCTTTTGTAACATATATTTAAGTAACAAGTTTTGGTGTGTAAAATGTTGCTATTTTTACTGAATATTCATGAGAATTTTTTGATTAAAATATTTACATATGTAATTCGAACAGAAAAATATTTTAACTTTTTTTAGTTTTGATATAAATGCTTTAAAATAGAAATTGTGACTCTAAATTTTAATCTTGATTTTTTCCAGAATATGACTTGAAGTTTTTTTGTTTTGTTTTTTGTTTTTGAGATGGAGTGTGGCTCTGTTGCCCAGGCTGGACTGCAGTGGCACGATCTCGGCTCACTGCAAGCTCTGCCTTCCGGGTTCATGCCATTCTCCTGCCTCAGCCTCCTGAGTAGCTGGGACTACAGGCGCCCGCCACCACGCCCGGCTAGTTTTTTTGTATTTTCAGTAGAGACAGCCTTTCACCGTGTTAGCCGGGATGGTCTCGATCTCCTGACCTCGTGATCTGTCCGCCTTGGCTTCCCAAAGTGCTGGGATTACAGGCGTGTGCCACCGCACCCAGTGACTTGAAATATTTTAAAAAAGAAGATCTTGTAGCATAGTTCGAAGTCGGGTAGCATGATGTCTCCAGCATTGTTCTTTTTGCTTAAGATTGTCTTAGCTATATGGGCTCTTTTTTGGTTCCATGTGAATTTTAACATAGTTTTTTCTAATTCTGTGAAGAATGTCAATTGTAGTTTAATGGGACTAGTATTGAATCTATAAATTACTTTGGACAGTATGGTCATTTTCATGACATTAATTCTTCCTATGCTTTAGCATGGAATGTTTTTCCATTTTTTTGTGTCCTCTCTGATTTCCTTGAGCAGTGATTTGTAGTTCTCCTTGAAGAGATCCTTCACATCCCTTGTGAGCTGTGTTCCTAGGTATTTCAATCTCTTTGCAGCAATTGTGAATGGGAGTTCAGTCATGATTTAGCTCTCTGCATGCCTGTTGTTGGTGTATTGGAAAGCTAGCAATTTTTGCACATTGATTTTGTATCCTAAGACTTTGCTGAAGTTGCTTACCGGCTTAAGCTTTGGGGCTGAGACAGTGGGGTTTTCTAGATATAGGAACCTGTCATCTGCAAAGATAATTTGACTTCCTCTCTTCCTAGTTGAATGCCCTTTATTTCTTTGTCTTGCCTGATTGCCCTGGCCAGAACTTCCAATAATATGTTGAATAAGACTGGTGAGAGAGGGCATCCTTGTCTTGTACTGGTTTTTAAGGGTAATGCTTCCAGCTTTTGCCCATTCAGTATAATGTTGGCTGTCGTCTATGGCTCTCATTATTTTGAGGTTTATTTCTTCAGTACCTAGTTTATTGAGAATTTTTCAGATGAAGGGATGCTGAATTTTATCAGAGGCCTTTTCTCCATCTTTTGAGATAATCATGTGGTTTCTGTCTTTAGTTCTGTTTGTGTGATGAATTATAATTATTGATTTGTGTATGTTGAGCCCAGGGATGAAGCCAACTTGATTTGATGTGCTGCTGGGTTCGGGTTGCCAGTATTTTATTGAGGATTTTTGCATTGATGTTCATTAGGGATATTGGCCTGAAGTTTTGTTGTTGTTGTTGTATCTCAGCCAGGTTTTGGTATCACGATGATGCTGGTCTCACAAAATGAGTTAGGGAGTAGTTCCTCCTTTTCAATTGTTTGGAATAGTTCCACTAGAAATGGTACCAGCTCCTAACACCAGTGAGAATGGTGATTATTAAGAAGTCAAGAAATAACAGATCCCAGCAATGCTGCAGAGAAAAAGGAATGCTTTTACACTGTTGTTGGGAATGTAAATTAGTTCAACCATTGTGGACGACAGTGTGATGATTCTTCAAAAATCAAGAAGCCGAAGTATCATTTGATCCAGCAACCCCATTACTAGGTATATACCCAAAGGAATATAAATCATTCTATTATAAAGATACATTCCACATATATTCATTGCAGTATCATTTGCAATAGCAAAGACATGGAATCAACCCAAATGCTTTTCAATGATAGACTGGATAAAGAAAATGTAGTACATACATACCATGGAATATATATGCAGCTATAAAAAGGAATGAGATCAAGTCCTTTGCAGGAACACAGATGGAGCTGGAGGCCATTATTCTTAGCAGACTAACACAGAAACAGAAAACTAAGCACTGCATGTTCTCGCTTATAAGTGGGAGCTGAATGATGAGAACACATGGACACAGGGAGGGGAACAACACACACTGGGGCTTGTTGGAGGCAGTGTGGGGAGGGAGAGCATCAGGAAGAATATCTAATGGATGCTGGGCTTGATACCTAGGTGATAGGTTGATCTGTGCAGCAAACCACCATGGCACATGTCTACCTATGTAACAAACCTGTACATCTTGCACACGTATTTTGGAACTTGAAATAAAATTTGATGGGGAAAAAAGTAATCTCACTTCCATAAGAGAATGAAAATACATGAGTAGGGCAGTATTTAGGTGAACTATTCATAAGATACCTCATAATATCACATTATGGCTAACATGAATTTTTGTTGTTTGGACAGTGTAGCCTGGACAGACTTTCTCTTTGTTTTTTATTAAAAATGAAGCATCTACAGAAAGCCAAGAAAAAACAGAAGAAAATCTTAAAAATTTTAAAACAGCTTTATTTAAAAATTGATCATGTATGAATAAATTACCATTTTAAATGTGAATTCCCTTTTTAATGGGAGTTTTAATATAAATGTTCAAAAATAGTTAATCATGATTGGAAGTCATTTTAGTATTCTATTCTTACAATGTTTCTAGTGTTTACTAAAATAAACTGCTTTAACATCATTTATTTTTCTGTAGAATTAGTATATCAGAATTGCTATTTGTGCTCATAAACTTGTCATGAAATAACTCACAAAAAATGTTTATAATCTAAAGATAGTGACATACCAAAATGATTTTACACTTTTATATATTTAAAAATCATAACTATGCACTATTGCTATTGAATGGTCATTAATGGATGTACATGTGTAGAGGGATATTAATAATTCTGAGTGTACATGGAGAAAAATTCTCTTTCAGTCATTTTTCCTGAATCTAATTTCTGGCAAAATAATCATTAAACTGTTTTTTTTTTTTTTTTTTTTTTTTTTGCCAAAAATGTGATTTGATTTTTTTTTTAAAGTAAGAGGAATGGGGTGTGGTTGGGTGCGGATATAGATATTTGGACAACACAAATCTTAAAGATGAGCAAAGACCTTGAAATCATGCCATCCTTTTTTCTTGCTCTTTATTTCTCCCTAACCAACAGAGACATTCCAAAATTCCTCTTACAGTAAACTTGCTTTAAACTTATCTACACAGTAATTAACCCTTTGTTGTTAGCTATCAGAATAATGGGTGTTCCTTCACAATGAAATTTTGAAAATAATTACCAGGTCTTGGCATGGTCTTTCAAAGAGAAATTTAAGTTTCTTTCGCAGAAGTGCAAAGGAATTGTCTAAATTGTGTAGTATTTTTTTGCTTTCCTCAGTGGTTGGACATTAATTCAAACTTTGGCATTTTATGTGTTTGCCAAGGAACCTTACTTAATGGATTTGTCTATGAATAGCCTCTGGAATAGGCTTGGTTTTCTGTAGATGCTTGGGACTTTCAGAAAATGGGTAACCAGAAAAATGGCTTGCTGCACTTCATGAGTAAATAGTGTCCCACTGTAAGGTAAATTTGTCTTCATCCTCACTCCCTTATATACATGACTTAAGTAAGGGGAAAGCCTGGGAAACCATTTCCCAGATTCCCTTACCAGGAGTGTTTCAGGTTAGATTCTGCTAATGGGAAGCAATAGGACTCAATTTGGAAATTGAAAGAGAAGAAGCCGTTCTCTGGCAGCTCCTATAAAGGAGGCTACAGTGGGCACTTTTTTCTTTTCTTTTTTAGATGGAGTCTGACTCTGTCGCCCAGACTGGAGTGCAGTGACATGATTCCGGCTCACTGCATCACTGCAAGCTCCGCCTCCCGGGTTCAGGCCATTCTCCTGCCTCAGCCTCCCAAGTAGTTAGGACTACAGGCGCCCGCCACCACGCCCGGCTAATTTTTTGAATTTTTTTTAGTAGAGATGGGGTTTCACCGTGTTAGCCAGGATGGTCTCGATCTGCTGACCTCGTGATCACCCACCTCGGTCTCCCAAAGTGCAGAGATTACAGGCGTGAGCCACTGCCCCTGGCCGGCGCTTCTTAATTTCCTGAATTCTATCAGCAGTTTCCCTGACTTTTGCTCCTTCAGCCCTTCTCATGGTTGTATGACTCACTAATTCCCTATATTAAACCCGTTTCAACTTGAGGCCTGTAAGTTTTATTTTTTCTTAATAAAATCCTGAATGGCAACTCCAAAACTATTAAATCTCAGAATTACCTCAACAAATGCAATGAGAATATGGTTAAAAAGTTTTTAGCAGACTGTGTGATAAGAAGATTGAATATACATAGGTTCTGTCACCATTGTCTTTGTTGTGTTTCCCTAGAAGCACACTTGGAGATTAAAACTCGATAAAAATATAACTCCAGGAAGCACTAATAGGACAAGCAGAAAGTAATGTAGGGAAGGGAAAGAAGCTAATACTGGGAAAAAAAGCATGTTATTGTGGTAGGGTATTGCCTGTTGTAGTTTGTTATTTTATTTGTTACAAGTATAGTCCTAACTGATGTCATGGACCACTGTGAACAAAGGTATGTTTTTTGGAATTAAAGTAATTAGCCTAGTTTGCCTGTAATAGGGAAGGAAGAGATGTTGGAGAGTGCTGAATTCCAGGGAGATGGTGTTGACTTGCCATTTTTCAAAACATTTCCGAAACAAGCAAAGTGAAGCCTATTAGACTGATTACACTCACCTAAAGAAAGAGAATTTAGAATTTGAAACATTGCAGATGTTTATTACCACTGGCCAAATGTAATATCAAGACAGCTGGCAAGTTCAAGTGGATGAGCATAGCAATAGAAATAGCTTGGTCCTCTTGTAAAGACCTAAAAGAGAAATGGCTATAGAAAGATACAGATGTTTTATGATAGCTGCAAAGTATACTCAATGATCGAAAAAGAAAGTGTTTATTATAATTTTCTCAGATCCAAGTGGATCTGTATAAAGACCTAAATAGTAAGGTTTTCTATATTAGGATAGTTTGATGCCATTATTATTACTGACTGCTATCTTTTTTTCTTGTTTTTGTTTTTTTAATCTTCTTTTGTATAAAATCATCCTTAATGTCTGTGTTTTTGGCATGTTGGCTGGCTGGCATATTTAGCTAATCCAGTATATTCGTTATTGGGGAAAAGTGTTAATTTTTCAAAGTTATTTTTCATATTTACTGTTCCTATTTACTTCTTTTTTTAACTAGTGGCAGTTGATTCTAAAATGCAAGCAAACCATACTGTAAAAGAGACAAATTTGATATCACATATGTACAAATTAAACACAAAATACAATAGCCCAAGAATCCCCCAAAAGATATGTAACTTGCACAGAAACAAGAAGCACAACCTTGTGCTAGTTATGAACCACTTTTGGATTCCTTGTGTTGACATGGAGCAGAGCCGTGGGGACATGGATCTTGGAGGAGTTGACGACTTTGGAATAGTAGCAAGGAAGAAGCATATACTTATTTCTAGATAAAATTCAGAAGGCTTTTTTCTGACTTTTGATGACAGTTTGATTATTGCAGTCTACAATGAAGATTCATGAAATTGATTTGTCAAAGATTTCAAGAATAAAACAACCTATACTGTTGAATATTTGATCAGGTTTTAAATATTTGGGATTTGAAAGGCAAAATTGTAAATTTGCATATGCTATCACTAAAGGTTGGTATTTTATTTAATAAAATTTGTCAAGAGACTAACTTTTCAAAATTCATTCTTCTGTTTTAAGAGAGTAAGCAAAAGGAGTAGAAATAGAGCCTGTTGATGCCCACAAACTTATGTTAAGAGTTTACACATATCTTGTTAAGCTTCTCAACAATGCTATAAATTATGGTTTTTGTACCAGCGTTACAAAAGAGGGTCATGAGGCTAAGATAATTTCTTTAGAAACTTGATTAAGATCACGAAAATAAATATGACAGAACTAGGATTCAAATCCAGGTTTCTATTACTGATTGATTCATCCACAAATGTTTATTTACTATGTGCCAAATGTTAAGCTAAATATTGTATTAGTTTGCTAGTGTATCCATAGAAAAGTGCCACAGACAGTATAGCTTGAAAATAGAAACGTATTTTCCAACAATTCTGGAGAATAGAGGTCTCAGATCAAGATGCTAGCTGGGTTAGTTTCTTCTGAGGCTTTCAGAAGATGGTTAAGCCAAATGGTTTATTCTTAAACAGCACGAACTAACTTGTCCTCAAAGAACTTCATCGACTTGAATATTTTCAAAGAGCTCTATAAGGCAGCTCATCATGGCAGTTTTATTTTTTACTAAAATACCTTATCTGAAAGATAGCAAAATAGACCTGGACCTTCACAAGTCCATGGTTGCTTATATTCCTATCAGTAAGTGGTAACAACAGAATAAAAAGCAGATTGCCTCCATACCTGGTTGGGTAGGATAGCTTCATTTTTGGAAAATCAACTGAATCATGAAAATCTTCCCAATGGTATAATTTGTTCCGGATTTCTTTAGATAGTTAAGAAGGGAAATAGTAATCATCGTGAACAGTCTTTATTTATTTATTTTACAAATACTCTTTCATATGGCATTCTCCAGCCATCATTCTATGGTGAGGTGACTGACTGTACTCCATGTAGGTCATCTCCTTGCCATGTCTTCCCATGGTGTTCCCTCTGTGTGTGCACATCTGTGTGCTAATCTCCTTTTCTTTTAAGGACATCAGTTATATTGGATTAGAGCCCACCCTAATGATGTGATTTTAACTTAATTACCTTTTTAAAGACTATCTCCAAATGTAGTCACTTTCTGAGGTATGTCAACCTATGAATACGGGCACAAAGCTCAGCCCATAAATGATGTTATGGACCCAATGTCTAACAAAGGCCAAACACTGTCCCTGACTTAAGAGAATTTACAGTTTAGTAAGGGAGATAAGCATTAAGCAAAAAATAACATATATATATATATGTGTGTGTGTGTGTGTATATATATATGTATACTACTATAGTAATAAGAACTCCAAAGGGGAATTAAAGGATGTTACAAGAGTTTGAACACATCCATGGGGATAGCAAAGACTTTCTTGAGGAAATAATGACCCAGTTAACTCTGACAATGAAAAGGGCGGTGAAGTCTGGTCCAGGCAGATAATCTACTTGTGCAGGGAAAGCTCCTATGTGGAGGGAGCTTAGGGAGTTTAAGGTTAGAAGAGAGAGTAGCCTTGTCGGCTTTTGGTTAGAAATTTGGTCTTTATCCCAAGAGTAATTAGAAGCAATTGAAAGTTTCAGAGTTGATTTGTATTTTGAAAAGAGTACTCTTTCTTCTTATAAAATACTCAGTTGATTAACCACATTTTTAAATTGACTTTTCAACTCGTGGTTGTTCTATCATGCACACACAGAAAAATTTAAAAGTTAGCTTAACTTTTTAGCACTCTCATTACTTACTATTTTCTAGCTTTAAGTTAGCAAGAAATGAAAAAAAAATTATAAAATTTTACTTCAACCTTTGAAAGGGAGATTCCATTATTTAGAAAATTGGAAAAGAAGACAAAAGACCGAAAACTTTGATGTTAATCAGGATCTGCCTTAGAGTAAAATCTTTCTGTGGTATTTCCTGTCTGTCTCCACAAAGTTGTCAGATATTTGGACCTATTCTTGATACGATGAACATTACTAACTGCCTCGAGTCCCAGTAGGAACTATGTGCTTGCACTGAAGAAGAAGAAAAAAAAATGTCTGAAAGGCTAATGACAAATATAATGAGGTATATATATAGAGAGAAGTTGGTGATTAAAATATTAAATGCTTCCAAATGGTACAATTTGAGATTCTGGGTATAAAATTGAGTATGAATGATTAAAATAGTGAAGTAGTTTCCATTTACTTCTGAAAAAAAGAAGCTGTTTGTTCAGTTTCTTTTTTAATTTTAAAAATTTATGACTATTTTTATTATATATTCAATCTTATAATATTGAATGTATTTTTTCAAAATAAAATTTTTCTTCACCTTCAAAAAGACTTCTATTATATTAAAATGATGTGGAAACCAGTTAGCCTTAAGTTTAAATGGAGACCAATACATTAATTTTCAAGTTACAGAATTCCTACCAATGGGGATAGATACAGCTATCTAATACCCTGTGAGAAATAGAACGATACAGTAAATATCAGCAGTAACAAACTTATGAACTACTTTCAAGCTTTATCATCAAATTCCTCTTGTTTCATAGGAGTACAAAGAAATATGTTAAAGTATGATATTAATAGAACATTAATTGGTAAAAGTCACAATGTGTATTTTGTAGATCTGTACAATGAAAAATGAATGACTTAATGTAGACAGGTGAATAGTTAGACTTTCAGGAAATGATTAGACTTTCAATAAAACACAACATTGTATAGATAGCATAAGGCTAGTTAAAATATGAGAAATCAAATGCTTTCCTGAGGCTTGCCAAATGAGTAGAAGTGAGGTAACTCCAGAGTCTGCCTCAAATTAAAATCTCTGTTTCCAGTCTCAGTCTGAAAGCTTCCTTTTTCCTTTTTTTGCTCAGAGTAGATTTTGTAAGTATTGCCTGGAAAAATAAGCTATATTATATATTAAAATATATGCTATTCTTTCTTTAAAAATTCAAATAAACATACTTAGTTGCCATCATTACTCGTGTTTGTGTTCAAGGGTAGATAAAAGAGGAGTAGGGAAAGTAGTACTCACTTGAGCTGATAAATAGCTCTAGGAAAATTTTAAAATACATGTTTAAATTTATGTGTAAATTTTATTAATTTTTATTTGACATTTAAATTTAAAATGTTTTACCATTCAAACATGTTTCAGCTATAAAATAAATAACAGTTAAGGGTTTAAAAATATTTATACTCTGAACTGTAGAAATATTAGTCCCTTGAAAGATCTCTTCATTTCCAAAATATTTCTATTGCAAGTGTCAGAAATGGTAACCATATAACAATTGAGAACATAGGAAATTATTTATTCATGTATGAATTCCCACTCAAAAATTTTGGCTGCCTTCACTTGAAGGCTTTCACCAAAGTGCTATCAATTTTCACCTCTCCTTCATTCCCATGATGTCTTGCAGAAACAAGAGGAGGAAGAAAAAATAATCTAAAGATTAGATGGCTGTCCCACAAATTCACAGCCGAAATTAAAACAAGAACATTTTTGGCCTACTTAGTATACTTACTTTCCCCAAAAAGAATCTCATAAAAATTGGTACCAATTATTGTTACACATAAAAATGCAGACTTAATTTCCTTTACATTTGCTGGCACGTACCTGGTCTTATAAGAAAGTGAAAATAAATAGTATGCTTATACTGTGTGGAGCTCCCTCCACACAGGAGCTTTCCCTGCACATATAGCTCTTTGTACAGCCTAATGTGCTACCACCACTTTACTAATAATATTTTTGTTGCAATGTTAATTTTAAATTTTAATATTTAACTTTCATCAAGATTGAAATAATATCCTAGAGTTCTGTGGAAGAAGAGAAAAAATTAATCAGCACAGCAATTATTATATATATTTAAAGCAAGTTACCAGTGACACACACAGTCATCTGTCTAATGTGTGTTCTAAGGGGATGTTTTTATTTGTTCCATTTTATTTGTCCTATATAACATGTATACTGTTAAGTAAAAGAATATAAGAAACACATGAATAAATTTAGACCTTTCTTTTAAGAGTGATTAAAATGTTTCTCTTAGAAGAGTAGTATTTACTTCTTTAGGCAACTAATGACTAATATTTTTACTTTCTCCAGGTAACTAGTGAAAGTGTTTAAATATCTAAAGTTAGAACCACAAGACAGTAAATTATTTAAGTTGTAAAATAATACTATGATTGACATATTATACCAAAATCAATTACAATCTCCCATAGGACCAGAAACCACGAAAAATCATGTATTTCAACAATGGGAACATTTTTAAACTGAAGAAAATAATTATATTTTAATAAAAATACACCTAGTTCAAAACCTTTCCCTAGTAACAATTGAGTATGTGTACTGAACTATTCATCTTCAGATCATGGTAAGAAATTTTTATATACTGTGTTTCAATCACAAAAAGGAAATGTATAAATTCACACAATTTGTTTTTCTACTAAAACTTTTAGTTCCAAAATGGAAAAATAGCTAATTTCCCAAAAATCTGTTATAAATACTATTTGATAATTATTTAAAACTAGAATTTTTAACTCTGTATTTCCCTTCACTAGGATATTCTATGCTTTCTAGGTCATTGCCTATGAGTCTCATGTTTTAGTAAGACACAATTGTGTAAGTTAAAAGATTATCTTTGTATCTTGGAAAGGTAATGGTATCTAAATTTGGAAAGATATATTTTAACTGAAAAATGTGCTCAACCAGAATTAACAAACTATATGAAATCCAGGTCTACCATTTACTAACTCTGTAATAAAGTTTTTAATTTTTTGGGGTTCCAAATTTCTCACCTATAAAATGGCAATGATAAAAAGCAACACCATAAGGCTACTGTGAAAATTATGAGAGACTTACAAAGTACAATGCTTAATGTTTGATTTATTGTAGTTATTATTTCCATTTTTAACAGTATGTATATATATGTAATATTGGATTTTATTTTATTTGATTAAGACATACTATGTAGAAAAATTAACTTCCTATGCCATATATAACACAAATGTATTAAACAATTGTGCTCAATTAAGTGAAGTTAAAAAGCATATGATTCTTCATAACAAAACTATATATTATCATTTCAAGAACAGCCAAAACATATGCTAGGCAATAGAGTGCTGAAAAATGGTATCATCTCTTTGAGAAGTGAGGTAATTTTTTGCTTCTTAAAACATAAAGATGGATTTAGGAGTAATATAATATATCCTTTTCTATATGGGTAGGTATAGACCAGTAAAAGTGAATCAATGTATTGAGGCAATTACATGTACAGTGAAAAAAGTGAAGCTAATTTAGTAAGGTCTTCTCTCATCTAGATATTTTAGCTCAAATGCCTCAGGAATGAATTATCTCATATAAGCAAATCACTTATTCTCTTGTATTTACTAATATAGTTTTTGCTTATTGTTTATTATGACTCTTGAATTTCTATTGAGATAATAGATAATAAATACACATGCCTTAATCTATATTTCAAAAAAAATTTAAAATATTTTAAATTCTATATTGTTCTTGTAGTTTCTTAATCAAGCATTTTGCCTATTCCTCAAAGAAAATCGTAATTAAAAAAAACACTTATAATTTCCAGTTTCTATTTTTCACTTTCCCCCTTGCTTATTTAGAGCTGACTCTGAGCAAATCTGTGACGCAATAGATTTGTGTTTTCTTCCTAGTTTCCTTATCTGTAGATGACAGTATCCATCCCTGGGGAGTGCCGGGGCATGTCGTTAGAGTTGTTTTTCGGGCAGTAGTGATGGATTTACATTGATCCATCTATACTCTTGGGCCTAGTTTCTTTTGTGGCCATCATCCTGCATTTGCTGGAATCCAGGTCGAAATTAGTAGTTCTGGTTTTGCCTCAGAACTGAGTAAAATTAGCTATGCTAGCTGGAGACTATACTAAACTGGCTCCAAGTAAGCCAAAAGTAGGATTGCCCTTCTCCCTTCTCCAACCTTCTCTTTCCTAAACTTTCCAAAATATCATAGATGTGCCTAAGCTCTAAGAGTTCTAGGGAAGTTGCCTGTATTTAATCCTGTCTTTGCTCTACAAGTAAGACTCTAGGAGACTAAGACTTAATAAAAAAATTTCTAAGTGATGTGTGTTTTAAAAAGAAAGCCTAGGAATTATAAACCGTACACAAATAAGGGACATTGTATTTTTAACGTTCTCTACTTCGGTTGTACACTATCCTACTAAAAGTGATGATATCTTCAATATTCTGCTACAGCCACTAGCATGTTGCCTTGTGTGCCTTGTATATTTTGCCTTTAAAACATTCATAATCCTTTCAATTGTTTAACTTTTACATTTTCAGACAATCTAGTCATCAGAGAACTCATATTTCTGAGTTCCTTGCTTAAACAATATTTAGCCAGCTGAAGGTTTCAGTTAAGAGACTTTGTATTATTAGCCTCAGATCAAGAGTTCCTAAGCAACAATAGAAGCATTGTCAGATAATCCACTCGTCATCTCTGATAAAAGAATATATATTGTTTTTCCTAAAAATATAGGATTCTTGTAATATGTCAATCTCTCTATTTTCCTAATATGTTCATTAGTTCACTCTTCATATCCCAGAGGATAAAATGTCTTGTTTACCTGTTTAGGAATTGCATTTGCCATTATTCCCTGAAAACGTTTTGTACTGTGTATATTTAATGCTGTTTATACAAAAGAAAGGCTTATTTTTTTAAAAAAAAATCTACTCCAACAACATACAAAGATTACTCTTCCTCTTCCTGTTCCCTTTCTTTTCCAAGCAATTCAGACCCCAAATCGTTAGGTGATGCCAAGAAAGACAGGGAAGCATCAGTGCTCTCAAAGTGGTCTCAAAACCTGAGCAGAATGAGATAGCTGTCTGTATTGGAGGGCTTAAATCTTTTGGCATAACATTCTGTATTTTCCCTGCCCCAGACATGAAGTTAACCATTTCTCTAAGGCTCCTTTTGTTGAAGGAAGGTGGTTAGAAGTAAAGATCTGAGGGGTAGGTTTGCTAGTTGGTGTTGCTGTTCTCAGACCATTTTGGTGGACAAAGCTAATTTTATTTTTATATCTATCTATATGTTTGTTGAAATGCATGAGTTCATACTGATATACCCAATTCCAATCTGACATTGCATGGTTCATCCTAGTTTTCTCTCTTTCCAAATTTGTAACTTCCTTCAACTACAGTGATAATGCTGTCTACAATTATTCTTAATATATATACTTATTTGATCAATCCCCTCCATGTAACCAGTCTTCCATTGCCATTGCTGCACCCTTCCCTGCGTAGATACCCTCTCCATCTTGCTCTGGGCTCTAACACCACAGACCTGGCTATCCTTCTCTATATGGGCACTTTCCTCACTACACTTGTGCCCCAGTAGCTCACACTGGGCAGCCCTCCAATACAGACAGCTATCTCATTCTGCTCAGGTTTTGAGACCACTTTGAGAGCAATGATGCTTTCCTGTCTTGCTTGGCATCACCTAACGGTTTTGGGTGGGTCTGAATTGCTTGGAAAAGGAAGTGAACAGGAAGAGGAAGAGTAATCTTTGTATGTTAAAGACTCAAGTTAATGAAAAAGATCCTACCATATGGCATTCTGTTCCACTCTTTGGGATGCGTTGCATGTCCTCTCTTGCTAATATTATACAGTTTAGGCATGTTTTCTTCTTTTCTCTTGAAACATTTTTCTCTCTTGATTGCTAAGGCCACATCCTGTTGTGATTATTTTTATTTATTATTGATTTTTTTTGTAATCCTCTTCATTGATTTCTTTTCATTTGTTTTTAAAACATAGTTTTAAATTTTATTTTAGATTCAAGGGGTACATGTGCAGGTTTGTGACATAAGTAAATTGCATGATTGCTGAGATAAATGATGCCATCCACACAGGGAGTGAGCATAGTACCCAACAGGTATTGATATGGTTTGGCTCTGTCCCCACCCATATCTCATGTTGAATTGTAGCTCCCATAATTCTCACATGTTGTGGGAGGAACCTGATGGGAGATAATTGAATCATGGGGGTGGTTTCCTTTATACTGTTCTCGTGGTTGTGAGTAAGTCTCGTGAGATCTGATGGTTTTATAAGGAGTTTCCCCTTTCACTTGGCTCTCATTTTATCTCTTGCCTATTGCCATGTAAGATGTGCCTCTCGCCTCCCACCAAGATTGTGAAGCCTCCCCAGCCATGTAGAACTGTGAGTCAATTAAACCTCTTTTTCTCTACAAATTTCCCAGTCTCAGGTATGTCTTTTATCAGCAGCATGAAAGTAGACTAATACAGGTCATTTTTCAGCCCTTCCCCTTACCTTCTCTCCCTTCTAGTCATCCCTCATGTCTATCGTTGCATCTTTATGTTCATATGTACCCAATGTTTAGTTCTCAACTTGTAGGTGAGAATGGGTAGTATTTTGTTTCCTATTTCTGTGTAATTTGCTTAGGATTATGGCTTCTAGCTGCAACATGTTGCTACAAAGGGCATGATTTCATTCTTTTTATGGCTGCGTAGTATTCCATGGTGTATATGTACTATGTTTTTTATCCATTCCACCATTGATGGGCACCGAGGTTGATTATATGTCTTTTCTATTGTGAATAGTGCTGTGATGAACATACAAGAATATGTCTTTTTTTTTTTTTTTAAGTGGAACAGTTTATTTCCCTTTCGGTATATACCCAGTAATGAGATTGCAAAGTCAAGTGGTAGTTCTATTTTAAGTTCTTTGAGAAATCTCCAAACTGCTTTCCACAGCGGCTTAAGTAATTTACGTTCACTATTGTACATATGCAATAGCTTATAAGCATTCCCTTTCCGCCACCGCATCGCTAGCATCTTTTATTTTTTGTCTTTTTGATAATAGCCATTCTGACTGGTGTGAGACGGTATCTTGTTGTAGTTTTGATTTACATTTTTCTGTTGATTAGTGATGTTAATATTTTTTCATATGTTTGCTGGCAGCTTTTGGTTTCTTTTCTTGTGCTCCTCTGTTAAATAATGATGTTACTCAGAATTCTTTCTTCACGTCTCTGCTCCATGGGAGAGCTGCTTAGTAGAATTCAGCAATGACCTACATACTATTGACTTTAAAATCCGATTGTTAGGCCAGACTTATACACCTCACAGTCTGAAACAAAGAGGAGGTCCTGCTTTAGCAGCATGGCGCCACAATAACATCCTGGACCCTTGAAGACTAAGCGAGCCCTTGGAAAATAAGCTACAAGTTAATCCATGGTTCAATGATGTAACCCAAGTTATCATAAGCATACCTGTGGGTCCCAAGTCCGAGTATAAGATCAGAACACCACCAAGTTTTGACAAGGGCTTAGTACATGGGCTTTGGTTCCAAAATTAGTGATTTGTATCCCATGAGATAGACAGTTATTACCATAGGTTATCTAGGTTTTTTTGGAATTTAGAGAGTGGGTAGTAATCAAAGTTGAAAAACGTATGGGACCAAGATCAAGAGAATTAAAAAAAAATCTAGGGGTTTTGAATAGATGGCTGTTAGGGAGAGTGTCCAAGGAATACTAAACAGAATAGTGTTGGCATTCTGGAAGATAAAGCATCAGGATTGGGCATGTATGTGTGCCAGGGGTCAGAGAAAATAATATTTTTACCCAGTCTGGCAGCTGGAGGTCAGAATGCACTTTGTGATCACACCCATTTCTCTTTATTAATGTCTGTTTCTGTTTATTAATTGGTGAAGTTCTATTTGTTTTTCTACAAAGAAAATAAAACTAAATTTATCGAAAATAACTTTTAGAAATATTTGGGCAAAGGATAAAACTGAGCTGAAAGTAAGGAATTCCAGCAATATAACAAATTCATATGCTGATTTCAACACAAATAAGAACAGAAAATAGAAAAATTTTTGTACCATAGTACCTGATACTATTCTTAATTAATCAATTTTAGATTACTTCTTTGCTCTCAGAGAAATAGCACATGATCTAGCTCTTTTTTGTTTGCTAACTTGTTTTAATAAAAGTCACTTTTGGAACTACTGAGCAATTTCAGGGAAGTAATTCTTTTAACCATGACCAGGTAACTACTTTTAAAGCAATGGCATTAATGGGACTAAATGGCATATTTGAAAATAGACTGATTGAATCAACCAAAGTAGAAACTTGCAGATTATTCTGGCCCTGTCCTCATTTCATCTCCCTTTGACATAATCTCATTGATAGAGGAGTAAGGACAGGCTGAAAGGCAGGATGTGGAGGAAGTAACAAAAAGAAAAACAAAAAAAGCTGAGCTCATTTACAGCCTGGGCTGCATCTCAGCACTGATCATATTTATCAGAGATCCCAAGTGTGATGGTGACAAATGCTTTTTCCTGGCTTCTTGCCTTACGCAGGATTAATAAATAATGAGCTCAGTATTTGGGAAAGAATTATTTCATTATTATATCTTCCTAAAACAATGACTTTGGCTCTTAGCCTTTATTGATTTATATTTAAAACACACACTACAACCTATATCTATAAATTTCAGATTGGAGACAGCAGAACATAGCCCACATGCATAATGTATGTATATGTACATAAATAAATTGTTGTAACACTAATGTATGATAATCACTTTCTAATGCCAGCTTAAAATTTTATTCTTTAAAACATTTATTTTGATTTTATGGTTAGATTTGAAAAAGGTACCTTGAAGAATGATAATTGCAGATAATTCTGTCGGAAGTTAAATCTTCTGGCTTCTCATGTCTAATCCCAGAAAACATCCTTGGTAGGGCGGAGGAAGCAGGTGTAAGTAGGTGGAAGCTGAGAGCTGCTCTAAGCACACATGTTGCTGCCTGCGGCACTGAGCCTTCCTTGGAAGGGTAGATCACCTAGAGGAGCATTTGTTTGATAGTCATTCTTTCAGATCGGCACTTCTCAGGGAGCAACTGCCACCATTTAGAAATTCGTTATCTCTTTGCTGATTTATTATTTGGAATAAAATAATTGTAATTCTCTTCCCAATGAGCAGAAGTGTTCTATATTATTTAGATGTCAAAGGCGAAGGATTAACCAAAAACATAGATGAACTGTGTGATGTCTGGTAAATACCACTGTGCATCATAAACATACAATTGACGATAACTTTTATCCAAAAGTGAATTAATTTGATCCAAACCAGATGAAAAAGGAAAGCAGCTACTGTGTAAATAGTTCACTTGTTATATTTCCAGATAGAAAACAAACTAGCTATAAATCATTATTTGACTATTTAAAAGGCTTTCACAGTTTGGTCAGGATGACATTAATTTTTGGACTGTTTGGAATGTAATGTTTTCCAGAGATAAACTCTAAAGGGATAGATGAATAAATAGACACACAAAAATATTTTAAGTGATACAGCAGCAGATTTCTCCCTGTGTTTTTTCAGTCTTAGGCTGGGACTGTTTTTTCTTGGTAGTGCTCTCAGGGTGCTATATTTTAAAAGGTATGAAGAAAGTTGTTTTTTTGTAGACCTAGTATACCATGACACATCCACAAAGAAAAAATAAAAGTCTTCGTGGTATTTGTTTCAGACCACCATGTCTTGGCTACTTATTTACTATCTACTTCAGCAAAAAACAAGCAGTGAAGTTTTCAGTGAAGAATGTTGTTACATAACCATTCATCAACATGTAAATGATCAACTTGTTCCAGCCAGTTTTGTTAGCCTGGCTTTAAGTCCTTCACTCTCTCATCCCTTCATACTTGGATGTTCAAGAGAAATGAAGAGGAAGAACAGAGGGAAGAAAGGAGTAGAGAAACTTTTTAGACAAAGTTTTAATCCCTTCCCCTCCAAAGAGAATTTTTTTTTTGTAACATTTATTCCTGATACAGTTCCTGATTCAGTTGTTCTGAGGATTAAATAAGTTTACATGTTTATAACCTGTTTTACAATATTAAACAATGATGTAAGTTATTATTAAGGCATTGAAAATCTTAAACAGGGGTTAAAAAACTATTTTGGACTAAGGATTTTAAAAATGAGGTTACTGTTGAGTTTTTTTTTTTCTTTTCTAGGACAAAATCACTATTTATACTTTTTAAATGTGTTTATGATTGGTTGTGCCTTGTTAGTCTGTCTAAAATGTACAACGTGGTAGCTAGGAGTACGCTTCTGAGTTTGAATTCTTGCTCTAGTACTTTGCTGCTATATAATCTTGGGCAAGTTTTCAATGTCTTAGTTTCCCTATTAGTGAAATGATGATAGTAAGAGAGGTGACCTCATGGGGTTAGGTCATTGTGATGATGAAATGAGATACAGTGTAGAACGTGCTTTTAGCAGAGTTTGAGGTGTACTAAGTGCTCAGTATATGCCAGCTATTACTTTAAATAGAATAATCCTATTCTCTTTTTCTTTTTTGTTTTTTCAATCAACTTAAGAATATGACTTAAAGTAAACTTAAGTTTAAACTTACTTTAAACTTAAGTTTACTTTAAATTCTTACTAAACTTATTTTTACACTTCTTTATGGAAGAAATATTTCACCATATTTCGAACTAATGAAAGGTAAAAAAGTAAAGATGACAATTGACAATTCTTCACTTAGCTAAATGAATATTTTTAAATCACAGATTGATTTTACAAAATGATTAAATTTGTTCTTTCAAACTATTGGTGAATGTGGTAAAATTGAAGATCATTCTGACAGGAAAAACTTATGGTGTCTTGGTCACTTTCCTCTTAGTTGAAATGAATAGAAATACACATTAAAACAGTGCAACTTTTCAAAGGGACTTTTGTGAATGAGTACTGGACATTTTACAGAATCTAAGATCAGCGAGGCCACAAAAGTACTTATCCCAGGAGCAGGTAGTAGTCTCAGTCTTTTTGTTTCTACTTTTCTACTGCTTTGGCTTAAATATGGTCCACACTGCTTGGGTAGGACATGGGGTTGTGAAAGGTAACATGGCTGCCGAGGGACCACTACTAATGTGTGGGGCAGATCTTACTCATAGAAATCGACTATGTTCTAAGCAATACCCAGAAGATCTCTACCACAGTAGATTTTGTGTAAAATAAATGTAAACTATAGGGCCCAAAAAGAAAATCTTGCAATGTCCCCTGCCTTTAAAAGAAAAGCAAATTTTAATTTTATTTTTTAATTGACAAAAATTATATATATTTATCATGTACAACATGATGTTTTGAAATATGTAGACATTATGTAATTGTTCAATGGAGCTAATTAACGTATGCATTGCTACACATTTTTTGATAAACAACAACAAACACCCAGAAGAAAGATAATAATACTGTGTTAAAATCTGCTACATACATTGTTTCAAAATGGAATGGGCTTATTTGTTTACTCCCAGAAAATTGATGAGATTAAATGTGTTTTTGATAAGTCTATTTTGAATAGAACATTCAGTACTGTTTAATATTCATTTTTATGGCCAAATAATATATAAAAAACTACTTGAATTTAAACACTGGGCAAGAAAATAGTGGCAAAATTCCTATAGATTTATAAGCCCTCTGTATTTCAAGTTGATTATTTGATGTTACAAGTAGGATTGTGCTCATGGAGTAGCTATAATAACTCACTCATGCGAATTACTGGTTGGCTACATTTTTAGTCTGCCCCCAAATTGTTTCTGGAAGCTTCTTAATCTCTTCTGGCTTGATGGGAATTGGCAAACAAGGCAGCAGGGAGCTATAATGAATTTGCCTTTTGATTTAGGGCCAGAGCTCCTGCTTCTGTCCTCAATTAGGCTCATTGACAATGTTCCCTCCCCATCACTCCACTCTTTCCTACACTTTCGGATTTTAAGTTTCAGTTGTATGCAAACAACATACATTTGGGAATTGGGTAGGAAACTCAGGATCTGGGAGGATGAGTGAGAAGAGGAAAACTAAGGAAAAGATCTTTTAAGCTTAGGAATTTACATCTTCATTATCTTGATTAACATCTTAGCACTCTTAGTTCACAAGCTAAAATATGTATATGTGTATACTTTGTAATGGTATTTGCATGTGTGTACTGAGCATATGGCAAATGGAATTTTACTTTCAATGTTTTTAGTAATACTTATAGGTTGCAAAGAAATAACAATATACAATATCTCTGGCTGAGATTAATCGATTGAATTTAACAGCATTTATTAGAATATGTAGTTGTCTGGCAAGTATGACATTAAATAAATTAGCAGACAGAACATCTACAATGGTTTATTTTGCATATTGCTTTAACTGATGGTTGATGCCAAGTAGCACAAATAACTGATGATGATAGTGATGATGATAAAATCAGCACCAGGGCTTACTTCATGAAGAATCTTTTACCTGCCATTTTTAGAGAGACGTGATCATTTGGAAATACCTAGGCAGCCTTGGAATAATTTTTCATTGGATAATTATTCTGACACTTCTTTTTATAATAGTGTTTACTTTTGAAAGAACAAGAAATTCCATAGTTTATCCTAGGCTGCTGTTATAATCATGGATACTACACATAACTGTTCAGAACTTTATAGATTTTGTTACTTTAAGCAAGTATGTGATTTGTACTAGACAAATTCTGAGCCTCTGTATGACTGCATCTTTTCATTTATGAAGTGAGCCTGTAAAATGAGATGGCCTATAATCTTCAAAGATTTCTTGTCAGATTTAAGAGCATCAAAAGACCTGTGAATTGTAACTGAGCCTGCCTGCAAAGATCTATGGACAGAGGCAGTAACTTGATTGTGAAAGTCAATAATTCTGTTTGTCTGGGATTTCACTGGGAAGAGCTCAGAGTATAGCAGTTTGCTGTAAGGAATCATAGGGTTGGAAGTAGCACAACCACCAAAGCAAAACAAGGGCTCTCAAGAAAGGATTATATTTTTTATTTTCCCATATTTGCTTACATTTTTATTACATTGAAGATTTGCTATGGTTAAGATAAGCCAAACTATGGGTCTTTTTATTCTTGCATTAGCCTTTCTTGAATGTTGGGTTTGTGCTTGAACTTTGGTTATACTTATCAAGGACAACATGGGAGTTTTCTTAGAATGATTCTATAATATAATAAAAAAAGTTATAATCGCAGCCATTTTAGCACAAAATATTTTTTCCCACAAGTTATAAGTTGCTCTAATCAGGCCTATACCTCTGGTACATAGTAAGTACTTTTAAAAAAGTTTCATCTTCAACTCCTGGCCTCAAGTAATCCTCCCACCTCAGCCTCTCAAGTTGCTGAGATTACAGGAGCAACTCACTGCCTGGCAAAAAGTTTGTGGCTAAGTCCTCAAAAGCAATTGCAACAAAAACAAAAATCCACAAGTGGGACCTAATTAAACTAAAGAGCTTCTGCACAGCAACAAAAACTATCAAAGGAATAAACAGAGAATCTACAGAATGGGAGAAAACATTCACAAACTATGCATTCGACAAAGGTCTAATGTCCGGCATCTAAAATGAACTTAAACAGATCAGCAAGCAAAAAGCGTTAAAAATTAGACAAAAGACATGAACAGACAATTCTCAAAGGAAGACATGCTAGTGGCCCACAAACATATGAAAAAATGCTCATCATTTTTAATCCTTAGAGAAATACAACTGCAAATCAAAACCTTAAATAAGATAACATTTCACACCAGTTGGAATGGCTTTTGTTAAAAAGTCAAAAAAATAATAGATGTTGGTGAGGCTGCAGAGAAAACGGGACACTTATACATTGTTGGTGAGAATGTAAATTAGTTCAGCCACTATAGAGAACAGTTTGGAGATTTCTCGAAGAACTCAACTGAACTACCGTTTAACCCAATAATCCCATTACTGAGTATATACTCAAAGGAAAACACACTGTTCTACCAGAAGGACACATGCACCCATATGCTCACCACAGCTTTATTTATATTAGGAAAGACATGGAATCAACCCGGGTGCCCATAAATGGTAGATTGGTGCCAAATAATGTCCAAAAATGTGGTATGTATATACCAGGGAATACTATGCAGCCATAAAAGGAACAAAATCATGTCTTTGCAGCAGCATGGGTGCAGCTGGAGGCCATTATCCTGAGCGAACTAACACAGAAATAGAAAACAAAATACTGCATGTTCTCACTTATAAGTGAAAGCTAACCATTAGATGTACATGAACATAAAGATGGCAACAGCATACACTGGGGACTACTAGATAGGGGACAGAGAAAGGGAAGCAAGGGCTGAAGAACTACCTATAGGGTATTATGCTCACTGGGTGACAGGTTCAACCATACCTCAAACCTCAGCATCATGCAATCAATATACCTTTGTAACAAACCTGCACATGTACCCCTGATTCTAGAATAAAGATTGTAAAAGGAAAAAAATAGTTTACTGAATATAATATTCAGAAGTTTATTCTGAATAAACTTCTTTTCAGAAAGAAGTGTCACAGTGTTTGAGTAGAGATGAATTCAAAAAGAACTAAAGCCTGAGTATGAATTTATTCTTACAACTAGTACCCCCGTGAGCAATTGTGTTTCTTGATGTAATTATAGTTAAAAATAATAAATATGTCCCAAATTAACCTTATTTTAAAGCAGTACTGATTCTCTTTGTTATAACTCCTTTCCCGTATTTCCTACATTTTATGATTGCATTGTCTCTTCTTCATGTTTCTTTTCCCCTTGCTTTCCCTTTGTATCTTCCTGCTCTTCCTTTCTATTATTTCCTTTCTCTTTTCCTAATATTGTCCCCCTTATTTTTAGTAGTCAGCAAATGAAGCAGACATTTTTCATATAGAAAATTCATTTCTGGCCAGGCGTGGTGACTCACGCCTGTAATCCCAGCACTTTGGGAGGCCGAGACAGGTGGATCGCTTGAGCTCAAGAGTTTGATACCAGCCTGGCCAATATGGTAAAACCCTGTCTCTACTAAAAATACAAAAATTAGCCAGGCATGGTGGCATGCACCTGTAGGCGCAGCTACTTGGGAGGCTGAGGCAGGAGAATCCTTTGAGCCTGGGAGGCAGAGGTTGCAGTGAGCCGAGATCGTGCCACCGCACTCCCGCCTGGGCAACCCAGCGAGACTCCATCTCAAAAAAAGAAAAAAAATTAATTTCTTCTACCATAAACTTGTTTTACTTTTTGCAAATAAATGCATTTATGATACTTCCTAAATCTTAAAAAATCTGTTTTTTTCTCATGTTTAATTTAATTTCCTCTTTGAATCATTTAAAAGTTTTCCACAGATACAAATATCTTGTTAGAATAGATGTAACTAATCAGTATATGTTTTATCAGGGAATATTATTTGAATTTATATATTTATGATTACTATTTAGAAAGAGATCATGGAGAGCATTCTAAACTTTGGAAAGGTATTAATTTTAGGTCACAATAAGCCTCAAGTATAAAGTTTCCAAGCTACTTTATAAAGAGAAAAATAGCAAGTACTTTCCTTGGCACCAGTTCACTACTTTTCTAATAAATCAATTCTAAGTGATAAATCTATCATTGGTTGGAAAGAGAGATTAGTGTGTTACTTTCTATAGTCCTTTTCAGTAAGCAGGTGCATGGAAACACAGAGAAAGGACTAGACAGAAGTAGGAGACATGAAATAATGGTTCTCCCAAGATGAGAGAAGAAATACGAGTGTGTCGTAGGGTGCGTTTAAGACATGTTTAACCAGGTCCCTCTTTTCACAGCAGTGTCACACTTATGCAACCCACTGTGTCCCCAGGGGATCAATGACTACCTGCATCCCATTTGATGAACAGGAAGACGAGAGCCAAATTCTAGGAGAGAATATCAGCAGGATAATGCATTGTCATGGAGTTAATGTTACAGATAGTTGACCCTATATATTATTATCCATAAAACATTTCAAAGGTGTCCCAAATGGAATTTCTCTTATGACAGATGAAATCTAGTACCCATGACTCCAATTATAGAAAATTGTATGGAGCTGCATACCATAACTCTTTTTTTCCCATACTCCTTACCCACTGAGTTGTATGGGAAATAGCATTTGCTCTCTTAGCAGAAATTTAATTAACAGTCTACCTTTTTCAAACTCTCTTCCTTTGGCTTCCATAAAATTATTTTCTTTCATTTCTTTTTTTTCCTTTTTTTAGATGGAGTCTCGCTCTGTCACCAGGCTGGAGTGCAGTGGCACGATCTTGGCTCACTGCAACCTCTGCCTCCTAGGTTCAAGTGATTCTGCCTCAGTCTCCTGAGTAGCTGGGACTGCAGGTGCATGCCACCACACCCAGCTAGTTTTTATATTTTTAGTACAGACAGGGTTTCACCATGTTAGTTGGCCAGGATGGTCTTGATCTCTCGACCTCATGATCCACTCGCCTTGGCCTCCCAAAGTGATGGGATTATAGGCGTGAGCCTCCGTGCCCGGCCTTCCTTCATTTTTATCTTACTATTTCTTGAATGTAACGCATAAATTCATAAGTTAGCTTACATGAATTTTTAGTTTGTATGAATCATTGGTCTTTCACTAAAATACATTTCTCTTTATCTGATAGTTGATGAACTTTGTTTATGTTAAGATACATTTCTCCCCATCTTATATTTAAAAAATTTTGCTTATATTGAATTAACTCAAGGATATAGAGGATAATGGCTGAAGTAACTGGTGGGATGGGGTTGTGCAGAAGTAGTTCAAGCTGATACTGTTTTGGATTAAACTGGTGAAAAATTAACTTTAAATATTTTGATGAATAAAAATTAGAGTTTTATATGAAATCTCTAAAATTTTGCTTGATATACTTCTTACCCTCTTTGGAAGAAAACAACATTTTGAAGATAAAACATTTAGGCAGAAAACACTGCGTTTTTATATATTGACAGATTACTACAACAGTAAAATGCAAATTATTTCGAAGGACCATAATCTGAATACCAGATACAGCATTTATCTGTTTGAACTAAATAAATATGAGCTCAAGAGCAATATTTCCACATTATTTTGCCTGCAAGTGATTAAATTGGAGTACTCTCTAATGTCTGAAATATGATTATTTTCTAAGCCTTTATTTATGCCCAGAGAAGGGCCACATTGCTGTTCCCTTTCTGGATGATTTACTCAAATCCTCTGAAATCTTTCCGGACATCTTTCTGTTCCATAATCAAAACCGTTGCCTCTTACACAAAATTAAAGCTTTAAAGAATAGATAGTAAGTGATAAAGAAAATGGAGATACTTAGCTTGTAGAAGAAACACATATTTGAATGGTTGTAATTTGGAAGAAGAAGTTATAATCCAGGTAACATTAATTATGTGATTATTGCTCAATTTAAGTGCAAATCAACATTTTGATGCAGACATAATTGTTTATATTCTCAGATCATTTCTGTTTTCCAGATGGAGAAATTGAGGCATAAAGAAGTTCATTAATTTTCCTGCAGACACACAGATACTAAATGGTGGGGCCAGGATCTGTACCTGGATATTTTGACCCCAGAGGACTAGTATTTAACCACTGTAGCTCACTACCTCCTTTGCTTTGTGTACTTCTGGCCAACACAAGAAATACTGACCAATAAAAAATCAAGGCAGATGCAGGCTGAATATAAATAGAATTTTCTTTTTTCCTCACTTTTATTGATGCATACTATTTTACTTATTAATGCAGTACATGGGAATGTTTGTTACATGCATAAATGTATAATGGTCAAGTCAGTATATTTGGCATATCTATCACCTTGAGTGTTTATAATTTCTTTTTTTTTTTTTTTTTTTTTGAGGGCTGAAAGTAATTCTTTTATTAGGAACCCATTTTCACAATAACAGTATTAATCCATTTATGAAAGCAGAGCGCCCTCATGACCCAGCCACTCTCAAAGATCCCATCTCTCAATACCATCCTAATGGTAATTCAATTTCTTTTTTTTTTTTTTTTTTTTAAATTTATTTATTATTATTAAACTTCAAGTTGTAGGGTACATGTGCACAACGTACAGGTTTGCTACATATGTATACTTGTGCCATGTTGGTGTGCTGCACCCATCAACTCGTCATTTACATCAGGTATAACTCCCAATGCAATCCCTCCCCCCTCCCCCCTCCCCATGATAGGCCCCGGTGTGTGATGTTCCCCTTCCCGAGTCCAAGTGATCTCATTGTTCAGTTCCCACATACGAGTGAGAACATGCGGTGTTTGGTTTTCTGTTCTTGTGATAGTTTGCTAAGAATGATGGTTTCCAGCTGCATCCATGTCCCTACAAAGGACACAAACTCATCCTTTTTTATGGCTGCATAGTATTCCATGGTGTATATGTGCCACATTTTCTTAATCCAATCTGTCACTGATGGACATTTGGGTTGATTCCAAGTCTTTGCTATTGTGAATAGTGCTGCAATAAACATACGTGTGCATGTGTCCTTATAGCAGCATAATTTATAATCCTTTGGGTATATACCCAGTAGTGGGATGGCTGGGTCATATGGTACATCTAGTTCTAGATCCTTGAGGAATCGCCATACTGTTTTCCATAATGGTTGAACTAGTTTACAATCCCACCAACAGTGTAAAAGTGTTCCTATTTCTCCACATCCTCTCCAGCACCTGTTGTTTCCTGACTTTTGAATGATCGCCATTCTAACTGGTGTGAGATGGTATCTCATTGTGGTTTTGATTTGCATTTCTCTGATGGCCAGTGATGATGAGCATTTTTTCATGTGTCTGTTGGCTGTATGAATGTCTTCTTTTGAGAAATGTCTGTTCATATCCTTTGCCCACTTTTGGATGGGGTTGTTTGTTTTTTTCTTGTAAATTTGTTTGAGTTCTTTGTAGGTTCTGGATATTAGCCCTTTGTCAGATGAGTAGATTGCAAAAATTTTCTCCCATTCTGTAGGTTGCCTGCTCACTCTGATGGTAGTTTCTTTTGCTGTGCAGAAGCTCTTTAGTTTGATGAGATCCCATTTGTCAATTTTGGCTTTTGTTGCCGTTGCTTTTGGTGTTTTAGACATGAAGTCTTTGCCCATGCCTATGTCCTGAATGGTACTACCTAGGTTTTCCTCTAGGATTTTTATGGTATTAGGTCTAACATTTAAGTCTCTAATCCATCTTGAATTAATTTTCATATAAGGAGTAAGGAAAGGATCCAGTTTCAGCTTTCTACTTATGGCTAGCCAGTTTTCCCAGCACCATTTATTAAATAGGGAATCCTTTCCCCATTTCTTGTTTCTCTCAGGTTTGTCAAAGATCAGATGGCTGTAGATGTGTGGTATTATTTCTGAGGACTCTGTTCTGTTCCATTGGTCTATATCTCTGTTTTGGTACCAGTACCATGCTGTTTTGGTTACTGTAGCCTTGTAGTATAGTTTGAAGTCAGGTAGCGTGATGCCTCCAGCTTTGTTCTTTTGACTTAGGATTGTCTTGGAGATGCGGGCTCTTTTTTGGTTCCATATGAACTTTAAAGCAGTTTTTTCCAATTCTGTGAAGAAGCTCATTGGTAGCTTGATGGGGATGGCATTGAATCTATAAATTACCTTGGGCAGTATGGCCATTTTCACGATATTGAGTCTTCCTATCCATGAGCATGGTATGTTCTTCCATTTGTTTGTGTCCTCTTTGATTTCACTGAGCAGTGGTTTGTAGTTCTCCTTGAAGAGGTCCTTTACATCCCTTGTAAGTTGGATTCCTAGGTATTTTATTCTCTTTGAAGCAATTGTGAATGGAAGTTCATTCCTGATTTGGCTCTCTGTTTGACTGTCACTGGTGTATAAGAATGCTTGTGATTTTTACACATTAATTTTGTATCCTGAGACTTTGCTGAAGTTGCTGATCAGCTTAAGGAGATTTTGGGCTGAGACAATGGGGTTTTCTAAATATACAATCATGTCGTCTGCAAACAGGGACAATTTGACTTCTTCTTTTCCTAACTGAATCCCCTTGATTTCTTTCTCTTGCCTGATTGCCCTAGCCAGAACTTCCAACACTATGTTGAATAGGAGTGGTGAGAGAGGGCATCCCTGTCTTGTGCCAGTTTTCAAAGGGAATTTTTCCAGTTTTTGCCCATTCAGTATGATATTGGCTGTGGGTTTGTCATAAATAGCTCTTATGATTTTGAGGTACGTTCCATCAATAGCGAATTTATTGAGCGTTTTTAGCATGAAGGGCTGTTGAATTTTGTCAAAAGCCTTTTCTGCATCTATTGAGATAATGATGTGGTTCTTGTCTTTGGTTCTGTTTATATGCTGGATTATGTTTATTGATTTGCGAATGTTGAACCAGCCTTGCATCCCAGGGATGAAGCCCACTTGATCATGGTGGATAAGCTTTTTGATGTGCTGCTGAATCCGGTTTGCCAGTATTTTATTGAGGATTTTTGCATCGATGTTCATCAGGGATATTGGTCTAAAATTCTCTTTTTTTGTTGTGTCTCTGCCAGGCTTTGGTATCAGGATGATGTTGGCCTCATAAAATGAGTTAGGGAGGATTCCCTCTTTTTCTATTGATTGGAATAGTTTCAGAAGGAATGGTACCAGCTCCTCCTTGTACCTCTGGTAGAATTCAGCTGTGAATCCATCTGGTCCTGGACTTTTTTTGGTTGGTAGGCTATTAATTATTGCCTCAATTTCAGAGCCTACTATTGGTCTATTCAGGGATTCAACTTCTTCCTGGTTTAGTCTTGGAAGAGTGTAAGTGTCCAGGAAATTATCCATTTCTTCTAGATTTTCCAGTTTATTTGCGTAGAGGTGTTTATAGTATTCTCTGATGGTAGTTTGTATTTCTGTGGGGTCAGTGGTGATATCCCCTTTATCATTTTTAATTGCGTCGATTTGATTCTTCTCTCTTTTCTTCTTTATTAGTCTTGCTAGTGGTCTGTCAATTTTGTTGATCTTTTCAAAAAACCAACTCCTGGATTCATTGATTTTTTGGAGGGTTTTTTGTGTCTCTATCTCCTTCAGTTCTGCTCTGATCTTAGTTATTTCTTGCCTTCTGCTAGCTTTCGAATGTGTTTGCTCTTGCTTCTCTAGTTCTTTTAATTGCGATGTTAGAGTGTCAATTTTAGATCTTTCCTGCTTTCTCTTGTGGGCATTTAGTGCTATAAATTTCCCTCTACACACTGCTTTAAATGTGTCCCAGAGATTCTGGTATGTTGTATGTTTGTTCTCATTGGTTTCAAAGAACATCTTTATTTCTGCCTTCATTTCGTTATGTACCCAGTAGTCATTCAGGAGCAGGTTGTTCAGTTTCCATGTAGTTGAGCGGTTTTGATTGAGTTTCTTAGTCCTGAGTTCTAATTTGATTGCACTGTGGTCTGAGAGACAGTTTGTTATAATTTCTGTTCTTGTAAATTTGCTGAGGAGTGCTTTACTTCCAATTACGTGGTCAATTTTGGAGTAAGTGCGATGTGGTGCTGAGAAGAATGTATATTCTGTTGATTTGGGGTGGAGAGTTCTATAGATGTCTATTAGGTCTGCTTGCTGCAGAGATGAGTTCAATTCCTGGATATCCTTGTTAACTTTCTGTCTCGTTGATCTGTCTAATGTTGACAGTGGAGTGTTGAAGTCTCCCATTATTATTGTATGGGAGTCTAAGTCTCTTTGTAAGTCTCTAAGGACTTGCTTTATGAATCTGGGTGCTCCTGTATTGGGTGCATATATATTTAGGATAGTTATCTCTTCCTGTTGAATTGATCCCTTTACCATTATGTAATGGCCTTCTTTGTCTCTTTTGATCTTTGATGGTTTAAAGTCTGTTTTATCAGAGACTAGGATTGCAACCCCCGCTTTTTTGTGTTCTCCATTTGCTTGGTAAATCTTCCTCCATCCCTTTATTTTGAGCCTATGTATGTCTCTGCGTGTGAGATGGGTCTCCTGAATACAGCAGACTGATGGGTCTTGACTCTTTATCCAGTTTGCCAGTCTGTGTCTTTTAATTGGAGCATTTAGTCCATTTACATTTAAGGTTAAGATTGTTATGTGTGAACTTGATCCTGCCATTATGATATTAACTGGTTATTTTGCTCGTTAGTTGATGCAGTTTCTTCCTAGCCTTGATGGTCTTTACATTTTGGCATGTTTTTGCAATGGCTGGTACCGGTTGTTCCTTTCCATGTTTAGTGCTTCCTTCAGGGTCTCTTGTAAGGCAGGCCTAGTGGTGACAAAATCTCTAAGCATTTGCTTATCTGTAAAGGATTTTATTTCTCCTTCACTTATGAAACTTAGTTTGGCTGGATATAAAATTCTGGGTTTAAAATTCTTTTCTTTAAGAATGTTGAATATTGGCCCCCACTCTCTTCTGGCTTGGAGAGTTTCTGCCGAGAGATCTGCTGTTAGTCTGATGGGCTTCCCTTTGTGGGTAACCCGACCTTTCTCTCTGGCTGCCCTTAAGATTTTTTCCTTCATTTCAACTTTGGTGAATCTGGCAATTATGTGTCTTGGAGTTGCTCTTCTCGAGGAGTATCTTTGTGGCGTTCTCTGTATTTCCTGGATTTGAATATTGGCCTGCCCTACTAGGTTGGGGAAGTTCTCCTGGATGATATCCTGAAGAGTGTTTTCCAACTTGGTTCCGTTTTCCCCCTCACTTTCAGGCACCCCAATCAGACGTAGATTTGGTCTTTTTACATAATCCCATACTTCTTGCAGGCTTTGTTCATTTCTTTTTCTTCTTTTTTCTTTTGGTTTCTCTTCTCGCTTCATTTCATTCATTTGATCCTCCATCGCTGACATTCTTTCTTCCAGTTGATCGAGACGGTTACTGAAGCTTGTGCATTTGTCACGTATTTCTCGTGTCATGGTTTTCGTCTCTTTCATTTCGTTTGTGAGCTTCTCTGCATTAATTACTCTAGCCATCAATTCTTCCACTTTTTTTTCAAGATTTTTAGTTTCTTTGCACTGGGTACGTAATTCCTCCTTTAGCTCTGAGAAATTTGATGGACTGAAGCCTTCTTCTCTCATCTCGTCGAAGTCATTCTCCGTCCAGCTTTGATCCGTTGCTGGCGATGAGCTGCGCTCCTTTGCCGGGGGAGATGCGCTCTTATTTTTTGAATTTCCAGCTTTTCTGCCCTGCTTTTTCCCCATCTTTGTGGTTTTATCTGCCTCTGGTCTTTGATGATGGTGATGTACTGATGGGGTTTTGGTGTAGGTGTCCTTCCTGTTTGATAGCTTTCCTTCTAACAGTCAGGATCCTCAGCTGTAGGTTGTAGCTGTAGGAGATTGCTTGAGGTCCACTCCAGACCCTGTTTGCCTGGGTATCAGCAGCAGAGGCTCAGTTGAAAATGCAGAAATCGCCGGTCTTCTGTGTCGCTCGCGCTGGGAGTTGGAGACTGGAGCTGTTCCTATTCGGCCATCTTGCTCCGCCCCCGAGTGTTTATAATTTCTACGTGTTAGTATCATTTCAAGTTCTCTCTTCTAGTTACTTTAAAATATACCAAGTACTTCTGCTAAATATAGGCATCCCATTCTGCTGTACAACATGAGAACTTACTCTGTCTAACTGTATGTTTGTACCCATTAACCAACTTCTCTTCATTCCCATTGCCACTCATCCACCATTCCCAGTGTCTGGTATCTATCACTCTATTCTCTATGTCCATGAGGTCAAGCTTTTTGCTCCCACATATGAATGAGAACATGCAGTATTTGTCTTTCTGTGCCTGGCATATTTCCCTCTACATTACAACCTCAGTTCTATCCATCTTGCTGCACATGACATGATTTCATTATTTTTATGGCCAAGTAGTATTCCACTGTTTATGTATACCGCATTTTCCTCCTTCATTGATTCATTCATTCATTGATGAATACTTAGGTTCATTGCGTATCTTTGCTGTCATGAATAGAGTTATGATAAACATGCAAGTGCCTGTAGCGCATGTATCCCCTTTATATGCTGATTTCTTTTCCTTTGAATTAATACTTGTAATGGGGTTGTTGGAATTTATGGTAGCTTTATGTTTAGTTTTTTTTTTTTTTTAATCTCCATACTGTTTTCCATAGTGACTGTGCAAATTTACATTCCCACCAACAGTGAATGAGTTCCCATTTCTCTACATACTTGCCAGTGCCTGTTACCTTTTGTCTTTATTTTAATAAAAGTCTTTCTGACTGGGGTAAGATGATAGTCTCATTGTGGTTTCGATTTGCATTACCTTGATGATTAGTGACATTGAACATTTTTTTCATATACTTATTGGCCATTTCTTTGTCTTCTTTAGAAAAATGTCTTCTTTTGAACATGAAAAATTCATGTTCCTTGCCCACTTTTTATGGGATTATTTGATTTTTTTACTGTTGAGTTGTTTGAGTTCCTTGTATATTCTGTATATTAGTCTCTTGTTAGGTAAGTAGATTGCAAATATTTTCTCCAATTTAAGAGGTTATCTGTTTACTAATTGTTTCTCTTGCTCTGCAGAAGATTTTTAGTTTAATATAGTAACATTTGTCTGTTTTTGTTTTTGTTGCCTGTGCTTTTGAGGTCTTAACCATAAAATATTTGCCTAGACCAATGTCCTGAAGAGTTTTCCCTATATTTTCTTCTAGTGAAGTTTTGGCTTTTACATTTAAGTCTTTAATCTACCTTAAGTTTGCTTTTGTATAAGGGGAGAGATAAAGATGTAGTATCATTCTCCTGCACATGGTTATCCAGTTTTTCCAGCATCATTTATTGCAGATGTTTTCTCCAATGTATATTTTTAGCAGCTTTGTCAAATATTATTTGACTATAAATATGTAGATTTATTTCTGGGTTCTCTGTTTGGTTCCATTGGTCTATGTATCTATTTTTATACTTAAACCAATCTATTTCGATATTACTATATCCTTATAATATGTTTTGAAGTGAGGTGATGTGATGCCTCCAGCTTTATTCTTTTGCTCAAGATTACTTTGGCTATTCTGGCTCTTTTTTGGTTCCATACAAATTTTAGGTTTGCTTTTTCCATTTCTGTGAAAAATAGCGTTGATATTTTGACAGGGATTGCATTGAATCCAGAGATCTTGGGGGCAGTATGGTCATTTTAAAGATGCTAATTTTTCTGATGTGTGATCATGGGATGCCTTTGCTTTTGTTTTTGTCTTCTTCAATTTCTTTAATCAGTGTTTTGAAGATGCCTAGTAGGCAACTTACACTTTCTTAGTTAAACTTATTCCTAGGAATTCAATATATCTTTTTGTAGCTATTGTCAATGCGATTACCTTCGTGATTTCTTTGTCATCATTTTGTTATTTCTGTATACTACTGAATATTGTATGTTGATTTTTCTATCCTCCAACTTTACTGAATGTGTTTTTCAGTTGTAAGAGTTTTCTGATGGAGTCCTCTATTTTTTTTCTAAATATAAGAACGTGCCATTTGCAGAGGGACAATTGGACTTCCACTTTTCCAGTTTGTATGTCCTGTATTTATTATCTTGCTTAATTTCTGTAGCTAGGACTTCGAGTACTATGTTGAATAGGAGTGGTGAAAGTGTGTATCCTTGTCTTGTTCCAATTCTTAGTGAAAAGGCTTTCAACTTTTTCTCATTCAGTATGATGTTATCTGTGGGTTTTTGATATGTGGCCTTTATTATTCATTTCCTTTTTTATCCTGAAAGGATGTTGAGTTTTATCAAATGCTTTTCTGCACCTATTGAGATAATCATGTGGTTTTTGTCTTCCCTTTTGTCAATGTGATGAATGAAGTTTATTGATTTGCATATGTTGAACTATTCTTGCACCCCTGGGATAAATCTGGCTTAATTATGGTATATTATCTTTTTGATATGCTGTTAGATTTTGTCTGTTGTATTTTGTTGAGGACTTTTCCATCTATGTCTCAGGGATATTGGCCTGTAGTTTTCTTTTTTGGTTGTGCCCTTGTTGGGTTTTGGTCTCATGGTGATGCTGGCTTCATAGAATGCATTCAGAATTCCCTCCTCAATTTTTTGGAGTAGTTTGAGGAGGATTGTTGTTAGTTCTTCTTTACATATTTGGTAGAATTCAACATTGAATTAAGTCCTGGGCTTTTTTTATTGTTGTTATTGGAATACTTTTTATTATTGATCTGTTCAAGTTTTCTGTTTTTTAGTCTTCATAGGTTGTATTTGTCCATACACACAGTCTTCACAAGTTGTGTGTATCCAGGAACTTATCCATTTCCTCTGGGTTTTCTAGTTTGTTAGTGTATACTTGTTCATAGTAGTCCCGATCTTCTGGTATTTCTGTAATATCAGTTATAATGTTTCCCTTTTCATTTATGATTTTGCATATTTTATTTTCTTGGTTAGTCTTGCTTGCAATTTATCAATTTTGTTTATCTTTTGGATAACCAACTTTTCTTTTTTTTGTTTTCTTTTTCTTTTGAGATGGAGTTTCACTCTTGTTACTCAGGCTGGATGGAGTTCAGTGGTGCAGTTTCAGCTCACTGCAACCTCTGCCTTCCAGGTTCAAGCTATTCTCCTGCCTCAGTCTCCCGACTAGCTGGCCTTACAGGTGCCCACCACCACGCCTGGCTAATATTTTGTATTTTTTTTTTAGTAGAGTTGGGGTTTCATCATGTTGGCCAGGCTGGTCTCCAACTACGGACCTCAGATGATCCACCTGCCTCGGCCTCCCAAAGTCCTGGGATTATAGGCATGAGCCGCTGCGCCCGTCCTGGAAAACCAACTTTTCATTTGGTTGATTCTTAGTATTTTTGTTTTTTTTGGTCTCTATTTCATTTAGTTCTGCTGTGATCTTTATTGTATTTTTTGTTTTAGTAATTTTGAATGTGGTTTATTCTTGCTTTTGTAATTTTTGAGGTACATTCTTAGATTGTTTATTTGAAATCTTTCTACTTTTTTGATATAGGTGTTTATTGCTATAAACTTTCCTCTTAGCTTTGCTGTATCCCACAGGTTTGGATATGTTTAATTTCCATTTTCAGTTGTTTCAATAAATTTTAAAATTTTCCTCTTAACTTTTTTTCATAGACCCACTGATCATTCAGAAGCATGTTGTTTAATTTCCATGTATTTATAGAATTTCCAAAGTTCCTCTTGGTATTGACTCCTAGTTTTATTCCATTGTGGTCTGAGAAGATACTTGACATGATTTCAGTCTTCTAAAATTTATTGAGACTTATTTTGTGGTCTAAAAAATATCCTGGAGAATATTCCATGCACTAATGAGAAGAATGTGTATTCTGCAGATATTGGGTAAAAATGTCTGTTAAGTCCATCGGTTCAGCTTCAATCCAGTGTTTCTTGGTTGCTATTTTTATCTAGATGATTTTTTTTAATGCTGAGTTGAGGGTGTTGGAATTGCCCACTATTATTATATTGGGGTCTGTCTCTCTCCTTAGATCTAGTAATATTTGCTTTATACATCTAGGTGCTCCAGTGTTAGGTGCATACATATGTAGAATTATTATTGTATCTTCTTGCTGAATTGATCTCTTTAACACTAGGTAATGATTTTCTTTGTCTTTTAAAACTCTTTTTGACTTAAGGTCTGTGGTATCTGATATAAATGTAACTACTTCTGCTCACTTTTGGTTTCTGTTTGCATAGAAAATCTTTGTCTTTTATTTTTGTCTCTCTCTTCTTTTTTTGAGTTGGGGGTCTCCCTTTGTCACCTAGGCTGGAGGCAGAGGCAAGATCATGGCTCAGTGCTTCCTATACCTCTTTGGGCTCAGGTGATCTTCCCACCTCAGCCTCCTGAGTAACTGAGACTACAGGAGCATGCCACCACACCCAATTAATTTTTGTATTTTTCTATAGGGATGGGATTTTACCATGTTGCCCAGGCTGGTCTTGAACTCCTGGGTTAAAGCAATCTGGCCTCCTCAGTGCTAGAATTACAGGCATAAGACACCATCCCTGGCTGGGGAATATCTTTTTTTAATCCCTTGTTGTTTTTGTAGACAGCATATAGTTGATTATGTTTTGTTAATTCATTTAGCCAGTCTCTATCTTTTCAGTGGATAATTGATGTGTTTACATTCAAAGTTATTGGTGAGGTTTTGTTTCTATCATATTGTTAGTTTTATGGTTGTTTTATATATTCTTTAATCCTTTCCTTTTTTTTTTTTTTGCTTACTATTCTTATGGTTTGGTAGTTTTCTATAGAGGTACCATCTGAGTCTTTTTACTTCCTTATTTCCATATTTGCTTTACCAGTGAATTTTATACATTTTTGTGTTCATGATGGTAACTGTGATTCTTTCACTTTCAATTTTAGGGCCCCCTAGAGTATCTCTTGTAGGACCAGTAAAGTGGTGATGAATTTCCTTGGTATTTGCTTATCTATAAAAGACTTTATTTCTCCTTCATTTGTGAAGGATAATTTCACTGGATAAAATATCCTCGGGTGTCAATTTTTTAAAGAAAAATTTTCTAATGATGAGATCTGTGTAAAGCACAGTGGTGTGCATTAGAAATTACTGACATCTCCTTGGTCAATGTAGTTTAATTACAAATGGAATGAAGACTCGTTGGAAATTTTTACTGTGGTTATTTTTACTTAAGACCAAAGGTGAACTCTTAGTAAAACTCCCTCATTTCCACTCCATAGCTCCCATCCTGAAGTCTATAATTCTATTTAGAAAAGAAATGTCTGTGTGAATACATCTAATTGTAACTTTGTCAGAAAGTATAGCTGTTTCTTAAGTATCCTGCCACAAAGTACTTTAATCTGCTTACCTTTGCTGGATCTAGCCTTGAAACTTTTGTAAACTACATTAGACTAGCAAATGAAGTCTGAGTATAGAAGAGAAGAGGTGGTGAAGTGACCTTCAAAGTATGTAAAGAAGATGAAGAAAGAAGACAAAATGCAGAAAAATGAAAGAAAGACAACAAATAAGCATATATTCTTTCTAAATTAATAAATAATTATAATAGTGTATCTGCATACAGGTGCTTTTTTAATATAAATATTTTAGCTTTCAAAAACTGTTAGGTCTCTTGGTTCTTAAGGTCACAGTGACTAAGTTAGGTTCAAGTCCAGAATACATTTGTATGCAATAGGCTAGTAACTAATTCTCCAAAGGTTTACAACTTTGCATATTCTCTTCCTAAATATGTCTTTTTTATTAGGAATCTTTTTACAAAAGTGGTCACTATTATACATTTTGTGACTCACAGTACTTACATATACTGCTTGAACCCATGTTACCAGACAGAAGTTATGCTTGTGATATAAACTTTGTCGATGTTATTTCACCTGATTAGCCTTTAATTTCTCAAAGTTCTACATATCTCCTAAATTAACAGGATGTTTCTCCCTTTGTGAATAGCCATCTCTTGCTGAATATTATCAGTTAACTGGAAATAGAATTCTTCACATGTGGTATAATAATATCTCTATATTTAGAAATATTCTTACAGTTGAAATGCTTATTCTGTGTGTACAATCTTTTTTCATTTTCTTATCACTTATTTAAAAACGTAATCATTTTTATTTTCAGCATAGTCATGTGTCTCTTTTTATTTGCATTTTTAAGCCTCTCATTTCTTTTTCACTTTATTGGAAAAGACAATGTGTTAGGATACTTTATGCTCAAGCAACAAAAAATGCCAAAATCTCAATAGCTTAACACACCCAAAGTTTACTTAGGTGCTCCTGTTACATATCCACTGTGGGTCACCTGTGGAGGTTGGGTGTCTGTTCCACAAAGCCACTCCTCACTATCCTATCCTGGCTCCATTTCAATGTATTGCTTCATAGTTTTCGGCTCCTGGGGTAGCGGGGGCAGGAGTTAAGCACTTGAAATCAAATGCTTCCTCTACAAATGATGTGTATTATTTCCCCTCACATTTTTTTTTGCGGGGGAGCGGGGAGGGGGTGGCAAAATGAAGGCCCATCACCACTGTTGCCTTCAAAGAGATAGAGAAGCACAATTTTTGTATATTTAGAAGTAGAGAACAGGCTATTAGTAAACATTGGTAACAATCTACTATGTACTAATTTTTCCTGTTCTTAAACCTTCTCAAATCTAAGCACGACCACATAACACATGCCTTAGCAGATTATTATAATATGCGAGGCGATGGTTAAGGCTAAAATGAATACATTTGTAATCTGTTGATGGTGGACAGAGTTGATAAACTTTGCTCCAGGTGTAGACTTGTTGTGTGTCTGTAAGGGTACTTTAGTGGAAAGTAACACAATACTGGAATGGATCCTTTGCACTGACCCTTGTAATTTCCTGTGGTATAGGCTTCCTTCTTGAGACGATTGTCACTTGCCCACTTGTTAAGTTTTGACAACTTGGGTGACAAATCTTCAGCAAGTTCTAGGTTTTGACTTGTGTAAAGAGAGTATCTGAATTCTTGGAGAAAGTGTGTAAGGCCATAACTAATGTCCAAATATGAGTACTCCTTAAGTTAACAGATTTAGAGGCAGTTTTCAGAGACCTCGAAGGATCTGTAAACAGTCTTTTTACCTACCCCTGAAAACTCGCTTGAAAGTTTTTTTTCAGGTTTCTCAATTCATAGTTTGCACACAAGCAGCTGCTAACAACTGAGCAGCTTGTTGTGCGCTAACAACTGTGAACTGAGAAACTTGAGTTCTCCGTTCATAGCCGGGAACTATGAAAAAAACTCTTCTCAGATGCTTCTTGTCTGCTAACAACGATGAACTGAGACCTACTCTGTAAAAGTAATAGGAAGGCAATGAAAAGGATGTTACTGATTTTACTAAAATAATAATTATTTTTAAAACGTATTAGCTCAGTGACATAAAGTTAAATTCTTGGCCTTAGCTTCCATACAAGTTCAGAAATGGCTCATTAACTTTTGCTAGTGAAAAAGAGAACAGTCTTTCAAGCCAGTGTTCAGGGATAAGTAAAACAAGTATTTACAGAACCTTGGAAGTCCCTGAAAACTTCCTGTAAATCTGTTTACTTTAGAAGTACTACTTATATTTGGACATTAGTTATGACACTACACACTTTCCCCAAGAATTCAGACATTCTCTTTACACAAGTCAAAACCTCAAACTTGCTGAAGATTTGTCACTCAAGTTGTTAAAAACCTAACAAGTGGGGAATTGACAGTCCTCAGAAAGAAGTTCCTCAGTTTTATTTCTCAGAGATGTGAATATTGCTTATGTAGTCCTTAAATAACCACAGCAATGACCTAATTATTCCCAACCTCCTCGTTTTTTCCTCCCTCTCCACTCCTTTCCTTTTTTTCTTCCATTGTTCCCTCACATTTTCTCTCTTGTTTTGGTTCTCTCACATGCCTTCTCTCTCTCTCTCTTTTTCTCTCAAGCTATTGTTTTCTCTCTTTGTTTCTCTTTGCTTTCATTCTTTGAATTAACAAGAAGTAAATAGTTCTTTCTGAAATGCTTTGCTTAGCAACACAGCTCTAATTATTTAACTAATGTTCTCTTGAGAATAACTTAAACATGACACACATAAATGGAAGGTACTCAGACTAATTGCTCCTTCTTTAATTAGATGATTAAGTGTGTTTTGTAATTTGAAAAAAATTAAAAGTTATGCAATAATTAATTAAAAGTTTGTTTTTCTTTCTCTTAGTTTTCTATTTCTTAGGAAGGAAATAGGATATAATTTTGTACTGCGGAATAAATCCTGGCAGAAGCAAGACTTGCTATGGACAATCACTTAGGATAATCAAATGGAACCTTGTAAACTCCTCTCACCATGTTCCCTATATTATTGCTGACTTAGGGAGCCCTGTGACATGACATGACTTCTCTCTCAGCTTTGTCTTCCCACCTTCCAAATCTTTGTGTTTTTCAATGACAGATCTCATTGAAAATTACATAATTTATGAAAATAAACTTTTTTTCTGAAGTGACAGGAATAACTTCTGTTCACTGACAAGAAATAAATGCTTTTTAAAATTATTTATTTATTTTATAGATGGAGTCTCTCTTTGTCATTCAGGCTGGAGTGCAGTGGGGCGATAGCTCACTGCAACCTCTGCTTCCTGGGTTCAAGCGATTCTCTTGCTTCAGCCTCCATACGTGCATTTTTAAAAGAGAAAAGTGTACAGCTTTTCCATGGCCCAGTAGGAATCAAAATGATTTCTAGTAAATTTCCACCAGGTGGCACCTGCCTTTTGAGCTTTGGAAAAAGATTCTAAACACTGAGTAAAGCCACTTTTACTTCAGAAACAGGGTTGGTTGTGGAAAAGAATTCTAGTCAGTGGAATAGCATTAATAGAAAACAATACCCTTAAACTATTCTAAGATGCTTCCAAAGTAAAATACATGATTAAATAATATGTTTAATTTGGAAAAAAATTAGGCTATACACATAAGGCCAATTCTAGTTTCATCTGAACTCCCCAGGACGTAAGTTCTACAAAGCTATAATTTTCAGTCAGTCTTTCTAAATGGCTCTCATTTTGAGTGTCTCCCTAACTTTTAGTAAGCACAGCAACTAGCACATACTTACCAATCAATCAAGTGTCTTCTTGACCTGATTTAATTTATTAATCAGTCATCAACTTGCCAGTCAAAAATTCTTAGGTAAACACTTTAACGTTTTATCCAAAACCATGGGATTGGTAGTGTGAATCTTCCAAGTAAAACAAAATAGGTCAAGCATACTTCTTGTCTATGCACATGGCTCTTTCCAAATCTCTGGCTAAACTGTCATCCCATCCTTGCTGCTCTTCTCAGGTCTTTTCGTGTGGGTCAGGACATAATATGCATTACCAGATGTTACCCTGACACAGTCATGGAAAAGCAGCCAGTTTCACAGTCCTGCATTCACCAAAGATACTAATTTTTACTGAGCAGAATCCAAATTGGGTGATGTCTTTTGTTTTCTTTGGAGTTTTATTCACTGATGATAAGCTACCATGCTGAGAAGTCAGGAACAGATTTTTGTTATTTAGAAAGAATAACAGCAAATGAAAAACATCCATCCAGAAATGTACATTTGAGGCTGCAGGGCAGGGCTTCCTGGACCTGTTGATGCTAGTGTGTGATACATAGCCTGTATCCTGAGGCTGGTAAATTCAGTCAAGTTACTAAAGACTGTCAGAGAGGATGGAAGGAGCCCATTATAAGACTGGCTGACTTAGCTGGAACCATGAAGTTTTTTTAAAAAATGGTTTTTCAATAACAATTTTTGTATACCTGCTTAAAAATGAGACGTACCCTCCTTGTCACAATCCTCTACATATGGATGCTGAGTTTGATAGTAGTTATTTTATCATCACTGAGTTTTCTCTAAATCAAGATACTAAGTATTTCTACTTGAGAGATGGGATGGCAAAAATAGAGAATTTTAAGTTTTAGCAATGGCATTTTCTTCTTCCAGTATAGTTCATATTTTAGACAAATGTCACATTATTTGGTTTCTAAAAGGAAAGTGTCAACTGTAACAGTTGATAGGCTCATAAAAGATGTGTTTTTGATAAGGGCCCTAAAAATTCTATGGGAAATGTTATTTCCTTCTGCCATGATAAAAGCATCTTCACCATCTGTCTACATGATTGCCAGATTTAATAAACTGATGCTCAGTTTGAATTTCAGATAATTATAAATGTGTTAAATGTCACAAATATTGCATGAGAAATACTCTACAAATTATGTTAAAAAACTATTATGAGGTTTATCTGAAATTCAAATTCTACTGGGTGCCCTGTATTTTTTCTGGCAATTTACCTGGTAGGTGACTCATTTATGTGCCACCCTCCTTCACAGCTGCCACAGCAAGGATGGCAGAAAACCTTCCGCAACAATGTGCACCTCAAGACCCTCAACTCTCGCCAGCATCTTATTTTCCAAGTAAGGGTTCCAAGTGTTAAGAAAAAGACCACTGCAGCTTGCTGTCATTGGCAAAATTCCATGCTAATTTCAACTGGAATTGCAGAGCCAATATGATAGAACGGTGTCAGAGTGGTACCTGGACTCTCTGAACAGTCTCTTGAGAAGAGCTACTCCTGCAATAGCTCCCCAAACTTCAGTTCACAGGGCTACATTAAATAAACTACCTGAGAAGCTCTGGTTTGTGAATGGTCAAACTAAATTTCATTTTGGTCTTATCTAGCAGGAAACAGATCCAGGAGAAAGTTATCTAGCATGATGATTATAATATTTTACCTTTGCTCCTGCCCTCCATGTCCCTATGCTCTGCAATGGGAATGACTACAGAGAGTATGAATTTTTCATACTTGTCACAGTTCATCCAAGAAGAGTTATGAAACCAACCCTGTACTATTTCTTTTCTTTATTGGTGGAGAACTAGCATGTGCCTTGGGTATACACTCAAAGGCCCATCCTGGTTCTCATTTCTGTTGATCACACATAGGGGAACTTATAACCCTTCTTTGAGAAATATACCCAAATAAACCTTTTTATGAAAGAGGAAGAAGGGAAATTGCAGAACTATAATCCTCTCTTATACTATACTTATACATATTTAACTTTGCTTATGTATATACTTTTAAAAATACCTGAGATTTAGTAATGCAGGTATTATGTTTAGCATCAATAGGTATAATGGGTACAACAAAGATAAAAAAAATCAGACTTTTTACATCATCTGAGAATATAGTTTAACAGAGGCTGCTGATGCATGGCTATGAATCAATTGAGTAACAATGCGATGTCGTATATGAAGAAGTGCCATTGTTGGTCACAGAAAGAAGAAAGGTACACTAGTTCAGTGAAATGGTAAATACGTGTAGTCTTAAATGGACCTTGATGGGTTCCATGTAATTAATGAAGAGATATAGGAAACAACATAAAGGAAGGCTGAAAAAGAGCAGGGGCACTCAAGGGTCAATGAGGACTGGGTCTAGATGAAGGAGAAGACTCCTGTGGAGGCAAATGTGGAGATACTTTGGCAGAGGGAGAATGATGCAATATAATGACAAGGTATGGTGTTTGAACTTGGTCCTATAGGTGGTGGAAAGCTGTTGGAGATTTTAGAGTCCTCGAGTGACATGATGAAAGGGTTCTAGCAGCAATATGTAAACTAGACTAGAAGGAAAATAGTGAACTTTGACAGTGTAGGTGTTGGTTGTGCACTTTCACTCAGAGTGAGTCTGAAAGCCAACAAAAGATTTAATGTAATGTAAAACACACACACTAATATACATAGAGATGCATATGAGTATAAAGCAGGCTCTGCTCTCTTTTTCCTTCCCAGAGAACTGCGCTTCATGATACTACGCAATCCCCAGGAGAAGCACGTTGAAAGCTGAGTGAGTTTCTTACATTACCTCTGTTCTTTTACGTGACTGCATTGAGGTCAAGCTGTACGTTGTGTTCATTCTGTTTCTTGGTATTCCACCATTGTTATATTGCAAAGGGAGAGGGGTGGGAAACTATAGTCCTTCTTGTCCAGAAAGAGTTTTTATTTTTTATTTTTTTTTAAGATTTTGCTAGGCTTCATGATTATAAACAAATTAAAAGCAGAAACTGTGTTTTCTCTTGGGCACGTAATTAAAAATAGTCTTTGAAGTGACATGGTTAAGTGTCAAAGGAAACCCCCACTGCAGTCAATTTTAGAATAATTCCTAAGGACCTCAGGAATGTGCAACCCATTGTTGTATGCAAGTGGAAAATACGCTGTTTTTTTAAAAATATATACATTAGAAGGGAAAAGCAAAACTAGTGTGATGAGATCACTGATGTTTTCAATATGAAAAGAAAGTATATTGTAAATAACAAATAGATTTTAACTTCATTCTAATTTCCCCTGTGCTGCAAGAAAAATAAAAGTTCCAGAATCCTGACAGAAAACAGAATGGGAATAATGGTATTCTTAAAAATCTTTGATGTTCCAAAAACAGATTTCCTGTTATTGTGGTACCTATAACTTCTTGTTTTTATTACTGCTTGCAAGGTAATCTCAATTTTTATTGTTGTCTTAATTCCAAAGTCCTTTGGGCTTTATCTTCACCATGAAGTCAAAAGTAGAGAGTGGAAACTGGATTAAATTCATAGCCTTGCCTCAAGTGTCTGATGGGCGTTTGTTAATCAAAATGTCAATCTCCATGTCCTTAGGCAATTCAAATATTACTCAAATGGTGATCTTTCAGAAGAGATTTAACACCTTTTCTGTCCCCAAATAGCTTTCACTTTTATTCAAATTTAGATTTGGTGGTGGAGAGGAAGACATTCAAGAATCAGTGAATCAATTATTTTTGCACTTACCATTCTGGAAAGTGCTATGGGGGAAAATCTAACAGATGGAATTTTTTATATATTTGTAGAACATGAAGAGCAGGAAAGAGAACATTCTAGACAGACTGCATGTGGCAAGAACTTAAAGCAAGACACTAACACATGAGGAAAGAAACAGAGACCAATATGGTGGAGCTCACCAAGCGTGCTGAATTATATATTCTTTCACAATTATTTATTCCTTTTCTGCCCTTGGATGCTTCCCTGCCTAGACTTTGGGCTTGGCCTTATTATATATTTTTGGACATTGGAATATGAATAGACATAATATTTTTTCATACATGAGCTAGTGCTTTCAATGCAATGGCATGGCTTAACTAGGATTCTCTTTCCTGCCCTCTGCCTTGATAGAACAGCATGCACTGAACCCAGGTGGATCTTTCCACCTTCATCCCCAAATGTGAAGACAGTGGTGAAAATTGCCCTCACATGCTAGAGAAGAGTCGCAGAGATTAGCTGGCCCAGATTTGGCTTGTAATGTGAGCAAAAATGACCCCTTGAAATTTTAAGTCACTGAGATTTGGGGGAGTTGTTTGTTGAGCATTATTATTAATTTAACAAAAGCTGGCAGATATTGAGGATGAAAAAAAAAAAGCCAGATCATGCAGGAACCTGTAGGCAATATTAAGGATTTTGGTTAAACATAAGAATAATGGGAAGTCATTGAAACGAAGTCTTGACACAATCAGGATTTTGTTTAAGAAGAGGAGAAATCACTCTGGATATACCAAAAACCAAAACAAAATAATAACGCCAAGTGGGCAAAAATGCAGATTAATGTTTTTAAGTTATTGCAGCAGGGAAGGCTATCTAAAATGTGTTGAATACTTGTTGCCAGGCTTTCTTCTAAGGACTTTACACAATGTAATGGCTAATTAAATCATCATAATGAGGTAGGCCATTTTATTTTTCCTGTTAACTATGAGCAAATTGAGGCACAAGGAAGATGTCTGAGTCCATTTGGGCTTGCATAACAAAATACAGTAAGGTGGGTGGCTTGTAAACAATAGAAATGTGTTTGTCACAGATGTGGAGGTTGCGAAATCCGAGGTCAAGGTGCCAGCAGATTTAATGTGTGGTAAGGGCCTACTTTCTGGTACACAGATAGTGACTTCTGGCAGTGTTCTTATTTGGTGGAATGGGACAAGGCAGACCTCTTGGGCTTTTCTTATAAGGGTAACTAATCCCATTTATAAGGGCTCCACTCTCATGATCTCATCTCCTCCCAAAGGCCTCACATTGTAATATCACATTGGTGATTAAGTTTGTAAACCAGAAATAAAAGTCGAAGTCAATTTTAAGCCCACCTCTCCCTTTGGCCAAGGGCATTCCAAATTATTCGGAAAAACTAGTTTAGGCCATGATGGGAAATGGGGGTCAGACATGCTTCACAAACATCAACACAGAGATCTTAAGACTGATAGAACAGACTCTTTAAATCTGATAAGAAACATTTACAGTCTATTTTCTCTGAAATCCTGCTACCTGGAGCTTTCATCTGCATGATAAAACCTTGGTTTCCACAATCCCTTACTTTATTTTATTTTAATTAACTAATTTATTTATTTTTGATATGGAGCCTTGCTCTGTCACCCAGGCTGGAGTACAATGGCGTGATCTTGGCTCACTGCAACCTCCACCTCCCGGGTTCAAGCGATTCTACTGCCTCAGCCTCCTAAGTAGCTGGAATTATAGGTGCGCACCATCACGCCCGGCTAATTTTTGTATTTTTAGTAGAGACGGAGTTTTGCCGTGTTAGCCAGGCTTGTCTCAAACTCCTGACCTCGTGATCCGCCCGCCTCCACCTCCCAAAATTCTGAGATTACAGGCGTGAGCCACCGCGCCCGCCCCACAACCCCTTATTGTAACCCAGACATTCCTTTCTATTGATTCCAGGTCTTTAGATAATAATTCTTTCAACCAATTGCCAATCAGAAAATCTTTAAATCTATCTATGACCTGGCATCTCCTGTTTCAAGTTGTCTTGTGCTTCCATACCAAACCCATGTACATCTTACACGCATTGATTGATGTTTCATGTCTCCCAAAATGTATAACACCAAGCTGTACCTTTACCACCTTGGGCACAAGTTGTTAGGACCTCCTGAGGCTGTGTCTCAGGCGCATCCTTAACCTTGGCAAAATACACTATATTGATTGAGACTTATCTCAGATACGTTTTTGGTTTGCAAGTTTCAACATATAAATTTCAGACCACACAGACATTCAAACTATAGCAGAAAAGAAACAATGTTACCAAGGTTCCACGTACATTAAATGGCAGAGCCAGGAATTCAGTTCAGACAATCTGGCTTCACTGCCTGAATTCTCAGCCAGAGGGATCCAGAAGAGAGAAGATGATGATGGTTTGAACTAGGGTTGAAGAAAGAGAGATGGAGCGGTTCAGAAGAAGTCGATAGATATTTACAAAGTAGAAATATCAGGGCTTGATTTTTGACAGGCTGTGGGACATAAGAGAAGGAAATTTTAAAGATAACTTCCTTATATGAGAAATGAGTAATATACTGAGATGGGGATATTGAAGAGGACAGGTTGGGAGGTGAGATTCTGAATTCTGATTGTAAGCTGCTTGAGAGTAGAAGCTGTGTAGTAACAAGTCTTTTGCTTTGTCTGTTGTAGAGACGCAGTGACAATACGTAAAATAAATGAGTCATATTATTTACAAAGTCCATTTTAAATAGCACGAGACTTTGGTATGACAATTCTTTTTCATGAAGATGAATTTCTCTGAAGTGTTTCTTTTGCTTAAGTTCACAAATTTGAATCAGAATGAACGCTCATGTTTGGCATGGATGTCTTCTCCATACACACAAGATCAATTCTTGTGTTATAGTTTGGGACTTCACTGCTACTTCATTTTATTAGTGGAAAATGCTCTTTCCTGAGATGTACCCATATACCATTCTGCAGCTTTGTTGTCATGTTAGTGCTAATTTAATGTGATTTAGAGTTTCAGCATAGAACAGCATTTATTTTGTTAATACAGCAATGAAAGAACAAGCATTTATTACAGGACTGCCCTGTGCCAACACTATGTAAACAGCTTATAACAAGGTTATTTCATTGAGTCCAACTATTCTTTCACAAATTGTAGGTGTTTTTGCCTTGGCCACAGTTTCCTCCTGTTACATTGCATTTCTGGACTATAACACTCATTAGATTATACTTCTTAAAAGAATATTTTAGAATATTAATTATTCATACTTAATATTCATTACGTGTGAATAATAAAGGTAAACTTTCTTTTAATTTACTGAAACTCATCTGGCCAAATTATGCTGCTGTCCCTTAAAGTGGCCACTTAAGAAAGTTGGAGTCTTTTAGAATCAATATGACCAAATTACGTCATACGTTGTAAGGGTCCTGAAGAGACTTGCTGCCCTTATGGTTTAATGAAGCCCACTGTCCTTTTGTTTACCTTTTCCCCATTCTTGACTGTGCCCAGTGCCACCTGATTGTCTTCAGCTGAGACACTTAAGTACAATCTTGAAGCCATGTTAAGAGCGTCATGAATAGAGACCCATGGGACTGTCAGGCCAGAAGAAAACATAGACTGGAGTAAGATTTATGTAGGGATGCCAAGAAAGAACTACTTATTTTTGTATTGTCTGTCTGAGATAAATGTGTGTGATCAAGGTGACATATAAAGTATTCAACAACTACTATGACATATCTGTCTATAATCAGAAAAGGTGCAGTCACCCATTAGGACAGTAATCAATCACCAGTCATAATAAATAGCAACCACAAATAACTATTAGGGCCTACAGATGGTTTCTGGTTAAATATCAGTCTTGGGAGCAGTTTGTCAAGTGGTATAAGTGTGAGTTGTAAGAAGGCTAGGGCTGCTTATACTATGTAAAATTATGCACTTATTTGTCTCAATTACAGGACATAACTGACTGAAAAAGGTATACAATGACATGTTTTAAGAAATAGGTCAACCCTAAGGAAGATATTTGTTGACAAAATTGATGGTTGTATTTCCTAAAACGTTATGTGTATTATCTAGTGCTTTATAATTTATGAAGTATGTCTATGTCTGCCATTTCATTGGAACCTTACTGGAGTCCTGAGAGGTGAACAGGATTAGAGAGGTTAAGGAATTTTCCCAAGGCCATATGGCTAATAAACAGAATAGTTATAATGAGGTGATAGTCCTTTTAGAAAGATGTGAAATTGTAGGAATAAATTAATGGTTCTCTTATAAAAGTTGAATGGCTTCAGAACAACATAGGGAGGTTCAAAATTACAGTGAAAATAAATAGTAACAATTTTTTTCTTGGGCAATAATAGTGAAATAAGGTAAATTTTTAAAAATATAATTTTGTGTATAAAACAAAGTTTGTGTATGTTGAACTATCAGAAAACAAATGTGTCACTGTCTCAGCCACCCATATGGACAATCTGTGTTTGTTTAGCATCACCATCATTTCTGACTCTGGATTTATATGCTACTGATAATTAATCATTGTTTTATACTTATATACAAGCACTTAAGAGTGAAAAATGTGACATACTATTAATTCAGTAAAATAATAATAATAATAATAATGTGTACGGGGTGACTAAGCAGCACAGTAGCATCACCAGAACACCTGTATCAGCTGCTGAACAACAGCAACCACAAACAATGGCAGGCTTTCAGCCTCCACCTGTGAGGCTCTGTTTTGATTAAAAGGTTACTATACATTGTACTTTTTTTTTTTTTTTTTTTTTGAGACGGAGTCTCGCTCTGTCACCCAGGCTGGAGTGCAGTGGCCCATGGTCTCTGCTCACTGAAAGCTCTGCCTCCCGGGTTCACGCCATTCTCCTGCCTCAACCTCCTAAGTAGCTGGGACTACAGGCACCTGCCACCATGCCCAGCTAATATTTTGTATTATTATTATTATTTTTTAGTAGAGATGGGGTTTCACCATGTCAGCCAGGATGGTCTCGATCTCCTGACCTTGCGATCCGCCTGCCTTGGCCTCCCAAAGTGCTGGGATTACAGGTGTGAGCCACTGCGCCTGGCCTACATTGTACTTTTTAAATTTTGATACTGTGTTAGTGCTTATGAAAATAAAAAAGAAGGCATATACTTGATGGCCTTTCAGGACACTGATCTTGATTCTGTTAAAAGCTCATTTTTTCTACTCGTTGTCCAACTCCAATAAAATGAACAAGGAGTCCTGGGAGAAATGGCTGAGTCTAAAGCTGAGGCAGAAAAAGTACAAGATGAGTCTCACCATCTTGCATTACCAGGAAATAAATTGTGAAAACAAAACAAAAGCAGAAACAAAAGGATGCAGCTATGTTCAAGGGACATGGAAGCCAATTTGAAAGAGCTCCCAATGACCAAAGCTGAACAATTTGAGCAACAAAATGAGTAATATAGTATTGAATTATAGTATAAAATATAAAATAAGTATCCATGGATCTATAGTGATAAATATGATTTGTTGAATAAATATATTGGGGCAAGGTGATAAATATTCCTTACATAAAAATTCCTAATTTTCTAAAATCCCTTCTCCAGGAGATGAAGTTTGCCACCTTTGAGTGTGAGCCAAACACTCACACTCAATTGCTGAATATTTTATATTTTAGTGACTTTCTTCCAAAGAATAGTGTATGGAAAGGGAAAAACAGTAACTTTACAGTGAAGAAACCTGGTAATCACCACCTTAACCAAATGATCAAGGTTAACATCACCAGTAACAATTAATGTTCGTATCATCTACCCTTGATATTACTTATTTAGAAGGGTACTTTACATTCAGTGTAATTTTTCCAAAAACCTATAACCTCAGTTTAATCTTAAGAAATACACTAGACAAACCCAAATTGAATGGCATTCTATAAAATACCTAATCAGTACTTCTCAAAACATCAAGGTCATGAAACAAAAGGAGAATGAGAAACTGTCAGGAGCTAGAGGAGCTCTTCAGACATAAGAAGTAAGTGCAACTCTCCCAAGACTAAACCACGAACAAGATGAATCCCTGAATAGACCAATAGCAGGCTCTGAAATTGAGGCAATAATTAATAGCCTACTAACCACAAAAAGTCCAGGACCAGGTGGATTCACAGCCGAATCCAGAAGTACAAGGAGGAGCTGGTACCATTCCTTCTGAAACTATTCCAATCAATAGAAAAAGAGGGAATCCTCCCTAACTCATTTTGTGAGGCCAATATCATCCTGATACCAAAGCCTGGCAGAGACACAACAAAAAAAGAGAATTTTAGACCAATATCCCTGATGAACATCGATGCAAAAATCCTCAATAAAATACTGGCAAACCGGATCCAGCAGCACATCAAAAAGCTTATCCACCATGATCAAGTGGGCTTCATCCCTGGGATGCAAGGCTGATTCAACATATGCAAATCAATAAATGTAATCCAGCATATAAACAGAACCAAAGACAAAAGCCACATGATTATCTCAATAGATGCAGAAAAGGCCTTTGAAAAAATTCAACAGCCCTTCATGCTAAAAACTCTCAACAAATTCGGTATTGATGGAACGTATCTCAAAATAATAAGAGCTATTTATGACAAACCCACAGCCAATATCATACTGAATGGGCAAAAACTGGAAAAATTCCCTTTGAAAACTGGCACAAGTCAAGGATGCCCTCTCTCACCACTCCTATTCAACATAGTGTTGGAAGTTCTGGCTAGGGCAATCAGGCAAGAGAAAGAAATCAAGGGGATTCAGTTAGGAAAAGAAGAAGTCAAATTGTCCCTGTTTGCAGATGACATGATTGTATATTTAGAAAACCCCATCGTCTGAGCCCAGAATCTCCTTAAGCTGATAAGAAACTTCAGCAAAGTCTCAGGATACAAAATTAATGTGCAAAAATCACAAGCATTCGTATACACCAGTAACAGACAAACAGAGAGCCAAATCATGAATGAACTCCCATTCACAATAGCTTCAACGAGGATAAAATACCTAGGAATCCAACTTACAAGGGATGTAAAGGACCTCTTCAAGGAGAACTACAAACCATTGCTCAGTGAAATAAAAGAGGACACAAACAAATGGAAGAACATACCATGCTCATGGATAGGAAGACTCAATATCGTGAAAATGGCCATACTGCCCAAGGTAATTTATAGATTCAGTGCCATCCCCATCAAGCACCAATGAGTTTCTTCACAGAATTGGAAAAAACTGCTTTAAAGTTCATATGGAACCAAAAAAGAGCCCGCATTGCCACGACAATCCTAAGTCAAAAGAACAAAGCTGGAGGCATCACGCTACCTGACTTCAAACTATACTACAAGGCTACAGTAACCAAAACAGCATGGTACTGGTACCAAAACAGAGATATAGACCAATGGAACAGAACAGAGTCCTCATAAATAATACCACACATCTACAGCCATCTGATCTTTGACAAACCTGAGAAAAGCAAGAAATGGGGAAAGGATTCCCTATTTAATAAATGGTGCGGGGAAAATTGGCTAGCCATAAGTAGAAAGCTGAAACTGGATCCTTTCCTTACTCCTTATACGAAAATTAATTCAAGATGGATTAGGGACTTAAATGTTAGACCTAATACTATAAAAACCCTAGAAGAAAACCTAGGTAGTACCATTCAGGACATAGGCATGGACAAGGACTTCATGTCTAAAACACCAAAAGCAACGGCAACAAAAGCCAAAATTGACAAATGGGATCTCATTAAACTAAAGAGCTTCTGCACAGCAAAAGAAACTACCATCAGAGTGAACAGGCAACCTACAGAATGGGAGAAAAGTTTTGCAATCTACACATCTGAAAAAGGGCTAATATCCAGAACCTACAAAGAACTCAAACAAATTTACAAGAGAAAAACAACCCCATCAAAAAGTGGGCAAAGGATACGAACAGGCATTTCTCAAAATAGGACATTCATACAGCTAACAGACACATGAAAAAATGCTCATCATCACTGGCCATCAGAGAAATGCAAATCAAAACCACAATGAGATACCATCTCACACCAGTTAGAATGGCAATCATTAAAAAGTCAGGAAACAACAGGTGCTGGAGACGATGTGGAGAAATAGGAACACTTTTACACTGTTGGTGGGATTGTAAACTAGTTCAACCATTATGGAAAACAGTATGGCGATTCCTCAAGGATCTAGAACTAGATGTACCATATGACCCAGCCATCCCATTACTGGGTATATACCCAAAGGATTATAAATCATGCTGCTATAAAGACACATGCACACGTATGTTTATTGTGGCACTATTCACAATAGCCAAGACTTGGAATCAACCCAAATGTCCATCAGTGACAGACTGGATTAAGAAAATGTGGCACATATACACCATGGAATATTATGCAGCCATAAAAAAGGATGAGTTTGTGTCCTTTGTAGGGACATGGATGCAGCTGGAAACCATCATTCTCAGCAAACTATCGCAAGAACAGAAAACCAAACACTGCATGTTCTCACTCATAGGCGGGAACTGAATAATGAGATCACTTGGACTCGGGAAGGGGAACATCACACACCGGGGCCTATCATGGGGGGGTGGAGGGAGGAGGGATTGCATTGGGAGTTATACCTGATGTAAATGACGAGTTGATGGGTGCTGACTAGTTGATGGGTGCAGCACAGCAACATGGCACAAGTATACATATGTAACAAACCTGCACGTTATGCACATGTACCCTAGAACTTAAAGTATAATAATAATTAAAAAAAAAAAAAAAGAAGAAGTAAATGCAATATGGAATCCTGGATTGAGAACTGGAGCAGACATTTCCAGAAATGGAAAAACTTGTGAAATAAGAATAAAGTCTGGAGTTGAGTTAAAAGTAATGTAACAATGTTGGTTTCTTCATTGTGAAAATATATCATGGTAAAGTCAGACAATAGAGTAGGGGAAACTGAAACCAGGGTATATGAGAACTCTGTACTATCTTTAGAACTCTGCTGCAAATCTAAAATTATTCCAAGATAAGTTTATTAAAAACGAACAATTTGTTTCAAAGAAAGTCCTTGTGGGCATGAATCTATGAATCTGTCTGTATATGCATATATGCATGAATGTCAGTTAGTAGAGTTTCGAATATTGTTGACAATTTCACAATATTGAGTAATAGTGACTATTTTTCATTTAATGTTTCTATTATATTTTGGCCATTTTTTTGTACGTGTTCATAAACCCACATGATTTTTATGTTCATGTTGTCATAATCAAGAACATCTTCATTATTTATGTATACTTTCTTTCAACTCTGAAATGAAAGTGTTTTAAACATCAACTTCTTTTCAGCATTATAGGCTCTTCTATTCAGGGATGTGAGGCAACGGATAGCCAGAGCACATACCTCTTTTATTTCTACAATGGTTAAAGAGTCAAAAGCCTCCTTGGGGTAGCATTCCATAGAACAGGGATTTGTCTTTTAGTAACAGTGAAGAAACATCACATCAAAGTTCTTACATTCCTCTGGAGCTTCCAGACCTCACAGAGTTTCTGTCTCTGTTGATGCTCAAGTTGTTAAGTGATGATAATGGCAAATAGTATCTCTTTTTCAAGAAAAAATAACTTGGCATATACACTTACTTGTAGTAATATGTCTAGGATGAATAAGAAAATTTGTGAAAGTGGAACTGGCTATTTTGTGAAATGAGAAGAGAATTGTGGAAGGCCAGCATTTCCTGGAAAGGTTTGTTGTTCATCAAGCTCAGTTTGTTATGCCTTGGAGGGAAGAATAGGAAAGAATGTATCAAATTCCCTAATGTTGAACTTACTAGTATATCAATAACATCACCTGTTCAAGGCTTTATATCTCTACACTAATCTGGTCTGATTTGAGGAAGCTACTGATCCATTTTTCATGTCTATGTACTTTCCAAAATGACTTAATATTTTCGTTTGCCCTCCCAGATTTTCTCAGTCAATTCCCCTGTCCTTCAGACTGTGTACATGAGATACCAAACCAACTAGTAAATTTATTGAAAAAAAAAAAAAACCCAGAAAATAAAAGCTATATTCATCTTGTTGTTGGGCGTTGTTTTGATAAACATGTTGACTGATGATGGCTCTTGTTCCAATCTATTGCAGAGTTGTATAGACACAACCTCTTATTCTGCCATACAGCAGTGTGGGGAATTTTTTCTTGACTTGAATAATTTGGCAATGTCTATAATGCAGACATAAACAATTTCCTCATATTGCTAGGCTCTAAATAATGATAAAATTTAATGCTAATATTTGGAAACATCCTGGCAATTGTTTGGGTTTTCTTTTTATATTAAATAATTTTACATCGATTATAGTTCACACATTTTAACAAATAAATGCTTAGTTAATGTAACAGCTGTGAACTAAACTAATTTTTTAAAACTAGATAATCCAAAATTTCAAATATATAGAAATTAACGCATTAAAATCCTTCCTCACATCTAAAATGCTTCTTCAGTGATAAAATCAATCACTGAACTATGAAAGGATGGGTATTCTTAATCGTTAATCATTGGACCTAAATACGTTACCAACAAAAATGTTAAGATTAGCAGCTTTTTAGATTCTGATTTTACATACATACTTCCTCAAAAGATTATAAAATCAAAGATAGTAAGATTTCTCCTTTTTTAAGTAAAATAATTAATTGGTGAGAAATGTTTTCTCTTAAAAATATTAACTTGCTTTCCAAGGATATGTTAGTCAGTTTTTATTATTGCTTTTTTCATTTCCTCCTCTTGGATTATGGGCTCTCAAATCTGATCCTTAACACTCATGCTCTTGAAATTGGAGGCTACTGAGATATTTTGATTTCTTATCCCCACTCCCTGAAGGTATGGCCTGCTATGCTTTATGGGATGATGTTTTACTGAGGCAACTATTTACAGGATGGGGTCTTCCACATGGCACTCTGGGGGAGGTGCCCCCTCTCCCTAACTTTGTGGAGCTATTGCAGTAAACCTTTGGGGGTAAGAATAAGGGAGAAGAGATTGAATATAAATTCCCAAGACTTTGCTAGCAATAAATGTTTTAACAGGACATTTTCCAGAGTTATCTGATTCTTAGGTGTAATAAATTCTCTGGTAGGGTTCTGTGGAAAATGGTCTACAGTAGTGAGAGTTTGTGTTAATGGGGTCTGGAACAGAGGCAACAAAATGTTCTCTCTTTTTCACTGTTTTTTCTGTTTGTCCCAAGTGTAATCTTTGGTCAGAATTCTTGCTCCTGACTTCACCTCTGAGTCTGTTTGGAGAAAGGGCTTAATGAAAACTTAGTATTATTTTTTTACTTACCTTTTTGACTGAGGGAGAGCAAATAATTTTTAAGCAGTAAATTTTAAAATATAAGCTCTTAGTTTCATGGGAGCTAGACATCTTTTCTTTACTTGCTTCCAGGTATTATTCTTTACTGTCTGTAAATTCGTTGTAATTTTTCTTTGCAGAAACTGTTTTCTGAAAATAAAAACACATCATGCCACGGACCTTGCAAAGTCATGTCTAAAGAACTCAGATGCAAGTGTCTTGATTCCTGCCCTTTGGGAATGTGAATAAGAGAGGGAACAAAGGATGAGTCACTTGTCATCCAAAGGACTGATATGTACGGAATATTTAGAAAAACAGTAAATGACATTAAAATTTCTGAGTACATATAATGGAATTTATATGTTCTGGTTTTCAAAGTAATCTAAATGTATTACATACATTTTGAAAATATAGGGAAGGAAAAAGAAGAAATCAATCAAAAACTGAGAGGTAATTGTAACATTTTGGATCTTTCCTTTGAATTTTTTAAAAAATGGAATTATTTAATAGTTTCAATACTCATATCTTTAAAATACTAGAAGAAAAATAAATCTTGGGGTAATTTAATTTAATATTTCTGTTTTTCAAAGTAAAACAAATGCTCTTGTTGTTACTACTGTCCCAGGTTTATTATTACTTTGAGAGTAGTGATGTTTTATTTGTTTCTCTCAAACTTTTTAAGAACAAATGAAACCTAGATTGTTCTAAAGCATGCTATTCCTTTGGATATGGACTTTTGAATCTCAATCTGCTTGATTATAATAAATCCAAAGCTATGAAGACAAAATTCTCTGATATTTGTCTTACTAAATGGAAGACAATAATGGAGCAAATTAACATTGATTGAATAAAATAGAAACACTCAATGTTCTGTATAAATATTCTTTTCAGAATTATTATACAGGCTACAATGTTTTGTTTCAAATTATGAATCTTCAACTTAGTATGATTATTTAAAACACCAGTTTTGTTATTTTTTGTCGTTTGTAAAAAACCATCAATATGAAAAATTTGGTAGAATTGACCCAAGACTTCTACTCACTTTTCTCTTGGGACAGGATAAAGGGGGAAATAAGAGGAAGGGCAGAGTGCTGTTGAGTTCAGCACTTTGGTCTGTCAGCTTTTTCAGTGACCACAGATTGAACTTCTAATGCAGCCAACTCTCTCAAAATACTTGTTCTTGGTCACAAAGGGAAACAAAATGAGGGTGTATGAGTCACTCTACATTCTTTAAAGTTACTTGCAAAACAATTTTCTTAAGAGGGGAAGCGGTAGTGTCATCTTTATCTGGAAAGACCATGTCTTCAATAATTGAATAATATGAGCAAACTACCATAAGAGATAATGTAGACATTTATTTTTAATTATGGGTTCTAGCTATATCCTTTGCTAGGATTAAACACAGCAAAATAGCGGAAATTCTAGAGTTTACTAGATACCTCCTAAGAAATCCATCTGTCAAAGAACAGGCCCTGTACCCAGAACACAGCTGCTAGCTATCCCCTTGAAGCAGTAGATTCTGTGGTGGAATTAGTTGAGAGAAGATAGTACTTTGAGACTAGGGCCAGAAACTTTCTCCTTGAAAAAGATGGGCAAATGTTGGGTCAGAGAGTAATAGAATTTATTGGAAACTTCACTGAAGAGCCTGGTGAACCAAACCAACACTGCCCCATTTATTTCTCTGAAGAAATAGCCCTAAAGGAGAGGTGATCTTGGGAAGTTTAATCCTGCATATTTCTATTCAGGATTAGAATATGGTATGCAAGACAGCCAATGCATAGCTTCATATTAATAAGTTAATTAACTGCCTTAGCTGATGTCATTCTGTGTATGATTTATAAATATAATAACTATCAAAAGTAATACAATTATCAGTGTTATGAATTGATTAAAAAGAAGGGGTTTAGAAAAATAAAATAGTGATAGCTGTTAGACAATTTCTGTACCAAAGAAGGAAATACAACCTAAAGAAAGAAAATATAGATGAAAAGTACTTTGCTCAAGTGTGGATGGAATAGATGTTTCCTCAATTAGCTGAGAATACATGTATCAGTTTCCATTTCCTATTGCCCTGGAATAACCAGTGATATCCTATTACAAGAAAGGAAAGCTTAGACCTTGAAGCAGGCTAAAATCCATAGTATTACAAGTTTTATATTTTTTATTTTGATACCACTAGATTCTTTAAAGAAATAGGGAGAACAATATAGTTGATATTTTTATACTACCAAATAAGGTCTCTCATACCACTATGCATATTTTTAATTGAAAAATGTTTTTAATATACTTAGTAAAATTCTGCTTAATGAAAAAGCAGTTTTTTTCCTACCAGACAAAATAATGGACTTAGAACTTCAATCTTTAAAACATATGCAAGTATTTATATATCTGCAACTGAAGAAAAATGTTTTCACAACACTAACAAAAATTTAAATCTCTGCTTTATTTTTATATTATTGTAACATTTCAGGTGTCTCTTAAAAGACAATTTAAGCTGCCAGCTTATAAAAATATTGACTGTCTCCAGCCAAATTTTTAGGTAACTTAGTGTTACAGATCATTTACTAAAAGCTGACAACTAGATATTTACCTGTTTATCTTTTGGGTATGTCCTTTTTTTAGAGCTTAATTTATTTACAAATAATTAGAAAGTGTTATCAAGTGAAAAATTAGCATTTTTATTTGAAATACAAATTCTTTAAATCACTCAGTCTTAATTTAAAGTCAAAAGAATTCATTAGAATCACATTTCTGTATCACTTGTTATTTAGGGTACTCACTTTACTCATTTATTAAACATTCTAGAATATCCATGAGGAGCTAAACATTATGTTAGAAGGTAGGTTTACAGAGATAACAAGAAATAGTTTTTTCCTTAAATAGTTGAGAATTAACTACAGTTATATTGTATTATAAGCATGTAATAAGTAATTATAGAGGATGTTGTGAGAGAAGAGAGAAGGATTTAGTGAAGTTCGGGTATACATTTAAGAACACACTTATAAGAAAAGGTGACATGATCTGATATTTGAAAGCTAAGTACAACTATTTGTGTTACGGTTAAAGGCTGAATTCAAGTTAATCTTTCCCTTATAGAAAAGGTATTTACACATACATTTTGTTTAGATATGGATCTCCTTCCTCTAGAGTCTCCTCTTGAATAGTCTTCCTGCTTACCTTTGATCATATAATTACTGAATTGCAAAGATGACAGGTATTTTATCCATCCTTTATCTAAGTAGCTCTCAAATTTTGGTGTGTGTGAGGATTATCTGGATGAATTCTTAAAACTTACATTGCTGGACACCACCCAAAGTTTCTGATTCAGTAGGTGTGGGGTGGAAATAAACAATTTTAATTTTAAACAAGTTTCCAGGTGATGCTGATGTTATTGGTCTTAGTCAGTCTGGGCAGCTATAATAAAAAAGACACTGGGTGCCTCGTACATAACATAAATTTATTTCTCACAGTTCTCACAGTTCTGGAAGTTGGGGTCTGAAATGGGGTGCCAGCAGGGTTGAGTTCTTGCTGAGGGTCCTGATCCTGGTTTATAGACAGCCATCGTCTTGCTGTGTCCTCACATGGTACGAAAAGAACTAGCTGGCTTTCTGGCATTTTCTTATAAGGACACTAATCCCACCTGTGAGGGCTCCTTCTCCTGACCTAATTACCTTGCATAGACCTCACCTCACCAAATATCATTACATTGGGATTAGGGTTTCAATATATACATTTTGGGGAGACACAAACATTTAGTCCATAACATGGACCATACTTGAATGATTATCAGAATAAACTGGGAATGTATTAAAATCTAAACTTTTGGAGTCCACTCAGAGAGATTCAGATTTATTTGGATGGAAACAAATCTGTATGTTTATATATCTCCCCAGTTGATTCTGATTATCAGTGAGGTTTTGAATCCACTGGCATTGTCCAGTCCTCTCATTTCACACATGATAAAACTGAGATGTAGAAAAGGTATGAGAATTCATCAAAAATACACAACCGGCAAAGAGCAGAGCAATCTTTTCCCCATTATACCTAGTTTTATCCCTTCAAGAAACCACAGTAACAGTTCATGCTCTACTGAATCGAATCAATACTCTCATCCTAACATTCAATGTTTTCCCGAATCTATTTTTTGCAAACTGTTGTCTCAGTAATTAGTCTTGAATACAATTAGGCTATCCCCAATTTAATTAACAAGAAAAAAGTATCTGCTGTATTCTATGTGGGATAGGTAGATTCAGGCTAGAAGAAAACTCAGTCCACTCTTTCAAGGAACTTCCAGAAAAGCAGCAAATATTACATCCTCACATATGCACAAGAATATACCCACATACAATGTAATAAAAGACAGATTTATAGTCCGTGTTATTGAAAAAGTACAGAATAGCAGAGGAGCTTCAGCATTACGAATATTTCTATGATCTGTTTGCCAGATGCTGTGCAAACTTCTTACGGATTAGAAGAGCATCAAGTCTTTATTTTCTTTTCTACCTAAGGAAAGCATCATATAAAATAAAACACAACTGACTCCATAATGTAACATAATTAAATCTATAAAAAGGACATGAACAAAATTCTATCAGAGGATAGAAATGGGAGTGACTAATTCAGTTGAATATGTGAAAATGTTTGCTGAAAGGGTGACTGAAAGGCATTTACACATTTGTAAGTGTGTTTTGTTTAGTTTTGAATACACTTCCTCTAGTCTCTCCTCTTATTTTACCAGATAAAGGAAGGGCAGAGCAAAAGCCCCTATAGCCTACAAAGATAAACCTACAGCATGGACGTCTACAGAAATAGTTAATAGGCTAACATAGGCTAGAACACAAAGCATGTGGAATCAAAATAGTATTCTTTAAGGTGATTTTGACCTGGGCTTTGTAGGAGGCATAGAAGTTGGTAAATAATGTTAACTTTTGAACACATTATTAATTATATTCTTTTTAAAATTCTTTCTCCTTTATTTTTTAATAACAAAAATCGTACCCATTCTCCAGGTTCAAATTAAAGTCCTTTAAAGTTCCATGTTAGAGTTTCTTACCCTGCCTGAACATTACAGTGGTCTCTGGTGTTTAAAAAAGTATAGAAGCCCTGCCCCAATTTGGCAGATTTTGATTTTGGAGATTTTATTCAAGATGCCTGATAGTAGAAACCAGAGGTTTCTAATTGGTGGTTTATCACAGCTCATTCTGATCTAGCAAATACCAAAACCTAGGATAAGTTAAATATATAATTGTTGAATGTTTATCTGCAACCTAAATGCCTAAATTCTCTTCACAAATTTCATTTCCTTAATACCAGGAACACAGTTTTAATGACTACACTTACTCTTCAATCCTAGTAGTTCGAATCAGAAAAGAATTTCCTACATAAACACCTTGGAGATAAGGAAACCCCAATCTTTCCACTTATCTGCTCATGTCCACACTCATGCTTCCATCAAGAAATGCCATCCTGGGCACTGGAGGTGAAAAAACACACCAAGACACTGTACTTGTTTGGACTGTTAACAGCAAGAACAAAAATACATTCTAACTGCACACATGATTTTTAAGTCAATTATTCATATATAGCTCTAAGATAAATTTTAACTCAGCCAAATTGAACTAAATCATTCTAATTTCCTACATGTTGCAGAAAACATCAAGAATTCACGATGTCTACTTGATTCTTATCCAATATTGAAGTATTAGTCATCATTGAGTGTTGCTGCTGTTCTAAATTTTGTGCTTTTGATAGTCACAAAGTCATAGAGCTTTGTGTAGGTGGATAATGTGGTTAGAGAAGTTAATGACTTGTTTTTCTTTGATCCTTTAGTAAGCCTTTTTAATGAATAAGGTTAGAATTATTTGTAGGCACTCACACACCATAATGAATTCATCTTTTCAAAATATAAAACATTTTTATCTCTGAGACATAATGTTCTGAAGAGTGAAATCCCTTAGCTATCTATTTAATTAGAGCATACTGGATTAGGACTTTATTATTAGTCATTCTATTAGCTCAATACTCAAGCACACTGCAGATATGACTAAGAAGACTGTGTTTCCTCATGGACAAAAGATGTGACCCTGGAGGGAAAAGCAAAAGATATTCTTAATTTTATGACATTTGAAAATATTTTATAATTAACTTTTTGTGAGTGCTGGAGATACAATAGTCTCCACACTTCCAATCCTTTAATGAGGGGAAATTTGAGCATGGATAATACACAAAGGGCTAATATTTAGGGATTCCTCTAAAAACAATACAGTGTAAAATGCCATTCCAAACTATAGTGTTTATAAGCTGTATCTTGTGTGAAAATCATTTTCCCTCTGTTGATAGTGTGTACCTCTTCATGTTATTATGTGGAAAGCTTATAACATGTATATCAGATATTGTATTTCAATGCCATGTGTTTAAATGTGATTGAATATGCTATTTAAATTTTAAAATTAACATAGGTAAAAATTTGTGGGACCTAAGATATTTTATAGAGTAGTAATAGTAGGCAACATTGTTACATGTAAACTTGGAATGCTACTTGATATGTGTGTGATGATGAAGATTGAAAGGTAATGGAAGAATCTTACTATAACTCAACTCAGGTAATTTATTAGAAATAGCTAATTTGATTCTCACCACTACTCTAAAGTAAATATTATTGTTATCTCTATCTTACAAGTGAAGAACTTGTAATAGAGAGTGTAAGTAATATACCCATAGTCAAGTAAATGGCAGAACTGATATAAGAACCTAAGCCATAAACTCCAGGGTATCTGATCTTAATCACCATACAATACTAAAAGAAGAATTTTCATATATAACTTTCAACATTATGATTTAGAGTGGGATTAATAAAGACTCATGTTAAGATGAAAGGGTAAAATCTGCAGCTATTCAATGTTGCACAAATTATTTTAATGCTTTGTGTTGGTAGGTACTCTGTTTTATTAGAAAGTTAATTTGCTGAGGTAGAAAAATAAAGGTTTTGGAAATAAAATATATTACCTCTGAATTTTGAATATAGTGGAAAGAACATTGAACATAGAATCAGGAATTCTGAACTCCAGTGCGCTCTATCTTTGGCTGGACCTGTGGTTCTCTAACTGTGCACCAAAGCCTCTGGGACATGGCAGTATACTCACAGGGGACAGCTAGTGAAGTATTCTAATATTTTCTGAAGGTGACACTTAACATTCATTGGATACTGCACACACTAGTAGCTCATAGTAGTCCACAGTTTTACATTAGTTCACATTACAACTTCTATAATTAGATCATATTTTTTGTGAGGCTGAGTTTTCAACAGTTGCTGTGATAAAAAGCAAATAGTATGTGAAAATCAACATGGAACAGGAAATGAAGGTGGCAGTATACAACGTTTCCAAGGCTTGGCAAATCATGCAATGCCTAGCAAGAGCATGGATCCTGTTAATCAGTAATTGTGGTTAAGAATGGCGTAAAGATACTATTTCTTTCCACTCAATTTACATGTATCATTTAAGTAGTTATTAAATTGTAGGATATAAATAGTTTTTAATAAATTTAATTAAAAATATTGTTTGAATGTAACTACTTAATAAGGGGAACTTACAAGCATTTCTTTTGTACTATGAGCACGATGAAAAAGCTACTGAGAATGTAAGGGCCCTGTGAACTGAGAAAGTTTAGGAACCTCTGGAGTGGAAGTTTGTTTCTTGCTATATTGAAGCATTTTTTTTTCTTGGCTTCATTTTCTTACCTGAGAAGTGAAAGAGCCAGAGGTGGTGATCTCAAATTCTCGTCTACCTTTAATAGTCAATAATTTTATGATGAGGCAGAGGGTAATGTAGGTGACTTTGACAATTTCATGTAACCTATAGTATATAAACACTACCTGAAATTGGGAAAAACACAGAGTGTAGCTGTTCCACTTAATTATTTTCAAATATATTTTAAAATAAATCTTTAAAACAAATTAACTGTTAGATATAAATGAGTTAATCATTTAAAAATATATCTCATCTTTCTCTTTATGGAGCACGTGGATTTTGTGTGTGCTTTGCTTCCTTTTGTTTTTGGCATGCAGGTGTTTTCTCCACTTGCTAATGCATTGAATTAGAAAATTCCCAGAGTAAATGAAAATCAGTACTTTGTAAACATTTGAAAATCTAGAGTGTCTGAACTACCTAAGAAAATATTCTTGCATGAAAATTTCCAATATAAAACAAGTAGCCCACTGTTTTCAATAAAAATTCTGGCTAATAACCACACTACAACTGCATTCTTGATTGCCAACTTACACAGGAATACGCCCATTTAAGGATCCTTTGAATGTGTGTGTATAAAAATACTTGTTACATGAACAAATAATGGGCTCTAATTAGGCATCTATCAAATAATTGCTGTTTGATTTTTTTAATTGAGATACAAAACATTTGTGTTTGCTTGGTTAGTATGTTTCTGGCTAAAAATGTGGGACCAAACTAGGTGTTATGCTGCACCCAGATGATTAACACATTTGATTTTATTGGCAATACCTGAAGGAATGAAAATTACAAAATATTTTTGAGATATTTGTATCGTTGGGTTAGTGAATTTTGAAATAGAAAAATCTTCCATTTTGAACAGCTGTATAATGGCAGAATGTCCCTGTGAATGGATTGTGAGCTGTTACATAATATATGTATATGCTTAATGTGTGTTTATTGAATTAAACCAAGCAAAAACAACAAAACCCCAAATTCCCAAACATCAGTCCAATTTTGTAGTAACATGCATGCATGGAAACAAGTGATTCAATTTCTTTCTTAGTCATATGGCAATAGATATGATTCATAGTTGATTCATCTGAATAAAGTTGTAGACCATTTAGACAAATATACCAGTTTATTTTCTTTTTTAACAGTAATAAAGACTTCCTTTAAGTAGCAATGAGAATACTTGATACTTTAAAATTAAAATAAAGACTTGTACATCTATAAAACTTAGAGATCATCTTAATATTTTTAAATAAAATTTAGATGATTTATACATCCTTGGTTAAGTCACAATAAAGTTATAGACCTGGAGAAAAATCAGCAGTTGTTATTTTGTACAAACAAACTGAGGTGGTGGTAACAGTTCTACATATTTTTGTGAGCAGTCTATTCAGGTGTTTGTATATGTTTGTTAAAATACTATAACTATAAATTTATTGGATTAAGTATATTAATTTCTTGTTGCTGTAGCACATTACCATACACTTAGTGGCTTAAATTAGATAAATTGATTATCTTATAGTTCTGAAGGTCAGAATTATCACTGGGCTACAAACAAGGTGTCAGCAGGGCAGTGTTTCTTCTGTGGTTCTAGGTTAGTGTTTCTTTGCCTTTTCTAGCTTCTAGAGGTGATCCTCATTTCTTGACTTGTGGCCCTCTTCCCTCTTAAAAGTGAACAGTCACTCCAACCTTGACTTCAGTAGTCACACCTACTCTGACCCTTCTACCTCCTTTCTTCCTCTGTAAGTATTGGTGTGATTATGGAGGAAGTAATCGTGATTGTGTTGGTTCCACCTAGATTTTCAGAGTTCCTTTATCCCTGTAAGGTAACATCTTTGGAGGACATTCTTCTGCTTACCCCATTAAGGTATGCACCTTGCTGCATGTAATAAAGGATTTTAGGAGGCTGTATAAATATTTTATGAAGGCTCTACATTTAGTAGATTAAATCTGCTTATTTGACATGCAGAATTCAGGTTTCCATGTCATAGAATTATTATAAATCATACAGTAATTGGGTCTTACCATAAATTTCTTTCAATGCAGTTATAAGTCGCAGCCAGAAAAATGAAATGAGACTTGAACAAGAATTGCTAAAATTTGAAAATAATTTTTTAAATCTAAAGTTTGTATTAAACGAAAGAGATGACTTTGAAGAGTTTGTATGGGCCAGATGATGGCCTCTTGTGGGCTAAAATGTTATTAAATTTGGATTTTTTTTTTCGAAGTACAACGAGAATATATTAGAAGAGTCATAGGAACAGAATAATAACTGTAAACCCAACGTTTCCTGTTACTGACTCCCTCTCTCCTTGTTCTCCATCAGGGACCTATCACTCAATTTCCTATTTATTTATTTTATGGCCTATCATCCAATATGGAATATGTACAGAATATATGGAATGTTCATATTGCTTATCATGGTATCCTGATACCTAGAACCCTGCTGACATGCAAATTTGATCTTAGAAAGTCGTTTGCTGAAGGTGTGAGTGGGTAGGATTTATTGGTTGATAGGCTTGAGGAGAAGAGACAAAAAGGAAGAGTTCGAAGTAACAGGATTTTTGTTTTGAAAGTGCAGAGAAAATGGTGCAGTATATCACAGCTCAAAAAAATAATAAAGTCATAAATTGTTTGAAGACAAAGGAAAAAATGAGTTAAAAAAGCTAGGATTAATATAGCACTGAGATGTCCAAGGCGGGAAACGTTCTGTAGCAATTTGGGGAGGAGCAACTCTTAAAGCAAATCTTATTCCCACAGAACAGCAGGCATGTATGATTTAATAGGTGTTTTGCCAAAGAAATATCATCGAGCTGACATGGCCACAGGATCCTGCTTTCATCCCTTTCTTGGCCTTGGTACTTCTTCAGGTTTTCATTTTAATCTGTATTAATCCCTTTTTCAGCATTCCTCATAGATAGTTTTTATCACTATGACAATGATTTGCTGTAACTATCATTGTCATTGTATACATCAAGAACTTTATATTTTTATGGCATTCTAGCTTATTGTATATATAGTCGTGTGCTTCAAAACATCTTTGTCAACAGTGGACAGCATATACAACAGTGGTCCCATAAGAGTATAATAGACCTCAAAAATTCCTATCGTGTGATGTAGCCACTGGAATATTGTATTGCAATGCATTGTTCAAGTGTTTGTGGTGATGCTGGTATAAACAAACCTGCACTGCCAGTCATGTAGCACCTGCAATTATGTACAATATATACTACTTGATAATAAACAATTATGTTATCGGTCTTTGTATTTATTATACTATAATTTTTATTGTTTTGGAGTGTACTCTTTCTACTTATTAAAAGAAAATAACTGTAAAGCAGCTTCAGGCAGATCCTTCAGTGGGTATACCAGAAGAAGGCATTGTTATCGTAGGAGATGACAGCTCTGTGTGTAAGTTATTGACACTGAACACTTTCCAGTGGGACAAGATGTGAAGGTGAAGACAGTGATATTGATCATCTTGACTCTGTGTAGGTGTAGGCCAATATGTGTGTGTGTCCTAGTTTTTTTTTTTAAGTATAAAATATTAAAAAATTAAATAGAAAAATCTCATAAGAATATAAAGAAAACATTTTTGTACAACCATACAATATTTGTTTTCTAAGCTAAGCATTACAACAAGAGTCAAAATATCAGAAAATTTAGGGTTATAAAGTAAGAAAGTTACATTAAGTTAAGGTTAATTATTGAAGAAAGAAAAACATTTCTTGTATATGTAGTGTGGCTTAACTGAAGAGTGTTTATAAAGTCTACAGTAGTGTACAGTAATGTCCCAGGCCTTCACGTTCACTTCCACTCACTCACTGACTCACCCAGAGTAATGCTGTGTTTTGCAATCACCATTTATAGTAAGTGTTCTATACAAGTGTACCATTTTTAATCTCTTATAATTTATTTTTACTTTACCTTTTCTATGTTCAGATACACAAATACCATTGTGTTACAAATGCCCTCAGTATTCAGTACAGCAACTTGCTGTGCAGGTTTGTGGCTTAGGAGCAATAGGCTATGCCATGTAGCCTAGATGTGGAGCAGGCTGTACCATCTAGGTTTGTATAAGTACATTTTATGTTGTTCACATGTATCCATGTCATTAAGAAACACAAGACTGCATTTGAATTTTTAGCATTTTTTTAAACAGATTTTCTGCTTGCACTTAAAACTTGTATTTTATCTTTTATTGTTCTAGAAAAAGCAAACAGTATGTAGATATGTGGCAAGCATCTGAGGGGACTATCTTAGGAACTGCCATGCCCTGAAAAACAGTGGTTTATATTTGGCCCCTCCCATTCCCATTACTACCAGTTGCCTTTGTGTCATTGTCCTAGCCTCCTAGTCTAAGTAACAATAAATAGAAGTTATCATGACAACATTTTATTTCTGTGTTTCATATTTTCTATTGTAAATAATATTAGTGTTATGATTAATTATGTTTCTCCCCAAATTCAAATGTTGAAGTCCTAGTGCCCAATGTCACTATATTAAAAGACAAGGTCTTTAAGGAGATAATTAAAGTTAAATGAGGTCATAAGAGTGGGCCCTAATTCAATATAACCGATGACCTAGAAAGGGACACTAAAGATACAGATGCACAGAACAAAGACGATGTCAAGAATCAGTGAGAAGGTGGCCACTGGCAAGCCAAGGAGAGAGGCCTCAGGAGAAAACAAACTTGCAGACACATTAATCTCAGACTTCCAGCCACTAGAACTGTGAGAAAATAAATATCTGCCGTTTAAGCTACCCAGTCTGTGGTATTTTGTTAAGGGAGCCCTAGTAGACTAAAATACTGGGTTTCTAAACGATCACTGCTGTCCATCAGGCTTGCTATGACACACATAGCTTCCTCTCCTAACCCAATGGGCATAACGAGACTCATGGTTGCACCTCACCAAGAGGCAAGGGAAGCGTAGTGAGCCTGAAGGAGGGCAGGAACGGCCGCTGGGCAGCACTAGTAATGTGTACCACATGCTCAGCTGTTGTTTATTTTTCTTAATGAATTACATTGATTTCTCCTCCTCTTCATATGGCTTCTCTAAGACTGTGCTGTCCTTGACTTGCACCCACATTTGATTCCACTTTTCTTACTTCTAGAATGTAAGTTGTTCATAATTTGCTATTCATTACCACTGTTATATAGGTGACCTGCTCTAGGAAGCCTACTGAATTTCTCATTACAAAAATGTTCCTATACAGGAGATTAAAATTGCAATTCCTGTAAGAAGAAGTCATGAATTAGTTTAATAAATAGATATTTTAATTATTAATTTAACGGCTAGCTTCACATAGAAATTATGTGATACATGTATAACATATACATGTCATATAAAAACACATATATATTTCTTTGCTCTGACAGCTAAGAAGGCCTAAAAGAAATAACACTTCAGTAGCCACAAATACACCTCATGCCCATAACTTGGTTTCTAATACCATTTTCCAGCAAAAGGAACCAAGGAACCAAGGTTCTTTGGAGAAAGAACTAGGACTGGGGCAGAAAATATACAAGATGATCCTGTAGAAACTTACAGTGCCAGAAAGTCAAGAAGTCTCCCCAGTCCCTCATAAAAAAACAAAAAAACCCACAATGATGGAGGTATGTCAAAGGAACACAGGAGTCAGGTAAAAGAGCTATCAACACTGGAGCAACAAAATAAGTAAAGTCATATTGGGTTATACCCAGGGAATGAAATGAATAACCATGAGTTAATAATGATGGAAATAAATCGTTGAATACATTAAGACATAGAGAAGAAGAGAAACACCTATTCAGAAGAATTTCAAAAATAAATTGTTTATATACTCCACACTAAAGGAGGGGGAGCATAAGTTCCCACTCCTTAAGGGTGGGGTGTGCATAATGTCTTTATTATAAAGAGCAAAACGTGGGAAAGAGGAAAAAGTACTGACTGTGTGGTGGAGACATCAGAAAAGCAGCAAGACTTCAGGCAATGATGTGATCAAGGTCAACATCAACAGTTACAAATTATATTGATAGTGTGTAACCTTGACATAATTTGATAAAAATGGTACTCTGCCTCTGTGGTCTTCCTCCAGTAAATCCACAACCCTAATCTAATCATGAGAAAAGCATGATTTCTATGGGAGGGGCTTCCTGCAATGTATCTGACCAGTACTCCTCAAATCTATCAAGGTTATCAAAAATAAGGGAAGTCTGAGAAACTGTCACAGCCAAGAGGAGCTTAAGAAGACATGACAGCTAAATGTGGTATGGTATCATGAATGGGATGCTCAGATAGAAAAAGGACATTAGGTAAATGTTAAAGAATTAAATAAATTACAGACTTCAGTTAATAACGTGTCAATACTAGTTTATTAATTGTAACAAAAGGACTATACTAATATAAGACATTTAGAATAGGAGAAGCTGTACTTTGTGTACTGTCTGCTCAAGTTTTCTTTTTCTTCAAAAACTGTTCTTTAAAAAGTACATTTGTAATAGAAAGTGATTGGGAGAAAAAAAATCTCAATTACTGATTACCTCCTTTGAAAGGCACTTTTGTTAATCTTAGCTCAGGAAAATATCTGCCTATCTGAAGTGAATAACAATCATCTTGAATATTGCTAGAGGAGACACTTATGTTGGAAAACAAAACTCTATGTATTCAAAGCTTTATAACTTTTTCTCTTACCATACAGCACACTGATGTAAGGATGAGTGAAATAATTTAATCGTGTTTAATGTTAGAATGGTTTTTAATTGCCTCCATATGTAAGAATCTTTTTTCTTCTAATGCTGATTTAGCAAACTTTAAGATGAATGTGGTGCATGCTGCCAAGGTACATGCACATTTTTTAGATGTCTGGTCTTAATTTGACAGTCTTTTGAACTTTAGTGTATTCTATCCACCATCAGCTGACATCATAATTTTAGGGAACTGATATTAGGATGGCAGTGTTTCTACTATATCTTACTGATAAAAAATAAATCATGACTAGGGACAAATGAATTCTCTGGGCCTATTCATAAGGTAGTTGTATAAATCAAAGAGGAGAACAAAAACACCTGGGTAAATTAATTTAGGAGCAGTATATACTAATTTTGAATATCAGCCAAACATTCCTCAATGCTTTTCAGAACGGCAATTCTGTGTGACTTAATAGGTGTTCTGACAAAAATGGTGGTCATTTGAGTTTTGAGAAAATCTAGGTTTAGCTAAATTAAATGAGAGATACTTCTAAGATTTCTCATAATATACTAATATATTTGGTGATCCCTCAAGTTCATATAATTTCCTAATTTTTTGATCACAAATTTATTTTCAAAGAAAACTTGTATTTTCCTAAGAAAAAGTTCCTATTTAACTCTACCTTGGAAACCTTGGTCTAGATAAATGTTTCTCAGAGTTTAGTCTCACTATCAGCATCACTTGGGGAATTGTAAGAAACGTAAATTATTGTACTGTACCCTAGATCGCCTCAATCAGAAACTGTCAAGTTGGGGGCCAGAAATCTGTGTTTTAGCAAGCCTTTCAGGTGCTTCTGAGGCATGGTAAAACTAGAGCACTATTAATCTAGAAGCTTCTCACATCTGGAACTTAGAGACCAATGTTGTTGATTTCTTAATACCTTTACTACAGTTTTTTCTTCTTTAAGGAAATTGGCTAAAAGTCATTACTTTATCTTGACCTTCAAAAGAGCTATATATAAGTTCTTAGTATTCAGAATTAAATCAATGGGATATATTGCTTAAATTATCTAAGATGAAGCAAAATATCTCTTTGACTCTTTGAGTACCTGACTTCTGTTTAATGTGGAATGAATAAGAAGGTCCTATTTCTTTGGTAGGACAGGAGAGTAGGATGACTTTATAGAAAAAAGATACATAAGATACATGAATATTTTGTTGTAGACTATGAGAAACAGTTTTATTTTAAGGCCTCAATTTACTTAATGAATATAAAGAAGGTTTAATAGATTGGCATGTGAAGTCTGCATAATTAGGGACAACATGTAGAGTACTTAATATCATAAACTCTACAGGTCCAGACTGCTTGGGTTTGAACCCCAACTCTATCTTGGGCATGTTATGTACTCTCTCTACTTCAGTTTCCTGTCTGTGAAATGCAGATAATAATCATACCTACCTCATAGACTCTTATATAAAGTTAAAATTAAAGCATTAATATTTTTAAGCGGTTAAAAACTTTGGGTAAATTCAGTATGTTAATAAAAGCTGAGTGTGAATAATAATTGATTGTAGCCTTATATATGTGATCACAAGTGTTTTCTTTGACAGTAAAATATGAAAGTCTTTATTGTATTTCAATGCGTATTATACTAAAAATGATTGAGGAAGCAATAAAATTGCATGTTATAATATGGGCACCTCATTCATTCACTCTACAAATTCATATTAAATGTTTCCTATTTAAAAATAAAATTTCTTGATCTCAAAATGATTGATTGGGCTGATTTTAAAAATGTTTAGTTAATTGATTCTAAACTTAATACAATGAATTTCTTTTATGTATGTTTGTTATATAATTTGATTTACTATTTTTCTCTTACTTCATAGGTAGATTATTTAATTTGTTTATGTGTTTCCACATTCACTGATCAGAGAAGGCTATTGATTTTTAACAAATAGAATTGAAAATATATGAGGCAGAAAAATTAGGAGTTATAATTTAAGAGTAAGTATATTTTAAAAATAATTATTTGAGAAAAGACATATTCTTTTTTAAAATTTATTTATTTATTATTATTATACTTTGAGTTCTAGGGTACATGTGCAAAACGTGCAGGTTTGTTACATATGTATACTTGTGCCATGTTGCTGTGCTGCACTCATCAACTCGTCAGCACCCATCAACTCGTCATTTACATCAGGTATAACTCCCAATGCAATCCCTCCCCCCACCCCCATGATAGGCCCCGGTGTGTGATGTTCCCCTTCCCGAGTCCAAGTGATCTCATTGTTCAGTTCTCACCTATGAGTGAGAACATGCGGTGTTTGGTTTTCTGTTCTTGTGATAGTTTGCTAAGAATGATGGTTTCCAGCTGCATCCATGTCCCTACAAAGGACACAAACTCATCCTTTTTTATGGCTGCATAGTATTCCATGGTGTATATGTGCCACATTTTCTTAATCCAGTCTGTCACTGATGGACATTTGGGTTGATTCCAAGTCTTGGCTATTGTGAATAGTGCTGCAATAAACATACGTGTGCATGTGTCTTTATAGCAGCATGATTTATAATCCTTTGGGTATATACCTAGTAATGGGATGGCCGGGTCATATGGTACATCTAGTTCTAGATCCTTGAGGAATCGCCATACTGTTTTCCATAATGATTGAACTAGTTTACAATCCCACCAACAGTGTAAAAGTGATCCTATTTCTCCACATCCTCTCCAGCACCTGTTGTTTCCTGACTTTTGAATGATCGCCATTCTAACTGGTGTGAGATGGTATCTCATTGTGGTTTTGATTTGCATTTCTCTGATGGCCAGTGATGATGAGCATTTTTTCATGTGTCTGTTGGCTGTATGAATGTCTTCTTTTGAGAAATGTCTGTTCATATCCTTTGCCCACTTTGGTCAGAAGCGAAACATTTTTTTTTTTCCTTCAACTTTTCTTTTAGGTTCTGGGGTACATGTGCAGGATGTACAGGTTTGTTACATAGGTAAACATGTGCCGTGGTGGTTTGCTGCACAGATCAACCCATCACCTAGGTATTAAGTCCAGCATCCACTTGCTATTTTCTTGATGCTTTCTCTGCCCTTCCACCCACACTCAACAGGCTCCAGTGTGTGTTGTTTCTCTCATGCGTCCCTGTGTTCTCATTGTTTGGCTCCCACTTATACGTGAGAACATGTGGTCAGTGGTTTTCTCTTCCTGCATTAGTTTACTGAGGATATAACAGCTTCCAGCCTCATCCATGTTCCTGCCAAGGACACGATCTTGTTCCTTTTTATAACTGCATAGTGTTCCATGGTGTATATGCATCACATATTCTTTATCCAGTCTATGACTGATGGGCATTTGGGTTGATTCCATGTTTTTGCTATAGTGAATAGTGCTGCAATGAACATACACATGCATGTATATAATAGAATGATTTATATTCCTTTGGGTATATACCCAGTAATGGGATTGCTAAGTCAAATGGTATTTCTTCTTCTAGATCTTTGAGGAGTCGCCACACCATCTTCCACACTGGTTGAACTAATTTACACTGCCACCGACAGTGTAAAAGTGTTCCTTTTTCTCTGCAACATTGCTAACATCTGTTGTTTCTTGTCTTTTTAATAATTGCCATTCTGACTGGCATGAGATGGTATCTTCTTGTGGTTTTGATTTGCATTTCTCTAATGATCAGTGATGTTGAGCTTTTTCATATGTCTGTTGGCTGCATGAATGTCTTCTTTTGAGAAGTGTTTGTTCTTGTCCTTTGCTCACTTTCTAGTGGGGTGGTGTTTTCTTGTAAATTTGTTTAAGTTGCTTGTAGACTCTGGATATTAGACCTTTGTCAGATGGATAGATTGCAAAATTTTTCTCTCATTCTGTAGGTTTTCTTTTCACTCTGATGACAGTTTCTTTGGCTGTGCACAATCTGTTTGGTTAAATTAGATCCCATTTGTCAGTTTTGGCTTTTGTTGCAATTGCTTTTGCATTTTTGTCATGAAATCTTTGTCCATGCCTATGTCCTGAATGGTGTTGCCTAAGTTTTCTTCTAGGGTTTCTATAGTTTTGAGTTTTGCATTTAAGTCTTTAATCAATCTTGACTTGATTTTTATAAAAGGTGTAAGGAAGGGTCTAATTTCAATTTTCTGCAATATGGCTAGCCAGTTCTCCCAGCAGCATTTATTAAATAGAGAATCCTTTTCCCATTGCTTGTTTTTGTCATGTTTGTCAAATATCAGATGGTTGTAGGTATGTGGTCTTATTACTGAGTTCTCTATTCTGTTCCATTGGTCTGCGTGCCTATTTTTGTACCCGTACCATGCTGTTTTGGTTACTGTAGCCTTGTAGTATGGTTTGAAGTTGGATAGTGTGATGCCTCCAGAGAAGGTAAACTTTAAAAGGCATTTGGAGACATAAAGCTAGTTAACTAATGTAAACTTCATTTAAAAAGTGTTTATGCATCCAAAATTTAGTTATTAGTTAATAATTTATTGGAATCTCTTTTAAGAGCAGAACTAAAATAGTCTTCAGAAGAACTAAAATAGAACTTCAGATGAAGTTCAAAGCTTCTCATAGTGAGACTACATCTCTACAGCTTTTTTCTTTTTTTAAATTACCTAGGTGTGGTGATGTGTGAGCATAAAACAGGTAATGAAGTAAGCATAAAACAGAATTCATATATACTTTTAATTTAATTTTGGCATTTTATTAGGTTATATACTCGAATATCAACATGGCACAAGTATACATATGTAACAAACCTGCACGTTATGCACATGTACCCTAGAACTTAAAGTATAATCAAAAAAAATTTTACAAATATGTGCACTACATTTATATTCAATGACAAACTTATTTACTCAATGAATAATTAAAATGAGCTACACAGCTATAAAACCAAAGAACACATAAAATACAGTACCTTTAAATTTCTATTTTTATTTTTGAACCTTGACTAAAATCTTATTGTTTCCACATTGGCTAGAACAATCAGTCTGTTTACATAAATTATTCTGAGTATTCTGTATTTTTTGTTCCATGACAATGAACATTCATTTATTTTTTATTAAAAGTTTTCTCTTCTAGACACATAGTCCCCTTTTCCCTGACACCCCACTACCCATAAGTTGCATGTGTCGTAGTTTTTAGAACACTTGGTAACAGTTACTGTTTGCATAATTTACCTGGGGTTTGTATCTTTATTGGTGGGTATAAAAGTGATTTGTGGGTGTGTTTTCCAGTTTTAACTTTTGTGCATGGATTTCTTTTATACTCTTTGCCTTTTGTTACCATGTCTTCAGAGTTCTATGTTAACTCTTCATTTCTGAATGCTGCATTCTCATTGATCTGTTTTTTCAAAATCTAATAATGACCATTCCTTGAAATACTGTCTTGCAGTATTACTTGCTTGTTTCAGGTATACATGCCTCAGCTTCAGATGCGTTGTTAGGCCCTAGGAAGGCAGAGAGTCATGCTATACAAGTAGTCTGTGCCAGTACATTTTGTGGATGAATGAAGTACATTCAAACACTTTTTGAATGACAGATGAAAGATTAAAAACGACTTTCTGGAGACAACATATTTTTGCTTACTTAAACAAGTGTTGTCTAATGTCTACTATACGAGTTAAGTGCTTTACAGATATTAGCTCATTTGATTTTCATAATGAATCATCTCTATGGTTGGAATTCTAATTTCCAATTCACTACTTATGTAATCTAGGGCAAGTTACTCTTCAGAGTGTCAGTATTCTCATTTGTAATATGGTAATAAAGATAGTTTTCCCAAAGTATTTTCTGAAGAGTAAATAATATGCCATTCGTAAAGTTCCTGGTACATAGTAATCATTTTTTATCTACATTATAGATTTTCCTAGAAATCACTGTAAGTGACCATTGAACGTATGTTTTTCTATAGATTCAAGGGGTACCTGTGCAAGTTTGTTACATGGATATATTGCCTACTGGTGGTGCTTGGGTTTCTATTGTATCCATCCTCCTTGTAATGAACAATGTATCCAATAGGTAGTTTTTCAACCCTCACCTCTCTCCTACCTCCTCCGCTTTTGGAGTCCCCAGTGTCTATTTTTCTCTATGTTTGCCCATGTATAATCATTGTTTAGCTCCCACTTATAAGTGATAACGTACAATATTGACTTTTCTGCTTCTGAGTTATTTCACCTAGGATAATGGCCTCCAGCTCCATCCACGTTGCTGCAAAAGACATGATTTCATTCTTTTTGATGGCTGTGTAGTATTACATGGTGTACATGTACCACATTTTCTTTATATCTAGTCATCTGTTGATGGACATAGATTGATTCCATGCCTTTGCTGCTGTGAATAGTGGCTTCGATAGACATGTGAGTGCAAGTGTCTTTTTGATATGATTTCTTTTCTTTTGGGTGGATACTCAGGAGTGGGACTGCTGGGTCAAATGTATTTTTAATACCTAAAATCTTTCATTTTTACAAGGCCTGGAAGAATCTGCTGATTTGTGTAATGGGTTGTCAGTCAGGTTTGATTAGGGCAAGGAAGAGAACAACCTAATCTGAAAACCTTAAGTAGAAATATTGGTGGGTCAACAGGAAAGCCAAAAGAAGTCTTTCAAAGGAAATATTACCAACAATTTTGTCTGGGGAAAGGTCTCAGCGTATAAGCACCCTACACGAGAAAGAATTAGCATGTAGAATATATCACCCATAGAGGGCACAACCCTAGGTGACAACTAAATCAGTCACACACAGCATTTCTGCCTCTTAACTTTTCTTTCTCAGATTAGTCCTCCAGAGAGCTAAAGCAGCTGGAAATTTGGGAAATTGATGAAAGAAAAGTCTATACCAAAGCCCTCTGCCCTACCATACGCTTCCAAGGGCGAGTCAACCAGAGCAGAGAATGGCAAGACTATTTAAATGAACTTTAGAATTTTATGTAGAATAGACTCTTTATTACCATGGAAAGAGACTGTAGTGACCAGAGAAGCTGTAAGTATTGCCCTAATTTTATCTAAAGGTGAGTGGAAATCTTGGGGCACATTTGCAAGGATGGTAGGAAACGATAAAATTGCTTTTTTTTTTTTTCACCTTACGATATCCTACTCATTCAATAACTATTAGGTGACAATTAAATTAATTAAATCTTTATTTACTTTATAGTTTCTTTTTTAGTCAGAAAATAAAGTAAATACTATTTCTTATAAGCTTGGAAATATTATAAGTGAGACAGACTTAAAGCTGAGAGCAAGACTCATGCCTGGTACACAGAAGGAGCCCTAATTTTGAAAGCTGACATTCTTCTTTCTTTTGTACCAGGCTTATATATATTCATCACTACCAAATACACTCATAATGATTTCATGCTAGAAGTGAATAGACTGAGGGCAGTCTAACTTTTTCTAGATTAATGTGGAACACATGTTAAGAAGTCGCTGCAGCAATTCAGGAATGAGGAATAAGTACCCAAGCAAAGGTGTAGCTAATAATAAAAACAGAGGACAAAATAGATCTAAAAGATATTTTGCAAGAAAAATTGTAGTACTCATTTACTAATTGATAAAGGGTTAAGGATATCAAATAGTCCAAAATAACTTCAAAATTTCCAGGTTTCATGTGAACTGTATAATGTAAATGCTTGTTTTAGTCTATAAGGTATAATAAAATAATTTTGTTTCTATAATAACTTAATTTACACTTTCCGACTTATTATGCTTCTGGAGGGCTTTGCAATGCTAAGGGTTTGGGGATTGGGTATTAGGTAACGAGGGATCTGGTTATTGGTAGCCATCTGTTGGTGCTAGCATCTGCAAAGAAACCTACCTTCCCATCTGATTTTTGCCCAGTTACTGTTACTCCCATTTCTACCTATATGAAAGGCCACTAGGACTAATGGGGCTAACAGACTGTGTCCTACTGCTCTTAGTGGCTTAAGAAACTGTACTTTTCTGCCTCCGTGAAACACAGTAGGACGCACAAGGATGCATAAGGGCTCTATATTCATAAAATCCCTACAAGAAGCAAATGGCACACTCAAGTTAGTGTAATTCAGGGATAGTTTATTTACACAGAAACTAATTACGAAGATGTGGGTGAATGTACAGACACCAAAAATGATAGTACAAATACACAAAGCTAGCAGCAAACTCTAAAAGTGAGGGAAGAATTGGCTACCAGAGCCTATAAGCAAAGACAATTTAGCAGTGAAGGCTGACTTGGAAGGAGCCTCGATTATTCAAGGGATGCAGCCAACCTAAGATGACTCTTCAGGGAAAATTTTAGGGGAGTCAATATCTTGACACCACTTTTTTTCCTCCATTTTGTTTTTCTGTGGTTCTCATTGGCCAAACCCCACTGGAAGCCAGTAGGAAGAGAGCAGAATGAAGAGGTGAGAAGAATGAATCTGAAGGTACAAATGTAAGATATCTGGCAAGAGCTATCAGATATGTCTGGTTACATATTACCTCTAGTAAATTATTCTCTCTTGCTTTAATGCAATGATGAGTACAAGGTTTTTGTTCATTTGTTTTTACCATACTTGCTTTTTTTCTGTGCCGAACTGGAGTCAAGAACCTCTTGCTTCTCCTTGTAAGTCTGTCAGCAATATCTAAGATTTCACCTCTGGGCTTGGCATTCATTTCTTCTTAGGGACAAATAGATGACTGTAGGTATGTGGCCTTATTTCCGGGTTCTCTATTCTGTCCTATTGGTTTATGTGTCTGTTTTTGTAACATTACCATGCTGTTTTGGTTACTGTAACCTTATAGTATAGCTTGACATTAGGTAATGTGATGCCTTCAGCTTTGTTCTTTTTGCTTAGGATTGCAATATGTATTTTAAAATAGTTTTTTTCTAGTTCTGTGAAACATGTTGTTGGTAATTTTATAGGAGTAGCATGAGTAGCACTGGATCTGTAAATTGCTTTGAGCAATATAGCCATTTTAATGATATTGATTCTTCCTATCCAAGAACATGGGGTGTTTGTGTTTTCTCTGATTTCTTAGAACAGTGTTTTGTAGTTATCATTGTAGAGATCTTTCACTTCCCTGGTTAGCTGTATTCCTAGGTATTTTATTCTTTCTGTGGCAAGTGTGAATGGGATTGCTTTTCTGCTTTGGCTGTCCGTTGGTTTGGTTGTTGTTGGTGCATAGGAATGCTAGTGATATTTGTACATTGATTTTGCATCCTGCAACTTGGCTAAAGTTGTTTATCAGCTGGAGGAGCTTTTGGGCTGAGACTATGGGATTTTCTAGCTATAGAATCATATAATCTGCAGAGATATTTTGACTTCCTCTTTTCCTATTAGGATGCCCTTTATTTCTTTCTCCTGCCTGATTGCTCTGGTGAGGATGTCAAACATTACGTTGAATAGATGTGGTGAGAGAGGGCATTCTTGTCTTGTGCTGGTCTTCAAGAGGAATGGTTCCAGCTTTTGCCCATTCGGTAAAATAATGACTGGGAAATATCTAAAGCATTTTCTCTCTTTCCAAACTTTCTTCACTTTCTCTCCTTAAAAGGTTTTATTTCTAATTGGTTCTTATTACTGACATCTGATGATTCTTAAAAAGTAAGCAAGCATCAGTTAGTTCCAGATACATACATTACAATGACACCAGAACATGACAGAGTTGAAACAAACAAACTCGGAGTGGTGACAGAGGTGGGGACTCTAAATAGAGGCTTCATGGGAAGTAGGGCCCTCAAGTCAAAACATTTGAGTACAAAAAGTCTTAAATCTGGCATTTAAATAAGTATATGGATTCAGAGATGTACAGATGTAGATCTTGAGCTGCATACATTGGAACTGCACTGAATTTAAGCAAATATCTTATTCTTCATTCTTATTTTATACCATTCTTTGTTCCCTATAAAGACATCTTCTTTGAGTGGTTGTCAAAATCACATGTTTTCTATGTTTGGAACCCAGAGAATTATCTCAGACACCTTTTAACACTTCAGTGTCCAACAGCAAAAATTAACAGAAGACTCTAGCAATCAACAGCAACAACAGAGGGGTGGGATCACTGAGAATTCAAATCCTTCAGAAATGATGGTTTGTATTAATTCATTTGGGAAAGAATTTAGTCCAGCTGATTTTCTGCTTGAAGGCAAAATAAATGTGGAATGGATGGTGGAAAAAAGGAAACAATAAATATCAACTATAGCTTTGCCTTATTGCCCACTAATTATAATGTTTGTATTTCATTGCACACCAGTAAAATGTTGACGAGAAGTGGTGCTAGCACAAGTCCTCATCTCTGTTTCCTGATCTCAGCAGAAAGGCTTCAATATTTCACCATTAAATATATTTGCTGTAGGTGTTTTTAAGTAGGTCTTTAACAAATTAAGGAAGTTCCCTTTTATTCTTTATGAAAGTTTTCACAATGAATCAGTATTAAATTTTGTCAAATATTTTTCTTTCTGAAAAAAAAAAAACAGAGATAATCATTATACCTCTAAAAAATGTTTATGTGGTATACATTGAATGATTTGTTGAGTCTTGACCCAACCTTGGATTCCTGAACTAATTCTTACATGGTCATGATATTTTTAAAAATATCACTGCTTTTTATTTGCTAATATTTGTTGAGTATTTTAATATTTATGTTCAAATGACACATAGGAAATTTTCCTTTCTAACAAAGTCTTTGTCAAGTTTTGGCATCAGTGTTAAGATAGCCTCAAAAAATTTTGGGAAATGTTTGTATTTCTTTCTGTTCTCTGGAAGACATTAGGCAAGACTGATGTTATTTTTTACTTACATGAAAGAAAGAGTTATGTGGATGAATTTGCCAATAACGTCACCTGGGTCTAAGGTTTTCTTGTGGGGAAGTGCTTAAGTACAGGTTCTGTTTCTTTAAACAATATTGGACTATTCAAATATTTTACTTTTTCTTGTCTTGATAATTTGTATTTTTAAAGAATTTTGTCAATTTAATATAAATTCTGATGTTGGCATAGAGGTGTTTATAATATCTTCTGGTTGTCTCTTTTAATGCATGTATTATCTGTAGTGATGTACTCTTTACAGTCCTGATGATTTGTGTTATTCTAATTAATCTTGTTAAAGATTTCTCAGCATTATTAATATTTTCAAATAAATAACTGACTTGACTTTTCTCTATTTATATTTGGATTCCTGCTATTATATTTATTATTTCTTTCATTATACCTCTCTTTGAGTTTGATTTACTGTTCTTTTAAGTGCCTAGGATGGCAAAAATAAAATTAAAACCCAGAGAATTGATGATCAACCTGAAAACAATACATTTTCCTTTAAGCACTACTTTAGAGAAATTTCACCATTTTATTAATTCTATTGTGTTCAGAGAATATACCATACGTAATTTCAATCTTTGAGTTTTGTCAAAACTTTGTTGAATTAGCATGTCATTAATTTTGGTTAATAATGCATGTTTGGCTGAAAGGATGTTTAACCAGTCATTGTTCAATGCAGTGTTTTATATATATTAATTAGAGGAAATATATGAATTGTGTTGTTTAGAATTATATCCCTTTTGATTTTTGTCCTGCTTGCTTTATTATCTATTAAGGAAAGTATAAAATTGTTCACACAGTGTTAGGTGTGTCTATTATTTCTTTTATTCTGTCAATTTTTTTGCTTTATGTGTTTTTTTTTTCTTTCTTTTGCTTTATGTGTTTTTTTTTTTTTTTCTTTCTTTGTCACTCTGTGGCTCAGGTTAGAGTACAGTGGTGAGAACTCAGTTAACTGCATTCTCCGCCTCCTGGATTCAGACAAATTCTCCTGCCTCAGACTCCCGTGGAGCTGAGATCACAGGCAGGCAACCTCACACCTGGCTAATTTTTGTATTTTTAGTAGAGATGAGGTTTCACTATGTTATCCAGGCTGGTCTCGAACTCCTGGCCTCAAGTAATTCGCCCACCTTGAGCTCCCAAAGTGCTGGGATAACAGGCATGTGCTGCTGCGCCCAGAACTTTATATATATTTTTCAAGATATGTATGTTGCTGAGCGCACACACAGATTTAGAACTGCAGTATCTTCCTGGTGTTATTAACTACCTCATATTGAATGTGTTGTTATAAAAGGTCCATTTTTATATATAATAATGCTTCATTACTTAAAATCTTCATTGATTGCCTGGGTGAGGGGGATCACACCTGTAATCCCAGCACTTTGGGAGGCAGAGGTGGGTGGATACTTGAAGTCAGGAGCTCAAAACCAGTCTGGCCAACATGGTGAAACCCCGTCTCCACTAAAAATACAAAAAAATAGCCAAGCATGGTGATGGGCTCCTGTAATCCTAGCTGCTCAGGAGACTGAGGCAGGAAAATCACTTCAGCCTGGTAGGCAGAGGTTGCAGTGAGCCAAGATCGTGCCACTGCATTCTAGCCTGGGAGACAGAGTGAGACTCCATCTCAAAAAAAAAAAAAAAAAAAGAAAAAAAAAACTTCATTAATTTGTAGAATAACCATACTAGCTTTCTTTCGGTTAGTGTGTGCATGGTATATATTTTTCTAGTCTTTTACTTTAAACATTTCTGTGTCTTTATATTTGAGATGTATCTCTTGCACGCAGCATATAGTTTTTTCCTGAATTAATCTAATATATGATTATTTTATGTTTAGCATTTAGTCCATTTGCATTCAACATAATTATTGATACAACTGGATTTTTATCTATCATTTTATTTTCTCTTTGACCCCCCTGTTTTATATTCTATTTTCTCTGCCCTATTATTTATTTTGGATTAACAAAATATATCTTATTTTTCCTACTATTAACTTGTTAATGACACTTATAAACCAGCCTTTACTCTTACTAGACAATCTCCATTTTTGCTTTATAATAATCTAACACAAATGATCTCATTTCTACTTCTACAATTATGCTAGAACTCTAAATCATTTAACTCCTTTTACTATCGTTTTATTCTTTACATCTTTGTTGGCATAAGTTTTATTTCTACATATATTTTAAACTATATTATATATTATTATAATATTTTGTTAATCAAATCTGTTTATGTTTACCCACACATTGATGTCTAACATTTTTGGCCATTCTTTCTTAGTGTTGTTCAATTATTGTGTTTTCCTTTAGAATGATTTTACTTCTTCCTGAAGAACTTCCTTTAATGTATCTTTTAGAGCATGTCTGCTGGAGACAAATTCTATAGTTTTTGATTGTCTGAAAATGTTCTTATTTTTCAAGGATAATTTTCCTGGAAATAGAATTCAAGATGCCAGTTATCTTGTTTCCTTACCTATAAGTTGTGATTTTACTGTCTTCTTTCTTTGTTTCTGTTAAGAAATCATTTGTAAGTCATACAGTAATATATATTTGTTTCTTTTTTCTTTTGAAATTCTTTTCTTTTGTCTTTTTTTCCTACAGTCTTGCTATGATATATTTTGTGATTTTCTTTTCACTTATCTGGCCTAGAGTTTGTAGAGCCTCTTGACTCAATGACTTGATGTCTCTACTAAATGCACAAAAATTAGCTTGGCATGGGGGTGCATGCCTGTAATCCCAGCTACTTGGGAGGTTGAGGCAGGAGATCATTTGAACATGGAGGCGGAGGTTGCAGTGAGCCAGAATTGTGCCACTGCACTCCAGCCTGGGTGACAGAGCAAGACCCTGTTTCAAAATGAATGAATGAATGAATGAATGAATGAATGAATGAATGAATGAAAAGAAAGAAAATAAATCTGCAAGCAATCCCTGAGAAAAAGTGGATGCAGTTGTCTGTCTACTATTCCCTCTGGGATTTTCATATTTCTCTTGCTCTGTTCACAGGGGCCTCTCCTGTTGGAGCATCTTTATCTCTTCAGAATGAAAACACTAATGAATTTTGTGTTGTGATTAGCAGATGTTTTTAATCTTAGTTCTTTGTCTTCCTATGCAGTGCAGCTTCAACTCAGGCAAATATTTTGAAGGGGAAACCTGTCTTTCAGTGAAGGCTCATCAAGTCGCTAATTTTGTAACTGTCCTATTGCAGGAACACCAAAAGTTCTGCTAGTTTTTCTATTCTCCATCTAAATTTCTTTTTAAGGTGCTAAGTTTAAGTTTAAATTCCTGGATAGTATATTTGCCGGAAATTGATATATGATCCTATAGAAAAATAGTTGTAGATCCTCAGATCATCTCTGAGTGTGCTCTCCTCTCTGAATTATTAATTCCACTGGTGTTCAGTAATTCCCATGCTTTCTGCTGGCTTTAAACACATATATTTTGTATGTTATTTAGCTTTTAGTTATTCTTTGTTGGGAGTGTTCATCTTCAGCAAACTACTCCATCTAACTCAGCAGTAGAGTTTTCCTCTATTGGATTTTTATTTATTCTGTGATAGGAAAACCTGGCATCCATTTTTGAAGGTTCTTCCAAACTAATGTTTCTTATTACTGGGCATGAACATCTTTGGGAAGCCAATTACTGTGTATACCATAGTCAGCCCTCTGGCTCTCAAAAATTTACATCTGTCTCACATCCAAAATAGATTTATGCCATCCCAAGGTCTCCCAAAGTCTCAGTTCTTTTATAGTATAAAGTTCAAGATCTCATTTAAGACATCATTTTCAAAGTACCAAATATCATTATGTTCATCATCTAAATTAGGCGTTGGTGAGGCTCCATCATTTTCAATCCAAGTTGTACTCTTTCTGCTGATATATAATTCTCAGGAATCTTGTGAGTCTCCTGTGTATATCACAGGGACTTATTAGACAAAGGGCTCCTCCACAGATTGTTCCTGAATAACCGCATCTATATTCTTTGTTTCTGCTAATATATTTGAGATGTGTGGCAATTTATGAGTCTAATCTTTTCACAGTGTCTTCTGTGAGAATGAACATTCTGATCTTTTTGCCCTTCTGAGGCACCTGGAAAAAGTTTCATGCTCTTGACTTTCTCTTCAGAGAACATTTTGCTAACAAGAAATTTCCCAAGTTTAGCATGTTTTGCAATCCAGATAGGTTGATGGGTTCCCAAATCATCAAGTCCAACTTCCTTGAGCTTAACAATTCTTCTCAGTCTGTCTCTTTCCTCTCACATTTTACTATATTTGCAGCAAGGAGAAACTAAATTGGACTGTCAACGCTTTGCCTGGAAATCTCCTGAACTAAATATACATGCTCATCCACTACAAGTTCTCCTTTCCACATCACTGTGGGAAATAATTCAGCTAAATTTTTCTGCCATGATATAGCAAGGTTCAAATAACATGTTCTTTATTTTCTTCTCAGACTTCACCAGCAGTGCTTTTAATATTCATATTTTTACCAACAGATGGCTTATGATGATTTTATTATTTTCTGGGCTTATACAGGTTTTCTCTACCATACTCCTCACTTCACTCTGAGCCTTTACCAGCAGTGCCTTTAATCCACATTATGCTCCAAGCAACTTAGTTTTCCTATTATGTTCCTCAGAATTCTCCCAGTCCATTACCCAATTTCAAAGCCTTGTCTACCTATTTAAGTGTTTATTTCAGCAGTGCCCCACTCACAGTGACAGAACCTGTATCAGTTTCCTTTTGCTCTGGCAAAAATTATGACAAACATTGTACTAAAAAAAAAAAAAAAAAAAAAAAAACAGTTTATTATCTGGCTGTTAGAAATCCAAAATGGGACAACAAGGCTACATTTCTTCTGAAGGCTTTAGGAGAGAATGTTTCCTTGTCTTTTTCAGCTTCCAGAGGCCACCTGTATTCCCTACCTAGTGATGCTTTCCTCCACTTTTGAAGCTAGAAACATAGCATCTGGGAATTTCTGGCTTTGACTCTGTCTTTCTGTCATGGCATCTCTGTTTCTTTTCTAACTCCAATCTTCCTGTCTCTCTCTTAATCACAAAGGTTCTTATGATTACATGGTACCTACCAGGATAATCCAGCATGATCTCTTCCTCTCAAGATCCTTAACCAAGTCACATCGGCCTTTTACCATGTAAGGTAACATACGAACAGTTTCTAATTAGGATATGGACTTATTTGGGTGGCCACTATTCTGTATAACATGTGCACCTATTTTTGGGGTCATAAATTTCAAGCTGAATCTTACAGGATTTGAATTTTTAAATTAATGTTTTCCTACTTAAATTATTTTTGTTCTGAAGTGCTAATACCTGCATTGCTTTTGTTTCCTAGTCTTTTGCTGACATCCCTTTTTTTTTTTCCCACAGAGAGGCAGGATGCTTTATATGCTGGAAGGGCCATATAGTACACTGGGAATGGGGATTGAATACCTCTTTTGATACTTCAGCATGTCCAAAGATGATGATGTCTCCTAATTTTTTCTTCAAAATGTCTGTTTTTATCTTTTATAATGAAAAATCAAAGTATTTCTCCATGATAGTGTCAGCTAAACTAATAGAATTATATAACATGAGACTTTTATTAGATGTTAAACAAAATGAATAGAAATAATGCTTTCATTAAAAGGTCATACCTGGAATACAGTGTTTGAGATGAATAAACCTGAAAGGCAACAAAATCACACTTGTTGTCTTTCCTGATAACATACTTGTTTTTATGTTTGAAGCATAATTTTGATAGTTGAGATTTTAAAAACTTTTAAGTATTACCAGTTAATAGTCCCATCCTTTTACTTGGGCCTTAGCATGCACAACTGTTTAAAATGCAGTGAGGTTCTTGCACTTAGTCTAACAACTGCATCTGGACATCCCCCCTTTTAAAGTTACCCTCTGTAAGGGTGTTTTGAAACTGAAGCAAGCTCCCCTGCAGCAAGATGAAGTACAATTTTAACATCTTTGCACAATCAAATGATCAAGGGAGTGCTTTAAAAAGTCTATAGGGGGAAATCAACTGTGTAAGGCTCTATAGAAAAAAAATGTATGTTAAGCCTTTTAGAGATTATGGAATTTGGCACAGTTGAGGAAGCAGATACGGAAAGTCAGTGGTTTTTTTACACTGTAATCCATGGAGCTCTGGGGATTTTGTGGAAGAGTCTCAGATTGTTGCAAAGAGTAAAAGGGCCAAGCAGGCAAGTCTTCAGTCAGAGTGTTCTGTTTTATCTGATGTATGTGTATGTGTTGGTTCTGAACACCTTTTGTTTGAAAAAAGTTTGTAGGTTTTTTGTTTGTTTGTTTGTCTGCTTGCCTTGGCTAAAACAGTTGGACAGGAATTGCATCAAATAATTTGACCTGAATTGAAGTCACTGAGAAGCAAGGCTATGACTAGATTCTAGTCATTTCTTTCCCTTGCTTATATCCCTTCAATGACTCCCTGTTAAGTTCAAAGTAAAATTTATACTCTTTCACCGTGGCATGTATTTTCTTACCTTCCTGATCCTTGTCTCTTTCTTTAGCTTATTTTGTGCTTTAACATCTTCTTAATGCCCTGAAGATTCTTTCCACAAGTTATGTATTATACCCGGAGTGTTCATCCTTGCTGTCCTGTTACCTGGCAATCTTCATAACCTTATTTTTGAACTTAAAATTAAAAAGAACATCTTTAGAGTGAACATTATCAGTTGTCACTTAACTTACCCCTTAAACTCAAAATTTGTGTCTTCTGCCATTTTGATTAGAGATAGGTGTTATTTTGGAAGCCAAAATTGTAAAGCAAGTTTTACTTAAGTAATAACACACAAAGTACTTGTCTTTTACACTTTTTCTATTTAAACAGGTATTTACTAGATTATCATGTTCTATGTGGAGCAGTGTATCTCTAAACTTGAAATTCTATTATCTGAGCTTTTGGGTGACACTTTGGGCTCAAAATTTTCTCTCAAATGGCAACAGATAGGTAGCCTACTGATGTACCAGAAATTGTGTTTCACTAATAGTTCTCAAATCTTTTTTACTATGGCCCATTTCAATAGGGAACATAATTTGTTAGTTGCTGACCTTCCGTGTTCCTATTTTGCAGTGAAAAATAACTCGATAATAACAAAGAATCAAAGACACTCGAAAATAACACAAGGCAAATTAATAAAAGAATAATCACAGTCAGCCATGGTAGGGTGTGCTTTCAGTCCCAGCTGCTGGAGAGGCACATGAGGAGAGATTGCTTCCAGCCTGGGAAACAGAATGAGATCACATCTCTTAAGGAAACAAAACGAAACAAAAAAAACAACCAGAAAAGAAAAAGAAAAAAGGAAAAAAGAAAGAAAAGAAAAGAAAAAGAAATGGGAAAAAAGAAAGGAAAGGAAAGGGAAGGGAAGAGAAGGGAAGGGAAAGGAAAGGAAAAGGAAAAGGAAAGGGAAAGGAAAAAGGAAAAGGAAAAGAAAAGGTTTGGAAAAGAAAAGAGATTAACCTACCTAGCATCAATTGATGAGTGCTAGCAATGGAGAAAAACACAAAACACTGACAATCCGCTGAGAGATATCTGTGATACAGGCCATCAGCTTACTTGTAGGTCCTTAGTAGACTTTCCTTTTTAGCCGTAGACTGGGACAAAGAAGATTGCTTGGGTGTGCTCCTCTTGGCCTAAAGAATTTGAAGGCTCCTACTTCAGCATCTAGATCAAGCCCATCAACTAATCGTTTTACATTTTTACATCAAGTGAATAAAATCCAAAAGCTATCTTCTCCCTATTTTACTTCCAAGAAAAATACTGTATAAACATTGGTATGGTTTGGATTTGTGTCCCCACCCAAATCTCATGTCAAATTGTAATCCACAGTGTTAGAAGAGGAGTCTGGTGGGAGGTGATTTGATCATGGGGGCGGATTACTCTGTTGTTGTTCTTGTAATTGAGTGAATTCTCATGAGATCTAGTTGTTTAAAAGCGTGTAGCACCTCCCCTTTCTCTCTCTTCCTCCTGCTCCGGCCATGTAACGCGTGCCTACTTCCCCTTCACCTTCCATCATGATTGTAAGTTTCCTGAAGCCCCCTGAGCCGTGCTTTCTGTACAGACTGCAGAACTGTGAGCCAATTAAACATCTTTTCTTTATAATTTACCCAGTCTCAGGTATTTCTTTATAGCAATGTGTGAATGGACTGATACAAACATGTAGTATTTATAGTTAGCACACATATACAACTTATATTTTACAATTTCTAAATAAGTTGCAATATAGTGTGCATAGATCAGTCTATCAGGTAGTTTTATTAATGATTTTATTTCCTTAGCATTAAAAACACAGATATTAAATATATTATGAAGTTTTTCTCACTTCCCTTTCATTTTACTTCATTTTATTCTTTTTAAAATAATATAACAACTACTGGATTTTTGGCCGTTACACATCCTCCAGCTTTCTTTTGATTTGCCACAACCATAATTCACGAGGACAGCATGTAAAATGTTGTTCTGAATGGCAAGAAAGAACAACTTCTAAATGTGGTTAAGAAAACTAGTAAAGTCCTTTGCCAAGAGACATTCCTCCTAGAAATTGTCTGTTCTTTTCCCTTGCAAATAGCTCCCAAAGAATGCCAATTTTAATGTATGTTAAGACACATCATTAAGAAGGTCTAAAGAATAAATCTAATTACTGTATGTCAATAATGTCCCAATGCAGAAATTGTCATCTAAATACATGTAGGAAGAAACACATTTTCTTGGCTTCTGTTTTGAAAGGCTTTTCAAATAATTAAGTGTATAAAGTAATACAATTTTATAAGGGAATGCTTCAAACATTTAGCTTCTAAGTTAATTTCATAGAGTTTGAAAGATAGTATATTAATATAAAGCTATAATAAAGAATGTGTGTTTCATAGTAATATGTAGAGTACTAGGTGTGTATTCAGCAATACTTGGTGCTATTTAAAGTATTTAGCTTAATTTTATTATCAAAGAACATTACCTTTTTATTCTATGGTATTTCATTTAATATCAACTGTGGTGAATTAGAGAATTTCTGAAAAATTATAAACTAAATTAGAAGTATATTATAAGCAATTTTTCTCAGTAAAGGTTTGTGTACAGTAAATTAAATTATACCTGAGTTTTTTTTCAGATATACTTTCTAGAACTCCATACATAAGAAATATTCAAAATAATTAAAGATTCTCTTGATTTTGCTGTAGATTCTAGAAACTTAGTTCCTCGAAAGTTTTTCTCCAAGCATTACAAGAGTTTTGGTATTTGGGGGAAAGAAAATTTTTATTGTATACTATAAGATATGTTAAGGTATTAAAAATGAGTGTTATGGCAGATTTTGAGTATAAGTCAGATGCAAAAAACTAAAATTTATATGATATAATGATTAAATATGAAACAAAAGATGAGTGACTCAAGAAAACTATGCTCTTTTCCCGCTTGTCCTCACAAGTGGCTAGATTATCAGCAACCTTGAAGCAATTCTGCTTCACAGTTAATAATAACCAACAAAGTGTTAGCTCCAATTTGATCAAACTCACATAGATAGAAGCAATCATTTTGTTTTCTGGGGTCAGATTCTGATCAGAACTTGATCTTGAAGAATATTCAAGCAGACACAAGGGACATTTTATTTCCTTCCTCATCTGACCTTACAAAGCAATATGACTTTCTATTTCATTGGCTATGCCACATTTCACAATCTGCCAAAAGCATAACAATAAACTCTTAGAATTTCATATCAGAAGAATGGCAGCTAAGGGTTAATAATGAAAATTTAGGAGGAGATATATGTTAAAATAACAATAATAAAAACAATAACAAAATTTTGTACCTTTTTTTTTAACTCATTTTTGTAGCACCCCTTTCAAAGACATTCCTGTTCAAATGCATTGCCTGTTCAAATGGGCATTCTTTGATCATTACAGAGTCTAGGCAATAAATATGGTATGAATAAATAGATTTAAAGTTAGTGTCAGGGAATTTTCCTGTGCATAAAAACCAGAAGAGGATGGAAGTGAGCATCAAGATACATAGATGCTGGCCCAAAACCCGCCATGAAACAGCTGTGTGTTCTAGGGACATTAACATAAATCTCTGGGCCTAAATGGCTTAAATTCTTTCTAAGTATATCATTTTTGGGATTCTAATTTTTTTCAGAAAACAAATTTTATATATAACTGGTTATTTGCAATGTACAAACAAATCAAATTTATAGAAGTTTAACTTTTTCCCTGTACCAGAAGATTTCTTTGAAGTTAGGGTGAAGGTGGGGAGGTGAAATTACTGTAAAACAATTGACGTGACTGCCTTTGAAACAGTTTTGCAAATATCTTGATGAAGTGCATAAAAAACTCATAAAACCATTAGCTAACAGAACTTCAACCATGGATTTTTAAGTTCAAATACCAAAATATCTCTTTAAAATAAATATATGTGCACATAGTAGAAGGAATAAAGGCACAATGTCAAAATTAGTTTTTAATACTAACCCATTGGATGAAAGCATGGAAATTATCCCTGGAAAAATGGAAAATGTTAACTCATTTACTGGAACTGAGAAAAGGCCTATGTACTTGATAATATTTATTTTCAGATAAACAATCAAATAGTTGTTTGAGAATTCATATGGTATTAAAAGTCCAGAGAATATTGCCAAATTATTAACATTTTCCAAACTCTGTCTTTAATACTTCCATTTTCTGTTGTAATTTCTAAATATGATGGCATGAAGAATCATATAACAGAAGACTAGATATATTATTTCATGCCCCAGAAACCACAAATCTGAGAAGGAACGTAGTCCCGAATGTACCTTATATGGAACACACAACTTGTTTTTACTAAAATGGGGAATAACTAAAGCATAAACTTGTCTTTGCTATATATTTAATTTTTTACTATTATTTTCTTATTATGAATTAATTAGCAATTGTCAAAAAATGTAAACATCTTACCTATGTTTATCACAGAATGTGAAAGCCTTCTGTAACCACAACCCCTAGAGAAAATATTTCCTAGCACATTAGCAGGTTCATGTATATGCCTCCCGATTTTCTCCTTGCATATGTTATCACATGAATACATTACTTGATATTTATATGCTGGGCCATGGGAAGAGATAACATAATTATTCTAGATAGCTGAAAAAATCTGAGAAGTACTTAAAATTCACTGTGTATAACAACAAAAACCCAACTAATTGTTATCTTTAAAACACTTTCAAATTAATAATATTAATAATAAACATTTACTGAGGAGTTACCATTTTATTATGTGCAGTTATTGTGTTAAATGCTTTTATATGTCTAATCTTTTTTAAATCTTACCATCCCAGATGAGGAGGTACTACAAATTACTTCCTGTTTTATTTTGGGAAAATGTAATTTACAGCTATGCATTTTACATCCAAAGTGAAGAATAACTTAGTCCATGTAGCTAGAGGACGTATGGCAGTCTATCTGCTCTCCTACCAGTCGCGCACTCAGAGTTCAGAGCTTCTTTGCTTCGGGTCCTAGTCCCCTTTTGCAATCTGCAGAGTTCATCAATCTTCTGCATTCCACTTCTGGAAGAATAGATTCAAAATTCCTTGTATGAGCCATCAGATCTCTTTGATCTCTTTCCAACCGAATTTGCTTACTTAAAGCTCAGCTGTTTCCCCATGCTCCAAATAAACCAAACTGCTTGGTAATTTAATGTCCTTCTCATCTCTTAGTCTGTCTCTCTTATGTGTTCTTTACCTGTGCCTCCTTTCTCCACCTATCAAAGACCTATTGACCCTATAGAAACAGCCCAATTACTAAGTCATTTACTAAGCATTCTTCGGTCATCTTTACGGAAATGGGCTGTCCTTCCACTCTTCTATAGCATTTTTGTTTGACTCTCCTGTGATACTTGTCACATTTTACCTTATTTTAGGATAATTTGTACACACATTATAGACTATATTTAAGATTTTTGGCATCCCATCTGAAAGGTCATCTATTGGTCTCTACATAATAAATTCTTGATAAAAGCTTGTCGAATTCCATTGCCTGCCCATAGTTTGAAGAACATGTTAGTACCAATGTATCTGAAGTAAAGAGCAATAATCTTGTATAATAGTTTACTTGGTGGCATATGAGGAAAATGGAATAGAAGAGGAGGTGAAGATGGGATATCTGCAGATAAATGATTCTTCTAGAAATTTATGACTGTGAGCTAAACTGTATTGACCTGAGAGACAACTATCAAGAAGAATATAATGTGGGGAAAATCATACCATCTCATGTTTCTTCTGATTTTTAATTCGGCTACTAGTAGCCGTACAAAATATCTCAGATTTTCTTCTTTGGAGTAGGGGGTGGGGTGGGAGGGCCATACACTGGTCCTCTGCTTGGACTGTGATAGGCTCCACTGTGGAGCCTATCAAAGCAATGCTTTGGGGAAGGCAATCCTCAACATCATCCAAAGTTGTGGGACTCTCATGGCCTAAGCCCTGAGCAGATCTCTTTGAGCAGGTACCAGTGCTGTCAGGGCATACATATAGATAGCTGTGTGGTGTTGACCAGCCCAGGAGATCTCCACCAGGGCTGGTCCTGGTAACTGCCATTTCATAAACTCAGAGCTATGTTGCCTCCTACCCTTCCCATTAAACTTTCCCCTAGGCTGGGCTAAATATATATATTTTTAAAAAACCTTTCTTTTCCCCAGTAGCTTTTGGGGTACAAGTGGATTTTGGTTAAATGGATGAATTACACAGTGGTGAATTTTGAGATTTTAGTGCACCTGTCATGCAAGTGGTGTATGTTGTACCCAATATGTAGATTTTTATCCCACACCCTCATCCCATTCCCCCACTTCTGAGTCTTCAAAGTCCATTATATCACTTGGTATGTCTGCGTACCCATAGCTTAGCTCCCACTTATAAGTGAGGACATATGACATTTGGTTTTCCATTTCTGAGTTACTTCACTTAGAATAAGGTCTTCTGGCTCCATCCAAGTTGCTGCAAAATACATTTTTTCATTCCTTTTTATGGTTTAATAATATTCCATGGTGTATATAAACCACATTTTCTTCATCTACTCATGGGTCCATGAGCACTTAGGTTGGTTCCATATCTTTGCAATTGTGAAAGGTGTTGCAATCCACATATGTGTGCATATGTTTTTATTTATATAATGACTTCTTTTCCTTTGGGTAAATACCCAGTAGTGAGATTACTGGATCTAATGGCAGATCTACTTTTAGTTCTTTAAGGAATCTCCATACTGTTTTCCAGAGAGGTTGTCCTAATTTATATTCCTACCAGCAGTGAATAAGCTCTCCCCTTTCACCACACCCACACCAGTATCTGTTGTTTTTTTGACTTTTTAATAATGGCTATTCTTGTAGGAGTGGTTTTCATTTGTATTTCCTTGATAATTAGTGATGTTTAGTATTTTTTCATGTATTTCTTGGCCATTTTTATATCTTCTTTTGAGAAATGTCTATTTGTGTCATTTGACCACCTTTTGATGGGATTATTTGTCTTTTTCTTGCTGATTTATTTGAGTTCCTTACAGATCTGGTAAACATCTTTTAAACTAGAGGTAACCAATGGCAGGCTAATCCATTCTGTAGCTGTGTTTTCTTTGGCCTGTGTACTGGTGTTCGTGTGTGTATGTGTGTGTGTAAATTTGCTGTCAGTGTTTATAAATTGAGTGGTTGTTTTGTTTTGTTTTGTTTGAGATGGAGTCTTGCTCTGTCACCCAGGCTGGAATGCAGCGGCACCATCTCAGCTCACTGCAACCTCTGCTTCTCAGGTTCAAGTGATTCTCCTGCCTCAGCCTTCTGAGTAGCTGTGATTACAGGTGTGTACCACCACACCCGACTAATTTTTGTATTTTTAGTAGAGATGGGGGTTTCACCATCTTGGACAGGCTGGTCTTGAACTCCTGACCTCGTGATCCACTGGCCTTGGCTTCCCAAAGTGCTGGGATTACATGCATAAGCCACCACACCTGACCTAAATTGAGAGATTTTGTATAAAAATATGAGGTTTGGATTGCTTGAAAAAATTAACAATAGATTGCATTAAAAGCATTGAACATCCCCTCAAGGCTGTAACTGAGTAGCAGGTGCCCGTTTCCCCTGGCTTGTCCAGTCACACTAACCCCGGCCAGATAACATCACTCATGTTTTATCTATATTCATTACCCATCTAGTCTCTGAAAACATCTGAGATTTTGTCCCCTGCTTAATTTAAGCCCCAAAGGATCTTGTAAACCTGTCTCCTAAACAATCAGGACTACTTGACCTTCATTTATCTTTCTAAAGAATATGATTTTAATTATTTTAAATTTTTGACCCTTTCAGGAAGGATATCTGCAGAGAATCATATCAGGAACACAAGCATAGTTTCAATATTAGAAACTGTTAGAAAATATATTTTATGTAATATATTTCAGCATATTGCTGGATGAAAAAATATATGACAATCTCCATATGTGTGGAAAAATTTGATAAACTTCAACATTAATTTCTAATACAAATAACCTTTAATAAAGCATGAATAAATTAATACTTTATTTACACATTAGCCACCACAAAACCTAATGGGAAAGTCTAGAAGCATTCTCATTAAAGTAAGGAAGAAGGCATTGGTGTTCTTTATGCTAACTGTATTGTATCTGTTGACTTCTTTTCCCATTTAGTAATAGATGGTTGCTGAGCTAGTCTGTATTTTCCAGCTTCACTGCTAAGTGTGGCTGTGGCCATGTGACTTAAGTTTTGAACAATGAGTTGTACGTGGAGTCATGTGTGCAGTCTCTAGAAAATCTCCTTGAAGAAGATAAAGGTTCTTGTTCTGGGGCATTCTTTTCTCTCTCTTGCTGTTAGTTGGGAAATGTTGACAAATGCAGGAGCCCCTTTGGAAAAAGAGATAGAAGCCATACATTGAGAATCACCCAGTCCTAGGTCACTCACTTTGGACTTCTACAGGATGAGAAATAAATTTCTATCTTATTTAAATCACTGTATTTTTGTAACTTTCTTTTATAGTAGCTTAGCCTGTACCTTCACTAATACAGCATCTATTATTTCATAATGTTAGGGAGTTACTATCCAATATAATTTGACAAGGAAAAAAGCTTAACAATTATAAAGGAGGTAAAACTAGCTTATTTGCAAATTATGTGATTATATCCATAGAAAACCCAGGATAATCCATTGAAAGACTGGACAAATAAGACAATTTATTAAATTGCTCGGGAAAAATAATATATGAAAAATTAACAGATTTTCTGTTTACAAACATCAATCAGTTACAAAATACAACAAAAGCTTCTATTTATAATAATAATATAAATACTTCTGGAACAGACTTAACAAGAAATATACAAAACCTATTTGAAAATTTTTCTCAGGGATATAAAATTGGAGCTGAATAAATAGAAATCATATCTGGTAGTTGGACATAAATATCTCAATGTCATGTATATGTCATTTCTCTCTAAAACTTGCACATTGAATAAGATTCTCTTTTTCACACTGAAATGGACATTGGTTATCAACCCAACTCCATTCTCAACTGCCTTCTATTTCATTATAGAGGCTGGGAAAGCTAAATATCTCTTTTCTGCCCTTTCTGAAAGTTGGATATGGCCATCTGATACTTTTCTGCTAATGATATTTAAGTGACTTTTCTGCTAATGATATTTAAGTAGAAGTTGGAAAAGATGGCTGTGAGGTGGCATCATTTTGTATGCGTGAGGAACAAGCCGAAAGACTCACAGAGACCTTGGTCTAACATCTCAGAACTGTTGAACCAAAGCCAGCTGCTAGGTACTTCCAGACACAGAGAAAAGTAGGCAACTTTTTATTTAAGCACCCCAAACACTTTTTTGTTACTTTAAGTACAAAGTTTTCACAACTGAATTAAACACCAACGGAATCTTTTTTAAACCATGAGGCAAATTATGAAATTAATATATGAAAATAACATGCAAAAATATTGAAGGAAATTCTAAAAAAGAAGAGAGACTGGCCCTACAAGGAAATAAAATATAGTATAAAGCTATACAAATTAACACAGTATATGAGGAGACAGATTTTTGGAATAAAATAGAACTTAGTAGAAAAAAATAAGAAAAATAATGTAAATATTCATGAAAGAATTGGCTCTCTTTAATATATTTTTAAATTTTATTTATTTATTTATTTAGAGATAGAGTTTTGCTCTGTTGCTCAGGCTGGAATACAGTAGCACAATCTTAGCCCACTACAGCCTCGGGCTCCCGGCTTAAGTAATCTTCTCACTTCAGCCTCCTAAGTAGCTGGAACTACAGGCGCGCACCACCAGGCCTGGCTAATTGTTTTTGTATTGTTTTTGTAGAGACAGAGTTTGCCATGTTGCCCAGGCTAGTCTTGAACTCCTGGACTCAAGCAATCCTCCTGCCTCGGCCTCCCAAAGTGCTGGGATTATAGGCATGAGCCACCACACCCGGTCTGTCTCTTAAATGCATGAAAATATCCTTCATTTTATAATTTGAAGAAATGAAAATTAACGATAGGATTGCATTTTTCACTTATTGGTTTATAAAAGGATGTTTCTTCCACCTTCAATAACACAAGGTGGGAGAAACATCTTCCATATATTTCTTTGCTTTTGTTGAGAATATAAAGTGGTACAGCATCTACAAAAGGCAAATTTGACAACATCTACTAAAAGTAAAATTAAACACTCTATTTCAAATTATTCTAAATATATACTTTCAATACGTGTACACACACCAGGTATATATGTGCGTATATGCACATAGGGTATCTCACGTGTATTCCATTTGCTAGACGTAACTTGGTAATAAATTTGGGAGAAAGTACATTTTAAAATAAAGCTGAGAATACACACACACACACACACACACATACACACATATATACACATACACACAAAACACTGCTGGTTCCCCACAGTGTCGCTCAGAGGTAGGTGTAAGGTACATACACACAAAACACTGCTGGTTCTCCACAGTGTTGCTCAGAGGTAGATGTAAGGTACATACACACAAAACACTGCTGGTTCCCCACAGTGTTGCTCAGAGGCGGGTGTAAGGTACATACACACAAAACACTGCTGGTTCCCCACAGTGTTGCTCAGAGGCGGGTGTAAGGTACATACACACAAAACACTGCTGGTTCCCCACAGTGTTGCTCAGAGGCGGGTGTAAGGTACATACACACAAAACACTGCTGGTTCCCCACAGTGTTGCTCAGAGGTGGGTGTAAGGTACATACACACAAAACACTGCTGGTTCCCCACAGTGTTGCTCAGAGGCGGGTGTAAGGTACATACACACAAAACACTGCTGGTTCCCCACAGTGTTGCTCAGAGGCGAGTGTAAGGTACATACACACAAAACACTGCTGGTTCCCCACAGTGTTGCTCAGAGGTAGGTGTAAGGTACATACACACAAAACACTGCTGGTTCCCCACAGTGTCGCTCAGAGGCGGGTGTAAGGTACATACACACAAAACACTGCTGGTTCCCCACAGTGTCGCTCAGAGGCGGGTGTAAGGTACATACACACAAAACACTGCTGGTTCCCCACAGTGTCGCTCAGAGGTGGGTGTAAGGTACATACACACAAAACACTGCTGGTTCCCCACAGTGTCGCTCAGAGGTGGGTGTAAGGTACATACACACAAAACACTGCTGGTTTCCCACAGTGTTGCTCAGAGGTAGGTGTAAGGTACATACACACAAAACACTGCTGGTTCTCCACAGTGTTGCTCAGAGGCAGGTGTAAGGCAGGAGGGTGTGTCCTGAGTTCTCAGCTTGAACTGGTACCAACTGGAGCCCTTGACCGCAGTGTTTTGAGGAAAGGCAATCTTCCGCAGCACCTTATGTCAGCATTTATTATCATGCTAATTCCCAACGATTAGGGCCAAAACCTTTATATTGTTGCCACTTGAATTACGAGGTTTTTCCAATCTGGCTGTTGAAAACAATAGAGAAAAGTTCATTATAAAAGGAGACTCCTGAAGTCTCAGACAGATAAATATGTAGGAAAAATGAATATACAAAGGTTGAGGTACTAGAAATAAACTTCCTTAATATCATCCTTTCATGGGAATTCCTTAGAAAGCCTCAGGTACCCCAGAAATACATATATCTCAGTTTGAAGACTCTTCTTTTCATACAGATAATATTTTATATATACTTTTTTATCCTGAATATTAGAAGAAGTTAGAAAGTGTATCTTGGAAATGTCTGAAGAAGGCTTATTTTATGTATTATTTTCAGGAAAGCTCTAAGTATTAATTTTCATTTTGTATTACGTTTTCATTATGTTTTTTACATAACCAAATTTTCTTTCTATCAGAGTTGCCTTTACTTTTTATTCATATAATGGCACAGAGAACACTGACAGATGAAAGAATAAAAACTATTTCCTACTCAGTATCTCCCTACAGAAGTGCAGCTATGACATCAGTGCTTGGAATGAACAGTCGCCTTCGTCAGGAAGGCAGCGTGACCTTTCCTGTTTTTATGATGGCAGTGTCCCAGAGGCATCATATTTCATTGATGAAACTCTAATCTCCAGCTTTTTAGTATCAAAGATAAATTGTGATTGTTTTGTTAGTTTTAAAACCAAAAATGATCATCAAAGCATTGTTAGTATCTCATGAGTGTGTGTGTGTGTGTGTGTATGTGTGTGAGATGGAGAGCTTCTTTTCAGTAATAACATAAGAGCATTGTTGGTTGAACACTGATTGCTATATATGTTGAAAGAAATTATAATATAAATGCCATTTGTTGGAACTGACTTGGGAATAAATTTGGGAGAAAACACCTTTAAAAGTAAAGCTATGAATGAATATATCATTGTGTATCTATCATCTTAAAATATTCAGAAGTTTGGAATGTGGAAAATAACTTATAGTTATCTTACATATAAAGAAGTACAACAAGGCAATGGAATCTTTAGCTACCTTAATATGAGAAGAGAAAGAAGATAAAAACAATCTCTTCAGAAATGCTTACCCATTTGAGAAGACCTCATATATTTTCTATCCAGTAGAGAGCAGTCAAAGTCCATGATTCTGTCATGAAATTCAGCCCTTAGTATTACAGGCATGACTGTTATAACACTGAATCATCTCATCCAGGTCCTTTCTGAGAAAGGATCTTTGAGAATACTGGACTAGTAGTCTTTCTTTGCATACAATATTCTTTCTCATACCTGTCCTTTATATTAAATACAGTATTTATTTGTGTGTTTACACAGAAGTTTATTTGGACACAAACAAAAAACACATAGCAACCTTGTGGTTATTGGTTGTGCTTTGAAAAATCTATAGTAAGTCTACAAACTATGGTATTTTTAAGAAGTTTATGAAATAGCGACAAGCAGAAAGCATGAAGTGGGGTAAGCTTAATATTCCAGGAAAGAATATCCTAAGTGCCACCAGATAGGCAAGACTCATAATTACCGGAAGCTAACATATGACATCCTCATGGCAATAGTAGTGAAATACAGGGATTTTTCACAGGTAGGTAAATTAAAGAATAATTAAATTAAAAATCACCAAGAGATGATTAGATGATATAGTGGAATATCTATGTAGAGGTCTCTAGATATTCCACTATATCATCTAATTCCATCCTTGTTACCTTTCTCTTTTTCTTTCAGTGTGCCAGAGGAGATTAAAATATGGAGGGATGTTACCTAGTTATACAGATAGAAAGTATATCTTGCCACTGTTTCTTCCTTATCTAAGGTTTTGATAGTTATTATATAAAATCTTTGCACATCACTTCTGCTTTGCTGATGCAACATAATCTCAAAAATGATCCTGAGGGACTACTCTCAAGAGACAGCATCTTGCAAATGCACATGACTGTTCTATTTCTCTGTTTAGTCTCATAGACAGAAATCAATCTGAAATTGTCACTGAAAATACAAAGGAGATGTATTAGGAAAGCAGTAAAATTAAATTTTAGTGTGTATATTTTCATGGGCTCTCAAAAATGTGTTCATGTCTTCTCTTTATAAAATTAACGTCAAACAAATTGGAGACTCATTTCGTATACTGCGTTAAAATGCTGTCTTTATGTATCAATGGCACTATTGATTAATCATCAACAAGGAAGAGAGTTTAAGGTGGTTTTTCCCAGTACAGATGTTGTCACAAGACAGCCACATTCTTTTATTTGGCCATTCTCACAACCAAAGTCATACACTTTAATTGGTAGACAAGAGTGAGGTATATAATTTGTGGTCATGAAGCAAACTGGAACTAACTATCCCACATGTGGTGAGCTTAAATGTCAGACTGGTCGGCTCTACTCTTGCCAGCTGAGCTAGTGTATCAGAGGGACCACTGTTAAGAATGGTTTGATCACAACTGTTAACAACCTCTTGTACTTTCCTTTAAAATGTATGCTTTCATGGAGGTTCAAATTTTTGTCATTGAGGAATTAACAATAAGTTTGAATTTGTGATGTTTCCTTAAAATATCAAGATTCCTCAGCAAATAACTATTTTATTGAGTACATTTGAAAATATTGTTTCTATTATGAAATTTTATTGGGCAATAGCTATTAATTAAAAACAATTTTTTAAATTATAATTTAGTCATACTCTAGGTTATTTGGTAGCCACATTAGTTTTATTTTGGGAAAAATAATGAGATACATGTCATCATAGGTCCTTGTGTTTAAATTTGAATAAGACAATGTATTGTAACAAGTACTTGGAATTTAGTTAGGAGCCATGGTTTTTATCTTAATCTTGTAATCTAAAGCCCCTCATGCTCTACACACACCATGCTATATATTGTACAAATAAAAAACTATGACCAATATGTATAGAAACAAAGCAAAATGGGCCCTAAGTATCAGTGAGAGCAAGGAGTGAGTTGGGTGATCTCTACCCCTCATATTCCCAGTAATGTTCATCAGCCCTTCATCTTACTCTTTAATTTGGATAATGGATTTCTGCAATTCCCTCAATTTTAATTAAAATGTTATACATGTGCAGCACCAAAACAAGTCTCCTAGACCATTCTTTTTGCTTGCTTCTCTAAGCTGTTTATACAGATAAACAATTCTGAGAATAAAGGTGATGATACAGTTCAGTAGGTAAGGCCACTTTCCAAATCTCAGTTAGGGTTTAGAGTCAGGCTTTGGGGAGATCAGCTCATCTCAGGAGAGGATTGGAACATGGTCTTGACGTGAGATGATGTGGATCTCAGCCAGCTGGTGGCTCCAAGAATCTAGTCTGAGATAAGGCCTAGAGCCAAAAGACATTTCAAGGAGGCATGGTGGGTGAAATTTGGTATATGAGAGCATATGGCATGAAGAGAAGAAAACATGAAACACAACTGTACATTTTCTGGTCTCTGAAGGCGTGGATCACTTTGTGGAGAAGGATAAATCTGAGTGTAGACATGCCAAAACCTAAATGACCTTATGTTATCTTAGACGGGATGTTTCTTAGATATATTCAAACATAGGATGGATTTCAGGTCAGAGATTACAACATGGGACACATATTTAAGAGGAGATAAAATAGGACACTGCTTGTCCTTATCTGATCTCTTACTACCATACTTCCAATTCTTTTTGATCCTTTGACCGCGGGAGTTGGGAATTTTGCCATGACTTTTAATTTAACCCGTTTTAGTGGTTCAGTAGCTAACAATGTATTCCATAACTTAGCTGCCTTTTTGGGCCTGGGAAGTTCTTGCAAAGCTTTGTGGAAGTTTGACTTGTACTGGCAATTTAACGGAAATAAAACTCCAAAAACAATAACAAAAAATAAATATCTTTTGTACATTTTGTGGACAAAGCATCCACATAGAGGAAATAATTTTGAAGATTTTCAATAGCAATTTATCACACCATCCAGATGTGATTATATTTAATGTCCTCTGAGAGTCTATACTTTGCATATAAATGCTATGAATTACTTGTTTTGTTTTTTTTTTTTCCCCAGCAAATATAATGAACTCTGCTGTGTTCCAGGTAGTTTTATAGAGAAATAGTGTTTGGGTAATAGTGGAGAATAAATAAATAAGACTTCAATTCATATTCCAGGGTGATAAATAGACAAAATATACATGAACCAATACGTGGTAGGTGATTTTTAGATAGAGTTAAGGCTATGAAGAATGTAAAAAGAAGTGTTGTAATAGAGAGTTTCAGGATACTGGATTTAATTTGGAAGGAATAGTCAATAAGGAATTGAGTCTTGAATTGAGAGCTGAAAGACAAGAGTGTTTAAGCAATGTGAGGACATGGAACTAACATTACAAGGAGAGTGAAGAGAAAGTGCAGAGCATGGCAGAGACAAAGTTGGCTATTCAAGGAATATAAAGGACAACATGGCTAACGTATAGTGGGAGGAGGAGAGAGGCAGGAGATGTGGCTGGAGAGGTAATTGGAGGCAGGTTAGATAGGGCCTGGGGGGCCATGAAAGATTCTATGGACTTTATTCCCAGTATAGTGGGAATTCATGCAGAAGAGTAGGATGTTGTGGTACTTCTAATTAGTTATTCTTTTTGTAGAAAACTGACATTTGTCAGCTTGCATGCATTTACATTTGTATTTTTTTAAAAGTTGAACAGCTTCTACGTTCTGGAATTTTTATGTTAGAATATACCAACATCAGGGTAGAAATATACATACTATAGTGCATTAAAGATATGCAGGAAATGTAATAGGTTCAGTGTCCTCACAGTCAATATGAGCTTATGCTTCAACGATTGTTTTGTTGACCCAGTGAGACTGTGTTGTAGATGGTTCACCTTTGCCAGGCAGAGCGGTACCATAAAGACAGACAGGTCAAGACGACATATTTTCATTGAATAGTGTATCGGTGACCAGCCTCTCTCACACATCCAGAGCCATAATATGGGTGTTTTTAAAACACCCTGAACCTGAATGTGAATTAAAACATGTTTTTTACAAACCTGTTGCTCAAAATATGTAGGATTATTTTAACTGTTTGGAAAATATAAATTAAGTATTTTCATTTGATTTTACTTTAGCCAGACGGACTCTGATATAACATCTACAAATAATTTGGCAATTTCTTTCCCTTCACAATTAAGAAAACACTCTGCCCTTAGCAAAATCTTTTTTTCCTTTGGCATTGACTTGAAGCTGACATCTTCTAATTTGAAGTGTGGGAATTTTTCTATTCAAAAGCAAACTGTGCAAAGGCTATATTCTCTTTTTGGAAACAAAGAGGATTTTGCATGTTCATGTCTATGATGAGGCTGTATGAGGCTCTTGGTTTTTGGAGGATCTGTCCTGTAGCCTGATAAGTATGAAGGGTGTCCATGTGGGCCAGCCTCTGACCTCTTTCAGCTTTAAGAGATGAGGCTCAGATCTTGGGAACTGTATTTCTGGAAAGTTATTTGCTAGGATTCTCAAGAAACTAGAGGTGAAAGGATGAAAGGAAGAAAATGACTGTATTTCAATTTCTCACCCTATTTCTAGCTATCAGTTCTAAATGGAACACTAAAGTTTTAGAATATAGTGAAACAAGAAGTACATCATAAATAATGTTTTCTAAATCTCCTCTTCCAAATTGTAGGTTTTGTTTATACATGTGTTCATATATGTATATATTTGTATATATGTATACAGTGAATTCTTGTTACTTTTGATAGTTATGCTTTACAAAATTGGCATATACACTAAATTAATAAACACTGAACTATTGCTCCTAGGGGAAATACAGGGTTAGGTTCCCATAAGCCTATCCTTGTGATATTTTTATCAACTAATTCATAATATGAAACCTTGTTTTATGAGTTTTTCTGTTTAGTCACTTTATTTAATATATATTTGTGTATATGTGTGTATGTGTGTATACACATGTGTGGTAAAATATCACATTTGTGGGAATATGCGTGTTTCGGAGACACACATTTCTTTTTTTGTCACTCTATGAATATCTGTGAATGACTGCAAAAGTGCCCGTAGTATTGATTTTGCAGTTAAAATACATTTTAGTGAGTGAATTAGCAAATACAGAATCTGGGAATAATGTGGATTGACTGTATATACATATACCCAGATTTGCATATCTGCTTTTTTGCTATTGTATCCAATTTTTTTTATGTGTAGCGGTGGGAAAATCTCTTTGTTTTGACATCTTCTTTGGATAATTTTCTAAGAGTAATAACGATTGCTGTAAACACATATTCTGAAGGAAAGCTTTTATCTTTTCTTGGAAACTGGTATTTTGCTCTTTTTAATCAAAGTAAAAAGTTTCAAATGCTCAGTGAAAGGATAGCCAGAAAGTATCAGTTCTCATCAACAAATGCACAAAGGATTCTAGAGTTTAGATTTTTTTCCTTCATAACTTGGGAGAGAAATTCAAAATCTCAAAATCTCAAGTAGATTTTCCAGCAGAAAATAGGAGCTTATTTTTGAATCCCTACCCAGACACATTGGAAGATAATACAACTGAAGACAATTTGCTTTTTAAATTAGTGGTGATTTTTCCTCTTGAAATACAAGCATGAGTTCATCCTCTATAAATCAATAAAAGCTTGAGTTTTTTATGTTTTGTAAAAAGGAAATTGCATCATAATAGTAGTCTTGAGATAAATAAGAACTGTTCATTCCCTAATGTCAGCATTTAAACCACAAATTGAATACTAAGACCTCAAATTGTTATTTTCATAGAATTTTTAAGTTAGAAAAAACATTCACAGTGATCTAAACCAAAATAAATAAAAATAAATCCTGAAAATTATATTCGATTGTTTTTTATCAGGACAACACATGGAAAAAATCTAAAGAAGAAAAAGGTTGATAGAAAAATGTAATTTTGACTTGTAAATTTGTAAATTAGAGCCATCAAAAAACCCAATAGCAAAATATAATCCACATTAGCTGCAGCATAACTTTGTAGGACCACCGTAGTAGAAGGCTTGTACCTGAAGCACTGTGTGCTAGAAAGAACACTAGCGTGATTCTTAGGAGGGTGGGATTCCAGGTCCACCCCAGCTGCATTTAGCTCTCCAGTTTTGCGCACTTGGGTTGAACGTTCTCAACCACAAAATATGAAGTTCGAATTATGTAATCTTTAATGTTTCTCTCATTGCTAAAATTTGCTGAGGCTCCAGCACAAGACATCTACGTGAGGCGTTCGTTTAGTTGAATTTCAGAACATAGTTCAAGAGTTTACTGTAAACAAAAAGGAGTCATAGAGTAATCCCTAAAGAAACAATGGTGAATCTGACAATCACATAATTTATCATAAAACCTGGGTATCTTTGGAGTGAAATGTGATGCTATAATAATAAAAACTATATAAACTTTTGAGATCTATATTACTTTACTAACAAATTACTTTTATTATACTGGTGAACATATAAAATAGTTCTCATCAAAAACTATATTCAAAAACAAAATGTTTGAAAGTAAAATTTTATTTATGAAGGCAATATAAGCATTCTTTGTATTGCTTAATTTTAGAGATAACAAAATATTATTGGTTCATATTTAGAATTTTAATCAGTGTTTCATGTGATGATTTTTTAATTTCTCTTTTAAAATGTTTTTTTAATTTTTAGATTGACATGATACTTGCACATACATATGGAATACATAGTAATGTTTTGATACATATACTATATAGTGATCAGATCAGTATAATTAGCATATCCATCACCTCCAACACTTTTCTTTAGCAATAATACTAGTTTCAAACAGCTAGAAGGAAGATAGTGAATGTTCTCAACACTCAATGTTCTCAATGTGTTGAGAACATTCACTATCTTCCTTCTAGCTGTTTGAAACTATGTATTATTGTTAACTGTAGTCATCCTACATTTATACCTAGTGGTATAAAACAGTAGAACTTATTCCTCTTATCTAGCGGTAATTTTGTAGCCTTTAAAAAATCTTTCCCTATCCTCCTTCTCCCATCCTTCCCAGCCTCTAATATCCTCTGTTTCACTTTTTACTTCTACAAGAGAAAACTTTTTCAGCTTCCACACCTGAGTGAGAACATGTGGTGTTTAATTTTCTGTTCTTAGCCTATTTCACTTAACATAATGTCCTCCAGTTCCAACCATGTTGCTGCAAATGACAGAATTTCATTCCTTTTTATGGCTGAGTAGTATTCCATGGTGTACATATACCACATTTTCCTTTTCCATTCATCTGTGGTTGGACAACTAGGTTGATTACATATCTTGGCTATTGTGAATGGTGCTGCCATAAACATGTGGGTATCGATGTGTTTGATTTACAGGTCCTCTTTAGTTTGGAAAAAAGCCCAGTAGTGGAATTGCTGGATCATATGGTAGTTCTAAGTGTAGTTTGCTAAGAAACCACAATAGTGTTCTCCATACTGGTTATACTATTTTACATTCCCACCAACAGTGTATAAGAGCTCTATTTTCTCCATATTCTCACCATCATTTGTTATATTTTATCTTTCTGATAATCTTTATCCTAACTGAAGAGAAATGATAGCTCCGTGTGGTTTTAATTTGCATTTCCTTGATAATTCGTGATGCTGAGCTTTTTAAAAATGTATTTTTTGACTATTTTAATGTCTTATTTTGATAAACATCTGTTTATATTATTTGTCCATTTTATAATTGATTTTTTTTTGCTGTTGAAAAGTTTCAATTCCTTGTATATGTGAATATTAATCCTCTGTCAGATGAACAGTTTGCATATATTTTCTCCCATTCTGTAGGCATAAGAAACTGTCCTAATTTCCTGCATATACAATTTCTACATCAACCTTATAAGGATATAATTCTGTAATGTGTTTAATTTGTTTTGCCTATGATTATCGTCAAGAATCACACACAGTTTCAGGTTTTATATTTACATTTTAATTTATTTGGATTTGATCTTTATGTTTGGTATAAAATAAGAGTCCAGGCCAGGTACGGTGGTTCACGCCCATAATTCCAGCACTTTGGGAGGCTGAGGCAGGCAGATTACCTGAGGTTGGGAGTTCGAGACCAGTCTGACCAACATGGAGAAACACTGCCTCTACTAAAAATACAAAATTAGCCAAGCGTGGTGGCACATGCTTATAATTCCAGCTATTTGGGAGGCTGAGGCAGGAGAATTGCTTGAGCCCAGGAGGCGGAGGTTGCAGTGAGCTGAGATCTCGCCATTGCACTCCAACCTGGGCAACAAGAGAAAAACTCCATCTCAAAGAAAAAAAAAGTGTCCAATTTTGTTCTTTTACATGTGAATATCAAATTTTCCCAGCACTATTTGTTGAAAAGATTATCCTTGCCCATTATCCATTCTTGGCATCCTTATTGAATATCAATTGATTGTATATGTGTGAATTTATTTCTGGGCTCCCTATTCTGTCTCATTGATCAATATGACTGGCTGTATGCCAGCAACACAACTGTGTTGATAGCTAAGCTTCGTAATATATTTTGAAATCCGAAAGTGTGATGCCCGCAACTTTGTCCTCCTTTTTCATGATTGATTTGGCTATTTGTGGTCCTTTGTATTTCCGTAAGAATTGTAGGATTGCTTTTTCTGTTTATTCAAAAATGTCTTTAACAACTATAAAATTGCAAAAAAAATATGTTTTTTGCAGTTCCATTAAAATAAGCTCAAATGAGTCTGATTGTCCTCCACTTGATAGTTTCAATTTGTGCCAAGGTCTCTCTTGTCTAGTTGTGTGAGAGAAACCCATGAAATATGCAGAGTTCTTAAAGACTACCTATGTCTACCATATTTCATTTCTCTGAAAGAAAGAAAATATTTTCTCTGCAGGTTCTAAGTTACCTGGAAAGTTCTGAGCAAATTCTTATTAAATAGAGAATATACTCATTTCAAAGGTTTTTTTTTTTTTTTTTTTTTCTGGAGATGGAGTCTTGCTCTGTCACCCAGGCTAGAGTGCTGTGGTGCAATCTTGGCTCACTGCAAGTTTTGGTTCCTGGGTTTACACCATTCTCCTGCCTCAGCCTCCCAAGAAGCTAGGACTACAGGTGCCCGCCACCATGCAGCTAATTTTTTGTATTTTTTAGTAGAGATGGGGTTCCACCATGTTAGCCAGGATGGTCTCGATCTCCTGACCTCGTGATCCACCCGCCTCAGCCTCCCAAAGTGCTGGGATTACAGGCATGAGCCACCGTGCCCGTCCTCGAAGGTTTTTAAATTGAAATTTTTAAATATTTTAGTCTAAACATTTTAACAGACACTGTTTTTGATTATTCAACAAATATTTTCAACAAAACATAGTTAAATTAGTTGGTTCTATTTATGTCCCTTTTAACTTTTGTCAAATTTAGATGCTGAAAAATTGTGAGTATACATTTATCAAGTTGAATATAGAAACTGTATTAAAAAGATTCTTCTCTTATGCCAATATGCTACAAGGAGAAATAGTAAAATTTCAAAATTAAATTTCATGCACTTTTGAGTTGATGTCATTTAATTGATACAATTTCTCCTGTGTTTTTATTGGATTAAATTTTGAAGTCTTTGCTATTGCAAGCTTGATTTTTGATAAATGCAATTCACTAAATGTTTAAATGGTATTTTTTGGTAGTCCATTTTTGGCATCTTGTATACCAGCTCAGCCTCAGCAGGATAAGGCACCAGGCAGAGTTGTGAGGCCCCCATGCTAGGCCCTAGCTTCTGGATGACATTTCTAGATATACCAAGGGCCAAAAGGGAACCTGGTGCCTTCACGGACCCAGTCCTTGCAGGATTTATCACCTGTTGACTAAAAAGACCTTTGGCCCTGATTAACCAGAAGTGATGCCCAGATAGGATGCCATGGGCCTTGGGCTCTGAGACATGCCAACTATAGGTGTGACCCAGCACATTCCCTGCTGTTGTGTCTATGGTGAAAGACTCCTTCTGTTTGACAAAAGTGGAAGGAAATGTAAAGGGTACCTCAGGTAACAGTTTAGCCACAGTGGGATAGGGCAACAAGCAGGCTCTTGGGGTTCCTAAGTCCAGGCCTAGTCTCTTGGAAACCATTTTGTAACTTTCCCTGGGCCAGAGCAGAGCCTACTTCCCTGAAGGGTGAGTACCAGTCCTGGCAGCGTTCAGGATAAGCTGACTGAAGAGCCTTTTGGCTTTAAGTGAATCTTGGCTGTGGACTGGCAGAAACTCCACCGTGGGTGGTGGTGGTGGGCACAGGGAGAGGCTCTTCTCCCTATGGAAAGGTTAGGGAAGAGTAGGAAGGACTTTGTCTTGTAGTCTGAGTGCCTACTGACTGCAGTAGAATGCAATATCAGACACATTTCTAGGATTTTTGACTCTGATTCCCAGCTCCCTGACATCTCTGGACCCATCTGTGGCCTGTGGGAATTTCTTGTCCTAAAGGGAAGGACACAAACCTGTCTAGTTTCAGCACCTGCTGATTGTAGAGCACTAGGGCCTTCAGTGATGATAGGAGGTAGCCAGCTAGTGTTTACAGTGAGCTATAGATGAGACCCAGTGTTCTGCTGCCTTCAGGTCTGACCCAGCACCGTCGCAGTGGTAGAGGCCACAGGGTTGCCTGCATTAGTACAAACCCAGTTCCAGGTGGCTCAGCACAGACAGAGAGACTTTGTTTGGTGGAAAGTATGGGAAAAGAACAAGAGTTTCTGCCTGGTAATCCAGAGGATTCTTCTGGATCTTATCCAAGATCACGAAGGTGGTACCTCTAGAGTCTGAAGAAAAAAAAAAAAAAAAAAAAACAATAAGAATACAACAAATACCTAACTTTTCAATGCCCAGACACTGAAAAATAACTACAAGCATCAAGATCAATCAGGAAAACGTGACTGCACCAAACAAATTAAATAAGGACCAAGGACCAATCCAGGAGAAACAAAGACATGTGATTTTTCAGAAAGAGAATTCAAAATAGCTGTTTTGAGGAAACTCAAAGACATTCAAAATAACATGGAGAAAAAAATCAGAATTAGATAATAAAGAGATTGAAATAATAAAGAAGCAGAAATTCTAATGTTGAAAAATGTAATTAACATACTAAAGGATGCATCAAAGTAATATAATAGCAGAACTGATCAAGCAGAGGAAAGAATTAGTGAGCTTGAAGACAAGCCATTTGAAAATATACAGAGGAGACAAAAGAGAAAAGAATAAAAAAATAATGAAACATACCTATGAGATCAAGAAAATAGCCTCAAAAAGGCAAATTGAATAGTTATTTGCCTTGCAGAGTAAGTAGAGAAAGTTCTCTGTTATTAGGAGACAGCAAGTTTATTCAAAGGGATAATAATAGAGAACTTCCCAAACCTAGAGAAAGATATCAACATTCAAATACAAAAAGGTTGTGGAACATGAAACAGATATAATCCAAAGAAGACTACCTTAAGGCATCTAATAATCAAACTCCCAAAGGAATAGGATAAATTAAAAATCCTAAAAGCAGAAAGAGAAAACAATAAACAAATAAATAACATTACAGGCCAGGAGAGAATGGTATGACATATTTAAAGTGCTGAAAGTCGGGGGAAAAGACCTTTTACCTTAGAATAGTGTATCCTTTGAAAATATCCTTCAAGCATGAAGGAGAAATAAAGACCTTCCCAGACAAACAAAAGATGAAGAATTTCATCAAGACCATATGTATCTGATCTAACAAAAAATGCTAAAGAGATTTCTTCAATCTGAAAGAAAAGGATGTTAATGGGCAATAAGAAATCATATAAAGGTGCAAAACTCACTGGTAACAGTAAGCACACAGAAAAAACACAGGGCGTTATAACACTGTAATTGTGGTGTGTAAACTACATATTTGTAAGTAGAAAGACTAAATAATAAACCAATCAAAAATAATAACTACAACATCTTTTCAAGACATAGACAGTACAGTAAGACATAAAGATAACAACAATTTTCAAAGTGGGGGAATGAAGTACAAAAATTAATTCAAGATGGATTAGAGACTTAAATGTTAGATCTAAAATCATAAAAACCCTAGAAGAAAACCTAGGCAATACCATTCAGGACATAGGCATGGGCAAGGACTTCATGACTAAAACACCAAAAGCAATGGCAACAAAAGCCAAAATTGACAAATGGGATCTAATTAAAGAGCTGCTGCACAGCAAAAGAAACTGCCATCAGAGTGAACAGGCAACTTACAGAATGGGAGAAAATTTTTACAATCTACCCATCTGACAAAGGGCTAATATCCAGAATCTACAAAGAACTTAAACAAATTTACAAGAAAAAATCAACCCCATCAAAAAGTGGGCAAAGGATATGAACAGACATTTCTCAAAAGAAGACATTTATGCAGCCAACAGACACATGAAAAAAATGTTCATCATCACTGGTAATCAGAGAAATGCAAATCAAAACCACAATGAGATACCATCTCACACCAGTTAGAATGGCAATCATTAAAAAGTCAGGAAATAGGTGCTGGAGAGGATGTGAAGAAATAGGAACATTTTTATACTGTTGATGGGACTGTAAATTAGTTTAACCATTGTGGAAGATAGTTTGATGATTCCTCAAGGATCTAGAATTAGAAATACCATTTAACCCAGCCATCCCATTACTGGGTATATACATAAAAGATTATAAATCATGCTACTGTAAAGACACATGCACATGTATATTTATTGCAGCACTATTCACAATAGCAAAGACTTGGAATAACCCAAATGTCCATCAATGATGGACTGGATTAAGAAAATGTGGCACATATACACCATGGAATACTATGCAGCCGTAAAAAAGGATGAGTTCATGTCCTTTTTAGGGACATGGATGAAGCTGGAAACCATCATTCTGAGCAAACTATCACAAGGACAGAAAATCAAACACCACATGTTCTCACTCATAGGTGGGAATTGAACAATGAGAACACTTGGACACAGGATAGGGAACATCACACACTGGGGCCTGTCATGGAGTGGCAGGGTGGGGGGACAGGGAGGGATAGCATTAGGGGATATACCTAATGTAAATGACGAGTTAATGGGTACAGCACACCAATATGGCACATGTATCCATATGTAACAAACCTGCACATTGTGCACATGTACACTAGAACTTAAAGTATAATAATAATAAAATAGAACCTAAGTGGTGTAGGTTGAGAATAGTTCCTGCCTCCTGTTTGAAGACTTGTCACTTGATCTTCTCAACTACACACGTTGAATAGAGTATAATAAACTCAAAAAAAAAAAAAAAAAAAGTTAAAGTGTAGGGTTTTCATTGATTTTCTTTTTCCTGTTTATTTATGGAATCAGTGTTAACTTGTTATCAGTTTAAAACACATAGAAGGAAAACACAAACAATAAAAATTAAGAAATTAAGGCATAGCACCAGAGAAAATCACCTTCACTAAGAGGTAGGCAGGAAGGAAGGAAAGAAGAAAGAGACCACAAAACAACCAGAAAAAAAAGCAATTGCAAAATGGCAGGAGTAAATTTCTGCTTATCAATAATAACATTGAATATAAATGGACCGAACTCTCTAATCAAAAGACATGGAGTGGCTGAATGAATGAAAAAACAAGGCCCATTGATCTGTTGCCTGCAAGAAACACATTCCACCTATAAAGATACACATATACCATGCCTGTAATCCCAGCACTTTGGGAGGCCAAGGCAGGCAGATCACAAGGTCAGGAGATCGAGACCATGCTGGCTAACATGGTGAAACCCCATCTCTACTAAAAATACAAAAAATTAGCTGGGTGTGATGGCGGATGCCTGTAGTCCCAGCTACTAGGAAGGCTGAGGCAGGAGAATGGCGTGAACTCAGGAGGTGGAGCTGGCAGTGAGCCAATATTGTGCCACTGCACTCTAGTCTGGGTGACAGAGTGAGACTCTATCTCGGAAAAAAAAAAAAAAAAAGGATACCCATATACATATACTGAAAGTAAAGGCATGGAAGAAGATATTACCTGCCAATGGAAACCAAAAAAAAAGTAGGAGTAGCTATATTTAGACAAAATAGATTTCAAGACAAAAACTGTAAAAGAGACAAAGAAGGACATTATATGATGATAAAGGGGTCAGTTCAGCAAGAGGATATAACGATTGTAAATACACATGCACCCAATACAGGAGCACACAATACACAAAGCAAATATTATTAGAGCTAATGAGAGAGATAGATCTCAATATGATAGTAGCTGGAGGCTTTCACACCTCACTTTTAGCATTGGAAAGATCTCCAAGACAGAAAATTAATGCAGAAACATCAGACTTAATCTTCACTGTAGACCAACCACAGATACTTACATAACATTTCATCCAAAGCCTGCAGAATACACAAACTTCTTCTGAAGCACATGGATCATTTTAAGGATAGACCGCAAGTTAGGTTACAAAACAAGTCTTAAAACATTAAAAAAAACTGAAATTTTTATCAAGAATCTTCTTTGATAATAATGAAATAAAATGAGAAATCAATAATAAAAGGAATTTTGGAAACTATACAAACACATGAAAATTAAACAACATGCTCCTGAATGACCAGTGAGTCAATGAAGAAATTAGGAAGTAGAAAAATGTCTTGAAACTAATGATAATGAAAACATGCATACCAAAACCTATGGGATACAGGAGAAATAGTACTAAGAGAGACATGTATAGCTCTAAGTGCCTAAATCAAAAAAAGAAGAAAACCATCAAATAAATAACCTAATGATGCATCTTAAGGAACTAGAAAAGCAGGAGCAAACTAAATCCAAAATTAGCAAAAGGAAAAAAAATATTAGAGCAGAAATAAATGAATTTGAAATGAAGAAAACAATATAAAAGATCAACAAAACACAAAGTTGATTTTTTGAAGCAATAAAAAATGAACAACTTTTGCCAGACTAATGAAGGAAAAAAGGGGAAGACCCACATAAAAAAATCAGAGGTGAAAAACAGGACATTACAACTGATACCTCAGAAATACAAAGGATCATTAGTGAACAGAAAAAAAATTATATGAGCAACTACACACCAATAAATAGGAAACTCTAGAGAAAATGGATAAATTTCTAGATACATGCAACCTACTAAGATTGAATCATAAAGAAATCCAGACATGAGCAGACCAATAACGAGGGACTAAATTTATAATAAAAAAGTCTCCTAACAAAGAAAAGCCTGTGATCGGATAGCTTCTATGTTGAATTTTATCAGTGGTTTCAATAATATCAGTTTAACTCAAAGTATTCCCAAGAAACAGAGGAGGAGGGAATAATTCCAGATGTTGTGATAGGCTAGTATTACCCTGATAACAAAATCAAACATAGACACATTAAAAAAAAAAAAAAAAAAAAGAAAACTACAGGTCTATGTCTCTGATGAAATTGTTGCAAAAAATCCTTAACAAAATACTAGCAAATTGAATTCAACAATACATTAGTAAGATCATTCATCAAGACCAAGTGAGATTTATCCCAGGGACACAAGGATGGTTCAACATATGCAGATCAATCAGAATAATACATCATGTCCACCAAATGAAGAACAAAAACCATACGATCATTTCAGTTGATGGTGAAAAAACATTTGATAGAATTAAACATCCCTTCGTGATAAAAATCTTCAGAAAACTGGATTTAGAAAGAACATACCTCAACAAAATAAACACCATATATAACATACATACAGCTAGCATCATATTGAATAGGGAAAAAGTGAAAGCCTTTCCTGTAAGATTTGGAACATGACAAGAATGTCCACTTTCACAACTGATAGCCAATATTTTTTGAGTCCTAGCTAGAGCAATCAGAGAAAAGAAAGAAAGAGCATGAAAGTTAGAAAGGAAGATATTAAATTATCCCTGTTTGCAGACATGCTCTTACATTTGGAAAAACCTAAAGACTGAACCAAAAAAACATAAGTGATAATAAATAAATTCAGTAAAGTCATAAGATACAAAATCAACATATAAAAATCAGCAGCATTTTAATATGCCAACAGTGAACAATCTGAAAAAGATATCGAGAAAGTAATCCCATTTACAATAGCCACAAATGAAATGAAATACCTAGGAATTCACTTAACCAAAGAAGTGAATGATTTCTACATTAAAAACAATAAAACTTTGACAAAAGAAATTGAAGAATAAATAAAAAATGGAAAGATATTCCATGTTCATAGATTGAAAGAATCAAAATTGTTAAAATGTCTATACTACCAAAGCAGTCTAAAGATTCAATGCAATCCCTGTCAAAATATAAATGACATTCTTAACAGAAATAGAAAAAAAATCCAAAAATTTATATGGAGTCACGAAAGACCCAGAATAACCAATGCTATCCTGAGCAAAGAGAATGAAACTGGAGGAATCCCATTACCTGACTTCAAATTATACCACAGAGCTTTAATAACCAAAACAGCATGGTACTGGCATAAAAACAGACCGATAGACAAAAGGAACAGAATAGAGAACCCAGAAACAAATCCACACACCTACAGTGAATTCATTTTTGACAAACTTACCAAGAACATACATTGGGGAAAAAACATCCTCTTCATTAAACCATGCTCGGAAAACTGGATATCCATATGCAGAATAATGAAATAATACCCTTGTCCTCCTCATATACAAAAATAAAATCCAAATTTGTTATTAAAATTACTACAAGAAAACATTGGAGAAATTCTCCAGGACATTCACTGGGGCAAAAATTCCCTGAGCAATATCCTACAAGTGCAGGCAATGGAAACAAAAATGGACTAATGGAATCATATCAACTTAAAAATATTTTGCACAGTGATGGAAACAGTTAACAAAGTTAAGAGACAACTCACAGGATGGGAGAAAATATTTGCAAACTACCCATCTGTCAAGGGACTAATAACCAGAATATATAAGGAGCTCAAACAACTCTATAGGAAAACAATTGATAATTCAGTAAAATAATGGGAAGAAAATTTGAAGAAATGTCTCCAAAGAAGACATACAAATGGCAAACAGGCATATGAAAAGGATCTCATCATCATCTACCATCAGAGGAATGCAATGATATATCATTTCACCTCAGTTACAATGGCTTTTATCCAAAGACAGACAATAACAAATGCTGGTGAGGATGTGGAGAAAAGGGGACCCTCATACACTGTTGGTGGGAATGTAAATTAGTACAGATACTATGGAGAACAGTTTTGAGGTTCCTCAAAAAAGTGAAAATAGAACTACCACATGATCCAGCAATTCCACTGCTGGGTGTATACCACAAAGAAGAGAAATCGGTATGTTGAAGAGATATCATCACTCTCATGTTTGTTGCACCACTGTTCACAACAGCCAAGATATGGAAGCAACCTAAGTGTCCATCAACAGATGAATAAATAAAGAAAATGTTGTACTTATACACAATAATGTACTATTTAGCCATAAAAAAGAATGAGATCCTGTTAGTTGCAGCAACGTGGATGGAACTGGAAGTAATTATATTCAGTGAAATAAACTAGGCACAGAAGAGAGACATCACATATTCTCACATATTTGTGGCATGCAAAAATCAAAACACTTGAACTCATGGAGATAGAGAATAGAAGAATGATTTCCAGAGGTTAAGAAGGGTAGTAGGAGGTGATGGGGAAGTGGGGATAGCTAATGGGTACAAAAAATATAGTTAGAAAGATGAATAAGGTCTAGTATTTTATAGTACAGCAGAGTGACTATAGTCAAAATAATTTACATGAACATTTTAAAATAAATATGAGAGTATAATTGAGTTACTTGTAACATAAAGAATAAATGCTTGAGGGGATGGATAGCCTATTTTCCATGATGCAATTATTCTGCATTGCATGCCTGCATCAGAATATCTCATGTATTCCATTAATATATACACCTACTGTGCACATACAAAAAGCACAGACAAATTTTAAAAAAAAAGGAAACTTAAAGTTAATAAATTGAATTAAATTTCTACAAAACATAAAATTATAAAAAAATACCATATAGTTAGCACACTGGGCAAGGCCAAAATTAATCAGACCTGGATCTTATCTTCAAGGATCTTACAACTTGGAAGGAAAGATTAAACGTGTTTTATATTTACATACAAGCATGTACACAATTCTGGGCTGGTTCATTGATTTTCTTTTTATCACTGCTCCTGACATCATTCTTTGTGATAACTACCTTGTTTGTTATATACCTAATATCCTGGTTTCTCCATACTTGATGACTTCTGCAATATTTTTTCCCAACTCCCTCAGCCTCTCACTCTCATGGTTTATATATAACTCTAAATTATATTTTATATAATTTATATACTTTATATAACTCTAAATTAATAATGACTATCTAAACTCCAAAATCTCAATTTTAGGAATCCAAGTGTCCAGCCACCACCTCCTATTCATTCGGCTTACTTATTCTAGTACTTATGCAGCCATAATTCTTCAACCTCTTTGGTAACCCCACCCCTTTTGACTCTCATTTTGACTACTCAGAATTCCCTTTATAGTTCAATTTCCTCCTTACAGACATTAAAATCTATGATTCCATGATGCGTCACTATAATCACTTTCCTTTACAAACTCCTTTTCCTTTCTTTAATACAATTAATTCCAAAAAGTCCCAGCCTTAGACTCACCTCATTGGAAAAAATAAGTCTTCTTAATAGTCGCACAATAAATAATGACCATAAATTTCAGATGGTATCCAAACAGTGGCTAAAAATCCTCCTGCATTTTTCTATGAACTTTCCTCTACATCCCAAGAAATGTATTCTGTACCTTCAATTCATATCACCCCCAGCTCTGACATATGACCTCAGACAGTACAAGTTGTAAACACACAGACCCATGTCATCATCTTATTAGACTGACCTTCATCTATGCTAGGATACTTTGCTTCACCTCGTTTTCAGATAAAAAGAGTCAATGACCCTACCTGTAGTCAAATAAACTCCCTACTTTTGTGTACTCAGAAACTTCACTTATGTAAATTTCTTATCATCTCCCTCTCCCTCTGTTGTCTCTCTGTCTCTCCCTCTCTCTCTCTCTCTGTGTTTCTCTCCCTTTCTCCCTCATTTCCCAACTTCAATTTCTCCCTATACTGAAGTTCCTAATGGCATATACAAATTCACTAATATCTTTTGTCTGAGACAAAAAACACACCTAATTTCAAATCCTTCTACCATCTTTCTACACTTAATAGAAAGAAAAGACTTAACAAAAAGATAGCTTATGCATTTGCTTCCCTTGCTTCTCTCTCTATTCTTTATTTTACTATAATCAGAGTTTCTTCACCAAAGGATCTACAAATTTACCCATTTTCAAGATAACCAATAGCTTCTTTCTAAGTTCACTGGTTGTGCTCTGCCCTCTTCCTACTTGATTGTTCAACAACAGTTGACACAACTAAGCAACCTCTCCACTTTCACATTTCACTCCCTATACAACCCTGGGTAAATTATTTAACTTTCGTGTTCCTCAGCATATTCACTTACAAAATAAAAGAAAGACTGCTTGCTTACTCAAGTGTTATGAGAATTAAATGCGATGATATCACTACAATGTTCTTTTGAAAACTGCTCTCCCTTCTTATATTCTTACCTCTCTAAAATCTATATTCTAAAAAGTAGCAGAGGTAAGAGATGAATGACAAAAGGTGATTCTGACTTGATATATAGGTATCTTTTATAGACATACCCAATATATGTCTACATGCCTAATGTATGTCTACAAAAGATATCTACATATCAGATCAGAATCACATTTTGTCATTAATGTGTACACATTCTGGGGCAGACTAAAATATCTGGCCCTATTCCAGACTATGGTGTCCTTTGTTCATCCTGGTTCTACCATAATGGTATTTTTCTGTTGGGCAATATTCCCGTTACCTTTTGCTGCATAATAAGCTTCTCCAAAACTTAGTGGCTTAAAACAACAATTTATCTCAAGTTTGTGAGTTAAGAAAGAATTCTGGTAGAGCTTGGCTGGGTGACTGTCCTGCTGTTCGTGGTATATTCAACCAGCTGCCAGACTGGAGGTTCCAAAATAGCTTCACTCATGTGTCTGGAGCCCTAGATGGGCTAACAGAAAAGCTGTACTCAGTGTGGCCTCTCTCTGTTTCCCCCTCCTTATAGTCTCAGGCTTTCTCCATGTGGTTTTTCTAGGAAAGTTAAGGAATGTTCTGTGTCCTCTAAGGGATCTAAAGAATCCAGCAAACTCTGCCAGTCCTTTAAGGAATTAGCCCAGAACTGTCACAGCCTCACTTCTAACACATTCTATTGGTCAAAGAAGTTGCAAGCCAGCCCAAATTCAAGGTAAGGGCAAATAGACACTATCTCATGATAACTGTCAAGAATTTGCCACCTTCTTTGATGCACTATAAGACGACTCCAATATCATTTTTGCTGTGTACCTGACACCCTTGTTTCTGCCTTTAGGAATTCTGCCCACAAATCTTTCCATGGCTGACTCCTTCAACTCTCAGCTCAGTTATCACTTCCTCATTTGATAAAAGCTTTTGTTACTACCTTATCGAAATATATTTCCTACTACCATCACTATGTACTCCATCAGCTCTTTTATTTTCTTCTGTCATTACCTTACTTATGATCTACTGCCTTCCACTGCAATGTCAACTTCATAAGCACAGAAACTGTCTTTCTTGTCAACTCTGGTTTTAGAACCCAGAATGATGCTTGACACATAAAATTTGTTCAATAAATGTTTTCCGAAAGACTAAGTCAATTATATACCGTTCATTCATAAATGTATAAAGAAAAATTATAACTACTATAATGTAAGTTTTGATATTATCTGCACTTACATTTTCTCTAAATCTATACTGTTTTGATTAGAGATAAAAGTGACTTATCAGGTGAAAAGGTAGGGTTTTTACAGTTACATAATGGTACATTTTTCTTTGTCACAATTTTGAGATGAATCTATTTGAATGGCACTTTTACCTAGAATTACTTCTTGTTTGGGGGAAGAGGGACATCTCTGGAAAAAATTATACAAATTTTTACTCTGTTTCTAGAAATAACATTATAGATTTCAAACTAACTTAACATGAATGTTAAAAATAACCTATACCTACTGTTTTTCAAATTTCTTCTTGTGTTAAAGAAAACTTAGATTCAGTAAAGAAACCATGACTTTTGGTACAATAAGTAGTTCTTTAAAAATAGTATGAATTAAATGAAAGAGATTGAAAATATGGCTTCATGTGTTTTTCAATATAAACAAGCATGTGATGTTCTCTGAAAAAATAAGCTTAGAGTTTATCGAACCCAAAATGTGTGGAACATTTAGTCCAACATGCATCTGATTTCACCTTTCCCATACTACATCCAAGATAATCAAGATTTTCTAAACTACCAAGTAACAATTTTGAGAATAAAAGAGGAATATGTTTTTAAGTTCAAGATCAAACACTGGTAAACATAGAGATAAATTGTTTTTTACTTTGTGACATAGCCAAAGTCATGGCAAAATACTAACCTTTAAAAGTTTGTTAAATAAATGGATTCAGGATAGTTTTTCTTCTTTTTATGGTCCTCTGGTGACTCTTTTGTGCCCTTTTACTCCATTTTAAGTGCTCTTAATACTCTGCCTTTCGAATGGGACTCTGACTTGCACATGGTTGAGATTCACTTCATATCAATTCAATTGAATAACTATAAAAGCACCAGACCCTTCTTAATCACATTGTTTCCTCTCATAGGTTTATGTTGGGTTATTCAAATGAGATACTGAATCAGCTTGGAGCCGTGGACACATTCACATTAATATACTTCAAATTTTGTGAATTTCCTCTGACTCACTTTTCTCTTGTCTTCATTCTACTCTTCCCTCCCTCCCCGTGTGGTTTTTCTTTTCAATTCCCTTATAACTTGTCTTTCTTCATTAATTTATCTTGATGTTTAACTTTAGATTTAATGTTAAATTATCCTTTTTGGTGAGTCTGTAAGATAGATTTGAAATATGACATAAAACATTCCAAAAAAGAGATGAGCTCATGAATGTTCATTCAAGAACATGTTAGACATATAATCAGGCAACAGCTTATTTTTGGTTTAATGAGAAAAACAACTTGGCGCTTGATTTTAAGTAAAATAAAATTTGCAGGATGACATCCCCATAAATGCTGTACTAGTTGGCTGAGGAAAATATAGCATGTGTTAAAACATTTCTCTTTTAAATTTCAATTGGCAACATGTTTTTGAAATTAGAAGTAAATGCACTCTATTCTTCCCTTATTAATGTGCCTAATTTTTATATAATTATTGAAATGAAGAATGGTCACTTCAAGTGAAATCATAAGATCTAAAGGATCATTAAAATGGTGCAATATTCTTACATTCTGGGAAAGGGGAAAGAGAGCTAATATTTTTGAGTGCATACTATAGGGCATCCCTGAACTAGACACTTTCTAATACTGTAATAATATTATTTGTTTTTTTACAATACCATTGTAATTGGTAGTCCATATAAAGAGATACCAAGTAACTTGCCTAAACCCTAGAAGTAACAAATGGCCAAGGGAAGATTTAAGCTTCAGTCTCCCTAGTTCCAAAACCAGACATTTTCCTATGAAAAAAGTTATCTCCTATATTTCGTAAACAATGAAGTCTTTTATTAGTATGTGCTTGACATACACAATGATTTGTCAGAACAAGTAATGGCAAAAATGCAGATGAATTATATTAAAAAATGAATGACAGAGATTATTGTAATGAAGATATGACAATATTCTTGAAAGTTAATTCTATAATGTTCAGAAATTAATGCAAAATTTATAATGGTATTGAAAAAACTGTCAGAAATGCTAGTAAATTGCAGTGGAAAAATCAGTTTATATGTAATAGCATTTATCAACAAACACATTCTTTTCTAAACTGAATGAAATTATTTCCCTTAGTACAGAAAAGTGACATATCTCATGCCTAAGTAGCATTTACTAAATGAAGAATTTAAGCAAGATGATTAAGCAAAGGGTAGGATTCTGCAGTGGCTACTGATGCTAGATCATTTACACAAAAGAGTTCTCAAGGCAGAGCCAGTTCCAAATGATGGGTCAGCTGGGTATTGGACAGGCTTTTCTGTTCTTGAGTTAATTTATATAATGTAATTGATGTCTTAGTTGGAAGCCAAGATTATTGCCAAGATAGAACAAAGAATCTTGGTCTCTTCCAAACTAATTTTAAAACAGGATTGTACCTTTCTCAGTGGACTAAGGATTGGGAACTTTGTTTCTATGCTAGCTTTGTAACTACCTTTACATATAAACCTAAATACTCACATCTTGCTTGTGTCTCAGTGTCTTCATCTCTAAAATGAGCATATTTCTCTGAGGAATGTCTTTTTAATCTTTAAAAGTGCTGAACTAGAATTTCTGAGGGGATAATTTGAGATACGTGCTTGATGATAAAAAAAAATAAGGGAATTAGGCGAGAAAGGGAGAAGAGGAATAAGAAGAGGGATAGGAAGAGGGAGGGAGAGAGCTAATGCATGAGTTACAGGAGAGAGTTATCTATGGAAATAGAGATTTCTCTATCAAAACAAGGATTTACACATTGCACTGAAATGCCATCTTTCTATGAATTTAGAATATTTTGCTGTTTTTAGCAGCTACCATCAGAATAGAAAACAATTGGATAAGATGGCTTAAAATGTATGAAAAATATAGCAGCTACCATCAGAATAGAAAACAATTGGATAAGATGGCTTAAAATGTATGAAAAACATAGCAGAGCAAGAGGTAGGTAATGCAGAGATCAATTTTAGAAATAATATATAGGATTAATTAAAACTCTATCACTCTTCAACTCAGTTTCACAGACAAGTGTAGGGGGACCCTCATTCTTCTTGTTCTCCATCACAATCAGGCTGAACCTTGACAGAGAGAGCTACCTAAAGCTAGTTTCAACAAGATGAGTGCAACCTGGGCCTTGAAGGGTACTCTAAGAGAACAATGGCATGAAGTACTTGGGGCATCAGAACCAGAAATTACTTGAACCTAATTTTCAGGTGTCCAAGAGGCCAATGTATTATAACATGAGGATTACAAGAAATGGAAAAAGTGAAATATACTGCATAATTTTGGATGGACTTCAAGCATGTGATGGATGAATGGAGAAGGGCAGCCAAGGAGTTGTTAAGTGATGACTGGAGCTAGAGCCAGAGTCTTAGAAGGCCACAAGTAAAAACATTAGCAGATTTTGGAAGGATTAAATAAGTTACAATGAAAGGATAACTCTGGTGGTAAGATTTCACTGGTAAATAATGATAAACTGGCTACTCAATTTCCAAATGTCTCAATGAAGAGTGAAGAGAATACAGTATCTGGACACTTTTTATTGTTATTATTATTAATTTGTTTTTAGTGTTGTAATTTTGTAATTCAGAGACCTGATGAGTTGTATTATAAGGATCATTTTTCTTGGCTCTCCTTTGTCTACTAAGTTAAAATGAACTTCTTAGCATGCAAATATCAGCATCAATATCCATGATCTGGCTGACTCTGACCTCCCTTCTTGATGCTCTGCCTAACTACCACCTCATCCATTCTCCATTGTCTTCTGCAATACTTACCTAGTGGCTGTTCACTGGAAAAGTCCTGCTTTGTCCACCTCTGTACCCTTCCTTGCTCATAGAATTTCCTTCATTTTCCATATCTTCCTGTTTCTTTCTATCTAAATCCTACTCAGAGTGTGAAATCTCTTGCATGAACTTTTCCTTGATTCTTTCAAAATAAATTGTTTTACCCGCTTTGATGGATTGCAAGAATTTGCCTTCTGATTACAGCGTTTCTCATTATAGAAATGATCCAAGCATATTTCCTACTAGCTGGCTTGTTCAGCTGTCAGTTTCTCCCAGTGGGCTGTGCTTTACTTAAGGCATGAATTGTCTTGTTTATCTCCATCCTCAAATGCGTACGTGTATGTCTAAGTTTTACTTTAATTGATGTGGAAGACTTTTGGTTTAGGAGATGACAGTTTAAATTGGACGATCAAGAAGCAATGGTTACTATTATGGCTTTGATTTGCCATGCTGTAATCTCAGCATGTGGGAAAATATTGAGCATTCATAGTAATATCAATGTTTCCAATGCCTTAGAAGACAGAATGAGGCACATGTATGTGTATAATTTAAAAATTTTATCTCAGCCATTTTCTTGGGGTTTTTTTTTTTTTGGGCTATAAAAATGCTTGTTTAAAGCATGAAATGAGCTGAACAATAGAGATTGACAGGGTATTATTTCTGTGCCCACTTCCACCCTGACTTTGAGAATTTAGATAAGTTATTAATACTTTTGTGATTCAGTTTCCTCAATTATCTAATAAAGGTATTGTTGCCGTGTTGATTTCCAAGTTGCAGCTCAGCTTTGTAACTTCATGATTGGATTATATTCCATACTAATGTAAGTAACAACTTAAGATTTATTTTCAGCATTTTGGTTTGTATATCAGATGTGTATTCATGTCTAACAGGCATCTCTGATTAGAAGGGTTTGGTGAGGAAGAGTAATGATCTGGATACTTGGAGGCTGACAACCAGTTCTCTCCAACCCTCCATGGTCATTGAAAGAACAGAAGTGATTCAGTGGCCCTCAAGGCACTGATCAAAAGAAACCTTGAGAGTGCCAAACTGGGTAAGGAAAAATACTCTTGGCTGGAATTCAGGGAAGTCGAATCGCTCCATATCTTATTCAGCTGAGGCTGCTATAACAAAATACCTTTGGCTAGGTGGCTTGAAAAACAAACATTTTTTTCCCTTGTAATTCTGGCAACCAGAGGTCCAAGGTACTGGCAGATTTGATTCCTAAGGAAGGCTTTCCTCTTCACTTGGCTGCCTTCTTGCTGTGTCTTTCACAAGGTGGAGAGAGACAGGGAGAGGGAAAAAAAAAAAAGAAAAGAGAGGCAAAGTATGCTCTGGTCTTTCTTTTCTTTCTTTTTTTTTAAAAATTATACTTTAAGTTCTAGGGTACATGTGCACAACGTGCAGGTTTGTTACATAGGTATACATGTGCCATGTTTGTTTGCTGCACCCATCAACTCGTCATTTACATTAGATATTTCTCCTAATGTTATCCCTCCACCAGTCCTCCACTCCCTAACTGGCCCCAGTGTGTGATGTTCCCTGCCCTGTGTCCATGTGTTCTCATTGTTCAACTCCCACTTATAAGTGAGAAGATGTGGTGTTTGGTTTTCTGTTCTTTTGTTAGTTTGCTCAGAATGATGGCTTCTAGCTTCATCCATGTCCCTACAAAGGACATGAATTCATCTTTTTTATGGCTGCATAGTATTCCATGGTGTATATGTGCTACATTTTCTTTATCCAGTCTATCATTGAGGAATATTTGGGTTGGTTTCAAGTCTTTGCTATTGTGAAAAGTGCTGCAATAAACATATGTGTGCATGTGTCTTTACAGTAGGATGATTTATAATCCTTTGGGTAGATACCCAGTAATAGGATGGCTGGATCAAATGATATTTCTGGTTCTAGATCCTTGAGGAATTGCCACACTGTTTTCCATAATGGTTGAACTAATTTACACTCCCACTAACCATGTAAAAGCGTTCCCATCTTTCCACATCCTCACCAGCATGTGTTGTTTCCTGACCTTATAATGATCACCATTCTAACTGGTGTGAGATGGTATCTCATTGTGGTTTTGATTTGCATTTCTCTGATGATCAGTGATGTTGAGCATTTTTTACATATGTCTATTGGCTGCATAACTGTCTTCTTTTGAGAAGTGTCTGTTCATATCCTTTGCCCACTTTTGGATGGGGTTGTTTGTTTCTTCTAAATTTGTTTAAGTTCTTTGTAGATTCTGGATAATGGCCCTTTGTCAGGTGGGTAGATTGCAAAAATTTTCTCCCATTCTGTAGGTGCCTGTTCACTCTGATGATAATTTCTTTTGCTGTGCAGAAGCTCTTTAGTTCAACTAGATCCCATTTGTCAATTTTGGTTTTTGTTGCTATTGCTTTTGGTGTTTTAGTCGTGAAGTCTTTGCCCATGCCTATGTCCTGAATGGTATTGCCTAGGTTTTCTTCTAGGGTTTTTATGGCGTTAGGTCTTCCATTTAAGTCTTTAATCCATGTTGAATTAATTTTTGTGTATGGTGTAAGGAAGGGATCCAGTTTTCGCTTTCTAGAAATGGCTAGCTAGTTTTGCCAGCACCATTTGTTAAATGGTCTTTCTCTTCTTATAAGGACATTAATCCCATCTGGGGAAGCCCACCCTCAAGACCTCATCTAAACCTAATAACTTCTCAAAGTCGCATCTTCAAATATCATCACAATTAGTGTTAGGGCTTCAGCATGTGAATTTTGAGGAGACATATACATTCAGTTCACAACATCTATAATTACTTACTTTGGATGAGTGTGATAGTCCCAGGGATAGGGGCTGTAATTAAGATAAATGAAAATCAGACCAGTAAAGAAGTTTCCTGGGAGGCCAAGAGCCCAGGGTAGAGGGCTGTTTCTTTCACACAGACTGCAGTAGTGATGGTTGTAGCAGGTAGATTGTCTAACAGGGCCAGCCCTTGATCATAATGGGATTAGTTGTCTGAGGTCAGTGACGAGCTAATCAACAGGCCAAACTGCAATTCCTAGACTTCTCATTTACCTTTTCCCATTTTGAGCCAGAAAGAGACAAGAAAGAGGCTCAAACCCCCAAAATGGTTGCAGCATCAGCTTGCCTCCTCCAACAAGAGGAAAATCAAATTGTTTTTGATCAATATTTTAATCATCTTATTTGATTTTCCCTGGCACATCTTTTCTGGTAGCATTTAGAGACAATTAATAATAAAATCTCATAGAGATGATTTTAAGGATGCCTCCGGCTCTAATTCCCTGTATCTTTAAGTACAAATTTAATTTAAGAAGAGTGAAAAGTGCATAGGTGAACTTCTGCTAGCATAATACATATACTACAGCTATGAAATTTTGTCTTTAAAATTTTGGCAGGGTAATGAAGGTGAATTGAAGTTAAGGCTGTATGCAAGAGAGGAACTTTGTATACACTACACTCTGAGAGCTGATAGTATTTTACTTTTATATTTAGAAAAATATACTTATGTGAAAATTACTTTTTTTTGGGGGGGGGGGGGATGCAGTCTTACTCTGTTGCCCAGGCTGGAGCACAGTGGCATGATCTTGACTCACTGTAACATCTGCCTTCCAAGTTCAAGTGATTCTCCTGCCTCAGCCTCCCCAGTAGCTAGGATTACAGACGTGTGACACCACACCTGGCTAATTTTTGTATTTTTAGTAGAGACAGAGTTTCACTGTATTGGCCAGGCTTGGTCTCAAACTCCTGACCTCAAGTGATACGCCCACCTCGGCCTCCCAAAGTGCTGGGATTACAGGTGTGAGCCACTGTGCTGGCCTGACTTTTAAAAGCCTTTTTTAAAAAAGGGAAATCTCTGATTTATGTCTTGGGAATATAAAAGACTTCACTTTGGAGGACAAAATCTTGAATAATGTGCTTTGTCTATGGTGTGTATGCTTCTTAACAACAACAAGAAAACAGATTTCTAGGAGATTAAAGACCTAAGAAAAACTTACTTTTCCCCATAACAATACAGTGTCTTTGTATTTTTATTCTTGATCCCATGTTTGAGTTGATTTGTGATTTACCATTTGCTAAAGACTTTAGACGTCCTGCCTGGACACCCAGAAGTTATTTCTGTTTTCTAGAGTCAGCATATGAAATGTTATTTAAAGCCCACATTTTGCTTTTTAAATACTACCCAGTGGTTTTAGTTATACAAAGGTCAAGTTTCAGCCCAACTCCTTGGACTTCCAGGCATGGAAACAACCTAGCAAGCTCTGTTTCTGTTTCTTTCTCCCGAAACAGTTGTCTCTGCAGACAGAGGTTTGGCATCTGTCTACCCCTTCACATATAATATATTACTATGGAGTCCCTGGAAACCTGAAATGCCTCCTTGATGGAAAACATGAGACAGATGAGAATCTCTGGATGTCTACATTTGGATGTTTAATATTTCTGTATTCATAAAGTTAAAATTTAGAAGTGAAAACTTAAAGTCAGATAGTTTAGAAAGAACACAATGTACTTAAGTGGCTAGTGAATTCATTTTGAAATTTCAGCTAATATAGAAACCTGTTCTATGGTGTATTTTAAAATATGTTTCTGAATGATCAGATTTTTTTTCTGATCCTCCAAAGCCTCTTCTAGATGTAACAGTCTTATATTTTTGCCACATTAGGTCAAAACCCAATTTATTATTGCTATTTCAGCTCTCTGGTGGCAAAATACTAGCTATAAAACTCCCTGAGTCCAGATCTACTTGTGATTGAATACCCACTTCAATGTACAGTATGTTCAATATATTGTATAGCATGGTTTGGTGACCTGAGAGTAAAGCTCTGACAAAGTCATTCACATCTATGATTGAAAATAGTATTGAAAAGTATTTCTAAGGTTATATTCAATTTTTAAAGGGATAATACTGTTTTGATTTTATGTCTTTATTAAGTTTTGCTAGTTTAAATTTTATTTATATTCACAATTCTTGAGGAAAGAATTCAAAATTCTTATAAATCTTATTTTAGGGAAAAGAAAAAAATGCACAGATACATAATTTTATGTTTTCTGTTTCCTCCCTCTCCAGTAAAATTTTTATTCAAGGTTACTTGAAATATTAAAATATCTATCTTTCTGATTTTTTTTTTATTATTACTTACATTGTCACAATAAGAGTTAGGGTGGCTATTAAAATGACAGGAAGAAAAAAATCTAGTTTTAATTCTAATTTTTATGAATAAGATTTTAAATAATGCATGTAACTGGGCATAGTTGTGTGTGTCTGTGGTCTCAACTACTCAAAAGACTCAGGAAGATATCTGGAGCCCACAAGTTCGAGGCCACACTGGGCAATATAGCAAGACTCTCTTTCTTAAAAAAAAAGCATGTTTACAATATGATATATATGTGTATATATGTTTATAATATGATATATATACACATGTATATATGTATTCAGAGTTCTTGAGAAATGAATTCAAAATTCCTGTGAGTCTTATTTCAGAGAAAATAATGCACAGATATATAATTTCATGTTTTTCTGCTTTCTTCCTCTCCAGTAAAATTTTTATTTATTTACTATATATATGCATTAAATAAATAACATACTTTTATTTATATTATATATACATACTATTTTACAACAATTTGAACTCTTATTATCTATATTTCATGCCCTTAGTTTTATTATCTTATTTTTCTCTTGTCAAGTATACTACTTTAAGCTTGTGTGTATAATTGTAAACTATTTTTATTCAAAGTCTGTGTTCTCAAATTTATTTATGTATATTCAACTATTTTGTTATTTATTTACTTATTCAATTATTTTTATTTACTCATTACATTCCTTATGTTTTTGTTCTCTATTTTATTATCTAGGTTCTCTCATTTATTTTAATAAGTAACTTTTATGGCTATGGATTTGATTCTGAGAAATACTTTGCACATTATTCTTATTTTATATAAAGTTTTTTAAAAACTTGGCTCCTGCCTGTAATCCCAGCACTTTGGGAGGCCAAGGCGGGCGGATCACCTGAGGTCAGGAGTTTGAGACCAGCCTGTCCAACATGGTGAACCCCCATCTCTACTAAAAATACAAAAAAATTAGCCGGGCGTGGTGGTGGATGCTTGTAATCTCAGCTATCCTGGAGGCTGAGGCAGAAGAATCGCTTGAACCGAGAAGCGGAGGTTGCAGTGAGCTGAGGACACGCCTTTGCACTCCAGCCTGGGCGACAAGAGTGAAACTCCATCTCGACAGCAACAACAACAACAAATTTCTAAGTATCTTATGATTGCAGCATAATTTCCTATTTCCTCCAAAAGCTTTTAGGTAAAATATTCTTATTTTAAAAATTTGATTTCCATATAGTCCTTTATATTGGAATTTACTTTTTACATACTTGTTCTGTGTACTACAGCATTATTTCTACAGATATGTCTTGTATCTAAATATTTTTGTTCAATTTTATTACTATGTTATTTATAAAGGTTAATCACTGTTGTAGGCAAATTTATAAATTTTATTTAAAAAATTTCTTCCTTATTTCCCCAGAATCCTACATTACTATCTATTCCTCTTAAAATTCCTATTTTATTTTATTGTGAATTTTCTTCTTACATATTTTCACAACCTGTTCGTGTGTGTGTGTGTGTGTGTGTGTGTGTGCATGTGTACCCAAGCTAAGAGTCCTTATCTTTCTTTTCCCTTCTAAACAAAACAAACAAACAAACAAAAAACAGGATACCCATGCAGAATGTGCAGGCTTGTTACATAGGTATACGTGTGCCATGGTAGTTTGCTGCACCTACTAACCCATTCTCTATGTTCCCTACCCTCACCCACCTACCCCTCAACAGGTCCTGGTATGTGTTGTTCCCCTGTGTTCTCATTGTTCAACTCCCACTTATGAGTGAGAACATGCGGTGTTTGGTTTTCTGTCCTGTGTTAGTTTGCTGAGGATGATGCTTCCAGTTTCATCCATGTCCCTGAAAAGGACATGATCTCATTCCTTTTTACGGCACCATAGTATTCTATGGTGTATATGTACCACATTTTCTTTATTGAGTCCATTATTGATGAGCATTTGGGTTGGTTCTATGTCTTTGCTGTTGTAAATAGTGCTGCAGTAAACATACATGTGCATGTGTCTTTACAGTAGAATGATTTATATTCCTTTGGGTATATACCCAGTAATGGGATTGCTGAGTCAAATGGTATTTCTGTATTCTTGAGGAATCTCCATACTGTCTTCCACAGTGGTTGAACTAATTTACATTCCCACCAACAGTGTAAAAGCATTCCTATTTCTCCACAGCCTCACCAGCATCTATTGTTTCCTGACTTTTTAATAATCATCATTCTGATTGACATGAAATAGTATCTCATTGTGGTTTTAATTTGCATTTCTCTGATGATCAGTGATGTTGAGCTTTTCTTCATGTGTTTGTTGGTTGCATAAATGTCTTCTTTTGAGAAGTGTCTGTTCATATCCTTTGACCACTTTTTGATGGAGTTGTTTTTTTTCTTGTGAATTTGTTTAAGTTCCTTGTAAATTCTGGATATTAGACCTTTGTCAGATGGGTAGATTGCAAAAATTCCTCCTGTTCTGTGGGTTATCTGTTCGCTCTGATGGTAGTTTCTTTTGCTGTGCAGAAGCTCTTTAGATTAATTAGATCCCATTTGTCAATTTTGTCTTTTGCTACAATTGCTTTTGGTGTTTTAGTCATGAAATCTTTGTCCATGCTTACGTCCTGAATGGTACTGCCCAGGTTTTCTTCTAGGGTTTTTGCTGTTTGGGGTTTGACATTTAAGTCTTCAATCCACCTTGAGTTAATTTTTGAATAAAGTGTAAGGAAGTGGTCCAGTTTCGGTTTTCTGTATATAGCTAGCCGGTTTTCCCAGTACCATTTACTGAATAGGTGATCCTTTCCCCATTGCTATTTTTGTCAGGTTTGTTGAAGGTCAGATGGTTGTAGGGGTGTGTGTGTGTGCACATGTGTGTGTGCATGTTTGTATGTGGACCCAAGCTAAGAGTCCTTGTATTTTGGTAAGTTTTTTTTTTTTTTTTTTTTTTTTGAGATGGACTATCAACAGGCTAGAGTGCACTGGCACTATCTTGGCTTACTGCAATCTCTGCCTCCCGCGTTCAAGCTATTCTCCTGCCTCAGCCTCCTGAGGTAAGTGGGATTACAGGTGCCTGCTACCACACCCAGCTCATTTTTGTATTTTTAGAAGAGACAAGATTCCACCATGTTGACAAGACAGGTCTAGAACTCCTGACCTCAAGTGATCTGCCTGCCTTGGCTACCCCAAGTGCTGGGATTACAGGTGAAGGCCATTGCACCTGACCTTGGTAAGAAAATTAAATCATGTGTATATATTGTAGTGACAGATTTAGCAATTTTTACTTAGATCAACTCATTCACTATTTTGTACTCCCATTTTGTTTTCTGTATTTTGTATTTTTTGTCTCATGAACTAAGTTTTTTCTTTCTCTTTTAAAATTTTCCAATAGTAATGCAGGATAAATTAATGTTTTGTTTACATTCTTTCTTAATCACACAGTTTTGAAAAATGTATTGAACTAATCTTTATTATCTAATTCTTATTTCACTTATTATCTGAGGATGTTATCTTCCTTGTATTGATCATTTGTGTTTCCTGTTCTTGTTAGTATAGTCTTGTGTTTAAAATAGTTTTTAATCAAATTATTAAGTGTTGCAACTTATGCATTTCTTTACAAATTTTTTAACATTTATATAATTCTGATATTATATAGATATTATATAAATCTGATCTTATATAAATAGTTGCTGTGGCAACTATTTAGTTTTAATTCCATATTTAAGTGATTTTAATGGTCAATACAACTTTTTAAAAGTTTGATTTTTAATTGACATATAGTTGTACATATTTATGGAGGTACAAAGGGATGTTTTGACACATATAGAGAGGGTTTTAAATTCTCAATACATGTTTGAGAAATATTTTCAGCTTGGGTCCAAAGGTAGAATATTTCTTGAGTCCTTACAGATCTGATAATGGTTATCTATTTCTTCATAAGTCAAACAAACAAGATTTCAGGGTAAAATAAAAACATTCTAGGGTCATAACATTTCTACTCAAAACTCTATAGTTATTAATATATAAATTTCATTTTTAATGTAATAATTCATATTTATGAATCAGAGTTTTTAAATATCATTTTCTATTTTTCTCATCAATATTTCTTATTTACCTTGAAATAAAAATTTTAAAAATCATTGGGTTAGAAATGAAACACTGCAAAACCTATAAACCCTAATACTATGGTAAGAAATCAAATTATTCTCATACAATGTGGTGGAATTTTATATGAAAAAATTAAGACAGGTCAAAAAGGAAAAAATATATAAAACATATAAAGTAGAATTATATGCTATGTGAATACATGTAAAATATGTATATACTACCTATAATATAGTTAGATGACCTTTACTAAAAAAAATGAAAATCTGTTAATTTAGATCGAGAGGAGGGATGCATGGGGAGAAGAAAGAAGCAGATAACCAGAATTTTATTTATTTATTTGTGCAATTTCGAGTACAATAGATATTGAATCTTATATGCTAGGGTGTGTGCCATGTGCTGAGTATATGTGCTTTTCCTTGGGAAGTTAATAGAGGGAGAAACACCTGCAAGACCTTAAATAAGTGTGAAAAAAAATAAAGTCATGTCAGCAGGATAATAAAAGCCTATCAAGGTTAATATTAGATCAAAGAGGAAAGAATATGGTCAGTTTTGATCCAGCAGGTCATAGGCCTCAGGGAAACTAGGAAACGTGTCTGATTTTTACGTAGTAGTTTTATTCCTTAAGAGAAATGTTGGTCCCAATGAAGCCTAACACTTAAAAATGAAACTAGGAATTTTAAAAACTGACTTAATGCAATTCCCTGGTCAAGAGACTGGGTGACACAAGTATGGAGAACACGTTTTCTTTTTTTATTGCAAACAAATTGTACCCAAATTTCAAAACAGAGGCACAGAGGGCAGAGGTAGGACTAGTGTTTGCCATATGAAACTACAAATAAAATATTTGAAATTTCAAAAGTTTGTTTTGCAATATCTTTTCTATATTTATTTTTTATTGTAAAATTTGCCACTTATAAAACAAGATTTATTGGAACTATTGGTGAGAAGAGAAAATGTTTTAGTTAAATGTTCATCAGTGAAAAATAGCTCAACTGACTGTGAACTAGATAAGCTCACATAAATCAAAAAGTGGGGTACTGATTGACATAGTCTGTCCTCTTAAAATCATAAACAAAATGATATAAATTATGCTATAATAATTTAAAATTTGAATCATTCTTTTTGTTTTCATAAACATGCCCAGTTACCTAGCTCTAAATTAAACCACATGTTAGTATCTATCCCTTCACTTCATCTTCCCCACCCCAACCCTTCTATAAATGCAGGGCAGTGATTCAGTGCTTCCATGTATCATATCTTCAGTCCTGGCTGTGCATTCCCAGTACATGGGAAGCTTTGAAAACATTGGAAGCTGGCTTCCCTACCTACTTTCACTAAAAATAATTTATATATATATATATATAAAATATATATAAAATAAAGCTGTTCCAGGACACAATGGTATTTAAAAACAAACAAACAAACAAACAAGAAAAAAGCCTTCCTATGAGGCTGTAATGTAGAGGCACTGACTACTGAGAATCACTAACATTTAGGAAATCAGGAAATCAACTTTCTCCTAGAAAAAGGAAGAGGAATGACTATATTATGTAATTTTATAATTATTCTTTTTAGCACCTGGATATTGCTACTACTATTATACTACCAATTAAGATGTTAAAACTTAAAGTTAGAGACTATGAGAGAATAGTAAGTTAGAGGACATTGTTTTCTGTTTTTTTTTTTTTTTTTTTTTTCCTCAAGGAGCTTGTATTAGGAGATAAATGTGATAAAATCCTTTTATATTGTATATATTATATATGTATTAAGAAAGTGGTATGCATAAAATGGGATTGTAATACAGCCATTAAACCAGTTAAAAGTGGCAAAAGTGAGGTCGAATGAATGCTACAGAAATAAAAGGGGGTATTTGAGTTAAACTTCGTATATAGTTTTCTAAGCATAGAAAGGAGAAGTTGGGAAGAGGGTGAGGACCAGTATTCCAGATGGGAGAGAGCAACACAAGTGTTTTACCCATTTTACTGATGAGGAAACGGAGGCTTAGACTAATTTCATGGCTTACTAAATACTGTTATTTGGCATCAGAGTTAAGACAACAACTCCCTTATTTTTAAAACATGTTTGATTTAGTGGACTTTTAAATAAACTGTGCCACTGAAGGACTGGAAACCTTCCAGGTATCAAAACTGTTTTCCCATCTTACCAACTTTTCTAGCCTTCTAAAAAATATATTTTTAGAAAATACAGTAAAAATAGATGGCATTTCACTTATATATTGATCTTGTTAAGATGACCAATTTAAAAAGTGAATTAACAATACTATTGCTATTTCTAGAAAATAGAAGCTTATGTAGGAAAGTAACTTGCAATTGGGAAGCTGCAGTTTACTTTATGTTGCTTAAAATCACACTTACACTGTACCTATACTTAAAATTTTCATACAGACAAACAGTTTTTTAAATTATCTTTTCTGCATAAACATGTCTTCTATTTATAAATAAATGTTTGAAATATTATTTGATCACCTGTACAAACTTTAGGAGAAATTGGCCAACAACTGATATTAGTGCCAGATTCTACAACACATTTATTTATAACTAATATTTTGATTTTTTTTTTAGAAATGTGTTCAGTGTTTTTTTATTCTTTGAAGAAATAAAAGTATTCATTTACTTTAAAACATAAAGAGAATTATAAAATTATCACTATCACATAACTAATTGTAGAATATTTAAGATGAAAGCTACATTCTCTGGATTGATGGATACATCGTGAAGAATGAATTTTGAAGCTATATTTTGATGGCATTTGGGTTTAAAGCTCAGATTCATCACTCTCTAACTTTGTGAACCTGGATGAACATTTAAAACTTCCATGACTGTTTCTTCACCCTTAAATAAGAATTATATATGGTTATTTTGAGGATTTAAATCTATGTCTAGCACACAGCAAACATTTAAGAAATGTTGTGGGAAGTTAGGGACTCTGAATGGAGGGACCGGCTGGAGCCACGGCAGAGGAACATAAATTGTGAAGATTTCATGGACATTTATCAGTTCCCAAAATTAATACTTTTATAATTTCTTATGATAATTTTATAATTCCTGTCTTTACAGCAGTCTCTGAACATAAATTGTGAAGATTTCGTGGACATTTATCACTTTCCTAATAATACTCTTATAATTTCTTATGTCTGTCTTTAATCTCTTAATCCCGTTATCTTCATAAGCTGAGAATGTACGTCACCTCAGGACCACTGTTGTACAAATTGATTGTAAAACATGGATGTTTGAACAATATGAAATCAGTGCACCCTGAAAACGAACAGAATAACAGCAATTTTAGGGAACAGAGGAAGACAACCGTAAGGTCTGACTGCCTGCAGGGTCGGGCAAGATAGAGCCATATTTTTGTTTTTGCAGAGAGCCTAAAATGGACTTGCAAGTAGGAGAGATATCACTAAATTCTTCTCCTAGCAAGGAATATTAAATATTAAGACCCTAGGAAAAGAATTGCATTCCTGGGGGGAGGTCTCTAAACAGCCACTCTGGGAATGTCTATGTTATGCAGTTGAGATAAGGACTGAAATACACCTTGGTCTCCTGCAATACCCTCAGGCTTACTAGGATTGGGAAATTCCAGCCTGGTAAATCTTGGTCAGAGCAGTTCTCTGCTCTCGAACCCTGTTTTCTGTTAAGATGTTTATCAAGACAATATGTGCACAGCGGGACACAGACCCTCATCAGTAATAATAATTTTGCCCTCGCCTTGTGATCTTTGCTTTGCCCTTTGTCTTGTGATCTTTATTGCCCTTTGAAGCATGTGATCTTTGTGGCCTACTCCCTGTTCATACATCTCCTCCCCTTTTAAAATCCTTAATAAAAACTTGCTGGTTTTGCAGCTCGGGGGACATCATGGACCTACCAATATGTGATGTTACCTCCAGAAGCCCAGTTGTAAAATTCCTGTCTTTGTACTCTTTCTCTTTATTTCTCAGACCATCTGACTCTTAGGGAAAATAGAAAGAACCTATGTTGAAATATTGGGGGCTGGTTCCCCTGATGAAGAAATATCAGCCATAGAAAGCCATATTTCTCTTTTGTTTTATCTTCTGAGTCTCTAGTAAAATGTTCTGGCATCGGTTTCTATGACAACTTGTGGCTGACGAGAGGAAGAGACACAGTGACAGCTTTCTCTGTGACTCAGCAAATTGGTATTAATAACCAACTGGCAACTATTTCTGGTTTGCATTATGGAAATACTGCTAATGCACCATAGTTTGAAGGTCTGCCTGCTCTGGGCATAATGTTTTGGCTAAAGTTGTAAGTTATGGTCAAGTTCGAAGATGTATTTAAAGCAATGCCTAAAAAAATGATTTAACACATGATTTCACAAATACAATAGAAAACATTAAAAATTACTGATCCATTTTATAGGATAACTGTATATCAATTACTAGAGAATTTTAAGCATAATTACAAATATCAAAACATTTAAAAAACTACATAGTGGGGTTCTAATATAAATTTATAACTCTTCCTCTGTTGAAATTGATAAAACCTGTTTCAATATAATGGTGAGTTTTGTTTTGCTTTTTAAATAACAGCAATTTCTTTTTTTTAGTTTGGATGGTTCTCTGTTATGGGTCTCACTGTATTTCCTCTACCCTGGGCTGTACTGAAGTATCTTTTTTTTTTTTTTTTTTCCGATATATTTCCCCAGCTTTATTGAGGTGTGATTGGCCAGTAGAAGTTGTATATATTTAAGGTGTACAATTTGATGTTTTGATATATGTAAACACTGTGAAATAATCACCACAGGCTGGGCACGGTGGCTCACACCTGTAATCCCAACACTTTGGGAGACTGAGGCAGATGGATCACAAGATCAAGAGTTTGAGACTGGCCTAGCCAACATAGTGAAACCCCATCTCTACTAAAAATACAAACAATTAGCTGGGCGTGGCGGCAGGCACCTGTAATCCCAGCTACTTGGGAGGTTGAGGCAGGAGACACTTGAACCCAGGAGGCAGAGGTTGTAGTGAGCCAAGATCACACCCACTGTGCTCCAGTCTGGGCAACAGTGTGAGACTCTCAAAAAATTAAATAAAAAATAAATATTAGTAATAACAATCATCATAATCAAGCTAATTAACATATCCATCATCCCACATAGTATCCATTTTCTTTTCTTCTTTTGGGTTTATTTTTATTTTTTTGTGGTGAGAACACTTAAGATCCACCCTCTTAACAAATTTCAAGTATACAACATTGTTAACTATAGTCACAGTGTTGTACATCAGCTCTCCAGAACTTATTCATACTGGATATCTGAAAGTCTGTAACATTTGACCAGCATCTCCCCATTTCCCCCTCCCTCTAGCCCCTGGAAAAATCCAGCAGAACTCTGATTCTATGAGTTTGATTATTTTAGATTTCATATATAACTGAGATCATTTAGTACAGGTATTTGCCTTTCTGTCTGGCTTATTTCACGTAGCATAATACCTGCAAAGTTCATCCTCATGTTAACTAAGTGGCAGGATTTTCTTCTTCCTTAAGGTTTAATGATAAAAAACACATTCCCTCTATAAAAAGCAAGCAGGGATGGTGTTCATGGTGGAGGTAGGAGGTGAAGTGAAAGACTGAATTGACTGTCTGCTGTTTTTCCTAGAGTTGATACCAGATATAAAGATTCAAAATTTTTCATCAAAGTAATATTTTACATTTTGATTGTAAAAGTTTATGCAAAATCAAATCAGTTACATTGATTCCCATTTTCTACAAATTAAGATAAGGGTATTTCTGGTTTTCTTTATTCCATTTATGATCTATTAAAGACATTAAGAACACAATCCTGGGAGGGCGGAGCAAGATGGCCAAATAGGAACAGCTCCAGTCTCCAGCTCCCAGCGGAAGTGACACAGAAGACCGGTGATTTCTGCATTTTCAACTGAAGTACTGGGTTCATCTAACTAGGGAGTGCTGGACAATCAGTGCTGGTCAGCTGCTGCAGCCCGAACAGCAAAAGCTGAAGCAGGGCGAGGCATCGCCTCACCTGGGAAGTGCAAGGGGGAAGGGAATCCCTTTTCCTAGCCAGGGGAACTAGGACACACAACACCTGGAAAATTGGGTAACTCCCACACCAATACTGTGCTTTACAAAGGGTCTTAGCAAACGGGCACAGCAGGAGATTATATCCCACACCTGGCCGGGAGGGTCCCACACCCACAGAACCTCCCTCATTGCTAGCACAGCAGTCTGTGATCTAACGGCAAGGCAGCAGCGAGGCTGGGGGAGGGGCGCCCCCCATTGCTGAGGCTTAAGTAGGTAAACAAAGCTGGGAAGCTCAAACTGGGTGGAGCTCACAGCAGCTCAAGGAGGCCTGCCTGTCTCTGTAGACTCCACCTCTGGGGACAGGGCACAGCTAAACAACAACAACAACAACAACAAAAAGCAGCTGAAATGTCTGCAGACGCAAATGACTCTGTCTGACAGTTTTGAAGAGAGCAGTGGATCTCCCAACATGGAGGGTGAGATCTGAGAACAGACAGACTGCCTGCTCAAGTGGGTCCCTGACCCCTGAGTAGCCTAACTGGGAGACATCTCCCACTAGGGGCAGACTGACACCCCACACCTCACATGGTGGAGTATACTCCTGAGAGGAAGCTTCCAAAGCAAGAGTCAGACAGGTACACTCGCTGTTCAGCATTATTCTATGTTCTGCAGCCTCTGCTGCTGATACCCAGGCAAACAGGGTCTGGAGTGGACCTCAAGCAATCTCCAACAGATCTACAGCTGAGGGTCCTGACTGTTAGAAGGAAAACTAACAAACAGGAAGGACACCCACACCAAAACCCCATCAGTACGTCACCATCATCAAAGACCAGAGGCAGATAAAACCACAAAGATGGGGAAAAAACAGGGCAGAAAAGCTGGAAATTCAAAAAATGAGAGTGCATCCCCCCCTGCAAAGGAATGCAGCTCATCGCCAGCAACGGATCAAAGCTGGACAGAGAATGACTTTGACAAGATGAGAGAAGAAGGCTTCAGTCCATCAAACTTCTCAGAGCTAATGGAGGAATTATGTACCCAGCGCAAAGAAACTAAAAATCTTGAAAAAAGAGTGGAAGAATTGATAGCTAGAGTAATTAATGCAGAGAAGGCCATAAACGAAATGAAAGAGATGAAAACCATGACACGAGAAATACGTGACAAATGCACAAGCTTCAGTAACCGACTCAATCAACTGGAAGAAAGAGTATCAGTGATTGAGGATCAAATTAATGAAATGAAACAAGAGAGAAATCTAAAGAAAAAAGAAGAAAAAGAAATGAACAAAGCCTGCAAGAAGTATGGAATTATGTAAAAAGACCAAATCTACGTCTGATTGGGGTGCCTGAAAGTGAGGGAGAAAATGGAACCAAGTTGGAAAACACTCTTCAGGATATCATCCAGGAGAACTTCCCCAACCTAGTAGGGCAGGCCAACATTCAAATCCAGGAAATACAGAGAACGCCACAAAGATACTCCTCGAGAAGAGCAACTCCAAGACACATAATGGCCAGATTCACCAAAGTTGAAATGAAGGAAAAAATCTTAAGGGCAGCCAGAGAGAAAGGTCGGGTTACCCACAAAGGGAAGCCCATCAGACTAACAGCAGATCTCTCGGCAGAAACTCTACAAGCCAGAAGAGAGTGGGGGCCAATATTCAACATTCTTAAAGAAAAGAATTTTAAACCCAGAATTTCATATCCAGCCAAATTAAGTTTCATAAGTGAAGGAGAAATAAAATCCTTTACAGATAAGTAAATGCTTAGAGATATTGTCACCACCAGGCCTGCCTTACAAGAGACCCTGAAGGAAGCACTAAACATGGAAAGGAACAACCGGTACCAGCCATTGCAAAAACATGCCAAAATGTAAAGAACATCGAGGCTAGGAAGAAACTGCATCAACTAATGAGCAAAATAACCAGTTAATATCATAATGGCAGGAGCAAGTTCACACATAACAATATTAAGCTTAAATGTAAATGGATGAAATGCTCCAATTAAAAGACACAGACTGGCAAACTGGATAAAGAGTCAAGACCCATCATCAGTTTGCTATATTCAGGAGACCCATCTCATATGCAGAGACATACATAGGCTCAAAATAAAGGGATGGAGGAAGATTTACCAAGCAAATGGAGAACAAAAAAAAGCAGGGGTTGCAGTACTAGTCTCTGATAAAACAGACTTTAAACCATCAAAATCAAAAGAGACGAAGAAGGCCAGTACATAATGGCAAAGGGATCAATTAAACAGGAAGAGCTAACTATCCTAAATATATATGCACCCAATACAGGAGCACCCAGATTCATAAAGCAAGTCCTCAGTGACTTACAAAGAGACTTAGACTTCCATACAATAATAATGGGAGACTTCAACACCCCAATGTCAACATTAGACAGATCAACAAGACAGAAAGTTAACAAGGATATCCAGGAATTGAACTCATCTCTGCAGCAAGCAGACCAAATAGACATCACAGAACTCTCCACCCCAAATCAACAGAATATACATTATCCTCAGCACCACATCAAACTTATTCCAAAATTGACCACATAATTGGAAGTAAAGCACTCCTTAGCAAATTTACAAGAACAGAAATTATAACAAACTGTCTCTCAGACCACAGTGCAATCAAACTAGAACTCAGGACTAAGAAACTCAATCAAAACCGCTCAACTACATGGAAACTGAATAACCTGCTCCTGAATGACTACTGGGTACATAACGAAATGAAGGCAGAAATAAAGATGTTATTTGAAACCAATGAGAACAAAGATACAACTTACCAGAATCTCTGGGACACATTTAAAGCAGTGTGTAGAGGGAAATTTATAGCACTAAATGCCCACAAGAGAAAGCAGGAAAGATCTAAAATTGACACTCTAACATCACAATTAAAAGAACTAGAGAAGCAAGAGCAAACACATTTGAAAGCTAGCAGAAGGCAAGAAATAACTAAGATCAGAGCATAACTGAAGGAGATAGAGACACAAAAAACCCTCCAAAAAATCAATGAATCCAGGAGTTGGTTTTTTGAAAAGATCAACAAAATTGATAGACCGCTAGCAAGACTAATAAAGAAGAAAAGAGAGAAGAATCAAATAGATGCAATAAAAAGTTATTAAGAGGATATCACAACCGACCCCACAGAAATACAAACTACCATCAAAGAATACTATAAATACCTCTATGTAAATGAACTGGAAAATCTAGAAGAAATGGATAATTTCCTGGACACTTACACTCTTCCAAGACTAAACCAGGAAGAAGCTGAATCCCTGAATAGGCCAATAGCAGGCTCTGAAATTGAGGCAATAATTAATAGCCTACCAATGAAAAAAAGTCCAGGACCAGATGGATTCACAGCTGAATTCTACCAGAGGTACAAGGAGGAGCTGGTACTATTCCTTCTGAAACTATTCCAATCAATAGAAAAAGAGGGAATCCTCCCTAACTCATTTTATGAGGCCAACATCATCCTGATACCAAAGCCTGACTGAGACACAACAAAAAAACAGAATTTTAGACCAATATCCCTGATGAACATCGATGCAAAAATCCTCAATAAAATACTGGCAAACCAGATCCAGCAGCACATCAACAAGCTTATCCACCATGATCAAGTGGGCTTCATCCCTGGGATGCAAGGCTGGTTCAACATACGCAAATCAATAAACGTAATCCAGCATATAAACAGAACCAAAGAGAAAAACCACATGATTATCTCAATAGATACAGAAAAGGCCTTTGACAAAATCCAACAGCCCTTCATGCTAAAAATGCTCAATAAATTCGGTATTGATGGAATGTATCTCAAAATAATAAGAGATATTTATGACAAACCCACAGCCAATATCATACTGAATGGGCAAAAACTGGAAAAATTCTCTTTGAAAACTGGCACAAGACAAGGATGCTCTCTCTCACCACTCCTATTCAACATAATGTTGGAAGTTCTGGCTAGGGCAATCAGGCAAGAGAAAGAAATAAAGGATAATCAGTTAGGAAAAGAAGAAGTCAAATTGTCCCTGTTTGCAGATGACATGATTGTACATTTAGAAAAACCCATTGCCTCAGCCCAAAATCTCCTTAAGCTGATAAGCAACTTCAGCAAAGTCTCAGGATACAAAATAAATGTGCAAAAATCACAAGCATTCTTATACACCAGTGACAGTCAAACAGAGAGCCAAATCAGGAATGAACTTCCATTCACAATTGCTTCAAAGAGAATAAAATACCTAGGAATCCAACTTACAAGGGATGTAAAGGACCTCTTCAAGGAGAACTACAAACCACTGCTCAGTGAAATAAAAGAGGACACAAACAAATGGAAGAACATACCATGCTCATTGATAGGAAGAATCAATATCGTGAAAATGGCCATACTGCCCAAGGTAATTTACAGATTCAATGCCATCTCCATCAAGCTATCAATGAGTTTCTTCACAGAATTGGAAAAAACTGCTTTAAAGTTCATATGGAACCAAAAAAGAGCCCACATTGCCAAGACAATCCTAAGTCAAAAGAACAAAGCTGGAGGCATCACGCTACCTGACTGCAAACTATACTACAAGGCGGCAGTCACCAAAGCAGCATGGTACTGCTACCAAAACAGAGATATAGACCAATGGAACAGAACGGAGTCCTCAGAAATAATACCACACATCTAATACTACAGCCATCTGATCTTTGACAAATAATACAAATGATACCACACATCTAATACTACAGCCATCTGATCTTTGACAAATAATACCACTTTGACAAATAATACCACACATCTAATACTACAGCCATCTGATCTTTGACAAACCTGAGAAAAACAAGAGATGGGGAAAGGATTCCCTATTTAATAAATGGTGCTGGGAATATTGGCTAGCCATAAGTAGAAAGCTGAAACTGGATCCTTTCCTTACTCCTCATACAAAAATTAATTCAAGATGGATTAGAGACTTAAATGTTAGACCTAATACCATAAAAACCCTAGAAGAAAACCTAGGTAATACCATTCAGGACATAGGCATGGGCAAGGACTTCATGTCTAAAACACCAAAAGCAATGACAACAAAAGCCAAAATTGACAAATGGGATCTCATTAAACTAAAGAGCTTCTGCACAGCAAAAGAAACTACCATCAGAGTGAACAGGCAACCTACAGAATGGGAGAAAATTTTTGCAATCTACACATCTGACAAAGGGCTAATATCCAGAACCTACAAAGAACTCAAACAAATTTACAAGAAAAAAACAAACAACCCCAGCAAAAATTGGGCAAAGGATATGAATAGACATTTCTCAAAAGAAGACATTCATACAGCCAACAGACACATGAAAAATGCTCATCTTCACTGGCCATCAGAGAAATGCAAATTAAAACCACAATGAGATACCATCTCACACCAGTTAGAATGGCGATCATTAAAAAGTCAGGAAACAACAGGTGCTGGAGACAATGTGGAGAAATAGGAACACTTTTACACTGTTGGTGGGATTGTAAACTAGTTCAACCATTATGGAAAACAGTATGGCGATTCCTCAAGGATCTAGAACTAGAAGTGCCATATGCCCCAGCCATCCCATTACTGGGTATATACCCAAAGGATTATAAGTCATGCTGCTATAAAGACACATGCACACGTATGTTTATTGCAGCATTGTTCACAATAGCAAAGACTTGGAATCAACCCAACTGTCCATCAGTGACAGACTGGATTAAGAAAATGTGGCACATATACACCATGGAATACTATGCAGCCAAAAACAGATGAGTTTGTGTCCTTTGTAGGGACATGGATGCAGCTGGAAACCATCGTTCTCAGCAAACTATTGCAAGAACAGAAAACCGAACACTGCATGTTCTCACTTATAGGTGGGAGCTGAACAATGAGATCACCTGGACTCAGGAAGGGGAGCATCACACACCAGGGCCTATCATGGGGAGGGGGAAGAGGGGAGGGATTGCATTGTGAGTTATACCTGATGTAAATGACGAGTTGATGGGTGCTGACGAGTTGATGGGTGCAGCACACCAACATGGTACAAGTATACATATGTAACAAACCTGCAGGTTATGCACATGTACCCTAGAACTTAAAGTATAATAATAATAATAATAATAATAATAATAATAATAATAATAAAGAAAGAAATCCTTGATTTTCAAAGAAAAAACACAATCTTGGATTTTACTTGTGGACTATATCATTTGCACAATGACATCAATGCTTTATTTTTCTTTTATCCTTTACCTCCTCCCAACCTTTGCCTCGAGACCTCAAAATCCATTATATCATTCTTATGCCTTTGCATCCTCATAGCTTGGCTCCTACTTGTAAGTGGGTACATACGACATTTGGTTGTCCATTCATGAGTTACTTAAGTTACAATAATGGTCTCCAACTCCATCCAGGTTGCTGTGAATGCCATTATTTTGTTTCTTATTATGGTTGAGTAATATTCCATAGGATATGTATACTATATTTTCTTTATCCACTCATTGGTTGATGGGCATTTAGGCTGATTCCATATGTTTGCAATTGCAAATTGTGCTGCTATAAACGTGTGCCCAAGTGTCTTTTTCATATAATGTCTTTTTTTTTTTTTTTTTTCCTGTGGGTAGATACGCAGTAGTGGGGTTGGTGGATCAAACAGCAATTCTACTTTTAGTTCTTTAAGGAATCTCCATACCATTTTCCATAGTGGTTGTACTAGTTTATATTCTCACCAGCATTGTCAAAGTGTTCCCTTTTCAGCACATCCCTGCCAACATCTGTTATTTTTTGATTTTTTAATTATAGTCATTCTTGCAGGAGTAAGACAGTATCTCATTGTGATTTTAATTTGCATTTCCCTGATAATTAGTGATGTTGCACATTTTTTAATATGTTTTTTGGTCATTTGTATATCTTTTTTTGAGAACTGTCTATGTTCCTTGCCCACTTTTGTTGGGATTATGTTTTTTCTTTCCTATTTGTTTGAGTTCCTTGTAGATTCTGGGTATTAGTCCTTTGTTGGATGCATAGTTTGTAAATACTTTCTCCCACTCTGTGGATTGTCTGTTTACTCTGCTGTTTATTTCACTGTGCAGAAGCTTTTTAGTTGAATTAGGTACCATCTATTTATCATTGTTTTTGTTGCATAAACTCTTTGCTTAAACCAATGTCTAGAAGGGTTTTTCTGATGTTATCTTACAGAATTTTTATGGTTTCAGGGCTTAGATTTAAGTCTTTGATCCATTTTGAATTGATTTTATATAGGGTGAGAAATGAGAATCCAGCTTCATTCTTCTACATGTGGCTTGTCGATTATGCCAGTACTATTTGTTGAATAGGGTGTCCTTTCTCCACTTTATGTTTTTGTCTGCTCTGTCGAATATCAGTTGGCTATAAATATTTGGCTTTATTTCTGGGTTCTCTATTCTGTTTCATTGCTCTCCATGCCTACTTTTATATTGGTACCATGCTGTTTTTGTAACTACAACCTTATAGTGTAGTTTGAAGTCAGGTCATGTGATGCCTCCAGATTTGTTCTTTTTGCTTAGTCTTGTTTGACTGTACAGGCTCTTTTTTAGTGCCATATGAATTTTACGATTTTTTTTCCTAGTTCTGTGAAGAATTAAGGTTACGTTGATGGGGATTGCATTGAATTTACAGCCTGCTTTTGGTAGTATGGTCATTTTCATAATAAGCATAGAATGTATTTCCATTTGCTTGTGTCATCAATAATTTCTTTCGGATGTGTTTGGTAGTTTTCCTTGTAAATATCTTTTATCTCCTTGGTTGGGTGTATTCCTGTTTTTCATTTGTCTTTTTTTGTTTTGCAACTGTTATAAAAAGGGGTTGAGTTCTTGATTTGATTCTCAGTTTGGTTGCTGTTGGTGAACAGCAATGCTAGTAATTGGTATATATTGATTTTGTATCATGAAACTTTACTGAATTCACTTATTGAATCTAGAAGATTTTTGGATGAGTGTTTAAGCTTTCTAGTTCTACTATCATATCATTGGAGAACAGTGACACTAATTCTTTAGTGTAATATTTAAATGCCAGTTAAGTCCCTAATAATGGAATCCTTGACTGATGTAAGAAATTGCTTAGTTTTATACAAAGTACTTTTATTTTTCATAGCAATGTTACTTAATAAAAAATGGATAATGAATTTCATTTTCTGGCAAAACTCACTGTTCATTATGCAGATATGCGTGTATTATAATCTTATTTTCATATTCATTAAGGATTTAAAATTTTAGAACACTTGCTTCATTATTTTTCTGGCCATATAGTTTTATTCTTACGTCATCACTTAGAAATAAGCAGCTGTGTGTTTTCATTAATAATCACTGTCTTAAAAGAATTATTTGGTTTTTATTCAGTCATGTGTCATAATTTTTTATATTCTGAGCAACAATTAGGTATAAGATGTCCCAGTGAAATGAGAATAGATTAAGTAGGCAGATATTTTTAAGGTAAATTCCAACATCAGGTATGCCAAAATGGGGACAAGAAAGAGAGATCAGACTGTGACTGTGTCTATATAGAAAGAAGTAGACATAAGAGACTCCATTTTGTTCTGTATTTGAGATGCTGTTCATCTGTGACCCTACCCCCAACCTTGTCCTTGCAAGAGACATGTGCTGTAGTGACTCAAGGTTTAATGGATTTTGGGCTGTGCAGGGTGTGCTTTGTTACACAAGTGCCTGAAGGCAGTGTGCTTGTGAAAAGTCATCACCATTCTCTTAATCTCAAGTACCCAGGGACACGTACACTGCCAAAGGTCGCAGGGACCTCTGCTGAGGAAAGCTAGGTATTGTCCAAAGTTTCTCCCCATGTGATAGTCTGAAATATGGCCTCGTGGGAAGGGAAAGACCTGATCGTCCCCCAGCCTGACACCCATGAAGGGTCTGTGCTGAGGAGGACTAGTATAAGAGGAAAGAAGGCCTCTGGGCAGTTGAGATAGAGAAAAGCATCTGTCTCCTGCCCATCCCTGGGCAATGGAACATCTCAACATCTCGGTGTAAAACCCGATTGTTTGTTCTGTTTACTGAGAAAGGAGAAAATCAAACCGCCTTAGGGCAAAAGGTGGGACGTGCTAGCGGCAATGATGCTCTTTATGCACTAAAAAGATTTATGGAGATGTTTACATATGCATATCAAGGCACAGCACTTTTCCTTAAACTTATTCATGTCACAGAGATCTTTATTCATATGTCTTACTGCTGACTTTCTCCCTATGATGATCCTATTATCCTGCCACTTCCTTTTTTCTAAGATGTTAAAGATAATGATCAATAAATACTGAGGGAACTCAGAGACCCGTGCCAGCGTGGGTCCTCTGTATGCTGAGCGCCGGTCCCTGGGGCTCACTTTTTTTTTTCTCTATACTTTGTCTCTGCGTCTCATTTCTTTTCTCAAGTCTCTCATTCCACCTAATGAGAAATGCCCACAGGTGTGGAGGGGCAGGCCACCCCTTCAATACATATTTATAAAATGTAGGAAATATGGTATGTTTTTGTTTGAAGACTTTTAATTACTGGGTTGTACTGAGTTGGCAAAACCTTTGGAGACTGATTCTTATTTTTAGCTATATTGAGTCTGCAATTCCAGTGGCAATCACCAAGTATCTTTAAACTTAGCTAAATAGTTTAACTTAGGTACTTTTTTGTGAATAAAAAAGATCATTACATAATCCAAACTATTGCTTTTACTTTTCTAACAGAACAAACTTTTTATGTAAATGCCTAGTTAACATTGTAGAAAATGTTTGGGCTGCTAAGAAAAAGAAATTTCCTTAAGAGTTTGGGGAGAAAAGAAAAGGTACACCAAGTTGAGTGCTCTGCTGAACAGGGGGCGGTTCCCTGGCAAAGGCCCTCAGCCTCAAGCCAGGATACCCACGGCCTTCACTGGGAACAGGCATTCTTGGTTTTGCACCCTAAAGTTGCCTTTTGACCTGCCACACCACCCCTGCAATATAAATATACCCATAAGAACCCCAAGCCCCTGGCTCCAGAGAGAGATAAGAAGATAAGCAGAAGAGCAGAAGGACAGTAGAATGGCACAGCAGAGAGAAGAGAAAGAGCATCTGAATGCTGAGGGGAATTTGGCTGGGGACGATCAAAGAGGAAATCAGCTGCTAGATGTTTGGGTGAGGGAGAAGGGACAAAATGGAGGGAGGTGAACAAGATGGCACAGTCCCGATTGCTTCTGGGTTCTTCATCACCAACTTTCCCGTGCCTGGGAAAGTGCAGGACAACCGAGCATGCGCCAGGTGACGTCAATCCGAAGAGATGGAAACTTACCCGGCCACGCCTAGGGAGACGCCCCTATCACGCCCTTATCCCGCCCACTGCCCTCCCCCTTCCGGTACCAATGCATAAAAGTCTGCCCCCTGCAGGAGCCCGCGTGACTTCTTCGGCCCCTCCTACTTGTGGACCGCAGAACCTCACCGGAGAGTGTGTGCATATTTGCAATAAAAGCCTGCCACTTTCTTAGGTACTTTGGCCTCATGTTTAATTATTTAGCTCTCCTAAATTAAATTAAGTATTAAATTAAGACACTAGATGGCCAAACTCCAGGGGAAGATCATTTTCCCACTCCATTTCCCTTCCAAATCCCCATCCATCCTGCTGAGAGCCACTTCCACTACTCAGTAAAACCCCACATTCATTCTTCAAGTCCATGTGTGACCTGATTCCTCCTGCACATCGGACAAGGAACTGGGTACCAAGAGGGCACAGCGCTAGTTAACACTTAAACCGTCAGCAGATGGTAAAACTGAAAGAACACATTGTAATACATGCCCATTTGGGCTTTTTGAGTCACAGGCTCCCGCCCCTGGATGCTGCCATGGGGCCTGAGCCCAGAGGCTCTTCCTCCAGCTCCTGCACCTGCCTGTCTGCATGCTCCCCTCCTGTAAGGGGTTTGAGCGTGGTGGAGACCTAACAGATGAACCCTTGTTGCATGTCCTCTGAGGGGGGTCAAGGAACTCTCCTGTTTCAACTCTTCCAAGTCTGGTAATGCAAGTCATTGATGTAAAAATGCCTCAAGACTTTCACTAATTCTCAAAATCTCTACTATGTGTTAAAAAGTGTCCTCTGTTTCTATCTCAGTCTACCAAGTGAAAAACATGAAAACCTTTTCTACAACCCTTTTAAAACCCTGTCTCCTTATTGATAAATAATACACATATTATCTGATGCTCACTCTTCTGCTCCCAACTCCAAAGATTTGGTACACCCTCAGAGAAGCATATCTTTAATGTTTTTTATAACTTTAATTTTTGCACATTTATAATGAATGTTATATTATTCTGAATATTGTACTAACTTGAATATTACCTAAGAATCAAAGTTTTGTGAAGGTACAAACTCTGTGTTAACAACTGTCTTTGCAATGCCTAATCATGTTCTGACAACCAGTAAGTGCTTAATAAGTATTTATTGAATGAGTGAATGAAAAAGAAGCAGTTCTCTTTTATGATGACTCGCATATTAATTTTTAAAATATAAGCATAAAAGGAGTGTTAGAGCAGAAACAAATGCAAATACATGTAGTAATTTATAACTTATAAAATCCAGTGATTCATTTTGTGACATTATGATACTACCATTGTTATATTTTTTCTCTTCCAAATGCTGATGTTGTTTAATGTTTGATAGCATTTATGTTCTCCACATGCGTTGTAAATATTTTCTACTAATCTTTTCCTTTCGGTTTTTGTATTATAGTGGAATCTCATCAATAAATATAATGTTCTGAGTGTTCATGGTGTTTATGCCTGATTCCAGTAAAAAATGCAAATTAGAATGGGGTTTCTGCAAGTTTCTCTCTCCAAACAAAATATGAAGTGGTTCCACAGGGTGAATTAGGAGCAAATTCATTTTCCTCTAAAAGGATAACAGTATACAAGTTATAACAGTGCTTCTCTGTGGGAAAGAAAGGAGAGTGAATGTCCTTCCTCTCCAAGCAGGGTTTTGATGCTGAAGGTTAAAAAGAGGGTCTGAGTCACTCCAAATCCCTGTAAATCTACAGTAATCTGGGTCCTTGGACATGGGAGAATCCATTCTTCTGTCAACACCTACTGCTTTCAGACACTATACTAAGCAGAAGAATTAGCCACAGACCCTTCCTCTAAGGACCTCTAAAAATGTTTCTAAACGACCATAATACATAATGGAAAGTGATATCACAAAAGACATAGAAACAAAATGTTATAGGAGGTCCCTGAAGGAAGAAAAGGCTTTTTGTTGGGTGATTATGGAGGTTGGTGTCATGATGCTGGATTAGATTTATGGGAAAGATGCACAGGTAAAAACAAGGAGGAAGAAAATTGCAGGCTGATGGTACAGCATGAGCAAAACAAGTCTTCCATTTGGTTGGAATCTAAAAAGTGTAAATATTTAAAATATTGTCAATAATAGGTGCTTTTGATTGAATTCAGTGCCATATATTTAATTATTGTCTCAATTTCAAACTCACCATCTCTACCATGCTTTGCCATGCTGGAGCTAGCTCGTTGTTAAATTCTGCCAAAAGGAATGTGAGGTTGGGACTCCAAGCTTAGAGGAGGAGGAAGGGACTCGCTCCTCCCTATTTGCTTTCTGGCTACTTGCCATTTCTGTGAGCAGCATCTCAGTACTTGTCTGCATGTGTCAATTCCTTCTGAGACAATATCAGAATGCTGTTTGCTGTTTGTTCAACACCTGTAGAATTGGTCTTATCCTTCCTCCTTAGGGACACCAACTAGCCAGTGTCTAGTCCTCATGGATCTGGATAACAGGCACATGGGGTTCTCCTCTGAGCTCACACAATCATCAACTGGGCAGATCTCCCTCTTCATGCCAGCTCTCAGGTCCTGAAGCCACATGTCCAGCTTCTTCCTTTTATTCCTCCAGCCCCAGGGTACTACCTACTTCCTACAGTTGCTGCCTTCATGATCTCTTAGTGCTCTTTTCTTTTATCCTCTTAGTTACTTAGTTAATAACTTCACACTCTGTTAACAAATCTTTATTTAAATTCTCTCTGCTCAATAATGTGATTTCTGTCTCCTGCCTAAATCCTAACAATGAATGAATTGTATAGAAACTGCAATATTGGTGTCAATTTCCACATCACAAAATGCTATTGGAATTATTATCACTGGAAGTTCTTAATTATTTATTTCTATATTTATGGAAAAAAGGCTTTAAAACCCTATATCAAGGAAATGATAACAGAGGTTCGTATAATGGCTTACTACTTATTAAAATGTATATGGCACATTGATTACTTTTTGTTATCTCTGTTCTGGGGTTGAAAAGTTATTAGATTTCCAAAGAAGAATGTTAAATAACAGCACAATCCACTCAAGATTATCTTTTGAAAGAGTTTAAAAATTTTTCATACATGATTTCTCTTTCCTCCTGCAATTTTACCAACTTACATTTTGTATTAATAAAGGGGCTGCTTGAACCTTGGTGTTTGTGTATGTAAATGTTCATTCAATTAGCAACCAGGCAAAGGGAGGAAGCAGTGAATCCCCCTTCATGGTCTCCAATCCCGTCAACTGTCCCTGGATGGTGAGCAAATCTAACCACAGAAACTGTACAGAACAGAAACTGTACATTTGCTTTGGGGAGAGCTTTCTATAGAGTATATTTCTCAAGTAATAGACATATGTATTTTCAATTATATTTTCAATATTTAGGTATATTCTCATTTTAGTCATGGTTCATAAATAAATTTCTTATATTTGGAAATCATATTAAACAATATCTCCAGGTATGTTTTAAAATATAAACTGGGCATACACAATTTGACCATTACATTTAAGATTCTGGAGACCCATACTGTGAAAAATTAGTAAACAAATGTTACTAAAAATTATATTTTATCCATTGTTTAGGTATACTATATTACATGTAATTTTGGGAAGTTTTGGAAAAAATACTTATTAAATTGTGCTTATCTTGCTTTGGAAACAAACATTGAGACTATGCTAATTTTTTGCAGGTGGCTAAATGATTGTTTCTGTTTTATTAGGGAAATTTTGAATAAACTTAGTTGGTAACTGAGCACCAGGAAAATGTTCAAACCACATAATTGTTAAAGAATGGGTGTTATTTGCTTACAAATAAGTTTGAGTGTAAGTTTGTAATATACTGAAATTCAAGTTGAGTAAATAAAAGAGGATTAGCAGCTGTCTGACACATCTTTAACAAGAATAAAGTCAAAATCTCATTACCATCTACATAAGTTTTCCACTGGAGCTATAACAGATTACCATCAACTTAGTGGCTGAAAACAACGTGAACTTATCATCTTACGGTTCCGTTATTAGAAGTATGACACAGGTCTTACTGGGCTAAAATCTAGGTATCTTTAGGTACTGGTAGGATTGTGTTCCTTTCTGTAGACTCTAGGCAAGAATCTATTCCTTGCCTTTTCAAGCTTCGAGAGGATCCCTCATTCCTTGGCACATGCATCCATTCCTCCATCTTCAAAGAGAGCAACATTGCATGTCTCTGCCTCTCCTTTTATTGTCACATCTCTTTCTCACCACAGCTGGGAATGATTCTCTGCTTTTAAAAACTATAATTAGATTGGACTCCTTGGATAATCCTGGATTATCTCCCCATTGCAATGTCATTAGCCTTAATCAAACCTGCAGTGTCCCTTTTGCCATGTAAAGTAATGTGTTCACATTTCTGAAGATTCAAATATGGACATCTTTGGAAGTCATTACTCTGCCTACCACATCACCTACTTGATTTTTGGACTTAGGTACTATGTGGGCATCTCATTTCAAAAAGAACAAATGATACCTGTTCAAACGTGGAGAATCATTTCCTGTTCAACCTTTTTAAGAGCTAGTAAGGGGCCAGGTGCAGTGGCTCATGCCTGTAATCCCAGCACTTTGGGAGGCTGAGGCGGGCAGATCTTGAGGCAGTCAAGAGATCGAGACTATCCTGGCCAACATGGTGAAACCACATCTTTACTAAAAGTACAAAAATTAGCTGGGCGTGATGGTGCATGTCTGTAGTCCAAGCTACTAGGGAGGCTTAGGCAGGAGAATTGTTTGAATCCAGGAAGTGGAGGTTGCAATGAGCTAAGATCGTGCTACTGCACTCCAGTCTCACGACAGAGCGAGACTCTGTCTCAAAAAATTAAATAAATTTTTTTAAAGTGCTGGTAAGGATATGTATGTGGACAGGAAAGTGGTTCAGATTTACCTGAAAGGCTCAAACTACAGACATGTTTCTGATAAAAGCAAGAATTGGTATGATAGCCTAACTGGATTATCTCTTCCCCCATTTTCCCACTGAACAGAGCTTTCATAAACCTTTTTTACGAATGAAATTTTGTTATGGTCATGTGTTTGGGGGATAGAAAAAAAGGATGAGAACTAATGTTTGAATTTCTGTATACTATTAACTCTGGCTTGATTTAGCCAGAATAAAAGAAATCTGAACTCAACTAAGAATGTGTTTGCTATGTTTCAATCTTTCAAAACAATCTAAGTAAATATTTCTGAAGCTTGAAAGTCTTATGACTATTTCCTAACATGTACTTTATTTTGTTTAGTCTCCTTAGACAAGCCAAAATTACTGACATTTGTATTATTAAAAGCCCTTTCTTGAAGTTTAACAAGTTGCTTTTCATTGTTTCTCTGATCCAAAGCATGGCAAGGCAGGTCTCACAGACAATTATGCTAGTGAAATAATGGGAACATCTTCTGAAAATGCCTTGCAATTAAACATGGTAGAAATTACAGAAGCACTTGGATTAGACAACTCAATGGCTGAGAAGTAAAGCTTTGGGAAAAACTGATTTTATGTTTGAAACTACTAACAGCATATCTTATTAAACAAATTTCTTTTATAAATCTGGAAACGTTTATACCTTCTAATACATTTGTGCTTCTAATAAAAGCTGTTCATGTCTCAAATAAGAATTCTAATTGTGAGATAACTTAAACCAGATACATTGGGGAGAAAAATATTTGCAAAAAAAGTTTATAGAATTTCAGAGAAAAAAATGAAGCCATTTTGACAGACTTAGAAAGTATCTTAACAATTACTAAATAAGCACATCCTGCTCCAAAACTCTATCTCTTAACTGAAATTTATTGGGATAACACTTCTAAGTCAACACTGTCTATTAAGGAATACATTTTTAAATACTGATGCTAGATGTCATGAAGCTGTAGGAAGCCTTTAGTATATGTTTGGGAAATTAATTAACGAGTGCATGGGTATAATATCCATTTCATCTGAGGCAATAATAACAGTCCAGGAATTTTATTTTCTTATGAGCATCTCTCCTGATATAACTTGTCTTTGCCACTTGATGAAATTATTTATATTCATTATAAATTAGTCACCCTATTTTCAGATAAAGTTGATACTCTTAATCATTTGAGTCAGAGTTTAACATAGGAAAGATTTAACATAAAACGATAAACAAAAAGATTTTTTTTTGAGATGGGGTCTCTGTCGCCCATGCTGGAGTGTGTTGGTGCTATGTAGGCTCACTGCAACCTCCACCTCCTGGGTTAAAGCAATTCTCTGCCTCAGCTGCCCGAGTAGCTGGGATTACAGGCGCCCACCACCGTGCCCAGCTAATTTTTTTGTATTTTTAGTAGAGACAGGGTTTCAACATCTTGGCCAAGCTTGTCTTGAACTCCTGACTTCGTGATCCACCCGCCTTGGACTCCCAAAGTGCTGGGATTACAGGCGTGAGCCACTGCGCCCGGCAACAAAAAGATTTAAAATAGAAGTAATTATGTAAAATATAAAACACTGAAGATATCTTGCATTCAGAATCAGAAGTTATTAAAATTATTGGCATATTCATGATGATTTCAAATTATATTTTACTTGTAAATATTTTCAAGGATTTTTCGGAAAGGACAACTGAAATATAGTAATATTTCAGAGCATTTTCTAATATTTAGAAATAACATAAAAATGCTGTTATTATTTGCCATGGTTATTTGAAATCCAATGAACATACTAGTTATTGATGATATTAATCTGTGCTATACAGTTTTCTACTGTTGTTAGTAAATAGGAACCCAAGGACTAGTCACTGTTTTACTTTCAGAAGTTACACAATGCAGAAAATCAAATAACTGAAAGAAAACATTATCTTAGAGGTTTTCCTTGAGATGTTTTTTCTTAAAGGAAGCTAATAGACATTATGAACTATGATTTCTGGTATATTAAGGATAACAAAAGACATGTAAGATTCTGGATGTAGTGATAATTGCTAAGCTTCTTACAACAACTTTTTAGATAAACTAGAACCAGACAAAATATTCTTGTCATTTGTGGTAAAATGATGCCTGGCACTGCCATCTGTTAATAGTACTACAATAAACAAAGATGGTTGCCTGAGTACAAAAAAGAGGAGCCATGATTTAGTTACAAAGATAGCACCACCACTCATGGAAAGCATATGGTAACTGTGAAGAAATATTTATCTCCAAAATAAACAGATTGGAACAAGAGAACAAAAGAATGCTTTTAGAAAAAGGCCAGTAACCTGGTAGCAAGGAAGATAATGCTTTATGAAGCACAAGAAGATTGAAGCGTTAATGTAAAATATTAATTAGTGTTGTGTGGACAGAAATGAACTTTGTGAAAAAGTTAACTACCATTTATATATATTTACTCTGTTCCAAATACTGTTTGAAGTGCTTTACATTTAAGCCTTACCCTAGTACTATGATACCTCCCCCATGCTTCTTTGCCTGCAGGAAGTTAGTTGTCCATGACCACAACCCACATTGCTTTGCGGGCACATGTGTGCAGAGGCTGACCTTGCCTTCCCTTTGCCACCAATGCGCATGTGCACCTGCACCACCATTGTGTCAGAGCCTTGGCAGGCATAAGCCCACTGACCCCTATCCCCATGAGCCCCATCTCCATTTAATTATCCCCACTTTATAGGGGAGGAAATTGAGGTACAAACAAGATTAGTATCTTGCTCCGCGTTCTATAGCTAATAAATGATAGAGCTGGGAGTTGAATGCCTGCAGACTGATTCTGGAATCCATGCACGTAAACACTGTGAGACACTGAGGTTCAAAAGGAATTGAAGTAAGGTTAAGGTCCAAAGAGATTGTACCACCTCAGTGATATTTGGCATGCTAAATTGTTTGGACTTGAGACATTTTACATCTGGTGGTCAAGCCAGGCCCCATTTGAATACTAGTTACCTTATCATTAAAAAACCTTGGAATTCTACATTGAAAAATGTTTAGTCTCCATGTCTTCAATATTAAAAAAGGCTCGAGTAAATTCCAGTCATACTTCTTACCCAGAAAGACTGACAACCTTTAGCAACCAAAATTAGAGTCCACCCAGAATTCATAAGATTCTTATTTTGGAGAAAATGCAAATTTTCTACTGTTTCATCCCACTCCTTTTGATAAAACACAGTTTCCATTCTTTAAAGTAATTATCTTTGTCAATATTGCTTACAAAAGGAATGTGGAAATTAATAGAAATGACAGACAGACCACATTGTTCACATAAGTGAAGTGACTGTGATGTCACAGAAAATGACTATTTTTTCCAGCCTGTATTTACATTTATTATACTTTAAATTCTGAGCTTGTTACATAGTTATACATGTGCCATGGTGGTTTGCTGCACACTTCAACCCGTCATCTACATTAGGTATTTCTCCTGATGCTATCCCTCCCTTAATCCTCCAACCCCCAACAGGCCTCAGTGTGTGATGTTCCCCTCCCTGTGTCCATGTGTTCTCATTGTTCAACTCTCACTTATGAGTGAGAACATGAGGTGTTTGGTTTTCTGTTCCTGTGTTAGTTTGCTGAGAATGATGGTTTCCTGCTTCATCCATGTCCCTGAAAAGGACATGAACTCATCTTTTTTTATGGCTGCATAGTATTCCATGGTGTATATGTGACACATTTTGTTTATCCAGTGTATCACTGATGGACATTTGGCCTATTCCAAGTCTTTGCTTTTGTGAATAGTGCTGCAATAAACATAAGTCTGCATGTGTTTTTATAGTAGAATGATTTATAATGGGAAAAATTTTTGCAATCTATCCATCTGACAAAGGGAAAATATCCATAATCTACAAGGAACTTCAACAGATTAATAAGAAAATAACAACCCCATAAAAAAGTGGGTGAAGGATATGAACAGACACTTCTCAAAAGAAGACATTTATGTAGCCAACAAACATAAGAAAAAAGCTCATCATCACTGGTCATTAGAGAAATGCAAATCAAAACCACAATGAGATACCATCTCACACCAGTTAGAATGGCGATCATTAAAAAGTCAGGAAACAACAGAGGCTGGAGAGGAGAGGATGTGGAGAAATAGGAACACTTTTACACTGTTGGAGGGAGTGTAAATTAGTTCAACCATTATGGAAGACACTGTGGCGATTCCTCAAGGATCTAGAACCAGAAATACCATTTGACTCAGCCATCCCATTACTGGGTATATACCCAAAGGGTTTTGCATCTTTATCCAACTTGCCACTCTGTGCCTTTTAGTTGGGGCATTTAACATATTTACATTCAAGGTTAATATTAATATTTGTGGAATTGATTCTGTCATGTTTTTAGCTTGTTATTATGCAGACTTGATTGTGTAGTTGCCTCATGGTGTCAATGGTCTATGTACATAGTATGTTATTGTGGTGGCTTATAATGCTCTTTTCTTTCCATATGTAGAACTCCTTTAAGGACCTCTTATAAGGCTGGTCTGCTGAATTCCTGTAGCATTTGCTTATCTGAAAAGAATCTTATTTTTTTCTTTGCGTATGGAGCTTAGTTTGGCTGGATATGAAATTCTTGGTTGAAATTTCTGAAATTTTTTTAAAAAAATTTTATGGGGACACAGTAAGTCTATATATTTTTGGGGTACATGAAATACTGTCATACAAGCGTCCAATAAGTAACAATCACATCATGCCAAAGGGGGTATGCATCCCCTAAAGTATTTATCTCTGTGTCACAAACAATCCAATTATACTCTTAGAATAAATGAACAGGGGCTCATATTTGATAGCACAACAGGGTGACTATAGTCAATAATTTAATTGTATACTTGAAGATAACTAGAATCATAATTAACATTTTTATACCCTATTAACCATTCCTACCTCCCTCCCACTCCCTACGAGAAGCTGCTCTGCTTCTTGTAATTATCTTTCTACTCTCTATCTCCATGAGTTCAATTGTTTTAATTTTTATATCCCACAAATAAGTGAAAACATGTGATATTTGTTTTTCTCTGCCTGGCTTATTTCACTTAACATAATGGCCTCTAGTTTTATTTCATGTTATGGTGAATGGCAGGATCTCATTCTTTTTTTTATGGCTGATTAGTACTTGATTGTGTATAAGTACTACATTTTCTTCATTCATCTGCTGATGGACACTTAGGTTGCTTTCAAATATCGGCCATTGTGAACAGTAAAACATGCAAATGCATATATCTTTTCCATATATTCATTTCCTTTCCTTTGGGTAGATCTCTAGCAGTGGGATTGCTGGATCACAAGGTAGGTCTATTCATTAGTTTTCCAAGGAACCTCCAAATTTTCTTCATAGTGGTTGTACTAACTTATATTCCCACCAACAGTGTATGATGGTTCTGTTTTTCTCTGCATTCTCACCAGCGTTTGTCATTGCCTGTCTTTTGGATAAAAATCATTGTAACTTGGGTACGATGATATCTCATGATAGTTTTGACTTGCATTTCTCTAATGATCAATGGGATGTTGAGCACCTTCTCATTTTTCACGTTTATGTTTTCTTTTGAGGAACGTCTATTCAAATATTTTGTCATTTTACAAAACGGGAATTATAAGTTTTTTCCCTATAGAGTTGTTTGAAATCCTTATATATTCTGGTTATTAATCCCTTGTCAGATGGGCAGTTTGCAAATATTTTCTCCCATTCTGTGGGTTGTCTCTTCATTTTGTTGATTGTATCCTTTCCTGTGCAGAAGCTTAACTTAATGTGATCCCATTTGTGTATACCTACTCAATAAAATTTTGCCCACACCAATGTCTTGAAGAGTTTCCCCAAAGTTTTCTTGTAGTAGTGTCATAGTTTGAAGTCTTAGATTTAAGTCTTTAATTCATTTTGATTTGATTTTTCTATATGGTGAGAGATAAGGGTCTAGTTTCATTCCTCTCCATGTGGATATTCAGTTTTCCCAGCGCCATTTATTGAAGACATTGTCTTCCCCAGGGATGTTATAGGCAGCTTTTTGGAGAATCAGTTCACTGTCAGTTTGTGGATTTATTTCTGGGTTCACTATTCTTTTCCACTGGTTTTGTGTCTGTTTGTTTCCAATACCAAGGTTACTATAGCTCTGTAGTATAATTTGAAGTCATGTAATGTGATTCCTTAAGGTTTGTTCTTTTTTGTTCAAGATAACATTGAGTATTCTGGATCTTTTGTGGTTCCGTATAAATTATAGGATAACATATATATTTTTTAATTTCTGTGAAGAATGTCATTCGTATTTTGATGGGGATTGCATTGAATCTGTAGATTGCTTCGAGTAGTATGGACAGTTTAACAATATTGATTCTTCCAATCTATGAACATGAAATATCTTTCCATTTTTTGGTGTCCTCTTCAATTTTTTACATCAGTGTTTTATAGTTTTCATTAGCAAGATCTGTTACTTCTTTGGTTAATTCCTCAGTATTTAACTTTTTTGTCATTATCATGAATGTCATTAATTTTTAATTTGTTTTTTAGATTGTTTAGTATTGGCATTGTAAACCAAAAAGTATCTGAGAAAAGTCTCAATGATTCTAGAAAGTTTATTTTGCCAAGGTTAAGGATGCACCCATGACACAACATTAGGAAGTCCTGAAGACATGTACTCAAGGTGATTAGGGTACAACTTGCTTTTATACATTTTAGGGGGACAGGAGACATCAATCAGTATGTACATTGGTTTGGTTCAGTAAGGTGGGAAAGTTCAAAGCAAGGGGTGGGGGTGGGGGGCTTCCAGGTTAGAAGTAGATAAGAGACAAAAGTTTTCATTCTTTTGAGTCTTTGATCAGCCTTCCAATGAATATGAAATTTAACCTGGCTCAATTAATCTACATTTTTACATAAACAATAGGGCAGAAGAAGCAATCAGATATGTGTTTATCTCAGGTGAGCCTCAGAGGGATGACTTTGAGTTCTGTCTCTCCTTTGTCCAAAAATAATTTCCTTGTGGGCAACATGTGAGGGAGGGATACAGCTTTTTATCTTTGTAGATATCTTATTTAGGAATAAAATGGGAGGCAGGTTTGTCTGACATAGTTCTCAGCTTAACTGTTTCCTTGGCTTAGTAATTTCGGGGTCCTGAGATTTATTTTCCTTTCACAGCATATAGAAATGCTACTGAATTCATATGTTGATTTTATATCTTGCAGCTTAATTGAATTTGTTTATCAGTTCTAATAGTTTTTTGGCAGGCTTTTTAGGTTTTTCCAAATATAATATTATCTGTAAACAGGAATAATTTGACTTTTTTCTGTTCCAAATTGGATGCGCTTATTTTTTTCCCCTTGTCTGATTGCTCTGGCTAAGACTTTGAGTACCATGTTGAATAAACAGTGGTGAAAGTGTGCATTCTTGCTGTGTTTCAGATCTTAAAAGAAAGGCTGGTATAAATGCTCCCTCAATTGGCAGGCATCAGATTATTTTTGTCTGGTTTTGCTTTCTGATGTAACAGGACAGCTTTGAGTTTAATGCCTCACAATTGCTGAGTTCTTTCTTTGCCCAGCGCATAGAATTGCTCTCTGTATCATGCCACAACTGCGGGAGGATGGGGGAGGGGTGGTTTCAGAAATTTCAGATTATTTTCTATCTCTTCAGTGTCCTTTTCAGTGATATGAAGTTAAAACAACTTACTGTTTTGCTCACCTGAGTGTTGGTCCTTATGAAGGTACTTTTGGTATAGATATTTGTTAAATTATGTTCTTTCATGGGGGATGATCCATGGAAACTTCTATTCCACCGTCTTGCCCCACCTCCCAAGTTTCTTTTATTACTTACTTACTTATTTATTTTAGATTATACTTTAAGTTCTGGGATACATGTGCAGAATGTGCAGGTTTGTTACATAGGCATACATGTGCCATGGTGGTTTGCTGCACCCATCAACCCGTCATCTACATCCTAATGCTATCCCTCCCCTAACCCTCCACCCCCCGACAGGCCCCAGTGTGTGATGTTTCCCTGCCTACGACCATGTGTTATCATTGTTCAGCTTTCATTTATGAGTGAGAACATGCAGTGTTTGGTTTCCTTTTCCTGTGTTAGTTTGCTGAGAATGATGGTTTCCAGCTTCATCAATGTCCCTGAAAAGGACATGAACTCATCCTTTTTATGACTGCATAGTATTCTATGGTGTATATAGGACACATTTTGTTTATCCAGTCTTTCATTGATTTGGGTTGGTTCCAAGTCTTTGCTATTGTGAACAGTGCTGCAGTAAACACACATGTGCATGTGTCTTTATAGTAGAATTATTTATAATCCTTTGGGTATATACCCAGTAATGATATTGCTGGGTCAAATTGTATTTCTGGTTCTAGATCTCTGAGGAATCACCAAGTTTCTTTTTTTAAAGAATATGCTAAATACAGGCTCCTAATCTCTTCTGAATTGTAGGGTTTCTGCTGAAATACCTACTGTTAGCCTGTTGGGGTTTCCTCTATAAATGATATTCCCCTTCTGTCTAGCTACCTTTAACATTTTTTCTTTTATTTTGACCTTGGAGAATCTTATGAAGACTATGTGTCTTCAGGATGGTCAACATGCATAGTATCTCCCAGGGGTTCTCTGCATTTCCTGAATGTCAACGTTGGCCTCTCTAGAGAGGTTAGGGAAATTTTTATGGATAATATCCTCAGATGTATTTTCAAAGTTGCTTTCTTTCTTTTCATCTCTTTCAGGTACACCAATTAGTGGTAGATTTGGTCTTTTTACATAATCCCATATTCTTCAGGGGTTTTTTTCATTATTTATTATTTTTTTCTTCATTTTGGTTCAATTGAGTTATTTTGGAGAACATGTTTTTGATCTCTGACAATCTTTCCTCAGCTTGATCTATTCTGCTGTTAATACCTGTGATTGTATCATAAAATTCTTGACATGAGTTTTTCAACTCTGCCAGATCAGTTTGATTCTTTCTTAAACGGCCATTTCATCTTTCAGCTCTTATATTGTTTTATTGTATTCCTTACATACCACGTGTTGAGTGTTAACTTTCTCCTGAATCCTAATTATCTTTATTCCTATCAGTATTCTGAATTCTATGTCTGCCATTTCAGCCAGTTCACCCTGGTTAAGAACTTTGCTGATGAAGTAGTGTGGTCATGTGGAGGTGAGAAGACACTCTGGCTTTTTGAGTTGCCAGAGGTCTTTCACTGTTTCTTTCTCATCTGTGTGGGCTGATGTTCCTTCAGTCTTTGAAGTTGCTCTCCTTTGGATGGCGTTTCTTGCTTTTATCTTCCTTGATACCCTTGGGGGCTTAATGCTGGTGTAAGTTGGGCTCAGTAAACTGGCTTCATTTCTGGAAGATTTTAGAGAGGAAAAGACTTGGCTCAGCAGTCCTGGGATGTGTGCCCTAACTCTGGGGGGCTGGTACTCTGGCTTTGTTCTCTAGCACCTCAAGGTTTGGAACCTGCTGTGCTGGAATGGTCAAGGTGTTCCCAGTCTACTTCCCACAACACTCTCATGGGTGGTGTCGACCAAAGTCCTTCTTCAGGTCAGTCACAGCAGGATCCATGCTTGCATGCACGTAATAGCATCTGCAGCAGCACAACAGGGTGATGCATATCAGCTGGGGCAGGGCATTGGCAGGAGTGGGGCAGTGGTATTCCTACCCATGCTTGTACTGCTTGTACTGATATTGGTGAAGGTGGAGTACTCGTGGGCACAGGAATACCAGTATCGGTGCATGCACTTGCACTAGTGGTGGTGGTGCAGCAGGATGTCTGTGAGTCAGTGAGGTATAGGGGCACTGCGGTGCACTTGTGCTAACGGTGGTGGTACAGAGCAGTGCACATGCACCCGTGTGCTGGCAGGGCAGGAGTGGTGAGGCCTCCCCATTGGCATGTGCCAGCAAAGTGGTTGGGGGATGGGCATGGGAGAGTGTATGCCAGCAAAGCAGTAGGGTTATGCCATGGTGAAGGGAGGCTACAGGTAAGCTGGTGCATATTGGTGGGGCTGGTCTGCTGGAGCTCTCTGATGGGCATGTGTGATGGTCTGCTGTCAAAGTAGCTGTAATGAGAGCCCACAGAAACCACTCTGGTGTATCTGAGGCTGCACTACAGGAGGGTGTGGTCATGCTGGGGTTCCATAAGAGGCCAGCAGATAGATGGGCACTCACAGCAGTCTGGCCCCATCCTTCAGGCAAGACCGCCCTACTCTGTCCAGGTCCAAAAGTTGCCCTAAAGATAAAGTCCCCTAAAAATATGACAAGCCTTAGGCTATGGATGTTGCTGGCTGTACTCCACTATAGACATTCCTGGACCAAACCCTGTATGATCTGCATAGGCTGGAGTCCTTCCTCTTCCACTTTTCTAAGCAGCTCTCCCTCCCTACTCAAGTGTCCATGGCAGTTGTGAAATGTCCTGCTACTAGAATTCTGCAGGTCTGTGGCAAAAGCGGGCCAGTCCTTACCTGTTCAACTCACCTCTTCTCCACTAGTCTCTGGGAGTCAAGAATCAACCCCTGGTGCTCAGCAAAACCAGGGTTCCATGCTTCCTTCCACTTCACCCCAGTGTCTGCATCCTCCCTCCATCCACTCTCAATGCCTTCCCTCTGAAGATTTGCTGAAAATGTGCCAGTCTACCCAAACTCCATCTCTCAGTGGGAGATGTTCCTCCTAGCTGTGTCTATTTGGCCATGTTGACTCCTCCTTCTGGGGCTGCTTTAAAATTGTTGTCAGATATTCTGACATCTGTGCTACCTCTATATATCTTTTGATTGTCTTTTCTCATTTCTTTGAGATTTTCCTACTTTTTGGTCAAATGAATGGCTTTAGATTGTGTCAAAGACAGTTTGAACGTTGTTATCAGCCTCTAAGTGCCATTTAAAATTTCTATTTTAGCAAATAGTCAAAGTCAACTAATTTAGGTTTAGAATGCAACTCTGGGACTATTTTGTGGATTGTGATTCAAATGTCAGTTTAGTTTTCAGAGACTCTTCTGTGCTATTGTGGTTAGCTCTGTTTGTGTGCTACCCAGAGGCCAATTTGAAACCTGAGTGCCATTACATACCATAATTATGTTCTCAAACCATTTGCTGTGCTGATTCTGGTCAATGCCATGCAGGAGCTGGTGGGGACCTTCCCAAGACTTTAAACACAGAGATTTAGAGAGCCATTTTCTCCAGCATGATGTGCTCTGTAGTTCTGCCCCCACTCGCTAGTTCAAAGGGGCTAGAGTGCTATCTATTTGTTGTTGTTCACTTAATGTAGGCAGGGATGATTGAGAATAGTCCACTCACATCTCTACAGAGCCCAGTGGGAAGAAGGAAGGGGCACAGCCTCTACTCACAGTACTGCAGAGTGAGTGTGGTCAACAGGGCTGCACCCCACCTGCTTTGAAGCACCTGGTGGGGAGAGTTATTTCAACTCTCATTTGAAGGGTGGGGATGGTTGACAAAGCATCACCCACAGTCTTCACGGAGCCTAGTGGGAAGTGGGAGAGGCGGGCATAATTGCAGAGCTAATAGCTGCAGAGCTGACTTCTTCCTGGTCCTTTGGCTATAGAGAATAAAAAAAAAAGGCTTATGCTTTTCTTGAGCTTTTTTTGGTATGTGTCCATTTATGTTTCTAATTGCAGGATGCTCTATTAGATCCTTCAATCTCTTGTCAAAGTCTAACTTTTTTGTTTACATTTCAATGATTTTTTTCATAGTTATTTTATGCATTTTATTGGGTTTTTTATTGTTGTTGTAATTAGTAGGAGCAATAGAGTGGAATGTGCTTGTTCCATCTTGTCCAGAACCAGGAGTGTTTTGATGCTCTGCTTGTTTTATTTTTCCTTTTATTGACTATTTCTTTTTCTCTTGACCACCTCCTTTTTCTCTTTAAAATTTAGCCCAGAGGAATCACCATATTGTCATCCATAATGATTAAACTAATTTACGCTCCCACCGACAGTATATAAGCATACCATTTTCTCCACAACCTCCTCAGCATCTTTTTTTTCCGACTTTTTAATAATAGCCATTCTGACTGGTGTGAGATGACATCTCATTGTGGTTTGATTTGCATTTCTCTAATGATCAGTAATGTTGAGCTTTTTTTCATATCATTGTTGGCTACATGTATATCTTCTTTTGAAAGGTGTCTGTTCATGTCCTTTGCCCACTTTTTTATGGGGTTATTTTTTTCTTGTAAATTTGTTTAAGTTCCTTATAGATGCTAGATATTAAACCTTTGTTGAATGCACAGTTTACAAAAATTTTCTCTCATTATGTAGGTTGTCTGTTTACTCTATTGATAGTTTCTTCCGTGCAGAAATTCTTTACACTATTCACAATAGTAAAAACATATAATCAACCTAAATACCTCTCAGTGATAGACTAGATTAAGGAAATGTATGTGATACATATACACCATGAACTATGCAGCCATATAAAAGAATAAGATCATATCCTCTGCAGGGACATGAATGGAGCTGGAGACCTTTATCCTTAGCAAACTAACACAAGAACAGACATCCAAATACTGTATATTCTCACTTATAAGTGGGAGCTAAGTAATGAGAACATATGGACACATACAGGGGAACAACACATGCTAAGGCCTGTCAGCGTGGAGGGTGGGGGAAGGAGAGGATCAGGAAAAATAAATGACTGATGGGTACTAGGCTTAATACCTGAGCAATGAAATATTTTAGGCAACAATCCCCCATGACACAAGTTTACCTCCTAAAAAACCTGCACCTGTACCCCTGAACTTAAAAGTTAAAAAGGGATTTTAAATAATATAAAAAATATTAGGCCAGAGTTTATCTCCTAAATGAAGCCTCCTTGGTACTCATAGGCTGCTATATATGCCCATTCTTGTCAGCATTAATCCTTCTAATTGTATTTACTTCATTGTTTATTTCTATGTCTGTTGTTCTGATCATATTGTGTGTGAATTCTTTTAGGGAACTCAACATTGTAACCTCAGTGTCTAATTTCCTGACATATGGTAGGAACTTAATAAATGGTTCTCAAATAAATGAATGGGAGGAAGAAACAAGTTATGTGTTTATTCATATTTCCTTTAATTCAATGATTGGAAATTTCTTATTTTGTACCTATTGTGTTCCAGGAATCCTTCTTGGCACTGGGAATATAGAGGTGATGGGCAGAAAAATTCCCTGATTTTATAGAGCTTAAATTCTTGTAGGGGAGACAGACAATAACAATGAGTAAATGCTAGACCTTTATAATTAATCATAAATGTTGTTTGCAGTGAAGAAACTGAGAAAGCGGGTTAACAGATCAAATGTTAGAGAACCTTTTATTGAGGAGGGGACATTTGAGTTAAGACAGGAATTCTAAAAGGGAGCAATCAAAAACATGTTGGGATACACAGTTCTAGGCAGATGGAACAGTAATTGCTAAGGATCTCATGAAGCAGATTTATTAGTTTTTGCCACATAGTTCCAGTTACTAGGCACACTGCCGTGTTATAGTAAATTATCAATAACTAAAGGTGTCAACATTGCATTTAAGCCATCTTTCTATCTCTCAGGGCCCCCAGTGGAGTCTCTTACATAGTAGTAGGTGCTCAGACTATAATAAATTTCAAATGAAATTATTTTTACTGATGTAGCAACTCATCATATTGGCTGTTTATTTTTTATATCAAAACCATTTCTATAAAGAACTTTGTTTCTGAATCTCATGGCTATTATGGATTTATTTTATTGTGTCATAAGAATTGATGTACACTTAGGTATCCTTAGGTGCCTCAGAATGTAGTATGGTCAGAGACCGGTATTCTATTTATGTTTGCCTATCTAGTGTCTAGGAAAATGTTAACCAAAAAAAAGGTGCTTATTGAATATATGCATGCTAGACAATACACATTTATTTTACTGATCTTTAGGTTCTTATAATTATAGAAAAAATAGTCCTTTCTATGTTGCATATGTTTATAAATCCTCAAAGACATTATTATGCTTTTTGCTATATGTCAATTATGAACCCTGCTTGAACAAAATACTCTCAATTTCACATAAGGTATACAGGCTTTCTTCAGAGCCTATAATACTTTTTGTAAAAATAAAATTGAAGTTATCCCTATATTATACTTTGTTTTTATTCATATTAAATGTGTTTGTATTTTTAAACTTATTTGCATAAAAGTGCTTCAAATAATTGAAATATTATTATCCCCAGTTTGGTATTTATAACAAAGAAAGAAAAAAAGAATATTCTTTGGTACTGTTAAAATTTATTTTGAAAATCTTTGTTGCTGAGCAGCAGCTAAAATAAACTCAAGCCGCTTTCATCTTATGAAAGGTTTTTCCATTGTTTATAATCACAAAGACAGTACAATATACAGTGACATTCCATTTTATAGATGGCATTCTTGGAACATTTTTAATATGGCAGTGCGATATAGTGAAAGCATGGACTTTGAACCTGATAATACCTATGGTTGAACCTAACTCTAGTTAAGATCTTAGAGTCTGATTAACATGAAGATTATCACCATTCACTTACAGGGTTATTGAATGAAAAAATATATGTTAAGCACCTATTCCACTGGGTTGCTTGAGACTGAAACCTGAGACCACCACCCTGGTAGAGGTGGTCAGCAGCAGACAGACCACACAAAGATGGCTTCTTACTTCCAACCAAATACAAAATATAGACTTCGCTTCATATTGTATTCCTCCTCCCTCTTTCAACACCAGGAGTAGGGAGATCAAGAAGTACACTGGATCAATTCCTCTTCCATGAAAATGAAAAGTCAGACCACCCTCTTTTTACCTTCTCATACCTAAGCAAATCCTGGCCAGCGAGTGGTGGTGGTGGTGGTGCTGTAAAGATTCCATTTAGAGTCAGATGTGATATTGGAATATCAAAGTAGATGTAGTTTTATCAAAAGTGACTGGGAAAATCAAGAAAGAAAACTCATTTAGGTATAATAATGGAATAAAAATAAAACTATTTTATAAATATACACTGTTATGATTAAAATATGGGCCCTGGAGGCAGAACCATGGTATGTGGATTCTGATTTCACCACTTTCCAGCTATGTTACTTTGGGGCTTAGTTTTCTTCATTGGTAAAGAGGAAATAGAATTCTTCCTAGAAATGTTGTGAAGATTTGATAAGGCTATATTTGTGTTTAGAATAGTGCTAGGTCCATAGTAATTCTTCAACAAATCATGTATTTATTCAGCTGTCATCATCATCATCATCTCACTGAATTGAGATTAATTTACTTGTTACTTGTGAGGTCAGGATTTAAGAATCTGCAGAGTAAAGGATTGAGGATACTTTAGGCTCTCTGTCTAGATTGCTCTAATCCCCAAACTTTCACTTGACTTCTTGTTATTCAGAATATCTAAAGTAGCTTCCTCTTCTATCATCACTTTCTAGCACATCTCTTTAATATACTGTCTTTATTATACATATCACTATCTTTATTTGTGAAGTTTGTTATTAATAGTCTCTCTCTATGCTATAGACTATATTTCATGAAGGTAGGGACATTGTCTATCTTATTTACTGCCATAATTTCACTGTCCACAATAGCAGGTTCTCAACACATATATTAATATTTGGATTAAGTCACAATCATGTTTTTTTTTTTCAGAATCAATTGCTATTTAATTTATAGACTACATGTATAAACTAGGCATATGTGAATCATTTTGCATTTATTTAAATTTAATTGTTAAAATATTGTTATTAAAGTTTACAACATATTAATCCTTTTCAGGCTATATGCTCAATTTCAGGATTTGGATTTTGAAAAGATCGTTTAATGCGATGCTGTCAATAAGCACACTAAAACTCTATCTGGATAACACACAGAAAACAAATTAAAATACAAATAGCTCAATTGTAGCACTGGAGAATTTTTTTTTTTTTTTAACTAATACAGTGTAGAATTAGTATAGCCGACTAAATATTTTGACACTATACTGGTATAAAACAACTAGATTAGATTAAACGAGTAGCTTGATTTTACAGTTTAATGAAAGTATTTAATTCCTCTTTTAAAAATTCATTAATTGTCCAAGTTAATATGCTGGCAGGCATTTTAGCTATGTTATAGCAGCTCTTGAAGGTGTCACAATTAAGTTTAAAAGCTAATGTTTCTACTCTCTTTTAAGAGGCAAAGGTAGAAAACCATTAAATATCTACAGTAGCTTTAACTTACCTATTAAATGTGGTTGCCAGTTGATAAATACAACAATTTATTTTTAAATCTGGTTGAAATGTTATAGTGATTAAAAAACAAGAACAAAATATCTTTTATGTTTACCTTCATTTTAGCCTTCTATGTTGATTATTTCTTGTGTAAAGTTTGCATCTGGTATCATAACCCCGTCTAAAGAGCTGCCTTCCATATTGACCCCAGGTATTCTAATGAGAGAGACTTCTGGCTGACTCCAGGCGTTCTAACAATAGAGACACGTGGGCCACCCCAGGCATTCTAATTGGAGAGACCCCCACCGACCTCAGGCAGTCTAATGGCAGAGACACCTGGGCGACCCCAAGCATTCTAATGGGAAAGACTCCCGGGGGACGCCAGATGTTAAGTTTCAAAACAATGCAATGGAGTCAGGCACGCTTAGTCAAATTTTTAAATACCTTGTTCCAATTTTGCTATGCCTCATAGCACCTCATGGCACATTTCAGTCTAATAATAATAGTTAGAACACCCATAAATGCTTACATAGTCATGTACTGCATAACAGAGGGAAGTGGGTGTCCCAGACCAGTCTTGGAGAGGTGGCAGAAGGGACTAGGAGGAGAAAAACAACACACGAAGGCAAATGCTTTGCTTGCCGTTCAAGCGCATGGTTCCTTTTCTCCAGGTGACTTCTTAGCTTCAAATTGTTGCATTTAAAAAGAGAGTGGCTTTGAACAAAGTTAGAAGTTGCTGCTCCTGTTCGATTCCCATAGGTGACATGCCCCCGGCCCTCCAACCAAGGGCACAATCACTTTGGTGGGGCGCACACCGGCTCTCTCTGCCCCCCAAGGCTGGGCCCTGCCTGAGCTTGGAGGTGGAGCCTCAGAGACTTCCTGGCTTAGGGGGTGGGCCCTGACCCTCTTTATATTCTAATTTCAAAGATTTGGAATTGATGACAAAGTACTGCTGATTCTCATTATTCAATATAGTTACGTTCAGTAAAGTTGCTATGAACATTAAGCTAGCAAATATTGAACCATTGCTCTTATGGGACATATATGGTTAGGTTTCTGTGAGTCTTTCATCAAAATATTTTTGTCAACTAATCAATACATAGTCTTGATGTGGATGTGTTTCTGTTGAAAGACACCTTATTTAATATACATTGTTGCTTCATTAACATTGAACACATGACCTACAGCACTGTAACTCATGCCTGAGCAAAACTTATCTAACACACATGTACTTCCATGAGCTATATCACAGTCTTGTGTTTGGGAACAGTAGACAAGCATTTTAGCACCCTGCTTGGGAAACATTTTAAACAGAGAAATCAGTGACAAAAAGCACAAAAATGGGGAAAATGTGGCACTAAATAAACTGAAGAAAGGACACACTTATTTATAGTAAGAAAGCTGAAAACAAGAAGCAGAGCATCGTCTTGTTTAAGCTCAGCTGAGAAAGTATGGGCAGGTGACTCACAACTTTTCCCACTCTGCACAAGTATGCAAATGACTGTGAAAGCGCTGAGAATATTGGTTTTGAGGTTAAAAATACATTTTAGCAAGCAGGTAAACTGGCAAATATGAAATCCCTACATCATAAAAATGGACAATTTGAGCTCTAAGTATAGGATCATGAATACCATTGAGAAATGAAGGCAAACCTGAAAATCACTGAGGAAAAGTATACAATTTGATAGTCACTGTTGACATGTATCATTATACTTAGGAAGGAAACAAATATTAAAATAATTTTAATTATGAAGAACTTGGAAGATTCCTGTAAAGACTCCATTCACTTTAGCTTCTTCAGTAACTTTAAGTGGAAGACTCCAAGGAAACCACAAACAAGGTAGGGATACTATGGTACCTCTAATGTGTGAGGAGAAATATTCTTACAAACAGTAGAGTACTGTCAGGCTGGGAAGTCCTGAGTTACTTTAGATTTCTACAATTTATTAATTTTAAATAACAATTATCAGTCAATGTTAATTTTTTAAAAAGTTAAGACAGATTTTTTTCCTTTCTAAATAAAAGTAAAATAATGTATTAATGGAAAGTAAAATACAAATAAAAAAGAACAAGTACTCATGAAAAACCGTAGAAAGCAATAACAAAAGCCTAAAGTCATCACTAAATAAAAAGACAAAGATCATAACTTCTGGATACAGAAATTAACAAAAAGAGACTCTGTTTCTAATGTCGAGAAAGCTTGGCATTCAGTGTTAAATGTCATAACCTTTGTTCCTCTTTTTCTTTTTTGTGCTCGTTTCAATTGGTACAGCATGTCTTCTGTAGGAAATAATCAGTGCATTTAACTAAAAATAGAATTCTGAAAATGTTTTCTCTTGAATATGAATCTAAAAACAGCTAGTTATATAGAAAACTAAAATCAAGGACTTCAAGATGACTTACCTTTATTAGAATGGACACAACATCTTGGAATGATGTGCTAATTTAAAACTTATTTATAATAACAGAAAAACCAATAAATCTGCTTTGAAAAAGAAAGCCCCAAAAATGACTTGTAAAAAGGAATCAACACTGTTCATTTATCTTGACCAAACCATTTACCTTAATCTAAAGTGACAGAGGAAATAATAAACGCTGTTTGCTGAATAATTGCAAAGTGTCAGGAACTGTTCCAGTGCCTATAATATAGGTGCTGTTATTATTCTCATTTACAGACGAAACATTAGAGATGTGGAGAAGTGTCTTGTCATGTCTTACAACTACTAGGTGGAAGAGTTGGGATGGAAAGCCAGGTGGTACAATTCCAGAGCCCATGCTGGACACCACGTCACACCATGGACGCCACGTCCATATGGTGTGAAATGCTATTTCCATGAGTAGAAGAAAAATAAATAGAAAAGTATTTTTACAATAATGAAGCACCACATAAAAATTAGAAAACATGATGTTGACAATTGTGGACCCTATTCAATTTGAGGTGACTGTGGTCAGGTTCAGAGTCCCATAAGGACATATAATCAAGGGGACCTAATCTAGTATAGATATCACATTCCAACTGAGATCTGAAAGATAAACATGGACTAGCAAGGTGAGGTGTGTGTGTGTTTGTGCATGGGTGTGTCTGTGTTATTCCTGACAAAGTATTGACAAGTAAAACACTTGTGAAAATTCCCTGTGATGGGAAGGAACTGAAAAGAAGCCAGTATAACTAAATTTTGTGTGCAAGTCACTGTTTTAGCAGCAGTGGTAGATTGAAAGAGACAAAGTGAATCTAAATTATAAATATGTTTATTTACTCACACATTGATATATTTGATCTAATAAAACATACACAGTGTAGGAATCTCTCTCATTAAACACAATTCTAAACTTTTTTTTTATTACTATAAGTTCTAGGGACATGTGCACAACGTGCAGGTTTGTTACATATGTATATACGTGCCATGTTGGTGTGCTGCACCCATTAACTCGTCATTTACATTAGCTATATCTCCTAATGCTATCCCTCCCCTCCCCCCCCCACAATAGGCCCCAGTGTGTGTTGTTCCCCTTCCTGTGTCCAAGTGATCTCATCGTTCAATTCCCACCTATGAGTGAGAACATCTGGTGTTTGGTTTTCTGTTCTTGCAATAGTTTGATAAGAATGATGGTTTCCAGCTGCATCCATGTACCTAAAAAGGACATGAACTCATCCTTTTTTATGGCCGCACAGAAATCCATGTTGTATATGTGCCACATTTTCTTAATCCAGTCTGTCACTGATGGACATTTGGGTTGATTCCAAGTCTTTGCTATTGTGAGTAGTGTTGCGATAAACATACATGTGCATGTGTCTTTATAGAAGCATGATTTATAATCCTTTGGGTATATACCCAGTAATGGGATGGCTGGGTCATATGGTAAATCTAGTTCTAGATCCTTGAAAAATCACCACACTGTTTTCCACAATGGTTGAACTAGTTTACAGTCCCACCAACAGTGTAAAAGTGTTCCTATTTCTCCACATCCTCTCCAGCACCTGTTGTTTCCTGATTTTTTTAATGATCGCCATTCTAACTGGTGTGAGATGGTATCTCATTGTGGTTTTGATTTGCATTTCTCTGATGGCCAGTGATGATGAGCATTTTTTCATGTGTCTGCTGAGTGTATGAAAGTCTTCTTTTGAGAAGTGTCTGTTCATATCCTTTGTCCAATTTTTGATGGGGTTGTTTTTTTTTTTTGTAAATTTTTTTGAGTCCTTTGTACGTTCTGGATATTAGCCTTTCATCAGATGAGTAGATTGCAAAAATTTTTTCCCATTCTGTAGGTTGCCTGTTCACTCTGATGGTAGTTTCTTTTGCTGTGCAGAAGCTCTTTAGTTTAATTAGATCCCACTGGTCAATTTTGTCTTTTGTGGCCATTGCTTTTGGTATTCTAGACAAGAAGTTCTTGCCCATGCCTATGTCCTGAATGGTATTACCTAGGTTTTCTTCTAGGGTTTTTATGGTTTTAGGTCTAACATTTAAGTCTGTAATCCATCTTGAATTAATTTTTGTATAAAGAGTAATGAAAGGATCCAGTTTCAGCTTTCTACTTATGGCTAGCCAATATTCCCAGCACCATTTATTAAATAGGGAATCCTTTCCCCATTTCTTGTTTCTCTCAGGTTTGTCAAAGAATAGATGGTTGCAGATGTGTGGTATTTCTGAGGGCTCTGTTCTGCTCCATCGGTCTATATTCTGTTTTGGTTGCAATACCATGCTGTTTTGGTTACTGTAGCCTTGTAGTATTGTTTGAAGTCAGGCAGCATGATACTTCCAGCTTTGTTCTTTTGGCTTAGGATTGACTTGGCAATGCGGGGTCTTTTTTGATTCCATATGAACTTTAAAGCAGATTTTTCCAATTCTGTGAAGAAAGTCATTGGTAGCTTGAAGGGGATGGCATTGAATCTATAAATTACTTTGGGCAGTATGGCCATTTTCACGATATTGATTCTTCCTATCCATGAGCATGGTATGTTCTTCCATTGATTTGTGTCCTCTTTTATTTCACTGAGAAGTGGTTTGTAGTTCTCCTTGAAGAGGTCCTTCACATCCCTTGTAAGTTGGATTCCTAGGTATTTTATTCTCTTTGAAGCTATTGTGAATGGGAGTTCATTCATGATTTGGCTCTGTTTGTCTGTTACTGGTGTATTAGATGCTTGTGATTTTTGCACATTGATTTTGTATCCTGAGATTTTGCTGAAGTTGCTTATCAGCTTAAGGAGATTTTAGGCTGAGACAATGGGATTTTCTAAATACACAATCATGTCATCTGCAAACAGGGACAATTTGACTTCTTCTTTTCCTAACTGAATCCCCTTGATTTCTTTCTCTTGCCTGATTGCCCTAGCCAGAACTTCCAACACTATGTTGAATAGGAGTGGTGAGAGAGGGCATCCCTGTCTTGTGCCAGTTTTTCAAAAGGAATGCTTCCAGTATTTGCCCATTCAGTATGCTTTTGGCTGTGGGTTTGTCATAAATAGCTCTTATTATTTTGAGATACGTCCCATCAATACCTAATTTATTGAGAGTTTTTAGCATGAAGGGCTGTTGGATTTTGTCAAAGGCCTTTTCTGCATCTACTCGGATAGTTTTTGTCTTTGGTTCTGTTTATATCCTGGATTACATTTATTGATTTGCGAATGTTGAACCAGCCTTGCATCCCAGGGATGAAGCCCACTTGATCATGGTGGATAAGCTTTTTGATGTGCTGCTGGATCCGGTTTGCCAGTATTTTATTGAGGATTTTTGCTTTGATGTTCATCAGGGATATTGGTCTAAAATTCTCTTTTTTTTGTGTGTGTCTCTGCCAGGCTTTGGTATCAGGATGATGTTGGCCTCATAAAATGAGTTAGGGAGGATTCCCTCTTTTTCTATTGATTGGAATAGTTTCAGAAGGAATGGTACCAGCTCCTCCTTGTACCTCTGGTAGAATTTGGCTGTGAATCTGTCTGGTCCTGGACTTGTTTTTGGTTGGTAAGCTCTTAATTATTGCCTCAATTTCAGAGCCTGCTATTGGTCTATTTAAGGATTCAATTTCTTCCTTGTTTAGTCTTGGGAGAGTGTAAGTGTCCAGGAAATGATCCATTTCTTCTAGGTTTTCTAGTTTATTTGCATAGAGGTGTTTATTGCTGGCGATGAGCTGCATTCCTTTGGAGGGGGAGATGCGCTCTGATTTTTTGAATTTCCAGCTTTTCTGCACTGCTTTTTCCCCATCTTTGTGGTTTTATCTGCCTTTGGTCTTTGATGATGCTGATGTACTGATGGGGTTTTGGTGTGGGTGTCCTTTCTGTTTGTTAGTTTTCCTTCCAACAGTCAGGACCCTCAGCTGCAGGTCTGTTGGAGTTTGCTTGAGGTCCACTCCAGACCCTGTTTGCCTGGGTATCAGCAGCGGAGGCTGCAGAAGATAGAATATTGCTGAACAGCGAGTGTTGCTGTCTGATTCTTGCTCTGCAAGCTTCGTCTCAGTGTGTACCCAGCCGTGTGAGGTGTGATGTGTCGGTTTGCACCTAGTGGGGGATGTCTCACAGTTAGGCTACTCAGGGGTGAGGGACCCACTTGAGCAGGCAGTCTGTCCATTCTCAGATCTCAACCTGCTTGCTGGGAGATCCACTGCTCTCTTCAAAGCTGTCAGACAGGGGCATTTACCTCTGCCGAGGTTTCTGCTGCTTTTTCTTTAGCTATGCCCTGTTCCCAGAGGTGAAGTCTACAGAAACAGGCAGGCCTCCTTGAGCTGTGTTGGGCTCCACCCAATTTGAACTTCCCAGTGGCTTTGTTTACCTACTTAATCCTCAGCAATGGCAGGCGCCCCTCCCCCAGTCTCGCTGCCGCCTTGCAGTTAGATCTCAGACTGCTGTGCCAGCAATGAGGGAGGCTCTGTGGGGATGGGACCCTCTGGGCCAGGTGTGGGATATAATCTCTTGGTGTGCTGTTTGCTAAGACCCTTGGTAAAGTGCAGTATTAGGGTGGGAGTTACCTGATTTTCCAGGTGTTGTGTGTCTCAATTTCGTTTGGCTAGGAAAAGGAATTCCCTTCCCTCTTGGGCTTCCCAGGTGAGGCGATGCCTCACCCTGCTTCAACTCTCGCTGGTTGGGCTGTACCCACGGACCAGCGCCAACTCTCTGACATGCCCCAGTGAGATGAACCCGATACCTCAGTTGAAAATTCAGAAATCACCCGTGTTCTGTGTCGCTCACGCTGAGAGCTGGAGGCTGTAGCTGTTCCTATTTGGCCATCTTGGGTGCGCCTCTACATCTATTTCTTTATCTACTTCTATGCTATAACCTATCTTTATCTTTCAAGTTTTTTTATTCCTCAAAGACAAAAAGGAAAATCTAAACACAACTAGAATGTTGATACAAATTATACAAAAAGGAATGAGAGGAAAAAGTTTTTGGAACAACAAAATGGATCAGAAGATGGTTCATTGTGTTCCAGTTAATATTGTTGCATAATCAATTATCATAAAATTAATGTCATAAAAAATCCCTTTTATTATGCTTACAAAGTCTGTGGGCCAAGGATTTGGATACAGCACAGTGGAAATTGTTTGCTTCTGCTGTAATCTGTCTGTATCCTCAGCTGGGACAAGACAGCTTGGATTACTTGACAGCTGGGGACTGGAGTCATTAGAAGTGTCTTTACTCATTTGTATATTGGCTGATTCTGGATGCTAACTGGGATCTCAGTTGAGGCTGTGACCAGAGCCTCATGTGGTCTTTTTTAGAAGACTGTATTTCCTCAAGTGACCTCATGATGGTCAGACTTAGTAAATGGTCATTCAAAGCTCATAAGTCAGTGTGTCTGTAAGGTTAAAAATTACATTACTCTTTTTGGCTGCATTGAAATATATGCAGCTGCATATTTGCCACAGTCAGTTGGTTAAAAGCCAGTAACAAACCAAAAAGTTTTATTGTGGGGAGAAGTGTAGCATAAATCTCATCTCTCAATGTGGGAGAGGTAAAGTCACATTGTAGAAGACTTTGTGAGATGGGAGATATTTTTGTGGCAAGCTTGTGAAGATATAATATGTCACAAGGTCAGAAGTGTAATAGATATAACCCAAAATTTTAAGAATTTAATTATCAAAAGCCAATATAAAATATTTATTCATATAAAATCTGAGACAATTGATTATGAAAAAAACCATTTTAAAAGATCTTCTATAAGATACATGCCAGGAAATTGAATAAAAAATGAACTAAGTATCAAGAAGAAATGATGAAAAATAAATTGGTAACTATATGAGTAAACAAACAGCACAGAATGTAAAGATTTATCATAATATCTAATAAGAATAAAAACAATGTGGAACTAAAATACTGGATGGCAATAAATTAAGGGAAAGGTGGTGATCAGAGTTAAAATGTTCTCATTATTATTTACAAGGACAGAGGAGCTAGTCATTGTGTCTAAATCAAACATGTTCAAGAAGCAAAAAGAAAGCCGTATATAGAATGTATAACATTATATGGGACAAAGTGCATGATATCAGTGCTTATACTAAATCTAGAGAATTACTTTTACCAGTTAAAATATGGTAAAAATAAATTACAAAATAAAATTTATAAGTGACATCTGAATATAAAGGATACAGAAAGATTTATAAAAATGAGATGGAAAACATAAACACATAAATATTAGCCCAAAGTGAATGTTTAGGTAATTTTTAATGGAAAAAATACCTAAATACTGGTCAGAGTGATAATAATTCACCATGAGGATAAAAAGTTTCTGAATCTATATATTTAATGTTATAGCCCTAAAATACATTTTAAAAAAGGAAATTGACAGAAGTAAAAGAAAAAGAAACACAACAATTCAGTTATAGAGGGAATTTTGGCACACTTATTTTGAGGGGGGTGTTGGGGAAGGGGTTGATAGATCAAGGTATTCAATGATGAGCAAGAACAGAGAGAGGTAGAACAAAATAGTGGATAAAAACCCTCCAACAATCATTCCCTCAGAGGAACATCAAATTAAACAACTATTTATGCAAGAAAATACCCACTGTCTCAAGAGCTAAAAACATCAGGTGGGAGATCGCAGTACCTGGTTTTAGCACAATAACAAGAAAGACACATTGAAAAGGGTATGAAGGACACTCTCAAGTCACTCATGACATGTAGCACTCCTGCCCGAATCCCAAGCAGCACAGCATAAGAGATAATCGGTCTGCATGGGGGAGGGAGAAGGAAGTGTATGGGACCTTTTTCTTTCTTTTTTTTTTTTTGAGGCGGAGTCTCGCTCTGTCGCCCAGGCTGGAGTGCAGTGGCCGGATCTCAGCTCACTGCAAGCTCCGCCTCCCGGGTTTACGCCATTCTCCTGCCTCAGCCTCCCGAGTAGCTGGGACTACAGGCGCCGCCACCTCGCCTGGCTAATTTTTTGTGTTTTTAGTAGAGACGGGGTTTCACCGTGTTAGCCAGGATGGTCTTGATCTCCTGACCTCGTGATCCTCCCGTCTCGGCCTCCCAAAGTGCTGGGATTACAGGCTTGAGCCACTGTGCCCAGCCGTGTATGGGACTTTATGTTAGAACTCACCATAGTAAAATACAGCACCGGGCAGAAACCCATGGCCCTTGATTATAGGCTGGTGCTCATGGAGGGAGCATCTAGACCCACTCTGGGACTGAAGGGTATTGTCTGCAGCAGTGGGAAGAATCGAGTCCTGACCCATTTCACCACCAGCTGACTAAAGTGGTCTAAGGCTCAGAATAGATTTCATTGACAGGCAGGCCATAATAGCCACAGTCCTTGGGTGAGCGCTATTGCTGTACTAGTCTGTGAGGCCATGGGCTTGGGTGTAAACCAGTATCAGTTGTGCTGGCTACAGAAGTGCATGCAGGTAGTGCAGTCAGAAGAAAAACTCTCCCAACACCACGTAGTGCAGTCAGAAGAAAAACTCCTTCTCCTTGGGGGGAAGTTAGGGGACTTTGCCTGGGAATCTAGTACCAGCCCTGGTATAGTAAAACAGTACAATGAACAGAATCCCATGACCCCGATTCCAGGCTGGTACTCCCAAGAATGCTTCTAGACCCACCTCAAGTCAGTAGGGAATCTGCTGCCAGGTGGAACAAAGCTGACTCCAAGCCAGCTTTACCTCTAGCTAAATAAAGTTGCCTTGAACCCTGCATAAATATCAACAGCAGCCAGACAGTAGTAATCAGGGACCTTTGGTGAGCCCTGATGCTTCACTCAACTAGGAGGCTGTGGTCCAAGCAGATATGGTTCCAGAAGTGGCCACAGCAGTGTTTGCATCGTCGTTCCTCCAACTCCAGGCAACACAGCACAGTGAATGACTCCTTTGGCTTGGGGGAAAGAGATGGGAGTGAGCTAGGGACTTTACTTGGGAACCCAGGGAACTTTCCCTGATTATTACCAAGCAAATCAGGGCTAGGGACCTAGGATTAGTCAAGAGAGCCACAGCTTACTTGGGATTAGGGTGCCCTCTTGTGCTGAAACAGCTGCAGTAACAACAGTCAGCACCCCTTTAAATTCCTGGACGGCCCTCTGGACAAGTACAAACAAGCCAAGACTGCAAAGAATGAAATAAATACCCAACTCTACAGTACTACCCCGACATCAACAAACTTCCACAAGCATCAAGAACATTTGGGTAACTATGGCCTCACCAAACGGACTAAGTAAGGTACCAGTGACCAATACTGAAGAAATAGAGATATTTGACTTCCAGACAGTGAATTCAAAATAGATGTTTAAAGGAAATTCAATTAACTTTTTAAAAAACACAAATATGCAAATTCAGAAATTTAACAGAGATTAAAATAATTTTAAAAACTGGAGCTGAAAAATACAATAGATGAACCAAAAATTGCATTAGATGGTCTCAAGAGCAGACTTGATTAAGAATCAGTGAGCTCAAAAACAGAATATTTGAAAATTCAAAGTCATAGGAGAGAAAAACAAAAAGGGATGAAGAGTGCTTATGAGATCTAGGGAATTACATCAAAAGAGCAGATTTAAGAGTCATTGACCTTAAATAGAGGGTAAAGAGAAAGGGGTAGAAAGCTTATTCAAAAAGATGATAACAGTACACTTTGCAAACGAGGGAAAGATATAAATATCTAGGTACAGGAAAGTCAAAGTCATCAAACAGACTCAAAGAAGACTACTCCAAGGTATATAATAACCTAACTTTCAAAAATCAAGGACAAGATAGGATTATAAAAACAGTAAGAGAAGAGAAGCAAATAATGTGTAAAGGAGCTCCAATATATCCAGAAGCAGGCTTCTTAATGGAAACCTTACAGCCTGGGGGTGAGTGAAATGACATATTCAAAGTGTTGAAGGAACAAGAATTAAACTGGCAACTGAGAATACTGCATCCAGAAAAACTACCTTTCAAACATGAACAAGAGATTGAAATGCTCCTACACAAACAAAAGTTGAGGAAATTCACTACCACCAACATTGTCTTACATAAAAAGCTAAAGAGAGTTTCTCAATCTGCCTGAAAAAAGAGCATTAATATATAACAATAAAATATCTGAGGGTATGAAACTCACTGGTAAAAGCAAACATAGTTTACCCTTGAACAGTGTGAGAGTTAGAGGCACCAACACCTTATGCAGTCAAAAATTCACATAAAACTTTTTACTCTCTTAAAGCACAACTACTGATAGCCTAGTATTTACCAGAAGCCTTAGCAGTAACAAGAACAGTTTAATATGTATTTTGTATGTATTATATATTGTATTCATACAATACTCTAGAGAAAATAAAATATTAATAAAATCATTCAAAAGGCAAATATATATTTACTGTGCATTAAGTGGAAGCAGATCATCATCAAACCTTTCATCTTCATTATCTTCACATTGAGTAGGCTGAGGAGAAGGACCAAGAGAAAAGGTTGGTCTTTCTGTCTCAGGGTAGCAGAGATGGAAAAAAAGTTGTGTACAAGTAGACCTGCACAGTTCAAGCACTGTTGTTCAAGAAGAAACTATATAAAGAGAAATTCAGAATACTCTAATACCATAATTGAAGTATATAAAGACTAAAATACAAAAATATTTTAAAAATAACTACAACAATTTGTTAAGATATAGCCTATACAAAAAATGTAAATAGAGAAGTCCAAAAGTCAAAATTTGGGGATGGAGTTAAAATATAAAGTTTGCTTTTTGTTTGTTTTCTTTGCAATCAAACTTAATTTGTCATCAGTTTAAAGTAACTTGCTGTAGCTATAAGAATTTTTTTAAGTCTCATGGTAATCACAGGGCAAGAACCTACAGTAGACATACTAGAAATAAAACAAAGAATTAAAACATATAACCAGAGAAAAATCACTTAACCACAAAGGAAGACAGTGAAAAATGAAGAAAGAAAGAGGGTAGTGATAAAACAATTGGAAAGCAAGTAACAAAATGATATTAGTAAACCTTACATATTAATATCAACATAATGAAAGTACTGAATTCTCCAATTAAAACATAGAGTGGCTGAATGGATAAAAAACAAAACCCAACTATATTCTGTCTATCACAACTGTATTTCATTTATAAAGATACACATAGACTAAAAGCAAAGGGATGGAAAAAGATATTCAAAGTAAATAATCAATATAGTAGGGCCTGACAGGTGGGAGTAGGGAGAGGAAGAGCCTCAGGATAAATAGCTAATGCAAGTGGAGCTTAATACCTATGTGATGGGTTGATGGGTGCAGCAAACAATCATGGCACACGTTTTTCTGTAAAACAAACCTGCACGTGTATCCTGAAACTTAAAATGATTTTTTTAAAGTGAGCAAGAGTGGCTATACTTATATATCAGATAAAACAAAGTTTAGATCTAAATTATAAAAAAGGAAAAAGGTCATATATAATGATAACAGAGTCAATATAGCAGTAGTATATCAAAATCATAAATACATACATACCCAACACTGATCTACTTGAAAATATAAAGCAAATATTAACAGAATTAAAGGGAAAGACACACTGTAATACAATAGAAAACTTCAACATCCCATTTTCAATATTGGACTGATCATTCAGGCAGGCAGTCAAAAAAAAACATCAAAGTTAAACCACATTCTAGACCAAATAGATGTAATAGACCTTTGCAGAACATTTTACCCAACAGCTGCAGAGCACACATTCTTCTCAATAACACATGGAACATTCTCCAAGATAGACCATATGTTAGGCCACAAAACAAATCTTCAAATTTTTTAAAAAGTAAAATCACTTCAAGTATCTTTCCTGAACACAATGCAATAAAACTAGAAATCAATAATAAGCAGAACTTTGGAAACTCTTCAAACACATACAAATTAAACAACATGCTTATGAACAAACAATGAGTCAATGAAGAAACTAAAAAGCAAATTAAAAAATTCTTTAAGACAAATGAAAATGAAATCACAACATACTGATACCTATGAGACACAGCAAAAGCACATTCAAGGTGGAGTTTCTAGTGACAAATTCCTACACCAAAATCTGAAATAAACATCTTAAAATAACCTCAGAGAACTAGAAAAACAAGAATATATAAACCCAAAATAAGTATAAAATAGAAATAATGAAGATCAGAGCAGAAAGAGGTGAAATAGATACTAAACAAATATAAATGATCAACAAAAAGCTGTTTTTTTTAAAAAAAAAATCACCAAAACTTTAGCTAGATTTAAAAAAAAAAAAAAAAAGAAGAAGAAAAGGAGGTTTTACAATTATTGATACCACAGAAATACAAAGGATTATATGAGACCACTGTAAGAAATGACACACAAACAAGCTGTAAAACCTAGAAGAAATAGAGAAATTTCTGGGCAAGTACAACTTGCCAAGATTGAATCATGAAGAAATAGAAAATTTGAACAGACCAATAATGAGTAACAAGATCAAAACAATAATAAAAGTGTTTCAATCAAAGAGAAGCCCAGGACCTGATGGCTTCACTGCTAAATTCTACCAAACAGTAAAAAACAAACAAACAAACAAAAAACCCAAATAATTAAGTATCAATTTTATGTGAACTGTTTTAAAAAATGAAGAGGAGGGAAAATTTCCAAACTCATATCACAAGGCCAGCCTTTTCCTGATACCAAAACCAGACAAGCAGTGGTATCTGTGGGAACGCTGGATGTTGCTTTTCCACAAAAGTCCCTTGTGAAACATTTAAGAAGGATCGCAGCTCCAACTGACGCCTGATGACCTCCTTCCCATGGCTCTTCTGACTTGGAAACAACATCTTAGATCCTGTCCCTGAGGTACCATCCCTGGGTCCACTTACCCACTAGCTTCGCATCTCTTAGTCCCTGAGAGTTGTTCCTGGCTGCAGTTCCCATTCCGCAGTTCTCTCCCTACTAGTCCTAACCCACCTGTGCCCTGAAGAGATGTTTCTTACATTTACAGTGACCAGATCTGGACTTCCCCATCCAGTGGGCTCCAACCGTACCTTCTCCAGTGAAGTGTGATATCCAAACTTGGGAAGGGACTTTTACAAAGTTTGTCCTGTTTTAGGTCCTCTCCTTCAATCTCAGATTACCTATTAGAGTTCTCTTTATGTCTATAGTTCTTTCCTATCATAGTTTACATAATTCTTTACATTAAACCTCCCTGTTTAAAGTTCAAAAAAAAAAAAAAAAAAAACAGAGAAGGACACAACAACAATAATAACAAAAATAGAATTACAGATCAATATTCTCAAGGAACATATATGTAAAAATCTTCAACAAAATACTAGCAAACTGAATTCAACAACATATTAAAAGATCATTCACCAAAATCAAATGGTATCTCATGGCTGCCAGGATGATTCAACATATGCAAATCAATAAAAGTGATGTATCATATTAACATAATCAAGGATGAAAATCATATGATCATTCAAATAGATGCTGAAAAAACATTTTAGAAAATTCAACATCACTTTATAATAAAAACCCTCAACAAATCATGTGTAAAAGAAACAGCCCAACACAATAAGGATCATATATGACAAACCCACAGCTAATGTCACACCAAATGGGTAAAAGTTGAAATATTTTACTCTAAGATCTAAAACCAAAAATTTATGTCCAATTTTACCACTTTTATTCCACATAGTATGGAAAGTTCCAGCCAGAGTAATTAGGCAAGAGAAAAAAAAAAAAAGGGCATGCAAATTGGAAAAGATAAAGTAAAATTGTTCCTGTTTACAGACAAAATGATCATATATAGAGAAAACCCTAAAGATTTCACCCCAAAATTGTGATAATAAATGAATTTAGTAAAGTTGCAGGATACAAAATGAATATACAAATGTTAGTAGCATTTTTATACACCAATAGTGAGCTAAGAAAGAAATAAACTCCACTTACAATATCTAAAAATAAAATAGAATAAAACACCTATAAATAAACTTAACCAAGGAGATGAAAGATCTCTACCAAAAAAACTGTAAAATACTGATGAAATAAACTGAAGAGTAAGTAAATCAATAGAAAGATATCCTGTGGTCATAGACTAGAAGAATTAAATTTGTTAAAGTGCCCATATTACCCAGAGCAATCCACAGATTCAATGCAATCCCCATCAAAATGCCAATGACATTCTTGACAGAAATAGAAATAAAAAATTTAAAAATTCATATGGAAATGCAAAAGACCCCACACTGATGAAGCAATCTAGAACAAAAATAACAAAATATGGGTACCAAATTATGTAACTTCAAAATATACTACAAAGCTACAGTAACCAAAACTATATGGAACTGTCATAAAAACAGACATACAGGCCAAAGGAATAGCATAGAGAACCAAGAAATAAATACATGCATTTAGAGCCACCTGATCTTTGACAGAGGCCTCAAGAACACATATTGGGGAAAGGACAGTCTCTTCAAAAAACATTTCTGGAGGGCGGAGCAAGATGGCCGAATAGGAACAGCTCCAGTCTCCAACTCCCAGCGCAAGCGACACAGAAGACCGGTGATTTCTGCATTTTCAACTGAGGTACTGGGTTCATCTCACTGGGGAGTGCCGGACGATCGGTGCTGGTCAGCTGCTGCAGCCCGACCAGCGAGAGCTGAAGCAGGGTGAGGCATTGCCTCACCTGGGAAGCGCAAGGGGGAAGGGAATCCCTTTTCCTAGCCAGGGGAACTGAGACACACAACACCTGGAAAATCGGGTAACTCCAACCCCAATACTGTGCTTTAAGCAAACAGGCACACCAGGAGATCATACCCCACACCTGGCCAGGAGGGTCCCACACCCACGGAGCCTCCCTCATTGCTAGCACAGCAGTCTGTGATCTACCGGCAAGGCAGCAGCGAGGCTGGGGGAGGGGCGCCCGCCATTGCTGAGGCTTAAGTAGGTAAACAAAGCTGCTGGGAAGCTCGAACTGGGTGGAGCTCACAGCAGCTCAAGGAAACCTGCCTGTCTCTGTAGACTCCACCTCTGGGGACAGGGCACAGTAAACAATAACAAACGAAGCAGAAACCTCTGCAGACGCAAACGACTCTGTCTGACAGCTTTGAAGAGAGCAGTGGATCTCCCAACACAGAGGTTGAGATCTGAGAAGGGACAGACTCCCTGCTCAAGTGGGTCCCTGACCCCTGAGTAGCCTAACAGGGAGACATCCCCCACTAGGGGCAGTCTGACACCCCACACCTCACAGGGTGGAATCAGACAGGTACACTCGCTGTTCAGAAATACTCTATCTTCTGCAGCCTCTGCTGCTGATACCCAGGCAAACAGGGTCTGGAGTGGACCTCAAACAATCTCCAACAGACCTACAGCTGAGGGTCCTGACTGTTAGAAGGAAAACTATCAAACAGGAAGGACACCTACACCAAAACCCCATCAGTACATCACCATTTTCAAAGACCAGAGGCAGATAAAACCACAAAGATGGGGAAAAAGCGGGGCAGAAAAGCTGGAAATTCAAAAAATAAGAGCGCATCTCCCCTGGCAAAGGAGCGCAGCTCATCGCCAGCAACGGATCAAAGCTGGACGGAGAATGACTTTGACGAGATGAGAGAAGAAGGCTTCAGTCCATCAAATTTCTCAGAGCTAATGGAGGAATTATGTACCCAGCGCAAAGAAACTAAAAATCTTGAAAAAAAAGTGGAAGAATTGATGGCTAGAGTAATTAATGCAGAGAAGGTCATAAACGAAATGAAAGAGATGAAAACCATGACACGAGAAATACGTGACAAATGCACAAGCTTCAGTAACCAACTCGATCAACTGGAAGAAAGAGTATCAGCAAGTGAGGATCAAATGAATGAAATGAAGCGAGAAGAGAAACCAAAAGAAAAAAGAAGAAAAAGAAATGAACAAAGCCTGCAAGAAGTATGGGATTATGTAAAAAGACCAAATCTATGTCTGATTGGGGTGCCTGAAAGTGAAGGGGAAAATGGAACCAAGTTGGAAAACACTCTTCAGGATATCATCCAGGAGAACTTCCCCAACCTAGTAGGGCAGGCCAACATTCAAATCCAGGAAATACAGAGAACGCCACAAAGATACTCCTCGAGAAGAGCAACTCCAAGACACATAATTGCCAGATTCACCAAAGTTGAAATGAAGGAAAAAATCTTAAGGGCAGCCAGAGAGAAAGGTCGGGTTACCCACAAAGGGAAGCCCATCAGACTAACAGCAGATCTCTCGGCAGAAACTCTCCAAGCCAGAAGAGAGTGGGGGCCAATATTCAACATTCTTAAAGAAAAGAATTTTAAACCCAGAATTTCATATCCAGCCAAACTAAGTTTCATAAGTGAAGGAGAAATAAAAACCTTTACAGATAAGCAAATGCTTAGAGATTTTGTCACCACTAGGCCTGCCTTACAAGAGACCCTGAAGGAAGCACTAAACATGGAAAGGAACAACTGGTACCAGCCATTGCAAAAACATGCCAAAATGTAAAGACCATCGAGGCTAGGAAGAAACTGCATCAACTAACGAGCAAAATAACCAGTTAATATCATAATGGCAGGATCAAGTTCACACATAACAATCTTAACCTTAAATGTAAATGGACTAAATGCTCCAATTAAAAGACACAGACTGGCAAACTGGATAAAGAGTCAAGACTCATCAGTCTGCTGTATTCAGGAGACCCATCTCACACGCAGAGACATACATAGGCTCAAAATAAAGGGATGGAGGAAGATTTACCAAGCAAATGGAGAACAAAAAAAAGCGGGGGTTGCAATACTAGTCTCTGATAAAACAGACTTTAAACCATCAAAGATCAAAAAAAACAAAGAAGGCCATTACATAATGGTAAAGGGATCAATTCAACAGGAAGAGATAACTATCCTAAATATATATTCACCCAATACAGGAGCACCCAGATTCATAAAGCAAGTCCTTAGAGACTTACAAAGAGAGTTAGACTCCCATACAATAATAATGGGAGACTTCAACACTCCACTGTCAACATTAGACAGATCAACGAGACAGAAAGTTAACAAGGATATCCAGGAATTGAACTCATCTCTGCAGCAAGCAGACCTAATAGACATCTATAGAACTCTCCACCCCAAATCAACAGAATATACATTCTTCTCAGCACCACATCGTACTTACTCCAAAATTGACCACGTAGTTGGAAGTAAAGCACTCCTCAGCAAATGTACAAGAACAGAAATTATCACAAACTGTCTCTCAGACCACAGTGCAATCAAACTAGAACTCAGGACTAAGAAACTCAATCAAAACCGCTCAACTACATGGAAACTGAACAACCTGCTCCTGAATGACTACTGGGTACATAACGAAATGAAGACAGAAATAAAGATGTTCTTTGAAATCAATGAGAACAAAGATACAACATACCAGAATCTCTGGGACACATTTAAAGCAGTGTGTAGAGGGAAATTTATAGCACTAAATGCCCACAAGAGAAAGCAGGAAAGATCTAAAATTGACACTCTAACATCGCAATTAAAAGAACTAGAGAAGCAAGAGCAAACACATTCGAAAGCTAGCAGAAGGCAAGAAATAACTAAGATCAGAGCAGAACTGAAGGAGATAGAGACACAAAAAACCCTCCAAAAAATCAATGAATCCAGGAGTTGGTTTTTTGAAAAGATCAACAAAATTGACAGACTGCTAGCAAGACTAATAAAGAAGAAAAGAGAGAAGAATCAAATAGACACAATTAAAAATGATAAAGGGGATATCACCACCGACCCCACAGAAATACAAACTACCATCAGAGAATACTATAAACACCTCTATGCAAATAAACTGGAAAATCTAGAAGAAATGGATAATTTCCTGGACACTTACACTCTTCCAAGACTAAACCAGGAAGAAGTTGAATCCCTGAATAGACCAATAGCAGGCTCTGAAATTGAGGCAATAATTAATAGCCTACCAACCAAAAAAAGTCCAGGACCAGATGGATTCACAGCTGAATTCTACCAGAGGTACAAGGAGGAGCTGGTACCATTCCTTCTGAAACTATTCCAATCAATAGAAAAAGAGGGAATCCTCCCTAACTCATTTTATGAGGCCAACATCATCCTGATACCAAAGCCTGGCAGAGACACAACAAAAAAAGAGAATTTTAGACCAATATCCCTGATGAACATCGATGCAAAAATCCTCAATAAAATACTGGCAAACCGGATTCAGCAGCACATCAAAAAGCTTATCCACCATGATCAAGTGGGCTTCATCCCTGGGATGCAAGGCTGGTTCAACATTCGCAAATCAATAAACATAATCCAGCATATAAACAGAACCAAAGACAAGAACCACATGATTATCTCAATAGATGCAGAAAAGGCTTTTGACAAAATTCAACAGCCCTTCATGCTAAAAACGCTCAATAAATTCGCTATTGATGGAACGTACCTCGAAATAATAAGAGCTATTTATGACAAACCCACAGCCAGTATCATACTGAATGGGCAAAAACTGGAAGCATTCCCTTTGAAAACTGGCACAAGACAGGGATGCCCTCTCTCACCACTCCTATTCAACATAGTGTTGGAAGTTCTGGCTAGGGCAATTAGGCAAGAGAAAGAAATCAAGGGGATTCAGTTAGGAAAAGAAGAAGTCAAATTGTCCCTGTTTGCAGATGACATGATTGTATATTTAGAAAACCCCATTGTCTCAGCCCAAAATCTCCTTAAGCTGATAAGCAACTTCAGCAAAGTCTCAGGATACAAAATTAATGTGCAAAAATCACAAGCATTCTTATACACCAGTAACAGACAAACAGAGAGCCAAATCAGGAATGAACTTCCATTCACAATTGCTTCAAAGAGAATAAAATACCTAGGAATCCAACTTACAAGGGATGTAAAGGACCTCTTCAAGGAGAAATACAAACCACTGCTCAGTGAAATAAAAGAGGACACAAACAAATGGAAGAACATACCATGCTCATGGATAGGAAGAATCAATATCGTGAAAATGGCCATACTGCCCAAGGTAATCTATAGATTCAATGCCATCCCCATCAAGCTACCAACGAGTTTCTTCACAGAATTGGAAAAAACTGCTTTAAAGTTCATATGGAACCAAAAAAGAGCCCGCATCTCCAAGACAATCCTAAGTCAAAAGAACAAAGCTGGAGGCATCACGCTACCTGACTTCAAACTATACTACAAGGCTACAGTAACCAAAACAGCATGGTACTGGTACCAAAACAGAGATATAGACCAATGGAACAGAACAGAGTCCTCAGAAATAATACCATACATCTACAGCCATCTGATCTTTGACAAACCTGAGAGAAACAAGAAATGGGGAAAGGATTCCCTATTTAATAAATGGTGCTGGGAAAATTGGCTAGCCATAAGTAGAAAGCTGAAACTGGATCCTTTCCTTACTCCTTATATGAAAATTAATTCAAGATGGATTAGAGACTTAAATGTTAGACCTAATACCATAAAAATCCTAGAGGAAAACCTAGGTAGTACCATTCAGGACATAGGCATGGGCAAAGACTTCATGTCTAAAACACCAGAAGCAACAGCAGCAAAAGCCAAAATTGACAAATGGGATCTCATTAAACTAAAGAGCTTCTGCACAGCAAAAGAAACTACCATCAGAGTGAACAGGCAACCTACAGAATGGGAGAAAATTTTTGCAATCTACTCATCTGACAAAGGGCTAATATCCAGAACCTACAAAGAACTCAAAGAAATTTACAAGAAAAAAACAACCCCATCAAAAAGTGGGCAAAGGATATGAACAGACATTTCTCAAAAGAAGACATTCATACAGCCAACAGACACATGAAAAAATGCTCATCATCACTGGCCATCAGAGAAATGCAAATCAAAACCACAATGAGATACCATCTCACACCAGTTAGAATGGCGATCATTCAAAAGTCAGGAAACAACAGGTGCTGGAGAGGATGTGGAGAAATAGGAACACTTTTACACTGTTGGTGGGATTGTAAACTAGTTCAACCATTATGGAAAATAGTATGGCGATTCCTCAAGGATCTAGAACTAGATGTACCATATGACCCAGCCATCCCATTACTGGGTATATACCCAAAGGATTATAAATCATGCTGCTATAAAGACACATGTACACGTATGTTTATTGCAGCACTATTCACAATAGCAAAGACTTGGAATCAACCCAAATGTCCATCAGTGACAGACTGGATTAAGAAAATGTGGCACATATACACCATGGAATACTATGCAGCCATAAAAAAGGATGAGTTTGTGTCCTTTGTAGGGACATGGATGCAGCCGGAAACCATCATTCTTAGCAAACTATCACAAGAACAGAAAACCAAACACCGCATGTTCTCACTCATAGGTGGGAACTGAACAATGAGATCACTTGGCCTCGGGAAGGGGAACATCACACACCGGGGCCTATCATGGGGAGGGGGGAGGGGGGAGGGATTGCATTGGGAGTTATACCTGATGTAAATGACGAGTTGATGGGTGCAGCACACCAACATGGCACAAGTATGCATATGTAACAAACCTGCACGTTATGCACATGTACCCTAAAACTTAAAGTATAATAATAATAAATAAATAAATAAATAAATAAATAAATAAATAACATTTCTGGGAAAACTGAATATCTATATATAGAAGAGTGAAACTAGACCCCTATGTCTCACCATATACAAAAATAAACTATAAATGGAACAAATACTTAAATATAAAACCTGAAATCGTAAAACTACTAGAAGAAAATAGAAGAAATGCTACATGAAATTGGATTGGACTAGGAATTTTTGAATAAAACTTCAAAAGAAAAGGCAACAAAAGTGAAAACAGGCAAATGGGATTTTATCTATTTAAAAAGTTTTTGCTTACCAAAGGAAATAATCAATACAATGAAAACCTACAGAATGGAAGAAAGTTTTGTAAACTACATTATAAGGGGTTAATATTCAGAATACATGTGGAACTCAAACAACTCAACAGCACAAAACAAGTAACCCTTAGGTTGGCAAAAGATCCGAGTAGATATTTCTCAAAGAAGACACAAATTGCCGACAGATATATGAAAAAAGCTCGACATCAGTCATCATCAGGAAAATGAAAATCAAAACCACAGAGAGATATCATCTCACCCCAGTCAGAATGCTTATTAACCATAGACAGTATAATAAAGATGAAAAATAAATTCTTGTGAGGATGTGAAGAGAAGGAAATCCTTATACATTGCTGGTGGAAATGTAAATTAGTAAAGCCATTGTGAAACACAATATAAAGGTTCCTTTAAAAATTAAAAATATAAATACCGTATGATCCAGCAATCTCAACATGGAAATACAAAGGAAGTGAAGCCAGTATGCTAAAGATACATCTGAACACCCATATTTATTGAAGCACTATTCACAATAGCTGAGATATGGAATCAACTTCAGTGCTCATCTACAAGTGAATGTATTTTTTAAAATGTGATGTATACAAAGGAATATTATTTAGACACAAAAAAGAATTCAATTCTGTCATTTGCATCAACATAAATGAACATGGATGACATTACATTAAGTGAGATAAACCAGGCACTGAAAGACAAATATCATATGATCTCACTTATGTGGAACCTAAAAATCATGGTTTTGTAAAAGTAGAAAGTAGAATGGTGGTTATCAGAGGACGAGGAGGGTTGGGGAAAGAGAAAGCCAGGAGAGGTTATTCAGCGGGTACAACGTTACATTTAGATAGGAAGAACAGGTCTTGGTTTCCTTTTACACAGTAGGGTGACTACAGCAAATAACAATTACACCAATTTGATCATTATAGTATATATAATGCACTGAAAAAATACATGATATCCAATTAAATATGTGCAATTGGTATGTATTAATTATATGTAAAATCTTAAACGAATAAAGAAACACTGTGAGTTTAAAACTGAATCAGTTTCAGAATACAAGTTATATATATATTTTATATACCCTTTATATATACATATATACTTTCTATGTATATATGTGTATATATACACACACACACACACTTTAAGTTCTGGGATACATGCGCAGAATGTGCAGGTGTGTTACATAGGTATACATGTGCCATAGTGGTTTGTTGCACCTATCAACCCGCCATCTACATTGGGTATTTCTTTTAATGCTATCCCTCCCCTACCCCCACCTCCAACAGGCCCTAGTGTGTGATGCTCCCCTCCCTGTGTCCATGTGTTCTCATTGTTCACCTCCCACTTATGAGTGAGAACATGCAGTGTTTGGTTTTCTGTTCCTGTGTTAGTTTGCTGAGAATGATAGTTTCCATCTTCATCCATGTCCCTGCAAAGGATGTGAACTCATCATTTTTTATGGCTGCATAGTATTCCATGGTGTATATGTACTACATTTTTTTTTTTTAAATCCAGTCTATCATTGATGGACATTTGGGTTGGTTCCAAGTCTTTGCTATTGTGAACAGTGCTGCAATAAACATATATGTGCATGTGTCTTTACGGTAGAATGATTTATAATCCTTTGGGTATATACCCAGTAATGGGATTACTGGGTCAAAAAGTATTTCTGGTTCCAGATCCTTGAGGAATCACCACATTGTCTTCCACAATGGTTGAACTAATTTACACTCCCAACAACAGTGTAAGAACTTTCCTATTTCTCCACATCGTCTCCTCTCCAATACCTGTTGTTTCCTGACCTTTTAGTGATCGCCAATCTAACTGGTGTGAGATAGATAGTATCTCATTGTGGTTTTTATTTGCATTTCTCTAATGACCAGTGATGGTGAGCTTTTTTTAATATGTTTGTTGGTTGCATAAATGTCTTCTTTTGAGAAGTGTCTGTTCATATCTTCTGCCTACTTTTTGATGGCATGTTTTTTGCTTGTAAATTTGTTTAAGTTCCTTGTAGATTCTGGATATTAGCCCTTTGTTGGATGGATAGGTTCTTTTGCTGTGCAGAAGCTCTTTAGTTTAATTAGATCCCATTTGTCAATTTTGGTTTTTGTTGCCAGTGCTTTTGGTGTTTTAGTCATGAAGTCTTTGCCCATGTCTATGTCCTGAGTGGTAATGCCTAGGTTTTCTTCTAGGATTTTTATGGTTTTAGGTCTTACATTTAATCTTTAATCCATTTTGAGTTAATTTTTGTATAAGGTGTAAGGGAGGGATCCAGTTTCAGTTTTCTGCATATGGCTAGCCAGTTTTCCCAACAGCATTTATTAAACAGGGAATCTTTTCTCTATTGCTTGTTTTGTCAAATTTGTCAAAGATCAGATGGTTGTAGATGTATGGCATTATATCTGAGGTCTTTGTTTTGTTCCATTGGTCTATATATCTGTCAAATTGTCTCTGTTTGCAGATAACATGATTCTATATTTTAAAAACCCCATCGTCTTAGCTCAAAAATCTCCTTAAGCTGATAAGCAACTTCAGCAAAGTCTCAGGATACAAAATCAACGTGCAAAAATCACAAGCATTCCTACACACCAATAATAGACAAACAGAGAACCAAATTATGAGTGAACTCCCATTCACAATTGCTGCAAAGAGAATAAAATACCTAGGAATCCAACTTACAATGGATGTGAAGGGCCTCTTCAAGGAGAACCACAAACCACTGCTCAAGGAAATAAGAGAGGACACAAACAAATGGAAAACATTCCATGCTCATGGATAGAAAGAATCAATATCATGTAAATGGCCATACTGCCCAAAGTAATTTGTAGATTCAATGCTATCCACATCAAGCCAGCACTGATTTTCTTCACAGAATTAGAAAAACTACTTTAAATTTCATGTGGAACCAAAAAAGAGCCCACATAAGCCAAGATAATCCTAAGCAAAAAGAACAAAGTTAGAGGTATCACACTACCTGACTTCAAACTATACTACAAAGCTACAGTAACCAAAACAGCATGGTACTAAAACAAGTGTTGTTTTGAAAAGTATTTGTTAGAAGATCATTTTTTAAAAGAGCTCTAATAGGCCTATGCCACGAGGGAATATAGCTTATTAATCTAGCCTATTCAATCAGAAGGGTTTAATTACAGAAGAATCTGGAAATTACAATGAATGGCTTACTGAGTAAGCAATGATCATGAAAACGAAAGAGCTTATTAAATTGGTAAATGACCAACAAACTTACACTTGACAGAAGAAAAACCAAGGCATAATAAAAAATCTGAGACATCTGGATGTCTAAAACTATAATACCAAGAGGGGTCTCCAAGAAAGTGTTTTTAAAGACATAGCATATCAAGTCTAAGTCCCAGCATTCTCATGACTAACTACAAAAGTATAAGAAAGATGTGGCATATGTGAATACAAATGTAGAGTCATAATATTTAAAAATTTTGAATTACTGAACTATTACGAAACAGAAAATGTAGCTATTTCATTTCAATGTTGATTTACGAGTAGTAACATGAACTTTAAAAAAATTTTTAGTGAAAAATACTAACTGCAAAAAGATATGAGTAATACTACTTGAGAAGTACTATTAATACATATGTTGAACAATGAGCATAAACCAGACTATCCTGGACAAACCAAGATGTAAGTTGTCATAAATAATATATTGTTATTGGAAAATTTAAAACACATAAAATAATACTATAGAAACATGTTTAATGAATATATTTAAAAAGCATAAACATATTTTGGGAGTGAGGAAAGTGACAAAAGAGAGAATTGAATCTTATATACATGTTTTTTTGAATCGGGGAAGCATCCCATGCTCTAAAATAAAATAAGTGCTCCCATGAGCTGAGCAGAGAAGATTGGCTTTATAGTCAGAAAAAGGCTAAAGAAAGCATAAATGAAGAATTAATCCTGGAAAACAATAATAAAATAAAGGCAGACTGGTTGTTTCAAAGTTACTTCCCATATGGAGTTAAAATAGGGAAACCTTTGGTTAACTGCATGCCTTCTGATTGGTTGCTGTGAAACTTCTGTGGTTTTGTTGGTTTGTTTTTTGTTTTCTTATTTATTTTTCTTTGTTTGTGTTTTGAAAACTGGCTTATTTCAAAGGTCACTTTGATTATGTGGCACTTAGCCCAGGTGACTCTTCTGGATTGGCCTGGTCTGCTGGTGTTTAGTGCAGGAGCTATCCAAAACAATTACCTCCCATAATTTTTGTTTAGCATATGATAGGCTGAATAATAGTCTCCCAACAATGTCCACATCCTAATTGTTGGAACTATGAAGATGAAAGTTTACATGGCAATGGAAAATTAAGATTGCTTATTGAAATTAAGGTTGCTAATTGGCTGACTTTATGAGAGGAATGTTATCCTGGATTATCCCAAGTGGGCCCAATGTAATCACAGGGGTCCTTAAAGGTGGAAGAGGGAGGCAGAAAAGGAGGTCCAGGGCTGTGATGTGAGAAAGATTCAACCTATCATTGCTGTCTTTGAAGATGAAGGAAGGGGTTCATGAACCAAGGATGCTGGCAGTCTCAGAAAGGGAAAGGGAAAGGAAGGAAAGGAAAGGGGAGAGGGAAAAGGAGAGGGAAAAATGAGAGGGAAAAGGAAAGGAGAGGAAAGGAAAGGAAAATTTCTCTCCTAAGAGCCTCAAGAAGGAATGCAGCCCTACTGGCACCTTGATTTTAGTCTAGTAAGGCCCATGACAGAATTCTGACTTCCAAAATAATAAATATTATTTATTTATATATTATTAATAATATATTAGTTTTAAGCAAGTTTCTTGGAGTTTAATGCCATAGCTGTAAAAAACTTGCTTTCTTTCATTAAGGCAAAAAATATAAAATTTGTGGGGTAGGAATGAGTGTCTGTTCTATTATATATATTTATATAATGTATACTTTAAAAAATATGTAGCATACTTACATATGTTTCACACATATAGCTAAATATAAGTAGAATTATTTTGGCTTAGTATTCATTTAATGTTGATTTAAAGAAACAGTGGTTTGCAAAAAATATATTTGAATATAGTTAAACATATAGACTGTAAAATTAATGATATGGTTTAGATCTGTGTTCCTACCCAAATCTCATGTTGAACTGTAATCCCAAATATGGGAGATGGGGCCTGCCTGGTGGCATAGTCTAATTTTTTAAACAATTTAAAGTATAATTTTTTTTAACAATTTCTGGATTATCTTTGTTATTATATGTCAATAACCAACAACTGAAGTAACTGTAACGTCACTGTGTGCAGGTGAGGATAATTAATTTCTTTAAAATTTTGTTACACTCAAACTTTACAAATATATGATCAAATCAGAATAATCCAACAACATTGAAAAGCATTAAGACACAAGAAGAAAAAAGAAACAGTCACCAACCACATATAATTCTAACTAAATTGATAAATTGGCTGAATATGTCATAAGTTTATAGTTCCAGATAGGAACAGTAAGTTTTCCCTTCTAACCAGCAAAATAAATTTTTAAAGGAAAACTTCTGATTGTAATTTATTCTTTCATAAAGATGTTGGCAACCGACCTAGGCCCCACCTTGCAGAGATATTCTTGGATACATTTTACTGTATTCTTCCTTCCTTTAGGTCCTGAGTTATATTTATTAGCTCTTAGTCTTAGACATATTATAAAGATGCAGGGTGATGCTTCTGACTCGTACAAGAGAAGTCCAGCCTCTTTCTAGGAACTTTTTCCTTTAGTCTACCACTCTGAGTACAGCCTATTTCCTCATGTGTGGTTTGCAAACATTGTCAGCTAACAATATTTTACTTTTAATTTTTCTTCTAATTGCTGCTAAAGAGTGTTCTCTTTGCAATTATTTTGATCCAACAATTTATGTAAATAAATCTTTACCACGTTGCAATCTTGTCAGTAATATTTTTAAATATTAGCACTAAATACTAGCAGCTTAAAATCATTTGTATTCATTGACTGAGTTTTATTTTCCCAACATGCATATTATTTATTTTTCCTATTAGTAGTGTGTTTCCCTTCTTTGTTATTTTCAGTGTAAGCAATGATTTTTAGATATATATTACCTTTTACAATAATTAATTTATATTAATAGATAATCCCTGCACAAAATACATGTTTAATAGGAAGAAATTAAATGATAGCTAGGTCTGCCACCCACTCTGTATGACAGCCGATCTATTTAATCCTCTTTCATAGTTTTTATTAATAATTTTTATCTATCTTTCTGGAGATATTCCAAGTGTTTATGAGTATATGAATACATTTATAATTTTAAGCCATGTATAATTTACAAAGTGTTATAAGTTCTAGCTTTTTTCTCAAAATAGTATAACTCATTGAGTATTTCATATTGAAACAAGTAGACCTGCCTTTGTGTTTTTTAACTTCTGCCTAGCATATCTATTAACACTGCCTACCCTCATTTACTAAATTGTCTTATATATGGACATTTGGGTTGTTTTCAATCTTTTATTATTACAACTAATGATTCAGTAATTATTTTAATACATAAACCTCTGAAAATTTTTTGAAATACAGATGAAGGATAAATTCCTAAAGGTAAAAATTCTGGATAAAAGAATAGGCGTATTCGTAATAGATAGATAGAAGATAGACAATTAGATTGACAAATTTTACTCCATAGTAATTGATGAAATCACTTTTTGTGCTTTTTTTTTAATTTTTAATGTTTTTTGGTACATAGTAGGTATATAGATTTATGGGGTACGTGAGATATTTTGATACAGCATGCAATGCATAATAATCACATAAGGATAAATGGAGTATCCATGACCTCAAGCATTTATCATCTGTGTTACAATCTAATTATACTATTTTTTTTAATTAATTCAAGATGGATTAGAGACTTAAATGTTAGACCTAACACCACAAAAACCCTAGAGGAAAACCTAGGTAGTACCATTCAGGACATAGGCATGGGCAAAGACTTCATGTCTAAAACACCAAAAGCAATGGCAGCAAAAGCCAAAATTGACAAATGGGATCTCATTAAACTAAAGAGCTTCTGCACAGCAAAAGAAACTACCATCAGAGTGAACAGGCAACCTACAGAATGGGAGAAAATTTTTGCAATCTACTCATCTGACAAAGGGCTAATATCCAGAACCTACAAAGAACTCTAACAAATTTACAAGAAAAAAACAACCCCATCAAAAAGTGGGCAAAGGATATGAACAGACATTTCTCAAAAGAAGACACTCATACAGCCAACAGACACATGAAAAAATGCTCATCATCACTGGCCATCAGAGAAATGCAAATCAAAACCACAATGAGATACCATCTCACACCAGTTAGAATGGCGATCATTAAAAAGTCAGGAAACAACAGGTGCTGGAGACGATGTGGAGAAATAGGAACACTTTTACACTGTTGGTGGGATTGTAAACTAGTTCAACCATTATGGAAAATAGTATGGCGATTCCTCAAGGATCTAGAACTAGATGTACTATATGACCCAGCCATCCCATTACTGGGTATATACCCAAAGGATTATAAATCATGCTGCTATAAAGACACATGCACACGTATGTTTATTGCGGCACTATTCACAATAGCCAAGACTTGGAATCAACCCAAATGTCCATCAGTGACAGACTGGATTAAGAAAATGTGGCACATATACACCATGGAATACTATGCAGCCATAAAAAAGGATGAGTTTGTGTCCTTTGTAGGGACATGGATGCAGCTGGAAACCATCATTCTCAGCAAACTATCACAAGAACAGAAAACCAAACACCGCATGTTCTCACTCATAGGTGGGAACTGAACAATGAGATCACTTGGACTCGGGAAGGGGAACATCACACACAGGGGCCTATCATGGGGAGGGGGAAGGGGGGAGGGATTGCATTGGAAGTTATACCTGATGTAAGTGACGAGTTGATGGGTGCTGACGAGTTGATGGGTGCAGCACAGCAACATGGCACAAGTATACATATGTAACAAACCTGCACGTTATGCACATGTACCCTAGAACTTAAAGTATAATAATAATAATAATAAAAAGAAAAAAAATAAAAATAAAAATAAAAACTCAAGCAAAAAAAAAGAGAAATTAAAATAAAAAAATATATATACTTTTAAAATGTACAATAGATTGTTGTTAACTGTAGTCACTCTATTGTGCTATCAGATACTAGATCTCATTCATTCTATATAACTATATTTTTGTACCCATTAACAAAACCATTCCTAGCCCCTGGTAACCATTATTCTACCCTCTAATCTCCATGAGTTCAGTTGTTTTCATTTTTAGCTCCCAGCAATAAGTGAGAACATGTGAATTTTGACTTTCTGTGCCTGGCTAATTTCACTTAACATAATGACTTCTGGTTCCATCCATGTTGCTGCAAATAACAGGATCTTATTCTTTTTTACTGTGTACAAGTAGTACATTTTCTTTATTCATTTTTTGGTGGACACTTAGGTTGCTTCCAAATCTTGGCTCTTGTGAACAGTGCTGCAACAAACATGGGAGGGCAGATATCTCTTCAATATACTGATTTCTTTTCTTTGGAATGTACACTTACCAGTGAAATTGCTGGATGATATTTTTAGTTTCTTGAGGAACCTCTAAACAGTTCTCCATAGTGGTCATACTAATTTCCATTCCCACAAACAGTGCAAACATGTAGCCTTTTCTTCACATCCTTGCCAGCATTTATTATTGTATGCCTTTGGGGTAAAAATGATTTTAAGTGGGGTTAGATAATATCTAATTGTAGTTTTGATTTGTATTTCTCTGATGATCAGTGATATTGAGCACCATTTCATATCCTTGTTTGCTATTTTTATGTCTTCTTTTGAGAAATGTCTATTCAGATATTCTGTTCGTTTTTAAATCAAATTATTAGATATTTTTTCCTATAGAATTGATTGAGCTCTGTATATATTCTGGTTAAAATCCCTTTGCAGACGGGTAGTTTGGAAATATTTTTTCATTCTGTGGGTCGTCTATTTGTTGATTGTTTCCTTCAATGTGCAGAAGCTTTTTAACTTGAAGTGATCTTATTTGTCCATTTTTGCTTTGGTTGCCTGTGCTTGTGGGATATTACTCAAGAAATCTTTGTCCAGTCCAATGTCCTGGAGATTTTCCCCAATGTTTTCTTTTAGTAATTGCATAGTTTGAGGTCTTAGGCTTAAGTCTTTAGTGCATTTTGTTTGATCTTTGTATATGACAAAAGGTAAGGGCCTAGTTTCATTCTTCTGCATATGGGTATCCAGTTTTTCCAGCACCATTTATTGGCCTCCCAAATCCCCCACACGTATTCATGGAATCTTTGTTGAAAATGAGTTCCCTGTAGATGTATAAATTTATTTCTGGATTTTCCATTCTGTTTCATTGGTCTATGTGTCCGTTTTTATGCTAGTATCATGCTGTTTTGGTTACTGGAGCCCTTTAATATAATTTGAAGTCAGATAATATGATTCCTCCAGTTCAGTTCTTTTTGCTTAGGGTAGCTTTGGCTATTCTGGGTCTTTTGTGGTTCCATATAAATTTTTTTTTTTTTTTTTTTTTTTTTTTTGAGACAGAGTTTCGCTTTTGTTGCCCAGGCTGGCGTGCAGTGGCACGATCTCAGCTAACTGCAACCTCCGCCTCCTGCCTCAGCCTCTTGAGTAGCTGGGATTACAGGCATGTACCACCACTCCCAGCTATTTTTGTATTTTTAGTAGAGCCGGGGTTTTTCCATGTTGGTCAGGCTGGTCTCAACCTCCTGACTTCAGGTGATCCACCTGCCTCGGCCTCCCAAAGTGCTGGGGTTATAGGCGTGAGCCACCCTGCCAGGATTGTTTTTGCTGTTTCTGTGAAGAATGTCATTGGCATAGTAATAGGAATTGCATTGAATCTATAGATTACTTTGTGTAGTCTGGATATTTTAGCAGTGTTGATTCTTCCAAAACATAAACATAAAATATATTTCAACTTTTTTGTGTCCTGTTCAATTTCTTTCATCAGTGCTCTACAGTTTTCATTGCAGAAATCTTTCACTTTTTGGGTTAATTTAATTCCTAGGTATTTGATTTTATTTGTAGTTATTTCAAATGGAATTATTTTCTTGATTTCTTTTTTAGATTGTCTGCTGTTGGCATATATAAATGGTACTGATTTTTGTATGTTTATTTCATATCCTGCAACTTTGCTGAATTTGTTTATTAGTTCTAACAGGTTTTTTTTTTTTTTTTTTTTTTTTTTTTTGGTGGAGTTTTTAGGTTTTTCCAAATGTAAGATCGTATCATGTGCAAACAAAAAAATTTGACTTCTGCTGTTTCAATTTGTATTCCTTGTATTTCTTTCTCTTGTCTGATTGCTCTAGTTGGACTTCCATACTATATTGAATAACAGTGGTGAAAGTGGGTCTCCTGGTTGTGTTCTAGTCTTAGAGGAAAGGCTTCCGTTTTCCCCCATTCAGTATACTATTTGAGGGTCTGTCATATATGGCTTTTATTATGTTGAGGTATGTTCCTTTTATACCCAGATTTTTTTAGGGGTTTTTATCATAAAGGGATGTTGAACTTCAGCAAATGCCTTTTTAGCATCAATTGAAATGATCATATGGTTTTTGTTCTTCTTTCTGTTGATATGATGTATCACATTGATTGATTTGAATATGTTGAACCATGTTTGCATTTCAAGGGTAAACCCACTTGGTCATGATGAATGACTTTTTAATGTGTTGTTGAATTTGATTTGCTAGTATTTTGTTAAGAATTTTTACATCAGTGTTCAAGGATATTGGCATGTAGTTTGTTTTTTGATGTATCTTCTCTCTGAATTTGGTATTAGGGTAATGTGGGCCACGTAGAACAAGTTTGGGAGTAGTCCCTCCTCCTCTACTTTATAGAATAATTTGAATAGGATTGGTATTAGTTCCTTCTTAAAAGTTTGGTAAAATTCAGCAGTGAAGTCATTGGGTCTGGGCTTTTCTTTGATGAGAGACTATTATGGCTTTTATATCATTACTTGCTATTGTTTAGATTTTGGTTTCTTCATAGTTCAATCCTGGCAAATTATATGGGTCTAGGGATTTATCCATTTCTTCCAGATTTTTATAGTTGCTTATAGTAGCCTCTAATGACCCTTTGAATTTCTGTAGTCTTGGTTGTAATATTTCCTTTCCATCATTTCTAATTTTATTTGGGTCTTCTTTTTTTTCCTTTTTACTTTAGCTAAAGGTTTGTCAATTTTATTTAAAAAAACAACTGTTCATTTTGTTGATATTTTGTATTGTTTTCTTCATTTCAGCTTTATTTATACATGATCTTTATTATTTCTTTAGTTCTATTATTTCTGGATTTAGATTGCTCTTGCTTTTCTATTTAAGATATATTGTTAGGTTTTTTATTTGAAGTTTTCTTCTACTTTTTTGATGTAGACACTTACAGTTAAAAATTTTCCTTATATTACAGCCTTCACTATATCCCATAGGTTTTGGTATGTTACATTTCCATTATCATTTGTTTCAATAAATTTTATTTTAAATTTTTTTATTGACCCTCTGAAAGAGCATACTGCTTAACTTCCATGTGTCCGGACCGTCTCCAAAATTCCTCTTGTTATTTATTTCCTAGTTGTATCAATTGTGGTCATAACTACAGTTATCATATTATCTTGTTTAATTGGCAACCTTGCATTAAGTGCCAGCCTTCTTTGTCTCTTTTTATAGTTTTTGTCTTCAAACATTTTTTTTTTCTGCTATAAGTATAGCTATCCTTGCTCTTTTCTGATTTTCATTTACCTGTAGTATCTTTTTCTAGCCATTTATTTTTATTCTTTGTGTGTCTTTATTGATGAAGTGTTTTTTTAGGCAACAAATCAATGGGTCTTTTATAAAATTTATTTCACCACTCCATGTCTTTTTATTTTATGATATCATTGTTTAAAAAAAAATTCCTTCAGGGATCAAATAACTAAATAATAATATGCTGTACTTAACAATATCTTTATACCTCAATAACAAAATGGGATTACCTCATAAATTTAAAGTAACTATATAATTATAACCCAAATAGTTTAATTCCAGAATCAAACTTTGAGAGAACTGAGGAGGAGAAGGCAGCCAGAGAGATCCCTGTGGTGTAATATTTTGGTTATTGCTTCGGGATTTTTGTTGGAGTCATTTAAAAATTAAATCAAAATATATTTTGTAGGCAATGCTAGTTTGATTTAGTCTAAAATAACCTAATTTACATAGAATATAGCGGAAAGGATTCTGTGGCTAGATATTTTTCATAGTAGTTTGCTTGCATTTAGTTAGGACTTGCAAGATATATAGAACATAATCACGAACTGACTCATACACTGTTTTGAACTTCCAGTCTAGAAAAGGATACACTTAGTTTGTCTATTCTATTACTTATTTATTCATGAGACAGGGCCTCACTCTGTCGGCAAGCTGGAGTGCAGTGGTGCAAGCTTGGCTCACTGCAACCTCTGCCTCCCAGGTTCAAGCAATTCTCCTGCCTCAGCCTCCCTAGTAGCTGGGACTACAGGCATGTGCCACCACGCCCAGCTAATTTTTGTGTATTTAGCAGAGACTGGGTTTCACCATGTTGGCCAGAATGGTCTTGGTCTTGATCTCTTGACCTTGTGTTCTGCCTGCCTCGGCTTCCCAAAGTGCTGGGATTACAGATGTGATCCACTGTCACTGGCCAGTTTGTATATTTTATAATATCAAAAAAGAGAGTGTGAAAGACACATTCAATTTTGAACTCTGAAATTTGGTATTTTCAAATTTTATATCTCATCTGCTTTCCTTGTCTAACTCTCCAGGACAAGAAAAGCTCATATATTTCCTTGATCTCTTCTTAACACCCTCAAGTGTCTTCAGAAAGGGTTTATATATTGATTGACATGAAAACATTTCTTGATGAATATTTTATGCATTAAATAAATATATTAAACTCTGATTGCCTATGGCACAATGTAGATATTAACTTCTCTTTTTAAAGGAAAGAATCCATTAAGGAAAAGACTGCAGAATCATAATAGACTTGAGTAAAAATCCACAATAATTTTCCATTTCATAAACAAAGTCATCTTAAGTACATTAGAAAATACTAATTTTTATTTTAGCTATTTCCAAGACTTGCATTCATGCATTATATTCTTATCAATTTACAATTTTCAATAGATTTCCATATCCTAGACAATTCAATACTCATTTTATGTCTTCAGAAAACAACTAATTCCCAGTTGTATATGAGCGAATTAATCAATCAGTCTAAGTTTTAGGAAGTTAATAACAAACCCATAACACTAAGTCATATAAACTAAGCAATTCTTATGTATTCCTCATGCCATTAAATAGCCGGTTACTAATTTAAAAGTAATTTACACACACACACCCTTGCACACTCAGTCACATGCACACACAAGCATCATTTTTTATTAACTCAACCAATTAATTTTTGTCAAATAACTCATGAATTAAACATCATAAATAGCTAAATCTCCCTTTTGGTCAGGTTAGATTATTACAAGTCTCACTGTACACTCAACTCAAAGTTTCAGCTCATCTAAGACTAAACCAGGAAGAAACTGAATCCCTGAATAGACCAATAACAGGCTCTGAAATTGAGGCAATAATTAATAGCCTACCAACCAAAAAAAAGTCTACTACCAGAAGGATTCACAGTTGAATTCTACCAGAGGTACAAGGAGGAGCTGATACCATTCCTTCTGAAACTATTCCAATCAATACAAAAAGAGGACTCCTCCCTAACTCATTTTATGAGGTCAGCATCATCCTGATACCAAAGCCTGACAGAGACACAACAAAAAAAGGGAGTTTTAGAACAATATCCCTGATGAACATCAATGCAAAAATCCTCAATAAAATACTGGCAAACCAGATCCAGCAGCACATCAAAAAGCTTATCCACCATGATCAAGTGGGCTTCATCCCTGGGATGCAAGGCTGGTTCAACATATGCAAATCAGTAAATGTAATCTATCATATAAACAGAACCAAAGACAAAAACCACATGATTATCTCAATAGATGCAGAAAATGACTTTGACAAAATTCAACAGCCCTTCATGCTAAAAACTCTCAATAAATTCGGTATTGATGGAACGTATCTCAAAATAATGAGCTATTTATGACACACCCACAGCCAATAGCATACTGAATGGGCAAATACTGGAAGCATTCTCTTTGAAAACTAGCACAAGACAGGGGTGCCATCTCTCACCACTCCTATTCCACATAGTGTTGGAAGTTCTGGCCAGGTCAATCAGGCAGGAGAAATAAATAAAAGATATACAATCAGGAAAAGAGGAAGTCAAATTGTCCCTGTTTGCAGATGACATGATTGTATATTTAGAAAACCCCATTGTCTCAGCCCAAAATCTCCTTAAGCTGATAAGCAACTTCAGTAAAGTCTCAGGATACAAAATCAATGTGCAAAAATCACAAGCATTCTTAATCATGAGTGAAATCACATTCACAATTGCTTCAAAGAGAACAAAATACCTAAGACTCCAACTTACAAGGGATGTGAAGAATCTCTTCAAGGAGAACTGCAAACCACTGCTCAATGAAATAAAAGAGGACACACAAAAAATGGAAGAACATTCCATGCTCATGGATAGGAAGAATCAATATTGTGAAAATGACCATACTTCCCAAGGTAATTTATAGATTCAATGCCATCCTCATCAAGCTACCAATGACTTTCTTCACAGAATTGGAAAAAACTACTTTAAAGTTCACATGGAACCAAAAAAGAGCCCACATTGCCAACACAATCCTAAGCCAAAAGGACAAAGCTAGAGGCATCACATTGCCTGATTTCAAACTATACTACAAGACTACAGTAACCAAAACAGCATGGTACTGGTAACAAAACAGCTATATAGACCAATGGAATAGAACAGAGCCCTCAGAAATAATACCACACATCTACAACCATCTGATCTCTGACAAACCTGAGAGAAACAAGAAATGGGGAAAGGATTCCCTATTTAATAAATGGTGCTGGGAAAACTGGCTAGCCATATGTAGAAAGCTGAAACTGGATCCTTTCCTTATACCTTATACAAAAATTAATTCAAGATGGATTAAAGACTTAAGTGTAAGACCTAACACCATAAAAACCCTAGAAGAAAACCTAGGTAATTCAGGACATAGGCATGGGCAAAGACTTCATGTCTAAATCACCAAAAGCAATGGCAACAAAAGCCAAAATTGACAAATGGGATCTAATTAAACTAAAGAGTTTCTGCATAGCAAAAGAAACTACCATCAAAGTGAACAGGCAACCCACAGAATGGGAGAAAATGTGTGCAATCAATCATCTGACAAAGGGCTAATATCCAGAATCACAAAGAATTCAAACAAATTTACAAGGAAAATTAATTCAAGATGGATTAGAGACATAAATGTAAGACCTAAAACCATAAAAACCCTAGAAGAAAACCTAGGTAGTACCATTCAGGACATAGGCATGGGCAAGGACTTCATGTCTAAAACACCAAAAGCAATGGCAACAAAAGCCAAAATTGACAAATGGGATCTCATTAAACTAAAGAGCTTCTGCACAGCAAAAGAAACTACCATCAGAGTGAACAGGCAACCTACAGAATGGGAAAAAATTTTTGCAATCTACTCATCTGACAAAGGTCTAACATCCAGAATCTACAAAGAACTCAAACAAATTTACAAGAAAAAAACAAACAACCCCATCAAAAAGTGGGCAAAGGATATGAACAGACACTTCTCAAAAGAAGACATTCATGCAGCCAACAGACACATGAAAAAATGCTCATCATCACTGGTCATCAGAGAAATGCAAATCAAAACCACAATGAGATACCATCTCACACCAGTTAGAATGGCAATCATTGAAAAGTCAGGAAACAACTGGTCCTGGAGAGGATGTGGAGAAATAGGAACACTTTTACACTGTTGGTGGGATTGTAAACTAGTTCAACCATTGTGGAAGACAGTGTGGTGATTCCTCAGGGATCTAGAACTAGAAATACCCTTCGACCCAGTCATCACATTACTGGGTATATACCCGAAGGATTATAAATTATGCTGCTATAAAGACACATGCACACGTATGTTTATTGCTGCACTAGCCACAATAGCGAAGCCTTGGAACCAATCCATATGTCCATCAATGACAGACTGGATTAAGAAAATGTGGCACATATACACCATGGAATACTATGCAGCCTTAAAAAATGATGAGTTCATGTCCTTCGTAGGGACATGGATGAAACTGGAAACCATCACTCTGAGCAAACTATCACAAGGAGAGAAAACCAAACACCACCATGTTCTCACTCATAGGTGGGAATTGAACAGTGAGAACACTTGGACACAGGGTGGGAAACATCACACACCAGGGCCTGTCATGGGGTTGGGGGAGAGGGGAGGGATAGCATTAGGAGATATACCTAATGTAAACGACGAGTTAATGGGTGCAGCACACCAACCTGGCACATATTTGCATATGTAACAAACTTGCAAGTTGTACACATGTACCCTAGAACTTAGGGTATTTTTTTATTATTATACTTTATGTGAAAAAAAAGTTTCAGCTCATCTAAACATATATAAATATAGCATTGTAATTTACACTACATATGTCTCTCATAGCACATTATACACTTTTTTCCTTCTTCCAGGGGATGAAGTAGAAATGTATACATTCTCCTGACCCCATTAGACTAATGGTGATATATAAGGTGACTTACCCAAAGTCACACATCAAATCCTCACAACTGCCTCATAGATGCAGTATCTGTAGAATGGATCAATAATACTGAGTTTATAAGGGCTTAAAACTGTGTCTGTCACATACCACATCATCGCTTAATAAATAATAAATGCTCTATTAAAAGGATGGATGATTGGTTTTCTGTCCTTGCGATACTTTGCTCAGAATGATGCCAAACACCGCATGTTTTCAGTCACAGGTGGGAATTGAACAATGAGAACACTTGGACACAGGGTGCGGGACATCACACACTGGGGCCTGTAGTGGGGTTGGGGGATGGGGGAGGGATAGCATTAGGAGATATACCTAATGTAAATGACGAGTTAATGGGTGCAGCACACCAACATGGCACATATATACATATGTAACAAACCTGCACATTATGTATGTGTACCCCAGTACTTAAAGTATAATAATAATTTTTAAAAAAGAAGAAGATGATGGATGAATCACTATTGCCATGAGTCTCCAGCTAGGTCCAGGACTTATTTGCATATATAAAGCTTACCTTTTGAAGTCGAGTTTGTTGAAAAAGAACTCAGAATTTGGAGCCCTTATAATAGATTAATTCATGCAATCTTTATAACAACTCTGTGAAGTAGTTGCTATTGTTAGCCACATTTCACAGAGAGGAAACTAAGTCACAGAGTTAAGTCACTGGCTAATTTGTTATAGTTTATAAAAGAAGGATTTGAAGCTAAGTAGTTTGATTCAATGTCAAGGACAGTAAAGCCCTGCATTATATTGTCATAAGAACATAGACTCTCTGAGGCTCAAGGATTCCAGAAAGAGAATTCTTTCTGTAGATACATTTAAGATCTACAAGGGAAACCTTAGACAAAGGCAGGAGCAAGTGAGAAAGCTATTTAATAGAAGGACGAATTCTCTCAGCTTTTTATCCTGCTCCTAACAATACCTGTTTTAGGAGCAGTGTATAGGACATAATGTGCATGTGTATCTCATGTTGTGATTGGTCTTTCGAAAGATTCCTTGGTGGACACTGAAAACACAAAAGATAAAAAGTAATGAATCAGGCCAGTTATGGTGGCTCACACCTGTACCAAGCACCTTGGCAGGCCAAGGCAGAAAGATTGCTTGAGCCCAGGAGTTTGAGGCCAGCCGAGGCAATGCGGGGAGACTCCTATCCCTAAATAAAAGCTATTTAAAAATTAGCCAGGTGTATTGGTGAGCATTTGTGCTCCCAGCAACTCAGAAAGCTGAAATAAGAGGACCACTTGAGCCCAATAGGTCAAGGCTGAAGTGATATACTCACACTATTGCACTCCAGTCTGGGTGACAGAGCAAGACCCTGCCTCAATGAAAAGAGAGTAGATAGTGATTCTCTATCTCGATAAAAAGAAAGTAATGAATCAAAGAAGATTATCAAAATAATTATCCAATCACAAAATAAAATAGAGAAAAAGGAAATAATAAAACATCACAAACAAGCATAAAACAACTGAAAAATAGCAGTAGTAAGTCCTTACCTATCAATAATTATCTTGAATGTGAATGGATTAAATTTTCCAATCAAAACACATAGAATGGCCAAACAGCTTTTTTTTGAAATAACAACAATATATTGCCTACAAATGATTCACTTCACACTTAAAGACACAGACTGAAGAAGGCATAGGCAAAGATAATTCATACAAATAGAAACAAAAATAGAGCAGAGGAAGCTATACTTATATCAGATGAAATTAGACATTAAGTAAAAAATTATAAAAAGAGACAACATAATCATATAGTGAAAAGGGAGTGCATTCATACAAACATACAAAAATCATAAGTATATATGCACCCAGCAGCAGAGCACCTGAAGCAAATATGAAGCAAATAATAATCTATTTGAAGGAAGAGATAGACTGTGATGAAATAATAGTGGACAATTTAATGCCTCACTTCTAGTGGCAGAAATATAATCCAGACAGCAAATCAATAAGGAAGCATTGGAATAAAGTCTAAGCACTTTAGACTAAAGGGACTGGACGGCCATATACATAACACGCTATCCAGAAGCAGAAGAATACACCGTCTTCCCAGGAACTCATGAAACATTCTTCAGCGTAGATCACATGTTAGACCGCAACACAAGTGTTAACAAATTTAAGAAGATTGAAATCATATCATGTATCTTTTCTGACCATCCTAGTTCTAAACTAGAAATGAATAGTGGAAGGAATTTTAGAAAATTAGCAACCACATGAAATGTAAATAACATGCTTCTGAACAACCAAAGTATCAAAAAAGAAATTAAAAAGCGAAATTTAAAAAAAATTTGGTCACATATGAAAATGGAAACACAATATGCCAAAACTTATGAAATTCAGCAAACATGATACAAAGTGGGGAGTTTACAGCAATAAAATTCTACATCAAAAAAGAAAGAGGAGCCAAGATGGACCACTAGATACAGCCAGGAGGAACATCTCCCACCAAGAGACCAGGACATTGGGAAGACTGGTACATTCTGAATGGATCTTCAGCAGGAAGAAACTGAGAGGTGAATAGGGAAGGATGCAGATGCTAGGATTAAAGGGGAGGAAGCTGGGGACCTAGCACAGGGCTGCTGAGCACCAGAACTCACTCCTGGCCCCCAGCGATTCCTGGGGAAGGGGTGAATTGAACAGGTGAGGAGTAGCCCATTCTCACCCTGGACCTCCAGAATCCTAAAAGCAGGAGGACACTTGACTTGGTAGGGAGAGTTGCTTAAAGAAGTGTCAGGAAACTTTGCATAGAACTCCAGGCTGTAGAGTTTGGCAAGGGAACAGCTGTAGCAGAGTATGGGAGATGAGCAGAGCTGCCCATATCCCACAGCTTGCCATTCTCCTCTAAAAATAATGTAGCCTTAGAGTGACTTTCAAACCTGGGCAGAGCAGAGCAGTCTTGTCCAAGTGATGAGTCTAGTCTGATCTGAGCACCCCATGTCTGCTGGCCTCTCCTTGGGATCCAGCATCACTGCACCCTCTTGTGGGGCAGCCTCATTGCCAAACCAGGGTGCTTCCTGGAGACCCTCATCATAACTCCTTTGCTGGAAGGCTTATGCCTGACTGTTGGAGAGCTTCAGCAGACTGGCCTCCACTGAGGCGTACCAGCCCACCCATAGCTTCCTGTCACCGCAGCATTGGCCCTCTGCTTTGCTGGCACACATTTTCCATACGCTCCACACAATATGGACATGCAGTACCTTACTAATTATTATTATTGATTTGCTGTCTAGATGATATTTATATTGCTAGAAGTGAGGTATTAAATTCCCCACTATTATTTCATTGCAGTCTATCTCTCCCTTCACATAGATTAATACTAGCTTCATATTCGCTTCAGGCACTATGATGTTGGCTGCATATATATTTACAATTTTTATATCATCATATGAATTTACTGCTTTATCGATATATAATAAACTTTGTCTTTTTTTACAGTTTTTAACTTAAAGTATATTTCATCTGATATTAGTATGGCTCTATTCATCTTCCTATTTGCATGAAATAGATTTGTCCATGCAGGTGCACCTGTGTGGACGGAACTTGCCTCTGTGACCCTGCCAGTGTGCAAGTGCACGCACACCCTGCCACCCTACCACTGGCGGTGGGAGCATGCCCGCTGTCCTCCTGTTCTTGAAAAACAAGAGCAAACCAACCCCAAAGCAGGAAGAAGACAAAAAATTACCAAAATCAGAGCTGAACTGAATGCAATTGAGCTACTTAAAACCATATTAAAAATCAACACTTCCATGAGTTTGCACTTTGTAAAAATAAATAATATTGACAGAAAACTAGTTAGACTAAAAATAAAAAGGAACAAAGATCCATATAAACACAATCAGAAATGATGAAGGGGACATTACCACTGACCCCACCAAAATATAAATACCTATCAGAGTCTACTATGAACACCTCTATGCACACAAATGACAAAATATAGAAAAAATTAATAAATTGCTAGAAACAATTTCCCAAGGTTGAACAAGGGAGAAGTTGAATCCCTGAACTAACAAATAATGACTTCTGAATTGAATCAGTAATAAAAAGCCTACCAACCAGAAAAAGCTTAGGACCAGCCAAACATATATTCACAGTCAAATTCTACCAGATATATAAAGAAGAGATGTTATAATTCCTACTGAAACTATTTCAGAAAGTTGAGGAGAGACTCCTCCTTAACTTACTCCATGAGGCCAGCATCATCCTGATACCAAAACCTGGCAGAGACACGACGAAAAAGAAAACTTTGGGTCATATGCTTGATGAACACAATGTGCAAAAATCTCAACAAAATAGTAGCAAACCATCAAAAATCTAATCCATCATGATCAAGTAGGCTTTATTCCTGGAATGCAAACTTGGTTCAACATGCAAATCAATAAATGTGATTCATCATGTAAACAGGTATAAAGACAAAACCACATGATCACCTCAACAGATACAGAAAAGACTGCAGATAAAATTCAACATCCCTTTATGTTAAAAACCCTCAACAAATTAGACAATGAAGAAATATATCTGAAAATAATCAGAGCCATCTATAACAAACCCACAGCCAACATCATACTGAATGGCCAAAAGCTGGAAGCATTCCTCTTGAGACCTGGAGCAAGCCAAGGATGCTCATCCTCACCACTCCTGTTTAGCACAATACTGGAAGTTCTAGCCAGAACAATCAGGCAAGAGAAGGAAATAAAAGGCATTCGAATAGGAATAGAAGAAGTCAAGGTATCCCTGTTTACAGACATTGTGATTATACACCTAGAAAACTCCATAGTCTGCACCCCAAAGTTCCTAGATCTGATAAACAACTTCAGGAAACTTTCAGGATATACAGTTAATGCACAAAAGTGAGTAACATATTGATATACCAACAACACCCAAGCTAGAGCCAAATCAATTCCATTTATAATAGCCACAAAAAGAATTAAGTACCTGGGAATACAGCTAACCAGGGAGGTAAAATACTTCACAAGGATAATTACAAAGCATTACTGAAAGAAATTAGAGTTGAAACGAACAAATGGAAACACATTCGATGCTATAGGTAAGAAGGATCAATATTGTTAAAATGGCCATACTACCCAAAGAAATTTACAGGTTCAATGCTATTCCTATCACTCTACAAATGACATTCTTCACATAATTAGTAATAACTATTTTAAAATTGATATGGAACCAAAAAAGAGCATGGATATTTGAGGCAGTCCTAAGCAAAAAGAAAAAGGCTGTAGGCATCACATTACCCACCTTCAAACCATACTACAATGCCACAGTAATAAAATAGCACGGTACTTGTGAAAAAACAAAAACAAACAAAAGATGCATAGACCAATGGAATAGAGAGACCAGTAATAATGCTGTACATCTGCAACCATCTGATCTTGAATAAAGTTGATAAAAACAAGCAATGGGAAAAGGACTCATTTTTCAATAAATGATGCTATGATACATTGCTAGCCATGTGCAGAAGATTGAAGCTAGAACTCTTTCTTACACCATATACAAAAATCAACTAAAAAATAGGTTAAAGACTTAAATGTAAAATGTAAAACTATAAAAACTCTGAAAGATAACCTAGGATATCTGGAAGACAACCTAGGAAATACTGTTTTGGACAATATTTTTTTTATAAAGTCACTGGCAAATTTTTTTTTATAAAATTTTTTTTATAAAGCCACCAAAAGCAATTGCAACAAAACCAAAAATTGACAACAGGGACCTAATTACACTAAAGAGCTTCTGCTCCTTGCACACTTTTGGTTGGAATGTAAATCGATACAGCCATTATGCAATCTACTCATCTGACAAAGGGCTAATATCCAGAACCTACAAAGAACTCAAACAAATTTACAAGAAAAAAACAAACAACCCCATCAAAAAGTGGGCAAAGGATATGAACAGACATTTCTCAAAAGAAGACATTCATACAGCCAACAGACACATGAAAAAATGCTCATCATCACTGGCCATCAGAGAAATGCAAATCAAAACCACAATGAGATACCATCTCACACCAGTTAGAATGGCGATCATTCAAAAGTCAGGAAACAACAGGTGCTGGAGAGGATGTGGAGAAATAGGAACACTTTTACACTGTTGGTGGGATTGTAAACTAGTTCAACCATTACGGAAAACAGTATGGGGATTCCTCAAGGATCTAGAACTAGATGTACCATATGACCCAGCCATCCCATTACTAGGTATATACCCAAAGGATTATAAATTATGCTGCTATAAAGACACATGCACACGTATGTTTATTGCATCACTATTCACAATAGCAAAGACTTGGAATCAACCCAAATGTCCATCAGTGACAGACTGGATTAAGAAAATGTGGCACATATACACCATGGAATACTATGCAGCCATAAAAAAGGATGAGTTTGTGTCCTTTGTAGGGACATGGATGCAGCTGGAAACCATCATTCTCAGCAAACTATCACAAGAACAGAAAACCAAACACTGTATGTTCTCACTCATAGGTGGGAACTGAACAATGAGATCACTTGGACTCGGGAAGGGGAACATCACACACCGGGGCCTATCATGGGGAGGGGGGAGGGGGGAGGGATTGCATTGGGAGTTATACCTGATATAAATGACGAGTTGATGGGTGCAGCACACCAACATGGCACAAGTATACATATGTAGCAAACCTGCACGTTGTGCACATGTACCCTACAACTTGAAGTTTAATAATAATAAATAAATTAAAAAAAAAAAACAGCCATTATGAAAAACTATATGAAAGTTCCTCAAAAACTTAAAAAATAGAACTTATGATGCAGTAATACAACTACTGGCTATATATCCAAAGGAAATAAGATCAGTATGTTGAAGAGAAATCTATATTCTCACGTTCACTGAGTATTATTCATGACAGATAATATATGCAATCAACCTAATTGTCCATGAACTGATTAATGGGTAAAGAATGTCTTATACATACACAACAAAGTACTACTCAGCGCCTAAAAAGAAGGAAATCCTGTCATATGCAGCAACATGGACACACCTGAAGGATATTATATTAAGTGAAATAAGTCAGGCACAGAAGGACAAATATTGCATGATCTCACTTATGTGTGGAATATTAAAAACTTGAACTCATAAAGGTAGGGAGTGAATGGTGGTTACCATGAGCTGGGAGTGGGGGGTTGGGGAGTTGTTCGTCAAAGGATACAAAATTTCAACTAGTTGAGAGGAATAAGTTTGAGGGATCTATTGTATAACATGGTGTCAATAGTTGGTGACAATGTATTGTATCACTGAAAATTGCTAAGAGAAAATTTTAAGTGATCTCACCACAAAAACTGTATGTGATGTAATATAAATGTTAAATATCATGATTTAGTCAACCACAATGTAGGCATATAAAAAAAATTTTGCACATGATAAATATGCAGATGTTCTTTGAATTACAATGGAGTTACCTCCTGATAAATCCATTATAAGTTGAAAATATTGGAAGACAAAAGTGCCTTTAATACTCCTAACCTTCCAAACATCATAACTTAGCCTAGCCCAAATGGAAAGTGCCCAGGGCAGTTACATTAGCCTACAGTTGGACAAAATCATCTATTACAAAGCCTACTTTGTAATAAAGTATTGAATATCTAGTGTGATTTGTTGAATGCTGTACTGAAAATAAAACCAAAATGGTTGTATGGGTACTCTAAGTACAATTTCTACCAAATGAGTATTGCTTTTGCTCTATTGTAATGTCAACAAATCAAAAGTCAAACCTTTGTAAGTCAGGGACTGTCTGTTTAAAATTTTTCTTTGTCAATGAAAAAATAAATTATTTCCAAATATTTGTATTTTAAAATATTAATTTCCAATTTTATTGCTACCATATATAGTATTGATTTTTTTATACTGACTTTTTAATTATGACTTTTCTAAACATATTCTTTTTGGCACTGCATAGACAGCCACTCATTTGCCTGTGTGAAGAACCAGTTCTGGCCACAAACAGTAAGAAACACTGAAGACCAACACTGAAATGGAGGCCCTGTTTTTAGTGGCTTCCATTGATTGTGCCAGCCCACTACTGACCTTTTTCACTTTTGGAAAAATTTGATTTGCTTTCTACTTTGATTAGACATGGAGGCCTCAAGGTCCGTCATGACATCAGTATACCATCTAGTCATAGGTATACCATCCAGGTCTTTCATGATTAAGCCCCAGTGAACCTCATATGTGACTATAATTATGATATTTTTCATATAACTGTCAACTTACAAGGCAAACAAAAATGAACTACAAAAAGTGGCAGGCCCCCAAACAACAAAATAAATGTACTTGTTTATATAAAATTAATGTACTATACATCTTTGCAGTCAGATTCAAATCCTAAGATGTAACACTGTTTGGAGAAGGGGGGATATCTTTGTGTATGACAGATAACAAGCTATAAAATTTCTGTTCACCATTAGAAAATGTGTTTATATATAAACTTAAGTGTATGGATGACCTTCAATGAAATCTAAAAAAATCTTGGACACCAAGTATCTAGACGTGGCATAAGATTTGTTGGAGTGTGGGAGAAAATGAGAGCATTTTAAGCGTGTATGTTTTACATTTTTAATCCCAAACATTAAAGTTCCTTTTTTTTCCCCCAAGAGAAGCCTAGGAATAATAGCCAGGCATCTGGGCTTTCCTTTTAGTCATACAACACATGCAGCTAGGTCTGGGTTAATTTTCGTATAGCATGGAATGAATACCACCACATATTCTCAAGTTCCTTTGGGGTCAAAGTCCATGTAAACACCAACTATGTAAACAGGAGGCTCAGTCACAATGGCATTTGCCGACTCATATCCTCAGACGGTCAGTGTTAGCAAAACTATCATTTTAGCTTGTAAAGACCCAAGCCCCCAATTTTGTAATACTTCATAATGTTTTACCAAAATTTCTTAAATAAAGGAGGAAATAAAAGACAGAAGAGAGTTTTCTCCATTCCTAGGTTTCAAAGCATGTTTTTGGTGTCATCCAAAAATCTTGGAAGATTCCATAGAGGCCAAATGCTACTGTCCCAGAAAACAACTAGGGAAATTCTGCTGTGGAAATTCATTGCTCCTGAGAAGAAACTTGCTTTTAATTTGTACATACTTTGCAGCACTGGGCCCATTGCTCAAGATACCCTCTACAATCATATTTTCTCAGTGGTTTCTGGACAGAACTCCATCTTGTCTCCTTTACTTCCTTTGCGATAAGATTGCCAAGTAATTGCAACATTTTACAGTCTCAGTAGCCTGTTATTTGTATTTGGAATTAGACAGTCCTGATTCATATTAACTGTTCAATAAAGGTTGGGTGAATTAAACTGCATTAGAAAATAGAAACAAATATTATCAGTAAAGTGTTTAGTCCTACAGGACTTTGGTTAAAATTACCATTTTAGACCATTTTTAACCTTATAAGTAATATGGGGAGTTTGAAACAGTTTCCTAACATTCTTTTCATTTTCAAAATTGTATTTTTATTAAGTATTGGTAAATTATAAAATTTAAGATAAAATATATAGATTTTATTTAGATGAAATACAAATATATTGAAATGCATCTTAAATTCTGACCAATTGTTTTGATTTAGATGCTGTATAAATATAGCTTGTGATTGTATGTTTGCTCCTTTTCATCTATATGATGCAAAAGTTAGTAGATAAAGTTAGGATTATATTACAACCATTTGTTTATTCTATATACCCAAATATTTTGTTACACATTTTATTATATTATGGAATTGACTAGTTATGCTGAGGTTACATATATGAAGCCATATTTAAAGTTTTTTTAAAAAAAGAATAAAATAAAATATGATCATACAAAACTCAATGTACAATTGGAAACATACTTACTAAAATGAAAAGATAAAGCTAAAATATTTGCCCCCTTATGAAGCCACATAACTCACTAAGTATATTTGTTTTAATTTGCCTACATAATTAGAATATTGTATAAGTCTTTAAGGTCACTCCTTTTATTCTGTTGGTGAAGTTGTTTTCTTGGTGAATAATCATTTCCCCATATAATTCTATTTTTAGATTTGTTTACCTCAATGTTTCCAGACATTTAAAAAATTTTAAACTGAGTCTTTAGTAAAATTAGATTGGGAAACACTGAATGAAACAAAATAGGACAGTTTATGGCAGGAATGCTCAGAGACTTTAAGATGCTAGTGTACATTATAAATATCAAACACAGGGTAACTAGAAAGTGGTAATTTCCAGACTTACTTGGCCATGAATGCCTTTTAGTAGAGAAATATACTCTGTGAATAATGCTACCTAGATTTAAATTTTTTTTGATGTGCATAATTTAAGTGGTTAGGAAATCTCACTACTTAAAAATAGATTGTTTTTCATCCATAGTACACGTTTATTTGTACGATATACATTATGTTCAGTCAATTAGGCTTCTTAGCATCAGTGAAAATTAAAATATATTTTTTCCTTTTGAAAAAAAAATCAATTTTTGGGGCAAACTGAAAATCTTCAGTATTTGTTTACTGTTTTAAAAATAACTAGATATATGCCTGTATAAAACTTGTTTCTTTATGATCTACTAAAATTATAATCTCCTAAAATCATATCATTTCATAAATTTTGTTCCAGCTTTTAGATCTACAATTCTGGGACTTAAATAATTTATGTCTAATAAATTTTTGTCTAAACCCAGTTCTGAGTCTGTTTTTAAAGATTGCTTTGATTGTAGTCTTGACATGTTTCTGTATGTATGACTTTGAGCATATGAACAACAACAAATTTCATTTTACCATGTAATGCTTAACACTGAGTGTCAACTTGATTGGACTGAAGGATATAAAGTATTGATCCTTGGTGTGTCTCTGAGGGTGCTGCGAAAGGAGATTAACATTTGAGTCGGTGGGCTGGGAAAGGCAGACAACCCTTAATCTGAGTGGGCACAATCTAATCAACTGCCAGCATGGCTAGAATACAAGCAGGCAGAAAATTGTGGAGAGAGACTGGCCTAGCCTCCCAGCCTACATCTTTCTCCCGTGCTGGTTGCTTCCTGCCCTTGAACATTGGACTCCAAGTTATTCATTTTTGGAACTAGGACTGGCTATCCTTGGTCCTCAGCCTGCAGATAGCCTATTGTGGGACCTAGTCATCATGTGAGTTAATATTTAACAAATATATATATTATTTAACATATATATAGACACTTATATGTATATATGTGTATATATATGTGTGTGTGTATATATATTTTTTCCTTCATTGGCTTAGGGGTTTCTGGAGTTGGCTTCTTGATATGATTAGCTCCAAAAATGCTAAAGACTCTAATTCTAATAGTATGGAGAACACTGATAGTCCTTTGCGTGAGTTGTTTAGACAGTTATCCAAAATAAATACATCTGACACTCCTGATTCATTGCTTGTGAGAGGAAAGGAGTTTAGTGACTCTCTCTATATATAATACTTTTTACCATAGGTAGAGGACCAAGGAACATAATAAAACTGGTTGGTTGCTCCTAAGTTCAGTGTACAAAGTGATGAAAGAAAATGATGAACTCAGGGATTCTATCTCCTGGCTTCAGACAGAGATTCTGAGCCTCAAATCTCCCAAGATTGCCCAGAGTGAGAGTATTGTCTCCTACAGAAAACGACCTGAAATTGTGGAAGAACAGACACAAGCTCTTTTCATGCTAGTGGCTGACCTGCAATGAAAGGTGCATGCACAGCCTCGTCAAATGTCTACTGTTAAAGTGAGGGCATTGATTGGAAAGTAATGGGACTCTGCAACTTGGAATGGGGATTGTGGGTCGACCCTGATGAAGCTGGGGACACTGAGTTTATAAACTCTGATGAAACTTTTTGGCCAGAAACAGCATCCCCATCCCGAGTAGTGGCAACATCCCCTCCCAACTCATGTGGCCATCAGCCTTTCCACCTCTGTCTGGGAAGATGAACCCTGTGCTGCCTGAGGTAACAGTGGTGGCCTCCCCTGAGGCAGTCACCAGGCAGGATAACATTGATTCTCCTCAAACCACCCCCAATATCCCTGTATGCTTTTAGACCTAGAAGTCCCAGTGGGCCCCTAGAAGTGAGGTTGAGAGTAGGACCCATGAAGAGGTATGCTACACTCGAAAAAAACTGCTTGAGTTTTCTAATGTTTATAAACAGAAATCTGGACAACAGGCATGGGAATCAATATATTCAGGGTGTGGGATAAGGGTGGAAGGAACATATAGTTGGATCAGTCTGAATTTATTGATTTGGGTCCACTAAGTAGGGACTCTGCATTTAATGTTGCAGTTCGGGGCGTTAAAAAAAGGTTATAATAGTTTATTTGCTTGGTTAGCTGAAATATGGATTAAAAGGTGGCCCACGGTAACTGAGCTGGAAATTCCCGATGTCCATAGGTTTAATGTAGAGGAAAGGATCCAAAACTTTAGGAAGATTGGGATGGCTGAGTGGATTACTCACTTTAGACCTACTCATCCCAGCTGGAAGGTTCCAGAAGATACACCCTTGACCAATGCCTTGTGAAATAGATTTGTGAGGGTAGCACCTGCATCTTTGAAGAGCCTTATAACTGTCCTTCTCTGTATGTCAGATCTAACAGTGGGAACTGCAGTCACTCAACTACAAAATTTAAATACAATGGGGATAATTGGATCTTGAGGTGGCAGGGCCAAGTGGCAGCACTCAATCATCAAGAACAAGGTGGGCATAGCTACCATAATGGACACCAGAGGCAAAGCGGCAATCAGAATAGTCTGACTTGTTTAGAGCTCTGGCATTGGCTAATTAATTACAGTGTTTCTAGAACTGAAATTGATAGGAAGCCTACTGCACTCCTACTTAACTAACATAAACAGGAAACTTCTAGGTTGAATGGATGAAGAGCTAATTTGAATCATAAAAACAGGTAATCATAGCCCCTCAGTCCATTTCCAGACTTGAGCCAGTTTACGGACCCAGAACCCCTTGAATGAAGGCGAAGTGGGTCTCCATGAGGAAGGACCCCACTACATTACCAAGAGTGGATTTAATGAATCTTTCTCCCATCCTTCCCCAAGGAGACCTCTGGCCTTTTACTAGGGTAACTGTGCACTGGGGAAAGAGAAATGAGCCAACATTTTGGGATCTGTGGGACCATGGCTCTGAGCTGATGTTGATTTCAGGGGACCCAAAATGTCATTGTGATCCTCCAGTTAAAGCTGGGGCTTAAGGAGGTCAGATAATTAATGGAGTTTTAACTCAGGTCTGACTTACATGGGTCCTAGTGGGTCCCCAGACTCATCCTCTGGTCATTTCCCCAGTGCCAGAATACGTAATTGGCATAGACATACTTAGCAGCTGGCAGATTCCCCACAGTGGCTCCCTGACTGGTAGGGTGAGGGCTATTATGGTGGGAAAAGCCAAATGAAAGCCATTAGAGCTGCCTCTACCTGGAAAAGCAGTAAATCAAAAATGATATTTCACCCCTGGAGGGATAACAGAGATTAGTGCCCCTATCAAGTACTTGAAAGATGCAGGGATGGTGATTCCCACCATATCCCTGTTCCACTCCCATTTGGCCTGTGCAGAAGACAGACGGATCTTGGGGAATGACAGTGAATGACAGTGAATTATTGTAAGCCTAACCAAGTGGTAACTACAATTGCAGTTGCTATACCAGATGTGGTTTCATTGCTTGAGCAAATTAACACATCTCCTGGTACCTGGCATGCATCCATTGACTTGGCAAATGCCTTTTTTCCCATTCCTGTCCATAATACCCATCAGAAGCAACTTGCCTTCAGCTGGTAAGGTCAGCAATAACCTTTACTTTCCTACCTCATGGATATATCAACTCTCTGGCTTTGTGTCATAATCTTATTTGGAGAGACCTTGATTGCTTTTGGCTTCCCAAATATATCACACTGGTCCATTACATTGATGACATTATGTAGATCTGAGAATGGACAGACTGCCTGCTCAAGTGGGTCCCTGACCCTTGAGTAGCCTAACTGGTAGAAATCCCCCACTAGGTGCAGACCAACACATCACACCTCACACGGCGGGGTACACACTGAGACGAAGCTTCCAGAGCAAGAATCAGACAGCAACACTCACTGTTCAGCAATATTCTATCTTCTGCAACCTCCGCTGCTGATACCCAGGCAAACAGGGTCTGGAGTGGACCTCAAGCAAACTCCAACAGACCTGCAGCTGAGGGTCTGACTGTTGGAAGGAAAACTAACAAACAGAAAGAACACCCACACCAAAACCCCATCAGTACGTCACCATCATCAAAGACCAAAGGCAGATAAAACCACAAAGATGGGGAAAAAGCAGTGCAGAAAAGCTGGAAATTCAAAAAATCAGAGCGCATCTCCCCCTCCAAAGGAACACAGCTCATCGCCAGCAATAGAACAAAGCTGGATGGAAAATGACTTTGACGAGTTGAGAGAAGAAGGCTTCAGTCAATCAAACTTCTCAGAGCTAAAGGAGGAACTATGTAACCAGTGCAGAGAAACTAAAAACCTTGAAAAAAGAATGGATGAAGGGATAACTAGAATAATCAATGCAGAGAAGACCTTAAAAGAACAGATAGAGATGAAAACCATGACACGAGAACTACGTGACAAATGCACAAGCTTCAGTAACTGAGTCGATCAACTGGAAGAAAGAGTATCAGTGATTGAAGATCAAATGAAATGAAGCGAGAAGAGAAATGCAGAGAAAAAAGAGTAAAAAGATATGAACAAAGCCTCCAAGAAATATGGGATTATGTGAAAAGACCGAATCTACATCTGATTGGTGTGCCTGAAAGTGAGGGGGAAAATGGAACCAAATTGGAAAACACTCTGCAGGATATCATCAAGGAGAACTTTCCCAACCTAGTAAGGCAGGCCAACATTCAAATTCAGGAAAGGAAAAACCACTACCAGCCATTGCAAAAACATGCCAAAATAATATTCTTTAAGCATTTTTCCTAAGATTATAGAAAAGTAGCAACTGAACTTTATAGTAAAGAAATTTATCTTTATTCATAGACTAGGTTAGGACATACTCTCTTTCATTGCTTTGTACCCATTTTGTGTCTCTATATTCATGAGTGGGTTGAGAACAATAATAGTAACTACTTCATTAGGGCTGCTGTTATTTCAATAAATTAATACTTGACATTTATAACACTGGCACCTAGTATGTTTTGAATAAAAATTATTATTATAATCTTGTTATCATTCCAATAATCTTTATGTCTTTAATCAGAAGTAAGCCTAAATAAGTCGCCATTCTTTTAGAGGTACTGCTTTCATGCCTTTTCCAATTAGAAACAAAATCTCATCTGTAATTTTGAGGGACGATATTTGTTTGCTGGTATATACCTAAGAACAGCACTTAATGTAGTTATTTACATAGAACTCTGTAAGAATTATAATAAACTGAAAATATTAGATGTTTTGAGAGGAGAGTTTCTATAGTTTATTATGGAACATCATAATTGAGCATCTGGTATTCATTAATGTTTCCAAATCTTCCCACAAGAAACTCATGAAAGCCTCTTAGACTATTCTCTGAGTGCCAGATTTCTTGTCTTGCATTCTTTATATTCTACCAAACTTCTTTATATGACATTAATTATTCACCTAGTACTCTAACATTATGTGTTCATGGCAGATTTTGTTTGTGGCGTCTCAACTTGATTTTCACACTTTTCCTTATGTAAACTATACTTTCATGCTCTTCCATAGCCTGCAGTGGAAGACCATATCTATGTAGTTAATTATAAACTTGCTCCAAGTTCACTGTCAGTAGAGTATATGTGGGTCCTCCTGACCATAAATTTATCGTTATACCAGAAGTTTCCTTTCTCTCCTGCTTGGGGCATTATGAAGGCATAAATGAAAGTGGTATAAACATATTGTTGTATTAAAGGTGTGTTTTTTATATATGTTCATTGCTGAGGGGGGTTGGTTTGCTCCTTATTTCAGTCAAATTCTAGTTAGCAGGAATATAGATGTCATAAAACTTGTGTAATAACATCAAAATTTTGTCTTGCATACATGTAGGTTATATTTCTACACATTTCTGATTTTTTAAAAAAACTGTGTGGGTATCTTGTAGGTGTACATATTTATAGAATACATGAGATGTTTTGATATATGCATGCAGTATGACATAGACACATCATGGAGAATGAGGTATCTGTTCCCCTCAAACATTTATCCTTTGAGTTACAAAGAATACACTCCAATTACATTCCTTAAGTTATTTTAAAGTGCGCAATTAAGTTATTATTGACTATAGTTACCCAGTTGTGCTATCTAATAGCAGGTCGTATTCATTCTTTAACTATTTTTTTTGTGCACATTAACCATCCCCACCTTCCCCATCCTCAGCCTCCCATTACCGTTCTTAGCCTCTGGTAACCATCTTTCTACTCTCTATGCCATAAGTTCAATTGCCTTGATTTTGAGATCCCACAAATAAGTGAGAACGTGCAATGTTTGTAGTTCTGTGCCTGGATTATTTCACATACCATAATGATCTCCATTTCCATCTATGATGTTACAAATAACAGAATTTCATCCTTTGTTATGGCTGAATGGTACTCCATGGTGTATGTGTACCACATTTTCTTTATTCAGTTACTTGTTGATGGACACTTAGGTTGCTTCCAAATCTTAGCTGTTGTAAACAGTGCTACAACAAACATGACAGATCAGATATCTCTCTGATATACTGATTTCCTTTCTTTGGGAGTATATATCCATCAGTGGGATTGCTGGATCACATGGCAGCTCCAGTTTTAGTTTTTTGAGGAACCTCCAAATGGTTCTCCATAATGGTTGTAGTAATTTACAACCCATCAACAGTGTTTCAGGGTTCTCTTTTCTCCACGTTCTTGACAGCATTTGTTATTGTCTTTTGGATATAAGCCATTTTAATTGGGGTGAAATGATATCTCATTGTAGTTTTGATTTGCAGTTCTCTGATGATTAACGATGCTATGTAGTTATTATTTTCAATGGGTTCATTGTTTAGTATTTCTACTTAGGATAAGAGTAGCTTACACACCAGTTACAAGGTTAATACAGTCTGTGTTTTTCTGTATACTTACTATTACCAGTGAGCCTTGTACCTTTAGGTGGTTGTTTATTGCTCATTAATGTCCTTTTCTTTCTGATTGAAGATCTCCCTTTAGCATTTCTTGTAGGACAAGGCTGGCATTCATCAAATCCCTCACCTTTCATTTGTCTGGGAAAGTCTTTGGTTCTTCTTCATTTTGAAGGATATTTTTCACTGGATATATTAATACTATGCTTGGACAAAGTTTTTGATTTTCTTCATCACTATAAACATGTCATACAACTCGCTCCTGGCCTGTAATGTTTCCACTGAAAAGTCCGCTTCAAAAGGTATTGCAAATCCATTGTATGTTATCCGTTTCTTTTTTCTTGCTACCTTTAAGGATTCTTTCTTTATCCTTGACCTTTGGGAGTTTCATCTGTGGCCACCACCACTGTGACTGTGCTGGGTCAAACCTGAAGCCAGCAGAGCACTGGGTCTTACCCAAAGCATGCTGTAACCACTCCCTCACTACTGCCTGTTTGCTCATCACCCTGGTGCTCTACAATCATCAGGTTGAAAAACTAGCCAGGACTGTGTCCTTTCCTTTAGGGCAGTGAGATCTCCTTGGCCCTGGGTGGGCCCAGAAATGCCATTTAGAAATCAGAGACTAGGGTAAAAAACCTTAGAAGTCTACCTGGTATTCTACTGCATTGCTGCTGAGCTGGCACTCAGACCACAAGACCCTGACCTTTCCACTATTCCCTCCCCTTTCCAATGGCAGAAAGGCCTCACCCTTTAGCCCCACTGCCACCACAGTCCATGAGGAGTACTCCCAGACTACCACGGATATTCCCTTAAGGCCCAAAGGGTTTAAGTCAGCTAGTGGTGAGTGCTGTCTGGCCTGTGACTTCAGGTCAATGGGTTCCCCTCTGGCCCAGGGTAGGTCTAGAATTGCCATACAAGTCAGGTCCTGGAATTGGGGACCCCAAGAACCCACTTGGTGCTCTACCCCTCTGTGGCTGTGCTGGTACCTAAAGTACAAGACAAAGTCCCCTTTACTTTTCTCTCTGCTTTTCTCATGTGGAAGGATTTTTTTTCCTGTAGCCACCACAGCTGGAAATGTGCTGAGTTTCACCTGAAGCCAGCAAGTCTCAGTGGCTCACTAAGGCCAGTGATATAGTACTTGGATATCACTGCTAGTTATTCAGGGCCCGAGGTACTTCAGTTAGCAGGTGATAAATGCTGCCAGGACTGGGTCCTTTTCTTCAAGCCAGTGAGTTTCCTTCTGGCCCAGGGCATGTCTGGAAATGTCGTCCGGGATCTACAGCCTGGAACACAGGCATCACAACTCTGACTGGTGCCCTATCCTTCTGTGGCTAAGCTGATATCCTAGGTGTAAGACAAAGTCCTCCTGACTGACTCTTCCTTCTCCTCTCCGTAAGCGGAAGGAAGGAGTCTCTTTTGGAGGTATGAGATGTAGAGCCTGGGCTAGGGAAGGGGTGACACCAGCACTCCCTTGGCTGCCCCAGCTGGTGTCTCAGTGGTTTGCTTGCCCTCCCCGCAACTCCCCCCCACCCCCAGTCCACTGTCTTTGGGCGTAGTTCAGCAATAGGGCTCCCCTAAGAGTTGCAGTCCTTATGGCCTAGACTGCCTTTCAAGTTTCATTGGAGACACAGAGTGCTGTAGCCCTCAGTGGCAAGGTTTGCAGACACTCAAGTTTGGACCATGGGGATCCAGGATTCCCCTTTGGCTGGGGCTGGTTTAAATACTCCCTCCGTGTGTGGGCATCACCTGAGTTTGGTCATTAATGCTCTAACAGGACAGCCCTGAGTTCATTGCCTCACAATAGCTGTGCTCTTCCTCCCCAGCACCCAGAGATGCTCCCTGTACTATGCTGACACTGCCAGGTTGGGGCTGGGGTGGGGTGGGGTGTAGCCTCAAGGATTCAGGACTGTTTTTTCTATCTCTTCAGTGTCATTTTCAGCGATCTAAAGTTAAAACCAAGTATTGCGAGCACCCACCTGATTTTTTATTTTTGTGAAGGTGTTTGTGTGTGTAGATAGATAGTTGTTAACCTGGTGTCCTTGTTGGGGAAATTATCGATGGAAATTTCTATTCTACCATCTTGTTCCTCTTCCCATTCCAGATTTTTTGTCACATTTATTACGATATATGATTATAATTTATCTGGCATAGCTCAAGCTTATATTATTTATTCATTCAAATATGTATACTTCACTATTAACTAAGGCAGACATGGCCATTGTTCTCACAGATCTCTTAATTTAATCATGAAGATTCCGGTATGGTGTTATGAAATGGATCTTACTTTACCTTGACATAGTTTGGGTTTAATATGAGTGTGCTTCTAGATAATTTGAAAATACTTAATTAGCTGCAGAGGGATAGATTTCTGTTCTAAAAATTTATCTTTAAATTTCTCTCAAAAATTGAAGAATTATACTATTGTTACCCAGGTTTCTAGTTACCTGGACTCTTACCCTGTATAAACTGCAGATTGTAGAGTGTAGGGTCTTGTTCATTGACTCCTGCCTCTTTAGGGAAGAGTCTTAACTTAAACAAACATTTCTAAACTTATGCACTTTTCTCCTTTAAAATGTACTCACAGAATTAGATATTGACATTAAGTAATATTAACCATTTAAATATTCAAATTTTATATTTAGAGAAACCTGTGTTCTTTTGCTCTACTTTCAAAAAAAGACATCTCCATATGCAAGTTAATGGGCTAACTTCATTCATTTGGAATGCTGAGGTTGAATACATTTTTAGCCACTTTACCTAATAAGGTAAACCATTCAGATTGGGCCATTTCAACTAAGCTTGGAGAAGAATCTCAGATTTGGTTTCCTACTGCCAGAAGACTTTCAAACCACAATCAAAGGCATGCAATCAATAATATATTACAAATCCAAGATGACATGTCATCAGGATATGTTTATCACTCCATAAGAAAAATATGTAATACTAACTTCTGAAATTGCAGTGTTTCATTGTAACTGTCAGTTGCCAAAGATTACAAAAGCTGTTTCTGTAAAAGCATCATAATCTAATTGCTCTTACGGTCTATTAATTCTGGGTGTACATCTTTAAGTATTCAATTGCCTTTTGGAAATGAAGGTAAAATTTGAACTCAACTTTAAGGACAAGTTCTAAATTTAGCTCTTCTTTAGTAGAAAAGCCCATTTTCAGTGATTTCTGTCTTTCAACACTTTGTAGGACATACTACATTTTCACTATTATTTTATTCCAAGATTTATTTCAAACAGGCAATAGTAGTATATTAATTTGTTTTCACACTGCAAATAAGGACATACCCAATACTGGGTAATTTATAAAGAAAAAGAGATTTAATGGACTCACAGTTCCATATTGCAATCATGATGGAAGGCAAAGGAGAAGCAAAGGCACATCTTACATGGCAGCAGGCAAGAGGGCTTGTGCAGGGGAACTCTCATTTATAAAACCATCAGATATCATGAGACTTATTCACTACCACAAGAACAGTATGGGGAAACCACCCCCATGATTCAATTATCTCTACTTGGCCCTGCCCTTGACACGAGGGGGTTATTACAATTCAAGGTGAGATTTGGGTGGGGACATGGCCAAAGCATACCAAGTAGGGTACATATTTCAGAGAATTATATCCTCTGACTATTTAACTTTCTGTTAATGATGAAATTCTGTTGCAAATTCCCATGATAAGGTATATTCAATGGCTTGAATGGTCTCCTTCATACATACTAATTATCAAGATTTAAAAATAATATTTATAATTTAATATTAGAAAACATCCAAGGCCTATTGTAAAATGCATAGGGGAATGTTATGTCTTAAAATAGAATTTAAAGCAGGAAAGCTTAGTAAATAATATCTAGATATAAAATCCTAGAAATAATTGTCTTTGATATATATGTTAATTATAAGGTTTCATTCACAGGAAGATGTATCAGCATATATATATACACACACATACACTCCAACACTGGAGATTTATAGTTAAAGTAAAATATGGATACATTTGGTCTTGATGAAATAGAAGGCAACTTCCCTTTGAATAGAAGAGATGGTAGACATCTGCTCCCTTTTAAGGTCTATTTGTCAAGGTTGTTATAGAAGTTTACACCTCTCTGCCTGCCCATACTTTCTCAGTCAATAGCTGTTTTAAGATTATAGTATCTATTAATGTTGGAACCTGCTGAATTTTGTACTGGAGTCTTTTAATCAATAGACTATCACAAATATAACATTTTTGCTTCAACTAAATAAAAATTTACATTTTCTTTATAATTTTTTATCTAGATAAGATTCTCAGGTTCTTCAGTCAAGTTCTGTGCCAAAGATTCTGAAAGTGAGATTGACATTAAACTTTTGAGGTAACTTTGTATTTATAGAAGTAAAGATCCATATGATAAATTGTATTCTCTAGACCCACTTTGATGTTGGTAGAATGTTCTCTATATACCCAATGAGTCTTAAGTCTGTTATTTTCAGACAATTGTTCAAATATTCACATAAAATTTCAATCTCTTTCTTTGAAGTCACTTTCTTTCCATTGTTAATTCTGTTGTCTAATTGACCAGAAACATGGATTAGTAATAGTGTGCTGCAGGTGGGAAGGCAGGGGAAGACGGCAGAATCAAAACCTCCACAATTAATCCCCTAACAGGGACACTAATTTAACAACTATCTACACAGAGAAAACAGCCTCATAAGAACCAAAAGTAGAGCAGCTCTAATAGAACCTTGTTTTATCTTCATTTTGCTGAAAGAAGCACTGAAGTGTTAAAAAAAAAAACACTCCTGAATCACCACCACCACCCCACGCCTATTCCCTGGTGGTAGTGGTGTGGTGTGGAGAGTATCTCTGAGCACTAGTGGAAGGAGAGTACAGCAATTGTGAAGCAGTAAACTTAGGGTTATCCTGTTAAAGCAGAAAGGAAAACTGGACAAAACTCAGCTGACTCCTGCCCATGGAGGAAGCTTCTAAATCATTCTTAGCCAGAGGGGAGTCACGGATCTCAGCTGTCTGACTTGATTTCACACAAATTTTGCCACCATGGGCTAAAGAGCTCTGATCTTTACGTAAACTTGAAAGGTAGTCTAGGCCGTAAGGACTGAAACTCATAGGCAAGTGCTAGTGGGCCCAGAGACAGTGGACTGGGGAAGCCTGTGACCTAGTAAGACAACAGCTTGGGTGGCTAAGGAAGTGTTGGGATCACACCTATCCTAAACCCAGGCTGCATAGCTCGCAGCTCCAAAAGAGACAACTTTCTCCCACTTGCATAGAGTAGAGAGAAGTGTGGGGAAGACTTTGTATTGCATCTAAGACACCTGCTCAGCCACAGCAGTATAAGACAACAGTCAGAGTCATAAGGTTTGTGTTCTAGGCCTTAGCTCCAGGATGACATTGCTAGACATGCCTTGGGCCAGAAGGAAACTCACTGTCTTAAAGGAAAGGTCCAAATTCTGCCAGCAGTCATCACCTGCTAACTGAAGAGCCCTTGAGCCCTGAATAATCAACAGTGATACCCAGGTACTACACTCGGGGCCTTGGGTGAGTCTCTGAGACTTGCTGACTTCAGGTGAGACTCAGCACATTACCAGCTGTGGTGGTTACAGGAAAAGAGTCCACTTAAGAAAATTACAGTGAAGGTAAAGGGAACTTTGTCTTGCACTGTAGATACCAGCATAGCCACAGTGGGGTAGAACACCAAATGGGTTCTTGAGGTCCCCAATTCCAGGACTGGACTCTTGGACAGCATCTCTGAACCTGCCCCAGGCCAGAGGAGAGCCCACTGCCCAGAAGGGTGAGTCTCAGGACAAGCAGCATTCAGCACAAGCTTACTTAGGAGCCCTTGGGCCTTAAGGGAATATCTGTGGTAGTCTGGCAATGTTACTCATGGCTGGTAGTGCGTGAGGCTCTTCTACCTTTGGAAAGGGGAGGGAATGGTGGGAAGGACAGCATCTTGTGGTAAGAGTTCCAGCTCAACAGCAGTTCAGTAGAACAGAAGGTAGACTGCTAAGATTTTTGACCCTTATTTCTGACTTCTGGATGGCACTTCTGGACCTACCCCAGGCCTAAGGGGAACTCCCTGCCCTGGAGGAAAGGACACAGGTCTGACTGGCTTTGCCACATGCTGATTGCAGAGTGTCAGGGTGTTGAGTGAAAATGTGTAACAGCAAGGGATTAGTTACAGAAGGCCTTGGTGAGGCCCAGGACTATGCTGACCCCAGGTCTGACCCGGTGCAGTCATAGTGGTGGTGACCACAGTGGGGCTTATGTCACACCACCCTCAGGTTTAGGTGGCTCAAAACAGAGACCCATATCTGGAGGAAGTGTCTATTCCAGTGAGGAAAAACTTCTGCCCTTTCCATGATGGAAGAGGTCCAACATAATCAACCTGCCACCATGTGGCAGGCTGATCGCCCCAATGAATGGTGCCATATCAAGGGCTCAGTGTTTGTCTCTGCTACTGGCAAATTGGGCCCTTAGCAGTGGCTGTAGCCAGGTCACCCTTTGTGAGTGTTAGTTTATGTTGCTGAGCCCATGTGTAACCTCCATCCCTACCACCATGACCACTTTGTTCATGGGCCCTTGGGCAGTGACAGGGTGGCTGTGGAAAGACGCTGAATGGTGTCCACAGAAAGGGTCATCTTATCCACTTAATTGTTAAAATTCTCCTCTGCTGAAGTCACCCGTTGGTGAGCACTCACACAGAAGACAATGATCTTCACAGTTTTTGACCACTCAGAGAAGCCCATCCACATACCTGTTCCCCAAATCTCTTTGTCACCAATTTTCCAATCATGCTTCTTCCAAGTCCCTGACCATCCAGGCTAACCATTGGACAGAGTTCATGAATCAGCATATAATCTCACATCTGGCCATTTCTCTTTCCATGCAAAGTGCACAAACAGGTGCACTGTTTGAAGTTCTGCCCACTGGAAAGATTTCCCTTCACCACTGTCCTTTGGGGATATCCTGGAAAGGGGTTGTAGTGCTGCAGCTGTCCACTTTCCGGTGGTGCCTGCATATTGTGCAGAACGATCTGTGAAGCAGGCCCCAGTCTTCTCTTCCTCTGCCAACTGATCATAGGGAACTCCCCATGAGGCCATCAGTGTAGGCTGGGGGAGAGAAGACAAGGTGGCAGGAGTGGAGACCATGGGCATTTGAGTTAATTCCTTATGTCACTTGCTTGTGCCTTCAGGATCTGCTCGAGCCCGATCATGTATATATCACTTCCATTTGATGATGGAATGCTGCTGTGCATGACCCACCTAATGATTTGATGGGTCAGAAAGCACCCAGTTCATGATAGGCAGTTCAGGTCACATGGTGACTTGATGACTCATAGTCAAACGTTCAGTTTCCATGAAAGCCCAGTAACAGTCCAAAAGATGTCTCTCAAAAGGAGAGTAGTTATCTTCAGAAGATGGCAGCACCTTGCTCCAAAATCCTAGAGGCCTCTGCTGTGGTTCACCTGTCAGGGCCTGCCAAAAGCTCTGAACAGCATCTCTATCTGCCACTGACACCTCCTTGGATCTGTTGACTCATATGGCCCAAGTGGGAGAGCAGCATGCACTGTAGCCTGGACCTGTTGCGGATCCTTCTCCTGTTCTGGACCCCACTCAAAACTGACAGGCTTTCAGGTGAATTGATAAATGGGCTGGAGTAACACACCCATATGAGCAATATGTTGGGTCCAAAATCCAAATAGGCCCACTTGGCATTGCACCTCTTTCTTGACTGTAGGAGAGGCCAAATGAAGCAACTTACCCTTCACCTTAGAAGGAATATCTCAACAGGCCCCACACCACTGGACCCCTAGAAATTTTACTGAGGTAGAAGTTCCCTGAATTTTAGTTGGATTTATTTCCCATCCTCTGGCCTGCAAATGTCTCACCAATAAGTCCAGGGTGTTTGCTACTGCTTGTTCACTGGATCCAATCAGCATAATGTCATCAATGTAATGGACCAACGTGATGTCTTGTGGAAGCAAAGAATGATCAAGATCTCTGTATAGGATTATGACACAAACTCAAAAGTTGATATGCACCTGAGGTAGGACAGTATATGTTATTGCTGGCCTTACCAGCTGAAGGCAAATTGCTTCTGATAGGCATTATGGACAGGAATGTAGAAAAAGTCATTTTTCAAGTCAGTGGATGCATACCAAGTACCAGAAGATGCATTCATTTGCTCAAGCAATGAAACCACATCTGATACAGCAGCTGCAATTGGAGTCACCACTTGGTTAAGCTTACAGTAGTCCACTGTCATTCTTCAAGATCCATCTGTCTTCTACACAGGCCATATGGGAATGTTGAATGGGGATTTGGTGGGAATCACCATCCCTGTGTCTTTCAAGGCCTTGATAGTGGCACTAATCTCTGCAACACCTTCAGAGATGCAATATTATTTTTGATTTACATTTTTTCAGGTAGAGGCAGCTCTAATGGCTTTCATTTGGCCTTTCCCACCATAATAGCACTCATCTTACCAGTCAGGGATCCAGTGTTGGGGTTCTGCCAGCCGCTAAGTATGTCTATGCCAATTATGCATTCTGGCACTGTGGAAATGACCACAGGATGAGTCTGGGGACCCACTAGATGGACTATACGTTGAACTTGAGCTGAAACTACCTTATTTACCTGACCTCTATAAGCTCCTACTTTAACTGGAGGACCACAATGACATTTTGTGTCCCCTGGAATCAATGTCAGCTCAGAGCCAGTGTCCAGTACTCCCTGAAATAGCTGATCATTTCCCTTTTCCCAATGCACAGTTACCCTGTTAAAAGGCCAATGGTCTCCTTGGGGAAGGATGGGAGAAAGATTCATTGCATCAATTGTTGGTAATGTAGTGGGGTCCTTCCTCACAGAGACCTGGCCTTCCCTTCACTCAAGGAGTTTCTGGGTCTGTAAACTGGCTCAAGTCTGGAAATTGACTGAGGGGCCTTGATTACCTGTTTTTATAATTCAAATTAGTCTTTTGTTCAGTTGAACTAGAAGTTTTTTGTTTTTGTAAATTAAGTAGGAGTGCAGTAGGCTTCCTATCAATTTTACTTCTAGGAACATCGTGATTAATTAGAAAAGGCCAGAGCTCTACAGGAGTCAGACTATTATGATTGGTATTTGGCCTCTGCTATCCTTTACCGTAGCTATGCCCACCTTGCCTTTCATGGTTGAGTGCTGCCACTTGGCTCCTGACACCTTAAGATCCAATTCGCACTCTATTTAAATTTTGTAGTTGAGTGACTGTGATTTCCACTCTTAGATCTGACATACAGAGAAGAGCAATTACAGGGCTCGTCACAGATGCAGGTGCTGCCTTCACAAATCTATTTCTCAAGGCACTGGTCAAGGAGATATTTTCTGAACCCTCCCAACTGGGATGAGTAGGTCTAAAGTAAGTAATTCAATCCACTATCCCAATGTCCATAAGCCTTTGGATCCCTTCCTCTACATTAAACCAAGGGAGATCAGGCATTTCCAGCTTGCTCATAGTGGGCCATCTTTGAATCCATATTTCAACTAACCAAGCAAATAAACTATTAGAACTTTTTTTTAACTCCCCAAGCTGCTACATTAAAAGCAGAATCCCTACTTAGTGGACCCAAATCAATAAATTCTGCCTGTTTCAACTCTTTGTTCCTTTCACCATTATCCCACACCCTTAATATCAATTCCCATGCCTGTTCTCCAGATTTCTGTTCATATATATTAGAAAACTCAAGCAGTTCTTTCCAAGTGTAGCACACCTCCTCATGGGTCACACTCTCAACATCACTTCTAGGGGCCTGCTGGGACGTTAGTCTACTTCTAGGTCTAGAAGCAAACAGGGATTTTGGGGTGGCTCCTGAGGAGAATCAACATTATCTTGTCTGTCAAACTGCCTCATGGGAGGCCATCACTGTTGCTTCAGGCAGGGCAGGGTTTACCTCAGACAGATGTGGAAAGGCTGATGGCAGCATGAGTCGGGGAGGGGATATTGCCAGCACTGGGGATGGGGTAGCTGTTTCTTCTGGTGAAAAAGTTTCATCAGAGTTTACAAACTCAGTGTCCCCAGCTTCATCAGGGTCCTCCCGCAGGTTCCTATTCCAAGTCACAGGGTCCCATTCTTTTCCAATCAATGCCCTCACTTTAACAGTGGACACCTGGTAAGGCTATGCATGCACTTTTAGTTACAGGTCCACCATTCGCATGATAAGAACGTGTGTCTGTTTTTCCACAATTTCAGCTCTTTCTCTATGGGAGATAAGACTCTCATTCAGGGCAATGTTAGCAGGCTTGAGGCTCAGTATCTTCTTCTGAAGCTGGGATATAGAATCTCTGAGTTCATTATTTTCTTTTATCACTTTTTCCAGTGAACTTAGGAGCACCAACTAGCTTCATTATGTTCCTTGGTTCTCCACATATGGTCACATGTATTGTGTATAGAGTCACTAAACTCCTTGCCTTTCATGAGCAATGAATCAGGAGTGTCAAATGCATTTATTTTGCATAACTCTCTATATCATTTAGACCAAGGACTATCAGTGTTCTCCATACTATTAGAAGTAGAGTCCTTAGCATTTTTGGGTGTAATCATATTAAGCAGCCAACTCCAGAAACCCCAAAACCAACAAAAGACTCCATCCTTAATATTCTGTTCCTCTAAACCACTCCTGGTACCAAAATCTGTATTAGTCAGGGTTCTCTTGAGGGACAGAACTATTGGAATGTATACACACACACACACACACACACACACATATATATATATGGAGAGGGACAGAGAAAGGCACAGAACTGTGTGTGTGTATATATATATATAGAGAGAGAGAGCACGCGCACAAATGGAATATTATATATATATAATTATGCACTAATTGATATATACACTAATATATATATATGAATTTATTAAGTATTAACTTATACGATCACAATGTCTCACAATAGGCTGTCTGTAGGCTGAGGAGCAAGGAGAGCCAGTCCGAGTTCCAAAACTGAAGAACTTAGAGTCGAATGTTTGAGGAAAAGAAGTATCCAGTATGGGAGAATCATGTAGGCTGGGGGGCTAGGGCAGTCTTTTCACATTTTTCTGCCAACTTGTATTCTAGCCAATCTGGCAGCTGGTTACACTGTGCCCACTCATATTAAGGGTAGGTCTGCCTCTCCCAGCCCACTGACTCAAATGTCAAATCTCCTTTGGCAACACCCTCATAGACACACCCAGGGTCAATACTTTGTATCCTTTAATCCAATGAAGTTGACACTCAGTATTAACCATCACACATGATATTCCACATATCATTGACTCTGACCAAGACACTCACTTTACAGCCAAAGAAATGTGGGAGTGGGCTCATGCTCATGGAATTCACTGGTTTTACAATGTTCCCCATCATCTTGAAGCAGCTGGACTAATAGAACAGTGGAATGGCCTTTTGAAGTCACAATGCCAACTAGGTGGCAAATACTTTGCAGGGCTGGGACAAGGTTCTTCAGATGGCTATGTATGCTCTGAATCAGCATCCAATAGATGGCAGTGTTTATCCCATAGCCAGGATTCACAGGTCCAGGAATCAAGGGGTGAAAGTTGAAGTGGCACCACTCACCATCACCACTAGTGACCCACTAGCAAAATTGTTGCTTCCTGTTCTGCTGGCCTTGAGGTCTCAGTTCCAGAGGGAGGATTGGTGCCACCAGGAGACACAGCAATGACTCCATTAAACTGGAGGTTAAGAATGTTACCTGGCCACTTTGGGCTTCTCCTACCTGTAAGTCAAGAGCCTAAAAAGGGAGTTACAGTGTTGACTGGGGTGACTACCTGGAATATCAAGACGAAATCAGTCTACTACTCCACAATGGAGGTAAGGAAGACTATGCATGGAATACAGGAGATCCCTTAGGGCATCTTTTAGTGTAACCATGTCCATGTGATTAAGGTCAATGTGAAACTACAACAGCCCAATTCAGGCAGGACTACAAATGGCCCAGACCCTTCAGAAATGAAGGTTTGGGTCACCTCACCAGGTAAAAACCCATGACCTGCTGAGGTGCTTGTTGAAAGCAAAGGGAATACAGAATGGGTAGTAGAAGAAGGTAGTCATCAATACCAGCTACAACCACGTGAGCAGTTGCAGAAATGAGGATTTTGATTGTCATGAGTATTTCCTCCTCCTTTTGTTAAGAACATGTTTGTGAATGTATACACTCATACTAAGAAAATATCTTCATTTTTCTTTTTTATCATGTGACATATGATTTATTGACTTTATATCAACATTTAAATGTTGTTAACTTTATGTAGTAGCATTTGGGTTGGGGATTGGCACGTTTCTGGTCATATGAAAGATAGCGGTATTTTGTTAGGCATAATTATGACCTTATTATTGTCTTTATTTCAAGATTATTTCTGACTTCAGGACATGTGTATGGGTTCAAGTTGATGGGGGTAGATTTGTGATGGTTAATATTGAGTGTCAACTTGATTGGATTGAAGGATGCAAGGGTGTTGCCAAAAGAGATTAACATTTTAGTGTCTGAATGTGTCTGCAAGAGTGTCTGTAACATTTGAGTCAGTGGACTAGGAGAGGCAGACCCACCCTCAATGTGGGTGGGCAGCAAGCACCATCTAATCAACTTCCAGCACAGCTTGGAGAAAAGCAGGCAGAGGAACGTGGAAAGATTAGACCTGCTGAATCTTCTTGTCTCCATCTTTGTCCTGTGCCGGATGCTGCCTGCCCTTGAACATCAGACTCCAAGTTCTTCAGCTTTTGGATTCTTGGACCTACCCCAGTTGTTTGTCAGGGGCTCTTGGGCCTCTGGCCATAGAATGAGGGCTACACTGTTGACTTCCCTACTTTTGATGTTTTGGGACTTGGACTGGCTTCCTTTCTCCTTAGCTTGCATATAGCCTACTGTGGGACTTTACCTTGTGATCAAGTAAATAATCCTTAATAAAATCCCCTTTATATATACATCTATCCTATTAGTTCTGTCCCTCTAGAAAACCCTGACTAATACAGGTAGGTAGGCAGGTAGGTAGGTAGGTAGGTAGGTAGGTAGGTAGATAGATAGATAGATAGATAGATAGATAGATAGATAGATAGGATTTATTAGGAGAATTGTCTCATGGGGTCATGGAGGTTAAGAAGTCCCAAGATAGATCATCTGCAAGGTAGAGAACCAAGGAAACCAGTGGTATGGCTTAGTCCAAGTCCAAAAGCCTTACAATGAGGGGAACAAGCAGTGTAACTATCAGTCTGTGGCTGAAGCCCAGAGAAACCAGGGGGCAGCAGGTGCACATTCTAGAGTCCAAAGGCTGGAATGCCTTAAGTTCTGAGGTCCCTGGGCAAGAGAAGAAGAGTGTCCTAGCTCCAGAAGAGATATGATTTGCCTTTCTTTTGTTTGTTTGTTTGTTTGTTTGTTTTATCTGGGCCCTAAGCAATTGAATGGTGCCCACTCATATTGAGGGTAGCTCTTCCTTACTCAGTCTACTGATTCAAATGCCAATCTCCTCCAGAAACCCTTTCACAGACACACTCAGAAATAATGCTTTACCAGCTCTCTGGGTACTCCTTAATTCAGTAAAGTTGACAACTAAAATTAGCCATCAAATATGACAAGAGATTATATCATTAAAACTGGAGTTGGAGGTTGCAAGGGAGTGAGAAAACAGTTAAGAGTCCAGGCCACTTAATCTTCCTCTTTTTATGACCATGAAACATAAACAGGTATGACATACACAAGGTCTAAGCACAAGTTTTAAGAAACATCTAAACTTATAATAATTCTCTTACTCTTTTCTGTTTTCACATAGGAACTGTTCCTTTAGCTTGAGCTCTGGAATGGAAAGACATTCAGTGGAGTGACAGCAGTTAACCTGCAGCCACTGACACCTAAAACAATACAATAATGACTATAACAACTTTGATAGGTAAACCTATCAGTATGTTTACAGCTTTTTGTTGATGGTGGGGAGGGAAACTAAATGTAGGGTAGAAGCTAAAATAGAAGATTGACAACTTCTCTAAGACAAATTATAGCTATAAAATTTTTTATGAAAGCAAAGCATAAGGGACCTGCTAAGAATCATGTTTATATTTGCCATAAAATCACTCCTATAATCAACTTTAGAATTGTGAATTCAGGAATTTTTCTTCTGAGAGACCTCATTACCTCTTTATAGTCCCCAAGGAGTATGTATTACTCTTCTGCTTTTTAGCCCTTGCTAAAAATCCTAAATGATATGGCCCTTCAAGCCAATCACTCTCAGACTATTTCTTGCCCATTATCATCATGTCTTGACCAAAAACTAATTGAATGTCTGTCACATTCACTCAGGAAGTAAGTCACTGTTTCATTTCTATGGAGCCAAAAGTCTAAAAAGTAAAAGTATAGACATGGAAATTTAATATTTGCTGCTGAATCAATAGGAAAGAACTAGATTCTTGAACTTCTGTTTTCTATTGAACATTTCCACCCTACATTGTGTTGCACAGTTGATCATCATATGCCTGTGTGCAGAATCAATCCTGGCTAAAAAAGTGAGAACAGCTCTGATGAAATACATATAAAATAGATAATCTACATTTTGAAACTATAACACTTTCTTGATTATTTATTTATTAACACATACCCATTCATTTTTTAATAGTGTAAGGCATGCTTTGAATGATTTTGGAGACACAAAGATAATTAGAACCAAGCCCCTTTGATAGGAAGATTTTATCCTATTGTAGGCAGATAGGCAATATCCATTTTGGCTTGCTTATTTTTGCAGCCACCAGTCAGAACTTGAGTGATTGTATGTACAAAATGTTTAAAAGCACATTACTTTTTAAATAGTCCTCTGGGCTAATTATGTATGACCCTCTATATGTGTAGTTCACCTATGAGTATGGCAAGTAGTACAGAGAAGAAATCCTGCTTACTTAAGTGATGGAGTAAAATGTTACCAATGGAGAGAAAGATAACAGATATAATAAAGTAATCATCACTCTGTGGTCAATAATTTGGCAAATTCTATGAAAATACAGAAACAGCTGGCATATTTAGCTATGTAGAGTAGGCTAGCATGTATTAATCAGCAATTTTCACAGTGGAAATTTTTGTGATAAACCTTGTTCATCAAGTTCTGGTCTAGAGTTCTCTATCCTCTATGGCTGGGTCCATTTGTAAGGTAGCAACATGGTCTTCAAGAATATTTATGCTGCTTTCAGACAAGTCATTCAGTAGCTTTCACTAGGAAGAAAATTGTCAGAGACCTATTACTCATCAATATAGTTTTTAAAAGTACATTTCCTAAAGATTATTTTCATCATTAATATATAAAAACGTATCTCCTACAATGTCACATAAGTGTATGTTACCATAAAACATCATTTTGCTTCTTTTAATAATTTTTATGTAAAAGTGCCTTTGATGAGAGTCTTTAAAAGAACAGCCTTGTATCATGAAGGTTGTTATAACTAAAAGCCTTTTTTGTATTATAAACGTCAGAATTAGTCTTTGAATTTTGGCAGAGAGGTACTATAACATTCTGGGCAGACACAGTGTTTACTGCATGCCTATGAACACAGTGTGGCTAAAAACCTTCTCAGGAAGCTCATATCCTGCCCAAAAGTCTTACAATTCTTTCTCTTTTGAAATTATGATAGAGTCAGCATCCAACAGGGTTTAAATAACATCTTAAAATAAGGTTACCCCTAGGTGGCTAAGAATTCAGACACACAGGTATGTTCTTGAGTATAAATTTGACTTTAATGAAAGGGCTTGGACCTAACATTTTGATGAAAAACAAGTTTTATAACTCATATTTATCAGAAATGTCCAGAACAAACCTTATAGTGGTTTATTAAATTCTTTGGGCAAATCCTCCACAGTTCACCTCCATATGACAAAGAGATGCCTTTCATTCAATGAGAGTAACTGATTAAACTCTTTAATCTTTATAATTGCATACTAAAGGCCCATTTAATCCTGCCTTTTAATAGCGACAAGAACATTCCCAGCCCCAGTCTCTATCAAAATATGTAACTTTCAACTCCTGCTATCTAGATCATATTATAACCTCAGCAAGGAATGTTTTCCAGATCTGATTTCTAAGAAAATCATTAATTATAGTTGGTTGTAATTTTTTGTGAAAGGCAGTAGAAATAGAATGTTATAAACCTTAAATACTTTCAATAAATATTGGTTAAAATGAAAGCCACAAATGACAATGACATTTAATATAAAATTTTAAAAATCAGTAAGACTGCTATTTCAAAGAACTATACCAGTCATTATTGTTTTATGCAAAAGTAAGGGGAAAAACTAGAGAGTATTTTTCATACCAGTGTGCACACAAACACTCGCCAGCTGGGGCAAAAGCGTTATTTTAAAAATATATTTTTGTTTTAGAATTTAGTTTTATATTTACAGAAAATTTGGAAGACTCATACAGAGATTTTCATATACTCTTTACTCAGGCAGTTTCTACTATAGTTAAGACATTACATTTCTGTGGTACATCTGACACAACTAAAGAGCCAATGTCAGTATATTACTACAAGCTAAACTCCACATTTTATTCAGATTTCACTAGTTTTTCCCTAATCTCTTTTTTTGTTCCAGGATACTATTCAGGACACTACATCATATTTAGTCATCATGTCCCATTGACCTTCTCTCCCCCATGACAGTTCTGTCTTTGCTTGTCTTTGATGACCTTGATGGTTGCAGTGCTGTTTAGATATTTCGGCCCTCGATTTGGGTTTGTCTGATGCTGGATTGTGAGTTTTTGTGAAGAGTGACCACAGAAATGAAGTTTCCATGCTCATCACATGTTCCTGGGGAGTATACAATATTAATATGACTAGCTTATCACTGGCTATGTTAGCCTTCATTGCCTGGCTGATGTGTGGGCCAGGATTCTCTACTGTAAAGTTTAAAGTCTTATTTTTGATTTTAATTCTATACATGTTCTGTAGCAGCTATTTGCACTCTTTTTGGCTGCCCCATTCTTTGAACCCTTTTCCTTCCATAAAATTTTTTTCAGCCCGTGAGTTCTTGCCTTGCTGAGGCACAAGACCAGCACGCCTTCCCAACCTTCCTGTGGTTCCTTAAGCGGGAGGAGCTCTTGCTGTAGCGGTCAGAGCCATCCCGTCTCCAGATGCTGAGGCAGACATCAGGTGGGATCTACTCTGGTGAAGAGATGGCAGAGATAGCAAGCTATTGAGGCAGCAGTGACCAGAAGAGGCTTATTTGTCAAAAAGCCTTAGGATACTGGTCTTGGCTTTCTCTGACAGACCAAAACACTAATTCTATCCGAGTCTTTCTAACCACAGCAAAAGGCAGAGAGTTCTTCTACAATATGTTACTATTTATTTTTCAACATTGGGAAAATCTTAAAGTTGACGAATTATTTATATTAAAAATTAAGTCAGAATGAAGTTAAGATTCACCTAATGATTACATTCTTCTTATACCCTTGCATCCCATTATCTTTCTTGACAGAGGAAAAGATGAAGTTGCACCTGGTACATGTGGGAGTGTGTCATACATGACACTATGATCTGGTGTGAATTAAAATGAAAAATATTTGAAAATGGATGGACCTCATCCTCTCCTTTATTTGTTTAAATTCTGTTGTTATTGTTTTTCATAAAGATGACCAAATAAAAGTTTATACTTTTTGACCATATTACATTAGATTTTTCAGTAAGTCATTGTGACCAAATAATGTTTGAACTGTTACTATCTTCAAGCTTTGACAAAAACTTACTATAAGTATTAGATGTACAGTTTTCATTTTGGCATTTTATGTTGCTCACACATTTTTACGAAAGGAGTACTCCTTTTTACCTACAAAATTAAGAATAATTAAGAATAATCAAATTTGGTTTTCCTTGAAAATTGAATATATTTTTTGTCTCTAATCAAGGAACTGCCTTAGTGTATTAGTATGGTAAGTAATGCCAACCGTTGTAATAAACAAACTCAAAGATTTCTGTGGCTTAACACAATAAGTGTTATTTATCACTCACACAAGAGCCAGTGTGGGTATTTCTGGAACCAAGGTGTGAATCGCCTTTAATGTGGTCATTCAAAAACCCAGACTCCTTCGAGTTTGTGAGTTCATCCTTCTTTAAATATTAGAGTTGGGAAAGAGTGAGAAAATTATGCATGAGAGGCTTGTGTAGCCTGGTTTGGGAGTGGTGCACATCTCTGTGGCTCACATTTCCTTGATCAAGAATCAGTTATGTGGCTACCATAACTGCAAGGAGAGTGGGGAACACAGCTGAACTATGTGTCCAGGAGGAAAGGAATTAGGTGTTGGTTTATGCCATATTTGGTTCCTTGACATTACAAGTCAGGTTTTATGCCTTATCATGTCTTTTTGATGGTACCAATTGCCATTCTTAGTATATCTTTTTCTCTCAATTTTCAGATTTTCTTTTTCAACGTAGTTATGATATATTCTATGTATCTATTTTGCTATTTTGCTATTTTTTGGCAAGGAAATGAGAAACAAATAAATTCAATATGCTCTAAAGAAGTTAATTTATGCAACATTTCAACTGCAGAAGTGTTTTTTTATTTTTCAAAATATTATCTTTCTTGTTCTCTAATATGCAATATGCTAAAATTATCAATCAAACATGTATGCTGTTATTACACAATAAAAAATATTTGAATTAAAAATGAAAAGTTTGGTCAGCAAACCATATATTAGACTATGTAAAGCCAAATATAATGTTAGAAATATAGAAATAATAGTACTTCATTTTATAGACATAGATTTTATCAAAGTAGTTTATATCTGGAATATGGATGATAAAAATTTATTTTCTATTAACTTTTTAAATATAATATTTTTACTTACATAATCTGAAATTTTCTTTCTAGGTGACATTGAAAAAGGGTGGAAGTCTTATGCTATTTGATTGTTCATCATAACAATTCAACAACCTAATTTAATTGAACTCTGTGATTGTATGAGTTCAGTCAGTCCAGCTTCTGCTTTTAGACAAATAGACCCCAATGAAGATATTGTAATTTACCTCCTTATAGCCCTGCAAAAAAGATTTTACAAGCCTTGATGACTGCAGCATGCTGCAGTAAAGGACTGAGGTTAGTCATCAGAAGGAGACCACTTTCCCAGCTGCAACTCTCCCATTAGAATCATATAATAGGAGATAAGAACTGAATTTGAGAATCATTGTTTCATAAAAAGTCCTCAGACACGAAAGTCAGTAATTTTTGATTCCCAAATCATTATTTCCACTGTAAAGTATTACTGTCTTTGTTGTTTGAGCTATTATTAAGAAATTAGGGCACAAATCAAAGTAGCTAGAAATCAGTGCATAGATGGAAAATGTGGCATTTCTTATAGAAGTATTTCTAAATTTTACATCAGTTGTGGATTTGTCAAATATCCTGAAGAAATACTGGAAAGAAAACACGAGGTTTAATTCTGCAAGTTTTCCCGCAATAGCGTATATATGTAATTAAGGAGAAGATTTGATCTATCTTTAGTGTGAGTTAACATCTCAAATATGTATGATGTAAAGCCTGAATCCCTGAAGCACATAAGCTTTCCCGTTCCTCTCCAGACATGGACATGCCTTTCCTTCCTCCCTTTCATCCTTTTCTGGCATGACAAATATAGACATGAATATGGAAACTGTCTAATGGAGTTTTAAAGGACAAGCATTTCAAGCTGTTTTCCAGAGCAAAAGTTTCCCTATGTAATTTTTCTATACTCCAATATTTTTTCAGGTTTTATTAACATTTATTAATATTCTTCAACTTATTTTTCATTTTCATGCCAGAAGCTTGATCTCAAGGATGCTTTAAAGGCAACCTAATCAGTCTCCTTCCAGACATATGATATGAATTTGCCATGAGTTAATTTTCAGTTAGTAACTGGTAATGTGTATTATGCCATGAAACTGTCATCTGGTCAATTGTCTATATTGAACTATTGAATATATAAATCTTCAAGTATGATAATCTGCATTCTGGTATTGGAATAAAAGACTGAAGTTGAAGAATGAAATAATGGCACTTTATCTTCAAAATGGACAAATTTTGTTTTGTGAATTAACTGAGATAAGTTTTAGTTTCCTGTTGTGTTTTCTCCCTGCACAGTCCCAGGCCAAACTCTGTTTCCCGTATTAGCTGACATGTGTTTAGTCATTGCAGACTGTTCTTCATTTGAGCCTAATGACAAAATAATTAAAAGAGAAATCTTCTGCTTTTAAAATAGCAAACACTGTAAAACCACATACTAATGATATTTGGATTTTTGCATTTTTTCAATATCTCAGACCATAACTACTCTTTTTCTGGGCAGCAAATGGTTCATTAACTTTGGTTCCCTTACTTAGCACATTCAGCAGCTTGTCACATTCAAAGAATAAAAAATGAAGTCTCATTTTCTTTAAACCTTAAAACCTTGTATCTGCTACATTCTAACAAAAAAAAAAAAAAAAGGGTTATAAAAAGAAATTCTCAGTTCCTCATAAAAGGATATAGAAAACAAATATCCAGATTCCAATTCTATGTGTTAATTATGTATAATATTGGAATAGAGATAGCATTTAAAAGAAAAGATGGTTAGCTCAGTATAAGGATTCAAGGTAGATTTCTGAGAGGAAACTTGATGGGGACTGTAGCTGATAAAAGACATTCCAAGTAGAGGGAACATTTATATGAAAGCGTCAGTGGCATGAAGCAGTAGGGTAAGTTCTAGAGCTATGATTGTACATTGTTAGGTAGAGTATAGGTGTGGAGGTAAAGATATGGGTAAGTGTGGGGGGGGGTGGGGTCAGACCCTGCTGTGTCAGAGCAGTAGTGGTTCATGTCTGTTATCCTGGCATAATTATTAAGAAAGCCCTTTTTATTTTCAAAAGTGTCCTGTTGGGATGGTAAATTACATCACCATTTTGGGGCAAGGGACTTTTGCAAACCATACAGTGCTGTTTCTTCCATTTCCTGGTCCTACTGACACTACCTCATCTTTTTCAAATACTATAGTCTTCTAGTCTATAATGAGCAGGAGAGAGGCAGAGGCCAGATCATGAAGGATTTTACAAATCCTGCTAAAGAGAATAAACTTTAAAGCCTAAGAAAAAGGTCTAGTGAAAGGTTTCAAGCAGGAAAAATACGTATCTACTTGTTTTACAAAATGATTTGGAGGAGGACAGGAATGAAGCAAGCCAGTTGGCAGCCAGCACCAATGACCAGCCATGTGAGTGAAAACATTTTAATCCATCCAGCCTTGTATTAGTCAGGGTTCTCCAGAGGGACAGAATTGATAGGATATATGTATATATGAAAGGGAGTTTATTAGGGACAATTGGCTTACACATTCCCAAGGTAAGTCCCACTTATAGGCCTTCGGCAAGCTGGGGAAGAGAGAAGTCAGTAGTGGCTCAATCTGAGTCCAGAAGCCTCAAAAGCAGGGAAGCTGACAGTATAGCCTTTGGTTTGTGGCTGAAGGCCTGAGAGCCCCCAGCAAACCACTGGTTTGAGTCCAAAGGTCAAAGAACCTGGAGTCGGATATTCAAGGGCAAGAGGAACAGATGGAAACATTCAGCATGGGAGGAAGATGAAAGCCAGAAGACTCAGCAACCCAGCTTATCCCACCCTCTTCCAGCTGCTTTGTTCTAGCCATACTGGCAGCCGATGGAATGGTCTCCACCCACACTGAGGGTGGGTCTTCCTCTCCCAGTCCACTAACTCAAATATTAACCTCCTCTGACAACACCCTCACAGACATACCCAGAAACAATACTTTTATCAGCTACCTAGACATCCTTCAATCAAGTTGACACCTAATATTTATCACCATAAGCCTCTACTAAGTTGCCAGATTATTTCAATTTACTTAAGCCACCTAAATGGCTGAGGTGGGACAGACATAATAACTGCCCAGCAGAGCACAGCCCACACTGCATATTCGTTGAATTGTGAGAAAATAAAATGGTGGCTGTTTTAAGTTAGTACGTTTTGAGTGGTTTGTTACACAGCAATAAGACATGGTTTTAGCTTTTTCTTAGAAAATATAATAATATATCAAAGTTTAAAGAGAGACTACATTACTATACAAATCAAAAGCAAAAGTAAATATACTTAACGAAATTCTGCATTTATTCATGATTCAAAATTCTTAGAAAAACTTAAATAAGAATATACTTTTTCAACCTGCAAAAGAATATTATTTTTCAATTATCAGCCAGTTGTGTGCTTAATGGTAAAACATTAAGGAACTTCTCATTAAAGTCATGAATAAGACAAGTAGGCCAACTATCAAATATAATTGCTTAATACTGTTTTACAAGTTCTAGATAATACATTCATCAGAGACATGAGACATAAATATCAGAAAGAGATAAATTGTGATAATTTTTAGATGTGATTGACTACTCAGCAGTTTAAAGTAGTCTGTGGGAAACAAATGCCTTTTTTAAAAGTTCAGAAAAATGACTAAATGCAACATAAGTTGTAACAAATATGTATTAAGCAAGAATCAATAAAAAATATGGAAAATCTAAATTACCACTGTAAGATAAAACAAAAATGAAAAACAATAAAAGAAACTCACCTAAGAATAATATGACCATCTAACCAAGACTAATATGAAGAAAACTACCAAGTTTTTTAAATAAAACATTTTAAAGGACTTGAGTAAAGGGAGTTGTATATCATAGACCTGGATAAAAGGACTAATCATGATAAATTTGTTCCATCTAACCTTAAATCAAAATTTATTATTATTTTTGGTACTTTATAAAGTATAGTAAACATAAAAATGTATGAGTATAAACAAAAATGCTGGAAAAAAATAAACTTCAGGGTTACTATGTGTAAGATACTACAGGATAAGAAAAAGCTAGAGTCATTGTAATTACGAGTACTTATGAAAGTATAATGTGAAGAATGGTACAGACTAGAAAGCCGGGAAACAAACCCTAGTACATATATCAGGACTTGTTTTATAACAAATATAAAATCACAAATCATGAGTAAAGTTGTTTTCTGTTGAAAAAAAGTCTTCACAAAAAATAAACTATACTTATATTAAAGAGATAAATATTTGAAATTAATGGTAGATTAGTATTTATTTTGTTTGGCATGAAGAACTTTCTAAGTAAATAGGAGGACTTTAAGAGAGAAGAAATAGTGATTTTTGACTATAGAGAAAAAATTCAAATTCTGTATTTTTACAAAAACAAACATAATGAAGAAATGGTTATGCTGCCGAGAAATTTTTAAAATGCTTTATTTATAAAATGAAGAAATAATTATGGTTGGTCTCAAGACTAAGTGGGAAAGATAGCTATTAAAAATGTTACTATTCCTAATGTACAAATAGCTCTAATGAATTACTGGGAGATAAACTTTCCAACAGAAAAATGAAGTCAAACAATATAAATAGGCAATGTTCCAAAAAAAATGCAATACTGAGTAAACGTGGGAATATGTTTAATCTTACCAACAATTATAGAAATAAAAACTAAATCAGAGAAATGTCATTTACTACTTACCAATTATTCATTTAAAATTATACTAATATACTTAGTGTGAGAAATATATTCAAATGAGTGCTAGCACATATGTAGGGATGAAAATAAAAATATTTTACAACTAGTATAGCCTGGGGCTGACCAATTAAAAGAGACATCCAACCAAACAACTCTGTGTATATTCTGACTGCAGCATAAACACTTACAAATACATTATACTCTTTGACACATAAATTTCTTTATACATGTATCAAATATCTCTGATAATTCCAAATCTTTTTCCAGAAATGTTTTGATAATTTACACGTTTACCAGCAGTTAATGAAAGTCTGTTTCCTTACATCCTAAACAACATTGGAGGTTTTCTAATTTATTTTCAATTATTTTTCATTTTTTGCCATTATAATAGGTAAAAATACTATGTGATGATGAGTTTGATTTTCCTTTCTTTGGCTACTAATGGAGTTGCTTTATTTCTTCCTTTGTGTACTGACTGTCCTTGTTCTGTTACTATTTCATTCTATAGCCTTTAATCCTGTTAGTATAAGAGTAGAAGAAAAGAAATTTAAATGATTTATCTTCCATTCACATAATCATACCAATGATTGCTTTTCATGGTGGAAACTAGTATCTTTTAGAACACAGTGTTCTGAATAGAAAACTCAAGAATGAAAGAAAGTATTATGTGGCATTTTGTCCAAGAACAAATCACTAAATTTAAAATGGCATGCATCACAACAGAAAGGGGTGGATGTTGACTGATGAGTTAGTATCTTAGCTGCATTTAACTCTGTAGGCCTGTCTCTAGTGCCTCATGCATTGCTTCACTTCTCCTCTGGCCCCTGCCAATACAGGACCACCCAAGCTCCTGAATGCAGTTCTTTCTGTAAGACCTTGAGGAAAGCCCAAATTGCAGGGTGGAAGGTCTTTAGTTTGTTTGAGGCATGAATAATTTCTCTGCCATCTTTTTCACCCTACTCCGGTTACCATGCAGAATGCCACTCTGGGTAGCTTGGAAATGGTTCTAGGCTTGTACTATAAAGAGGTCCAGACATTTTTTTGTGGACTTATGACGGTAGGGAGAAAATAAGAAATGGATGCAGAGGTTGACCTAGCTATCCTATCCAAGTCGACTGGGGTTTGGGGTTTCCGGAATTGTTGTCATGTTTGGGGAGCCTTGCAAGTGGATTAATGACAAGGCATTTTGAGGGCTGCTGATCCAGGGAATTGGATCAAGTTGTATGGGTACATGGCATTCCATCTGTTTATGTACTCCATCTTGTATTTAAAGGGTAAACCTGGTATTGTGAGGTTGTTGACAATTAGCTATATTATTGGCTCTCATAGAAGAGGGTCTCTGAGAAAGTTTAGAACCACATTTTGGTTATGAAAAATTGGATAATTATTATGTTTCCCCGAGGAGAATCGACTCCTTGACTGAGTTGTACCCACAAGTTTTTCAATATTTGTCTGATTCCTTGTTTGCCAGTGACTAACCTTTAGAGGGCTTCAAATACATATTCATAACAATAAAAAACAGCTTTTGCCTTATAGTAGAAGCTGTAGAAAATGTTTCAGAAACTGGCTTGTTCTTTGTACAGTCATATATTATACATATAGACACACACAAACATATACACACACACACACACACAGAAGAAGTTGCTTTACCAAATATGATAGTAAATCTAAATGAGTCAAATGTTAATCTCCTTTGCAATACCTTCACAGACATACCCAGGATCAATACTTTGCAACCTTCAATCCAATCAAGTTAACACTCAGTATTAACCATCACATTAGGCTAAGCTGATCAGCACATTCCATCCTCCAGATGCAGAGAATCGTTCAAAAATAGTCAAATAAACTTAGCCGCTATGAACGATGAACATTTATAACAACTTTTTCTGCTAAGACAATGACATTGTCCTACTTGATGGGACTACAGGAACTTGTAGAACTGAGAGATTATGGAAGCCATCTGGTGGTCTTGAGGCGTAACTGCCTGTGATGAAGCCTATATCAAAACTTGTAGAACGAGGAGATAGACCAAAACCAGGTCCTTCGTGTCAATGCTGGACCACTAGATAAAGCCTCTACCTGAGCCAGCTTTACCTGTAGACCTTTTAGGATATTACATTCTATTAACTGAATAAGCAAGTTTCAGTTGGGTTTTCTATTTCTTACAGCCAAAAACATTCTATTGATTCAGTCTGGCAGTTTCCTGTTTAAATGACAGAGGAAAGCCGTGTATTCAGAAGTCCCTAAAATAATGAAGGTCAGATTTTGAAATTCTTATTACACTGTAAATTTATTTATTTATTTTTATTGTTAACTTTGGTTTTAGGTTCAGGGGTACATGTGCAGGTTTGTTATACAGGTAAATGGCATGCTGTGGGGATTTGCCATACAGATTGTCCCATCAACCAGGTAATAAGCATAGTACCTGGTAGGTAGCTTTTCAATCCTCACCCTCCTCTCAACCTCCACCCTCAGATAGTCTCAGTGTCTATCGTTCCCTCCTTTGTGTACATGTGTACTTATGGTTTAGCTCCCACTTATAAGTGGGAACATGCAGTATTTGGTTTTCTGTTCCTGCACTAGCTTACTTAGGATAATGGCCTCCAGATCCAATGACGTTGCTGCAAATAACATGATCTCATTCTTTTTTATGGCTGTGCAGTATTCCATGGTGTATATGTACCGTATTTCCTTTATCTGGTCCATGGTATTTAGGTTGATTCCACAGACTGAAACTTTTAAAAATAAGTAGGATGGTGTTCTCTAGTGGTTTGCTTATCAAGGGACTGCCTCCATAGATAGGGTGACCACTGGTCCTGATTGGTTTGCAAGAGTCCCTAGTTTATGCCTCTTGAACCAGCATATTTTTTAAGAGCTCCTTATTTCATAATTAAGTATCCTGGTTTGGACAGTAGGTTCTATGGTCACTGTACAAATAACATATCCACGGCTCAAATAATTATTTAGCTTTGGTATGTCTATTATCAGATGAAACACAAGTTAAAGCGCATCGGTTTAGAAACATTTTTTATCTTGCCCATCACCATATTCCCGTTGTTTAGAAGAGTGATGGGAACATAGTGGGATGACTATTTTTTAAATGAAGGGATGCACGGTGCCAGTGAGCGCGACTTACAAGATCATAATTCAAAGCCATATAGCCTCTCTAATGATACTTTACTCATTTGCAAAATAGTATTAAAAATAAATATACCCCATCTACCTTATGAATTTGTTAAGAGGATCGAATAATTTAATTGTGTGAAAAACTAGCAAAAATTTAAAATTATATACATGTGGTATTTAATTATATCCAAAAGAGTGCAAATGTTACAAAATCTTTCAATTTCTACCCAAGTAATAAGTGCACCTAAATTTGAGTCACCAACGCCACCATGTTGCTTCCATATATTATCATAACCTTTTTCCCCAATTTTAAAGCACATTGAAACAGATCAAATAATTCATCAGAAAAATCAGATTATATATGGAAAAATTCCATTAAGAAATACATTGAAAAATTCAACCACTACCATAACCCATAAATTGAAATTCTATATATCCACAAATATGGTAACTATTAGCAAAGCTTTATTTTTCTTAGGCATCAGAAACAAATTATTTATTTTATTGATTTGTCATTGATTCAAGTATTTAATAAGATCTTATATAGAGAATTTATAGATTATTTTAGAAAATACACTTCAGGCCAGCTGCAGTAGCTCTCGTCTGTAATCCCAGCACTTTGGGAGGCCGAGACTGGTGGATCACCTTAGGTCAGGAGTTCGAGACCAGCCTGGCCAACATGGTGAAACCCCACTTCTACTAAAAGTACAAAAAAATGATTCGAGTGTGGTGGTGGGTGCCTGTAACCCCAGCTACTCAGGAGGATCTCCTGAGCCTAGGAGGTCAAGGCTATACTGTGCTGTGATCATGCCACTACCAAAAAAAAAAAAAAAAAAAGGACTAAGAAAAGAAAGAGAAAGAAAAACAACTAAGTGAGGGCAAAAAGAAAGAGAAAGAAAAGCAAGTGAGGACAAACAGTACCTGAGAATATAAAGCATTTAAGGAGGGCTAGGGACAAGATAGCTCTGGTGTACCCACCAGCCCAGGCTTTTGCTATTGTACAATAGAGAAACAAGGAAAATAAAAGAAGGTATGAAGTAAACCTCTTGGTTTAGTGATTATCAGAGCTTGAATGGAAACAGAAGTAAACCTGTCTGTAGAAAGATCAGTCAATGATAGAAACGTAAAGACACTTTTATCAGGTCCTTAAGCTCAGTATCAAACCAGAAACCAACAATTAAGTTCTAAATAATTATAATCTATTTTATAATTTTTGTGAGTTTGGTCTAATGATCAAGCAGCAGCATAATTTTTCTAAAAATAAATTTATGTTGCCTTAATATAAGAGCCACTTATTGAATGTGTCAATATAAAGGTGGAAAATTTTAAAGCCCAATAAAAATACTCTAAGTTCAAGAATAGCTTTGCTCAGTCACTGGATAATTATTTATATTAAATGGGTGAGAGGCCAAACTGAGGCTGGACCCTGCTTGTCAGGGCTGGAGCCTGGACTGTAACTTAGGTTTCTAGAGGCATCACCAATGCCACTTTCCTGCAGTCAGAGAGACCACAGGTCCAACAACAGGAATACCACCTACAAAGGAATCTATGGGCTCACATAGTGAGTCTGTGTAGCAAGAAGGGGAGAGTAATAAATTATCTACACATTAGAAACAGGAAGGGAGACAGTGTGTAATAGCCAGAAAGCAGAACAGAAAGAACACCTGGGAAGGCCTGAGAACCAGGTGAATGGCCTGGAGGAAGGATGGGGGCAAGCAGTGTGGATAGCTGGACTCAGGGGGTTTGACCATTTAGTATTGTAAACTGCTGAAACACAAGGGCTCAGGGGACTCTGGTTATTTCTGTAGGCAAGCAAATATACTGCATGAACAAGGAATAGTTCTTGTATTAGTTGAATTTAAAATGTAATTCTTAGGTAACAATATAGGAATTCTGTGGATCTTCATGAACTAGTTTCTGTATCAAGTTTGACTACATTTTATAGGATGAGAGTATGTATTTTCATTGGCATACTTTCGGGGAAAGATCAGATAAAAAAAACTTGCCCATTTTGTCCCAAAAAAGGCAAAAGCTCTGGGGAACCAGGAGGAATCTGTTATTTCCTTTAATCCCCTAATAGTAAGGTTTTAATAGGTTCTTGGACATTGATCAGAACCATCTGATGGTGGTAAGTGGGTCAAGGCTTAGCTGTCTGCCCCTGTTTGCTGTCTGTCCACACAATGGAGTATGTGAGTGAGTAAGCCTGTTGGAAACTTATTTTTAGTTTCTCTAAAAGGAATTACACATGGGCATCAAATGAACAGTTAGGCTTTTAATGCCACAAAGGATCTGTTCCACATAGATGCAAGAATGTAAGCATTGTTTGTGATCTCTAAAGAGCAATTATATCAAGCAGGAAGTTTTTTTCCCCTTCTGTGAAGTATATCATTTGTACAGTACTTGATATTTTAGTTCTTCCTACTATGATTCAGAGGTTTTCTGGTGTTTTATTTAGAAATACCAGATGTTACACTATAGTAACTGTGGAAGATTGTGTATGAATATTGAAATGGAAAAAGTAAAATTCTTTTCTCAGGGAAATGAATAACCACTTGCTCAGTAAAATAAGATAATCGAAAGCAGAAAGACTTGAAAACCTTAGTAGAATGGAAATCATATCATGCAAGAGAAATTGTTTATTTTGTTAGCATATAAAATTTCAAAAAGAAATAGGTTAACTATAATCTTTCCATATCTATGCTAGACCTTTTTGGTGAGTGCAAATGGTCTGTCTGTCCACACAATGGAGTATCTGAGTGAGTAAGCCTGTTGATGATGAATTTTGGCCAAATAAAAGTGGTAGATTTGTTTCACTTGAAAGGTTTTGTTGAGAAGAATAGATTTGAAGTGAAGTAAACATGGATTATTTTAAATAAGGTTTAATACTGAACTCTGTAGGCATATAGTTTTTTTCCTAAGTATATGTTTTATTACATTATTTGGACTCTCTTTGACACACATATAATCCAGTTACTCCCACTATATAAATCCATGTAACGGTTTGAATCAGCAGAAAGCAGAGTAATGGAAATGTCCTTGTGCCAGAGTGCGGGGCTTTCCATTCATGTACCGCCAGGTTAAATGGAGTGCTATTTACAGGTCTAAAAATCCACAGGGAAATTCTGATTTAAGACTGACTGCAGTACTTAATAACTATCAGGTAGCATCACTCTGGCTAGCACATTCAGTTTGATAAGCGGGGGTCTTAAGAAGACATAGTAATATGGTTACTAGAACCTAGGCTTGGAATCAGAGACTTCAGAGTTTACACAGGAATCTACCTTCAGTTGCTCACCAGCTGTCTGAATTTGGCTAGTTACTTAACCTCTCCAACTCATTTTCTTAAACTGTAATAGGCTTACTAATGTGTCTCTTGGATGACTGTGGTAAGTTTGAAATAAATTAAGCTGTCTGGGGCATATAGTCTGCTCAATAAATATTATTTCCTTTTGAATTTTATATATTATTTAGCTACAAAAAATGGCATAAGCCTTTTGTTTGTTTTAATCAAGCCTAAGGAAATAGAGCAGCAAGATCACAAACCATGTGTCAAGGATGCTGGAAATAGCATAGAATACCCAAAACAATGTTAATATTAGTTTGTTAGCTTTCAGATAAGTACATGTAATTCAAATTACAAAAGAAAGTCATGCAAAATAATAACTACTCATTAGAAAGTACAAAAAATTACTACAGGCATGCCATCTTCTCACGATAACTGTGACTTGAACCCAGTTGTCTAAAACATGGCATTAAAGAAGCCAAGGCTGATCGCTGGATTGCAAATGACCTTTGTAACTTAATAGGCCCTCAGCCTAGAAAGACAAATAGTGCATGATCTCACTTATATGTGGAATTTAAAAAAGTTAAAGTCATAGAGCCAGAGAGTGGAATGGTAGTTGCCAGGGAGGCAGAGATGGGGAGATGTTACCCAAAGGGTGCAAATGTTCAGTTATAAGATGAATGGGTTCTAGGGATCTAATGCAGAGCATGATGGCTATAGCTAGTGATACTGTATTGCATACTTGAAATTTGCTAAGAGAGTATCAAGTATTCTCACCCCCTCACACACACACAATAATAACTATGTGTGGTGATGGATGTGTTAATTTGATTGTGGTAATCATTTCACAATGTTCAGTATATGTATATCAAATCATCATGTTGTACATCTTGAATATACAAGATTTTTATTTGTCAATTACACCTCAACAAAGCGGGAAAAAAATAAGTCCTGAGTCTTCAATCTCAAAATCTCAAACCTGGCCAGTGCGGCCTAGAGACGCCTGGAAAAGAATCCTTTAATTATTTGAGGGTTCCTTACTTTTTTATTCTAACATTTTGTAACCACCTTTGGTTCAGGAATTCTTTAGAAATATTGCCTAAGATATAGATTTTTGTATGTGTCAAAGCAGTAAAACGTGAAAGTATATTAGTCAGAATACATGGAAATACTTATGGCTATCAACATAAATATTAGTTATACGTTTACCTGTGTTAACTAAGATAATGGCAGAGCAGAATTTTAGCTAATTATTAATTAAGCATAATTTTGGAGTTAAGAGGGTAACAGAGCGGCCTAGAGTACCACAAAAATGAGTGGAATTCAATATGCTAAATTCTACCACTTCATATGTCAAACTGTACCAAATGAGGGATGCAGGTCATCTCAAGGAAGAACAGTCTCGTAGAGCATTTTCTTGTTGCTCCTCTCCAAGGAACGTGCCCACTGATTGGTTTGTCTTTCTCAAAGTCCAGAAAAATGATTTGAATTTGAACTACCAAAGGTAGAGAACTTCATTCTTCCACAATGAAAATGATATGAATACCAGATCAAAGTTAAGAGAACGCACCCTGTCTCACTCCCTATCTCCTTCTCTGTGTGTTCCAGGCAAACAATATTAAGGGAGGAATAAATTGTCCTTTAAGTAAGTCAGTCACCTGTGCCTTTGTTCTTGGTACCTGTGCCCTTTCCATGTTCCAGAAATCCTTCTAAGAGGCTAAATGTCATCTCTTCTGATTATTCCAACAATTTTATACAAAGTAAATAGATCTTCTATTATCCCCATTTTACAGATGAATAAACTGAATTATAGGGCTAAGTCAGCTATTTAAGGTCTTATATCTGAAGGTGCTTGTTCTCTAGTTTTAGAGCCCATGTTCTTAACCATTAAGTAAATGATAAGATTTGCTAATTAGGGGGCTTTAAAAATAACATTGAGTGCATACGCTAATTCTCCAACAAATGCTTGGCCTTGTTCTTCAGGTACACCAGATGTAAGGATGACTAGGGACCCATCAATACCTCTACTGGAAAGTTCAATTTAATTTATTTCACTCTATGTATAACTTTATCCTTGTGTTTTCCAGAAAAATGGCTTCAAACATGGCTGAATCCTAATTCCTTGAACCTGTAAATATGCTAGGCTATATGACAAAGGAGAATGAAGTTTGCAGAGATAAGTAATGTCGCTAATCAGATGACATTAAAATATGGAGATTACCTTGGATTATTCAGGTGGATCCAATGTAATGACCTTAAAAGGGGAAGACATGGGGCAGAAGAGAAGGTCAGATTAATGTGAGATGAGAGGTACTCGACCTTCTGTTGCTGACTTTGAGGAAGGGGGGTGCCGGCAATCCCCAGTGCCCCAGAGGGTGTGTTACCAACTCAGCAGGCCTTTTGCTTCATCACGTGGGGTGACTGCCCTCTGCCAGCAAGGACCAAGGGCCTGTATGACAGTCTTTTTGTGTTCCTGCACTCAGTGCATCCCGAATTCTTGTCTGGTGTCCAGGCAGAATCAGGTCACATGGACAGTTTACAAGCTGACAAATGCAGAGCTTCTATTGAGTGATGGAAGTGGCTCTAGTGGAAGGGAGCTGGTAAGGGGATGGTGTGGGAAGGAGGTGATGTTTCCCTGAAGCCTGGCCACCTCCTCTTTGAAATTGTGCCGTCTGAGTTTAAGCTGTGTCTATCCATAGTCTCTGACAATGCTCAGTAGCTTCTTCTCCTCTTGATATCCAGCAGCCTGTCTCTGTCAGCTGAGATCTGGGGTTTATATGGGCATAAGAGAGTGGGGAGGACACGCCAAAAAGCAACATTTGGGTAGGAAAACAGGGATGTGAAGTGTTCATTTAGGGCCAGGGGCCCAGGCCTGAGGGTGGAGCCCTTGTATGGGACCCCACCCTCTTCTGCCCAGTATTTCCTGGCCCCCTGACCATATCATAGCCAAGGAATGCAGGCAGCCTCTAGAAGCTAGAAAACACAAACAGATATCCTCTGGAGCCAATGGAGAGAATGCAGCCCCACCACCACCTTGATTTTAGCCCACTGGGGCTCACTTTAGACCTCTGACCTGCATAACTGTAAGGTAGTAAATTTCTGTTGTTTTAAGCCAGTAAGTTTATGAGTTCACTATGACAGCAACTGAACACTAATATGATCCTCCAAAAATAAAAAAAATTAAAAATAAATAATTAAATAAAATACCCTGAGGCATTTTCATCAATGAGAGTTATCTCATTGCTCCTCTCCAAGGAACATGCCCACTGATCTATTTGTCTTTCTCAAAGTCCAGGAGAATGATTTGAATTCGAAGTACCAAGGTGGAAAACTTCATTCTTCCACAATGAACATAATGGATGTGTGGATAATGAATAGTGATTATGGATAGTGGATAATGATAGTGATAGTGAAAATAATGGATGTTTTTAAACATTTACTCAGTAGGTAAGGAAATTCTTTCAGAGGCCCAATTCAAACTCCAGTGTTAGAGTGTTTTATCTTTGTCTTGCCTCACAGCTCTGTCCTGAATGTCTATACACCTTTTAATCAAATAGAAAGTTTTGACTGGCTATGTTAGCCCAACGTGTTAGTTCAAACTAACATGTTTGGATTGGCTATTACTTCATCTCAATTTTAACTTAATCTTAATATTTTCTCCTTATTGGTCAGCATCAGCACAGAGTGTTCACCTTATTAATGGGTACCTTCAAGCCATGATTCATTCCCTTGAGAATAAGAATTAATTAGGTGTAATAACTAGGGAAAATTGACTATACTCATTGATGATATTATTCCGTGGAAAATATCATGTACATCTTGTCTGTCATCATTCTGCTAAATAGCTGTGAATCAATACATTGTAGCTGTACTGAAGACAAAGGTTGTAATCAATTTATGGTCTTAGGCTATTTGCATGATTGAAATCTGAAAACTCCATAAAATTAGGGATAATTACAAATATCCCAATGCCTTGTGCCAGCCACAGAAACTCAATAACAGACTATTTGGCAGAATGGTGTCATTTTAATCATGACATTACAATGGAATATGAGAGGAGTCAATAAAACACTGATAGTGGAGCAAAAATCTGGCATGACACCTGACATTGAAAAAGTCAGATGGAATACAACCACATCGGTTTGTTTCCATGTTGTTTATAGCGACTTTCACACAGAAACTGCACAATTGAGTAATCATGACAAAGACTGTACATCCCACAAAGCTTAAAATATTTACAATCTGGCCTTTTAGAGAAAAGTTTTATGACCCTTGCAATATAAACACAGAAATCTCAGAGATGCTGTCTTCTTCTTAACCTTTAATATTTAATTCTACTTCTGATTGTGGATGAGATTAGATCCTCCAACTTTCCATGTTTAAGACTCACTCAAAAAATTCACAAATCTCAAAATATTAGAAATGAAGGATATTGACTGATGATTTGTCAATTACATGATAAATTATCTGAACTATATAATTAATATGCTGGATTAAGAAATAATCCTCTTTGTGCCTAAGCTTCTAGGGCAAGAAGAAAATGATCAGAAGGAGGAAGGTAGTTTCCCTCCACCTCAGAAGAAATCCTATTGTCATCTATATGTCTCTGGAAAACATTTTTTGAACAAATATGCCAACTAAGCAAAAGATGAGCATAAGAAAAAGCTCAAGAGAGGAAAGACACTATTGAAATGCTAGGGGAATAGCACTGGCAACAGTAATATGACAATACAGTTAAAAATATTAGAAACATATTAAAAATATATTTAGTGAAATAATCCAAGGATAATATTTAGGACACATAGTTTGAAATTATTGGAAAGTAGAGAAGCGAGGAAAGTAAAAGAGTTGTAAATAGCATTGATATATAAATTGTAGTCAAGGTTATACCATACTTGACTTTGATAATTAGAAAAATATAGATTAAAGCTTGTTTCTCAAACACTGAAACATTTTAAATGTTTATTATTTATTTAATTTAAAATATTGTATATATTATAATATTTGGAAAATATTAAAGTGGCTAAATCATAATTAATAAAGCAAAAATCAGAAAGGAATATAGCAAGTGAATTTTAAAATTTAGTCTTCTGTAAAAATGCCCTTAAAAAGGCATTCGGCTATTATAAATGTAAGTTCTTAATGAAGTTTAAATAAAGGGAGAAAAAGAAAGATCTCATATGTTTTACAAAAGACAAATAAATTAAACAGAAACATTAAAAGATTAATAACTCTAAAATATGGTTATTTTAGAAAAAGCTACCAGTAAAATTTTAAAAAGGGGGGCAGTATAATAAAATTAGGCAAAAAACAGAAAACAGAAGTAAAACAAAAATAGAAAGGAGAATGTGGAAATATCAACAATAAAGAGTTTTGCTAAAGTGTAAGAAAAACTATGTAATAGCTTTTGCTCATTAATTTTGAAAAAGTGTTTGAAAGATATTAAAAATAATTAAAAATGAGACAATATATAGCAAAATTAAAACACAAAGGAAATAGCAGACTGACAACCATGTAAGCAACTAACTTTTTTTTTTCAAAGAATTACATATGAAGATAGCTCCAGGTCCATTACGGGGCATTCTTTAAAATTTCATATAATATGGACTCTTTCCAAAGATTCAAAACAATGTACAGCCACTACCATTTGCTTGAATTAGCTTTATAATGATAGTAAAAGCTAATAATAGCACAAAAAGAAGAAAGGTAAAGACAAATATATTTGTGTGATACAACAATTCTAGGTATATATTTAATTAACACATTTCAATAGCTCATAGAAAGACCTACTCACTCTAACAAGTAGAATTTATCTTAGGAATAAAAGGACAGTACAACATTACAAAAATATTAGTTAAATGCCTCATTATCAATAGGTAGGCTATAAATAGACATATGGTAATATCAACAGATTTTTATGCCATTTTATGATTCCATTTAATACATACTGATTTTTGAATAAAACAAACTCCTAGATAAGTAGGAACAGAAAGTTCCATACTTAATATAATAAAAACTATCTTAAACTAATAGCCAGATGTGTACTTAAAATGGAGCTCAACCACTCTTTCCCAAATTGTTGGTTTTTTTGTACACCAATCTTGCACATTGTTTCCTTAAATAAAGGAGGCTACATGGTCAAAATTTTGGATAAGGCAGCCTATTCTTGGTGTTATACAATTTATAGAATTTTAAAGGCTCCAAGAAGTCTATCAGTGAAGAGACCAGACTATTTTGTTCAACCATCATTTTTCAAACTAAAGGAACACAGAATTCATTTTTTCAACCACATATTAATATAAATTATATTCCACAGAACAGGCAGTATGCATACTCATTAAAATTAAGAAAATGGCAAGGATTCTAGATTTCATCACTGTTGTCCAAAATTGTTTTGGAAATTCAAGCCAATATCCTCTTGCTTTCTAAAGTTAGAGAAAATGATCATAAGTCTCCTGGGGATATCTGTCAGTCAAAAGATAAAGATTTGAGTCTCTGAATCATCATTTGTAGGACTGCTGCCAATTCACATTAAAAAAATCTTCCTTGGGTTGGTACAACAGTGAGGAATAAAGTTCTGTTTAAGTCCATACATACACACAGAGGCACAAATACACACTGACTATTTGGTACCAGAGTTCAGCTCCCTATAACTAATACACTGATTACCAAGAAGAGCTGATAGTTCCACTAACCTCTAAACATATCCAAAATTTGTTCAATACTTTCCATTTTCTGCTACCAGCTTTGTTCAAGTCTCTATCGTCTTCTAACTGAACTGTTATAAATACCTCCTAATGTATCTCCTTACTTCCACTGCTGCCTCCCTACAATCCATTCCCCATGGAAAAACTAAAGAGAGGTTGATACTGTCTTTTTAACAAGAAATCACATCATAACTGTTATGGCTGAATTTTGTTCTCCTGATTCATATGTTGAAGGCCTAACCACCAATACCTCAGAATGTGACTGTATCTTGGACACAGAGCTTTTAAAGAAGCAAGTAAGGTAAAAATGAGGCCATGTGGGTAGGCCCTATCTAATATGGCTAGTGTCCTTGTCAGAACAGGAGAGTAGGATACAGGCAGGCATGGAAAGAAGACTGTGCTAAGACACCAGAAGCAGATGGCCATGTGTAAGGCAAGGAGAAAGGCCTCAGAAGAAGCAAACCCTGCCAACTCTCCATCTTAAGAACACCTCAATCTTGGACTTAAAGCCTCTGGAACTGTGAGGAAATACATTTCCATTGTTTGAGACACCAAGTCTTTGGTGCTTTGGTGTGGCAACCCTAGAAAATGAATATAATGTCCTTATCCTGTTTAAAACTCTTCAATAACAAAATAAAACCTCAATATCTTTGCTTGGTGGAGAAGCTACTGCATTATCTGGCCCTCCTGTATCTTGCTCTTCTCATCTTCTCCTATTCAGCACCTTGTCCTCATTCATCTTCAACAGCACTGGCATTTTTCCCTTCCTTAAACATATTAAGACCCTTCCTGCCTCAGGTCATTAGCACTTGTTGTTCCTCCAATTAAGAAAGTTGTTCCTGGGTAAGATGGCTGAATAGAAGGTGCCACCAATCTTCCCTTCAGCAAGGACACCAAGCTAACAACTATCTACACAGAAAAAAAAACTTGATAAGAACCAAAAATCAGGTGGTCACTCATAGTACCTGGTTTTAACTTCGTATCACTGAAAGATGCACTGAAGAGAGAGGAAAAAACAGTCCTGAGCCACCGATATTACCCCTCTCCCACCTTTAGCAGAGGTGGCATGGTGCTCAGAAACCATCTCTGGGTATTGGGGGAAGGACAGCACAGTATTTGTGAGGCATTGAACTCAGGGCCGTCTTAGGAGAGTAGAAAGGAAAACTGGACCAAACTCAGCTGATGCCCACCCATAGAGGGAGGGAGCATTTAAACCAGTCCCAGCCAGAGGGGAATCTCCAATCCCAGCTTTCAAAACGTAAGTGCCTACAAGCCTCGCCACCACAGGCTACAGCACTCTGTGTCTCCAAGAAAACTTGAAAGACAGTCTAGGACATAAGGACTGCAACTCTTAGGTGAGGCCCAGTGCTGAACTAGGCCCAGAGACAGTGGGCTGGGAGGGCATACGACATACTGAGACACCAGCTGGGGCAGCCAACGCAGTGCTGGCGTCACCCCTCCCCTAACCCCAGCCTGCACATCTCACAGCTTCAAAAGAGATCCTATCCTTCTGCTTTAGGAGAGGAAAGCAAAAAAGAGGGAAGTCTTTGTCTTGCTTCCTGGATACATGCTCATCCACAGCAAGATAGGCACCAGTCAGTTGTGAGGCCCCCATTCCAGGCCCCAGCTCCAAGGCATTTCTAGACACATCCTGGGCTAGAAGGGAACCCACTGCCTTGAAGGAAATGTCCCATTCCTGGCAGCGTTCATCACCTACTACCTGAAGGTGCTACCTTGGGCCTTGAATAACTAGCAATGATACCCAAGTACTACATTGAGGGCCTTGGACACGTCTCTCAGACTTGTTGGTTTCAGGTGAGACTCAGCACATTACCAGCTATGGTGGCTATGTGGCAAAACTCTTTCTGCTTATAAAAATCAGAGGGAAAAGTAAAGGGGATTTTGACTTGCACCTTATGTAACAGAAAGGCCACAGATGGGTAGAACACCAAGTGGGCTTTTGGACAGCATTTCTGGACCTGCCCTGAGCCAGCAGGGAACCCACTGCCCTGATGAGTGAGTCCCTGGCGAGGCAACATTCATAAGCTAACTTAAGAGATATTGGAACTTTAGGGAACATCAGCGATAGACTGGCAGTACCCCTTGTGGACTGCGGTGGCAGTGGGGCTATAGGGTGAAGTGTCTCTGCTTTTGGAAAGTTGAGGGAAAAGTGGGAAGGACTACAATTTGTGGTTTGAGTGCCAGTTCAACTGCAATACAATAGAACACCAGGTAGACTTCTAACGTTCTTTACTGTAGTCCCTGACTCCCAAATAGCACTTATATGCACCCAACTCTGGAGCATCCAGGTATATAAAGCAAATATTGTTAGAGCTAAAGAGAGAGATAGACTTAATATAACAACAGTTGGAGACTTCAACATCCTACTTTCAACATTAGATAGATCTTCCAGACAGAAAATTAACAAAGAAACATCAGACTTAATCTGCACTATAAATAAAATGAATCTAATAGATATTTACAGAACATTTCATCCAAGAGCTGCAGAATATACATTCTTTATCTCATCACGTGAACTACTGTCCTGGATGGACTATATGTTAGGTCATACAACAAGTCTTAAAACATTTTTAAAAATTAAAATAATATCAAGCATCTTTTCTGACCACAGTGGAATAACATTTTGGAAGCTATACAAATAAATTGAAATTTAACAATATGCTCTGAATGACCAGTGGGTGAGTGAAGAAATTAAGAAGGAAATTGAAATATTTCTCAAAACAAATGATAATGAAAACACAACATACTAAAACCTATGGAATGCAGGTAAAACAGCACTAAGAGGGAAGTTTGTAGCTACACATGCCACATCAAAATACAGGAAAAACATTAAATGAACAGTCTAATGATGCATCTTAAAGAACTAGAGAGGCAAGGGCAAACCAAGCCAAAAACTTGTAGCAGTAAAGAAATAATAAAGATCAGAGCAGAAATACATGAAACTGAAATGAAAAAGGAAAAAAAAAGATCAATGGAACAAAAGTTGTTTTATTGAAAAATTAAACAAAATTAATCTTTAGTCAGACTAAGAAAACAAGAGTGAAGATCTAAATAAAATCAGAAATGACAAGATAATAGAACTGATACTGTAGAAATTTAAAGGACATTAGTGGCTACTATGAGGAACTATTAATATATGCTAACAAACTGGAACATCTAGAATAAATGGAAATATTCTGAAACACTCACAACCTACCTAAATTGAACCAAGAAGAAATTCAAATTCTGAACAGACCAATAACAACTAACAAGATCAAAGCTGTACAAAAAAGAATCCTAGTAAAAAAATTAAAAAAAAAAAAAGGCCTGGGACCTGATGGCTTCACTGCTGAGTCTACCAAACATTTAAACAAGAAATAATACCAGTTCTACTCAAACTATTCCAAAAAACAGAGGAGAAGGGAATACTTCCAAACTCAGTTTATGAGGCCAATATTGCCTTAATAGCAAAACCAAAGACACATCAAAAAAAGAAAACTACAGGTTAATATCTCTGATGAATAGTGATACGAAAATTCTCAGCAAAATACTAACAAACCAAATTCAACAATACATTAGAAAGATCATTCATCATGACTAAGTGGGATTTATTCCTGGGGTGCAACAATGGTTCAACATTTGCCATCATCAATCAATATGATTCATCATATAAACATACTAAATAATAAAACACATATGATCATTTCAATTAATGCTAAAAAAGCATTTGATAAAATTTAACATCCCTTCATGATAAATATCATCAAAAACCTGGGGACAGGAGGAATACACCTCAACATAATAAAAGCCATATATTACATACCCACAGCTAGTACCATACTGAATGGGGTAAAACTGAAAGCCTTTCCTCCAAGATCAGGAACACAACAAGGATGCCCACTGTCACCACTATTATTCAGTATAGTACTGGAAGTCTTAGCTATAGCAATCAGACAGGAGAAAAATATAAAGGGCATCCAAATTCTAAAGGAAGAAGGCAAATTATCCTTGTCTGCAGATAGTATGATCTTATATTTGGAAAAACCTAAAGATGATACCAAAAACTATTAGAACTGAAAAAAAAAATTCAATAAAGTTGCAGGATACAAAATTAACATACAAAATTCAGTGACATTTCCATATGCCAACAGTGAACAACGTGAAAAAGAAATTTAAAATGTAATCTTATTTACAATAGCCACAAATAAAATGTAATACTTAAGAATTAACCTAATCAAATAAGTGAAAGATCTCTACAATGAAAACTATGAGAACTGATGAAAGAAATTGAAAACACCAAAAAGAGGAAAAAATATTCCATGTTCTTGAATCAAAATTGATAAAATGTCCATGGTATCCTAAGCAATCTACAGGTTCAATGCAATTCCTATGAAAATATTAATGGCATTCTTAACAGAAATAGAAAAAACATTACTAAAATTTATATGAAATCATAAAAGACCCAGCATAGCCAAAGCTATCCTAAGCAAAAGGAAGAAAACTGGAGTAATCTCATTACCTAACTTCAAATTATACTACAGAGGTTTAGTAAACAAAGCAGCATGGTATTGGCATAAAAGCAGACATACAGACCAATGGAACACAATAGAGAACCAAGAAACAAATTCACCTACAGTGAACTCATTTTCAACAAAGGTGCCAGAACATATACTAGGGAAAAGACAGTCTCTTCAATAATGTTGCTGGGAAAGCTGGATGTCTATGTGCAGAATAATGCAACCATATCCCTCTCTCTCACCATACACACACACAAAAATCAAATCAAAATTGATTACGGACTTAAATAGAAGACCTCAAGCCATAAAACTACTACAAAAACATTGGGGAAAATCTTCAGGACACTGGTCTGGGCAAAGTATTTCTTGAGCAATACCCTAAAAGCACAGGCAACGTAAGCCAAAATGGACAAATGGGATCACATTAAGTTAAAAAGCTTCTGCACAGCAACAGATACAATCAACAAAGTGAAGAGACAACCCACACAATGGGAGAAAATATTTGCAAACTACCCATCTGGCCAGGGATTAATAACCAGAATATATAAGGAGCTCAAACAACTCTATAGGAAAAATATCTAATAATTTGATTAAAAAATGGGCAAAAGTTTGAATATTCATTTCTCAAAAGCAGACACACAAATGACAAACAGGCATATGAAAAGGTGCTCAACATCATTGATCATCAGAGAAATGAAAATCAAAATTACAATGAGATATCATCTCACCCCTATAAAAATGGCTTATATCCAAAAGACAGGCAATAACAAATGCTGATGAGGATGTGGTGAAAAGAGAACCCTCACACACTGTTGGTGGGAATGTAAATTAGTACAACCACTGTGAAGAACAGTTTGAAGGTCCCTCAATGTAATAGTTAATACTGTCAATTTGGTTAAAGGATACAAAGTATTGTTCTTGGATGTGTCTGGGAAGGTGTTGCCAAAGGAGATTAACATTTGAGTCAGTGGGCTGGGAAAGGCAGACCCCCTCTTAATGTGGGTGAGCACCATCTAATCAGCTGCCAGAGTGGCCAGAATACAAGCAGGCAGAAAAACGTGAAAACACTAGACTGGCCTAATTTCCCAGGCTACATCTTTCTCCCATGCTGGATGCTTCCTGCCCTTGAACATTGGACTCCAGGTTCTTCTGTTTTGGGGTTCAGACTGGCTTCTTGCTTCTCAGCTTGCAGATAGCCTATTGTGGGGCCTTGTGATTATGTGAGTTAATACTCCTTAATAAACTCCCATTTGTATATACATCTATCCCATTAGTTCTGTCTCTCTAGAGAACCCTGACTAATACACTCAAAAAACTAAAAATTGAGCTATCATGTGGTCCAATAATCCCACTGCTGGGTATATACCCCAAAGAAAGGAAGTCAATATATTGAAGAGATATCTGCACTCCCATGTTTGTTGCAGCACTGTTTACAATAAGTAAGATTTGGAAGCAACCTAACTGTCCATTAACAGAAGAATGGATGAAGAAAATGTGATACACATACACAATGGAGTACTATTCAGCCATAAAAAAGAATGAGATCCAGTCATTTGCAACAAAATTTATAGAAATGGAGATCATTATGTTAAGTGAAATAAGCCAGGCACAGAATGACAAACATCACATGTTCTCACCTATTTGTGGGACCTAAAAATCAAACAGTAGATATAGAGAGTAGATAATTGGTTACCAGAGGCTGGGAAGGGTAGTGGGAGGCTGGGTGGCAGGGGGGGCAGTTAATGTGTACAAAAAAAAAATAGTTAGAAGAACAAATAAGACCCACTACTCAATACAATAGAAGGTATACTATAGTCAATAAGTTAATTGCACATTTTATAATAACTTTAAGAGTGTAATTAAATTGTTTATAACTCAAAAGATAAATGCTTGAGAGTATGGATACCCCATTCTCCATGATGTGTTTATTTCACATTCCATGCCTGTATCAAAATATCTCATGTACCCCCCCAAATATGTATACCTATTATGTACCCACAAAACTTTTTTAAGTAAAAATTAGGGTAGTGGGGAAACAAAGAAAACTCTTCCCATTGGTCTTCATGGGATAGATCCTTCTCATCATTCAGGTCTCAGCTTAAATGTCACTTCCTCAGAGGAATCTTCCTAGCTACTTTGTCCAATGTGCTTTAGCCTCAGGTGGGAATAATTTTCCATTTTCTTCCCCTAATTTTCTTTATAGCATTTACCAGTTGTGAAATGCTCTTGTCTATTTAGAATTTAAGCTCTACAGTAGCAAAGATGTATGTTTGGCACCATATTTCTGGAGACTGAAATGGTTACCGGCCCATTGTAAGTACAAAAGAATATAAAATGTATTATCAAGTACTCTTGAGAGCACTTTAAACCACTGCTAGTCAGAATATAGGTTGGTATCATCTTTGTAGAAAGTAATTTCCCATTATGTCACAGTTCAATGATTTTCAAACCTGTTTACTCAGTAACACTATTTCTATAAAAACAATTTTAAAAATCAGAGTTAAGAGCAAAGATTTATAGAGTTATATAATACACATAATATAAAAAATATATACACCTACTATATATGCACATAATTATTTAAAACAAAAATTAAAAATTTAAAAATATTAGTAGAAAAACATTTTATATATACATAAGCATATCTACACACACACATATATATAGTAGCATAGTGTTATATATAATAAAATTAGAAACACCTCAGAGGTCTGACAAAGAGGAAATGGTAAATTAAACTATGATATCTTCACACAAATGGCAGTATTCATTCCACCTTGCTTTGGCAGTCATACTTCCAAATATCTCTCCCCTACCGGATATGAGATTAGGTGTCCCATATCCCCTTAGCCAAGGGACAGACATTTGACCCAAGGTAAGCCAATAGAGTCCTTATCTGAAATTTGAATATTTTGCACACAGAAAGGAAAAATGAAATATTTATTTATTCTTTCCATTGTTGGTGCCTAGACAAGGCTCTCAAGCAATTTTTGCTAATAAGCTTCACCAGGGCTCTCTGATTTCTGCTATGGCTGATATCCCACTGGATACACTGTTCTGCCTTTCTGGTTTGAAATAATTTTAAAATTTAAAATTATTTCTAAACTTATTCATAAGTAGCTGTTGCCCTCTGAGAGTTCTTCATTGCCACAGCTAACCCAGCCTCTGCCCAGGTACCCTCTGCATGACCCAACATTCCAATAAATAAAGGGATAATGCCTAGCTCAGCAGCTGCATGGTTGGCTTTGGTTCAGACAGGTACAGTGCTTCATGCCATTCAAGATATTTTCAATTCCACTCTTGCTTCCTGTCCTTAACAAATCCCTCTGATTTTGTGTGTTCAGTCATATTTTTCCTTTAATTTCATATTTGCTACATTAGTTCAATTCAGTATTTGTGACTGGCAAAAGAAGAATTCTATTTGATGTATTCTAAGTCTTGTTTTCAATGTTGGAAAATTCTTAATAAGTCAAAAAAATAAGGACACAAAACTATGTGAGGCCTAATTTTATTTAAAATATATTTTGGCATTTATATCAAATAGTCACATGCATATATACATAGATACATGTAAAATATAGCAAAATCTTATAATGCTAATCTTCTGGTATTATAAAGAAAATATTCTTTATCATTTTCATTATTTTCCAAATTTTCTGCATCTATGTATGTATATGTTGCTAAAGTTATATAATTTTAAAAATAATTAGGATGGATTATAGCTGTATCAGGGGGCTCAGCTATTATGTCAGGAATTGTTAGAAGTGAATTTATAACCCTAATGACTAGGAATATTTTAATTGCACATGTTGATCTTCTTAGCCTCATATATCTATGTCATATACATCAATTTCATGATGTGTAATTCTTGCTGTGTCAATAAACAGACTTGACGCTAACTTATATCATCTTACAAGATAAATTACATGATCACCCAATCTTTAGCAGTTATGCCTATTCTCAATTCATACAATGTTTAGGAAACTATTAACCCTTCAGCTGTCATTGGCCTTTACTATGGTACTGGAGTGTACCTAGGAAAAATTTCTATCTAGAAGGCATTGAAACACAAATTCATTCACTTTTTAAAGGGAAAAATTGGGAAACATGGTGGTATTGTCCATGGATAGAGTTTGTAGCTAGATCTTTTCTTGTATGAATGCTTTGAAAAATGCCACATTTTCATAAAATTCTGGAAAAATATTCTCACTTCAAATTGCTGAATTAGTGTTTATAAACCAGAAGACAGAAAATGTTGTGTTCAACAACCAAACCTCCTGGTGACCCACAGCTGTGTCTGGACCAGGACTGCACATTTAACTCAAGGATGAAGTGCCTCTTTGGGTACCTCACTCCCCAGCATGGAATGTTAATGAGAATTCTCTACCAGATGTGTGGATTTAATGCTAGACAGGAACAATATTGAAAAGTATGCAATGAAACTTTTAACTTCTTTTTTTTTTTTTCAGATAAAAAGAATGGGAAGGTATTATAAATAAATATACTTTAATGGTTATTACCATTATATTAGAAATTAGTTGCATAATTCAGTTCACAGTTTAATAATAGGTAAAATTAATTGAGGCCACATGTGCCTACTTATGGCCATTTGAATGTGTCTAGTGTGGTAGGTGACCCTTGCAATTGTTCCTGAGATTCTCTACTGGATATTTCTCTTCTCTCATCTCCTGGTCAGACTCAGAGGAACCAATGGGGTATTTGGAGCAACCACTATGTGGAAGGAACCCAGATCCTGAGTAAGCAGGTGGGCCACCAGCCAAATAATTAATTGACATGAATGAGAAATAAAGATGATGTGTTAACAAATAAAGACACATATAGAAATAAGCATATCCATGATATATAATATACACTTATAATATCTAAATAAGTATAAAACTTTACCAACATCATAAGGAAAATAAAAGTCTCGTAGGACTTGAATGAAGAGGAAAACACATCTGGAGAGGATATGACTCAGGATAACCACTGCCTTTTCTAGCAATTCCTGACTGCTCAGGTTTGATTAGCATTTCCCACCTGACCCTGTGTGAAGCCCACTTGGCTTATTTGTCTGAATCCCATCTGTACAGTAAGCTCCTCGCAGCCAGGCTATTATCTTATTTATCTTGAATTACTTGTAATCACTTAGTCCCAGAAACACACATAGATGTTTCTCAGTAAATATTTTTTTAATGAGTGATGTATGAAAATGAGAAACATTTCACAGCTGGACAGTACAGATTGCATTTGTTAATAGAATTTTGATGGTGGCAACTCTGATGAAAAGGACATTCCAGTTGGAGCAAACAGTGTTAACAAAGAGCATCATAAAAAATAGGTGAGCAAGGCCATACAATGCTAGGCTGGAGGTCTCTGTAGCTAAAATTCACATTTTCAAATGCATGTTAGTAGGATAAATGTCTTTTTCTTTGTCTACCAGTGTTTGCCTCTGTTTCTAATGTGTGTATGGCAGTATATGTGAATTTTGAAAGTAAGCCCAGAGCAAATGGATAATATTCTGGAATATAAAACTAACAAAGTATCACACAGTTTCAAAATGGCAATGGCATCTATATGTAGAAAACAAAGTTGGTGAACATTAACGACATGGACTTTCTTTTTTTAATAAGAAAAATTGAAAATAAATATAATGGTATTGTAGATATCAAAATAATTTACCAGTAAGATTAAACATTTTGTTAACTAGCTTGCTTTTTCCTGATAAATCATGTAAAAACACTTACTTAGTCAAAGTATATTAATTGAGTGTGTATCATGGGTTAAGTGCTATTCTGAGTGCCATTTATGCACTGGGAATAAAATAAACATAGTCCCTGCTCTATTTTGTAACTATAGTCTGGTAGGTTAGTTAGATAAATAAATAAATAGTGTAAAATGATAAGAATCATGGTGAATACTATGAATAAAGTAAACAGAGTGCAGAGAGATAAAATAATTGTGAAGAATCTACTTGTTTAGAATAAGTAGAGAGGCCCTTCTAACAATGGGACAATTAAGGTTAGTCATGTAAGGCAAAATCAGGCAAGCGTGTTCTAGGCACAGTTCCAGTTGCAGATGTTATTCCAGATATTAGTCAGAGCACCTGCCATCCTTCCTTCATTCACCAAATATTTAGTGTGTGGCTACATTAGGTAAATCGACATACTCAGTGCTTAAAGAGAGAGAGAAACGGACCAGGCACAGTGTCTGTCTTCAAGGAGGGACTGTAATTTTGAAATTATAACTGGCCATGTTGTGCAGTAGCTGGCTCCTACACATATGAGAGCTGCTTGTTAAATAATCAGGAATGTTGTAACCTGCTTGTTAAATAGTTGGTAGCCTAAATCGTCCATGGTAAGAGTATTTACACTACAATAATTGGCAGTCATTATAAATCAGGGTGTTTTCTTTTCTCCAGAGAGTTTGTGGTTAAATATTTACCAACAACCCATAACTCATCAGTTGTAAGGCTGACTCAAGAGGAACTGAAGCTACTTGTTGACTTTAGGCACTATTATATTCTACTATCAACTGTTTACATAGGGTGCAACTTTGAAAAAGTACAAAAAGGATTATTTTATATTGCCCTTTCAATATTGATAATGCAAAGTGCTTTCATTAGCTTTTAGGGTTGGAAATTTGAGACTGTAAACTTGATAACATCGACATTATGACTCTTATTACCCCTCTACCCTCAGATTAGCCAGACCTGTGATCACTGCTCGTGGAGTTTGCTCTTCCAGGAATACACCCCATCACAATCTCCATCTGTCCAATCCTGTTGTCTTACACATATGAAATGATATATCCCATCTTAGAAGAAAGATTTCATTTCCCCCACACCCCCTCTTTCAATAGCTCCATTTCTTCATTTTACATTCCAAGTTCCTATTTTCATCCCAAGTCCTAAAGTTCCTATTTCAAGATTTTGTCTCCATCACATCACTAAACTGTTCCTGTGAAGGGCAGCAAATTCAAAGGACAATTATCAGTCCTTGTCTTCCTCAATCTTGCAGTGATATTTGACACAGATGGTCCCTCATCATTCTTCACACTTGCTTGTGTGAGGCATATTTTCCCCATTTTCCTCCTACAGCACCGGCCGCGTCTTTCGAGTCTCCTTGGCTGTGTATTCATCCCAATTCCAAATTCTAAATACAGGAGTTCCCTAGGTTCAGTCATTGAGAATTTTTCCTCTCTATTGACTTTAATTGGTACTTATGTATTGATTATGTATTAGGTACTGATGACTGACTTATTCTGAGTTCCAAGCACTTAGCACAGCATAGAAAACCCCTTCACAGTCCAGCCTCAGCCTATCTCTCCAACGTCATGGTCTTCCATGCTTCAGTTGACTCACGATGCTTGATCACACAGAAGTTCTTATTTTTTTCTTGAAGAAATAAAGCTGAGTCTTTTTTTTTTAACATTTCATTTCAGTTTCCCTCTGCTTATAATACTCTACCCCTATTTCTTCAATGACTTACTGACATACTTTTTTCAGGGCCCTGCTCTAATGTCATCTCTCAGACCATCTCATCTAGAATGTCAACACCATAATCTCACAATTCTTTATTTTTCTTCATACTAATTATTTTTGTGTCTATATAATAAATATGTATGCACACACATCTGTATATAATCTCACTAATATAGTGGTAAAACACTTTCTAAAATGTCTATCAACACAATATTATTTAATATACTATTTAATATATAGCATAAATTGCAAAGATATAGTACTTAACGAATAGTGTAATGTCATGTAATATAACATAATACACTGTCCCCAGAATGTAAACTTCCTGAGAACAGAAAGCTATCTTTCCATCGTTCCATCACCCCAAAACAGTGTCTGACACATAGTAAGAACTTAAAATACATTTTTTGAATGACTGAAAAAATCACCTAAAAATTAATAATCCCCATGTAGTATTTTTATTTGACTATTTTTACACTTCTTTACCCTCCTCCTTTTATCCACCGAAGGCACAATAATCTAGGCCATACAGTAGTAACTTATGAGAACCAGGGCTTGAATCCAGATATTTTCATTACTTTTTATTTCAAATACATTTTTTTCCATTATATTGCCACCTCTAATTATATATATTTTTAGAACCAGTTAGTTTGTAATATTAAATGCCATTGGCAATTTCTGGCCACAAGATTTAATCATCAGGAAGATCTATTGAATATCTATGAGGTGTCCACTCTATTGGTGCTTGGGATCCAAAAACAAATAAAACACTGCTCTTGCATCCAAAGGACTCTGTCTTACACAGTATACATGCAAAAAATCATTGCACTAATTTCTGGGGAAATTATGTACAACTTGTACAGCAAAAGCCTCATATTTCAATGTTAAAAATTATTTTTGCAGAATGAATTTCTACACAGACATGCATATACGCACACACGCATATGCACAATCATACATATGCACTTTTTAACAACCTTAAGTGTATGAGTACATGATATGAACTCTTTCTTTTTGAGGATATTTATATTTCAGGGCCAGATATAACCACAGAAACATCTGACCTTAGCAGAAATATTATTCCTTCTTATTTGTCAAAAGTTGAGCATTAAAATCAAATGTGAGACTAGGAAATAGCAGCTTCACTTGGAGATTTCTCCACAGAGTTATTGCCTTCAAAATAAAGTCAGTGGAAAAGAAAATGCAAATCCCTTTTCAATTATTCATTTTTTCCAACTTGGAAATTTTTTCAATACTCATTCTTTACTCTGGATATCAGTTATTCTTTTCACTGACTTGCATTATCCTTCCATACACACATATTTTCCAGGATCGTATTTGGCCTACAAATAACCTCACAGGTAATTTATTTTGCAAACAGTTCATGTTTGATCTAGGTGGCAAGGCAAATAGTTTTCATATTACTTAGCTGACTAGGGTGGAAGGTGGAAAAGAAAATTTTATTTGACATTTCCTGTCAGTAAGCTGCTAGCGCTAAGAACAGAAACTCTACATAAGTAATAGCACTGGCTACTAAACTCTTTCATGCAACGATGATGCTAACTATATCTTAATAGAATGATGTTGGCATGTCTTCCTTGAACATATTAAAAAGTGTATAAGGTTGATCAAACAGTCCCAAGCAGTCAGCGTTGCTCTTGGTAAGAATGTATTCCAAAAGCAATATGGATTTGAAAGTGTCATCTAAAAAGCACAAAAAGCTTTTATTGTAAAATTTGGTATCTAGCCTCTACAATGTATAATGATGTTGATTTTTATTACCATTCTGAATACAATAATTAAATTGAAGATTGATGGCTTAAGACACCCTCTTCATTTAGAATATGCAAGAACAATACTAAAATATTAATGATATTAACATTTATACTATGTATATTTGTCAGTCTTTTGCAATATAATTTCTCTGAAGACTTTAAGAAATCCTTCAATCAGAGATCTATGAGGTAATATACAATTTAACATAGATAATTCATATTTTTAAGTAATACCAGCCTGTACATTTTTAAAAATCATAATTTATAGTTATCTGGCTTTCTACAAATATTATTCTTTGGAAACAAAAACCTCTCACATTCGCCACTCATTGTTTGGGGAATCTACAAGTTTATTCCATGAATGTGCTGCACAGTAGTGTCCTTGGCCACTGGTTAGCACCCACTATTTTCCTGCCCCAATTCCTGCTTGCTGTGGTGGAATCTCCTGTCTCTGTTGATGCCAAAGCAACAAATGTGCCATCAAATAACCTGTCTATGGGGAAAAAGGAAACCTCAATCTGAAACAGCCAAAGAAAACTACTGACATCAAGGCAGTTCACAGCATGAACTGTGAAAGTTCCATGGAGAATTTACTCAAAGACCATAAATTTTTATCTGCCTCCCTTTTTTTTTTTTTTTTTTTTTTTTTTGATAGTACAAGTTGAACTCAAAAACTGGGCCATCCTCAGAACCAACTGACTCCTCAGCCCTTCAACATGACATTGAAACAGTTTTTCCCTTCAAATTTACAAGGAGAAAGGCCATCCCAACAATGTTAACTATCACTTTCCTATGAAAGCCATAAATAAGAATGTTTATGTGCAATCTACTGATTTTTAAGTCTTGATAGCTAATTTAAACCTTGTGAATAATATTCTTATTATAATATAGAAGTAAACTTTAATTATGCATTACACATAGAAAAAGAAGAGTTAGGATGTTTATAAAGAAGATTATTTTTAAATCAATTCAGTTCAACAATATTGTTTAATAGTTGGAGGAAAATCGAGGTTTACAATCAAAGCGCATTAAAATTACAGCACTGGTTAACTAGTCTACAGGATGAATTCGTCCTTCTTCATCCTCAGGAAATATTCCTGAATACTGTTGTGGGAACAGCTCTTAACTGGACAGCTGTTATATACATCTTTAGTAGAGACAAGATTCCTGAGAAACTTTTATGTGGGATATAATTTTGCCTCATACCTCCTCTTTAAAGAAAAGCAAGAAGTTCTGACATGGATAGCAAACAAGAAGCAAGTAAAAAAATGTCAATACTTCCTGTATGGCACAGCGTAAATAATACGGCTGTGTGCAAGAAAACTATAGAGAATACAAGGACTTTAGGGAAAACTAAGGCTGCTGGAAGGGATAATGGTTAAAACAAGGAGTAGCCTGGGGGACCTTAAAAACTCCATGATCTCTACCAGTCTCCATCAAGCCACCTGAAAGAGACATACTAAAGAAAAAGTCTGTTTGCTATGCAAATAGAGCCTTGAGACAAATATGCTATTCCACCCTTCAAAAAAATTGCTGTCCATAAATTTCCCTTGTGAGGTAAGGCAAGAGCAGGACTGGGGGGGAATCAGCACAGTACTGAAGTGTCACTGCTGCCCAACGTGTCTACACGGAGGAAAGTAAGGTAGCTCCCACAAGTCTCTGGACTCCTATGGTAATATAAGGGTAATAACAAAGAAAATGCATGCAATTTTTTGTATCATGACATAAAGTAAAAGGAGATTTTATAGACAAAGTTTTGAAGTTTTGAAGTGAGCAATTAAGCTTATGATTAATCACAGAAAATATGTTATTGTCCTTGATTTGAGAATAGCTTCTGGCAAGAAAACTCAGCAATGTTGCACTCCATCAGATTCCACTCTGCAGTAGAGAAAGTAATCTCCCTAAAATAAAGATGACTCAGCACCATAGTTCTCACTCCATGAGGTTTAGATCTGAGTATGAGATCTGAGTATGAGATCAACATTTATCATGATGAGAGCTACCTATCATTTATTAAATTTAATAAAGATCTTAAATCAGTGAATGATAAATCATAGTCATTTCATTTTTTAAAATTTTACATAGTTCTTCTTGGCTGTGTATGTATCTAAAAATGATTGAATTTAGTTTCTGTTGAAACTTGTTTCTTCACAGCTTGAACAGAATTCAATGTGATCACATAAAACTAAAACTGATAGCACAAAAACTTCTCATAAGACCTGAAAATAAAGTGAATACCAAGAAAAAGAATGGTATGGTTAAAACTGTTGTACAAATCTTAAACAGATTAACATAACTTTATTAATTGTACTACATCATTTAAATATTTGAGACTTTCATATTTTCAACAAAGGCGGACTCTGACAAATTTTATATACTGTCAGAAAGGCTTAACATCAAAGATTTATCTGGAAAATCTGTGTGGTACTTCATTGTGGATTTCAATCTACTGTGAAATGCCCTGAAAATTGATCTTCTGAACCCCAGATTTTCCTGATATACTTTAGCATGTGATTTGAACAGCTGCTAATTCCACTTGCAATTTAGTCATCAAAAGTGGCTAACAGATTAAACAATAAAGTGGTAAATGTCATCTCATACAAAGAATAACTTGTGAGTGATTATGATTTAGAATTCATGAAGTTTGCCTACCAAACAGGGACATTTGGAATTGCCTGTGGCGATACATTTACTATGCAATTTTTCTTTGGAGATAATTCTTTTAGAGATTATTAGAAATATAATACTGTAACACTGATTGTCTTAAAAATAATTTGTCTGTCACTTTAGCCCAGAGTCAGGCAAACTATACTCCCTGGGCCAAATCTGCTGTATCTCCCATTTTTATAAATAGAGTTTTTTGAAACACAGCCGCACACAAGCATTCCTTATTGTCTATGGCTACTTTTGTGCTACAACAAAAAAGTTGTTATTACAGAAACTGTATGGTCTGAAAACCCGAAAATATAGTCTTGCTCTTTGTAGAAAAAGCTTGTCAAGCCCTATTTTAGTCTTTATTATTTGTTATACAAACAAGACTTAACATTTATCATGAGAGCTACCTATCATTTATTATCCACCAGGCATTGTATTAAACCTTCCCATACTTCTTTCGTCTCACTTCAGTTCTGTTAAGTATTGTTATTCCCATAAAATGTATGAGAAATGAGAAGCTTAGGAAGTTTAAGTGCTTTGCCCATGTAAACAGTGGAACCAGGATCCAGCCTCAACTCCGAATCAAAATCCATATTATTCCTCTTAATCCATCTCATCTCCAGTAACTCCATGGTATTCCTTTCTCCAGACAACTTGCATGATTTGAATCTAAGAGAAATAGTGCCAATAGATTAAGTAAGTGTCTTAACCACTTGGATGTGAAGTTATGCTTAATATAGAAGAGAGGGAGAAATAGCTTTTAAAGTTTCCTGGAAGTGTAAAGAGTTCGATCTAAGTACTCAGATTGCCACAGTCTGTTTCAAAGTTTTCAAATAAGCCTGTGACTACTGGGAGGCACAATTTGGTTATTAATAAGTAAGTGTCTTTTGGTAAACAACGTATGTCAATCTTCACTTCTTCATCCTTTAAGAAGGAATAAAAATCATGGGAATTTGGGGTTATCACGAGAACATCTGCATGCTCAGTCTTGTCTGGCCAGTTTGACCTTCTGTCAAAGTGTTATGAAAAAATAGTTTTTACTCAAAGCAGATGGGCAAAACAGTCAGCTGTGACTTTTGGCAGTGGACTTTTTTCCCGCTCCCCCACCCGCCTGTCCATGGACTATTTATTATTTTTCTCCTGAAACAGGTATGCCTCGCCTGTTCTCCAAGATATATCAGTATTTCTTGGGAATTATCAGCAAAGTATCTCAACGTGGTCTTTCTCTTCCATTCCAGGATGACAGCCTTAACCCTAGTTTTACTACTCTCATGGGAAACTTGCAAAGTAGATGACTTGTTTGTTTACATCTTTAACCTCACATTTACCCATGGAGAATTTGAAATAGTTCCAAGAATATAAACGTTAAATTAACAGGCTGTATCATCTGAAAATAGCAACTCGATTCTGTTCTGGCAACTTCCAGAGGCGGGATATTTTCACACAGGATACATCCCTTGGTGTGGAAGGGAAAAGAAAGAGAATAGATATATGTCATTATAGTTTGAAACTCTTATATGAAAACCTTAAAATTTCAAAGGAAAAGTATTCTTAAAAGACATCTAGTCTAACTCCCAATGTGCGAAAGAGTAAACTGAGGGCTTCATCCCAAGGTAGGATGTAAGAGGCAGGCTGTCCCTGACTCCACTTCGCAACTGTGCAGTCAAGGAGCATCAGTCACATGGACCCAATGCAGAACCCTCCAGGCATCCCGTGACAGACACTGGGCTATCCTGTAAATCTACTAGTCATCTAGGGAGTCCTTGAGTTTGGAAATTATGCAAATTAAGAAAATATATTTGGTTTACAAAGAATAAATAAGATCACTAATAAAATGACTTTGAAAAGTTAAGTCATTATGCAATCTGAGATGAAGTTATTAGTAATAACCTGCTCTCCACTCCCTTCTAAAAATTTTAGTACTTATGACAAAAGAAAAATTATGGAAATTTGACATTAATTGTTAAATTGTTTTCTTCTAGTTGTGAAATCATTTTTTTTAATAGCCTAGTAAAAGCAAGGGCCACGTAAAAAAATTATTTTCTTCATCTTTTCGTCTTTCTTCGGCCCTTCTTCCAACTCCAACCCTTGCTGTCTCTCCCTGTTCCCAGTCCCCTTTGTGTCTCCACCCAAGAGTGAAATGCTATTTCTGAACCATGAAAATGGGGAGACTGAGATCAAGGAATTTCTGGAATTGTTGAGTTTCCATGCTGGAGTGTTCTTTGCAACAGTGGCCAAAGTTCAAATATTAAATAATACATTTAAAATTACATTGACAGAACTCAGGGGCATATTTTCACTAAATGAAAAGCACAGGGCTCTTAAGTACATATTTCCTCATTTGGTTTCATTTCTTAGACCAAGTTCACATTTTTTTTCACTGTCTAAATGTGTACAGAGTTTCTAGCCAGGCTGTGACACCCCGCTTCCATGTTCCTTCCACAAATTAAACTATTAAGGACATTTTCCTGCTTATATTCATCATTTATGTGTCCTCGTGGTATTGCATTTGATAGTGGAAAATATTATCAGCATATTATTCCAATGACTTTGGCAAAATATACTCTCCTTAATTGTAGTCTATTACATACACTATGTGAGACCAAGACTTGCAAAATTTTTCCCCCGTTTCCTGAGTCATCTTGTCTGGCATTTCACAATACATTCCAAGGAGCAACAGAAGGAGAGTAACCGCAACAGTAGCAGAAGCAATTCTTTGAGAGGAAATGCCTTTGTTTGAGGGGAGGAAAGAAAAACAGAAAAAAATAAAGGGAGGCAGAGAGAGGGGGAATCAGCACTGTGAGAGATTAAGAAAATAAGGAATATAGGTTATTCATTATTCACCTTCTTGTTAGGATGGTTCTAACAACTCAATGGGTGAAACAGTAGAAGATAAGGATAAAGTAACTCAGAAAAAGAAATTAGAAGCAAAAACAGGTCTTGATCTTGGTCTGTCTTCTACCCAATTACACTTTGGTTTTGTTTGGGGGCAGGCCAAGCAGATTTAGGACACTTTAGGATTGGTGCACTGGGGAAGAGGTATGAGCTTCCAAGTTTAAGTTTTAGCCTTTGATATGGTGCTATTATTTAGTCTAAGGATTTTCCTGGTGTGTTAAGTGGCATTATACACAAATAAATACCACTTTCCTTTCCAAAACAATCTCCAAGTGTGGATGATTGAGGAAAGTGGCCTCAAATTTTCTGTTGATCTGGGGGATATTTATCCAGTTTTTAAGGGAAAATCAAGGATTTTTTGTTCTCACCTATCAAGCAAAGCTACTATTAATTAAATGGCAGAGTCCACCAAAAAGACCTATCATCCCAGAAACAAAGGTATGCAGTTTGCACCTACACTTTGGCTAATTATTGAATAGTGGTAAATGGATGTATGACAGCACAGACAGGAATAGTAAAGGATTGTATGAGTAGGATCAAGCAGAAACATATTCTCAAGCTGTTTCATGCTCCCAAAAAGATTCCTGAAAATTGTACATACTGGCCAAAATATTTTTGAGACTATTTTTCTGACATCTTGCTGACCTTGTATTTCTACAATTTGAGTTTCACAAAGACAGTATAGTTAGACAATATACTTTATAATAGATATTCTTTGTATAAAAATAATATTACCTTGTAACAAAGCAGACAGAAGGCTGAAACTAGCTCTAGGCCAACTGCCTTAAATGGTTGCATGTCAGGAACACTTTAGATTAGGGTCAGGAAAGGAGCGGTAACTTCATCAACTGGCTTCATTGCCATAGTAAAAGAATTTAGTTGTCATCTAATAATTTCCCAAAGACAAGAAACCTGGGGACAACAGGACCTAGTGACACTAAATGCAATCACATAGTTGGGATGGAGGCAGAAATTGAGATTAAAAATCCTGAACTTTCTAGAGCTTATTCATTTGTTTATATTACAGAGTATGGGGTTAACGAGAGGCTGATTAATGAAGTTTCTACAGGAGGATTTGTGTAACGTTCTGTCATTCTACCACAGAAACGTTGTCAAAGCATTTGAATTGACTTTAGGTCTCACATCCACCTACACAGAACTGGGGAGAGACTGAAATGTATGCTTGCAAATGACCATTAAGCTGGGTTAATTCTTCCTCAAAGGGAAAAGGAACAAAGGAGAAGATTGTTACAACATCAGGGAGCCATTATACAAGACTGGAGTCCCAGGAGGGTGCTTCAGTCTTTCTGTGTTCCTGCTTTTTTTCCATAAGAGAGTGCAGCTAGGAGTTGTTGTTATTGTTTTTGTTGTTTTTTTTTAATATAACTTTTATTTTAAGTTCAGGGCTACATGTGCTGGGTTTTTATATAGGTAAATGTGTGTCATGGGAGTTTGTTATACAGATTATTTCGTCACACAGGCATTTAGTCTAGTACCTATTAGTTATTTTTTCTGATCCTCTCCCTCCTCTCACCTCCAGCCTCTGGTAGACCCCAGTGTGTGTTGTTCCCCTCAATGTGTCCATGTGTTCTCATCATTTAGCTCCCACTTATAAGAGAACAACTGGCATTTGGTTTTCTGTTCCTGCATTAGTTTGATAAGGACAATGGCCTCCAGCTCCATCCATGTGCCTGCAAAAGACATAATCTTATTATTTTTTGTGGTTGCATTGTATTCAATGGTGTATATGTACCACATTTTCTTTATATAATCTGTCATCGATGGGCATTTAGGTTGATTCCATGTCTTTGCTATTGTGAGTAGTGCTGCGATGAACATACACATGCATGTGTCTTTATAACAGAATGATTTACATTCCTTTGGGTATATACCCAGGAATGGGGTTGCTAGGTCAAATGGTATTCTGTTTTAGGTCCTTGAGGAATAGCCACACTATCTTTCACAATGATTTCAACTAATTTACACTCCTACCCACAGTGTATAGGTGTTTCAATTTTAAAAGTTGTAATTAATTCTCTCAGCAGAAATAATTTCTGCAGGACCCTGATGGCAGTTGACAACATGCTCATCTTTGACAGAGTTTACCAGTTATTTATAGCCAAAGTAGTGTTAGATAACAAATCCCAGAAAACTCAGCAGCTTAGAATGATAAATATTAGCTAGTTTATAGGTCTTTAGGTTAGCAATTTAGATTGGGCTTAGCTAGGGTACCTGGGGTGACTCAGCTCTCCTTCATGTCCCTTTTATCCTCAGAAGGCCCACCTGTGTTTGTTCTTATGGTGGTCATCATGGCACAAGAGGGCAAAGGTGGTAATAAACAAGTACTTTTCAAGCCTCTTCTAGTGTCAACTCTGCTAACATCCCATTGACCAAAGGCAGCCCCACTGCCAAACCAGAGTAAAGGGGATATCACCCCAACCATGGCAAAGAGTATAGATGCACAGTGAGCGAAGTATTGGAGTCATCAATCTAGTGTTTCACTCAAGGCAAACACGTGTAGTTATTTGGGCAGCCTGTGGGCCGTCAGCTTTCCTGGAATGATAAGATGCTGGCAGGAGAGAGATAGCAGTAAGAGGGGAAAGACTTTTAAAGAAAAGCAATGTTTTTAGTAGAGTTAGATGAGCCTTTGGCCAAGTAGAAGAACAAGCTATGAAGATCTGTGTGAAATGACCTGCCGATGTGATTGGCAGGACATCAGCACTTTGGCTGGCTGTTTAGGGAAGAAAGAAACTACATGCTTTTTGTTTGTTTTTCATATTATCCATTATATGCCAGAGTCACATTAGGCTATTAGTATTCCTCATTTCAATGAACCCTTGCAATATTTCTAATGTTTTTGTGTAATTATCTCCATTATCTCCATTTTATAGGTGAAAACACTGAATATGGGTTAGCTTTTTAAAACGTAACAGTGCAAGCAAATGGTGGAGTTACCTTTTCTGATTTCAGATGTTATACTCTCTGTACCACTGCATTCTGTACACATATTTACATCTAGTGTGAATCATCTCCTGTCAACTTTTTTTTCCTAAAGAATTCCCTCAGGAATACTGAGTTGTGAAAACAGGCACCAGTCTGAAAAAAAAAAAAAACTGGCATAATTCACTTTTCTGACCTTTTCTCCCAGGACTGTTTTGAATGGTTTTTCTTTGTAATAGATGAAGAACACATGCACAGGTCCAACCCAGAGCACAAAAGGCAGAACATCTACATGAAGCAGGATTTTTTAAGCAGGATGTTTTCTTGACTTTAGGTCACCTGGGAATAATTATCTGCATTTATGCTTTAAGGTATTTTACCTCATTGAAAAAATATAAGACAAACGTTGTATGAGGGACTTCTAACTTTCATGTGTTTGCTGCTCTGGGCTGACAAAATGTTCAGCTCTCTCCTGTAACATATGCTTCAGTATTAGGGGTCATCGACAAAAGGTACATGCCCCAAATTTCCACTTACTGCCATTGACTTCTGGCCACAAGCAAACTTCTTCACAGCATGTATGACATTAGCATTAGCCACCGCATCAATCTGCTGAAAGACTGTGGAGATGGCATGTAAGAACCAGCACCAAAGCCTGGGCCCCACCTTCATCCAGGAAACCCTCAGAAGACTCTACTGACACTGGGTATCCAACTTTCAGCTTATTCTTGGCAACTTGGACATCTGTATTAGAAAGGTTTCCTTGAGCAGAATTTATGTTAAGCCTATACGGGGCAAAGCAACTCGGCTCACTCATGCTGGTTCATGAGACTCATTAGATCATGAGCAACTATAGCCCCATCTCTTGATACCCTTTGTACCCATTCAGGCTACACATGATTTCAAATAACCATTTGTCATGTCTCTTTCTACACTGAGTGATTGATTTGATGCTGGAGTATTTGTATACAGCCTCTGGTTCAAGGGCTTGACTTCCACAAGCACTGAAATACAAAAAAAGCAGAAGGAAGGGAGAGCAGCTTGGATCCAGCCTACTGTTGAAGCCTAGCTCTAAAATATATCTCTAGACACATATTTTATAGAATAAATTTTTATAATAGAACAGGGTATAAAAGTTAAAAATAATAGAAAATTAAATATTTTCTGTTATATATTCTTGACCTCCTGATGTTCCCACCTCAGCCTTCTGGGTAGCTGAGACTATAGGCATGCTCCATCATATCTGGCTAATTTTTTGTATTTTTTGTAGAAATAGTGTTTTGCCATGTTGCCCAGGCTGGAACCTACCCTTTCTTGATAAACTGTCTATCTAGATCTCTGGAACATAAACTTGGAGCATTCCAGATTGTGTCTTCTCTTTCATATCCTTCGTCTGATCTTATAATAAATCATTTAGAGTTTCCCTCATAATTAGGCCTCAGACAACATTCTTCCCTCAATTCCAACTGTCATTTCTTTTGTTAATATTCTAATCATTTTTCTCTTGGATTCTTGCGATAGCCTCCTCATAGGTCTCATCCTCTCTACATTTTCTACATTTAAGGAAAATTATCTTTAACTTCTATCTTAATTTCAGGAGTATGTGTGCAGGTTTTTTATGTAGGTAAATTTGTGTCATGGGGTTTTGTTGTAGTTGTGCAGATTTCATCACTCAGGCATTAAGCCTGGTATCCATTAGTTATTCTCCAGATCCTCTCCCTCCTTCTTCTCTCCACCTTCCAATAGGCCCTAGTACATATTGTCCCCTCTGCGTATCCATGTGTTCTCATCATTTAGGTCCCACTTATGAAGGAGAACACGTGGAATTTGGTTTTCTGTTCTTTCATTCGTTTGATAAGGATCATGGCTTCCAGTTCTACTGATATTCTTGCACAGGACATAATCCTGCTCTTTTTTGTGACTGCATAGTATTCAATGATGTATATGTACCACATTTTCTTTATATAATCTGTCATTGATGACCATTTAGGATGATTCCATGTCTTTGCTATTTTGAATAGTGTTGCAATGAACATACAAACATGTGTGTATTTATAATAGAATGATTTATATTCCTTTGGATATATACCCAGTAATGGGATTGCTGAGCCAAAGGGTATTTCTGCTTTTAGGTCTTGGAGGAACTGTCACACTGTCTTCCACAATGGATGAACTAATTTACACTCCCTCCAACCCTATATAAACATTCCTTTTTCTCTGCAACCTCACTAGCATCTGCTATTTTTTACTTTTTGATAACAACCATTCTGACTGGTGTTAGATGGTATCTCATTGTGGTTTTGATTTCCATTTATCTAATTATCAATGATGTTGAGCTTTTTTCAATAGTTTGTTGGCTGCTTGCGTGTCCTCTTTTGAAGTGTCTGTTCATGTCCTTTGCCCACTTTTTAATGGGGCTGAGTTGGAAAACATCACTGTCCTGCTACAAATACTTCAGTAAAAATCCTGAACTCTTTCATATGGCCCCAAAACACTTTGTAAGCAACCCATGTCTCTGGCTGCATGCCAACCACCCCCTACAATGCTGACAGAAGGAAAGGATGGATGAGGAGTTGGTTAAGTTTTGAAATGTAGGAGAAAGAAGCAAGTTAATATGATTAATGGGTCTACAACCATGGCACCCAGGAATCCAAATGACTTGTCTTTATTGATTTACTCATTTTATTAACAAATACTTTTCTGTGAGCCTCCTGATAATGGCTGGAGGCTAGGGATCTAGGAGTGAAACAAAGTACATCTAGGTGCTAGGGATGTATCAGTGAAATAAAACAAATTGTTGTTCTCAAGGGGGAAATAATGACAACAAATAAAAACATAAAACTATAACATAGCATACTGGCATATAATGTGAAAAAAAGAAAGGAAACAGGATTAAAGAAACATGCTGGGGAAGAAGTGGTTAGAACATGCTATTTTATACACCGAGAAGGTGATATTTCAGCCGAGACCTAAAGAAAGCAAGAGAGAGTATGCCGTGAAGATATGTATGGAGAAAGTATTCCAGAGAGAAATAACAAGTGCAAAGGTCCTGAAGCAAAGTCAGGTTAAGGATATTTATGGAAATATAAATTAGACCATGGTGGCTAGAGCAGAGAAAGTGAAGGGAGAGAAGTAGGAGGTGAAGTCAGAGCAGGAATTTGTGAAAATTGAAGGTCATTCTAAGGATTTTGGCTTGTACTAAGAGGGAATTGGGGAGCACTTGCAGAGTTTTGAACAGTGACATGATCTCTCTGGACTTCTCTCTTCATATCCATGTTTTGGGGAGGGGCACACTACTTGGATTTCCTTATTCTTACTCTCCTGAGTATCTCTGTATGCTGCTACCTTTGCCTGGAACGTCCTTCCCACTCACATCTGACCCTCATTTGACTGTCAGTCGTATAGTACATCTTCAGGTTTCATCATATATATGGTGGAAGTATCAATTCTTCTCCAAGAATGATGGAGTTGGTGCGCTTCCTAAGTGCCCCCATGACATTTTCTGTCAGCATGATTTTGGGTATAAAAAAGAAAGCCTAACAGTGGCTGAAACCACAAGAAATTAAATGCTTGCCTATGAGATATCCAGAGGTAGAGAGTATTGATATTAGTTAAGCATCTCAGGAATATTCACAAGGATCCCGGCTCTTGCTATTCTTCTGCTTCACCACTATTAGCATGTTGGCTTTCATGTTCCAGCTTGCCCGTAAGGGTTGCAATGTGATCACCATCTTGACCTCACAGTCGTGTGACTTCAAACAATGGAATCCAAAACAAGGTCAGAGAGAAGGGATTCCTAGAGCTTTCCTTTTGCCGTGTCCTTGCCTCTTGTCAGGGGAGAACAGCATTCCCAGAAGCTCACTAAAAGTCTCTTTGTGTCTGATTAGCCAGGACTAATGCATATCTTTTACATTACGTTTTTATTTAGCAATTTATTTTTAATCTTTTAATTTTATTTTAGGTTTGGAGTGCATGCACAGGTTTGTTATATAGGTTAACTTGTGACTCAGGGGTTTGGTGTACAGATTTATTATTATTATTATTATTATTATTATTATATTATTTGGCACCAAGGTACCAAGCATAGTACCTGATAGGTTTTTGTTTGTTTTTTCTAAACCTCTCCCTCTTCCCACTCTCCATCCTTTGATAGGCCCCAGTGTCTGTTGTTCCTCTCTTACTGTCCATGTGTTCTCATCATTTAGCTCTCACTTATAAATGAGAACATGTGGTATTTGTTTTTTTTTTTCCCTGAATTAGTTTGCTAAGGATAATGGCCTTCAGTTTCATCCATGTTCCTGCAAACGACATGATCTTGTTCTTTTTATGGCTGCATAGTATTCCATGGTGTATGTATACCACATTGTCTTTATCCAGTATATCACTGATGGTCATTTAGGTTGATTCCGTGTCTTTGCTATTGTGAATAGGAGGAGTGCAGTGAACATATGTGTGCATGCGTCTTTTTGGTAGAACAATTTATATTCCTTTGGGTATATACCACAATAGTAGTTCTGTTTTTAGTTCTTTGAGGAATCACCACACTACTTTCCAGAATGGTTGAACTAATTTATACTCCCACCAGCAGTGTATAAGTGTTTCCTTTTCTCTGCAACCTCTTCAGCATCTGTGGTTTTTTTGTTTGTTTTTTACTTTTTAATAATAGCTATTCTAACTGGTGTGAAATGGTATCTCATTGTGATTTTGGATGGTATTTCTCTAATGACTAGGGCTATTGAGCATTTTTTCATTTACTTGTTCATATTTATGTCTTCTTTTGAAAAGTGTCTATTCATGTTCTTTCCCACTTTTTAGTGGGTTTGTTTTTCACTTGTAGGCTTAAGTTCGTTGTGGATCCTGGATATTAGACAAGAAATAAAGTCACACACCTACAACCATCTGACCTTTGACAAAACTGACAAAAGCAAGAGGGAAAGTACTCTATTCAATAAGTGGTGCTAGGATAACTGGCTAGCCATATGCAGAAGATTAAAACTGGACCCCCTCTTTATACCATATACAAGAATCAACTAAATGATTGAAGACCTAAATGTAAAACCTAAAACTACAAAATCCCTGGAAGATAATCTAGAAAATACTGTTTTAAACATAAGAACTAGCAAAGATTCCATAACAAAAATGCCAAAAGCAATTTCACCTAAAGCAAAAATTGACAAATGAGACCTAACTAAACGAAAGAGCTTTAATTAAAGAGCTTCTGCACAGCTAACTAAACTATCAACAGAGTAAACAGGCAACCTACAGAATGTGAGAAAATATTTGCAAACTATACATCTAATTCATATTTATAAGTGCATGTTTACCGGTATCACCCAATCATTGTACCCTAACACCTAACCCAGATTGTGACACATAGTAAGTGCCTTGATAAATACTTGTCGAATTAATCAATGTTTCATGACTTTAATTCTTTTTGTAAAATGGAATGTGAAGTTGGGGGTGGGAGTTTCATGAAAATCACATACTTCCCAGAAAAGAAAACAAATGGTGATTAAAAATGAGTAAAACAATTACAAAATTGTATTGTGGCCTTACCTATATCAGAGAATAGCAAAATAATAATGTTCCAATTTGTATTTTAGAGTTCCCAAATAAAAATTTACAAATCCCAAAAGGGTTGTACTGAAGTTTGTATTCCTAAAACCATGGAATTTAAACATTCTTTCAATATTTCCTCCACCCTGGTTTTGGTTCATGGATAATAATCTTCAAAAAATTGTTCTCATCCACTGAACTGTACCTGAACATCACTGGTCAATTGCATACTATCAGCCGTCCAAAATAGGACAAGCACGAACACAAAATCACACACACATACATACACACACATATACTCACACACATATACAACCGTGGGGAACTCTGTTGTTGATGGTTCAGTGGGAAATTTCCAAATTGGTACAGGTATACATGATATTTAATAGTTTAAAAAGGAAAGTGTCATAGAGTCAGTGAATTTTTTCAAGTATCACATGCCTAAAGCTGGTGGCTAAGCATGCTTAATACCTTTTTGAGTCCCTCCTATCTTTGAGCCAACCTACAGGTTCCCTATGGAATGTCCTAGGGCTACAGCCTGGAGACTACTTCTAAGGGAATCTCTAGGCCGACCTGCCACTTTCTACTGCAAACCACGTGGTCTTAGTGTCCTCAAAAGACCAAGAGCTAAAGTCTGAATCTGGCCAAGTGGACTCTTCTGCTGAGAAATCAGTCTGAAGGTCCTGGGAAATAAAAAAGAATAGGATGGAAAATGAGGACACTAAGACCACGTGGTTTGGAGTAGAAAGTGAGATCTTATTGAAATAGAAAGATTGTGTATTGTCTTTAATGAATTTCACTTGGAATTTTGACTAAATATTAACTTAAGGATAGATGCAGGTAATGTAAAATATAGACCAGAAAAGACAAATAAATAATGTCTGATTTATTTAGCTATTTGGCTTTCTTTGGCCTATTAAACACATCACTGCTAACAAAGTTTTCATGACCAGCGAGCTCTAGAAAGTTTTATGGCAGCCGTTTAAAAAATGATATGTGTATCAGTTTCTCCCCTTGACTGCATTTCATAATGTGAAACTTTCATTTAAAGGAACAATTATAGGGTCAGGTGCGGTGGCTCACCCCTGTAATCCCAGCATTTTGGGAGGCAGAGGCAGGTAGATCACCTGAGGTCAGGAACTCGAGACCAGACTGGTCAACGTGGCAAAACCTTGTCTGTACTAAAAATACAAAATTAGCTATGTGTGGTGGCACACACCTATAATCCCAGCTACGTGGGAGGCTGAGGCAGGAGAATGACTTGAAACCAGGAGGCAGAGGTTGCAGTGAGTTGAGACTGAACCTCTGCACTCTAGCCTGGGTGACAGAGTGAGCTCTGTCTTAAAACAAAAACAAAATAAAAAATGAAATAAAAAAAATAAAAGAATGAACCACTATAGAATATCTCATTGTTGTGATTTATCTGAGTCCCAACCAAATATGTTTTATCTAGCTCAGAAATTCTCAATTTAGCTTATAAAATTCTATGCTTTACAATACTATAGTTTTAATATTGTTCTTTTCATACAGTCATACAGATGACTATTTTAGCACACTAATGTTGAACTCTAGTAGAATCTTTCATGAGACCCATTAGCTGCAAGTAAAATAGTTTTCATTTTGATTAACCATTATTTTAAATGCTATAAAATATTCTATTATAAAAAATAACTGCAATTTAAATTAACATAATTAAATTAAATTTGATTTTATTCAAGCATTACTATTGTCTGACTTAAAGTGTTCTATAAGAAATAAAAACAAAATTTTCACAAAATTGTGGAGTGGAGCATAAATTAAAAGAACCAATACAAAATAAATCTATAAAACTGGCAGCACTCACTCACCTCATAGTTGGTTCACAGTTCTTAACTTTATAACTATATTTAAATTGATCTAACTTTTTGAAAATCAAACAATCCAGCATTTGAAAAATTTATGTACCTTTTCAGGTAAGCAGTATATTAATAAAGGATATTTAGTTTTCAATTAAATGTTTAAATAATTTTGTGAAGGTAAGGTATTAGTTCTTATCCTTATAGACTGGAGAAATCAAAGCATAATGATACTGTCTTTAATCACAGCTAAATTTTTAAATGGATTAGAACACTGATCTTTTGAATTTTTTAATGAAGTTAATTGTGTTTTTAAAGAAGTTGAATCTAGTAAGTATCTACTTATTACTTTCTTTGTAAAAGAAGTAAACCAGTTTTTATCTTGATACATGTAAACATTTATTCTTCCCTTGTATTAAGCGACATAGGGTCAAATTTAACTATTAGCATAAAAGTCTGAGGACATTTTTACTTAAAATATATATAACAGTTTAGGGATATCATTAAAATAAAATTATTGTATATTTTTATATGCCAAATATACATTGGTCCCTATGGGTACTAACACAAATTTAGTCAACTAATAACTTAAAATACAAAAACACTTGGCTTTCTGACTTATTAATACAATTTACAGTGTTTAGAATAAAAAACTACTTGTGTAAATTAAAAACCATGTTAATAAAGTTCTATATCATCTTTATAGACATCTCAGTTACATTGAAATTATCTAATTACTAGTCTTTTCTCTATTAGAACATATTTTTCTCAGAGAAAAACAGTCTATATTCCATCTATTCTATGTCCAAATTATGGCATAAATTATGCCATAAAGTAGAGTAGTTGAATGTGTCCAATCATACATAACAGTTGTCTCTAGTCTTCTTGCTAAGTTTACTCAAGATCTTTGACAATGCATGTTTACTATTTTTAGTTTATATTTGATATGGTTAGGCTTTGTGTCCACACCTAAAACTCTTCTTGGATTGTAATCCCCATAATCCCCACATGTCAAGGGAGAGACAAGGTGGAGGTAAATGATTCATGGGGGCAGTGTCCTCCATGCTGTTCTTATGATAGTGAGTGAGTTCTCATGAGATCTGATGGTTTTATAAGGGGCTCTTCCCACTTTGCTCAGCACATTTTTTTCCTTGATGCCTTGTGAAAAAGGTGCCTTGCTTTCCCTTCGCCTTCTGCCATGATTATAAGTTTCCTGAGGCCTCCCCAGCCATGCTGAACTGTGACTCAAATAAACCTCTTTCCTTTATAAATTACCCAGTCTCAATTACTTCTTTATAGCAGCATGAGAATGGACTAATACAGTAACTTGGTACCGATATAGTAGGGTGCTGCTCTAAAGATACCCAAAAATGTGAAAGCAATTTTGGAACTGGGTAATGGGCAGAGGCTGGAACAGTTTGGAGAGCTCAGAGAAGACAGGAAGATGTGGGAAAGTTTGGAACTTCCTAGAGACTTGTTGAATGATTTTGACCAAAATGCTGATAGTGATATAGACAATGAAGTCCAGACTGAGGTGATCTCAGATAGGTATAGGGAACTTACCGAGAACTGGAGTAAATGTCACTCTTGCTATGCTGTAGCAAAGAGGCTGGCAGGATTTTGCCCTGCTCTAGAGATTTGTGGAACTTTGAACTTGAGAGAAATGATCTGAAATTGGAACTTATGTTTAAAAGGGAAGCAGAGCAAAATGTTTAGAAAATTTGCAGTCCAATGATGCGATAGAAAAGAAAAACTCATTATCTGGGGAGAAATTTAAGCTGTCTGCAGATATTTACATAAGTAATGAGGAGCCAAATATTAATTGCCAAGACAATGGGAAAAAGTTATTCAGGACATGTCAGAGGTCTTTATGGTGGCCCTTCCCATCACAGGCCCAGAGGCCTAGGAGAATAAAATGGTTTCATGGGCCTTCCTGCTTTGTGCAGTCTCAGGACTTGGTGCCCTGCATCACAGCCATGGCTGAAAGGGGTCAACATAGAGCTCAGGCTGTTGCTTCAGAGGGTGCAAGCCCCAAGCCTTGGTGGCTTCCACATTGTATTGGGTTTGCAGTTGCACAGAAGTCAAGAATTGAGGTTTGGGAACCTCCACCTAAATTTCAGAGGACCTAAGGAAATGCCTGGATGTCCAGGAAGAAGTTTGCTACAGGAGTGAAGCCCTCATGGAGAACTTCTGCTAGGGCAGTGTGGAAGGGAAATGTGGGGTTGGAGCCCCACACAGAGTCCCTATTGTGGCACTGCCTAGTGGAGCTGTAAAAAGAGGGCCACCATCGTCCAGACCCCAAATAGTAGATCCATTGACAGCTTGCACCATCACCATAAGTTTGGAAAAGCCACAGACACTAAATGCCAACCCATGAAAGCAACCTAGCGGGAGGCTGTACCCTGTAAAGCCACAGGGGTGGAGTTGCCCAAGGCTGTGGGAGCCCACCTCTTGCATCAGTATGACTTGGATGTGAGACATGTAGTCAAAGGAGATCATTTTGGAACTTTACAATTTGACTGCCCTGATGGGTTTCAGACTTGCATGGGGACTGTACACCCTTCATTTTGGCCAGTTTCTCCCATTTGTAATAGGTATGTTTATACAATGTCTGTACCCCCATTGTACCTAGGAAGTAACTAACTTGCTTTTGATTATAAAAGCTCGTAGGTGGAAGGGACTTGCCTTGTCTCAGAGGAGACTCTGAACTTTGACTTTTAGGTTAATGCTGGAATGAATTAAGACTTTGGGGGACTATTGGAAAGGCATGACTAGTTTTGAAATGTGAAGGGGATATGAGATTTCAGAGGTGCCAGGGGAAGAATGATATGGTTAGGTTTAGTGACCCCACCCAAATTTCATCTTGAATTGTAATCCCCATAATCCCTAAATGTCAAGGGAGAGACCAGGTGGAGGTAATTGAATCATGGGGGTGGATTCCCCCATGCTGCTCTCATGATAGTGAGTTCTCATGAGATCTGATGGTTTTATAAGGGGCTCTTCCCTTTTCACTCAGCACTTCTCCTTCCTGCAGCCCTGTGAAGAAGGTGCCTTGCTTCCCCTTCACCTTCCACCATGATTGTCAGTTTCTTGAGGCCTCCTCAGCCATGCTAAACTGTGAGTCAATTAAACCTCTTTCCTTTATAAATTACCCAGTCTCAGGTATTTCTTTACAGCAGCATAAGAACAGACTAATACAATATCCCTTCTGTTTTAATTTAGAGGCACATTTTATTATTCTCAGTATTTTTCCTTGACTCACACTCCTCTTAATTTTAAAATACGTAATTTTGGGGGAAAGTAATTTCTATGAGTAGTTGTAAGGGTCACCAATTTTGGTATGAAACAGATCATTCTCTCTACATTTGAAAACAAACCAACAAAGTCTTGTTCATTATACTAAAGATATCATGTGTTCTAAGTAATTTCATTTTCTAGTAAATACACGATTAATCAAGTAAACATTTTGATTTAAAATGGAGTCACTTAAACCGCACACTTTGCTGTTTTATTAATATTTTATGAAAATATATGCATTGATGATTAGAAATTTTCTACAGTAGTTTTGTAAACACATTGTGCATCTTCATAGTGAAGGATGTATAAAAGATTGGATTAAAAGAAAACTTTGTTGTTTGCTAAATAAGTCTTTTCTTTCTTGTCACTATCTCCTAAATTTGAGCTTAAACAAATAGTTACATTGAGATATAAAATATGAATTCCAAGTCATCAATATTACTTTAGAATCAATATTTAGAAGGAATTCCATTTTAATAAATGAACAAATCCACATTACAAATCATTACTGAAAGTATCAACCACTCACTGGTTATGAGGTTTCTTATTTATTATTTTGGCATCAAACAGAGAAGAAATATTCAGATACTGAGTCAGTTCTCTCACCGTTCTGTGTATATTTTCACTAAACCATAAATACTCAGAAATTTTTGAAGATAAAAAAGTCAATGATGGAGTATAGGAGAGAAAGGAAATTAAAGTTTCAGGCTAGTGTTACTGATTAAATGATAATTACAATTGCATTAAATTCAGAAGAAGAATTATTTTATTTGGGGGGAGTTTGAACTCTTTGAGTTTGAGATACCACCACCAGCCTACTGTTGGCAACAAGGCATTACAGTTTACAACTATGTTAACACAGCCACAAATTATGTTTAGAATCCTCTGCGAGGAGGTCAGAACCGAATATTAAAGTGAATAAGATTACTTTGAGACTAAATGTGTAACACAGAAGTGAGAAAACTAAGGAAAAACACTATTATCTATAGTTTAAAAATTATATGAGAAAGAGACACAAGCAAACAGGCAGGGAAAAGGTCAGAGATATTGGAAGATAAACAGATGATGGAATGGTAAGGAACCCAAGGAAGGATAGAATTTTTAGAACAGAGATAAAGCCCAAACCAGTGGTTTGGTGGTCTATAAAATTTGTACTGACATTCCTCCTAAAATAATTTTGAAAAACTCTGGCCCCTCACACATGTTTAACATCTAAAAATATTTAACATGAGTATAAATAATTTTAGAGAATGTAATATACAACATACTATAGATGTTGATATAAAATAGTGTTATATGACTCTTCTCAATGTATTCAATGGAACATAAAAAACAGCAAGTTGACACCCACCATCATCTACTATAAAAATAGATTAGAGGAGGCAGGGTCAAGATGGCCAATTAGAAACAGTGGCGTTCAGAGCCTCCCATTAGGAAAACAAAACAAAACAAAAGAAACAAAGCAAAACAGAATAAGCTTGTGAATCCTTCACTGGCAACCAAGATATCCAGGTTCTCTCATCAGAACTGACTAGGAGGCTGGCATGACCTACTGAGAGAAGGAAGAACAGTGTGGTGTGGTGGCCTACCTGAGAGCCACACAGGGTAGGGGACCCCCTCCTTCCAGTCAAGGGAGGCAATGAGTGAGCATGCTACCCAGCCTGGGAAATCATGCTTTTGCCACAGAACTGTGCAACCCACAGACTGGAAAATCCCACTCTCAAACCCATGCCACTGGGGCCTACCTGTCCCAACCCTGGAATGTGCAGATTCTCAAAAGCCTCTCAGCTGGAATCTGCTTAAGCCTACCAAACTCCTGCAGGAAGGGGTGACCAGCACCTGCAGCTGTGGCTGCCTGCTGTCTAACCTGTTTGAACTCCTTGGGGGAGGGGCAGCAGCCAGCACTGGGACTGGCAACTGCCTAACACAGTAAAGCTCCCTAGACAGGGGAAGGGTGGCATCCATCTCTGAAGCTACAGGCTGCACTGTTCCCCTGCTAGAGCCAGGGAGACTGGACAGCTTGGTCCCAAGACTTGTCCCCAACAGCCTAATACATTGGCCGTGGCAGTCTGCAGCCACAGTGCCCCTTCAGGCCTGACCATGACCCATGCATCATCATTGGGCAGGGCTTTCCTGCAGGAGGAACTCCAATAACTCCAGGCAGAGGCTCAAGGGCAGAACCAAGATCTCCCTGGGCCTGAGCCCCTAGAAGGAGGGGTGGCTGCAGTCTCTGCAAACCAGTAGACCTAGCCTTTCCTCCTGGTAGTTCTGAGGAATCCAGGCAGCCCAGTCAAGTGGGTTTCCCTGTAGCAAGGCACATCCCCTCCACCAAGGGGCAAAGTGCTTCATTAAACGGGTCCTATTCTCCATGTCACCAACTGGGTGAGACCCTCCAACAGGGTGGTCAGACACCTTATACAGGAGCGATCCTCCTGGCATCAGGTTGATGCCCCTTGAGGTCGACGGTCCCAGAAGAGGGGCAGACACTCATTTTTGCTGTTCTCCAGCCTTCTTGAGTGACATCTCTGAGTGCAGGAGCAAATCAGATGAATAGAGCCTGAAGTGAACCCCCAGCAAACCACAGCATCCCTACAGAAGAGGAACCTAACCACTGAAAGAAAAACAAGCAGAAAGCAACAACTACATCATCAACAGTAATAACAACAAAAAAAGCTCCCACAAAAACCCCATCTAAGTGTCAGCAGCCTTGAAGACCAAAACTAGACAAATTCAGGAAGATGAGAAAGAATCAAAAAAATTCTGAAAACCCAAAAGGCCAGAGTGTCTCTCCTCCAAATGATCACGATGTCTCTCCATCAAGGGCACAGAACTGGATGGAGGATCAGATGGACAAATTGACAGAAGTAGGCTTTAGAAGATAGGTAATAAAAAACTATGCTGAGCTAAAGGAGCATATTCTAACCCAATGCAAACAAGCTAAGAACTTTTATAAAAAGTTAGAGGAATTGCTAACTAGAATAACCAGTTTAGAAAGGAACTTAAACTACCTGATGGAGCAGAAAAACAGAGCATGAGAACTTTGTGAAGCATACACAAGTATTAATAGCTGAACTGACAAAGCAGAAGAAAGGATATCAGAGTTTGAAGACCACTTTTCTAAAGGCATGCAGACAAGACTAGAGAAAAAAGAATGAAAAGGAAAGAACAAAGCCTCCAGGAAATGTGGGAATTCATAAAAAGACTGAACCTATGACTGATTGGAGTACCAGAAGGAGAGAGAGAGAATAGAAACGAGCTGGAAAACACACCTCAGGATATTACCCAGGAGAACTTGCCCAACCTAGCAAGACAGCCCAACATGCAAATTCAGGAAATTCAGAGAACACCATTAAGATACTCCAGGAGATCAACCCAAAGACACATCGTCATCAGATTCTCTAAGATTGAAATGAAGGAAAAACTGTTAAGGACAGCCAGAGAGAATGGCCAGGTCACATACAAAGGGAAAACCATCAGACTAATAGCAAACCTCTCAGCAGAAACTCTACTATCCAGAAGAGACTGGGGGCCAATATTCAACATTCTTAAAGAAAAGAATTTTCAACCTAGAATTTCATATACAGCCAAACTAAGCTTCATAAGTAGAGGATAAATCCTTTCCAGACAAGCAAATTCTGAGTGATTTTGTTACCACCAGGCCTGCCCTGCAAGGCCTGAAAGAAGCACTGAATATGGAAAGGAAAAACTGGTACCAGTTACTGCAAAAGCACACCAAAATATAAAGACAGATAACACTATGAAGAAACTGCATCCAATAATGTGCAAAATAACCAGCTAGCATATGATGACAGGATCAAATTCACACATAGCAATACTAACCTTAAATGTAAATGGGCTAAGTGCCCTCAGTTGAAAGACACAGACTGGCAAGTTGGATAAAGAGTCAACATCCATCGGTGTGTTGTATTCAGGAGACCCATCTCATATGCAAAGACACACATAGGCTCAAAATAAAGGGATGGAGGAAAAATTACCAAGCAAATAGAAAGCACAAAAAAGCAGGGGTTGCAATACCAGTTCTGACAAATAGACTTTAAATCAATAAAGATCAAAAAAGACAAAGAAGGTCATCACATAATGGTAAAGGGATCAATGCAACAAGAAGAACTAACCATCCTAAATATATACGCACCCAATACAGGAGCACCCAGATTCATAAAACAAGTTTTTAGAGACCTACAGAGAAACACTCCCACACAATAATAGTGGGATACTTTAACTCCCCACTGTCAGTATTAGACCAATCAACAAGACATAAAATTAACAAGGATATTCAGGACTTGAACTCAGCTCTGGATCAAGTAGACCTGGTAGATGCCTACAGAATCTCTACCCCAAATCAATAGAATATACATTCTTCTCAGTGCCACATGGTACTTATTCTAAAACTGACCACACCATTGGAAGTAAAACACTCCTCAGCAAATGTAAAAGAACTGAAATCATAACAGTGTCTCAGACCACAGTGCAATCAAATTAGAACCCAGGATTAAGAAGCTCACTCAAAACCACACAATTATATAGAAATTCAACAACCTGCTCCTGAATGACTCCTGGATAAATAATGAAATTTAGGCAGAAATCAAGAAGTTGTTTGAAACCATTGAGAACAAAGAGACAACATACCAGGATCGCTGGGACACAGCTAAAGCAGTGTTAAGAGGGAAATTTATAGCACTAAATGCCCACATCAGAAAGCTAGAAAGATATAACATCACAATTAAAAGAGCTAGAGAGGCAAGAGCAAACTAATCCAAAACTAGCAGAAGATAAGAAATAACTAAGATCAAAGAAGAATTAAAGGAGATAGAGACATGAAAAACCCTCCAAAATAATCAATTAATCCAGGAGATTATTTTTTGAAAAAATTAACAAAATAGATAGACCACCAGCTAGACTAATAAAGAATAAAAGAGAGAAGAATCAAATAGACACAATAAAAAATAATAAAGGGGATATCACCACTGACCCCACAGAAACACAAACTACCATCAGAGAATACTATAAACACCTCTATGCAAATAAACTAGAAAATCTGGAAGAAATGGATAAATTCCTGTATGCATACACCCTACCAAGACTAAACCAGGAAGAAGCTGAATCCCTGAATAGACCAATAACAAGCTCTGATATTGAGGCAATAATTAATAGCCTACCAACCAAAAAAAAAAAAAATAGCCCAGGACATACACATACCTAATTTACTTATCTTTTGTATTTATGTTTCCTTGTCTGTTTTCACTTACTAGCATGTAAGCTCCATGTGAAAGGCAGTAAGCTTGCTCACTTTTTCCTTCCTTCTTTCCTTCCCTCCTTCCTTCCTTCCTCCCTCCCTTCCTCCCTCCCTCCCTTCTCTTCATCCTTCCTCTTCCTCTTTCTCTCTCTCTCTCCCACACACACATACACACACACCCCGCTCTCTCTCCCTCCCTCCCCAAACACCTAGAATAATGGCTGGCAAATAATATGTGCCCAGAAATGGTTTTATAAATAAAAAGCATTGAAACTTCACATATACTTAATTTAATGTATGGAAAATAGCCCCATAAAAAATAAAATTACCAGGTCAGTCCCAATTATGAACCTCAGCTAAATCTGACAGAAGTTCTTCCGAAAAGCGTCTGATTTCCTCTTTCCTTTTAAAATAACTGTGTTAGTGCTCAACTTCAAGGCAAGCATCACAATTTTGAATTGGAATTCTAAAGAGCTAAGTAAGGCTGGCAGGGACATTCAGTAGAAGGATGAAGCGCAGGACCTTGCCCAGAACTGGTGACCTGGATGGAATGAGGTGCTGCTACCTTCAGTACTGTTTCCTTTACTTTGCCCACAGGGGAACCTCCCTTCAGACCACTACATTCTTTGAAGGCAGGCCAAGGATGAAATCAGTGAGGGTAAGAATAAACATTCTCATTACGCTGGGAGTTCAGAACAGTTACACACATGACACAATCTCAAAGTTCTAAAATCAAGTTTAACGTTAAGGACGTATGTATATAACAGAGACAGACAAAACAACCAGCCCAGGCCTTAATCAATATTTTGAATTGTCCCTTTATTTGCAGCCAGACCCCCACCCCACCCCGCTCCTTCTTCCAGGGGAATGTATTTTAGTAAGATTGATAAATGAAAGCTATAACTCTGTTTTCTAAAATGGGAAAAGGAGGGGTAAAGCAGAACCAGAGTGACACTTAAATCCAGGACCAGCTATGTAATTTGTGAACTGGAAATGTACAGCTCTTTTTATTTAAAAAAATTATTAAGAATCTTCAGATGGTGACAGAGAGCATTGAACCACTGTGTGACCTTGTGCTACTGCACAGATCACATGCCCATGAAGCTGGCCCTGACTGAATGACTTCAACGTACACATTCCAGGGGCAAGTCAGTTTTGGGAAAGAGTACCTCAAAAAGGTGAGAACTTAGAAACAGATTCCCTTATGACTCTCCATTTTCACTTGTCTCTTAGAAATTCTGTGTACCACCAGAGATATGTGAACTCCAGCCTATCTGGGGTTTCCCACAAACTACATCCTCAAGTAAGTTCAAGATTGAATTACACATTGAGAGGGTTTATGTCACAATTATTTTCTGACATCAGAAAATTCAAAAAAGGCATTTTAGCTTTGCTTTTGAGTTACTCCTGTTGACTGCATGAAAAAGTTATAGCGCTGGGCAACACAGCATGAATTCCTTATTTTATATCTATGAAATCCACAAGATAGGAAGGCCAACTAAATCTTATCAGATACCAAAGAAAATAGAAAGTAATAGACCTCAATAAATCCTATAAAAATGCTACATATGTGATTAAGGCCTTTAAATTTATGACCATTATTAAAAACTTCCAACATTAAAAATGGATTTATAAGGAATTCTGTGTGTTTGAAATTATTAAGAAGGGGAAATAACTGAACGACAAAGTAAAAAAAGAGTTAACTGGGACAGAGATCAAGGAATTAAGCTGCATAGTCACTGTGACAATGACTCAGGATTGTTAAAAGAAGATTGGATGACTCTTAAATGTTTATAGGACACCTCTCTGCAAGCTGATGACTGATCACGTATCTCTGGAATATATTACATCAGGGGTCCTGGTGTCTGGGGTTATACATGAACAGTTGCTACCTTCTGGTCTCCAAGGCTATACTACAGTCTGTGCAAATTAATTTCATTACAACTATTTATAATTAATTTCATTATAATTTCATGAGCATTTGAAAACAGTTCATCATGGGGTTTCTTAAAGTTTAGTTCCTTACCATCTACCTCCTCTGTATCAGAATCCCTGGAGGGACAGCCCAGGAAGCTGTATTTTTGAAAAAGCTTCCTAGATGGTTCTTGAGCATCATCTAGTTTCAGAAAATTTTTGTATCGTGAGATATGGAAAACCTAGATGCCAAATTTTATCCAACACCTGTTTTTGTAAATAAAATTATTTTGTAACACAGCCATTCCCATTCATTTACCCATAGTCTATGATTTATTTCATACCAAGGGACAGAGTTGAGTGGTTGGGTCACAGACTGTGTGGCTTGCAAAGCCTAAAATGTTTACCGTCTGACACTTTACAGAAAAAGTTGACCAATCTCTTTTCTGTCCTTTCAAGCAAACTTTAACTTATTCATCCCAATAATACTTTTACCAGTACTGATGATAAATTTTGAAATTTTGAAAAGGATTTCCATTTTTTTTCCTTAGTAGAAAAGTAGTGTTAATCTAGAGTGCATATTTGTGGTGAAAGGTGGTCTTTGTTGCTGCCTAAAAAACAGAATGTCCCAGATGCAATCCATAATCTTCTCGCTGGGGCTATATTTCAGCAAAGATTCATTCACTGATTCACATTTCAGTCTATATTTATAAAGCAAAACTTTGGGTCTTTAGTCCTTTGCTCAGACCCGTAATATCAGGATTAAATTACACTCTGCTCCTCTCTAGAGGCTGAACCTTGAGGAAAGACCATCCAGTTTTAGTTCTGCAAGTCTCCAAAACTCTGAGGCAGTCTGTGACCTTTTATGGCTAAGTTTTGCTTTCTTCATCTCTTGCATGGCTATGCAAACTTATAGCTCACAAGGTTAAAGTTATCATATATGCCTTTGAAAATATATAAGGACTGAGATATCTGTCTGTCCCAATAAATATTCTATTAAGCTTATTTAAATAAAAGAAGCATCAATTGATGGCCTTGTGTGTTTAATGCTTCCTCAAAGGAATATATATGGAATATTCTGTTTGAGCTTTCTTTTTCCATTATAATCATGTGATTTTTGGTCTTAGAACATATACTCTGTTTGAATAACATTAGATGTGGATTACTTATATTGTGCACTACTCATTTGAGATGTTTTGACTCAAAGAATTCAGAAAACATCATTGACAACAAATACGCCCTTCTTATTATTTTTACTAATGAGTATATCTAGGCTCCAAAAAGCTTATATAACTCATAAATAGTTGATCAATACAATAACTGTCAATTGAACACTGGACAATGTACTAAAGCTTTAGCAGTCCCAGATTTTGATCTGTCATCAATTGATAATGTTCTATTAGGAGAAAATGACCAAAGCTATTTTATAGGAAAATTAATTGGCATTTCAGATGATTTGAAAATAAGATTTACTTAGATTATTAAAATTTTCAGGATTATTTATTGATAAGATTTTCTATTTAGAAGACATAGTATGGAAAAGTGATGAAACATTACCGTTGAAGGAACTTTAACAATTTCTCAAATCCATGTTCCTTCATTTTATATAAGCTACTTGAGGAGAGTTGTTCCCTGCTCTATATAGATTATAATTTCTCTGACACTGGAGAATTTGATCCTTACCTATCTTTCCTCTCATATTTCCCATACCCTGTAAAAACCCTATATTCCTACCAAATGGAAGACTTACCTGGATGTGGTTTCTAATATCCCACCTCTTGCTTACTGTCATCCTGGAGTGTCCTGTTTCAGGATCCATAGTCATTTAAGTCCTACCATCTGTTATCTTCACAAACTTATAGCTAGCTTCTTTTGCCTGGAATGTGGCACATCCCTGAGTCTCTCTCTCTTTCTCTCTCTTCTTTCTGAGTAGTTGAGTCAAGGTTGAGTCCACTCAACCTTGTTTGGTGTGCAGAACTTGGGCCTTGGGATGATGATCAAGATTTAAGACACAATTCTGAATATAACTTTTGGTAAGTTATATTCTTACTGTGGTAAGTTTCATAAAAATATTGTTACAAAAACTGAATTGGGTGATGTGTATTACAATAATTTGTCTTTGAGAAGTTCTACACATAAGTTGCTATAGTCATGTATATATTTTAATCCTTATAAGTGCAAGCACAGTCTTGTTTATCTGTGCATCCATGAAGGTTAGGAACGTGTTATATTTTTCCTGGTAGAGTTAGCACCAAACACAATGCCTGGCATGTTTGATATTCAGTAAGTCTTTATTACCTAACTGATTGATTGATGAGTTGATTGATAAATGAGTAAATGATTAAGAAATAAAAAGGCATTTAATAAATGCAGAAAAGTATGTCCTCTCTTGTCCATTTTTATAAATGTTTTTTTCTTTTTCTTTTTTTTTTTTTTTTTGAGACGGAGTCTTGCTCTATCACCCAGGCTTGAGTACAGTGGTATGATCTTGACTCACTGCAAGCTCTGCCTCCTGAGTTCACACCATTCTCCTGCCTCAGCCTCCCGAGTAGCTGGAACTACAGGCGCCTGCCAACACACCCGGCTAATTTTTTTTTGTATTTTTAATAGAGGTGGGGTTTCATCGTGTTAGCCAGGATGGTCTCAATCTCCTGACCTCGTGATCTGCCAGCCTCGGCCTCCCAAAATGCTGTTGTTTTTCTTGGTCTGAACAATTAACAATACATTAATTTGTATTTCCATAGTATTTGGAAAATAACTTTAGACATAGTTTTTGACTTTATAACTTCCTTTGGCATGATTGTGATTCATCATATTGAATAGTAATTGTGTAACAATACAGTCATATCAGAATGAGATTAGCTATTTTATTTTGCGTTAATCTCAGTACCTTCACTGTGTCAGAGACAAAATAGGCGCTCAATAAATTTTTGTCACATTGGATTAAATTAAATGTGTTGCTTGTGCTCTTGTATCATTACTCTGTTCTCTCTATTATAAAGAGGCCTCCCATTCACCCTGCTATTCTTTAGTTTTGCCTCCTGAGCAGTGGGGGTTTTTAGGGGATGACATGGGGGAGGGGAGATCCAAATTCATATTTACTACATCTGAAGCAGATCATCACATGGGGACATATGAGGTGTATGTATAGGAGTGAGGTCAAGTCAAAGGAAAAGAATGGCTCCCCTTCTGCTACATTCATGTGCTCTATTTGATATTAATTGCCTCTAGATGATCAAATATCTGGCATATGAAAATACAATTATGTACCTCTCTGAACTAAACCCTTCAATGGCCCTGGGGATAAAGTTCAAATACTTTAAAATAAGGTTAGAAAGTCCTTCTTCACTTGGTCCTCCTTATTTCTAGGCTCTAGCCACAAGCAGCCTCTTGCAGACCTTTGTACCTACTATTTTCTCCCTGCCTCTGCCTAGAACATTCCATATGCCCCTTTGCCTTCCTCACTCTTTCTCACCTTTCAGAAATTCCAGTGGGGCACTTGAGTTAGTTATCATGTAAGCCAGAAGGCCAGAATGGAAACTTGAGAGTAACATGATTAGTTACAGAAAACATAGGGAACTAAATTCTTCACATCCTGAAAGTTACACCAAACTTATTCCTCAGATATTGGTAGTTCTCAATGTCATCAACAAATAAACAACAAAAATGTTTTCTTAAGCATGCTAGTCTTCACTGGAAGGATCTTAAACAGAAAGATCACTTCCCTTCTACACTGGTCTTTGAATGAACATTTTTCTTTTCTTAATCTCTTTGTTTCTCACATAAAATGCAAGTAACCCAGACTGATTAAATAAGCTTGTTCATCAAAAACAAAATATAAACACAAAATGTCATTTTGCATTTCATAAATATTTTTCTGGCCTTAAATCGACTGAAAAAATGCCCCCCACTAAAAAAAAACAGTGAGACTTACAGATGAAGCCTTATGACTGACCACATATCAAAGAGGCCCTGAGTCTTTCAGTATCTTCTTGACCAACCAGGCCTGCTCCCAGCCACACTTTCACCATTGACTCTCCTCCTGGTTACCCATGGGAAGGTTTCACACCACTTTCCTTTTTATCTGCTTGCCATTTCTCACTGAGATTTGGCAGTCAGAATATGGCTTGTCTGGATTCCAAGGGCATCCGAAATTTGGAACCCAAATAGAAATGTGAAAAGGGAGGTTTAGGTTAACCTCTGGCCACTTGAAGGGCAGTCCTTTCGAATATTAGAAGGTCCATAGTTAGGGAGAATGGGGAGAACATCAGAGCACAATGATGTCCTGTAAAATCTTAACGTGGACTGGAAGTTGATCTGATAAATGATCTCTCTCCATTAACTGCAAACAGACTTCCCTCCTTAATATCTCAAGTAGGTCAGAAAGCTTGTTTCTTGAGATAAAAATAATAACATTTTATTTCACTTTTCTATTTTTCAAATGTGTGCATATGAAACTTTTCAATAAGGACACAAAGCAAAAGGATAGTTTTTTTTCATAATTCCCATGTTCAGTATAGTATAAAACTTAAATTTTCATCCAAATTACCTTACTTCTTTCTCTTAAATAGGTTATTCATTCACAACAACTTCCTGTTAAAAATGTTTGTCTTGAGAGAGCTATTGTACTAGAGTAAGCAAAGAGAAGTAAAATAACAATGAATATACTCTACCTTGAAACCTCTTAGGGATGATCAGATTCTTTCTCTTTGTCCTGCTCCCATGGATGGACTTTCTCAAATCTAAAAAAAAACAGGATTATTTTGAAAGGAAATTAGTGTACAGTGAAGAAAACCTAAAGGAATGAAAATTTTACCCAGAGATTTTTTTGTATTAAACTAGCAACTATAGACCCCAAATAGATACAATAATTAACCATCAATGAATGAGCCAATGAAGTTGTAGGACATTGTTTATTTTGTTACAGAAGTTCAAATACTTCCCAGATTTTTCTCTAAAATAACACCCTGAACATATCTATCGTCCTTTTCAATTTACAAAGGGATTTTTTCTCATCTCATGTCTCATTTGAGCCTTATAACAAAGGCTTCTTTTGAGTCAAAAGTAAGTATCACTTTTAATACAAACTTGTATTAAAATGTTTTTATTATTCTTTCCCGTTTTACTTATTATACCTCCTTGTCATAATTTTCATGTTCTTTTTAAAAAAATAGTTTATCAACCGAATTGCTATTTATTCAACACTTTTATGCACATGTCACCCCGCAGTTCTGAAATAAAACTGTATAAAATATAATCTCCCCAATGGAGTCTGTATTTTATTTGGATAGAGAAAAAAAAATCCCTAATATATATTCTAAAATTACAACTTATTTAAATAAATGTTTATGATGCTCATATGGTTAATGTCAAACACTCAAAGCATCATATATAAATTGATTTCAAATAAGTAGTTAAAGAACAGGTACCAGTCTGATTCCTTTCAAGCAAAAATGTAGAATGTACATATTTGAGAATTTAAATTAGTGTTGCCAATCCTTGAAATTTTCACATTAAGATTGCACTTTTCTTTTTCTTTTTTTCTTTCTTTTTTTTTTAACTTAGCATCCATGGCAACATCAGGCCCATATTCCCATGTAGTTCACATGAATGGCTTGGAAGGAAGGCAGCTTTATCCAAAAGAGGTAAGTTGCATCCAACATTGACGTTCTGTAAGGAACTATCTTGCTACAACCAGCTCAGTTCATTCATTAAGATCTTGACCTCCATATGCAGCTAAGCTTGCAACCTCTGTGTTAAACTAATAACTGCTGTGGACATTTGGAAGAGTGAGATACCACAGGCTTGGGTTCTAGGGTCCTAAAGAAGATAGGGATGTATGATATGAATTTCATGGGAAAGGAAATAGCTTTGTGCTCCCACAAAAGCACACACACAAAAAAAAACAGAGGTGGCTTTAATAAGAAAGAGGTAATCTGGTGGGCTAGATCACAGTGTTCAGTGTATCACCCAAAGGTTCTTGAAAAGGGGAATCACATTGGTGTTCTCTTTTACGTACTCCAAACTGTCCCCTACTTATTGTAATCTGACTACTTCCCAGTCAGGACTTGCTTTTTGTGCTGGTCTGTTTAACCTTTAAAGTGGCAGTCCTCGGTGGCTGTTCATCCAGCATGATCTATCCACAGTAGACATGATCTCCCTGTCATGGTTGGTGACTCATGGTCAGAGCCACTACTAGAGTAATACGCATGGGCTCCTACTGGGGATAAAGAAAATAAGAATACATTTTCCTGTGGCTCCTCCCACAAACCCTTCTGATAAGTAGTTGCCAAACAGTGTTCTCCTAAACCTGAAAAAATTGTGTTTCTGGATTATACTAAAGTCCGAAACACTCTAACTTAAATATTTACTTTTTGCTTGTTTAAAGAATATGTTGGAATTATACAGACAGAAAAATGGAATATATAATAGAATAACTATTAATGAACTTCACTGCATACACTCACAAAAAGTTTATTTTGCTGGCTTAATAAAATATTAATTTTGGTGGAAACTAAATGATTTAATATGAATAAAGTAAAGCAAAATATAAAAGGACTTTTATTTTGTGTAAGGAAGCAGTACTTGTAGAACAGAGCATGTAAAAACATGACAAAGTAACTAACAAAGTCACTGATTCCTATTAATTTCCCCAAAATACTGAATGATGTCAGCCTGTGAAAATGAATTGCATTACTGTCAAGGTAATTCAGTTGCCGTGTATAAGTTCAGTGGCTACAATGTCACAGTAATGAACATTAGTCTGTGGAAAAAAGTTCAATGTGTGCTTTGGAATGTCCTGCATCTCTGCCCTTTAAAACTTCATCTGGTCCAAATTACCATCTGCTTCTAATTTGATTCAATGGCAGAGAACGAGCTGGGCTTCTGTACTTGAGCCGAAGCAGACATACTTCATTAGGTCTGGTTCTCGTGTTGTTCTTTATATATCAGCTAAAGTTTATAATAACTTTATATAGACTTAACAACTTTATGAAGTTCTATTCATAATGCATAGTGTTGCATTTAAGTAATGCCTTTTTGGTCACTTAACTATCAAATTAACTTGAAGCTTGTACGTGATTTTTTAGCCGAACAAATAAAAGCTTCTGCTATATCTCTTATATTATATTATTTTGTCTTCCCACCTCAGAATTGTTATCATAAAGCAATTGAATGTATTCATTTTGAACAAATTGGGTAGATGTTTGCTAGGGGTCTAACAGTCACTGGCCTATTCAGTTTATCTAATATGTAAAGATTGCTATTATGTGCCAGGTATTGTACACAGCTTTTGCCTTCCTTGAATTATCGGGTTTTTGAAGAAGACAGACATTAACCATGAAGACCCCAAAGCCAAAACTGTCTTAACAGTTCAAAGGAGATGCTTTGTTTACTCCTCGCTACTATTCTGTACCCACAGTGTCCTTGGGTGCTATTCAAAACAGAACTGGGTGTGATCAGCTCTGGCCATATTCACCACAGGCATAGCAATGTGGTATGTGGATGCTGCTCAGGCAAATTCTCTGATTCCTAGCCTTGTTTTTCCATTCAGACAAAAATTCATCTATTCATCTAAGGTCAAATCTGGCCTGCTGCCTGTTTTTATATGGTCCAGGAGCTAAGAATCATTGATTTTACACTTGTAAATGATTGAAAGCAAATCAAAAGAAGAAGAGTATTTTATGACACATAAAAATTGCATGAAAATCAAATTTCAGTGTTAACAAAGTTATATTAGTATACAGCTGTGCTCACTCATTTATATATTGTCTATGTCTGCTTTCACAGTACAATAACATATTGAGTGGTTATAATGGCGGCAGTACAAAGCTGAAAAATTCACTAACTGTCCCTCTATAGAAAACTTTGCCAATCCCTGGTATTAAATGCCATATTATCTCTTTTCTGATTTTTCTCATTAATCTATTCACTGTATAATGGAAACTGCCTAAGATATTATTCGTTCATTTCTTCTTCTAGTTCCTGAATTTTTCTTCCACACACACATGACAACCTCACATTACAAAACCCTACAGTTTATTATTCCCAATTTAGAGAGGGCAGGTGACAGCTAGCCAGAAGCACATGACCCCTGGGAATTTGACCTGATTTTTTTCAGCCTCATAATGTGACACAATTCACTTACCTATGTTTAGGGTGTTTCCATTCTAAGGACAAAAACCACATTCCTCCAATTAGCTACTAGATGCCATATTTTGAATAAGACAATTCTATAACATAGTTTGACACATAATACATTTTGGCTTCTTAATTCCCTAAAATCATCAGGGGTAAGATTACATAAGTTTTAAATGAATTTGACAATTAGCCCTAATTTATAATATCTTTCCTCCTGTAAAACTTCTAAGAATTTCTGTAGTATAAATATTCATAAATAGCTAACATATTTGCAAAATGGCAAAATTTGACCACTATAGCCAGCTCTAATAAGCACTTATTTAAATATCTAACTATGCTACATACTGAAACTCTCAAATATATAACAGTGATAACTGATTTATAGGAGTGAATTATATTGTTTAAAATACATTTCATCTTCCATATTTATCTGCATATAATATGAATGACTGATTATAACTATCTAATATTTTCCATTTTAATGTTTTCTGTACACAGATAACTGAAAACAGTTTTATCTATCATAGCATAATTTCACATGCCATTAAAATGCTGACTTCAAAATATAATGAAACTTCATTTGATTCTCTTCATCAAAAATATTACAGCAAGCTAAATACATTTAAACCATTTTTATTAGATTCTTAATTCTGAAAAATAATGTTTTGTCATGAAGCAATATACTTTTGTGCCAAGAGAAAATAATTATATTTAACCTAATTCTTTGAAGAAGACCCAAATGCTTTCATTACGTTTCAAAGACACTTCTCCAATTGTTAATATTGAATAAAATCATACATTTAAATAATATGTGTAGGGAAACAAATGTCTAATGTTTGGCTTATACAGAAAGAAAAAATGAGCTATAAATTATTCCTCAGAAAATTAAAGAAGATGAGTCACAGATCTTTATATTATTCACAGCATAGACGCTTGACAAAGACTGGACAAATATTTGTTGAAGTGGAAGCTCTGCCTTGAACTGTGTAACCTTGGCCAAGTTACTTAATCTTGCAAGACTCATGTCTTTAATTCTAAAGTGGGAATAATAAGATTATTTGCTTAGTGAATATGTAAAACGTAGATTCAATGGTTTAAAAAATTTAAAGCTCTGGACTATTTGCCTGACACAGAGTAAGCAATCGCCTTTCTTTACTCAGTCTCTTTCTCTTTTCCCTGTTCTGTCTTCCATTTCTTCTAATTATAGATTACTATTCTCCTTTGTATTTCATTCTTCCTTGTCCACTGTTCCTATACTAGGTACTATTAACATCACTGGAAGAAATCAGTGGATAAAATTAGAAGAACTAAACATGCCAAACTTCTGTTTCAGTCTATTTCTAATCCCCTTTTATAAGTGATTGTTTTGTTGCTTTCTTCCTTAAGGTGAAAGAAAAGTAAAACTACTAGAGTAAAAGTTTGTTCTGGTTTCAGAAGTGAATCCCCTTCCTGGTGGGCAATCTGTGCTTTTCTGCATAAATAAAGAGGGTTATCTATGGCTTAGATGAGAATGAGGGGGTGTGTGTGTGTGAAAAATAATTGCATAAATATTTGAAAGAGTAAAAGTTTAACATATAACCAGCTTCCCAAAACATTTTACCTGGGAACTTATTCTAACCCAGGAAAAGATATTATCAAACAATGGCCAGATCAAAAGAATAATGGGCAATGCATTATAAAGCATATAATTATAGATTGCACAACTGTACTAACGATGAAGAAGACAAAGGAAACTGGTGGACATAGGACAGGGAACCACAGGCTATCAATGCACCAGTGAAGAATGGCTTTGGGTTGTGAATATTATTCATACTTGAAAACTTGGAATAATAGATCTAATTTCTCACAGTATCTTAGAAAACCAGTAACAACATGCTAAAAGTTAAGGCTCTGCAATCTGTGCTTCTTCCAGGTAGTTTCTGAGACTGTAGTGGATGGTGAAAGCAACTGTCTGGTCATGCTTGGATGAGATGGCTGACCTCTTTTCCTGAGAAGTATTGATGCTGGTGTATAACAGAGAAGGAAATTCAAACCCAAGCATCTCTTTGGTTTTCTCAGAGCCTGCAGTTAATCAGTATTTGAACCTGAATCTCAAGGATCTTCTTATGCTAAGCCTGAGACCAGACCAAAAGGATACATGGCACAGTGCTTTTGACCATCTTGACCAGAACCACAAAACACAGGAAATTTCTCAGAAATGGATGTTCTCTACTGATTTCCAAACCTTAGGTATGTCCTCTTAGGTAAGTGTCAGGAAAAATACGATGCCTTTAAAAGAAGCTTCCAAGCCACAGAAACTACATAGAATAGAATTGAGACAATGTTTGACCTTGTGCCTATTTAATTTATGACATATTATACTTGTCTGCTTTTTTATTCAAAGCTTTAAAGAAGAACACACTTCTTTTGCCCTCATATCTCTAAGGAACTTCAATATGCAATTTTTGTAGGATGTAACAAGAGACAGAAATGTCACAAGATAAACTAGTTTTATTTTATTATTTTTTAGATTTTTGTATTATACCAAAGTAGTGATAACACTGCCCAATTCCAGTGTTCAACATCTATTTAACTGGTTCTTAGTACAGCTAAGCATTAACTTCCTAGAGCAAGACATTGAATCCAAATTTAATTTTATGTAACTGTAAGTTCAGTTTCATTCAACAGACATTTATTGAGTGTCTGCTGTATTCCAGACCCATGCTAAGTACTGGGATGAATGAATTGTGAATTAACAGTGTCTGCTCTCCAAAAGTTTTTACTATAGTGAAAAACATAAATTGCTAAGTAAATTAATTTAATATTATATAGTATGGGCTAACTGGGAAGCAATAGGGATATATCAGGGATAGTTAAGCTACTTAGCCTCAATAGAGGAAAGGTTCTAGGAAGGAGAAGCTACCCTAGTTGTAAGTTGTAGTAGGAATAAGCTTTCTTTAGGGGATATTGAGCAGTAGAAATAGTCTGAACAAATCTATACAGTGTAAAATTTCATAATGTATGCATTCTGCATATGTAGTAAATATGAGGAGGGCAAGATGAGACTGAAGAAAAGATCAGGGCTAGGTCATAGAGGGATTATTTTATGTCACACTGAGGAACTTGATTCTATAGGCAAGAGAACATCATTTAAAAACAAGTACATGGTAATGTCATCACTTGAAATGAATTTCCTAGAGTACATCACGGAGGATGGTTGTCAAGGGGCCAAAAGTAGAAGTAGAAAACAGGTAATAGGCTGTTGCACAGTCCAGGAAAGAGATGATGCAAGCCTGATACAGGGCAATAATAGCAGGACAGGAAATGGAAAAAGATATAAAAATATTTGAAAATTAGAATTTCTAGGTTAAAACAATTGATTAGATTTGACATTATTCAAAGAGAGGAAAGCCTATGGCATGCTTCTGACTAGAGGAAAAATTGGATAGTTGAGTCATAGACAATAATAATAATAGAAGAAGAGAAGAAGGGTTTAAGGATGCACGGATAAAATAATGAAAAAAGTTTGTCATAGTCACATGTGTCTCGCAACCAATGTTCATGTTTTGAATTTCTTTCTTATCTTTACTATTTATATATTTTATATATAATTAAGTTGACACTGCATTTAAAATTATATATTCTGCCTTTCATTTGACAATAGCATTATTTAAAAAAAATATTTTACATTGAAAATTATTTTTAAACATACTTTTCAATGACTGTATATTTCTGTTGGTAGATTTACCATGATTTTCTTAAAATATTACACCTAGGCAATAAAACACTTTTTAAGAAATCAATGAGAACTCCTTGAAAATGTGCTTGCTATAACTCTATATATTACAACTGAATTAGATGCTACCTAAATATTTGGTTCGATTGAAGTAGCTCATAAAGTATTCTACCAAAAAAATCAGATTAATATTTTTTAGCAGCAAGTAGTTCACAGGGGTCAATCAAGTACAACATATTAAGATAAAAATATTAAAAGTTTCCTTTATTCAAAATATTGAATATTCAATATTTGTATTGTATTAATGCTATAATACGTTTGTATTAATGCTATAATAGCATTATGTTCTGGTTAGACTATGGTCTTAGAGTTAAAAAGATATATATCCAAGAAAGAAAACAATGAGATTTGTCATCAATCTTTTTCCTCTTCTTTCCAGTTACATGGGTCAGAGGGACAAAGTCTTCAGATAAAAGAATTTCTTTCCCCAGAGTTGGTCTTAAGCAAATTCACACAGTCAATCGCACAGATAAAATGCTGGCTACAATGCCTATTGTTTTTAAAAACAGGCAATAAATGAAACGCAAGAAATAAATATGACCAATTATTTACAATCCTCACTCCTTGGTTGGAATAGTCTAGAACTATTAAATATACAGACTTAATATTACCATTATTGTTGGGCTTCTCTTTTTTTGCCATATTCTCAACAGGGAGTTTCAGTATAGATTTTTGTCCTTTGGCTTCATCTTTTGGAAGCTCATGAAAAGTGATATGTAGGTGGTTTACACTCAGTGCCAGAATCAACACTCTTTCTGTTCTGAAAAGCTGAGGATTTGAAAACATTTCTTCTTCTCATAAGGATTTACTCAAGTATTTATATATCCTGTAGTATTTGGCTTCAGTAACATTATTCCTTCAAATTCTTTGATATTTTCACTTAAAATAACATGCTTCATAAGCAAGGAAGCAAACTACCACTAAAGAAATGAATACAACTTTATTTCCAATTATTTTTTCTTAATGTCACTGTGGAAGTTGCATTTAAATATATTTCACGCATATGTCCTATTTTCCTTAAGTGGAAATCCTAGTAATTCAAGGGGAAAATGATGATATATTTGGTACTGTGTAATCCTTCACTGACTGAAGACCCAATTCAAACAAAGAACAGTCTTTGTACACAAAATACTGGTTCAGTGTAAGTTCAGATTTAGTAGCTTAGACTTTAGAGATTTGTGTGTGTGTGTGTGTGTGTGTGTTTGCCAGGGTGGTGGTAATCAGGGGTTACCAGCAAATACTTAAGTTACTTGTTATGCAAAGTTAAATAGAGAAAAAGGAATTCCTAAGTGTTTATAGGCTTAGGAATAGAGCTGTGCCACAGAGTAAATGGTATTTCTGCAGGTTTCAGTCAATTTTGAGAGATTTTATAATCAACAATTTTTTTCTACAAAGCAAAAGGTGCTAAGGTGAACAATAATTCATATTTTTGAGCAATCTTTCCTGAGCACCAGATTAGTACACATGACATAACAAAAATATAAATATGAGGACTCCAGGGGTGGAGGATGACTAACTAGAGGCACCCTGCACTCACCTCCTCCACAAAGAAGGACCAGAAGAGTGAGTAGGTAACTGCATGCTGACTGGAGCTTCTCGGAGAGAACACTGGAAAGAAAGTGACAGGGAAACTCTGAAGCATGGAACAAGGGGGAAACAAAGCAGCCAGCAGGTCCAGGATCAGTTCAGAGCCAGGGGAACTCCGTATTGCAGGGAAAGTTAAGTGAGAGATCCCCCTCAGTTCATATTCCCACCACGGGCTCTTGCAATCCTAGCCATGGGAGAGCCCTTCAACCTTTGAAGGCCCTGAGACTAATGTAGCCCTGAACCTGACATCCCCATGATGACACTGTTTCAGGGAGGGAGTTTGGACTGGGTCCCACTGTACTCTCCCCGCAACCTGCTAAGACCCAAGCAGCTGCAGTGTTATTTTGAAAGCTGAGCCCCCAGCAAAATACCTCTTACCCTAGGACCCAATCATCTTTGCATCTCCACATCCCTGGAACCCTGTTGATATCCCTCAATGTCCACTCAGGAAGCTGCAGTGTGATGATGCTAGCTGGACCATAGGTGTGGCCAGATCCCCAGCACTCTAACCTACAGTTTCCTGCACCCCATGGAACAGGCAGTACAGTGGACCAAGGGGGCTGTCTTCAGAAAAAGGGAACTGAAGCATGCGCTCTCCAGAGCCTGACAGCAGCCTGCCTAGCACCCCTGCCACTGAGAGCAACCACGTCTCATCAAGTGATTTCATATCTAGTCTACCGTGCCTGTTGCTGCTGCCAGCACTCATGCACACCAACAAGGCCTAAGGACAGTCATGCCTTGCCTGCTGCTGCTGCCAGAACCTAGGCATATCATCTGAGGACCTGCCAATCAGCCTGACATGCCCACCACCACTGGTGCCCAAGAGTACTATCCAGTGGCCTAAGAATGGGCCTGCCCTATACATTATCGCCACTACCAGCACCTGTGCACATCATCCAAGTTTCTGCTACTACCAACACCAGTGCCTGAAGTTCAAGAGCCTGAGGACTGGCCCACTCTACACACTGCCACCACTTCCAGTGCTCAAGAAAGTTGTTCAGGGAACTGCGGATTAACCCACCCTGCCTGTGTCTGTATTGCCACAACCAGCACCTGTGCATGCCATTCAGGGTCCTGGGGAGAGGCCTGACCTGCCCACTGGTGCCACAGCCAGTGCCTACATACTTATACTGTGGTCTGATGACAAACCCATCTCACCTGCCATCATGGCTCACATATACTGTCTGTGGGCCTATGGATAGGCCTTCCCTGTCCACCTCCACTGATGCATGTGTTCACCATCCAGGATCATAAACACTGACCTACTAAGAGCCTGCAGGAACCTGTAAGGGGCTTGGGGAACATTTTGTCCAACCTTCCACTACTGCCACTTCCAGTGTTCACCTGGGCGCCTGGGGACCACCCAACCCAGGCCAGCATTACTACCACAGATACCCTCACACATCACTTAGAACCAAGGATCTGCCTACCCAGTCTGCTGGTGCCACTGTTGGCACCTAAGCATGCTGCGTTATAGGCCTGAAGACTAGCTCACCCAAACCCACCAGCACCAGCACCAGCATATGCTGTTAAAACCCTAAGGACTATAAACCTGTTAAAACCTCAGGCACACTATGCCTGCCATCACTACCACAGGTCTGGCCTACACTATCCAAGGTCTGGCCTACTCTGTCCTACCAAAGCCTCACCACAACCTTCACTAACAACTGCAGTCTAAACCACTGAGGAACTTACAGATACCACTAATGCTGACTATAGCCAAGAAAGAAACCATATGAAGATTATACTACTACATTCACCCAGAACTAAAGAGGAGTCTACCCAATAAACGCTATAGATGCATCAATAGGAAAAATCTTTACCTACAAAAACCAATCTATAATATTGGAATCAGTGACTGTTACACCAGTTAGGCAGATATTAAAATAAGGAAACAAGACACGTGAAAAAGCAAGAAAATATGACATCATAGTTCTCCAGTAACAGATCCCAAAGAAAAGAAAATCTGTAAAATGACTGAAAAGCATTTTTAAAGTAATATTAAAGGAAATTAGTGAGATACAAGAGAACACAGACGAACAACACAAAGATGAGAAAAACAATTCATGATCTGGATGAGAAATTCAACAAAAAATTAGATATCATTAAAAAATAGAAATCTTGGAAATAAATAACTCAATGAATGAAACAAAAACAATTGAGAACCTCAACAATTGACTAGTTCATTTTTCAGAAAAAAAAAAAATGTCTGAACTTGAAAATAGGACTTTTGAAATAACCCAGTCAGAAAATAAAAAAAAGAAAGTTAGTTGAAAGTTGAAAGACGTCTACAATGAGAATTACAAAATACAGTTCAAATAAATCAGAGATGACACAAACAAATGGAAAAACAACCCATGCTCAAGGAGGGGAAGAATCAATATAATTGAAATGGCCATACTGCCCATTGAATCTACAGATTCAATGCTATTTCTATCGAACCACCAATGACATTCTTCACAGAACTAGAAAAAGCTATTTTAAAATTCATATAGAACTAAAGATGAGCCCAAATAGCCAAGACAATCCTACGCACAAAGAAGAAAGCTGGAGGCATCAGGTTACCCAATTTCAAACTATATTACAAGCTATAGTTACCAAAACAACTTGGTACTGGTACAAAAACAGGCATATAGACCAATGGAACAGAATAGAGAGCCCAGAAATAATGCTGCACACCTACAACCATCTGATCTTCAGTAAAATTGACAAAAACAAGCAATGAGAAAAGAATTCCTTCTTCAATAAATGGTGCGAGGATACACTGCTAGTCATATGCAGAAGATTGAAGCTGGAACCTTTCCTTACACCATATACAAAGGTCAACTCAAAATGGATTAAAGACTTAAATGTAAAACTCAAAACTATAAAAACCCTGGAAGACAACTTAGGCAATACCATCCTGGACATAGGAACGGGCAAAGATTTTATGACGAAGACACCTAAAGCAATTGCAACAAAAGCAAAAATTGACAGGTGGAATCTAATTAAACTTAAGGGCTTCTACACAGCAAAGAAAATTATCAAAAGAGTAAACAGACAACCTACATAACAGGAGAAAAAATTTGCAAACTATGCATCTGACAGAAATCTAACATCCAGCATCGATAAGGAACTTAAACAAATTTACGAGAGAAAACCCCATTAAAAAGTGGGGAGAGGACATGAACAGACACTTTTCAAAAGAAGACATACATGTGACCAACAAGACTATGAATAAAAGCTCAATGTCACTGATCATTAGAGAAATGCAAATCAAAACCACAGACAGATACCATTTCACACCAGTTAGAATGGCCATATTTAGAAGTCAAAAAATAACAGATGCTGGCGAAGTTGCATTGAGAAGGGAACACTTATACAACTGTCAGTAGGAATGTAAATTAGTTCAACCATTGTGGAAAACAGTATGGCTATTCCTCAAAGAGGAATATAAAAAGAGAACTACCATTCACACCAGCAATCCCATTTCTGGGTATACCAAGGAAAATAAATCATTCTACTATAAAGACGCATGAACATGAATGCTCACTGAAGCACTATTCACAATTGCAAATACATGCAATTAACCTAGATAAAGGATATAACAATTGTAAATTGTATCCAATACCAGGGCACCCAGATATATGAAGCAAATATTATTAAAGCTAAAAAGAGACATAGACCCAATACCATCATAGTTGGGGACAGCAACACCCCACTTTCAGCAATAGACAAATCACTCTGGCAGAAAATCAACAAAGAAACATCAGCTTAATCTGCCCAACAGACCAAATGGACCTAGCAGACATTTACAGAATATGTCATCCAACAGCTGCAGAATATACATTTTTCTCATTAACACACAAAACAGTCTCCAGAATAGAATATGATTAGGCAACAAAATGGTGTCAACAAATGTTAAAAAATTGATATTGTATTAAGTATCTTCTCAGACCAAAATAAAGTAAAACCATAAATCAATACAACAAGAGGAACTTTGGAAACTGTTAAAATATATGAAATTAAATGCCTTGCTCCTGAATGACCACTATGTCAATAAATAAAGAAAAACAAAACATTCCTTGAAACAAATGAAAATGGAAACACAACATACCAAAACCTATGGGATACAAAAAAGTAGTGCTGACAGGGAAATTTATAGCAATAGATTTCTATATTTAAAAAAACTGAAAGATTTCAAATAAACAGCCTAATGATCCATCTCAAGAAAATAAAAAGCAAGAACACACCAAACCCAAAATTAGAAAAATAAATAAATATCAGAGTAGAAATCAATGAAATGGAGACTACATAACAATACAAAGAAGCAACAAAATCACAAGTATTTTTTAATTTTATTGATACATATTAGATATACATATTTTTGCACTACCTGTGGTTTGATATAATCATGTAATCAAATCAGGGTGATGGGAATATCCATCATCTGAAATATTTATCTTTAAGCTAGGAACATTCAAATTATTCTCTGCTGGTTGTTTCAAAATGTACAATCAATTAATGTTAACTTTAGTCACCCTACTGGTCTAGTGAACACCAGGTCTTAATTCTTCTAAATGTTTATTTATACCTATTACTCAAACTCTCTTCATCCCTCCCTTCCCCATACTCTTCCTTCCTCTAGGAACCAACAATCGACTTTCTATTTTAACTTTTGATCTTTCACATATGAATGAGAATATGTGATATTTGTCTTTCTGTGCTTAGCTGATTTCAATTAACATATTGACCTCTGGCTCCATTTATGTTGCTTCAAATGACAAACTTTTATTATTTTTATGCCTGAATAATATCCTATTGTATATCAATAACATATTTGCTTTATCCTTTCTTCCACTAATAGACATTGACATTGATTCCATATGTTTGCTGAATAATGCTACAACAAACATGTCAGTGCAGGTATTTCTTTGATATATTGATTTCTTTCCTTTTGGATGAACACCCAGTAATGTGATTGCTCTATCACATGGCAGCTCTATCTTTAGTTCTTTGAGAGGCCTCCATACTGCTTTCCATAACAGCTGTATTAATTTACATGCCCACCAATGGTGTGCCAACCCTGGAGAAAGTTCTCCGTTTTCCACATTCTCACCAGTATCTAGCATTCCTTTTTTTTTGATAAAAACCATTTTAATTGGAGCGAGGTGATATCTCACTGTAATTTTCATTTCACATTTCTCTGATAAGTGATTTTGAGCTTTTTTTTTCATATAGCTGTTGGCCATTTCTCTGTCTTTTTTGAGAAATGTTTATTCAGAAGTTTTGTCCACTTTCTTCATCTTTTCTTTTCTCTTTTTTGGCTGTTGATTTGTTTGAGCTACTTTTACGTTCTTGTATCAATCTCTTGTCAGAATAGTTTACAAATATTTTGTCCCATTCTCTGAGTTGTCTCTTCATTTTATGATTGTTTTCTTTGCTGTGCAAACTTTTGAGCTTATGTAATCCCATTTGTCTATTTTTATTTTTGTTGCCTGTGCTTTTGAAGACTTACAAACATATTTGCTCAGACCAATGTCCTAAAGAATTTCTCCAAGTTTTCTCATAGCAGTTTCATAGTTTGAGGTCTTTGAGGTCGTCGTATTTTCATGGTGTGAGTCTTTAATCCATTTTGATTTCATTTTTTTGTATATGGTGAGAGACAGGGTCTAGTTTCATTCTTCTGCATATGGTTATCCAGTTTTCCCAGCACCATTTATTGAATAAACCATCCTTTCCCCAGTGTATGAAATGAATTGGCTATAAATATATGTGTAGTTATATCTGGATTCTGTATTCTGTTCCATTGGTCTATATGCCAGTACTATGCTGATTTGGTTACTAAAATTTTGTAATGTAAAGTCAGGTATTCTGATTTGTATAGGTTTGTTCATTTTGCTCATGATTTTTGTTGTTGTTGTTGTTTGTTTGTTTGTGTTTTTGAGGTATTTTGTGGTTCCATAAAATGTTAGAATTTTTTTTTCTGTTTTGTAGATAATATCATTGGTATTCTGATAGGGATTGAATTGAATCTGTCAAGTGCTTTGGGAAGTTTTGTCATTTTAATAATATTAAATTCTTCTAATTCAGACTCATGGACTATCCTTACTTTTTTGTGTCCTTTTCAATTTCAACCTATCAGAGCTGCTGAGACTGCATTCTGGGTCTTTTATCTCAGCTGGATTATTCATGTCTGTAAGTGTAAAGCACTGGCAGTCAACTTATAACCATAAAGTCAACTTCATCTGAGATTTGACGACGACTTCTCTACAACAAGTAAAAGGCAGAGCCAAGGGTTACAGAGAAAAAGCATGTCCTGATGATATAATTTACCACGGTCAAGCTTTGACCAAAGCTAGACTTATTCCTGAACATATTGGTTAGCTGAGGCAATAAATTTTATTTTAGTTTGAGCCAGTTTGGTTTGGATCTTCATTCACTTGTAATCAAAAGAAATCTAACCTTTACAACTTAGCTATAAAAAATGTCCTGTCCTTTTTTCCCCAGACAGCAGAAAATTTCGAAATAACCTTTCTTTAAACATTTTATTGCAAAACTATGATACGTTACAAAATTTAAAGCATTTGAAATCTAAGAAGAATGGCATTTCTGTGGAAATATTAAATGACTATCTGTGGAAAATTATAGTACTGTCCTGCCTGTTTTAAATTATGGTATGAAGTTCACAGCTGTATATTCTTCAATTACCTGAAATCTGAGAAGTCTGCTATTTAGGCTCTTAAACGAACCTGTGTTTATTTCACTTCTGAGATAGCGAGAATGCTAAGAAGTAATCATTTTATTGGCCAGGAGCAGTGGCTCACGCCTGTAATCCCAGCACTTTGGGAGGCCGAGACGGGCGGATCACGAGGTCAGGAGATCGAGACCATCCTGGCTAACACGGTGAAACCCCGTCTCTACTAAATATTACAAAAAACTAGCCGGGCGAGGTGGCGGCGCCTGTAGTCCCAGCTACTCCGGAGGCTGAGGCAGGAGAATGGCGTGAACCCGGGAGGCGGAGCTTGCAGTGAACTGAGATCCGGCCACTGCACTCCAGCCTGGGCGACAGAGCAAGACTCTGTCTCAAAAAAAAAAAAAAAAAAAGTAATCATTTTATTAAAAACAATAATTAGAGTTTACTTTTTATTTCTAAGTAAAAATATTTTCAAAATTAAATAGTACTTGTTTTCGAGTCTCACATTTTAGTGGAGAAGATGAGCACACAAACCACTGAAATCAGTGGTTTACTTTTATCTTTATGGTTTAAGGATTGCTAATTGAAATGTATTTACATCCTATTTATCTGAAAGCAAATAACAGCACTGATCAGGTATTGAGAGCAATTTTTTTCCCACTATGTAATGGACATCATTAGGAATTGCCCTGGAAACACTGTATTAGGTATAAATCAAATAGACTTTCAGACAGGAGTTGCTTATTTGATGCTTTCTGAACCTAAAGTTTTCCTCCCAGTCAATTATAACTTACACAGTCTTATTTGGATATGCCTTTTGAGCATCTACAACAATCTCACTAAATCTACCTTCTTTCCTTTTGAAGATAGAGACGGTAATAGAACTTGACCCTAGAAAGGAAACATAAAGTTGTAGAGTTTCCTTTTCTTTTCCTAATGAAGATTTGGGAAGCTTTTCTTAACGCCATTTCTTCACATGCTCCATAGTGTTTATGTAATAAAACTTTCAGTAGCAACCTAATTTTCACAATTGAGCAGATACAATGGAATTCGATACTCCTTCCAATCCTATTAATGACAAAAACTGCTGCTTACAACTGCACATATTGTGTGCCAGGTATTGTTCCGGTATTTTTGCATACATTAATTTATGTAATTTTCATTACCACTCTATGAAGCAAAATGAGGTTAAGAACCTTGCCCAGTGTCTCATGGCTGCTCAGTGGCAGAGTGGCAGAGCCACCCAGTCTATTAAGACTCTTGCTCTTAACCGTAGCACACACTGCTTCTCTGCATTGGAGGGCTGTGTTGAAGAGAGGACCATCAAGTAATTAGAATTCTACTAGACCTTCTCACTTCTATTTTCCAGGTCAAAAAAAAAACAAAAAACAAAAAACCCAAAAACAAAAAAAACACTCCATGCAACTCTAATCCTATGGATAGAGTTTGATTTTCTAGAACTAATTCCATTGTTCAGCCCCAATGACAGGACAGCAGAATAACCATCACTCATCCTTGCATAGCTATGAAATGTTTAATCCTAATTCTAATTTCCTTCCCTCTAGGTGACATTTAAAATGTCTGCTAACCAAATATGCTTGATATTTTGTTCTAAATAGCAGTTTAAAATATGCAGGCAAGGTTATAAAGTAATCCCCAAATGTTTTTTCGTAACAGAGTCATTAAGGTTTCCTTAATTAGATGAAAAGTGACAAGTGCGAAATACATTACACATTTTGGTATTTAACAGCTGTATTAACACATTGTATATCTCAATTAGTTCAAAATATGGAATATTTATTTGTAATTAGAACTTAATTTCTATTCATGTATATCTATATTAAAGATGTGCAGGATAAGAAATACAGACTGAGTTACTAAAATATGAATTGCAATACATTTGAAATCCTAGAGGATTTTAAATATTAGAAAAACAAAGTGCATTTTTGAATCAGGAAAATAGAACTAAGTCAATTTCCTGTACCCACACTCAGAGACTAACTAGTAGATCAGTATTCCATGGCACAATTTCTGAATTTAATTTCTGACCTTAAAAAAAGGAAAGGTTATGGTCTTTTACCCACCCTACCAAACCCTAGCTATATTGTCAGATGTTTGCTACACTTCTTTAAGAAATTAGCAAATTTTATATTTCTGATATTTTTATGTGCTATAAGTCATAGAGGCAATAAAGAAATGAAACTGATGAAGCATAATGTTTAGAGGTTGAAATAACGGTGGAGAGATTTGGGCTCCATTGTCTCCAACTGTGGTGGTAGACAAGTCACTTGGCCTAATTGAGGTTTAATTTTCTCATCTGTAAAAAGAGGGTAAAAATACTTCCTTTTCTATCTACTTCACAGGATTATCAGGAACAGTACATGAAATAATGTTTCTGAATGGGACTTGTAAATTTTCAAGAGCTAGAGAGAATTAGTCATAACTATTCTATGGGTTTTCTAGGAGGAGTGGCAGGTCAGAACCAGTTGGGAAGGCTGTGTATTGCACAAAAGTATCATATCACATCACATAGCTTTCTATATGAATGCCAGTAATTCTCCAGCAAAAGGTGATAGAGAATCTTGTTCTAATAACTTCTGCGTGTTATGACAATTTTCCAATAGGAAAGAGTTCTTTTTCTAAATTTTACAAAGACCCTTTGTGTTGTGACAGAGGAAGCATTTTCCTGGCTTCTTGTCTCTTCCTTTCTCCAGTTCAATATTCATGCTGCAGTCTGATATCATTCCTAAAATGCAAGCTTGATAATGTTATTTTTCTGCCAAAATCCCAACCATGTCTCCTCAATTGCCTCCAGAATAAAGTGTAAATTTCAAAATTTGACAAAGCTCTTGGCCCCTTGTCATCACCCTAATCTCCTCTCTCTCTGCTCTTAGCCAGCTCCAGCTTTACTCCAGTGTGTGGAGAGACCCACAGTCCCTTAAACAGCATACGTTTTCTCACCTCTGAGCCTGAGGAATTACCTTCTGCCTCACACATCCTTCTGCTTCTCCATCACTCTAGGTGGTTTAAATGCCACTTCATATTTCACCTCCTCCAAGAAGCCACCCCTAATCTAACCTTTAAACTCAACCCTGTAAAAATCTTTGTCCCTTTTGTTCTTTGTTCTTTTACCTGTTAAGCCATTTGACTCCCTCAAGTAGATAATGAGCTACTGAAGGACAGAGAGTGTGTACAACTTGCCTTTGCACCTGGCACAAACTAGACCCTGCATGCATTTGCTGAATGAAACAGAGTTTAGCTTTTGTGGTGGATCTTCTGCTTATTTGCTTTGTGATTTTTGAGCAGACCTTTTAATCTCTCTAATTTTCCTGCTAGTAAAATGGAAGCATTAATTAGTCAATCCATAGAGGATTTTGGTAGTTCTACATTTCTATAAATCTGAAATACAGCTTATCTTAAAATCAAAGAAACAATTTAGTAAATGCTGTTATTATCCAGATAATAACTTCATATATTTGAACATAGCATAGGTTCCTAATAGTGCCATAAATGTGAAAACTATAAATAGCAACAACTAAAACATGAACCTGGTTTAATTTCTGAAAAGAAATATTTTGTTCTTTTCTATCTAAATGTGAACATGTAAAAAAGTTTTATATCCTAAGAATATTTTTAATTAAAATATTTGAACCAACTTTTGAATCCTGTCTAATCTCAGCTGTTACTGTATTCGGGATGTTTATTAAATTGGAGTGCAAAACCCAATGGAAGAGCACTCACATCTTCATCTCTTATTGCTAAGTTTAAAAAACAACAGCCCAAATACCATAGCAGTTGCTTATTATTGTACAATTGTCCCTCAGTATCTGAGGGAAATTGGTTCCAAAATAGACACACTTATCCCCTCTCCCACTACCCCATAAATATCAAAATCTTTTGATGCTCAAGTCCCTGAATTAAAATGGCAGTGTTTGCATATAACCTAGTCACATCCTCCTGTATGCTTTAAATCATCTGAAATATCATAACAAATATTTACATAGCATTTGCATTATATCAGGTATTATAAGTAATACATAGATATTTCATACAATGCAAATATTATGTAAATATTTGTTACACTGTATTGGTTTTAAAATGTGTATTATTTTTTAATGTTATATTGTTATTTTTTATTGTTTCTCCCCAGATATTTTCCATTGGCCTTAGTTGAATCTGTCCTGTGGATATGAGGGCCTATTGTAATGGCAGGTTTTATTTATGTGCATCTACTATTATAACCTAACATGCAATTCAGGTTTACCATTCCCTGGACATGTTGCAGATAAAGCTGTCCATTGCAGAAAATAAGGTCACAAAAGCACAATGAGATCTACCAGAATTAAAACCGAAGATGTTAGAGAAATTCTAATATCTCAAATCATTACAGAAGTAATGAGAATTCAAAATTAATTAATTAAATGAATTAAAACAGTTCAAAGTTTGTTTTTACGATCAGCAATATTTTCATTCCCCCCAAAATTGTGATTCTCTCTTAACTACTGTAGACATTTGACTTGGTTATAAATGAAATGAAGTCAAATAAAAATAAAATATATGGGGGCTATTCTTAACCTTTTACTGAGACCATGGTAACAATTTGAATGCTAGCATCAATTGCCAACCAGGTCTACCCAGTTCCCCTATCATGAGCTCTTTCATTAAGTCATCTCTGACCCTGTCTGTTGGATATAATAGAAGAGAGAAGACAGCTGACTACATAGGCTTATTGAAGGTTTATGATTTCCTTACTTAGGTTTTGTACTCTGTAAGAAAGGGTCTTATAAGTCATTATACACCAGAACATACATGTAAGAGAACATGTAGACTTAGAAATACATTAGGCTTTTTTTCAGAAAATTTAAAATCTTTTATTTTTTGCTGCAGAAATGGAAAAGAAAAGGAGGAGAAATGTTTTGGTGGCTGAAACTCAAATACACACGAAGTTAGTGTGTGTGTGTGTATGTTTATTTTCTTCTTAAGAGTTAATATCCCTAATTGAGAAGGTTTTCAACAAATGGTCATGGTAATGGCAATGAAAATGCTTGGCAAGTGAAAATCAGTCATTTTACAGTGGTTTAACATTTTCCAAATACCAAATGTAATAGGTGTTTGACATTGTACATAATTCACTGGATCTTTATTTCATTTTTTACAACAAATTTATGGATTAAGCTTCAGGGTAAATTACTTCAACACACAATCTGAAACTATTCTGGGAATGTGGAATGAAGAGCTGTACAATTATCTCATTAATTTCAAAGTCAATATGCAATAGTCAAGTGCCAGCTCCTCCTGGGCAGTAGTGTCTTAAGCTTAATCATCCTGAGGATTCTGTGCTGTGAGCAGAGCAGTGTATCATTAAGATGTGGGTGGAAGTGGCAATAAAAGAAAGGGTTACTGGAGTTTGGAGATGGGGGTAGGAAAGAAAGAAGTGAATCACAGAGGGAAGTTGTAAAAGGTGCTAAAACCCATGTGCCCTAATTTTAATATACTGACCAATAATATCATGTATCTAATGTTGATCAGTGTTTTTTAGCATGTTCCCTTGGATACATATAGGACATGAACGCTTCTACAACCCCCACCAATTTTGATACATCATACTGAGTGTGATTCCCAGAGGAATCCATTATTTTCTGTGTATTCTTGTAATAAAATATTTTGTTGAGGTTTTCTTTCTGTAGATTATATGATGATAATAATACAGGAAGTTTTTTCCCCAAAGAAAAAATTAGAGTATAACATTGAATTTGGGTTTTTAAAGTATACATATATACTTTCCACACTCATGAGATTAAAGTACACCCCCATGGATGATATCGTCCCAGATTGAGAATCATAGATTTGCTGGATGTTTAAGAAGCAAAATGTACCATAGAGAATGACATTGAAAAAGGAAATATAACTGAGCTACATTTGATTTAGAGCTATTCATTAATAAAATCCTTGAATCATTAAGAAATTCATCTCATGTGAAATGAATACAAATCCACTGGCTGCACCAGGAGCCACAGGTAGTTTTAATAGATTCAGCCTGTTGATATGAGAAACTGTATACGAATATAGGGATAAGAGTAACTGTTCGTACGTAATTGAAAACAATCTACAACATATAGTTAAATATTAAACCATGCCTCTACTGCCACATCTACCATCTTACCTGTATCTGTACCCATGTGTCTGCCCTCCCTCATGTTACTACTGATGGATGGCCCCATACCTAACAAAGTTCAACACCTTCCACTCAACTTTCACCTACTCAAGGTCATTGGTTCATGTTTTTTCTTCTTTTCCTTGCATTATGAATTTTTCCTCTCCACTATGTAACCCCATTTGGTAAACACAATTTCTCTCCACTTAAAAAACAACCAACCAAACAAAAATATATCTCCTGAATCCATACCTCCTTCCAGACACTTTTCATTTCTTTGTTACCATTGATTGCAAAACTCCCCAAAATTATTTATGTGTGCTATCTTTAATTCTTTTAATCTATCCTCTTTTGATCCCACTCCAACCAAGTTCTTGCTAAAATCCTTCCACTGAAACAGCCCTTCACTCTGTCACCACGTACTCCACTCCTCAATGCAAAATGCAATTCTCTGTTGTCATCTTGCTTGATTTATCAAGAACAGTTGGCTCAATTGATCTCTCCCTCCACCTTGAAACACTTTTGTCCCCCTCTTGGCTTCCAGGACAATGTACTCCTGATTTTCCTCTTCTCACCAGCTGCTCCTTTTTAGTCTCCTTTGTTGATTTCGCCCCATTTCCTCAGTCTTTACTCACATCTTGCAACTTTAAATACCATCTATATTCTGAAAACTTGAACACTTTTATCTTCAACCCAGACCTCTTTCCCAAACTCTAGACTAAATCAAATGCCACCCACTCCCTCTACTCCACCCAGCCTGAAATCTCTACTTGGATATCTAATCAGAATCTCAAGCAAACATGTCCAAAAGTGAACTGCTAATCTTGCCCCCAAATGATCCTCCCACAGACTTCCCATCTCAGTAAACGACATCTTTCCAGTTGCTCTGGCCAAAAATTTGCAATCATCTTAGGCTCTCTCTTTCTCTCAAAATCCTCACTGAGTTTCTTCTCAAATCCCATTTACTCTTTATTTAAATAATTTATTCATAATTTGAATACAACTTACTACCATATTTCTTAGCTACATTACTCTAAGTAGAATCTACTCTTGCTTCCTTATGGTCTATTCTCACTATAGCAGAGAGAGGGATTTTTTTTGTTGTTGTTTTTTTTAAATAAGGAGTGTCACTCTGTCACCCAGATTGGAGTGCAGTGGCGCGATCTGGGCTCACTGCAAGCTCTGCCTCCTGGGTTCACGCCATTCTCCTGCCTCAGCCTCCTGAGTAGTTGGAACTACAGGCGCCCGCCACTACGCCCGGCTAATTTTTTGTATTTTTATTAGTGACGGGGTTTCACTGTGTTAGTCAGGATGACCTCGATCTCCTGACCTCTTGATCTGCCCGCCTTGGCCTCCCAAAGTGTTGGGATTACAGGCATGAGCCGCCGCATCGGCCCAGGGACGTTTTTTTTTTTAATGTTAAGTGAGATGATCTCACTTCTCTGTTTAAAATTCTTCAGTGATGACCTGTTTCACTCAGAAGTAATAACATACACATAGGTACGCTATAAATAGACATGAAATAGTAAATTACCATTTTGTTTCAAAATATAGTTAATTCTGTACGCCAATTGAAATGTATTTTATATTATGATGAGATATGAGATTTAAACATATTTTTCTTATAAATTACTAATTATTTATCTCAACAGCAGCCTTGGGTGAAGCTAAATTGTGATGTTTATTTTGTTCTGTCATAGTACTACTTAGTATTAGATTCTGTCTTTCCCTCTTACTGCATCATGCTTTTACATTTATTTTTTAAAAAGAAAATCATTATATTTATGCTTTAACAAAGGATAGAGCTAGTCATCCCATTTTCTTTTTATTCACAACTTTCTCATTCTTCCCAGTTTATTTCTGTATATGTATGCCAACTCACTCACATACTACATCCTGGTCAGATGAATGATAAGAAGTAGTGTCTCTTTCATACTTTTATGTCTAGACTCTTTTGTATGTACTATTTCTACTTAGATTTGCTACTAGAATTTTTGGGATTTTGGGATTTCTGACATGATGTTTGAGACATGATATATATAAGGTAAAATATTCCTTTCTTTAATGCTTTGGACTGAAGTGTCAGTTTTTTTTTTAATTTTTTTTTCAGATTTTTGAATATCTGTATTAGGTTGAGCATCCCAAACCTAAAAATCCAGAATCCAAAATGCTCAAAAGAGTATTCATTTTGAGTACTATGCTAGTGATCAAAATTTTAGGATTTTGGAGCATTTCAGATTTTGTAGATTCAATCTGTATCTCCTTCCCTCTAATTGGCCACCAATTCTGTCTGCTGTCCTTGTGTTGAACCTTGTTTTATCACACTTTCTAATGCTATTTGATTGTCTGCTGTTGGTACCTGTCACTTCTGAGGTAAGGGCTTCCCCCTATTTTAACGACATCTGCACACTCCCTACTCCATACTCCACAACTGAACAATGATGCCAGCCTCTGAACATAAATTTTTTAACGGGAGTAAATTCGGACTTTTGAAATTAATTTTATAGTTTTTCCTTCATTTTTTGCTTAAAATGTTTCATTGCAAGTTTGTCAGTGTTCTCTTATAATTTGGGGGAAAATTATTGACATCTTTTAAAATAAGAACATTTTATTTCTTGTCATTCAAATTTTCTTATACTTTGTTGTTATTTTCTCTAAATTGGTAACATGTTTCTTATTAGAGGCAAACGTGGATGTTTGTAAATTAATTGCTATTGTGAATTAGAGTTCTTTTTCATTGCATTTACAGGTGATACTTGGGATGATAGGCTTTGTGCCTTGGAAACTTTTCTGGGAAAATTTATTTGGTATTTTGGCATCTTTTATAATTCTTCATTATGAAAGAATTTTTAAACTAGTTTTCATAATGTAATATATGTCATAATTTTGTCTTTTGCTGTATTTATATGCTTTGTTTATTTTGGCTATTTAAGAAATTTTCACAACAAAGACTTGTAGAAAACAGAATTTTATAAAAATCATATAAATGCTTATTAAGATTTAAAATTTATTTTTAATACTATGTTCTAAAATTGTATATGTTGTGTGTGTATGTTTACGATATGGTTTGGTTGTATCCTCACCCAAATATATTGAATTGTAATTCCCATAATCCCCACATGTCGTGGGAAGGACCTGATGGGAAGTAATTGAATCATGGGAGTTGTTACCTTCATGCTGTTCTTGTGATAGTGAGTGAGTTCTCACAAGATCTGATGGTTTTGTAAGGGGCTTTTCTCCCTTTTGCTCTGCACTTCTCCTTCCTGCCATGATATGAAGAAGCACATGTTTGCTTCCTCTTCTGCCATCACTGTAAGTTTCCTGAGGCTTCCTAAGCCCTGCAGAACTGTGAGTCAATTAAACCTCTTTTCTTTATAAATTACCCAATCTTGGGTATTTCTTCATAGCGGCATGAGAATAGACAAATACAATTTTTCAGATTATCTAAAGTATAGGACATACATACACTAACCATGCTATTTCCTCACCTCCCCTAAACATCACAATGCATTCCTTGAATTAGAGATTAATGTATTCCTTGAAATATAAACTAATGCATTCCTTGAATTAGAAAATTTAAAAAGTAGTTAATGGGAACAGGACTTGGTATAATGACTATTGTTCACCATTAGTGTTGTATTTTCTTCTATCACAGTGTCAAGACACACACTTGGAAATTGAACAAGTATAACCGTTACTATGGAGCACTTGGTTTCATCCTTAGAATGAAAGTAGCTTCCAGAAGAAGGCTGGTTTCAGAAAGCCTGAAAGAGGTGGTACTAGCATGAATATGTTTCTCTGAAACTGAGAAATGTGTAACCTGATTGCACTCAGAATGAAAGCAATAAAACTTAGTAGCAAAATAATAGCCAGATTCACAGGTTTAGACTTTATCTTTTAACCCAAGGCTACTAGAGAAAGGTTAATGCTAATGAAGATAATCTCATAAACAGAACACTCAGAATAGAAATGGGGAAACTTAGAGAGCAAGCCCAAGGAAAACACTGCATTTCCTCATTGAACTCTTAATGTAATTCTATGAACATAGTATGCTAAGTACAGGAATGGATTGAAATAAGAATCAGTAAAGATGCTTGCACAGGAAATATCCCTGGTTGGGGCACACACACAGACACATTCATGCATACAAATATATCTTGGTAATTCTGCTTGTACTAGGCTAGAAAAGCATTTCTTTAACATTCAACATGGGCTTATGGAGCCAGATACCAAAAAACTTACAGAGTGAGAGGTTACACAGCCCTGAGATGTAAGATTTGCTAAGGAAAATCCAAATACAGATCTTTTCTCTTAAGTAACAATTTTAATAGTCTATGTTTTGTATTATAACACTTTTTGTATTATAGGATTACAATATTATTTTTTGTATTATAAAATTTTAAGATGTTAAAAAATAGCTATTAACCTGAAAGTAAGGTTGATTATAAAACACATTGCTTCCTCATCACCACTGATATTAAAATAATCAATAGACAGCACTGGCATTCATATTAAATCAAGTTAAACATAGGCACAATTTACCTCCTTTCTTCAGTTCTGCCAGTGTCACTAAGTTGGCTTTTCCAAAGTCTACATAACGTCACAAACTAAGATGAGACATTGGTCAGCCTTCCTTCAAGTACTCAGTGCAAAAATGTTTATTTTACATCTTTAAGTACAACTTTGATTTTGGGAAGACAAATGGAGAATTTGGGGGAGGGTTCTGTGTAAAGAAAAATATTTTTAAAACATACTTCATTTTAAGATTTTTAAGGAAAGCTATCCAAAAGTTATAGCACAATGATAGACTGATACATTGTTTTGTCTAAATAAATCCATTTGCCGCAGCACTGATTCTAGGATATCTTCCAAAGCTACAGATCTTTGGTATTTCCCTTGGTGCACACATGTGCATCTGCTGTGCCAGTGTGCTGTACTGCTTTGACTCAAATGTCCTCCATATCCAGGCATTAAGTCACTATACTGGACATGCACCACTGGAATGCTGTGGCCTACATAACGTGTATGTGGTTTACATTTTCAGTAACTGGGAGGCAATTTAATTGTCTGACTCAATTACAGTAAGTAAGAGCCAGACTGCCAACTCTTCATTCACCTCACTGAAAACGAATGCCTCAAAGTCAAGCCAAATTCTCGAAGGAGAAGCTGGGTCAACAAAGCTGTTGCTGAGGCACGTGTGTTCCAGTCTGTATTTTGAGAAAATTGTTGGTTTTCCTTGATCCTTTATTTCCAACTCTGGATCTCCAAAGCTGGTCAAACTCTAGGATAAACCGTGCAATTGAGTTTGACTCATAGCTGAATGGGGATTCTATTTTGGGCAACTGCTACTTAGATTAAAGCCAAAAGAAATAGTACCCAGTAGGAGGAATCATAATGAAACTGGGTTTTGATTAAGATGGAAAGTGTACATTTTCCAAGCAGCATTGATATGCTAGAATTCCACTGTGGTCTTAATCTCTGGTGCAGAGGAGTAGCTTGGACTCTTGGGACTGGACTCTTGGGACTAGACTACTGAATGTCTTCTATGGTTAACTGCCTGAAGATTAGTTTGCCAAGTGACTCCATCTTTGACATGCCAAAACTGGCTTCTGACAAGAAGGTTGGGGTATGCCTCATCACAGAGCTGGCATGTGTCAAGAAACAGCCCAAGTGTCTACGAGAAACAACTCTTCCAACTCTGTTTCTAATGAGCTAAAGGAATCTGTACAAATCTCTTTGGGATTTGCCAAGCAGTAGGCGTTAGATTTTGTCATCCCTTCTTTGGAAACTATGTAAGAGATAATCAGCAGGGGTGGTGATCAAGGCTGCCATTCACTATGATAAGTCCTAGAGAAATTAAGAAAAATTCTAGTAAGAAAAGGAAAGCCATAGTGAGAGATCTGTGTTTTTTAATCTATCAACTCTGAAAGCAAGTAATTCTTCAATATTTATAGTAAATATGAGAAACCATATAAATTAATAGGCACTCCTCAGCAGTAAACCACTGACATATCTTAAAAGTTGTAATGATTATGATAGAAAATTGTTCTTCTTTTGCTCACAAGCTGAATTTATTCAGTTAAAGGAAGACTCAGAGTGGGGCAGAAGAGAAGGCCGGGAGAGAAAACTCTGACCTGAGACAAAAGCTATTTTGTTTTCATTTTTACATGTATTTTATTTGATAAAATACGAATAACATAAAATTTATCATCTTAACCTTTTTTAACGTGTGCAGTTGAGTAGTGTTAAGTACATTCACATTATTATACAAACACACTCCAGAGCTCTTTATTTTGGAAAACGAAACGTTTTATCCATTAAACAACAACTCCCTGATGTTTTGTTTTCAAATATTTTAGAAATCATTATGCTTATGAGTACAGAACAAATAATTTCTATTTTTTAACCCACGAAGATACCAACAGGTACTGTGGAAGGCTTTTTGCTTACTACCTGCTCAATGTATTTGAGGGAGTTAAAACACTTCCAAATGTAAGTCCAACTAGTTCGTTTTTTGTTTCTATTTTATTAGTGTCTTTAGGATGATATGGCTATGTTTGAAAGATCGATGGATCAGGAATTATTATTTCAGTCCCATGACAGTATGCTTTTTCAATAAATACAATATAAAGACGTTGTAATGACATGAGATAAACTCTTTAACTGATTATGGCATTATACATCACCATCAAGGGATTAAAAGACAGTCTATTTTATAAACATAATGTTAATCAACAGTGTCTGGCTCTTTCAAAGTCTTCACTTGCTTTCCACACAGTACATTTTAAAAATAGTATCTCATAATTTTCTAATAACTAATTCATTAAGAAATTTTCTTTTGGAAATCTTATACCTTGAAAGATACTCTTTTAAAAAATGGTTCACATAGTTGTTGGGGCTGGTAAGGATAGACAAGTGTGGTGGAGGATAGTGGCCCCGGCATAGGATCTAAATAGATTTGGGCCCAGGCTCTGCCACTTTGTAACTGTTGGTTATATCTTTCCTTTTCTACTCAGTTTATCTACAAAATGAAAAAAAAAAAAATGAAATAACGCATGTAAAGTTCAGCATAGTGCATGACACATAGGAAACAGTTAATAGAAGTCACTGATTATTACTACTGTCCTAAAAATAAGAAAAATGGGTACATACACATACACAGTGTCCTTTATTCCATTTACCAATGTCCGAGATTGAAGTTATTTCTTTAAATTATGATGCAAAGACCTCCAGTATCTTTGTTCTTAGACACAGTCTAGAAAACACTTGGCAAGTAAAATGTGGAACCACCTGTGGTTCCTAGTTTCCTACTTCCCAGAAGACTCCATTCTCCTCACTGCTGAGGGCTAATATTTTAAATACAAATAGTATCAGCTTCCTCTTACTCTATTTTATTAATTATTTTCCTTCTATTCCCTTCCTCTCTATTCTCCTCTCTAGAAAGAAGATTGAGATGTGTTGGCGGGCTTCTCAAGATCCCTATCGATGGCAGAAGGCTGACATGAGTTGTCCATAGTCCAGGTACACTGAGTAGGACTGCAAAATCTGTTCTAAGAGCTGCCAATCATTCTTCATCCTAATGTTAAGATGAAAATGTTTTTGGAGGAATATACTTTAAATTCTGGGTGGTAACAACATCTTTTAAAAAGATTATTTGTGTATTTTTAAAATTTTGGCAACAAATATGTCACTTCTATAACCAGAAATAATAAACATTTAAAGAAAAGAAAGAAATTGATAGTATGATTAAGAGAGTGCTCATCCAGGGAAGGAATCATTTGTTCACTTTCTGCTGTTTCTACCACAATTTTTAAGAATCTTGACTACATGGAGATGTAAATGACTTGGACATCTGGGTTACGCATTTTATTGTTCTTGTCATTCCTCGTGACATTTCTGACAACTTCCCTTAGGCATAAAAAATTCTATGAAGTACACTGACAAATGACATAGATATACACACACACACACACAAACACACACATATATATGATTGTTCAAATATATATATATTTATTTATTTATTTATATTTCCTTCCTGGAGTTTCTACAACTTGTAAATTAAATTGAAAATGTACAGATTATTTCCTTTATTTGTCTGCTTTTTGGCCTGAGAGGTTTTCTCACATGTTTACTTTTTCCTTCTATTCATATGACGTTTGAGAATGTTGCATGCTTAGGCTTGTATCTTATCTTCTACAGAAGCCTTTGGTATGTCAGATAAATTTCTCTTGCTCACCTGGAATATATTTCAGTGGCATGACCCATTGATGTATACAGTTAAAGAGTAAACATAGTGGCACTCAAAGCATTTTCTGAAAACAACATGTTGAAAATGAAATTGATAATATATTTTAAAATTTACTTAGAAGAGCAATATCTCTGGTACATGGACATATTTTTCTTGCGTGGATTTTTTCTAAATTTCAGTACATCTATTTTAAGAAATTAGAACATTTACAACTTCCTTAGTGAGAAAAAAGGTAATTTCATATACCACTTATTCCATATGCCTCTGTTATGTCAAAATCTCTAACATTTTATTTTTTTGGTCCAGTCGGCTATGTCAGGAAACACATCAGTTCACGACACGGGCACAATCCTTGAGTCTATTTTCTTGTACTGCCTTTAATTGTTTTTTTTTTCCCCCTTTGCGAGTCAAGGACATCAGTTTCAATAAGCCTCGTGTATCAGGAAGCGTGTGGGCCGCCTAATCACACAGACTTATAGAAAGCAGCATAATACATTATGGGCCAGGAACTTCAGCTTCTGGAACACTTCTTCCCCAAAATTCCTTACATGAAACCTGCTCTGCCAGACCAAGGCTAAGTTATTACCCACAACACTTGGTGGAGTCCCTCTTCTCATGAGGCAATTTTATCTCAAAATCATTTTTTTGTAAAAAAATGAATAGCCTTACTCATAAATATGAGTAACAACTGTCATACTCAATTTCTAAAAATTTTGAAAAGAAATTAAACAGAATAGAGGAGATTTGCAGTAGGAAAACTTTGATGAGTAGCTCTTGAAATAAGTAGGAAAGAGTCTGCTCTATTTACAGAGACTTTCCAAGTCCACAGAGGCACATATTGAATATATTATAGACCATTTTCTCCTCCTTTAATATGTAAGATGCTACTTTTTTTCTTAGATTCTCTGAATTGTTAATGTACTGATTGTTCATACTTTGGCTGCCTCGTGCATAAAAAATAAGCCTCATCATGATTTTTCAGAGAAGGTCTCTTTAATCTTACCTGTATATGGCGTGTGTCATTGTATTGATCATTTCTGATGTGAAAAGACAGGACACCACACACTTTCAAACTCTATTTGGTGAATCTCCAGAAGTGAGTGATGAGTTCTTATGAAAATGCAAAATTAATTAAAACAATTACATTTGTTGGGTATTTAGACCTTCATATATATGTGTGTGTGTATATATGTATATGTATGTTACAGTATTTAGCATATTAAAATGCTGTGATTATTTTATTACATTTTATTAATTTTATACAGCATAATATATAATTATTCTCCCCTCTATGTTAGCTTGTTGTTCCATGATGATTTTATACCATATTAGATTATATTATAACACTTCTTTACACGAACCGAGATTATCTACAATGCAATGACTGGGTCTTACTCTTCCTTGGCTTTGGAGTGTTTTGCATGATTATTGGCACATAGTAGACAGCCAATGTACACTAGAGTTAAGTGAGTGAAGAACAGATAAATGGTTAAATGGATGGTGGGCAGTCATAAGCATATATTCGATACTATAATATTGTCTGTAAAACAAATGTAAGAGGATTAACTGGATTTTTCCTATAGAGCTCATTAGAATTAAGCATGACGTAAATAGAATGATTAAGTAATACTACACAACAGGGTTTCTCATCAGTGGCAATGTGAACAATTTGGGTGGGATAATTCTTCATTGTGTGTGCTATCCTATGAATTATAGGATATACAGCAGCATCTCTGGCCACTTCCCAGTAGATGCCAATAGCAATCCTACTCGCTCCAGCTCTGAAAACCAGAAATGATTCCAGACATTGCCAACTAGCTGTGAGGCAGGGAGGGACAAAATCTCCTTCGATGAAGAAGCTCTGTATATAGTGTCTGATTTCGGGATAGTATTACACATTTGTATTACATTTTCTTTTTCCAAAATGTAAATACATAATTGAGCAGGGAAATAAAGGGAATAGTAATGACATCTTCTGCCCAGATTGGGCAAAATGGAAAGCAATCTTTGTCTTCCAGAAAAATTGTTTCAAGAAATGTTATTTATTCTGGTAAGCTGCATATTTTCAGGCTGTAAAGTAAAAATAAATCTCTAGATGTCAAAATCCTAGTGCTTTTGGGCTCTCCAATGTGGTTTCCATGGGCTCTCCATGTGGTTTCCTCCTACAACGTATAAATTCCCACCTCTGTTGGAAGAGCCCTACACTGCCTTCTTGAAGGTTTTATATTTGACTTCTATTTTAGAACTGATCTGGCAATTTTCCTAATTAAATATACCCATCATCCAAATTCTGCAGGATTTGTCTGTATTTTGTTTCCTTCTACAGGCTGTACAAAATCTGAGTCCTGAACTCCTTAGTCTGTACATAAAATTTAATTAAATCTAATAATCATTTTACTGACATGTTTCCAAAACACTTGCATTAAAAAAGAAATTTCATCACTGAAGAGTCAGGTAAGATAAATTCTATGTATAAATGAAGAATAAGGAAATGGAGACGTAGATAATTAGGAAACTGTGAGCATATTACTGATGGAACTAGAAGTAAATCTAATGCCTTCAGTCCCAATTCCAAACTCTGAACTTGGAACTTCCACATATGTAAGAATGGCCTTGGGAGCTTGTTAAAAATGCACATTTTATGCAGCCTATGCAGATCTTCTGCTTCTGTGGGTGTCTGTCCAAGAATTTCCTTTCTTACAATATTTATTTATTTATTTTTAGTATCTTAAGTGCCCAAGATTGCCATCATTGTACTGGTCTAGATCATGGTCCACCTTTTACAGGACTGTTCTGATTATTTTGTTTTTTCCCTTTTTTCCAGTTTCCATTCTTCCCTCCCTTTCCCTACCATGCACATCCATCTTAATATGTTTCATGCATGTTCTTAGATATCTGTGCAACTTTGAAAATCTATAGGTTGTTTTGACTGTACCTGTGTTTTTAATTTTCAAAAATGGTATTTGAAAATACCACAGATCACTTTATGGCTTTAATTTTTTATCAGCACTACATTATTAATATTTATTCACATTGCTATGTACATTTAGTTCTTTTGAGGGCATAGTTTTTGCATAGTATACACTCAACACGTTGCCTTGTTCATTTCCTTGAAATGGACACCTGAATTATTTCCATGTCCCAGTTGCCATACTCAGGGTAATGTTGAACACCATCAAATTCCTTGATTGGCTTGTGAGAAAGTGTCTCTCCTGAAGACTTGTTTCACTGGGTCATAAGATAATATATAACAAAATTTGACTCATTACATTCAGAATGCTGGCAGGGAAGGATATATTCATACACACCACTATGGTGGTACACTTCAACTCTCATCCCCGACCCCACATATTCTCGCCAATATTTGGCACTATATTACCTCAATCTTTGCCAATACCACTAGTATTAAGCGCATCTTTTGCCTATATTTTTAGTAAAAACTGTATCATCCTGTGAGAATTCTAATATTGGGCATCTTTCCATATTTTTTTTGGACATTTGTATTCTCTATTCTGGTAACCAGCTATTGTTTCCTCAGTTTTATTTTGTTTATTTATTTTCATGTTTATTTCTTATATCTTGTAAATCAAATATCTCTCAGTTTTAGACATTGTGAATGATTTCTGACAGATTGTTAACAGGCAGTTAATATTTTTGTAAGAAAATTCGGTTTTAATAATATCACATCTATTAATTCATACCTCTAATCTATTTGGTATTTAGCTTTGTGTATATTGTAATGTAGAGATTCAACTATATTTTTTCTCTTTCAAGTTTGCTGATATGTGGTGCCCTCTGTATGATAAAGTTCCTATATATCCATAAACCTATTTCTGGGTCATATTCAGTTCCATGGATCTATTGATATAATCCTCTACCATTACCACAATGACTTATTTTCTTGCTCTTTGTTTCTTGTCTTTGTCTCTCCTTTCTTCCTTTCCTCCCTACCTCCCTCCCTCCCTCCCTCCCTCCCTTCCTCCCTTCCTTCCTCCCTTCATTCCTTCCTTCCCTTTCTTCCTTCTTCTTTCTCTTCTGCTTTTCTTTCTCACTTTCTTTCTTTTCTCCTCCATTCCTTTTCTTCCTTCCTGTTAAAATTTTCATCACTGTTCTTTAAAAAAATTCAATCACTATAGTTTTGTAGCATATCTATTGTAACTTATCAGTCAGTGTTCTCTAGAGAAACAAAACCAATAAGAGAGGTAGGTAGGTAGGGAGGTAGATAGATAGATAGATAGATAGATAGATAGATAGATAGATAGATAGATAGAGAGATGATAGATGATACATACATACATACATATATAGATTGATCTTAAAGAGAAAAAAAGAGAGATTTATTTTAACCATTTTCCCATTTAGAAAAACAAAGTACAGCTTGCTGCCAGCACCTATTCTACATAAATAAACACACTTTTTGAGGATGAAGCAAATTTGACTGATTTTCAGTGTAAAAATAAAATAAAAACAGTTCTTAGAGTTATTTCTAAACAGCACTGACATCAGAATCATCTGAATCATCAGGATCATCTATTTCAGAAACATGAGATTCATCAAATGAATCCTCGAGAACGATGTTGACATTACGCGTAGGAATTCCACCTTTTCTAGGACTTGACATTTTCAGCGGTTGAGAATTACTGTATTTTGTAAATGGAAATACCACTACTAAAACTAGAATGCTATAAATAGAATGATGTCTTTTGTTTCCAAAGTTGATATACTAGAGCAATACAAAAATAATAATAAAAGCAAGATATTTCATGGCAAAGTTATCTCAGAGTAAACACTTCTGCAAAAGTGCCCTGTTCTCAGGGCAAACCCTCAAAGGATTAAGGAATTGGCTCATGTGAGTGCAAAGAATGAAAACTCTGAAATCAATAGGACAGACCAGCAGAGTAGAAACTCAGACGGGATTTCTACATTACAATCTGGAGGCGGAATTCTCTATTCTTTGGAAAACCTTAGTGTTTACTCTTAAAACCCTCAAGTTACTGAGACCCACCTATATTAACAAAAGTAATCTCATTTACTTCAAGTCAACCAATGGCAGCTATTAATATCTACAATATACCCTCACAGAAATATCTAGACTAGTGATTTTTGTTTGTTTGTTTTTTTGTTTGTTTTTTGAGATGGAGTCTCGCTCTGTCGCCCAGGCTGGAGTGCAGTGGCACGATCTTGGCTCACTGCTTCCTCGCCTCCCGGGTTCATGCCGTTCTCCTGCCTCAGCCTCCCAAGTAGCTGGGACTACAGGCGCCCACCACACCAGCTAATTTTTGTGTGTGTTGTTAGTAGAGACAGGGTTTCACCATGTTAGCCAGGATGGTCTCAATCTCCTGACCTCATGATCCACCCACCTCGGTCTCCCAAAGTGCTGAGATTACAGGCATGAGCTACCGCACCCGGCCTAGACTTGTGTTTTATCAAACAACTGGGCATCATAGCCTAGACAAGTTAGTACATAAAATTAACCATCATGGTGTTGGAAAATTGTATGCAGAAGAATTAAACTGGACTCCTACATTTCACCATATAGAAAAAATAACTCAAAATGGATTAAAGACTTAAATGTAAGACCTCAAACTATAAAAGTTCTAGAAGAAAACCTAGGAAATACTCTTCTAGTCATTGACCTTGGCAAAGAATTTATGTTGAAGACCCCAAAAGCAAATGCACCAAAATAAAAAATAGACAAATGGAACTTGAACTAAAGAGCTTCTACACAGCAAAATAAACTATCAACAGAGTAAACCAGCAGCCTACAGAATGGGAGAAAATACTTGCAAATTATGCCTCTGACAAAGCATTAATATTTAGATTCTATAAAGATTCTAATATTTAGATTTTATAAATAATTCAAACAAATCAACAAGAAAAATAACCTCATTAAAAAGTGAGCAAAAGACAGACATTTCTCAAAAGAAGATATACAAACAGCCAACAAATATTTGAAAAAAATGTTCAACATTACTAATCATCATAACTAAATAGAAATAAAAAAATATAATAACCAAAATAAAATCTCAATAGATAACCTAACTGCAGAGTGGTGGAGACGGAGGAAAGGATTGGTGAATTTGAAGATAAAATAATAGAAATTACTCAACCTGAACAACAGAAGAAAGTGGACTGTTAAAAAAATAAACAAAGCCTTAGGGACCTGTAAGGCTATAACAATAGCTCTAAATTCATGTTAACAGAATTCTGGAGGAACAGGAGAAACACAGAGGAGCTGAAAAAGTAGTTTTAAAAATAATGGATGAAATGGTAGAAAATATGTAAATCTACCTGACTCAAGAAGTTGAGTAAACCCCAAACAGGATACATCCAAGAAATCCACGCCAAAACACATCATAATGAAATTTCTAAAAACTAAAAACAAATATAAATCTTGAAGGCAGTAGGAAAAAAAAAAATCTTACCTATGGGGGGAAAACAATTTGAATGACAGCAGATTTCTCATCCAAAATTGTGGAGGTGAAGAGGAAGTGATACAATACTTTTCAGGTACTAGAAGAAAAGAACTGTCAACTTAGGATCCTATATCCACTGAAATATTCTTCATTAATGAAGAGGAAAGCAAGACATTCTCAGATGAAGAAAGACAACTGTAGTTTTTCACCAGCAGACCTACTGTAATGAAATGGCTAAAGAAAATTTGCTAAACAAAAAACAAATTATAAAAGAAAGAATCTTAGAACATCAGCAAGCAAGAAAGAAAAATAGGAAAAGTAAAACTATAGGTAAATATAATAGACATTTCTTTTATTCTTGAGTTTTCTAAATTATATTTGACAGTTGAAACAATAATTTTATCACCATCTGATCTTCTAAATGTATGTAGGGAACATATTCAAAACATTTATATTATAAATAAGAGATGTAAAAGAGTATAAAGGTAGGTAAGGTTGCCACACTTCAACTTAAAAAGTGTTGCAACAACTGACTGTGATAAATTACATACGAACAATGTGATGATAGTATGACACATATGATTCCACTTAGATTATAATCTTGAAATTACAAAATTATGGAGACAGAGAGCAAAATGTTGTTTACCAATTGTTAGGGATAGTTGGAGGAAAGGATGGGTGTGACTATATAGGAGTATAGAGAGGGATGTCACTGTTATAATAATTTTGTACCTTAATAGTGATAGTGTTTACACAAACCTGCAAGCAATAAAATGGCATAGAACTATATACATATATTGTACCAATGCTAGTTTCTTGGTTTTTATACTTCATTATTGCTCTATTAGATGTAACTGAAACACAGAAACTCTCTATACTATCTTTACAACCCTCTGTGAATTTACAATCAATTTCATATAACAAAATTTAAGCAAAATCTGCATCATCTGTCAACATAGTAATAAATTAACTAACTTTTGAAAATAGACTCAGAGTGAAGAGACTTAATACATTTCTTTCCTTTTACTGGGATTTAGGAGGTCTTACATTTTGGAAAGATGGAGTCATTCCAGGAGGCAGTGTCACTGTGTAGAACTAGATTAGGCTGTGAGCTCAGTTATTCTATCATGCATTCAAAGAAATAATGTAACTGCTTTTTGAAAAACATAATGCTAGGTGGGAAAGTCAAAGTCAAGTAAAACAAGGTCCTCACTTCCTAGAGACCTAAAGCTTATCAGAGGAATACAGGCGTGTAACCAAATCAAGGCTCTAAAGTCCTATAGATCATGTAGCTCTTTGTACAGAATATATTGAGAGTTCAAGATAGATGTAGCTCTATCAAGGCTGCCCAAAGAGAGAATGTTTCTTGAAGGAGAGAATCTTCCATCTGAGAGTTGAAGGATGAATGGTTCTTCAGATAGAAAAGGATGAAAAACAGGGCAAAGAGCTCATATATAATTTCTCTTTGTAAATTTAGCACCTAAAACTGATGGCTATTATTGAAGAGGCACTCCATAAATATGTGAAACCCTGGGAAGTTAGGACTGTATGGAAGGAAGGGAGATGAATTCTAATCATGAAAGGTAGGCAAAAGAATAAATTCCTATTTTTTTCCCTGAGTAGTGTTTTACCAGGGGTGGCAAAATTTATTTCTCTTGTATGTGTGTCTAACTAGAGACAAACTGAACAATAGAATTTTTAAAAATAAAACAAATTTTCAAGGCTTTTGTTCTTTCAATTTTTTAAACAGAGCTTAATGAATAATTTTAGGAAATTATTGGAATTTGTAAGTTCTAAAGTTTTGTATTACTTTTTGTGTTTGTTTCTAAAAATGTTAACCATTGTAAAATAGAACCAAACAAAGATTTTGATCAGCCTATTTGAAACTGTAATCAACAGAAGATACAAAAATAGATCTCAAATTCTTTAGGCAATATCTATGGAACATATAAAAGTTCTTGTTATTGAGTTGTTATTAAAATGGCAATTATATAACTGCTCACTACTATGTGTGAATTTAAGACTTGGAGGCTAGCCCATGCTCAATAGTTTATTAAAATTGAGGCAGAAAGTTAGAAGTGGAAAACTAGTTAAATGTGATCTTTAGATCTCCACAGGATAGATGAGTTAAATGGTTATATAAAATTCTCATTTCTCAATAAATAAGGATGCCTCAGAAGACAGTATTTTGTTTTCACTTCTCACAATAACAGAATATTTTAGCAAACAAAAGCTCTTATTGGCATTTAAAGACACAATGGAAAAATGTATGCAATTGGTGTTGGCAGAGTTGTGCATCCTATAACACATCATTTGCTGTTATATTTGCCATGATCCTTGAAATTTCAAGTCAGGTGTTATATAGGCAAGCCAATGTTTAGAGCTAAATTTATATGATTTTTCCTCATGGTAGACAATGAGGTGTTTAAATTGGAAGTTATTCAGTTGTTATAATCCATTTAGATGGACAATCAGATAATTTATATTGCAAGCCACAAAACAGGACATTTCTGAATTTTTACTTTTATTAGAGATACATATGTGAAATAACAAGGAAAAAATACAGTGGTAACACATTAACTATTCAATAAAGATAGCATATAATACATGTAAAATACATATATGTGTATATGTACATGACACGTGATATATGTGTGCATGCATATGTAAATATATATATAATATTATAACCAGGTATCTTTCTTGAATGTGCTAATGAATATTTCCTAAATGTTGGGCTGTCTACACAGTATTTTATTTTTCCTCAAGAATTTTTATCCTCAAGAATCCTAAGAGATATGTAATATTACTATCTTCATTTAATAGGAGAGACCACTGAAGCCTAGAAAGGTTAAGTGACTTGACCAAATTCACCCAGCTGGTAAGAGGTCAAGCCAGAAAGCTAAAATAAAAATGGTGAGCCTGACTTTAGAGGCCATATACGGACACATTAGGCACCCCACACATTTATATTGAAGCAAATGGCCTCGAAACATGGAAAAATGCATTAGAATATGTGTCTCTTAGGCTTGTTTAACTTAATTTTTTAAAACCACAGTCAACATTTCTCAAAGGGTTCACTTAATTCATTATTGGGAATTTTTCAAAAGTCATTCCACAGCAATTTTCTAACATAGGAAAAAAATTGTGACATTTTCAAGGAATAGAAATTAAGCAATCCATATGGCCATGTTTCTCCTGGAAACAACATATTTTGGCTCAGTGCTGGACCATGCATCAGAGACTGGGCAGGCTCTAGCACATGTCCCAGAGCCACTTGATGATTGTTTTAGCAGGAGTTACCAACACTTTAACAGAGTTAAGCCAGGCACTTGTGCAAATGAGTTCTGGCTCCACCTCCATGAACAGCTGATAGAAGACAGACTTCAAGTGTTCTAGTCTGGGAGAATATCAGGGCATGTTATGGTGTTTTTAGTCATATGCTCACATTAACCTGCTTTACAGAACAATTGAACTAGAAGGTATCAGAGAGAATGTCTCACCTAACTCCCACATTTGGCAGCCAGGACTGGAGAATAAAGTGATTGACCCAAAGCCATGCAAATAATCAAAGGCAGAGTTAAGGGGAACTGAGATCTCCTGGCTCAAACAGTGATTTCAGCCACTCCTAATAACAGCTGAGAAGTGGTCTTTACATTTTAAGTATGAAATCTCCTAACTTCAGTGGCTGGAGTTTAAAGGGGTGTATTTTTGGTTTGTGTGACTGAAACAGCCACAACAATATCAACAATGACTAGTTTTTCTCTTCATCTTTCACCAGTATTTTCTCTCTATTAACTATTCTCAGGTTTCCCAATGTAGCAGATGACTCTAGCAGCTCTAGCTTCACCATCTTCGTAAGTTCAAGTGAAAAGGAAAAGAGAATCTCTTTTTCTTCAACAATTTCAAACTAAAATCTTGAGTCTGACTTTTCCTGGCCAGAATTAAGTTTGTACTTATCCCTGAAAAACCATCAATGCTACGTTCGTGAATTTACCAATTGAGGCAGAATTTAGGTCACATGACTCTCCAAAGCCTCTTCAAAACCACATGACTCAGAGTGAGGCAGAGGTATTTGGGATATTTTCAACAGGAGAAAGGTAAATGAATGGAGAGTGCCAAAACAACTTATGTCAATTATACAATCATAAGTACAACCAAAATAAAGTATGGAAATCAGTATTTTCACCTATCTTAATAGCGTGAAAGATTTATTCTGTTGAATATTTGCCATATTTCACTTACTTTCCACATTCAGCACTCTGCAATATTTAGAGAAGAAAATAAGTCTCCATATACTGAATAAAGACATATCAAAATTTGTGTGACAACATATTCCTTAGATTCGTTACATTTTTTGTTTATTTGTGTGTTTGTTTATGAGACAATGTTTCACTCTGTCACCCACACTAGAGTGTGGTGGTGTGAACATGGCTCACTATAGCCTCAACATCCTGGGCCCAAGCAATCCTCTCACCTCAGCCTCCTGTGTAGCTAAGACCACAGGTGGGCATCGCCATGCCCAGCTACCTTTTAATTTTTTGTAGGTATGGGGTCTCACTGTGTTGCACAGGCTAGTCTCGAACTCCTAGGCTCAAGCTATCCCCCCAACACTTCAGCTGACCTCCCAAAGTTTGGGATTACAGGCGTGAGCCAGTGCACTCAGACTTACATTTTTTAATAAATGAATTTAAACAAAGAAGGAATAGAAACGTATTTTTAAACACAACAATTAACAAACCAAAGTGTATTGCAAAGTATTGGAAGGGACAGCAGGGTGAAAAAATGTTACCCCACCTGCAGGAGGTGGAAAAGGTGATAATATAAAATAAATATTTTCACCTATCCTAATAGAGTAAAAGATTTACTCTGCTGGATATTTTCTGTATTTTGCCTACCTTCCACATTCAGGACTCTGCAGTTTCTTGCCCAACTATTCCTTTTAATTTTTCCATAATACATTTTTTAATGTTTTATGTAATATATGTATTTGTTATTTCTTTGTTTTACTAAACTGTGTTTCCTACTGGAATGTAAGCTTCAAAAATTTGGAGATCTTTGTACTTGTTGCTGATATAGCCTAATGTCTAAAAGAGTGCCCAGCATACAGTGGACATGCAATAGATATTTGTTTAATGCTATAGAGTCTTATTTGGTAGCCATTAGCCACATATGACTATTTACATTGTAAGTTAGATTATTAAAATAAAGTTAATTTTAAAATTGAGTACATTATTCACACTAACCACATTTTAAATGGTCAATAGTCACATGTGACTAGAGGTTACCATGTCAGGATGATGCTGTTATAGATCATTTCTATATTTTAGAAAGTTGTTTCAGACATTGCTAGTTTAATAAATGAATACATTTCAAAGTAATGAAGAAGGTAAGTGGGTGTCATGATAACTGTCAGATTAATGAGATTAACATTTAAAACTAGAAAGCTACACTAAGTCTTGAAAGACTGTATAGAAAATTAGAAACAGTTAAGAGTATCAATAAAAAGTTTCCAATAAAACCTAAGTCTGAATTTGAATCTAGATTATTTAGGTAAAATTAGAGAGACTGAACCCTTTGGGGACAGATCTGAAAGTGGAAATTAGTAAATCTTAGGCCATTAAACATAATACTCATAACACTAATTTTAAAATTGCACAAAAAAACTTTTCAGCCTATAAGTCTCAGAAAAATTAGTTCATAAAAATAAGAAAAATAGATATAGAATTTTTAATAAAAATAAATGACATTTGTAAACTAGAACTACACTATGTGAACATGGACAGCCAATGGAGGAATGAAGCCTGGCACAACATCAGCTTTCTAGTGTCTCACTTTTATTTTTAAATAGGCAGCCAAGGAATCACCAGGCCTTTGTGAAAAGTCTTTGACATGGAAGAGTGAAGCCAAAATAACCTCATGGAAAAAGGAATGTTAGAAACAAGAGATAATATTAAGCCCGGGAAGAAAAGTCCTCAAAGAAAGATTATCTTACATCTATGAAAGAAAAATGTGGTGTCATAAAAAGTAGTAAGGAAGAGAGAAGAGATTAAAAGAAAGAAAAAAAAGAAACATTAAAGAAAGAAAAGAGGAAGCAAGTATGCAAGCACAATCTGAAATAAAAAATAAAACAACAATTGTTTTTAATTAAAAATAAAATGATTTTTTAAATGACAGGGTTGAAGAATGAGAACTTCATACATATTATTTGAAAACCTGGTACATTTTTAAAACATCTAAAGAAAATTGGAAACAGGGTTCCTGTTTTCTTTTTTAAAAAGGAAAAACATTTCATACTCATTGATAGGAACCATCAATATTGTTAAAATGGACACACTTCCCAAAGCAATTTACAGACTCAATGCTATTCCTATTAAACTACCACTGATATTCTTCACAGGACTAGAGAAAACTATTTTAAAATTTATGTGGAACAAAAAAAGTTCCCAACAGGCAAGGCAATCTTAATCAAAAAGAACAAGGCAGGAGGCATCATATTATCCAACTTCAAACTATACTACAGGACTACAGTAAGCAACACAGCATTGTACTGGTACCAAAAACAGACACATAGACCAAAAGAACAGAATAGAGAACCCAGAAATCAGACCACACACCTACAATGATCTGATATTTGACAAACCTCACAAAAACAAGCAATGGGGAAAAGATTCCCTACTCAAATGGTGCTGGGATAACTGGCTAGCTATATGCAGAAGATTGAAACAGGACCCTTTTCTTACATTGTATACAAAAATTAACTCAAGATGGATTAAAAACTTAAATCTAAAACCTAAAAATATAAAAACCATGGAAGAAAGCCTAGGCAATATCATTCAGGACATGGGCATGGGCAAGGACTTCATGACTAAAACATCAAAAGCAATGGCAACAAAAGCCAAAATTGACAAATGGGATCTAATTAAACTAAAGAGCTTCTGCACAGCAAAAGAAACTACCATCAGAGTGAACAGGCCACCTACAGAATGAGAGAAAATATTTTCAAACTATGGATCCGGCAAAGATCTAATATCCAGCATCTATAAGGAACTTAAACAAATTTACAAGAAAAAAAAAAACATCAAAAAGTGGATAAAGGACATGAACAGACACTTTTCAAAAGAAGACATGCATATGGCCAACAATCATAGGAATAAAAGCTCAACATCACGATCATCAGAGAAATGCAAATCCAATGCACAATGAGATACCATCTCATGTCAGTCAGAATGGCTATTATAATATTAAAAAGTCAAAATATACAGTTACTGGCAATGTTGTGGAGAAAAAGGAACGCTTATACACTGTTGGTGGGAGTGTAAATTAGTTCAATCATTGTGGAAGACAGTGTGGCAATTCCTCAAAGACCTAAAGACAGAAATACCATTTGACACAGCAATCCCATTGCTGGGTATATACCCAAAGGAACATAAATCATTATGTTATAAAGACACATACACACACATGTTCATTGCAGCACTATTCACAATCTCAAAGACATGAAATCAATATAAATGCCCGTCAATGATAGACTGGATAAAGAAAATGTGGTACATACACACCATGGAATACTATGTAGTCATTAAAAAAAAACAATGAGATCATGTCCTTTGCAGGAGCATAGTTGGAGCTGAAGGACATTATCCCTAGCAAACTGACAGAAACAGAAAACCAAATACTGCATGCTCTCACTTATAAGTGGGAGTTAAATGATAACAACACATGGACACATCCAGGAGAACAACACACACTGGGGTCTATTGAAGAGTGGATGACAGGAGGAGAGAGAGGATCAGAAACAACTAACTAATGGGTACTAAGCTTGATCCCGGAGTGATGAAATGATATGTACAATAAACCCCCATGACACGTGCTTATCTGTGTAACAAACTTGCACTTGTACCCCTGAACTTAGAAGTTAAAAAAAATTTAAATCTCTAAAAGTTTTTGTAGTATTATTTACATCTTAAAACTATCTGCATGTAGTGTGCACATAAAAATAAATCAATAAGCTGTTAAAAACTAAATATTTTAGCCTATAATTACTCAAGAACTAAAGGTTCTCCTTTTTTCTTCTTAGCTCACTTTTTGGAAAATATGATTATTATCTTCATAAGCCTCTTTATTTATTTCATAACCAAAGGAGACCTCAGCTTTGCAGTCTTATTATTATCAGGATTGTAGTTCCAAGTGACTTTTTACCATTTTAATGTTTATTTCTAGCAAGTTTCAATAATTACAGGGCACAGAATGAAGGATACATTATTCTGTCAGTTTATATACATACTAGATTATATATTGTGTTAGAGTTTCTTCTATTACCCTTTCTAATGTTTGTGAATACTTTTCTATTGTCTAAATAGTTTTAAAAACTGCCTCTAGTTTTCTATACCTGTAAAAAATATAAAGCAAAAACCAAGACTGACATTTGTATTAGAATATTATTTATGCTTACTGATCTGGAGAACTTCTGTCTCTGTGTGAAGCTTCAGAACATAATTTTATTTTCCATTAGGTGACTGCATAAGCCTAGTTTTGAACAACAATCTTAATGCTACTTTTAAAAAATGTTTGTGGATACATAGTATGTATGTATGTGTGTGTGTGTGTGTGTGTGTGTGTGTGTATATATATATATTTATGCAGTACATGGGATATTTTGATACAATCATGCAATGTGAAATAAGCACATCATTGAACATAGGGTATCCATCCTCTCAAATATTTATCCTTGGGTTACAAACAATCCAATTACATTCTTTACTTTAAATTACACAACTAAGTTATTACTGAATGTAGTCACCCTATTGTGGTACCAATAGTAAGCCTTCCTTATTCTTTTTTTTTTTTTGGTACCCATTAAAATATTCACGCCTCCCTGCCAGCCTCTGACTATACTTCCCAGCCTCTGGTAACCATCTTTCTACTCTCTATGTCCATGAATTCAATTGTTTTGATTTTTAGATCCCACAAATAAGTGAGAACATGTAATATTTGTCTTTCAGTGCCTGGCTTATTTCACCATGTCATTGCAAATGACTGGATCTCATTCTTTTGTGGCTGAATAGTGCTCCATAGCATATCTGTACCACATTTTCTTTATTCATTCATCTGTTGATGGACACTTAGGTTGTTTCCAAATCTTAGCTATTGTAAACATTGCTGCCACAACAAACATAGGAGTGCAGATAGCTCTTTGATGTACTGATTTCATTTCTTTTAGGTATACACCCAGCAGTGGGATTGCTTGACCATATGGTAGCTCAATTTTTCATTTTTGAGAAACTTCTGAACTATTTTACATAGTGGTTGTACTAATTTAATTCCCACCAACAGTTTACAAGCGTTCCCTTTCTCCACATCCTCACTAATATTTTTTATTACCTGTTTTTTGAATATAAGCCATTTTAACTGGGGTGAGATGATGTCAGTGTAGTTTTGGTTTGCATTTATCTGAATAATGCTACATTTTCAACAGAACTCTTCAGAGTGTGTTTGATAGACCAATGAACTAGCCACCATTCAAACGTGCATGCCTACATGTATTCATTCAACACACACCCATCAAGAACTCACGGGAGCTGCACCAGTCATTGCAGTTTTCTCAAAGGCCTCACTAGAATTTAAGCTTCATAACAGTAGAGTTTTTGTCTACTGTATTCAATGTCATCTCTCTATCACAGAAAATGGTGCCTGGCATGTGGACGATGCTCAATAAATGTTTGTCTCTTGACTGATGCACAGAAAATACTACTTAGTGTTTTAGGGTTGGATGATAACTAGATTAAAACCATAGCTCTGAGGCTTGCTGTATCTGTGATCTTATCAAATATCTTAAATCCTGTATACATGCATTACCTTATCTATGAAACAGAAATAAGATGCACATGGTTCTTGTAAAAATTGAACAAGGAAAAAGTATAAAATGCATAACATAGTATATATTTAGAAAAATGTTATAAAATATATAACATTGGCTAGCATAAAAGTAAATTCTCAGTAAATTATATCTGTAATTATTAAGGCAGTAAGCGTCATAAAAATATAATTTATTTATAACCATAACAAAAGTGAAGTTTACTACAGCAAAGGTTTGTGCCAATAAATTAAGAAATGCAATTTACTAGAGTTTTCTCACTGGGTAATTATCAGGAAAACATTTCTGGAAGGAAGGTTCTCCTAATTTCTATTTTTTCTTTGTCTATAGAACAGGTGACTAAATTAGTACTGATGACATTTTTAATGCTAAACATTATAAATATTAGACTTCTGATGATCCCAAATCACTCGTATCTATCTCTTTAAGTTTCAACAGTATAAGCTAGGAAATGTGTTACTGGGGGTAAAAACCAGTCTCAGACCAAGTGTTGAAAAGTGCCCCCCTCCAAATGTCTTCCCCAGACCATAGGCAGCCCCTGTGATGAGTATCTGGCTTGAGTCTGGTTACTTGTTCGGGTAGATGTTTATCTCATCTAAATCACTAAAGCTACTTTTTTAGATGGAGTCTCACTCTGTCACCCAGGCTGGAGTACAGTGGTGCGATCTCCATTCACTGCCTCTCATCTCAGTTAAGACGTTAACTGAAAGCTTAAATTGGAGTGTTAGTGACATTGTTTAGACATGACCCTTTCAAGATGGTGTTTGTGTAATTCATATGCAGTGAGTGCTAAGAAAAATAGATAGAAACATTGGGTGAAACATGTCATTTACCCATATGTCAAAAGATTTGAAAATTCTCATGCTTTTCCTAACTGTAGTAGAGATATTTGGTTGGAAGATGCAAAAATCAATACCATTGAGAAAAGCTAGTTATAACTAGAGAAATTCTTTACAATATTCCATGTGACTTCTATTCTTTTCTAACTTAAACTCACATGCAAACACTAAAGAGACTAAAACATGTTCTAAAGAAATTTATGAGAAAATTATCACTAGTAATTATGTGTTTCCTTATTAATACATATGTATCCTTCATATCTATATATATGAAGGATACCAGATACCATTAGTTGACTTAGACAACATACTAAAAGCAATAACAATGACAACTGATGATATTTTATGATTTGGTCAGAGGAACTTTTATGTCTGAAAAGAAAATAAAAGGACTATAGTAATATAGAAACCATCTATAACTTAATATAGGAACATAATCTAAAAAATAAAATTCTCCACATAGTTTGTAAAAGAAAATATAATAATCATATGGCTACAATAACACAAGAAGAAATAGAACCACAAAAGGATGAGCCAGAATTGCAGTGGAAAAACTCTAAAGAACAGAACATCACTCAAAACTGATGATCAACTTCTAAATAAATTAGAAATAACAATGAACATAATACAGTTGAACTGAAACTGCTTCTATAGAGAAAAGCATCAAGATTACTACAGTGAATTCAGAGGAAAAATAATGCGTATGAAAAAAAGATTCCTGAAATGAAGGAAGAATTTCATCTGCAGAGGAAAGAGCATACCCTATTATAACAAAAATTAATATGAAGCAATGAATAAACTGTCAGGCATATCCTGGGTGAGTTATGCTACTTCTGAGATATTAATAATAATTCTTCAGACATCCAAGTAAAAAAGTAACTCATTTATCAGACAAGAGGAAGAAAAATTAGGCTAGCTTCAGACTTTGTCCCAGGCACATTTAATGACAGAGCACAGTGGAGCAATGTGAAGCTTTAGAACACAATTTTATTTTCCACTAGGCATGTATAAGCCCAGTTTTGAGCTACTTTTTTAGATGGAGTCTCACACTCTGTCACCCAGGCTGAAGTACAGTGGTGTGATCTCCACTCACTGCAACCTCCACCTCCTGGGTTCAAGCAATTCTCCTGCCTCCATCTCCTGAGTATCTGGGATTACAAGTGCCTGCCACCGTGCCCAGCTAATTTTTGTGTTGTTAGTAGAGACAAGGTTTCACCATGTTGGCCAGGCTAGTCTCCACCTCCTGACCTCAGGTGATCCACCCACCTTGGTGCTCTATTTTCAACAGACCCCTTCAGACTGTGTTTAGCAGTCCAGTGGACTAGCCACCATTCAATAATGCATGCCTACATGTATTCATTCAATAAATTCCAACCAAGAACTCACTAGAACTATATTACTCATTGCAGTTTTCTCAAGGAGCTCATCAGAATTTAAGCTCTATGACAGCAGAGTTTTTGTCTATCTTATTATTCAATATCATTTCCCTATCACAGATAATGGCACCTGGCATGTGGACGATGCTCAGTAAATGCTGAGCATCAGATGTGTTTGTTGACTGACTCACAGAAGAAATACTACTTAGTATTTCTTAGTAACACCATCTTGGGAGAGTCATGTCTAAACTACGTTAACTAACACTTCGATTTAAGCCTTCAGTTAACATCTTAGAGAGATGAGAGGACATCTACCTGAACAAGCAACCAGATACAGGCCAGATATTCATCCCTGGGGCTGCCTAGAAGCTGGAGAAAACATTGTGAGGGGCACTTTTCAACACTTGGTCTGAGACTTGTTTCTACCCACTGTAATACATTTCCCAGCTCATACTGTTGAGGTTTGAAGAGGTAGATATGAGTGATTTGCTTCACAGTGGAGCTAAGGGCGTGGAAAGACCCCACAATAATGCATGCTGTTGCCATGCTGGCATTCAGGATAAAGGCAAGTAGACACGTTCAAATTTTAAAGAATTCAGGGACTAAAGCACTCTTGAGCTCTAGCTGAGAAAAAGAAAAGCACCAAACAAAGAAATCAAGCCAACAAAGTCGTGAATGGGAAAGTCATGGTGAAAGCCATGTTCACTCAATATCATAAGACCATGAAGCAATGTGTATGAAATGCCAAGAGAGAAAAAAAGTGTGACCAAATTCTGTATTTGACCATATTGATGTATTATTAAGGCAACTGGTAAATGTTCTCAAGTCTACAAGGACTCAGGGAATGTTGAAGTTCTGTTCAACAAAAGATGGTGAGTTCAGTCAATCAGAAGATTATTTAAACTGAGATCAGAAGTGGAAAAGCCACAAGAAGACTAAATACAACGGAAATAATGAATACATAACAGAATGTAAGTGTTATTATGTTTTTATCAACTTAAAAATTTCTAAATAACAAAATTTAGGTTTAGAACACACAGTGTCAAGTGGAAATGCACTAATTTCCTCATATGGAAACTGGGAGCCAATGTTGCTATTCAAAAGTAAACTGTTTATTTAAAAAATATGTCTCTAACTTTTTAAATCTTTATAATTTTAAAAAACTTGAATGGGCTTTTAGAGATTAATATCTCTTATGCAGAAACATTTATTTGAAGTTCAACTATTACTTCCATTCCCTCCTATTAAACTTAAATGTAATAATTTATATATTTAAAATAGTATGTACAGTATAATATTATTTTTACAAGCGTATTTATCTTTCAGTTTATATGTATGTATATAGGCAGAGATGCTTTGAATTATGTCCCTCTAGTATTAATGTCTTTCTAGGCGGTATTAGTTTTTTCTTTTTTCTTTTCCGTACTGACTAAAGTTCTTGTAATAAGCATGCATCATTTTTATAAAGTAATAACATCATCTTTCTAAAAATTTATTTCTAAAGGAACAAGAGAAGAGAACAAATAAGGGAGGTCAGTGACAGCATTAGACCAAATAGCCCCAGGCCTGAAGGTGTCATTTCAGGTTAATCCTGTTTCATTTGCATAGGACTATATTTATCAGCATACAGAGCCACCCAGTAAAAGTCACTCCCATTCCTGAGAAAATACATTTCAGATTTTTTTCTGGCACCCAGAGAAATGTGTTATGTAAAGGCACCAATATCAGCTCTGTACTATTGATCACATGTATTGATTATATGTCTTTCCTTTGTGCATAGTTTAGCATTATTTATATTTTCTTTGACATTTTGTACCCAGAGAAAATTAATCTATTATTTCAGCAAACACGTATGTATCACTTACAAATATGAGGTCCTAACAGGTGAATGTGACCACCATAAGCTTATAATTTTCTCTGGGAGACAAACACAGTGACAGACCATGAGGATAATTAATGATTTGCTAGACAACTGAGAAACTGCTGGTTTGAGAAATCACTATTTTCTCAACTTGTACTACCATATCCTTAGTCCCACAGTTTGTTCCTTCAAACAAATAAAGTTCAATGCCAGATGGATATGATGTGATTTATAAAAAATGAAATAAAATTGATTTGAAATGTTTCTATTTGAAATGTGTTGGGAGTATAAGTTATACATTATGCATTATTTATATTCTTTCTTGGTAAAACAAAATTAACTTTTTAAAATAATAAATTCTGTGGTTTACCATATGGTCTCCTAGAGTCCTTGTTACTATTTGTGTTCAGTGCCATTCAGTTTCTTTTTAAATGGATTTTCCATTGAAAGCTTAAACTGATGTCTAATGGAATTAAGGTATGAAGTTAGGGTCAGACAGCATGAATTATTCATTGGATTCTCACACTTGCATTTATGGTTAAGTCATCATAATATATCATAGTTGCCATAGAGAATGTTAACCTAAAACCAACACTTATGGCTCTTTTTAAAGTTCCTTTATATGTCATATATGTGTTAAAACCTTCCTAGTATAAGGGACAAAAGATTGCTACTTAATAAAATTACATTATAACTTTAAATAAAATATTATATTTAATGAACACAGAGTTGTGCACATATACTTTTTGAATAAATTTCACAATATTTTAAACTTTCAACTTCTTTAAATACCACTTGAATTAAATATATATTTTAATACATTAGTCTAGAATTAATACTGAATTCTATATCCCTTAAGATTACGCATGAACACAAAAAGAAAAAAAGTATCAAATTTGATCTGCAATATAAACATTACTAGTGTTATATAGGTATGTCTCTCTTTTTTTAACTTAATTATTTAATTTGAATTACTATAACTTAGAGTAGTGACATACGGTTAGTTCATTTCTAAGGCATGTGACTGAAATGGAGTTTACAGGCTATGAGTACCAGTGCACTTAGAATAAAATATAAAACTCCTCCTGATGACCTGCCCAGGTTTGTGAGATTTGCTCTCTGATACAGCTCCTCAAGCTTTCCCTTTACTTGCTACTCTCTAGCCACACTGACCTCTCTGAACACTGTAAGCTCATTCCTGACTCTCATCTGGCTCTTCTCTCTGCCTACCAGGTTCTCCTCAAATCACACCGTGTCCAAGTCGAAAATTAAAGTCTTAGTTCAAATATTTTGGGGAAAACATTTTCTTGTTACATTTTCTTCATAACCCATTACTGTTTGAAGTTACCTTGTTGATGTATTTCTGAGCTCACAAATGATAATCACACGTTGAATACTGTCTCACTTCTGGGATGTAACCCCCAAGAGACTAGACACTTTTCATCTCTTGGTCTCTGTGTTCCCTATTACCAGGACAAGGAGTACATCCAAGATGAAATAAGCTATCATCAAATATTTGTAGAGGGAATGAATCAGGATCATATATGGCAGAGGTCTGCAAACTTTTTCTGTAAAGGCAGATAATAAATAGTTTGGCTTTGTGTCTTTTTAATTTCTTTCTTTCTTTTTTCTTTCTGATTAAAAATGTAAAAACTACTTAGGCAGGCCTTACAAAGGTAGGCCATTGGCTGGATTTTGTCCATGGGTCATAGGCCTGCTCAACTGTACATTGCTGCTCCAGAACCACGAATTGAAGTCTCTCTAGAAATGGGGTCCAGAAATCTTCATATTCTCAAGGATCTCAATCCATTTTTAGCCATTGATAAATTTGAGAACTAGGGAATTAAAATGCAGAAAATAAGTTTAGGAAGCTCACCTAGGAAAGCAAATAATATCAATAAATGTACACTAAATAATATATTTTTCAACAAAATGTTAAACAATGGTTTAATTTTTATAAGAATTATTTATATTCTTATAATTTTATAAGAATTATAAATTAATCTAAAGTCTCCATATCTAATGAGCAGCAGCAGCACTTTATCCACTTTTTTAAGACACCAGGAACTGGAGTTTGTTTATTCTATTCCATTATAGAACTGAGTTCTAAAAATGTAAACTTCAATTTCAATGAAAATTTCAACACTTTGTTCTTCATCCGTTTTCAGACATTGCAGCAGGCACCAGTGCTCACTACAAAGCCAAACCCTTTTTTCAGCAAAGACTGCCATGGAGTTGGGTCACTAAAAGGAAGAAGGCTTTTAACAAGACTTTCTTCAAAAGGCTCTTCCATTGTATTTCTGTTGATTGGTGCAGCAGTATTTTAGTGAAATGGAAAGTGCAGCTGTGACTCTTCTTACTTTCTACATAGTAATCCTTCATTCAGCACAAACCTTGAAAACATTTTTCTTTCTATAGATTTTAGTGGCAAATGTGATTTATTATTTGCTGGATACTAGGGCAAAATATAGAAGGAAAAATAATTAAAAGGAACAACTGTGATCTATGTTTAATGTTTTGAATACATGTTTTACGATTTATATTAAGCCTAGACCATGTTTTCTCATGTAATCTTGTTTCAAATATGTCCAGTTCAAAGTTTTGTGACTCATAATTTATCGTTCTATTATTTTTATACATTTATTAGTAGTATCTATACCCTTATTACTTACTATACTGCTTATTTAAACTTTAACTATGTTCCACGGCTGCACTAAGCAGTCCTATGCATGTGCACCCTGGAACAACTCCTACTTTAACTCTCTTTTTACTAATTGCCATCCTCATTTTGTGGAGGAAGAAGTCAAAGCTGAAAAAAGAATAGGAAGTCAACCCAGGCCACACCCTGGTAAGAAGTAGAGCTGGGAGGGTCATCATTTCAGGCAAGTCTGAAAAATGCCAATAGAGAAGGGGAAAAAAGAAAGAATGAAGCAAAGATTATGAAGAAAAACAAAGAAAGAAGTTAAATAAAGTGGTAAGGGAGAAGTTGGGAACAAAAAGTGATTGTGGGTTTTTCCATTTGATAAGGCTCTCAAGATAATGACAAAAAATGAAGAAAAGTATTTCTCTCCATGGATCTTATCTTCTGTTTAGTGTTTTAACTTCTCCGTGGAAAGTATTATGATGCTGCATGAAATAAGGTGTATGTATTTTATTATTTTTCCTAAATTTCGAGTATTTTGAAAATAAAAGACCTTACCAGACACAAAAAGGAAACCCTACTTAGCCAAATCACATTTACTAAACTTCTATCACTTCGAGGTAATTTTTACCCCAGTAAATTACCAATTAAAAGTCAGATAAAACATAACCGATCTGAACCAAAAGTTTCTATTTGATTGTATATTTGATTCTCATTGATTCAACATTCTGTCTTCAAAGGAAAGTTTTCTCAGAAAACAAGCAATTTCTAATAGATTCCAAAACATGGGGTCATAGACTGCTAAGAGCCCAGAACATCAGGTAGAAAGTAGATTAAAATATGAATAGTCATGTACATACACATGTCTGCAAGATCATGCAGATGCACACACAAACACACCCAACTTTCCCTCCAGAAAGTGTTTGAAGTACTTATCGTGCTGTTACCATGTAGACATATAGAAACTGATTTCTATGGTTATGCTAGTTGTTTTAAAAAGCTATTGTTTATATTCATTGCCAATTGTTTAAAACTATATTTATTATAAGATCTAACTCTAACTGCTCTTAAGCAATTGAAGCTCTATACCTCTGAGATCTGTTTTATTTTTTCCAATGATAATTTTTACATGATAAAGAGATGATGATAGATGCCTAATAAATCATGACCTACAACTCTCAAGATAAAGTATTTTCGCACCTAAGCCTTTCAGTTCTTTCTAAAATGAGTTTTCCTCAAGGATAGGGACCTTATTGATTCATCACTGCATCTTCTGTACCATGCAGCATACATATTATTAAATTAATGTACTGAATAAACAAATGAGTACTTCTGATCCTTCCCAATCAAACTCTTCCCCTGTCAAGAATTTTCCTACTTTTCCTATGTCTTTCTAGAAGAGGAGTTGCTACTCCAGTTGCCAAGAATGTGAAACATTATTTAAACCACATTCAGTGATGTATCAGTTAACTATACCTTGCGGGTAACAAACTTTCCCACTTCTTCCACTATCAATGCATCAGGATCTCTTCTTCATTTTTCACCTGGACAGGACTTCTTTTTGCTGTGAGAAGTCTATCCCTTTCTCTGTATGACCCAGCTCTAAGAATGTGTGACTGGTTGGGTGGACTTGAGATCTACCCCATATTCACAGTCATATCACTCTCTCTTCCCATAGGCATGTGTGAGCATGTGGGTTCCAATATTCAGATTCAAAATATTCAACAGAAAGCCCAAGTTTGGCATGATACCGAAGCCACACTAAAATATCCAATCTTTTCTACAGCTTTGCTTTGTCATATAATACACTTTCCCAGATATTGATCAAATTGTTTTGTTTCATGAGCAACTTTGATTATTTGTGCATCATCTTCCCTTAGTTAAAAACTATAAAAGTGAAGGAAAGTTAATGATAGTAGCTTTGGAGTACTCAAGCTTTACCTTCAAATCTTAACCAATACTTACTTCCTTGTATACCCCTTCATACCCAATGTAGTACTTAAATATTCGTGTAGTACACACCTTATACTTACAGTGAGGATTTCCTATTTTTATGAATTCATTTAATACTCAGTAGATGTAAGAAAGCAGAAAAAGTTGGTTCCAGACTACAGCTAAAGCAGAAGCTGTGTAAGGACTGAACTTAAATTTTAATCTAAGTAATAAAGGTAAAAGGATGTCAAGGGGTGGGATAGCAAATGTTGAGAGCATCAATGTATTGGACACTCCAGGAGAGACGCTGAATTGTTGGCATGGGGGTTCTGGAAGGAGTGAGTTTAAAAGAGCAAAGGTATTGGTCAGGGATTGGTATGCATAGCAAGTGTTGCAGTCATTGATAATGACAAAGTCTAGGTAATTGTCATGAAGGAAAGAGCTGAGGAAGTGTGGAGTCGGGGAAAATAGGAAGGAAAAGGGCTGGAAAAAATCATCTACTTATATAATAAAGACAAGAATAGTATCCGAACTAAAACCATCAGGAAATGAGAGGCAATTAGCTGAGGCTGAAATGGCAGTGACAAGGTATTAAACCAATCATGTGAAACTTAGGGAATAATTTTTTTTTTTTTTTTTTTTTTTTTTTTTTTTTTTGGAGAAGGAGTCTCACTCTGTCGCCCAGGCTGGAGTGCAGTGACACGATCTCGGCTCACTGCTACCTCTGCCTATTAGGTTCAAGGGATTCTCCTGCCTCAGTCTCCTGAGTAACTGAGACTACAGGCGCGTACCACCACTCCTGGCTAATTTTTTGTATTTTTAGTAGAGGTGGGGGTTTCACTGTGCTAGCCAGGATGGTCTCGATCTCCTGATCTCATGATCCGCCTGCCTCAGCCTCCCCAAGTGCTGGGATTACAGGCGTGAGCCACCGCGCCCAGCCCAGGGAATGATCTTGAATAGACAAAAAAGATACCCAGCCAATATTTAGGCATGGTAGTATAAGCGCTATAAGGGAAAAACAAAACAAAACAAACAAACAAAAATGACCCAGTAATTATAGAGCTGTAGGAGTCGCAGGGTATTCTAGAGAGAGCCAGGTTTCCACAATGGCAAGAAGGTGAAGGGTAAGTTCAGAAAAGAGGATAAGAAAATAGCAGATTCTTGCTCAAGATGGACTGAGAAATCCAGAGAACACAGAGAGTTTCAGCAGTTGGAGAGAGGAGAGAGAAAGACACAGAATAGAACATGGACAGAGTGGGGCCTCTGAGAGCTAGGACTTATCATGGAGCCTGACAATTTAAAAAGGGGGGCAGAATGAGTCTTGGCCTAGTGGGCTCAAAATAGATAGCAGTGACCAGGCTGTCAGTGTTGTGAGGTAAGGAGAAATGGATTTCTGTAGCAACCCCCTTACCCCATGCTAAATGTCTCAGTCCCAGTGTACAATTCACCCTTAACTCCTGATGGGAGAGAGATGACCTGACTCTGAGTGGATATGCCCACCTATGACCTCTGTAATAGAATTGAAACTTCTCTAGAAGCCAAAGTCACTCCCTTCCCCATGATGCAGTATTCAAACATACTGAATCACTCTTCATTCTTTAACAGCTATGTAACTCTGGGGAGGTTAATTTCTCTGAACCACTGTTTCCTCATCTTAAAACATTTATAGAAACTGTGATAATTAAATGAAGTAACATAAATTTCCTGGGTTTGTGCATGGCTCTTAGTGAACACTGAATATATGTTAACTGTCACTGTTTGTTTCCCCAAACCTTAAGTTAGTCACTCAGAAAGAAAGATCAAAGCCCTTTGTTTTGTTCCTCTAGTTAAAATAAATTTATCTGCCATACAGAAATTTAACCACTCATTTCAATAAGTTAGTTAACTTTTATCAAACATGTCTTGAGTATAAATCATTTGTGTTAGCACCACTACAGCATCTAGGATGGAGAAATGGACTTTTTACATGAAGAAGATGTGCTGATTTAAAACTATTTGGTAATTATTGTCATATCTAATAGTCTTGAATATATTACATGTTGTGTTTAAACATTCTGTTTCTCTAACAAATGATACTCTATAGATTTCCTGACCTGTGACATTCACAGTGAAGCTAAGCACTATAGTTCAAAAGCTGTGAGTAAAACAAAGCAATAAAAACTATAGTTTGTTCTTTTTTTATTGGGATATAAATTGGAAAATAAATAATGGAGATGACATTGAGATCATATTTTTTCCTATGAACAACATAGGAAAATCAGAATAGTGAATATTCAAACCTCTGAAGATATTTGATTTTTCCAATGTCGTTTCATGCTACTCTAACTCGTATGTCTGAAGGATAAAGAAACGCTGATGCTATTAAAGAATGTTACTTTTCAAGCAAAATCATGTAACAAAATATGAGAGATTTTTTAAACTGTATGTTTTAATAAAATGTTTAATCATGCTGAAATTTGAATTCAACATAATTTTTCCATTTGTACTATTTTAATGTTTGAGCCTTCACCACCTTATAGTTAAGAATTTCATTATATGTATGATTCCTACTTTTTGGTTTCTGAAATAAATATTTTTACATAAGTGAAATGTTTTAGGAACATCAATGTTTTGATCATACCCTTTTACTTCCTAAAAACCTTGATTTAAGTAAGATTTTAACTTCTGAGTCTCTATTCTAATGTATTATTTTCATTATTGTCATATTTTAAACACAGTTTGTTATAGGGTTTTTTTTAACTCTAGCATTCTTACATTATCCTTACAGAAAATAAAATACAAAGAAGTGAAGAAGACTGAGAAAACACTTCTCTGCTCACTCACCAATAAAATAATGTTTTAAAATTTTGTGTTATAATTTCATTTTGAATAATTTCTTTTTAAAAATGTTTTATAATTTTCTTGTATAGTATTCTGATGGGTTTTGAATCATGCTTTATAAATATGAAAACACTATTTTACCATTACTTCCTAATTGAAATGTAAAAAATATAGTTGTGTCAGGCAGCAATTATTAAGAGAAAAGGCTATTTACATAGTACAGTTGTTGAAACCAAGTCTGCCCATCAGCCTCAATGTACATGTCTCCAATAAAAACCTGAAATCTAGTCTCCCTCCTAATATGATTCCAACTGACAATAAAATTTTTGTGGTGTGGCAAGGGCTTTACTTGAGGGCAAGAACTGTATCTTATATATTTTTTACAGCCCAATCTTTAACCTATAGTAATGAGTATTTGCTATGTGACAATCACTGTCTACAGTGAAAAACAAATAGAAAGGCTGCTGTGATGTTTCCAACCAAACTGTGGTCCACTACTTTTAGTGTTCATTGCAATATGATACATTCAGTTTGGCTGTTGAATTGAAAACTGTATAATTTTGTTTATTTATATAGACAAACATTTAAAATAACTCAATTCTCATTGTATTTTGATTCTGAGTATATCATGTTCAATAAAGAGATTTTGATTCCAAACTCTGGTTAATACTGTTAGCTGTGAAGGTTTGGACAAACTAATATCCCTTAATCTGTAATCTATTAAATGAGAACTATACCTACCTTATACATTTATAAGAACTAATGAGATAAAATATATAACATTTCTCTTAAACTCTTTGTATCAGAGTAATTGCACTTTAAATGCAGGCTATTGTTTTCACTATTATTATAACAAGAACCTTTTGATCTTTTCTTTATTGAAGGTCAGTAAGACACACACACACACACACACACACACATATATATATATACTCCATCAATATTTAAACAAATGTTTCTACATTATCTCAGAAATTTAAATCCATATGAATCTTTGTAGCAGTTATTTAAATTTTAAAAAGCAGGAAAATATATCAGAAGTATCTTAAGTAAAAAGTCTTATTCACTCTCCTTTCTGCTTCACACATACTACGGGAGTGTTGGCACACTGCTTTTAAAAATAGAGCATATACATGCACTACATTAATAACTTTCTCGGAAATAATCTTGACAAGGATATTTTGGTTCAAAGACTAGATTTTAAAGCAAAGATAGTATCTGGACAAGTAGACAAATTGTACGGATCATGAAAAGCAAAGCCCTTTAAGAATTATTTTCTGCAACTTTCTGATGACAAGTATTTTATTTTCATTTCTTAACACTCAAGTCCACAGTTCCTTATCCACAATTCAAAAATCCAGATAGTTCTAAAAACGGAAAAATTTTCCTAACCAATATGCTGATAATACTTGAAATTATCTAAATTCAATTAGCAGAAAAATTAACAAGAACTAACTTGAGGCTCTAAATAGTCTCAATTTGCCCCATACAAAATAAATATTTATACAATTTAGATATAAATAAGAATAAGGTTAATTATGAAATTCTGCTCCATAAATTAGTAGAAGTATTAGGTCAAATATGATATCTGCCAATAATTATCTTTCTAAAATCTGGAAATTTTTAAAAATTTGGTTTTATTTTTAATTGTGCATATATGTAGGGCTTAACATAATGTTTTGATACATATACAGTGGAATGATCAAATCAGGTTAATTAGCATATCCATCATTTCAAATATTTATTCTTTGTGGTGAGAAATCCTCTCTTTTTGAAAGGTACATTACATTATTATTAAGGTAATATTTTACATGTTTTGTAAAACATTTGAAAGGTACATTACATTATTATTAACTACAGTCTGTCTGTCTCCAATGGCAGATGTCAGGTAATGGGAAAGTCAGATAACAATATAATATTAATATTATTAATGTCTTATTATGTAATAAAAAGTTTTATAATCTGTAAATAGCACACTTTTATTTAAAAATTTATTATACTATGAGAAAGTCTTATTATTACAGAATAAAGAAAATGCCTTTCATGAATTATAAAATCATTAAATAGCATTTAAAACAGGATTTTTCAAAATCAGGAACAAAGCTCTATCAAAAATTACCTTTCTCTATTTGTAATAATTAAAATTGGTACTTTCTATGCCTGTAACAACAAACTGATAAGCTTTCCGTATGTGTTTTAGTTTTTTGTTCTAGATCCTTTCACATAGCAAAAATAAAATTTAGTAACTTTTTAAATAGTAAACTAAAATCATCCCTTCAGTTCTAGCATCAACTGTAAAATGCCAATATATATAAAATGAGTTTTACAGCCTAAGATTTAAAGTTGCTACTATTAGCAAGATCGTCTTACTGTAAATTAATTAACATAATTTTGTATATTCCAGGTCAGATATTTATCAGAGAAAATGAACCACTGAAATGTCACTACACTAATATCAAATGTAGAGTTTTTTGGCTTCACAGTGGCATTTAAAATGTGATTGCATTAAAAATTAGGTCTATACACACTGTTTTATTTTTGTATTTTATTCTCATTTTGTCAATGTAATATTTGCTTATTGTATAAAAATTAAATAATACTAAAAATTTTGCAAACAATTTAAGCAGTCTCTCACTCCTAAATGATCTCACTTTCTATCCTCTTGCTTTCTAGTAACAAAAAACTTTTAATTCTTACAGGTTTTACGTCTGTAGTTGTTTCTGATTACAGAATACAATAGAAATTGTATATTAAAAGATATGCAACATATACATATAAATATGTAAAATGTAGATATGTACTTACACATATGATTTTTGCTTATTTTAATTTTTGTCAGCATATTTCTTCATAATATAAAATAAAATAGACCACTCCTGAGCCAAGAGTTATACCATGATTATAAATCATCTCTTGTACAACTTATATTAATTTTCCTGGAATTATTCATTGCTCTATTACCCTCTTACACCTTGTTTCATTTTCTCATCAGATTGTTCACTATATGTGTGACCAAAGTCACCACTTTACGCTACTAGATTCCTTTTTCCCAGATTCCATGTCTTCCCCCTTCTTGGTTCTCCTTTCATTTTGCTAGCTTTGGATATAGGAGATAGCATTTGAGGTTCTCATACTTGAAAATGGCTTTATTCTACTATTTTATTTGACAAGTCAATTTACCAGACACAGAATTCTAGATTTCAAAGTATTTTCTCTTAACATTTGAAGGCATTACTTGTATCTGCCAGTAATTGGTAACTCGACATGGAGTCAGTGAACCGCCAGCACCAACATCATCTCTAATCTTGTCAAAAAAGATCTCTTGTTCCACCTCAGACCTACTGGAATCTACATTTTTAACCAGAGCCATAGGCCGTAAGCACACTAACATTGGAGAAGGGCTAGTCTAACCTAGTGTTGCTATTCCTGTATGAGGAGGCTTTTTCCTCTCTGGAGACTTTTGTGATTTTGTCTTTGTCCTTGATAATTAGAAATACTGTACTAAACCCCTCGTGATGGTTCCACACCTATAATCCCACCACATTGGGAGGCCGAGGAGGGCAGATCTCTTGAGGCCAAGAACTCAAGACTAACCTGACCAACATGACGAAACCCCATCTATACTAAAAATACAAAAATTAGTTAGGCATGGTGGCCCAGGTCTGTAATGCCAGCTATTCAGGAGGCTGAGGCAGGAGAATCACTGGAACCCAGGAGGTGGAGGTTGCAATGAGCCGAGCTCATGCCCGCGCATTCCAGCCTGGGCGACAGAATGAGACTCTGTCAGGAGGTGAGGGAAGGGGAGGGGAGGGGAGGAAAGAAAGGAAAGGAAGGAAAGAAAGAGGAGAATGAATACCGTGCTAATAATGCTAATATGCTTTCTGTGTGTCTTCTTTCATTCATGCAGTGGGTCTTTTAAACTTGAGACTCACGTTCTTTCTTTTGGGGAAATGCCTTTGTTTGTTTCTTTTTTAGGCTAAGTGAAGCAATGGGACTTGTATTCTTTCTTAATAATTTCTTCTTCATCATTTTATCTCCTAACTGAAGTTCCTCTTATATGTATTTTGAGCCTCTTAGACTGATCTGCTAAGTCCATATTTTTAACCCTGTTTTCTCTCTTCTCATCTTTCTTTTTTCTTTCTAGGAAACTTGTTCCATTGTCATCTTCCAACTCCATTATTAAACTTTGTGTATCAGCTATTATCATTATAATTTCAGTGAGATTTTGTCTTCTAATAGTTACTTTTCATTCTCATTGTCCAGAATCTAGTTATAGGGCATACCTACTTTCAAGAAATACTGTATTTTTTCAGCCAGGGAAGTAGTGTGACCTGCTAAAAGTCAGTATTCTGTTACTAAGGAGGGGGAGAAAGTATAATGTGGATGGCAACTAGATGCCTCTATAACAAGTTCCAAACAATTAATTTAGATAAAATAATAATACAATTACAATTACATTATTTGGTTTGGTTTATGTCAGTAGGCCTTCCTGTCATGGAGTAGAATAAGTGATGAGAAGTAAGCATTAGAGAAAATTTATGTTAAATAGGATAATTATTGAAAATAAATACACCTGACCCAAATACCTTTTTGACTTTTAAATTCAGCACAAAGCTTCAATTTAGAATTAATCAACCCCATAACTCCTAAAATATATAAGATATGTTAATATAATCAAATTATGCTTGTAACAAGTTGCAGTCAGAGGTCTTATTCTTACTTTAAAATTGTAGTAAATTTCACCATTACTTTTATTCCCCTGACCAAAGTCTGACTTTTTTTTTTTAAGTTACTAAAAGCATCGTACACTATTTCAGATTTTAGAAGGACATACCTGTAGGACTGAGGAAGGAAGGATAAGCAGTTTGATAAGTTTTGTCAGCCAAACTAACCTCCCACATCCATGTGATGATGGATACCATAGTCTCTCCTCATTTTTTATGAATTTATTCAGATTTCTACCCCCTTGCTTTTGGTCAGCTCTTGACTGAAACAATATAAATCTTAGAAAAACTTTTATTAACATTAAACAATTTGCCAAATGACAATGATCAATTCTTTAATCAGAAAAATTAAACTTCTAATTGAAGAGACAGTGTTAGTGGAAGATGCAAATCTTCCACATCACTTGAAATCTTGTTTCTGAATATAAAACCCTCATTGGATTAGCTAGAGAATACTTGTTAAATGTTTATTGAGTTACTTTAACTATATTGAATTAATACTGACATTTCTAGCTATTAAAATATTTAAGTTACAAATGTAAAACCCAAAACTATAAAAATCCCAGAAGAAAATTTAGGCAATACCATTCAGAACATAGGCAGGGTGAAAGATTTCATGATAAAATATCTAAAGAAATTGCAACAAAAGCAAAAATTGACAAATGGGACCTAATTAAAAAGCTTCTGTACAGCAAAAGAAACTATAATCAGAGTGAACAGATAACTTATGGAATGGGAGAAAATTTTCGCAATCTATCCAACTGACAAAGGTTTAATATCCAGAATTTACAAGGAACTTAAACAAATTTACAAGAAAAAAACCAATAATCTCATACAAAAATGGGCAAAGGATGCGAACAGACACTTCTCAAAAGAAGACATTTATGCAGCCAACAAACATATGAAGAAAGGTCAACAACACTGATCATTAGAGACATGCAAATAAAAACCACAATGAAATACCATCTCACACTAGTCAGAATGGTGATTATTAAAAGTCAAGAAACAACAGATGCTGGTGAGGCTATGGAGAAATAGGAACACTTTTACATTGTTGGCGGACATGTAAATTAATTCATCCATTGCAGAGTGATTCCTCAAGGATCTAGAAACAGAAATACTCTTTGACCCAGTAATCCCATTACTGGGTATATACCCAAAGAAAAATAAATCATTCTACTATAAAGATACATGCACACATATGTTTATTGCAGCACTATTCACAATAGTAAAGACAGGGAATCAACCAAATGCCCATCAGATATAGGCTAGATAAAGAAAACATGGTACATATACACTATGGAATACTACGCAGCCATAAAAAGGAACAAGATGATGTCCTTTGCAGGGACATGGGTGGAGTTGGAAGCCATTATCCTCAGCAAACTAATACAGGAACAGAAAAACTAAACCACGCACGTGCTAAGTCATAAGTGGGAGCTGAACAACAAGAACACGTGGACACAGGGAGGGGAACACCACACACTGGGGCCTGTCGGGGAGTAGGCGGGGGACAGCATCAGGATAAACAGCTAATCCATGTGGGGCCTAATACCTAGGTGATGGGTTGATAGGTGCAGCAAACCACCATTGCACAAGTTTACCTGTGTAGCAAACCTGCATGTCCTGCTTGTGTATCCCGGAAATTAAAATAAAATTAAATTAAATGTAAAAAATAAATAAAATATTTAAGTTAGAAGAGATTGGTGGCTGACAGCAAATATGAAATAACTTGAAATTTAAAGAAATCTAAAAAATCGATTAGTATAAGTTCTCAATATGCTTATTTCATATCTGTTATATTTAAAACTTGTATGTTCTTTCTCTCAAAATACACAAACTCCAAAAGGTTAGAAATTATATTCATAAAATTTAACTTTACTTAGACTCTCTTTAAAATATAGTATAGCTCACATTGTGGAATGATCAAATCAGACTAATTAACATATTATATTATCAAGGTTCAAATTATGACAAATAGAATTAGAAACCAAGTTCAGTGACTAAGCATTTTGCAAAATAAAAATATTTTTTGTTCACCAACCTAGTCTCCTAATGTTTACATCACTAGAAAACACCAGAAGTTTTGAAAAATTTTGATCCACATTCTATCAAATTATAAGCAAATAATTTTAACAATAAATTAATTATACCCAAACCAAAAAAATATAGTATAATTTGTTTATATTTATAATGTATTTCTGTAGGACAGATATCTATTATTTATTATCTATTCTATCATCTATTATTACAAATTGAATGATGTAAATATGAAAGACTCATTAATATACAGCTATTTAATCCTTTCCAGTTTTTTTTTTTTTTTTTTGGAGACATTTAAAAAAATTAAAATAAGAGAAACAGCAAAATTTAACCGGGTTCATCCATATTACTGGAAACTATTGCTTTCGGCACTGCAATCAAAACTAATATTTGTGACTGCCAGAAATAATGAAGCTTTCGATTTATGCTGAGGAACTGAGTTATACCCTATTTTATTTTTGAAGGTGAAAGATTTACAATCAGTGGGGCTTGAACTGATGTGGCTAATTCATTCCAGAAATGTGGGCGTGAAGGAATGTGAGTGCAAGGCCAAAAATGCTATTGTGTCCAGGTGGAAGTGAAACAATAAAAAAGAAGCTACTAATTGGACGATTTATTGTAAAATGTTGTCTGTAAAATGCATAAAACCCTCAACTCTTCATTAACAAAATCATAAAACTTAAGGAACAATTATGTATTTATATCATTATACTCTTAATCTTTATTTTTTCTGCAGATATTAAATCTCACAGAAAGGTATTCCTTATTAATCTTTACAAAATTGTCATTTCCCCAGTGAAGCCAATTTACATTATAAATAATGTTCAGAAAATGTTGGTGCCTGCTCTCTCTCCTCTTTTACCCACCCCTTGTTCTCCCAGCAATCTTCCTATTATGTTTATGTGTGGACAATTTCTTTTGTAACATTCTCCATTCCTTTAACTCTAACTCTTCCTCTGAGCGGGGGGGAAAAACCCTAAATGGCTCTAATAGTTACGTTAGTTCGTTCTTTTGTCTCAGAGGTTTCCAAAATTTTTGCTTTTAGCTTCCTTTTCACTGGGACAAATGGACGTAAGTTATTTTCCAGTTTCCTGAAAAATAATCAGGAACTATTTTCTTCATCTATCCAGGTGCTTACTGAGTTTCCTAAGATATTAATTATGGTTTCTATGCAGTCAGAATCACGGGACTCACGGATATGGTACTGTGTTCACTACTACACAGAGTTTTTCTAGAAAAAAAAATTCTTTATTTTTATCTTCTATTTGTATCCAAACAGTGGTAAAGCAAAATTCCTCTTTAGCTAGGTACAGGGACTTTTTCTTTAGGGAAATACTAATAGAGTCACACAGGTTAGCTTATAGGTAGACAAAAACATAGGCATAGACATAAGCATAGATATATAGTATTTTTGAAAACAATAGTCAGTAATACACTGAATTCTGGCACATTATTTCTTCAATAAAAAGCTTATGAAAGACTTAAAAGAAATTTAAAATATTCCTGTCAAATTGAATATACATTTATATTATTATTAATGAAATTTTCCCTCTTCCATTTATTTTAAATTTACCTACATTATTAACACTAAACTTTAAATGAGTATGTAAAATTAAAATGCATATGCATACATGTACATATGACATTAGTATATTGAAATTAGCATATTATAAATTTAATACTAAAATATGCTAATTTCAATATACTAATGTCATATATATAGATAACATATTTCTTTGAATAGTCTTGACATTAGCATATTTCAATATACTAATGTGTTTTTCTGGCAACTTTTCTTGTTTTTGACCTTCTTCCTTATTGATTACATGTGTCCTCCCCAAACAGAGAAAGCTGGGCTCCAAGAAAGAGTGTGGCAAAATGCAGAGGAAAGAGAATTACATCCTGTACAGTCCCAGAGATAAACAAGAAGAGCTGCCTGCTTAACAATTCATGTCCAGTCTCAGAATTGAATGCATTTTTATTCTTGCATTATATTAGGTATCCCCACATCCTGAACATCAATGGCTTATTTTCACTTCAAAAAATTAAATATTGTACAATGAATTTTGACATTAATGCTAAAGATTTTTTAAATGTTTTATTGTGGTAAAATACATAGAACATAAAGTTTACCATCTTATTTATATTTAAGTGTACACTTCTGCAGTCTTAACTATAATGTTGTGAAAACACCATCTCCATGACTCATCTTGCAAAACAGAAACTCTCTACCCTTTAAACATAACTCCTCATTCCCGCTCCTTCTCCACTGACAACTACCATTCTTTCTTCTCTGTGATTTTAACTACTCTAAGTACATGGTATAAGTGGATTCAAACAGTATTTGCCTTTTTGTGACTGGTTTATTTCACTTAGCATTATGTTCTCAAGGTTCATCCGTGTTGCAGCATATATCAGAATTATTTTCCTTTTTGATACTAATATTCAATTGTATGAATGTACCACATTTTGTTTATCTATTGATCCATCTATGAATACTTGGGTTGTTTCCACATTTTAGTATTGGGAATAATGCTGCTACAAACATACAAACATGGACATGCAAATATTTCCTTGAGATCCCACTTTTAATTCTTTCGAGTATATAACCAGAAGTGGAATTGCTGCATGAAATGTGAATTATATCTTTAATTTTTTGAGAAACCACCATACTGGTTTCCATAGCAGTTGGACCATTTTATATTTTCCACCAACAATGCACGAGGGTTCCAGTTTTTCCACATCCTCACCAACACCTGTTATTTTCTGGATTGTTGCTGGCAGCCTTTCTAATGGGTATGAAGTGGCATTTCATTGTAGATTTGATTTGCATTTCCCTAATAATTCATGATACTGAGCATCTTTTCATATGCTTATTGGCCATTAATACATCATCATTGGAGAAATACTTATTTAAGAATTTTGTCCATGTTTGAATTGGATTGTTTAACGTTTAGTTTTAGGAATTTTCTGTCTATTCTGTATATTAACCTCTTAGATAGGTGGTATGCAAATCCTCTTTTCTATTCTTTTTACTCTGTTGATGTGCAAACATTTTTATTTTTCATGAAGTCTGATTTGTCAATTTTTCTTTTGCTGCCTGTACCTTCGATGTCATATCTAAGAAATTATTGTCAAATCTAAAGTGGTAAAGATTTTATCCTAGGTTTTCTTCTATAATTTTTATTGTTTTAGGTCTTAAATTTAGGCACTTGTTTTATTTTCAGTTAATTTTTGTATATGGTATTTGATAAGGGTACAGTTTCATTTTTCTGTATATGGATATCCAGTTTTTTCATACTATTTATTGAAAAGACTGACTTTTCCCATTTGAATAGTCTTGGCATCCTTGTCAAAAATCATTTCACTGTATATGCCAGGATTTATTTCTTGGCTTGTTATTATATTCCACTGGTCTACACATCTGTCATTATGCCAGTACCATACTGTTTGGATTACAGTAGCTTTATAGAAAGTTTTGAAATCAGAAAGTGTAAATCTTCCAACTTTGTTATTCTTTTTGAAGAATATTTTGCCTATTTGAGGTCCCTTGGGATTCCATATAAATTTTAAGATGAGCTTTTCTATTTCTACAACAAAACACCATTGGGATTTTTATTAGGATGGCACTGAATTTACAGATCAGTTTGGGTAATATTGATATCTTAACACTATTAAGTCCTCAAATCCATAAATATGCAATGTGTTTCCATTTATTTATGTTCTCTTTAATTAATTTCAGCAATGTTTTACAATTTTCTTGGTACAATTCTTTCATGTCACTTAGTTATTAATAATTCCTGTTATTCTTGATGTTATTATAAATGGAAATTTTCCTAATTTCTTTGTCACATTATTCAGCACTAGTATATAGAAATGCAACTAATTTTTGTGTTGATTTTGCATCCTGATATTCTACTGAATTCATTTGTTCCAAAAATTGTGGAATCTTTGAGTTTTTATGTATAAAATTATATCATCTCTAAACAGATAATTGTACTTCTTTCCAGTTTGGATAACTTTTACTTCCTTTTCTTGACTAATTCATCTGGTTAATACTTCTAGTACTATGTTGAATAGAAGTTACAAAAGTGAATATCCTTGCCTTGTTCCTAATCTGAGAAGAAAAGCTGTTAGTCTTTCACCATTGAGTATGATATTCACTGTGGGTTTTTCATATATGGCTCTTATTATGTTGTAGTTGTTTCCTTCTAGTCTCATTTCTCTGAGTGTTTTTATCATGAAAGGGTGTTGAATTTTGTCATATGGTGCATCAGTTTCAATTATCATGGGGGTTTTAAATTTTTTTCATGTGGTATATTACCTTAACTCAATTTCATATGTTAAGGAATTCTTTCATTCTAGTAATAAACCCTACTTGGTCATGGTGTATATTTTTTAAATATGCTGTTAAAATTGTTAACATTTTGTTGAGGAATTTGCATCAATATTTAAAAGGGATGTTGTTCTGTAGTTTGTCTTTCTGGTAGTGTCTCTGTCTGGCTTTGGTATTAGGGCAATACTGGCCTTATAGAATGGGTTAGAAAATATTGGCTACTCTTCAATTTCTGGAAAAGTTTGAGAAAGATTCATGTTAGTTCTTTTTTAAAATGGTAGAATTTACCAGTGAAGTAATCAGGTCCAGGGCATTTCCATGTCAGGAGATTTTTTCATTATTGATTTAATTCCCTTACTAATTAAATGTCTAATCAGATTTTCTATTTATTTGCTACTTAGTCTTGGTAGGTTTTGTGTCTCTATGAATTTACTAATTTCACCTAGGTTATCCAATTTTTTCAGTATACACTTGTTCACAGCACTCTATTATAATCCTTTTTATTTCTGTAGAATCAGTAGTAATGCCCCCACTTTCACTTCTGATATCAGTAATTTAAGCATTCTGTATCTTTTTCTTAGTCTATCTAGCTAAAGGTTTATCAATTATATTGACCATTTCAAAGAATCAACTTTTGTTTTCATTCATTTTCTCTATTGTTTATCTAGTCTCTATTTCATTGATCTCTGCTGTAATTTTTATTATTTTCTTCCATTGCTAGCTTTGCATTTAGTTAATTCCTTTTCTAGTTCTTTAAAAGTCAGGTTGCTGATTAGAGATCTTTCTTGTTTTTAAGCATTTATAGCTATAAATTTCCACTTCATGACTGCTTTTGTTGCATTCCATAATTTTGGTATATTTCCATTTTTATTTATCACTAAGTATATTCTAATTTTCTTTGTGATTTCTACTTTGACTCATTTGTTGTTTAAGAGTGTATTATTTAATTTCCACAATTTTATAAATTTTCCAGTTTTATTTATCTTATTGATTACTAACTTCATCCCATTATGGTCAGTGAACATACTTTGCACGAGGTCTACCTTTTTAAATTTATTGATACTCAATTTGTGACTCAACACATGGTCTATCCTGGAAAATTCCCCATGTACTCTTAAGAAGAATGAAGATGCTGTTGTTTGGGGTACAGTGTTTTGTATATGTCTATTAAATCTGGTTGGTCCATTGTGTTTTCTTCTACTTCTTATTACTTATCTTCTGTCTGGCTATTCTATCCATTATTGAGAGTGCTTTCTTGAAGTCTTCAAATATTATTGTAGAACTGTATATTTTGTTCTTTAATTCTGTCAGTTTTTGCTTTCTAAATTTTGGTGGTCTGTTTATTACATGTGTGAATCTTTATACTTTACCTTTATGCTCTGTTGAAATATTTATCAATGTATGCTGTTCTTCTTCATCTTCTGTAAACTTTTCTGATTTAAAGTCTACTATGTCTGATATTAGTATACCCATCCCTGCTCTCTTTTGTTTACTATTTCCATGGAGTAACTTTTTCATTCTTTCAATTTATTTCTTTTGGGATCTAAAGTGAGACTTCTGTAGACAGCATATAGTTGGATCATGTGTTTTATTTTAATCCGTTTTGCTATTCTGTTTTTTGATTCAAGAGTTTATTTACATTTAAAGTAATTACCAATAAGGAAGCACTACTATCACTTGCTTTTTGTCTTCTGTATGCTATTTGTCTCTTTAGTCCCTCATTTCCTGCATTATTGTCTTCTTTTGTCTTTTGTTGATTATTTTCTTTTTTTGGAGACAAGGTCTTGCTCTGTCATTCAGGCTGGAGTGCAGTGGTATGATCACAGGTCCCTGCAGCCTAAACCTCCTGAGCTCAAGCAATCCTCCCACCTTAGCCTCCAGAGTAGCTGGAATCACAGGTATGTCCAACCATGCCCAGCTAATTGTTTAACATTTTGTAGGCATGGGGTCTCACTTTGTTACTCAGGCTGGTCTCGAACTCCTGAGCTCAAGCAAACCTCCTACTTTAGCCTCCCAAAGCACTGGGACTACAGGTGTCAGCCACTATGCCTGGCTAGTTGATTTTTTTTGCAGTTGTGTGTTTACATTTTAATCTCACTTTCTTTTGGGTGTCTTCTATAGGTATTTACTTTGTGGTTATCATTGGATTACACTTAACATACTAAAGTTATACTACCCTAATTTTAATCTGTATCAGTTTAACTTCAATAGCATACAAAACTGCTCCTTTACAGCTTTGTCCCCTCCTCATTTTGGTTGTTAATGTAAAAAAAATTACATCTTTATATTTGTGTTTCCCAAAACATAAGTTAATAATTCTTTTAAATGCATTATCTTTTAAACTATGTGGAAAACAAAATTTGAAATTAAGAACCAAAATTACAATAATACTAACTTTTAGATTAATAATTTTAATCTATTAATTTCTTAAATTACTTAGAAATTACAAAAGAGTTACAAATCATTGTTATATTAATACTAGTTTTTATGATTACCCATATATTTACTTTTATCAAGATTTTTTTAATACAGTTTTGAGTTATGGTCCAGTCATCCTTTTATTTCACCTTGAATAACTTCCTTGAACACTTGTTTCAGGGAAAGTGGTAACAAACTGCCTCAGCTTTTGTTTATCCGGGACTGTCTTTATTTCTTCCAGACTTTTGAAGGAAAGCTTTGCCAGATGTAGGATTCATGGTTTGGCAGAGAATACTTTGAATATATTAGACTGATATGATTTGGCTTTTTGTCCTCACCCAAATCTCATGTTCAATTATAATTCCCAGTGTTGGAGCTGGGGCCTGGTGAGAGGTGACTGAATCATGGGGGCAGGTTTCTAATGGTTTTGCACCATTCCCCTGTTGCTGTTCTCATGATACAGTTCTCACAAGATCTGGTTGTTTAAAAGTATATGGCACTACCCTCCTGTGCTAGCCATGTGAGATGCTTTACTTTCCCTTAGCCTTCTGCCATGATTGAAAATTTCCCAAGGCTTTCCCACAATCCATGCAGAGGTTACCATGCTTCCTGTACAGCTTGTGGAACTGTGAGCCAATTATACCTATTTTCTTTATAAACTACCCAGTCTCAGGCATTTCTTTATAGCAGTATGAGAATGAACTCATACACAGACCACAGCCTTGTGGCCCCCAGAGTTTCTGTTGAGAAATATGCAGGCAATTTTATTAAGGATATTTGTATGTAATTAGTCACTTCCTTCTTGTTGCTTTCAAGATTCTTTCATTGTGTTTTAAAAGTTTGATTATACTATTTCTCAGTTTGGGTCTCTTTGAGTTCATTTTACTTGGAGTTTGAGCTTCTTGAATTTTTATATCCACGTCTTTTATCAAATGTGGGGAGTTTTCAGCCTTTATTTCATAAAATAATGCTCTTTCTTTTCTCTCTGTGTGTATATCCCTTTTCTCTCTCCCCTTCTCTTCTACTTCTGAGAGTCTTACAATGTATATGCTGACCTTCTAGGCAGTGTTCCACTGGCTCCTTAGGCTCTATTTACTTTTCTTTAATCTGTTTTCCTTCTGTCCTCAGACTTCAGACTTAATAATTTCCATTGTCTTATTTTCAAGTTCACTCATTCCTTCTTCTGCCTGTTCAAATATACCTTTAAACTCCTCTAGTGATTTTATTTCAGTTATTGAATTTTTCAGCTCCATGATTTTTTTTATTTCCTTTGAGGTTTTCTAGCTCTTCACTGATATTTCTGTTTTTTTTGTTTTGTTTTGTTTTGTTTTGTTTTTGTTTTTTTACTTTCTCCACATCTTTCTCTAGTTCTTAGAGCACTTTTAAGAGAGTTTTTTTAAAGTTTTTCTCTGATCTTTTATCAAGTCTTCCTAGAATCTTCTGAGGATTTTTATTTTAAAAAATGCTTATCACAAAACATTTAAAACATATCCAGTTTCTGTTTATTCATTTTTTTCTTTAAATGAGTTATACAGTAAGTCCTCGCTTAACATCACCAATAGGTTCTTAAAAAATAAGAGTTTAAGAGAAATAATGGGGCCAGGCACAGTGGTTCATGCCTGTAATCCAAGCACTTTGGGAGGCCAAGGCGGGTAGATCATGAGGTCAAGAGATAGATACCATCCAAGCCAACATGGTGAAACCTCGTCTCTGTTAACAATACAAAAATTAGTTGGGCGTGGTGGTGCATGACTGTAGTCCCAGCTACTCAGGAGGCTGAGGTAGGAGAATCGCTTGAACCCGGGAGGCGGAGGTTTCAGTGAGCTTAGATTGTGCCACTGCACTCCAGCCTGCAACATCATTTTATAATAACATTTATGAGAAAAATGGTTTCTGTTATATCATGTTTTATTTAAAATTGCAGTTTAAAAGAACCTATCAACAATGTTTAGTAAGGGCTTACTCTTCCTTCCTTTTTCTGTGTATGCTTTGTGATTCTTCCCTGAAAATGGGACATTTACATCTTTCTTACAGAAGAATTCCAAATAAGCAGTTGCTAACCTTTCCAGGAGATGAAACTTTATACTCACGTATGGGCTGGCCTTAGTGATTATGTCTGAAGAATACAATAACCCGAAGGTGAGTCCCTCCTGAGAATTGGCCAAGGCAGAAAAAAGCTGTTTGCCCCAGTTATTGAATTTTGACTTTCCTTTTTCCTACCTACACCATCCAATGGCTGAATGATGCAAGGGATGGGTAGAATACAAAAACTCAGCCTTTTGCCTTAAAGAAGACAACACTGAAGACTATGCCAACTCCAGAGTACCTTGTGAGGTTTGTTGGAACCTCTCTTGGAAATGCATCGAAGTCCCACTTCTCCTTCTTCCCACTCTGACTTCTTTATTTCCTTTATACTTGTTCCAGGGAGAAATCTCCAGTAAACCTTCTGCATTCAAATTCCCATCTCAAAGTCAGCTTATCAGCAACCTGATCTAAGATACCTTATAGTGTGAAAGAGAGGTGGTAGATAGAAAGGAGGAAGGTGTAAGTTGAGGAAGTAGATGTAAGATTTTGGAGCACATACAATGGTGAAACAGAGTCAAAAGCTTGGAAAAGTGAATAATGGTGAGTTACTTTTATTAGTCTAGAGGGTAAGGTACAGGGCAAAATGTGATAGGAGAGGGAAGCATGAGACAAAATAGATTTAGAAAATCTCTTGGAAGACCACAGGCAGGAGCTGATCATAACAGAGGAGAAAGGCTCTGCTCTCACAGTTTATGAGATTCCCTAATAGACTTCGAGTGAGCCTCAGGTGTACCTCTCTCCCACTCAGCTTTGGATACTATTCTTGTATCACTGAAATGGCCCGTCCCTGCCATTGTTTAAAAGGTCACTTGGGCCCAGCCCAAACTGTCACATGGTCTTCAGTTTAGCAGGAATATATACATTGTAGCCAAGTTTTATCCTGTGTAATAATGTCTTGTGGTATCTAAACTGGTTGAGACAATAGTGAAATTATTTATTGTATGGGAGAAGAAAATTAAGAAGTTACTGGAAAGTACATAAAAATTAATTATTATATTGCATAAGTTGAGTTCATGGCTACAAGATAGAAATGAATGTACTATAAAATGTGGAAAAGATTTTCTTTAGACCATGTTCCTATAAAGGAACAGGCTGGCTGAGAATTCATATTGGCAGCTCTTGGACCCCAAAAGATGATGAGCGTCACTAAATTCCTACAAATTACGATGGACGTTCCAAGAGCACTAGGAGTGTAATGATAGACCATGAATTTTAAACACAGACAATGCCACAGCTTATTTGGGTGAACCCTGTGACTTAAGAAACAGTTCACCTACAACAGGAATTTCAGATCCTCAAAGGTTTATGCCATTCGTCCAGTTGTATTCTAACCTCAATAAAACTGTAATTCCAAATCTTACTTTCTCAGGGATGGGTATTTTTATCCATAGTGAAAATCATAAAATGAAAACTGTGTGTTCTATTTCTGTGTTATATGTCAGCTAATTATTGAAGATATGGTTAAAGGAAGGACTCTAAATATATGATCCTACTAAAATAAATATTTTTTCCCAACTGATTTCTGCAGAGAATAAATTTAACTTGTAAGGAAAATTAATCACTTTCTAAATTCTCATATTGAAAATTAACTCAGAGATTATAAAAATGATCTAGAAGCAAATTTTAAAGTTCTGGAGTCTTCAGGACATAAGACTGTGAAGGATACAGACACAGTTTTGTCTGTTTCAAAGAGTTTCACTTAAAATGCATTTTTTAACATATTATCAAGAATTCTTTTGTGTGTGGGTGGGGTGGTGGAAACGTGGTGGTGATGTTGTGGGAAACTTTTCTAAAGTGAAATAAAGGGATTTTAATTTTATATTTTCCTTCTTCTTCCCCTTTGTTTCTATTAATCAGCTAGTGCTTTCAATGAAATCAATCACAAAATAACTTATTATTTTAAAAGTTTATCCATTTCTGTCTCCTAAAGAAAGTTGTTCTTAACCTAATCCTTTTAAGATTTTTGTATATGTGAATATATACTGCTTATCAACAATGAGACTTTGAAAATAAAAGCATAACAGGAAAATTAAATGAAATTTGCATATACACATAGATATGTATGTATACCTATATCCACTATATTTTATGTATTCATTTATTTATTTTTCTCTCAAGAAGTTAGAATGATGTGAATTAGAATGCCTATAAAATACTAACAGTGGAAAAAAGTGTGACTGTAATTTTATACCAGAGCTTTCAGGATGTTTTAAATTTAACTGATCTGTTTTTATAAACAACCCTGTTAATTTATCTTAAAATTTTTTGCAAATATGGATAACTCATACAAACAACATTTTTTCCACTATTCCAAATGTTTTTAGAATAATCAGTTATTCATACAGGAGCCATTTCCAAACATACAAAAACAATTCCTAGAATATGTGCCATGTGGTAATGTCTTCATGGCGTTTACTTTTTTCTTGCATTTAGTTCATTTTTGCACCCTCGACTTCATCTATTTTACATTCTACCAGATGCATGATTTTTGTATGGGAAAAGTATGTTTACATAATTTTAAAAACATGAATCAACTTATCACATCTAATTTTCCTGAGTTCAAAATTGAGAACAGAAAATGGTAAAATTTGGCTGTGTCTTAAAATGCTGTTAGCTTGCCAATTTTTTTTACTAGTTATTCTGAAATTAGATTTAATTTTACAACCAAAACATGAGCCCCAAATTCTTAACTATCTCATTTGAAAACATATGAGTCTGAAATAGGTGTCTTATACAATCTCAGATCTAAAATTGGATTTCAGAAAGATAAGACAAAAATACAAAAATAAGGTGCTATGAAATTAAAGAACATAACCTGGTGGATTTTTATTTTCTGGAGGACCCTTTCTTCAAGCTGTTGACCAAGGTATAATTTTCACTAGAGCAGTTCTGTACTATTTCTGCAACCAGGCATTATAAAAATGTTTTTCGTTTTTTGTTTTTTGTTTTCCCATTCAAGTTCTGCAACAAGCTAAAGGACTTATTGTGGGGGCGGGCAGGGGGGAAGCTGGCTTCTTGATTCTAAGAATGATCCAGAGAACCCCAATTATGGTGCAAAATTAAAGTTTAATATATCCAAATATAAATATATTTTTCTCTGTATCCAAGATAGCAATAACTAGTTATTACAAGGACATCTGCATTTTAACAGAGGAAAAGAGGTAAGTCATAGGAATACATCTAATAGCAGGACTTCAGGCATCAGTCGACAAGACCTAGGAGGCCTTCCTTAGGAAAGCAGTGGTTTGGCAGAAAGAATTCAATGTCAGACAGGTTCGACTTGATTGGTGGCTGTGCCACTTACTAACCCTGAAACAAGGACAGGGCTTCAACATTTTTCTAAGTCTCAGTTTCCTTATTTCTTAAACAAACAAACAAACAAACAAACAAAAAAACACACACACACACACTTTGCTTGGTTATTTTGATTATCATTTCAAACAAGGTAAAGCAGGAAGTAGGTAACCAATGCTAATCTCTATGTGAGCCTGCTCAAAAAGCTGGTTTTGCCATCTTTAAAGTGTGGAGTTCTCCACCAAAGCTCTGGCTGAAGAGTCAAATATATACATAATTCAAAGTAGTCTATATATTCCTGGCAAATGATACTTTACGGAGAGTAAAAGAGAATAAAAGGAATGCCATACATTAATTAAATACCTGCCATATAAGCAGACACTCTTTCTCCAAGCATAATATATGATAATTCATTTATTCCTGAGGAGTACCCTATAAGATAGGAACTATTTTAACCCCATTTTTCTAAGCATAGAAAAATGAATTTAAAGCCAGAGAACTTAGTCATTTTTTCCAGAGGCCCTGTTGATTTTAGCGAGAAACGAGATCTAGAGTCCATGATTAGATGAATTTAATTTTTTAAAGTTATTTTATTATTATGATATAGCCCACAAAAAGTATATATTCAAATTACCCTATTTTGAAATCACTTGGAATTTTATCTTCTCATGTGATTATATCACTGACAATACATGTTTAGGTTCATTTTTAAATTTTTATTCTTAAGGATTATCCTTTTATTTAATTTTATAATTATGTAAAATATTTCCATGGTCCCCAAATTAAGCAAAGCTATATTTTGAGAAAGTTAGCTTTTCAGTTTACCTTTTTTTTTTTTTTTTTTAAATTAAGATGGAGTCTCTGTCACCCAGGCTGCAGTGCAGTGGCGAGAAGATCTCGCCTCACTGCGAGCTCCGCGTCCCGGGTTCACACTGTTCTCCTGCCTCAGCCTCCCGAGTAGGTGGGACTACAGGCGCCACCGCCACGCGTGGCTAATTTTTTCTTTTTTTTTTTTGTATTTTTAGTAGAGATGGGGTTTCATCAGGTTAGCCAGGATGGTCTTGATCTCCTGCATGATCTGCCCACCTCGGCCTCCCAAAGGGCTGGGATTACAGGCTCAATTTTTATTTTTAATACTAACAGATATATATATATATATATATAAATATATATATATATAAATCATATATATATATATATATATAAATCATATATATATATATATATATATATATATTTAGCTAAACAATATCAAACTGTACAACCTTTCCTTTTGCCTGGAATTTTTTCTCCTTTGGATGGGGATATTAACATTTATTCTACTAGTCCCCTGTAGATAGACAACTAGGTTTCTTCCAGTTTTTGATATTACGAATAGTTCTTTGAACAGCTTTATGCAAACAAAGTACCTATTTTTGGTGATGTATCTTTGAGATAAATTTCTAGAAATACCATTTGTAAGTCAAGAGGTAAATGGATATGCAATCTATTTAGATATTTTGAAATGTCCCAATACAGTGTTTGTGTCATTTGCAATTTCACTAACAATGTAAGAGTGCTGTTTTACCATAACTTCTTTAGCAAAGTATGTTGTAAAACTTTGTAGTTTTAATTTTTACTTATAGTGAGAAGTCATATCTCTATGAATTTTTCATCTTTTTTATGAGTGAATTTGAACATCTTTTCCAACTGATTAAAAGACATATGTATTTCTATTTTACTATTGAGTTTTTATTTTCTTCTTTATTTTAAACAAAATATTTTTTAAAAAGCTTTTCATGAAGCAATATTTTGTTTGATATGTTTTCATTCCATGTTTGCTTTGTACTGAAAAATGTATTCATTGTTTTAATTTTACTTGTTACTGATATTTGAAGCTTTCAATTCAAATTGACTTCAATGGACAGGAGAATTCATTTAGAGTTATTTATCAATCACTTTCATATGATCATATCCAGATAAGAAAATCCACTTCAATAAATTAATTTCAGAGTCTTGTATAAGGCAGCATATAATATTTATCAACATAGGCTGAGCTACACTCTAGTAACAAACAAACCCCCATGTCTTATTGATTTAGCAACACAGTGGTTTATTTCTCATTCACATCACAATATATATAGGTAGAACTGCTCTCTTTGGTGGTTTTCCTCCAAGTGGTAACTCAAGGACCCACTTGGAGGAGAACCACCACGGTTCCTTCCATGTTGAGACACTTATCTTAAACTTGTGGTCCCTAAATTTGCCACAGAAGGAGAAGGGAGAGCATGGACAATTGTGAAGAAGGTTTATGGTAAGCCCTAAAAAGGGTGTACATCACTTCTACCCACATCCTATTGACCAGAAGTGAGCCAAAGAGCCTCAGACACAGTTTTCCTGTGTGCCCAGAAAGAGCACCGTAGCTTCCTCCACTCTCCTCTCTTCTCTTTTCTTCCTTTATCTCTTTTATGGGTATAAAACCAAGTTTGTATAACATGATCTCAATTCCAACACCCAAACAATCAATGATTTCATCAGCTGTGGATACATTTCTAGTGGGACAATCATATTGTTCTGGTGATTCTAATGTTTGGAATTTAAAATACTAGTCTCTGCTGTCACATTCAGATGAAGTTGATCTATGGACCAAGAGCACCATTTTGATGTAGCCAGGTTTGACCTATGTGCACAAATAGCAGAGTAAACAAATTCTTTACACAAAAGAAACCAGAAGTACAGAGAGCAACAGAAAATGAAATCAAATGCCCCCAGATGGATGGAGGGAATCATGTTTATTTGTGTGTCTGATCAAACAAAACTCAATGTGCAAGAATACGGCTTTCTTCATCTTTCCACAATCAAATGCAATTGCCATTGTGGGCTCCTCTTTGTACTGATATTAGAAAATATTATCTAGTCACTGCCTAAATTTAGCAGAGATTACTTTGCTCTATCCTGATTTTAAATTTCCTAAGTTCAGGATTTAAACTCAGTTAGTTGAGGAGACAGAATGTTAATTTAGAACTTCTTCCTTCTCACTGCTGAGGTTCCGGAAGTGTGTAGTGGTTCATGTCACTGGTGGCAAAGGGAATCTGGTCCTTGGCCACCTCTTAAAACTAGCCTCCACCGAACACTTTATATTTGGTCATTTTCATTATGTGCTATTAATGCTAAGGTCCCTGGGTTTCCTATGGTGCCTGTTGTCCAAATTACAATAACAGAACTCTCCTTCCCTACTTGAACTCCAAAGCCTTTTGCAGTCTCTAGCTACCTTCTTCCACACTTCCCTGGCATCCTGTGAGTCTTCCTTTAGGCCTGACTGCCTACTCAATCCTTGCTGTCTTACAGCTGTGCATCATTTAGAGTGCAGGGCTTCTTTGCAAGGCTGACGGGATCCTGGGCTATACCTGGTAGCATAGGCCAAGGTATTCTTGCTTTAGGATCACCTCAAATTTAATTTTTCTCTTGTCATTTCCTCCCCAGGGGCAAGACTCAACGTTCTTTAGGACTTGGAGGTTTTGGTTCACAACAGTGATTAGCACTCCTGTCCTCCTCTCCAAATTTGGGAGAAAAACATCTCTTGATCTAGCCCAGAAGAGGCACTAGTTTCCTTTCTGTGTGTGGGAAAAACTATGCACATCTTTCCAATGAAGCCATTTATGTAGGTCACTCAGGCAGACAATAGCTAGACTGTTTCCCCCGGTTCCCTTTTCTCCCACTCCTTCCCTAAAGCAAGGCACAAACAGACCCTGTGAGCTAAAGGAAACGGGTTTGGTGCAGAGTTACATATGTAGTTGGCTGACCCATTAGTCATCAAACCAGACAAGTCCACTCTGTGAATATAGATGACAGAAACTGTGTTTACCCAGCTGCTACTCCTATACTTGAACCTCTAAAGTGAGCAAAACTCTATAGCACTTTAAGCTGCGAGAGAGCTGGCTCTGGTGTTTAAAAATAACATGTAAAAATGTAAAAACTGAATGGCTGGATGTGATTAAACAGAAAAGGGATAATTCAGATTGAGTTTGTGTGTTGGTTGTGTCAGGTTTTTCACATGAAATATCTCATTTAAGTCTCATAACCATTGTGAAACAGATATTAGCTGCTTTATTTTTGGGAAGAGAAAACAAGATTGAGCTACTTAAGTCATAATGAGACCACTGTTATGGGTTAAATTGCATCCCCCCAAAAGATGTATTGAAGTCTTAAACCCGTGGTTCTGTGAAGGTGACCTCATTTGAAAATAAGGTCTTTAAAGGTATAATCAAGATTAGATGAGGTTCTACTGAATTATGTCAGGCCCTTAAATCCAGTGATTTGTATCTTCCTAAGGAAAAAAAGATTCAGAGACACTCAGATGCACACAAAGGGAAAACAGTCACATGAAGTTGTAGACAGAGATTGGAGTAGTGAAGTTATAGCTGAGGAATGCCAAGAATTGCCAGCAACCAAAAGGCGAGGAAGTAGTCTTCCCTAGAGCCTTCAGCAGAAGCCTGGCCTTACTGACAACTTCAAACTTCTAGCCTCAACTGTGAGAGAATACATGTCTGTTATTTTAAGCCACTCCGCTTGTGGTAATTCATTACAACAGCTCTGGGAAACTAATAAAACCCCCCATTCACTGAATGCCTACAAGGTCACAGACATTCTCCTGACCATCTATTATATGCTATTTAATTTATTTCTCATGCCAACCATCACCTCTGCTATAGATTGAATGTTTGTGTCTCCCCAAAATGTATATGTTGAAAGTTAATCCCCAGTGTGATGGTATTTGGAGGTGGGGCCTTTGGAAGGTACTTAGGTCATGAGGGCAAAGTTTTCATGAATAGGACTAGTGCCCTTACGAAATGGACCCAAGAGAGCTCTCTTACCCTTCTGCCATGTAAGGACTCAGTGAAAAAGACAGTTGTCTAGGAACCGGGAAGTGGGCCCCCACCAGCCACCAAATCTGCCAGCCCTTGATCTTAGATTTCCCAGCTGTCAGAATTGTGAGAAACACAAGTGCTGTTGTTTAAAAGCCATCCAGTCTATAGTGCTTTTGTTATATCAGCCCAAATGGACTAAGACAACCTTCAATTACAGAGTGACAGCAAGGCTTAGACAGGCTAGGTAGCTCACCAGTGTCATACCATTTCAAAGTGATAGGGCCAAGATTTTAAAGTTCAGAGTCAAAGAATCTACTATACTATAAATACCTTTCTAGATTCACACAGCCAGAAAGTGAATTTGAAACCAGGTTTTCAGATTCTAACTCTTATTGCTAGACAGAATAAAAAGCTAAAATGCCACGTTTTTACTACAAAGCTGACATTAACAAATAAAGGCTTGTAGGGATGTCATTGTAAGGTTCTAAGCACGACATATTAGACAAAGAACTATAAAGAACGACTGCAATGGAAATATGCTAGTGAAATAATTTAATTATCTTAAATGATTTGGTTTTGCTGCAGTTGTCTTGCATTAAACTCTAATCACACAAGATGCAGTTAACAAAAATCTTTTTTGAAATTCTTCAATTTTTTTGTTACAGGATATTTCAAAAATACACCAACATAGAATAATATCAGACACCCAAATATATAACATGTGACTTCAATAATTATCAATTCTTGGCCAATCTTCTTTTATATACATCTCTAGCCATCAATTCTAACATAAATTATTCTAAACAGAACTTCTATATTATACCACTTCTCACACACACACACACACACACACACAGATAATATTACATAATCTAGGTATTTCTTCCTGTAGAACCACTGTAGAAAAGGGAAAAAGTAAAGGAGTTTACCTGACAGGTAATCTGGCACTACCTGCTCCCGACCGTAGCTGGACCAAAGGTTCTGTCCTTCTGCTTCTCCCTTCCTGCCTGGAGAAGGACTCAGGCTACTTTGCCAATCTTAATTCCTCAAGAAAAGAGAATAAGTCCTACCAAGTCTAACTAAGAACTAGAAGTTCTTTGCCGGAGAAAGAAAATGGCAGCATTCGCCTCTAGCCCTGTTTTTCTAATTCTCTTGATAATAAGAATCACCTGAGATTCTAATTAAACATGAAGGTTCGTTGCCTGCATATTGCCCCGTTCAGCAATAAAATATGGAAATATTATTTATCTGAAATAAAATATACAGAACTACAATTATTTATTGTTTATATAGAATTCAAATGTGCTGATATCCTGTATTTTATCTGGCATCTTTACTGGTAATGATTACGAATCGTGGTTTTAACATGCACTTCAGGTGTTTCTTGTTACAGTGTCTTAAGTAGAAATTCTGGGCAGTTTCCTTTTTAGCCACGCCTACCTTCACGTTTCCAAGTGACCTTTATAAATGCTCAGATTGAGCTTGGCTGTGTAATGTCACTATCATTGTTAGTTACCACTTACGAATACTTGCCATGACTTGCAGCCATATTTACGTAGACTCTTCAGCATGTGTCAGATGAAGTTAGTTTATCCTTTGTTGGTTATAGCAGTAAATTATTGATTTATAGTTGTTCTTCAAATTTTGTAGATCATAGTAATTGTTTCAATTTTAGAAATTAGAAGAAACCTTTCACAACACATGCTAGAAACTGCAACAGTGGGTCTTTGGAGGTGGCATGTAATGGTTCTTCTTGACCTTAAATTTATGACATCACTTGCAGCAAGCTCAGAAATGACAGAATGTGGCAGATCTTGACACACTGTTTTGTCCTCAGAGAATCCTCCTCTCTGGAATGTGCTGCTTCTTTTGGTCTGACGAAACACAAACTTCTTGGCTCAAAGGATATATTCAAGGGCCAATTGTTTACAAAAATATTTTCCTGAGGGCTTGAAAGTAGGGGTCTAGATGATAGATGGTGTTTTAAATGCATTTGCCATGTGTGAATCCCTGGAGGATCAGTAATGGAAGCATTTCCAAAAGTATTATCAACAATTAGGCATGTTGGTCTATGAAAAATTAGCCTCAGATATTTTGAAGCCTGGACATGTCAATGATTCCCAGATTTCTAAAGTCAAGGTGTGAGAAACTGATTGCCAAAAATGCAAAGACAGATTTAATAAACATAACTGCGTCCAGCTTCAATAGTCTAGAAGCCCAAGAAAATTTCAGGACTTGATTTCACAGAACTTTCATGACCTTTGGGAGCCTTCCAATAAAGAAAAATCAAGCATATTTGATTTAAGTAATTCTAGCCTTCAATGATAAATAAAAAGAATTCTTCACAAACAAGATCTTGTAAAGTTTTTATTTTAAAAGGCTCCAATTTGCTCTAGGATTTTAAAATTATTTTCATAGATTTGAAAGTTTTGGCTTCTCAGGATTAATACACTGGGAACAATGAAATATAAACTAGGAAACTTTCCTCTCGCAGAGCCTTGGGTTAAAAAGACACATGATTTCTGTGCTTTGGTCAGATTACTACACGAAATCTACTCAGATTCCACAGAACCATACAGAATGACTGGACTTGGACAGTCTCTCTCTTTCATTTTATATATATATATTTTTTTTTTCTTTTTTTTTTTTTTTTTTGAGATGGAGTCTTTCCCTGTCACCGAGACTGGAGTACAGTGGCGCGATTTTGGCTCACTGCAAGCTCTGCCTCCTGGGTTCACGCCATTCTTCTGCCTCAGCCTCCCAAGTAACTGGGACTACAGGTGCCCACCACCACGCCTGGCTAATTTTTTCAGTCTCAGTATACTTTTACCTTTAAGGCTTTGTTAAAAGTTTGAATGATAGTGGCTCTCCTGCAGCATCATTAAATGAGATGTACAATCGATCTTGAGTAAATTAATTGAAGAAAAAAGAACAAATGAATGAACATATCTGGAGTGAAGGACCAGCCATTTAATTGTGGATGAAATTGCTGCTACAAATTTTTCATATTAACAAGCATGCAATCAGCATAAAGAATGATGATGTTGAAAGTAACATATTTTCCTAACTGCATCAGTTACCGTGAAAAAGCAATAAACAATTCTTAAGAAAACCCTTCTGAGCAAATACTTTGGTTGTCCAAAATGAGGAGGAGCTGCCCACCAGAGTGTTTCAAAATGAGAATGATGACTGTCTTTTTCCACAAGGAGTATGCCAACTCTGAGAAGAGCTATGAGTCGTGTCACCGATTTTATGCAATTCTTGATCTTTAAATTTTATTTTCATTACAAGTGTCTGGTACTGTATAAATCAAAAGAGGGAAAAAACCTTAACCATTTCAGCAATGAACTCAAGGCCATATATTTGATTTTTAAAAATACCTTAAATCTTGCAAAAATCTTAGCTTTCCTAATACTCTGATGTAGTGTTTATTTCTGACTATTTTAGTGCTTCTCAGTTTACTTTGGACTATTACAAGACTTTCTTTGAATGTGGACACAGTTTTCTTTGTTTGACATTAATTCAAGAAGCTTTACTTTACCACAGGCAATTATTTCCTATTGATTTTTACTACTAAACTGTTTCTCTTTTAAGACTAGTAAACTTAAAAATTAGTCAAGCTGCCTTAGGTCTCAGAAACTTGCTCTACCCCAAAATCAATTCCACTTATTTTTACTCAGTTCATTGAGGTAAAGTTTACATAACAATAAAATTCACCAATTTTAAGTGTACAATTCAATGAGTTTTGAAAAATATATGCATTCATATTTACATATTTCATCATGCCACTTATAGTCAATCTTCTTTCCCCAGCTCCAGCCTCTGGCAACCCCTGATTTGCTTTTCATCACCAAGATTTTGATTTTTCTAGTCATATCTTCTAAATATTTGTATTTCTCTTCTTTCACTTAGCAATGATTTTGAGATTCATTCATGTTGTATTTATCACCAGTTTGTTCCTTTTGTTAGTGAGTAGAATAGATACACCACAATCTGTTTTCTCATTGTACTCATTGAAATGTTGATGGATGTCTGGATACTATCAAGGTTTTGAATATTATGAACATTTATATGCAAACATGTGAGAATGTATGTTTTAATTTCTCTTGGGTACCTAAAAGTAAGAATGTTGAATCTCACAGTAAGCATCCACATAACTTTACAAAGAAATTCCAAAATATTTTCCAAGGTAGATGTGGCATTTTTCATTCTCACTAGCAATGTGTGAGAATTCCACCAACAACAGGAGAAAGACTTTATCATATTTGAGGCAAAGAGAAAAGTCAATCAATTTTTTTTAAAAAAAATAAAAACCTGCCATTTCCTAATCTTTTTATATTGGTTTTGTTTTTCCTGATTATGGGTTACATTTTCCTGCTTTTTTGAATTCTTACATTCTTTGAATTTCCCTGCATTCATAGAAGCAGGAAAATATGATCAAATGGTTGGCAATGTGTGTTATATAATTTCACTTTGTTCATTGCTGGATTTTGTTGTATTCTGTTAAAGAGTATTAGAGTTTGTTTGGCCTTTTGTGACTTTCTTTTAAGCTCAGTTAGAGTGCATCCAGAGCTCCGTTAGGGTGGATTTTTAGGTTAAGGCTAACTTAACTCCATTACCAACACAACAGTCTTGTGAGGATTCAACCCAATGCCACAGGTATCATGAGATTTTTCCACTGTCATTTCTAGGAATACAAACTATTTTCTTATCTGCTTGGATTACTGCTTTACAGTATTTTTATTTTGTTTTATTTTTCTTTTGTTTTCCCACACCTGGGTAATTTCCTCTAGTACATGCCATAGGTAAGTACTCAGCCAGTGATGAGCCTCCCCACCATACCACATCCCTGCCCACAGATCTCTGAAGTTCTTATTCTATGCAACTCCCTCCTGTCTGTCCCACAGATTGTGGCCGTCTTGGATTCCCACATTCCCAATCTCTGTCTCTACAATTCAGTGAGACTTTGGGGTTCTGTTTGAGTTTCTTCTCAGCTCACTACAGCTTGGGAACTGCCTCTAGTCAGTAAACTGAGGGAATTGTGGCACTCCCCTCACCTTATTAGGTTTCCTTTTCTCAGTGATCATGGTCCTGACGTCTATAGTTCAATGATGAAGAGTGGTGCTGTTTTTTTGGCTGGCGGGTGGTGGGAATCTTTCAGTCGTTTATGACAACGGGGTTAAACCTGGTCCCTGTTAATTCATTCAAAGCTACAAGTACAGGTTCTTCAGGTTCTCTCATTTCACTTTCAGATTTTAAAAAAAGTTATGAAGTAAAATAGTGAATGGAGAATAATATCAACATGGAATAATGATGTCTTCATTATTATGTAACATATTTTTACAAATCCTTCACTAAAACAATTCTCATGTTGGATTTTACATGTTCACCTGTTTGTTGAATTTCTCAATACAGCATAACTAGAACTATTTGTGTTGCAATATATTTCAATCATAAGAATTCTTAACCTTCACTTCTTTCCAGAAATTTTAATTGCTATATTTTATGTGGTTACAATTTTGATATGTAATTATTTTTATCTCACAGTTCATCCTCTTTAATGACTGATATGTAATAGTCAAATTTATCCTAAATTTTAACTTTTAAAAATTTTCATTACAATAAATGAAAAAACAGCACCTGGATCATTCTGACCTTTCTCTTCTTAATTAGTTCCAGTACATTTTTCTTCATGATCCTTCTTCTTCTGTCTATTCTTTGACTTTATTTATTTTTTCCTCCCCATATTTGCTTTACAGTTGTTAATTACATATTCTAATAAATAAACTTGTTTGGAGAAGGACTGCCTGGGCTGCCTCTCAAAAAACTTTTTAGGCAGGTTTTCATTCAATGAGTAAGAGTTGTTCAATGCTTCATTAAATTTTCATGACCATATATTATAGAAGGGACAAGCAGAATGGGCTCGTATTACTGGAAAATGTGAGTTTGTGAGTCTAAAACTTGCATCAACCCCAGTACAAGTAAGGTAATCAGGAGGTGAAAGATTGGAAATTTTACCTATATCCTATCATAAGTTCAATTCTACTGTCTTCAAGTCTAAGTTTTCTTTATTCTTTTGTGTATCCCTAGTAAGATCTCTACAATACTAGTCAAATGCAACTTTAAATATGAATATAATTAAACTCTTATCATGAAAATTTATTTCCATTTTGATACACTTAAATGAGATAGCTACATTTAAAACAATCTCTATTCAAATTGTAATAATCTAAGTTACTATATTGTTAAATGGAAATTACTCTAGATTTTATAACTTTATAAATAAAATGCATAAACCAAAGATAACAAAAAAATACAAATCTGAACAGAAAGCACAGAAATAAATCATGTATAGAAATGATTTTGATTTGCGACAGATGTGTTACTCAATTAATACAGCAAGGATAGAGAATCCCATAAACTTTGTGCGAGAATTGACCAGCCATGAGGAAAATAATAAAATTAGAAACTTACCTCACAGTTTGCAAAAAATAAATCCCGAGATTGATTAAAAATATAACCGTGAAACCAAAAGTCGAATAAACATTATTTTAAAATATAAATACCTTTATAACTTGGGGGTAGAGAAGAATTATGAAAATAAACCTATACACACACAAAAATTACAAAGCATAAAGGAAAAGTTCATTTAATTTTACACTAAATCACAGTAAGATAAACTTCTGAACAACAAAAGATACCATGGACAAAGATGAGACAAACCCAGGGGTTGATAAACCTAAAAAAAGATATGCAACCTCATGAGTACCAAGAAAAAGCCAATTAAAGCCATAGTGAGCTACTATTTTGAAAATATAAGATTCATACAAATCAATAAATTAGACAGTATAAATTTCTGGTGAGAATATGTAGGAACAAAAATTTACTTACGTTTGTGTTGGGAATATAAATTAGAACAATCATTTTGGGTAGCGACTTAGCAATATATAATACAATCAATATATAAATAGCCTATGATCCAGCAAGTTCACTTTTTGGTATTCTCTGGAGAAACTTTACGAGACACATATTCAAAAATAAATGAAAATACTTTTATGGCCTAAATTGTAAATAATATCATTTGTAATAACAAATTTTTAAAAACTTAAATTATCATCAAAAAGGAATAAGTACATAAATTGTAGATTATTAATAAGATAAAGTAATGGACAAAATGGATAGATCTTTAAAATGGATAAATTTTAGCATCTTTAAAATACTTTGAGACCAGGAAGTTGTATAATGTTACAAGGAATATGGTAGTGTTTTTTAGTTTTTAAAACATGCAAAACGCTAATGGATGCATAATTATAGATGTGTGTACATCCAAGGGTTATTACACATACACATATTTCCTAGTTTTGTCAACTAAGAGTGCTCAGAAGTAATAAAATGCCAAGTAGCAAGAGCATACCTGGTATTCAGATTATAGTTTCTAATAACGTTCTCCAATAAAAAGAAACAGATCTCCTTAAAGAAGTGACTGCTAGGATTGATACAGGAAAAATACAAGATAAGCCTGGAGCATATTGTAGTGTCAGAGAGGAAGGAAGTGCTCAAAACACAAAATGATGGGGTAGCAACAAAGGTGCCAACTTGAAGAACTCCCAATGGCCAAAGCTGAAGCAATATGAGCAACAAAATAAATGAAGTAGTATTTATATCCTAAAGCACAAGGTAAATATTTATGAGTTCATACTGATATAAATGAATGCTTAAATAATTAAATATATACAGACATACATAAATGACAGAGAAGAGAAATGTGTACAGAAGAGCTCCAAATAATTTGTGTATATCTTCCCCATCAAAAAGTCATAGTTTAACTCACTCTTCCCTTGAGTGGGGCTACACTTAGTGTCTTCCTTTCAAAGAGCACAGTATAGACATTCAGGAGGGAGAAGTGGAAGGTGGAGGAGATTATAATGGAGAAATTTGACAAATACTACTCAATGAGGTGATCTATGTTTACATGATCAGGGATAAATGATGTTGATAGCATGCACCTTTGATATTATGCAATGAAAATGATACTTGACCTCTGTGACTGTCCTCCTCAAATCCTATATCCCAGTCTAACCAATCTATGAGTAAAACATCACCAAATTGAGGGGCATTACAAAATACTTCTGAGTATTCTTCAGAGCTTTCTAGGTAATCAAATACAAAGAAAGCCTGAGAAACTGTCATGGCCAAGAGGAGCCTAGGAAGACAAGATGACTCAATGTAATGTGGTATTCTGGATGGGATCCTGGAATTGAGTAAGAATATTAAGTAAAAACTAACAAAATTCAAATAGATTATAAAATTTAGTTAATAATAATGGATCAATATTGGTTCATTAGTTGTGACAAAGTATCATAACATCTATAGATGTTAACAATAGGGGAAACTAGGTACAGAGTATGCGGTGACTGTAGTATCCTCAAAAATCTCCTATAAATATGGCCAGGCGCATTGGCTCATGCCCGTAATCCCAGCACTTTGGGAGGCCAAAGCAGGCAGATCACTTGAGGTCAGGAGTTCGAGACCAGCCTGAGCAACATGGTGAAACCCCATCTCTACTAAAAATACAAAAAATTAGCTGGGCTTAAAAAAAAAAGAGGAATAGGAACAGCTCCAGTCTCCAGCTCCCAGTGTGAGCGACACAGAAGACAGGTGATTTCTGCATTATCAACTGAGGTACTGGGTTCATCTCACTGGGGAGTGCCAGACAATCCATGCTGGTCAGCTGTTGCAGCCCGACCAGCGAGAGCTGAAGCAGGGCAAGGCATCGCCTCACCTGCGAAGCACAAGAGGGAAGGGAATCCCTTTTCCTAGCCAGGGGAACTGAGAAACACAACACCTGGAAAATCGGGTAACTCCCACCCCAATACTGCTCTTTAAGCAAATGGGCACACCAAGAGATTATATACCACACCTGGCTGGGAGGGTCCCACGCCCACGGAGCCTTCCTCATTGCTAGCACAGCAGTCTGCGATCTAACCACAAGGCAGCAGCCAGGCTGGGGGAGGGGCAACGGGCATTGCTGAGGCTTAAGTAGGTAAACAAAGCCCTGGGAAGATCAAACTGGGTGGAGCTCACAGCAGTTCAAGGAGGCCTGCAGTCTCTGTAGACTCCACCTCTGGGGACAGGGCACAGCTAAACAACAACAACAACAACAAAAAGCAGCAGAAACCTCTGCAGATGCAAGTGACTCTGTCTGACAGCTTTGAAGAGAGCGGTGGGTCTCCCAACATGGAGGTTGAGATCTGAGAACCGACAGACTGCCTGCTCAGGTGGGTCCCTGACCCCTGAGAAGTCTAACTTGGAGACATCCTCCATTAGGGGCAGACCGACACCCCACACCTCACAGGGTGGAGTACACCCCTGAGAGGAAGCTTCCAAAGCAAGAATCAGACAGGTACACTCGCTCGCTGTTCAGCAGTATTCTATCTTCTGCAGCCTCTGCGGCTGACAACCAGGCAAACAGGGTCTGGACTGGACCTCAAGCAATCTCCAACAGACCTACAGCTGAGGGTCCTGACTGTTAGAAGGAAAACTAACAAAGAGGAAGGACACCCACACCAAAACCCCATCAGTATGTCACCATCATCAAAGACCAGAGGCAGATAAAACCACAAAGATGGGGAAAAAGCAGGGCAGAAAAGCTGGAAATTCAAAAAATAAGAGCGCATCGCCCCCTCCAAAGGAACGCAGCTCATCACCAGCAACAGATCAAAGCTGGATGGAGAATGACTTTGACGAGATGAGAGAAGAAGGCTTCAGTCCATCAAACTTCTCAGAGCTAAAGGAGGAATTACGTACCCAGAGCAAAGAAACTAAAAATCTTGAAAAAAGAGTGGAAGAATTGATAACCAGAATAATTAATGCAGAGAAGGCCATAAACAAAATGAAAGAGATGAAAACCATGACACAAGAAATACGTGACAAATGCACAAGCTTCAGTAACCGACTTGATCAACTGGAAGAAAGAGTATCAGCGATTGAGGATCAAATGAATGAAATGAAGCGAGAAGAGAAACCAAAAGAAACAAGAACAAAAAGAAATGAACAAAGCCTGCAAGAAGTATGGGATTATGTAAAAAGACCAAAAATACGTCTGATTGGGGTGCCTGAAAGTGAGGGGGAAAATGGAACCAAGTTGGAAAACACTCTTCAGGATATCATCCAGGAGAACTTCCCCAACCTAGTAGGGCAGGCCAACATTCAAATTCAGGAAATACAGAGAACACCACAAAGATACTCCTCGAGAAGAGCAACTCCAAGACACATAATTGCCAGATTCACCAAAGTTGAAATGAAGGAAAAAATCTTAAGGGCAGCCAGAGAGAAAGGTCGGGTTACCCACAAAGGGAAGCCCATCAGACTAACAGCAGATCTCTCGGCAGAAACTCTACAAGCCAGAAGAGAGTGGGGGCCAATATTCAACATTCTTAAAGAAAAGAATTTTAAACCCAGAATTTTATATCCAGCCAAACTAAGTTTCATAAGTGAAGGAGAAATAAAATCCTTGACAGACAAGCAAATGCTTAGAGATTTTGTCACCACTAGGCCTGCCTTACAAGAGACCCTGAAGGAAGCACTAAACATGGAAAGGAACAACCAGTACCAGCCATTGCAAAAACATGCCAAAATGTAAAGATTATCGAGGCTAGGAAGAAACTGCATCAACTAACGAGCAAAATAACCAGTTAATATCATAATGGCAGGATCAAGTTCACACATAACAATATTAACCGTAAATGTAAATGGACTAAATGCTCCAATTAAAAGACACGGACTGGCAAATTGGATAAAAAGTCAAGACTCATCAATCTGCTGTATTCAGGAGACCCATCTCACATGCAGAGACATACATAGGCTCAAAATAAACGGATGGAGGAAGATTAACCAAGCAAATGGAGAACAAAAAAAAGCAGGGATTGCAATACTAGTCTCTGATAAAACAGACTTTAAACCATCAAAGATTAAAAGAGACAAAGAAGGCCATTACATAATGGTAAAGGGATCAATTCATCAGGAAGAGCTAACTATCCTAAATATATATGCACCCAATACAGGAGCACCCAGATTCATAAAGCAAGTCCTTAGAGACTTACAAAGAGACTTAGACTCCCATACAATAATAATGGGAGACTTCAACACCCCACTGTCAACATTAGACAGATCAACAAGACAGAAAGTTAACAAGGATATCCAGGAATTGAACTCAGCTCTGCAGCAAGCAGAACTAATAGACATCTACAGAACTCTCCACCCCAAATCAACAGAATATACATTCTTCTCAGCACCACATCACACCTATTCCAAAATTGACCACATAATTGGAAGAAAAGCACTCCTCAGCAAATCTACAAGAACAGAAATTATAACAAACTGTCTCTCAGACCACAGTGCAATCGAACTAGAACTCAGGACTAAGAAACTCAATCAAAACCGCTTAACTACATGGAAACTGAACAACCTGCTCCTGAATGACTACTGGGTACATAACGAAATGAAGGCAGAAATAAAGATGTTCTTTGAAACCAATGAGAACAAAGATACAACATACCAGAATCTCTGCGACACATTTAAAGCAGTGTGTAGAGGGAAATTTATAGCACTAAATGCCCACAAGAGAAAGCTGGAAAGATCTAAAATTGACACTCTAACATCACAATTAAAAGAACTAGAGAAGCAAGAGCAAACACATTCGAAAGCTAGCAGAAGGCAAGAAATAACTAAGATCAGAGCAGAACTGAAGGAGATAGAGACACAAAAAACTCTCCAAAAAATCAATGAATCCAGGAGTTGGTTTTTTGAAACGATCAACAAAATTGATAGACTGCTAACAAGACTAATAAAGAAGAAAAGAGAGAAGAATCAAATAGATGCAATAAAAAATGATAAAGGGGATATCACCACCGACCTCACAGAAATACAAACTACCATCAGAGAATACTATAAACACCTCTACGCAAATAAACTAGAAAATCTAGAAGAAATAGATAATTTCCTGGACACTTACACTCTCCCACAACTAAACCAAGAAGAAGTTGAATCCCTGAATAGACCAATAGCAGGCTCTGAAATTGAGGCAATAATTAATAGCCTACCAACCAAAAAAAGTCCAGGACCAGATGGATTCACAGCTGAATTCTACCAGAGGTACAAGGAGGAGCTGGTACCATTCCTTCTGAAACTATTCCAAACAACAGAAAAAGAGGGAATCCTCCCTAACTCATTTTATGAGGCCAACATCATCCTGGTACCAAAGCCTGGCAGAGACAGAACAAAAAAAGAGAATTTTAGACCAGTATCCCTTATGAACATCAAAGCAAATATCCTCAATAAAATACTGGCAAACCGGATCCAGCAGCACATCAAAAAGCTTATCCACCATGATCAAGTGTGCTTCATCCGTGGGCTGCAAGGCTGGTTCAACATATGCAAATCAATAAACGTAATCCAGCATATAAACAGAACCAAAGACACAAAAACCACATGATTATCTCAATAGATGCAGAAAAGGCCTTTGACAAAATTCAAAGGCCCTTCATGCTAAAAACTCTCAATAAATTCGGTATTGATGGAATGTATCTCAAAATCATAAGAGCTATTTATGACGAACCCACAGCCAATATCTTACTGAATGGGCAAAAACTGGAAAAATTCCCTTTGAAAACTGGCACAAGACAGGGATGCCCTCTCTTACCACTACTATTCAACATAGTGTTGGAAGTTCTGGCAAGGGCAATCAGGCAAGAGAAAGAAATAAAGAGTATTCAGTCAGGAAAAGAAGAAGTCAAATTGTCCCTGTTTGCAGATGACATGATTGTTTATTTAGAAAACCCCATTGTCTCAGCCCAAAATCTCCTTAAGCTGATAAGAAACTTCAGCAAAGTCTCAGGATACAAAGTTAATGTGAAAAATCACAAGCATTCTTATACACCAGTAACAGACAAACAGAGAGCCAAATCAGGAATGAACTTCCATTCACAATTGCTTCAAAGAGAATAAAATACCTAGGAATCCAACTTACAAGGGATGTAAAGGACCTCTTCAAGGAGAACTACAAACCACTGCTCAGTGAAATAAGAGGACACAAACAAATGGAAGAACATACCATGCTCATGGATAGGAAGAATCAATATCATGAAAATGGCCATACTGCCCAAGGTAATTTATAGATTAAATGCCATCCCCATCAAGCTACCAATGACTTTCTTCACAGAATTGGGAAAAATTGCGTTAAAGTTCATATGGAACCAAAAAAGAGCCCGCATCGCCAAGACAATCCTAAGTCAAAAGAACAAAGCTGGAGGCATCATGCCACCTGACTTCAAACTGTACTACAAGGCTAAAGTAACCAAAACAGCATGATACTGGTACCAAAACAGAGATATAGACCAATGGAACAGAACAGAGTCCCCAGAAATAATACCACACATCTACAGCCATCTGATCTTTGATAAACCTGAGAAAAACAAGAACTGGGAAAGGATTCCCTATTTAATAAATAGTGCTGGGAAAATTGGCTAGCCATAAGTAGAAAGCTGAAACTGGATCCTTTCCTTACTCCTTATACGAAAATTAATTCAAGATGGATTAGAGACTTAAATGTTAGACCTAATACCATAAAAACCCTAGAAGAAAACCTAGGTAATACCATTCAGGACATAGGCATGGGCAAGGACTTCATGTCTAAAACACCAAAAGCAATGGCAACAAAAGCCAAAATTGACAAATGGGATCTCATTAAACTAAAGAGCTTCTACACAGCAAAGGAAACTACCATCAGAGTGAACAGGCAACCTACAGAATGGGAGAAAATTTTTGCATCTTCTCATCAGACAAAGGGCTAATATCCAGAACCTACAAAGAACTCAAACAAATTTACAAGAAAAAAACAAACAACCCCATCCAAAAGTGGGCAAAGGATATGAACAGACATTTCTCAAAAGAGGACATTCATACAGCCAACAGACACATGAAAAAATGCTCATCATCACTGGCCATCAGAGAAATGCAAATCAAAACCACAATGAGATACCATCTCACACCAGTTAGAATGGCGATCATTAAAAAGTCAGGAAACAACAGGTGCTGGAGACGATGTGGAGAAATAGGAACACTTTTACACTGTTGGTGGGATTGTAAACTAGTTCAACCATTATGGAAAACAGTATGGCGATTCCTCAAGGATCTAGAACTAGAAGTACCATATGACCGAGCCATCCCATTACTGGGTATATACCCAAAGGATTATAAATCATGCTGCTATAAAGACACATGCACACGTATGTTTATTGCAGCACTATTCACAATAGCAAAGACTTGGAATCAACCTAAATGTCCATCAGTGACAGACTGGATTAAGAAAATGTGGCACATATACACCATGGAATACTATGCAGCCATAAAAAAAGGATGAGTTTGTGTCCTTTGTAGGGACATGGATGCAGCTGGAAACCATCATTCTCAGCAAACTATCGCAAGAACAGGAAACCAAATACCGCATGTTCTCACTCATAGGTGGGAACTGAACAATGAGATCACTTGGACTCGGGAAGGGGAACATCACACACGGGGGCCTATCATGGGGAGGGGGGAGGGGGGAGGGATTGCATTGGGAGTTATACCTGATGTAAATGACGAGTTGATGGGTGCTGACGAGTTGATGGGTGCAGCACACCAACATGGCACAAGTATACATATGTAACAAACCTGCACGTTATGCACATGTACCCTAGAACTTAAAGTATAATAATAAAAAAAAAAATTAGCTGGGCATGATGGCAGGCACCTGTAATGACACTACTCAGGAGGCTGAGGCAGGAGAATCTTTTGAACCTGGGAGAAGGAGGTTACAGTGAGTCAAGATCATACCACCACACTCCAGACTGGGCAACAAAGCGAAACTCCATCTCAAAAAAAAAATTACCTATAAATCTAAAACCATTCTAAGCAAGACATTTATGAAAGCAAAAAGATGTTTGTATTTTTCGCTTTTATCCCAAATGAAAATGTTCCCTTTAATCATGTTTTAAGCATTTCTTAATTATTAAGAAGTAATTTACATTTACACTTTCATTACATGACATGCAAAAATTCTTCAAAATTCTCATTTGAAGAGTTCCACTGTTATTAAAAATTATTGAAATTATTATTATCATTAATACATTAAATATCTACAATTATCTATATAGTCAAGGAGGTATGTTGCAAAGTAATTAAAGCAAGAAGTAAATAATATTCACAACTTTTAAATGAAGGAAGCAGTCCTCTGAAATTTCTTTCTCTCTGTCCTCTGTAGTTGCAACAACTTTAATAGGATGTCCAATACTCTAAGCAGATTTGAAACAGTAAATTAAGGAAATGTATAAATGGAGGAAACAAACAGGGAGAATTAAGGTAGACTAAATGCTAATTCAGGATGAAAGTATTTATGTTCACTAATAGGACATGGCTAAGGAATATGAATAAAATGAAAAGATAATCTATTATCTAGGGGGAAAAACATAAGAAACAAGGGCTAATGGAGCGGAATAGTAAACCCTTTTCTTCCTCTGTGGCACATAAGGGAGGGCAGCAGTGGGGAGTGGAGATGGGGAGAACGGTCCTGAACCAGCTGCTGCCTGTGGGTGGTGAGCTGTAAACTGTTGCTACTCCCAGCAGATCCCATGGAACCTGCCTCCGGCCTTCTGCTGGAATTCAGTCTTGTTTAACTCAGTATTAAGAATTGTGCTGTATATTTCAAGGGCCATAAAACGGGAAAACCAGAAAATATGCCAACAATGCTCAGTGAAATTTATAACCCTTCCCCAAATGATTCTGTTGACCTGCTTTACTTCATGCTGTCCTTTATAAATATCCTTTCATTTCAATCATCCAACTTAAAAAAAAATCAATTATTTCCTATTGCATGACCTGACATATGAAATTAATGCCTGCTGGTGGTATTTTTTTAAGTTTTTAATTACATACCTTGCCAAGGACAGAATTTATTATGTTTTCTATGAAAACCAGTTTTTTAATATGTTCTTCTCACAGTCAATATAAATACTGAGAATTTTATGATGCATTATTTTCTAAATAGAACTTTCAGAATGAAATTTCTTCATCTTAAACTTTAAAAGAGAAGGGCAAGAATTTTATCCCTTTGCAATGTTAATGTTTTACCTTAGAAGGAGCCAAATGGTGTTACAACAATAGGAATGAAATGCAGTGTAACTGTAGAGTACTATGTACTCTATAATTTTTTTTCTTTCTTTTTTTTTTTTTTTTTTTGGTAATTCAATTAACAGTACAAGTAAAAGGAGTATAATGCAAAATTTCTGCTGATTTTAAAAACTGCTTTTTTGAGGTACAATTGACATACAACAAACTGTACATATTTAAAGTATACAATTCAAGTTTGAACACATGAATAAACCCATGAAATCATCACTGAAAGCAGTATGATGAATGTACTCATCACCTCCAAAAATTTCCTCATGCCTTTATGTCATCCTTCCCACTTCCCACCCTCCTATTTCCATGCAGTTACTTATCGTGTCTTGTCACTATAAATTAGTTTGCATTTTCTAGAATTTTATATAAACGTAATTATAAAGTGTGTACTCTTTTTAGTCTGGCTTCAGCATAATCATTTTGAGAGCAACCCATGTTGTTTGAGAAATAAAAATAAAATCCTAAGTCCCCCAACCCACTGAACAAACCCTGTCTTGGCTAGGGCACCCCAGAGAAACTTAAAAACTGAATTTGGGCCATGAGAAGATAGGAGGTTGAACAACCTCCTTAAATCTCCTCCTCCAGTAATCGCCATTAGGCTATGAGTTAAACAGAAACCAGTACCGTATGTTAAACAGAAACCAGCTCTTTTGAAAGATGTGCTTTGCTGCTGATCTACACAACTGACCTGTATTTCTTTCTGATAAAGGACCACCAATAATAGACTGCTTTTGGCCAGTTTACAGAGGCTGCATACAAGATGCCTTTGCTTCCTGCATTTCACCTCTTGATGCATACAGCCTAATTTTCATGCATTGAAAGTAAACATGGGACATACGTTAACACGCAAGTTTGCTTACTATGCATGTATGCAAGCCCCCTTTGTGAATATTTACAACTTCTCATATAAACTGTTAAATACATATACTTAGTTGACTCATTCAGCATAAATTTCTATGTCACTCTTCTCTACGAACATCTGCTTCTGGTTTCTATCAGAGGCTGCACTTCCCCAGTAGCAACCCTTTATAAAACACAGAATTCTCTAAATTTATGAACCTCATTATTCTTCAGCTGACATATTATGTGTCAACAGTTCCTTGCTTTATATTGCTGTATAGTTTTCCATGGATTAGATACCACCATTTGTTTATCTTCTCACCTGTGGATGTATATTCAGGTTGTTTCCATATTTTGGCTGTTACAAATAATGCTTATATGAACATTTATGTCCAAGCCTTTAAGATATCCTCTTAAGAGAATGAAAAGACAAGCTATACACTGGGAGAAAATATTTACAAATCATGTGTCCCTCAGAAAACTTGGCATCTTGAATATATAAATTGCATCCTGAATATATAAATAACTCTCAAAACTCAAAAATAAGAAAACAGATATCCCAATGAAAACAATGGGAAAAAGATTTTAAGAACTATTTCACCAAAGAAAATGTAGAGATAGCAAATAAACTCAGAAAAAGTAACTCAACGTCATTAGTTATGAGGCAATGCAAATTCAAATCATAATTAGGTGCCAGTACATACTGATTAGAATGACTAACGCTCCCACTGCTAGCAAGGATGTAAAGGAACTGGAACACTCATAAATTGTTGATCTTAATGTACAATGGAACAATTCCTTTGGAAAACAGTTTGTGGGTTTTTCAAAAAGTAAACATATACCTGCCATATGACTCAGCTTGTCCAAACCTAGGTAGTTACACACAAAAAAATGAAAGAGCATGGCCTTTCTGCTGAGTTTATTCACTCTAATATTTGTTCTTCTAATCATTATTCAGTTCAATTCACTATAGTGATATCTGTGCTTAGCAGTTCACCTTTAGCTGTACAGCTATAATATTAAACTATTTTAGAAAAGTGTGCTGAACATTTTTTACATTGCAATAAAAAAAACTTGCCTCATGGTTAATTCCTACTCACTAATTATTTACAAATATAGTTTACCCTCAAGCAACATGGATTTGAACTGCAAGGGTCAACTTATAGGCAGATTTTTGTTAACCAAACGTGGATTGAAAATACAGTGTTCTTAGGATGCAAAGCAGGCATATTGAAAGGACCAACTTTTTGTATACTCAGTTTCCTCAGGGCTGACAACTGGCCTTGAGTATGTGCAGACTGTAGTATATGCAGGCATCCTAGAACCAACCTCCTGTATATACTGAGGGACAACTGTAGTGTCAATGGCAGATCTTGATAAATTTCTTTCAGTAAGCATCTAACCTTAACCCCGACAATGAAGTTAGTAAATTTTCGAGTAACCCAAAAGTATATTTTCCAAAGTTGTTGGTACAAAACAAATCCTTTATTTAAGGATGGTAGTAATATACAGCTGAAAGACTATCTGAAAGTCTACAAAGATAGAGTTCTTCAATTGTATCAAGTTAGATTATTATGTTAGTTCTATACTAAGGATGGATTCTTTATACCTTAGACACAGCAAGGAAGAAACATTAGTATATTTGAAAACAAAATTGTCTATAATTTTATAGAAATTCTATCTATAGAATAGAGATAATAATATTTCCATCTCACAGGGTTGTTTGAAGATTACATGAGATAAAGAGTGTAAAGCCGAAAGTGAATACCTGGTTATGGCCAACACCCACCGAATGTTTTTCTTTAATACTGTCAATAATAACTCTTTGTTTTATTAAATGTAATTCACACAAATAAGCTAGTGATAAAATTAACTGGGCTAATGTCGTTCCAGATATAAGTGAGAAAAGTGAATTCTGGTAGATTTATTATATATGCCTCAAACATATTTTCATTTTGGCATAAATATTAAGAAGCACTAACAACTAAGGAAGGCTATTCAAATACAAAAGTTGAGACTCTCCAACAGATATGCAAAAGCATTATAGATGATACATTTTTAATCAGTGTAACTTTTGTCTTCAGTTTAGTTGCTAGTCACGACCTCATCACTTAAGCAGATGGATAATTTTTTCAAAACTCAAAATTATAGTTTTTAGTGCATTTGTAGTTTTAATTTTGTTGATTTGTGTTTCAAATTTATGCTACCTTTCTAGGAAAAATCTTGAGAAATGTTGGCAGGTCAGAAGCACAGTTCATGAGCTATATATTATACAAACATGGATCCGCATCCTAATTCTAAGTTACTAGTTTGCAACATCCTTGCCTCATTCGGAAAACTGAGTATTTTGAATAACGTAAAGTACACTAATTTAATCATTAAAAAAACCATACAGTTTCATTTTAAATTGCCTCACTTTATGTAATTTATGGAAGAGATATTGATGGTGTTATCTTCCCAGCATATTTCTATAACCTACAATTATGGCATCACATTGTGAATACAAGCTCATATTTCCTAAAATTAATTCCTGACACCAAAATAGAATGTTGCTATTGTGCTCAGACATTTAATGTTTTTGACAGACTTACTGTATCTATGAAGTGGAGTTGCATTTCTCAGAAGTATTTTTAAGAATGTTTAGCTATGTCCTTTAAAATTTCCCAGGGAATTGAAGAAGGCAACCATTACTTAGTGGATGCTTGGCTAAATAAGGCTTTTTTAAAAAAATTACTACTAGTTCTAATAAAGGTTAAATTATAAGTACTCATAGCTTATTAAATATTAATATTAATAAGTTTTATTAATTAATATTTCATATTAATCAATAATATTTAACAATAAGTTTTATTAATTGTTTATTATTAATATTTAATAAATATTAATGTTTCATACAATATTTTAAACTATTGTATATTTTTTAATTGGAATTCTACAACATACTTATTTTTATCTTAAGGTTGTATTTATTGATATGCAGAGTTTAATATTACAATTTATTCAAAATAAATAAAAGTAAAATATATGTTTATAGAATTTTATAAAACATTAGATATTCCTTCTAGCATTTATAAGTTTTTTAATTGTGAGATAATTTCACAAAACACATCTCTACATATAATCAAGTATTACATTCAATCCTTTTTCTTGTTAAAAGATGTAATTTTTTTCACTTCATTTTATTTCCTTTTGCTTGATTATATTAAATTTCAAACTTGTAATTTTTAGAAATTTCCATGGCAGAACCCATAGCATTCCCCTGCCAACCCCAAGCACTTCATATGCAAGTATAATATAGAAGTATCATCTTCTCTATAGTTTCCTAAGCAGTTAAGTAACCTGTACCAGGTATGAGCACTTTTAAATGACTGAAGGTCCTAAAAAGTTCATATCTACACCTATAGACAATTCAGAAAATCTAGAGGTTAACTGCTCTAAGACACTAGGATGGAATCAGGAACATCCCCACAGGAAATCACAGCTTCTGACATTCCCACTCCAAAGCACCAACTCATCATACTTAAAGGGACACCTAGAAGCCTCTTTCTACAGCATTCTGATCTTTATGCTGTCTAAAACCTACAAGCATCCTGTAGGTGCTACAAAGATATAAGAACACAGACTTGGAACTCAAAAGGGCAGTGTCCAAATCTTAGCTCCAACACTTGCTTATTAATTGGGCAAGCTTAATTTCTTTGCATCGTATTCATCTACAAGACAGGAGTATAAATAAAAGTATCACACGTTGTTGTTGTTGTGAAGCCTAAAAGAGTTTATAAGCAAATAGGACAATGGCTAGCATTATTCTTCAAACTGTATGTTTCAATGCATTATGACTTTTGTTTTAGGAAGTTTTGTTTGTTTATTTTTAATCATTATTCTTGTAGGCACACAAATTTTCTTTTGGAGACGCATTATGAGAAATTTTCTTCTGCTAATGTAATTGATTGCAATCCTGTACGAAAATATTCTTCATTAATAAACATTTATTGCATGCCCGCTACATGCCAGGCATCACACAAAGGGAACCAGTTGAGAAGTGTTTCAACTATAAAACTGGAAATTACCTTTAAATTCAAATGACACTGAAAATAATAAGCATCCCCAAAGTGGTGTCTGAGAAGGTGCAGTTTCTTTACACTTTTAAGAGGAGAATGGAAAGTCATTCCCTTCTAATTGGAGAAGACATCCACAGAAATGCATGTTCTCATAGATGGAACATACAGCCCCATCATGAAAGGAAGATGCATAAAAAGTCATTGCCCAGGGCAGACGTTTACAAGCCTGGGCACCCAACATGGAATCTGGAAGGCCAAGGTTTCTCCTTTTTAGGAGTGGTAGAGGGTAAAGGATGAAGATTCATAAAACATGATACACTGTTAAGTGAAAAAGAGCAGAGCACAAAAGTGTCTCTGTTTTGGTTATAATGTTTATGTATGGAAACACTACCCAAAAAAAGAAAACAGAAAAATGAAAGCAGCTGATATGTCAACATGAGGAGATGGTGAGTAAATTTTTCTTCTATTTGATTTATTGTATTGTTACTATAATGTTATTTAGGCAATAAATACAATCCAAAAGAAAGTAAAAATTAAGACCATAAAGTAAAGACATATTTTAAAACTACCACAAGCAAGTGAAAAATTATCAGAGTGAAATAAATTTGAGTCAAATATCAAAATGAATTTGCATTAAAACTATCAAACTGGATGTTATTTATTTAAAGTATTATCCTAAAATATCATCTAAAACAATCCCTAACATGGAAACAACTTGTAGATTGAAATGGCATTAATGTATTCAACAGACATTCTTCCTTTACTGCTCAGCTCACTTTTTCTCTCCATGATGAGATACAGGTTGTTGGAAGCTCCGCTTCCTTCTTTCTCCTCTCCCTGGGGCCCTCTTCTGCCACCAGATTTCCATGTCACCTCTGGAGCTCACAACTCACCAAGGGATCCATACTTAGTGAAACCTTGACCCAAAGTTAGATCTAAGAAAATCGAGTTTTGTTAAACATCTGAGAACTAGCCTAGGACTGCCTCTCATTTGTAACTTTATTTTAAGGAAAATGATGCTTACTGGGTAAATTTTCCCATGAACTCCAAACTTTCAACTTTCAAGGAAGCTTTCAGAACAAAACCTAGTCTAGCCTGGGCCCTGATTATACTATATAATTTTTATATTCAGACATTTCACTCAAACATCATATCATTCCAATCAATCAATCAGCCTCAGTAGTCAGATTTCTTCCAGAATCCTATGGAACTACAGGATTAGTACTTCTAAATGTAGTTGTTTTCTTTCTAAACTTAAGGAATAGTTAACATCATAGGCTATCATATAGAGGACAGTAGCTGTGTATCGCAGAGATATGGTTAGCAACATGGTAAATGCATTTTCACCAGAATGCTGACTTCTAGTAGATCAGGACTACGACTCTGCTCTTCTGAACACAAGAATGATACTTATGTTCTATGTCTTTTCCATTATAGGTATACAAAGAACTACTCGGGGAAATTACTTAATCCAGATTGTAACCAAAGTCATATAATTGCAACATCATTTAAATTAATTACTGGACTAAACAGTTTTGGAAACTAACATGTATCTGTTCCATTTTTCCTTTGATAACTTTTGATAACCTAGGTATTTACAAAAAGAATAATGAGACAGTAATTACCTTTAACCTACTAAAAGCAGTACCTTTGGAGAAATGTAAAAGGAAAAACTTCAAGTGTTCCTTTTACTAATGATATTTCTTCACCAGCACAGACACCAACATACTCTGGCAGCTTCCGCAATCTATATTGTGCTAGAATTTTCATTCCATGACATCATTGTGCACTTGCTTATGTGTTGTTACATGATTGTTGTCATCTGTGTATTTAATCTGTCAAATTATATTACTGTTTCTTTAGAATGAACATCGTTTTTCTTACTTTTGCACATCCCCTTACTGTCTGATTGCTTGAGATCATCTTCATGAAATAGTTCTTCAATAGATATTTCAATGGTTTGTTTAAAGATATGGAAAAACATTCACATCCTTTTATAATTTTACTACTAAGAATAAAATATATATTGGCAGAAAAATCACATTACATTAATTTGGATAGCTGCCCTGATGAAATTGAATGATTATTTGACTATTAACAACATGTGATTTGACTATTAACAATATACATGCCCTTGTATCTGCTTTATGCTATTTTAAATACACTGCATGTACAGGCTGAGTGCTATGACGAGCCCTGTGGATTCCCCTTCAGGACTGTGGCACTTATTTCTCCAGATGCTGGTAGTGTTTCCTGCTGACGGTGTGCACTTAAGGCCCTCTCGTGAAATTACCTTAGACCATGAGGAACTACCTCACTGAAGGCTATCACTCCCTCCACAGAAGCAAGCATTTTTACTCTTGCCTCAAATGGAGAAAATTGAGAAGGGCCACCCTGCTTTCAAGAGCTCCATGGGATCAGCTAAGTCCTGTGTTGTATTTGCATCACAGTTCAACTTTTTCCTCTGCAAAAGCCTGCCTCCCTCACTCTCATCAGGAGTGTTCCCAAGGCATTACACAATAAAACCCTGGCATGCAAACCCCAAATCTGTGTCTGCTTCCTGGGAATGCAACCTGTGACAATCTTTCCTATCTTATGATCCAGAATAAAATATCATATGGGAAAGACAAATAATTTGTCCACAGGCAAACTTTGCACCCAAAATATCTGCACCTGGTATTCTGTGTTTCCTAAGTGAAAAAGAACAGCAGCTAGGATGTTTTAATCATTTTATTTCCCTTGTGGTTGCTCAGTCGGGGCACTCCCTCGTCAGGTATTAAAACTATGTAACTTCATTAAACACGACTTTAGAAACTCCTTATCCACAATGTATGTGCCAAAACAAATGTACTGCTATCCATCAAGTAGACCTAATGAATATCTGATGAGACATTTGATGCACTATTACATGATGAAAAAGAAAAACAAATCTATAGAAAAAGAATGTGCAATACTTCCTTTTACTTTATGTACAGCATAACCCAGAATATGAGATGAAAATAAAATCACATATTTATTTTTTCCCGCTAATTTCTCAAACTCCAAAATTGCCCTTAGTAGTAGAAGGCGCACTCTCTCAATTCTGAGGCTGGGAAGGGATTTAAAAAGAAATTAAACTGCATCTTTAACACTTTATTCCTTTAAACGAGCCTGAGGTAAATAGGATAATTTTGAGAAGATGTGTATGTGTTCTTATATTGCCTTTAGAGCTTTTCTGTATTTATGAAAATTTTTATAAAAATGAGTGAATCGCCCAATAGTCAGTGGAAGAAATACAATCTTGATTCATTGGGCACCCAATAACGTATAAAGGAGACAGTTTTGTTTATCATAAGTTGATGTATTTGGAAGTCAGCTCAGCCTAAATTCCTCTTAAACACCCACTGAGTATTGTTTGCCCGGCAGTGTGTACTGCCAAAGTATCATTATTGTGTCACACCCAGGTGGCCATGGCCTCTCTCTGACCATCTGCACAGGTACCTCTTCTTATACCTCCACACTGTGACTTTATGCAGGGTTCACTTGCAGTTTGAAAGGGCTCCTGCTCACAGTAAGTTCTAGATTTTGTATGCATTTACCCTCCTTACTCTCTCTTTTCTTCCTCTTTCTTCATCCTGCTTTCAGTAGTCAATTTGCGTGTCAAGATCAAGGTTTTCCTGTTTATATCTACTCAACCATTCAGCAAATTTAGAAGTTCAAATGTCCTAACAAATGAAAAGAAATGTTAACCAGTCTTTATAAAGAGCAACCATCAATATGATGTGTAAAACACAGAGGCATTGCTTTCTTTGTCCAGAACTCAGAGGTCTAGTAGTATTTATATTTATCTGGAATTTATCCTACACTCAAAAATTGAGCCAAAAAAGCTTCCCAAAAGACCAGAATTATTGAGTCCACATAATCAACCACATACTCAATTTACATAAAGGAATATCCCTCAGGCCCGAACTCAGAAACATCTTGCCTTATTTTAGATATAATTTTTCTAAGCCCTGTAATCTTGGTGTCATGTTCTCTAAATATATATTAAATTGGATGAGTCAAGAAGGAAATGATAATAATAATAACAATAGCTAGATATAGGAGAAGAGGCTAAAGCTTTCTGAAAATCAACAACAGGGATTTTAAAAGAATGACAATATGGGGCCACAATATAGAGTGTTTGTTTGTTTGTCTGTTTGTTTGTTTGTTTTGAGATGGAGTTTCACTCGTTGCCCAGGCTGGAGTGCAATGGCACTATCTTGGCTCACTGCAACCTCGGCCTCCCAGGTTCAAGCGCTTCTCCTGCCTCAGTTTTCCAAGTAGCTAGGATTACAGGCCTGTGTCACCATGTCCAGTAAATTTTATCTTTTTAGTGTAGATGGGGTTTCTTCATGTTGATCAGGCTGGTCTCAAACTCCCGACCTCAAGTGATCCACCCGCCTTGGCCTCCCAAAGTGCTGGGATTACAGGCATGAGCCACAGTGCCCAGCCAACATATGTTTTTTAAAACTGTAATAGAATCTAAAGAGCTTTCTGTATTGCTGCACATTATAATAGTGTTAAAAACAAGAATATAAGTACTGTTATAATGGTAATTAATAAATTAAAGAAATCTAAACTACATATTAGAAAGTTTTCTATTCAGCCAAAATGACAAAATTAAAATAAATACTTAAAGCTGTCTAAGAAACTTAGTTACAGAGCAATTATTTTAATTGAAGTCTAAACATGTCGCTCTGTTTTCAATACTTTTCCATCATTTTCAGTTTTCATAATCATGGTCTCCAACTGGTGATGCATACTCTTCAGAGGGAAAAGACAATCCTTTACAGTATAAGAAACAAATGTTAAAACATTTACATTTATGGCACCACACTTTTTATCTTTAAAAAGAAATGCATTGAGCTGTATTGATGAGAAATATATAGTTAGGCCCCGGTACTTTGCCTCAACTCCACTGATATGTGGTCACACAGGAAATAAGAAGAATTCAGAGGTAAGAGATGAGGTGCCTCAGTGAAAAGTTTGATGGTGATACTCCCACTCTATGTATCAGCAAGTGCATTTATTAATTATATTAGTTCATTTTCACACTGCTATAAAGATAATTTATAAAAGGAATAGGTTTAACTGACTCACAGTTCCACATGGCTAAGGAGGCCTCTGAAAACTTACAACCATGACAAAAGGTAAAGGGGAAGCAAGGACCTTATTCGTATGGAAACAAGGAAGAGAAAAGAGTTAAGTAGGAAGAGGCCCTTATAAAACCATCCGATCCCTTGAGAACTCACTCACTATCACAAGAATAGCCTGGGGGAAACTGCCCCCATGATCCAATCACCTCGCACCAGGTGTCTGCCTCAACACACGGGGATTATAGGGATTACAACTTGACATGAGATTTGAGTGAGGACACAGAACCAAACCATATCATTAATTATATCACTTAGTCTTTACTAGACAAAATTTCAGAAAATGAATGAGTAGTTAAAAATATTCATCCAAAAACATCACTGACTGAAGATAATACTAAGAATACAAGCAGCGGGTGCGGTTCCAAGATGGCCAAATAGGAACAGCTCCAGTCTACAGCTCCCAGTGCGAGCGACTCCAAAGACTGGTGATTTCTGCATTTCCAACTGAGGTACAGGGTTCATCTCACTGGGGCTTATCAGAGAGTGGGTGCAGGAGAGTGGGTGCAGCTCACCATGCATGAGCCGAAGGAGGGCGAGGCATCACCTCACCCGGGAAGCACAAGGGGTCAGGGAATTCCCTTTCCTAGCCAAGGGAACCTGTGACAGATGGTAACTGGAAAATTGGGTCACTTCCACCCTAATACTGCGCTTTTCCAACGGTCTTAGCAAACGTCACACCAGGAGATTATATCCTGGGCCTGACTCAGAGGGTCCCACGCCCAAGAAGATTCGCTCATTGGTAGCACAGCAGTCTGTGAATGGAACTGCAAGGCGACAGTGAGGCTGGGGGAGGGGTGCCCACCACTGCTGAGACTTGAGTAGGTAAACAAAGCTGCCAGGAAGTTCCAACTGGGTGGAGCCCACCGCAGCTCAAGGAAGCCTGCCTGCCTCTGTGGACTCCACCTCTGGGGACAGGGCATAGCCAAACAAAAGGCAGCAGAAACCTCTGCAGACTTAAATGTCCCTGTCTGACAGCTCTGAAGAGAGTAGTGGTTCTCCCAGCATGGAGTTTGAGATCTGAGAATGGACAGACTGCCTCCTCAAGTGGGTTCCTGAACCCAAGTAGCCTAACTGGGAGGCACCCTCGAGTAGGGGCAGACTGATACCTCACACGACCCGACTGGGTAACCCTCTGAGACGAAGCTTCCAAAGGAATGATCAGGCAGCAACATTTGCTGTTCAGCAGACTCTGCCGCTGATACCCAGGCAAACAGGATCTGGAGTGGCCCTCTGGCAAACTCCAACATACCTGCAGCTGAGGGTCCTGACTGTTGGAAGGAAAACTAACAAACAGAAAGGACATCCACACCAAAACCACATCTGTACGTCACCATCATTAAAGAACAAAGGTAGATAAAACCACAAAGATGGGGAAAAAACAGAGCAGAAAATCTGAAAATTCTAAAAATCAGAGCACCTCTCCCCCTCCAAAGGAATGCAGCTCCTCACCAGCAATGGAACAAAGCTGAACAGAGAATGACTTTGACAAGTTGAGAGAAAAAGGCTTCAGAAAATCAAACTTCTCCAAGTTAAAGGAGGAAGATTAAACCCATTGCAAAGAAGCTAAAAACCTTGAAAAAAGATTAGATGAATGGCTAAATAGAATAACCAGTGTAGAGATGTCCTTAAATGACCTGACGTAGCTGAAAACTATGGCACGAGAACTACATGACAAATCCACAAGCTTCAGTAGCTGATCTGATCAACTGGAAGAAAGGGTATCAGTGATTGAAGATCAAATGAATGAAATGAAGTGAGAAGAGAAGCTTAGAGAAAAAAGAGTAAAAAGAAACAAAGTCTCCAAGAAATATGAACTACGTGAAAAGACCAAATCTACATCTGATTGGTGTACCTAAAAGTGACGGGGAGAATGGAACCAAGTTGGAAAACACTCTGCAGGATCTCATCCAGAACTTCCCCAACCTAGCAAGGCAGACCAACATTCAAATTCAGGAAATACAGAGAATGCCACAAAGACACTCCTCAAGAAGAGCAACCCCAAGACACATACTTGTCAGATTCACGAAAGTTGAAATGAAGGAAAATATGTTAAGGGTAGCCAGAGAGAAAGGTCGAGTTACCCACGAAGGGAAGCCCCTCAGACTAATAGCAGATCTCTCAGCAGGAACTCTACAAGCCAGAAGAGAGTGGGAACCAATATTCAACATTTGTAAAGAAAAGAATTTTCAATCCAGATTTTCATATCCAGCCAAACTAAGCTTCATAAGTGAAGGAGAAATAAAATCCTTTACAGAGAAGCAAATGCTGAGAGACTTTGTCAACACCAGGCCTGCCCTACAAGAGATCCTGAAGGAAGCACTAAACATGGAAAGAAATAACCACTACCAGCCACTGCAAAAACATGCCAAATTGTAAAGACCATTGATGTTAGGAAGAAACTGAATCAACTAAGGAGCAAAATAAACAGCTAACATCATAATGACAGGATCAAATTCACACATAACAATATTAACATTAAATTTAAATAGGCTAAGTGTTCCAATTAAAAGACACAGACTGGCAAGTAGGATAAAGAGTCAAGACCCATTAGTTTGCTGTATTCAGGAGACCCAGCTCACATGCAGATACACACATAGGCTCAAAATAAAGGGATGGGGGAAGATCTACCAAGCAAATGGAGAACAGAAAAAGGAAGGGGTTACAATTCTACTCTCTGATAAAACAGACTTCAAACCAACGAAGATCAATAGAGATAAAGAAGGCCATTACATAATGGTAAAGGGATCAATTCAACAAGAAGAGCTAACTATCCTAAATGTATATGCAGCCAATACAGGAGCACCCAGATTCATAAAACAAGTCCTTAGAGATCTGTAAAGAGACTTAGACTCCTACACAAAAACAATGGGAGACTTTGACACCCCACTGTCAACATTGGACAGATCAACGAGACAGAAAGTTAAAAAGGATAGTCAGGAATTGAACTCAACTCTGCTCCCAGCAGACCTAATAGACATACAGAACTCTCCACCCCAAATCAACAGAATATACATTCTTCTCAGCACCACATCGCACTTATTCCAAAATTGACCACATAATTTGAAGTAAAGCACTCCTCAGCAAACGTAAAGGAACAGAAATTGTAACAAACTGTTTCTCAGACCACAGTGCAATCAAACTAGAACTCAGGATTAAGAAACTCACACAAAACCACTTAACTCATGGAAACTGAACAACCTGCTCCTGAATAACTACTGGGTACATAACAAAATGAGGCAGAAATAAAGATGTTATTTGAAATCGATGAGAAAAAAGACACAACATACCAGAATCTCTGGGACACATTTAAAGCAGTGTATAGAGGGAAATTTACAGCACTAAATGCCCATAAGAAAAAGCAGGAAAGCTCTAAAATAGACACTCTAACATGACAATTAAAATAACTAGAGAAGCAAGAGCAAATACATTCAAAAGCTAGCAGACGGCAAGAAATAACTAAGATCAGAGAAGGACTGAAGGAGATAGAGACAAAAAAAAACCCGTCAATAAATCAATGAATCCAGGAGTTACTGTTTTTGCAAAGATCAACAAAAGTGATAGATGGTTAGCAAGACTAATAAAGAAGAAAAGAGGGAAGAATCAAATAGACACAATAAAAAATGATAAAGGGGATATCACCACTGATTCCACAGAAATACAAACTACCATCAGAGAATACTATAAACACCTCTATGCAAATAAACTAGAAAATCTAGAAGAAATGGGTAAATTTCTGGACACATACACCCTCCCAAGACTAAACCAGGAAGAAGTGAATCCCTGAATAGACCAATAACAGGTTCTGAAATTGAGGCAATAATTAACAGCCTACCAACAAAAAACAGTAGAGGACCAGATGGATTCACAGCCGAATTCTACCAGAGGTACAGGAAGGAAGTGGTACCACTCCTTCTGAAACTATTCCAATCAATAGAAAAATAGGAAATCCTCCCTAACTCATTTTATGAGGCCAATATCATCCTGATACTAAAGCCTGGCAGAGACACAACAAAAAAATAGAATTTTAGACCAATATCCCTTATGAACATCGATGCAAAAATCCTCAGTAAAATACTGGCAAATCCAATTCAGCAGCACATCAAAAAGTTTATCCACCATGATCAAATGGGCTTCATCCCTGGGATGCAAGGCTGGTTCAACATATGCAAATCAATAAACGTAATCTAGCATATAAACAGAACCAAAGATAAAAAACACATAATTATGTCAATAGATGCAGAAAAGGCTTTTGACAAAACTCAACAGCCCTTCATGCTAAAAACATTCAATAAATTAGGTATTCATGGGACGTACCTCAAAATAATAAGAGCTGTCTATGACAAACCCACAGCCATTATTATACTGAATGGGCAAAAACTGTAAAAATTCCCTTTGAAAACTGGCACAAGACAGGGATGCCCTCTCTCACCACTCCTATTCAACATAGTGTTGGAAGTTCTGGACAGGGCAATCAGGCAGGAGAAAGAAATAAAGGGTATTCAATTAGGAAAAGAGGAAGTCAAGTGGTCCCTGTTTGCAGATGACATGATTGTATATTTAGAAAACCCTATCGTCTGAGCCCAGAATCTCCTTAAGCTGATAAGCAACTTCAGCAAAGTCTCAGGATACAAAATCAGTGTGCAAAAATCACAAGCATTCTTATAAACCAGTAACAGACAAACAGAGAGCCAAATCATGAGTGAACTCCCATTCACAATTGCTTCAAAGAGAATAAAATACCTAGGAATCCAACTTACAAGGGATGTGAAGGACCTCTTCAAGGAGAACTACAAACCACCATTCAATGAAATAAAAGAGGACACAAACAAATGGAAGAATATTCCATGCCCATGGATAGGAAGAATCAATGTTGTGAAAATGGCCATATTGCCAAGGTAATTTATAGATTCAATGCCACTCCCATTAAGCTACCAATGATTTTCTTCACATAATTGGAAAAAACTACTTTAAAGTTCATATGGAACCAAAAAAGAGCCCACATCGCCAAGACAATCCTAAGTCAAAAGAACAAAGCTGGAGGCATCATGCTACCTGACTTCAAACTATACTACAAGGCTAAAGTAACCAAAACAGCATGGTACTGGTACCAAAACAGAGATATAGACCAATGGAACAGAACAGAGCCTTCAGAAATAATACCACACACATCTACAGCCATCTGATCTTTGATAAACCTGACAACAACAAGAAATGGGGAAAGGAAAGGATTCCCTATTTAATAAATGGTACTGGGTAAACTGGCTAGCCATAAGTAGAAAGCTGAAACTGGATCCCTTCCTTACACTTTATACAAAAATTAAATCAAGATGGATTAGAGACTTAAATGTTAGACCTAAAACCATAAAAACCCTAGAAGAAAACCTAGGCAATACCATTCAGTGCATAGGCATGGGTAAGAATTTTATGTCTAAAACACCAAAAGCAATGGCAAGGAAAGCCAAAATTGACAAAGGGATCTAATTAAACGAAAGAGCTTTTGCACAGCAAAAGAAACTACCATCAGAGTGAACAGGCAACCTACAGAATGGGAGAAAATTTTTGCAATCTACTCATCTGACAAAGGGTTAATGTCCAGAACCTACAAAGAACTCAAACAAATTTACAAGAAAAAATCAAACAACCCCATCAAAAAGTGGGTGAAGGATATGAACAGACACTTCACAAAAGAAGACATTTATGCAGCCAACAGACACATGAAAAAATGCTCATCATCACTGGCCATCAGAGAAATGCAAATCAAAACCACAATGAGATACCATCTCACACCAGTTAGAATGGCAATCATTCAAAAGTCAGGAAACAACAGGTGCTGGAGAGGATGTGGAGAAATAGGAATACTTTTACACTGTTGGTGGGACTTTAAACTAGTTCAACCATTGTGGAAGACAGTGTGTCGATTCCTCAAGGATCTAGAGCTAGAAATACCATTTGACTCAGCCATCCCATTACTGGGTATATACCCAAAGGATTATAAATCATGCTGCTATAAAGACACATGCACATGTATGTTTATTGCAGCACTATTCACATTAGCAAAGACTTGGAACTAACCCAGACGTCCATCAATGATAGACTAGATTAAGAAAATGTGGCACATATACACCATGGAATACTATGCAACCATAAAAAGGGATGACTTCATGTCCTTTGTAGGGACATGGATACGGACAAACCATCATTCTTAGCAAACTATCACGAGGACAAAAAACCAAACACTGCATGTTCTCACTCATAGGTGGGAATTGAACAATGAGAACTTTTGGACACAGGGTGGGGAACATCACACACTGTGGCCTGTCCTGGGGTGGGGGGAGTGGGGAAGAATAGCATTAGGAGATGTACCTAATGTAAATGACAAGTTAATGGGTGTGGCACACCAGTATGGCACATGTACACATATGTCACAAACCTGCTTGTTGTGCACATGTACCCTGGAACTTAAAGTATCATTAAAAAAAAAAAAAAAGAATAAAGAGCCTTGGCACAAAAAAAAGAATATAAGCACAAAGAGCAAGTTAAAACTTGTAGAACTGAAACATCTTCTTCCCTTAACACTCAGTGCCATCTCAAGGTAAAGAAAAGGATGATCTAGTAAGATTTGATAAGACGCTAGGCAAAAATGTTCAACATTATTAAGAAGACTACCAGAAATATTAATTTATATCTGCTTTCATGAGGGATGAACCTCAAAGTATATATTGAACTTTGCATATCAGCTAATAACAATATAAACCCATCCCAATTAGAAGAACCCTTAAAACTACATTTTTTTTCACCTTTAGAACATCCCCTTGGAATTTGTTTTTATTTGGGTTTAATAAGGTATATCATTCACTCAATAGTGACTTATTAAGACTCCCATGTCCAGGTACTGTTATTGACAATAGAAAGATATCATTAAATACAATAGGTTTTTGTTTTAAAAAATTACTACTCTAATGAAGTTTACATACAATTATATAAATAAATAAGTAAACACACATATGTCAAACGAATGCTCTTTTAAAATTTATTTTATTTTACTCATTGTGTGTTTTGATACCACTGGTATACATGCAAATCTCCAAGGTTCTTACATGCTGTGTAAGTCATTCCTCCCTACATATGTGACTTTGATTCTTGTTCAGTATAGTTTCAAACTTCTCTTCCCTGTAAACATGACATATTTGCAATTCTTCAAATATCTTATTATAACACTGTTTTTCTCAGTGCTTCGTGAGCCTCTCTTCCCTCTGACTGGAATATTTCTTCTTGTCTTTATTTCCCTTACCTTTTTGTTTCTCACATGTCTTTTCTCATTGCTCAGTCCCCTACCTCTCTGTAACTTCATGCAGTTGTTCCCCAGAATGTACCCATTCTACTCCTATGCCTTCCATCACTGTACCCCATATTCATTATTGAATTTACCACAATGTTCTGGCATCATTTGTCGATATAACTATGATCTCCTTCAGGGAGAGATCCATCTTATTTTCTCCAGTACTAGCACTATGTCTAGCAGATTGTAAGGCCTATAAACATTTTAATGGTATTGTATTAAACTAGTCTCCAAATGGTTTTCAGATAACTAAAGTTTTACTCTTTGTGTTTCATCAAATAAATTTAATCAAGGGATTAGCCTTGTTGGTTTTCCAAGAGAATGTGTGCCTGGTCAACTAGCAATTAATAGAAGTATTTGTACTACATGCTATCTTTATTTTAATATGTCTGAACCCATTAACCTGGATCTTGGTTGGCAAGATTTGGTCCACCAACAAAATGGTTATAATTTTGTGAGTTAGACTAGTATGATAATATTGTATAAAACAGGATTGCTAGAGGTTGCATGTAATATTTTTACTTCCAGTTAACAAGATGAACTAGAGTCAACATGTTTCCAGTGGCATTGTACTTTCTTATTAATTTTATTGAAAAGCCACTTAGAAAGAGATGCATGTTTTACAGCTATGAATACTGATGATGCATGTAGAATTGCAGAAACTCAAATTACATAGTCCACAAAACACCAAATAAATTTCAAGATGTGGATAAAGTACATAACTAATGTAGCATCATAAAAATTTTCAATGATGCAATAGAACTAACTTAATATCAGGAAGAGAATAATTGAGTAAGATAGTTCAGGCAAGATGATCTCATAGAATATGTAATCTTGCCCTCATTTCAACTATTATAAGAACTAAATGGGACCAAAGTTGTTTGGAATTTCTACAGATGCCAGTCTCTTTAGTTGCTCATTAATCTCCAAATAGCAAACAATACATGAACTTCTTAGCTGTTTTTAATTTAACAGATGTAATCAAATTACTATAAACATAGTTGCTTATCATATCCATCCAAATTTCTGGAAAATATTAAAATTTATTGTCAAAGTAATGAGAACAAAAGAAGCTGTGCCCTGGCATGTGTTCCATTGGGAAGATCCTGTTGCTTTTTGCGTACTTTTTAGTGCAATCATGGTTGCAGCTGAACCTTATTACTATTTTCTCTCTCACAATCTTTCTCTTGTTTTCTTTTGAGAATGGCATTAAATGATAAAAATTACAAATTGATACCAAATGATAAAAATTACAAATTAGTTCATCACCACATTTTTCATGGTTCACCCATAATTTTTTCTTCCTTGATGAACAGATCATTGGAGTCTTGCCTTTGTAATTGGGACAACCTGTCTGCAGAGACGATCTATTCTCTCTGCTGAGAGCTGAACACTCATTAGGACACCCAGGCTACAGAGAGGAGCTACCCTCTGCTGGTTTCTTCGGAGCTGTTCGATGGCTCAATAAAGCTCCTCTTCATCTTACTCACCCTCCACTTGTCTGCATATGCCATTCTTCCTGTGTGCAGGACAAGAACTCAGGACCCACCGAATGGTGGGGCTAAAAAAGCTGTAACACAAACAGGGCTGAAACACGCCCCTTGCTTGCTACCTTTCAGGTGACAAGAGGGAGAGAAGAGAGAAGGAGATAAGAGCTGGGGCCCTTCAGGGGGCCCAGACCTGGGAGCTCCCCAAGCCAGGGGTGTGACTCCTCATTTGGGGCCCTGCAGTTCCTGGAGTCTCCAAGCTCTCAGGCACCACCACATTCCCTGGTGGCAGCCATGAAAGCTGCTTGCAGTGCGACTGGGCCAGCTGCAGCCTCACAGGGAACTGGCACCTGTGTTGGCATGTGGAGCAGCCCACCCCGCTGCAGCAGCCAGCGTGCCTGACTGTGTGCTGTGGCCAGACTACAGTTTTGCTCACTCACACACCTCTGGCCGCTCTGCTCCAGTCTCTTCAGAGACGTGGAATCCAGGCCAGCAGTGCAAGCCCAGTGCAGCCTGGTAGGCCAAGTGGGCCCAGCAGGCCCGAGCAAAACTCAGGAAAAGGCGTCACCAGCCACAGAGGTTTCTGGCTAGAAAAGCAACACCCCCAAGGATCCCATAACAATTTGACCAAAAAACCTAAAGTTCTGTTTTGATAACGCACTTAAGTTTGTGCGAAAAACTACCTCTAGCAAAGAAAATATCAGTTAGAATATACTTTCTTGCCACAGGATTCCTGAACCTGTTAAGGTATATGACAACATACGGCAATATTTCCTTCCTTTCTAAATGTGTGCTCCTGCGTATGCCAAAGATAAAAGTGAGGTGCCAATAATTTTTCTTTCTTTGATTACTTCTTAGCCTTACTGTTTCTTCACTTTGTCACATGCTATTGTTTGTTTGACCCCCATCTGTGAAGAAATTACTTGCTTCCCCCAATGCTACTATCACTGATAGGAAAACCTGGAAATAAAACCATTTATTCTGCCTCAGAACTTCTCAGAATTTGTACCACCCGTGATGACAGGGCTAATCTTCACCCAAGACAGTGAGGGTTTCTGGAAATAGTCTCTGGGTAAATTCAAGTATGCTATAAACTTAGTGACGTATTTGCTTTGTAGAATTTAATCCACCATTTCAAGTTTTTCTCATTTTTATCGATAATATGAGCAAAATATATACAACAATTAAAATGTGAAAAATACAAGGGTCAAACGCTCTTATTAAAAATTTAATGTCTGATTTCCTGCAATATAATTGCTTTATGTTTAATGTAACTTTTCTATGGCCTTTAACCTGCACTAACTTGATATTATAGCCACAAAGAAAGATATGCTTAAATTTTGTCTCTCTCACATATTAGCTGTTTGCCTTAGACAGGTCACAACTTCTGTAAGCCTCACTTCCCTCACCAGTAAGGGGAGTGTAATACAACATTTGGCCTTCCTATTGTAAAGGCATTAGTGCAAAAATAAAACAAATCATTAATGTAATGACAATTAGTACATAATTGAGTGCTATATAAAGTTTTTATTATTAGCATGTTGAGTGTGAGTTTTTCATTTTGCACTGACTTAATGAGTGCATTTATGATACTGTAAGTGCTGAATTATATATATGACTATACTTCCAATATCAAGATTGTAAATGCCAATAAGCAGAAACAGTAGAAGCAGAGCCCTTAACATCACAGATTTTACACTCAAAAATATAAGTTAATAAATACCATCTTTTAAACTAGTTTTCAGCAATTCATATTTAGAATACCCCAGGAGTTAAGTTTGAATTTTAAGATAAATGGACAGGCAATGATATTTCTCATGTTGGGCTAGTTACATTCATTTGATTTTTGAGTTTTTTGTAAAGTTTTGGAGACGCTTAAATATATTTAGCTGACAAATATTTCCCCATTTTGTAGGTGAGCAAACCAAAAAATAGAGAAGCTGAGTGACTACCACACGATGGAACACTATGAGGAGTGAAGTGTATTTGGTGCCCAGCCTCTCACCCCGCCTCACAGTCCAGTGGACCCAACTCCAGTGGAGTCACCTTTCCAGCTGCAACACAGACGACTCCTGAGTCTTAACCAAAGTGCCCTCTCTGACTTAAATTGCAAACACATGTGTTTCGTGTTTGTAGCTGGATACCAGTTCATATACTACTGGAACATTTTGTCTACTGTTATATAATTAAACTGGAAGAAACCCTTGGTAGGATGTGAAATAGCAATATGACCCAAAGATCATTAAAATGTCAAAAGTCCTTTAATGATAGTGTATATTTGATTAACCACACAAAAATATTGTCTGGATTTTATTTATATTAAAATTACTATTTGGAAAAGAATATCTGCAAAATAAGATTATTTTGCCTTGTTTTTTTGCTTGTCTGCAGCATACCAATACCAAACAAGGTTATACTGAAGCTTGTGTTGTCTAATAAGGACAGTGCTAAGTCCTAGAACAAAAGAGATCATCCTCATTGTGGATATATTGCTAAAATCATCAAGATGTTGGCTGAAAACCTATTTATTTATATATTCATTTTGTTTTAAGCAGAATAATTTAAACTATAATTTGTCACATTGAATAGCAATGACACTTCTGTTCAGAGTCAGAAGAGTTTAAATGGAATGGAATTCCCTGGAAATTTTTTCTTCCTTTAATTTAAAAAAATGTCAGAATGTTCTGTTTTATTCCATTGAGTCATAAAGAGAAAAACTGAGTTAACAAAGGAAAATCCATGAGTCTTTTCTCTTAAACATTCCTATTAACTTTTTAATTCAGCTGCACTCAGAATCTTTATGATAGGAAAGAATTTTTTCATAATTGTTATGATTACATTCATTCCGACAAACAGAAGTCAATATTTAAACTTGTCCTAAGACAAACACTAAACATGCCCAAAACCAGTAGATTCAAGATTTACTGTCATTCAATTCCCTTGGTGAACTACCCTAAAGCTTGTTTTGCTGATTTTCACATGTACTCTTTTCTGCAAAATTCACTAGCTCATGCCAGTGGAGATTTCATACCACATGCCTGTGCTTAATTGAGAATTCCAATTTGAAGTCTCCTTGGCAAAATATGGCTGTTTATTTCAGGATTTTTTCTCCTTGCTTTTCCAAAATTTCTTAAATCCAGTGGAAGAAAAGACAAGTTTACTTAATATTTTAAAAGTCTGGGTGTACAGTGATATGAAATTCTTATTGAATTTGAGTTTCTTACACAGATTATGAACCACTCAGATAATCAACAAAAAGTGGTCAATTATTTAAATGAACTCAAATATGTCAGTTAGTGTGTTTCTTTATCAACCTGTAGGATACTCACGTAAAAGGCATAAAATATGAAACACATATTCTTGGCCATGGATGTTTCCCTAGGAAGACAATGATGCTATAACAGAGAAAGCCACTATAAAGAAAAAATCTACAACTGATGACACCAGTGACATTCCCCTTGGGTTGCAACTAGAAGTGGCTCTTTCACTGTTGAAAGAAAGAAAGAGAGAAAGAGAGAGAGAAAGAGAGAGGAAGGAAGGAAGGAAGGAAGGAAGGAAGGAAGGAAGGAAGGAAGGAAGGAAGGAAGGAAGGAAGGAAGGAAGGGAAGGGAAGGAGGGAGAGAGGAAGGAAATTAAAAAGTCATGAAGTCAATGTCAAATAGGAGAAAAATGCCATAGCTCAGGAAGAGTCAAGATTTCTAGCAGATGGTTTAGTAAATCAAATCAATTTTTAAAAAGCTGCCAGGGGAGTAATAATTAAGGTGCTTACAAGGAGAAATGATGGCACAGTGATGGACACCCTACTTACAGGATAGAGTATAAAATATTTTATGAATTTGTTTCTCCAATGCTTTCTTGGTTTTTTTTTTTGTTTTTTTTTTTTTTTTTTTTGGACATGAAAAGTATTTCTAATTGAATATGAGAATTTGGGAGGGTGAGATTTGTGTTTAATTAAATTTGCACAGTTTATAATAAATGCAATTGTTCCATCATGATTTCTGTATAGAGATGTAGAAATATATCATCCTGAGGAGAGTTAGAATATAGACACTGATATGGTTTAGATCTATATCTCCACCAAATCTCATGTCAAATTGTAATCCCCAGTGTTGGTCCTAGTGGGAAGTAATTGGATCATGGGAGCAGAGTTTTCATGAATGGTTCAGCACTCTCCCCTTGGTACTGCATAGTTATAGAGTTCTTATGAGATCTGGTCATTTAAAAGTGTGTGGCACTTTCTTGCTCTCCCTCTCTTCCTCCTACTCCAGCCATGTAAAATGTACCTGGTTTCCCTTAGTCTTCTGCAATGATTCAAAGTTTTCTGAGGTCTCCCCAGGAGCAGAAGCCACTAAGCTTCCTGTACAGCCTGCAGAACCATGAGTCAATTAAACCTCTTTTCTTTATAAATTACCCAGTCTCAGGTACTTTTTTATAAAACAGAGTGAGAACAGACTAATACAGACACACAGACCAAATAAAGTGAAAGATCTAGGGCCCTTATATAAAATGTATTCTTGGGGTGCATGTGCCCTTCTCTAGCTAGAATGGTAAACATGATCCCAAACTATTAATTGAAAAGTGAAGACAAATTTATCCCCAATTCCATTGTATCAATTATTAGAAACAGCAGCAGGGAGATACGACAGATGATTGGAGTCGGTCAAAGCCAATGAAAAATCTAGTTACATTTTTTATTTATTAAAATATCTCTGAAATTAACAAACAAATAAAAAGCTTATTGATATCAGTATATTGTGAACTTTTGCTCAGTCAGACTTATAGGAAGTCTGGCCACTGTTTCCCAAAGTGGGAACTGGGTCCTAAGGCTTAGGGTCAAAAAATATTATTAACTAAATGGTCTGTCTATCCTAATTAACTCCCAAGTCAGGGTGTTTACCAGAGCAAACCCTTTGTGTCTGAAGCAGACATCCCTCTAAGTGTCCACAAAGACAGCATCTTCAGGTGGCTACTTAATGGTCAACCAAACCTTTAGCCCAGGGTGAGGATTAAGAGCCCTCAAAGTGCTGAAGAACTATTAGCAGTAGTGAAGTTCCAATTCTGTTTTGGATTATAGCAGTTACAGCGGTCATGGAGAAGGAAGAGCAAATTGCTCAGAGGTGTTGAAAATGGTGAGAGCAAGGACCTCATCTGAAACCACATATGACAGTAGAGTTATGGAAGCAAATTTGGTGTGACTTGTTAGAACAGTGGTACCTCTACAAGCTGCCTTGACTTGGCTCTTCAATATAACAATAGAAGCGACATCAAGGACCAATCTGAGGGTTTCAGGAATGCAAGGGGTACAACTTCAGGAAGTAGTTGGTGTAAATCACTTTGAAAAGTATGGGAACAATGGAGGCTGTGTGGGTACTTTGTCAAAATGAATCAGTCATATTAGGGAGAAGGGATCTGTGCCTTTTATCCCACTGAGGGTTAGAGCAGACATACTTTGAGCTGCATGTGGCATGCTAAGATTTGAAATATACTGACTTTCTATTTCTACTTGACAATACCCATATTTCTGAGTGGATGCTCTCTTCTGATTCTTCACATCACATAGTATATGTCAGTCCATATACCACATGATATTGTGCCAGGCTTGATAATAGTCAGAATTATTTTCTTATCTTCACCCCGTGTTTTTTATATTATTGTTAACTGAGTCATACTTTCATAACCTCAATCTTCCCAAATAATACGAGAACATATCAGAATACCTTTCTCCTATGCATGTAGGAGAAATTAACCTAGGATAATATTGCTTCATTTATTATTTCTTCAAACAACTTTGGATTTATAGATTTAAATTCATTGCAACCATTTTTTGAGAATGAACTATGTTGATACTGGAAGAGGCAATCTAGGCAACAGTGCAATGTTCAACCTATCCAACTGGTCCTCTTCAAGTTTAAGAATAAGATATTTACACAAATAATTACAGTATAGAACCAAATGTGTATTGGTTTCAATTAGGAAAATATGTTATTGTCCCTTCCTCATGTGACAACTTACTTTAACTTTCCCCTACTGCTTTTTAAAAATATATTTATAATGTACACCATGGCAGTTAATATTTATGTATTCTTGAAGCAATCTAGGTTTTTACTGATTTAAAGGAAAATGTTTGTCTACACTTTCCAATAGTCTGACATTCGAAGCACTGAATTTTTTCTACTGGAAAAAAAAAAAAGTAAAAATGTTCACAATACCTTGCCATTACTACTCAGTTTTACAAAAACTGACTCCTTTGTCTTTAATAATTAAAAGTGGAAAGTGAAATGTTTATAGCAGATAACTACTAAGATGGCTTTAATTTTATTTTTGCTATGTAAACCTGTTTTCTGATGACTTCATTTTAAGTCAGACACCATGACCTTCCCCAATTCTGGAAAAAATTTTCTTTATTATTGCTTCCTCTTAGAATTATAGTTTATTACCATATGTTTCCATCTGGAAATAAATTACCCAGTCATGCTCATGTGCCACAGGGAGTCAATCCGGGGTGTCTCCAATGTCTCTGCCAAACACAAGGATAGTCCAAGCCAAAAGACGTTGGCTTTCCTATTGGGTTAATGAGGACAGTATTTAAATTCTATGTCATGGTTTTAAGTCAACATTTAAGGCAAAAGGCCTTCATTTATTCTGTCCTTAATAAGATAGTCAAATATAAATGTGGATTAAAACTGAGAGCTGTTTCTTGAAGTGGATAATTTCTGTCTAATTTTCTCCCTTTTCCTGATGAAAATGTCTTTGAGTATTATTTATTTTTCATTTTATGTTGTGAATTTTCTTTTCTATCTTTAAATCAAATTTTAAAAGTCTCTTGACAAACAAAATAACCTAAGTCTCACCATGCCTCAACAAACACATCTACCAGAGGACCCAGTGAGTTTAAGAGGATAGGCGCCTGTATAGTCCCAGCTACTCAGGAGGCTGAGGCAGAAGAATGGCGTGAGATAGGGAGAAAATTTTAGACCACACGCACACACAAATTCTATTATCAATAATGTCAGTGATCACAATTCTTGTTACCTATGCAATCACTGCTTGGTTGTAAACTTTATAACTTACTAAGGAAGTTCACTACCATTGAAGATCTAAGTAAAAGTAGAAATGATAGCTACAATTCTACTTACAACTCAAGCTTATGCAAACCTTGGAATAAAATGCTCTGTGGGCTTCTGTTATGTATATTAAAAAATTATTAGTACTTATCTTAGTACTTGTGATATATAGAGAGAAGTATGTATTACATACAAAGAATCATTCCCTGTCTATAGCTTCTCATTAAGGAGATTTGTGTGAGGCAAGGACTCCATGTTCAACAAGTTTCCCAAGTAATGCTTATAAAGAAGTAAGTAAGAAGTAAGTTTGAGAATGACTATCTAGAGATGAAATTCAAGGTTTTGTAGCACCTTCACAGAGGATAAATTTTTCAGGGACAAGAGACATATCACTTAATCTGAATTGGTATTAAGGCAACCCTAAGTAGAGCCAGGAAGAAACAGAAATTCACTAAATTGTAAATTCTTGTTTCCCAGTAGAAAATTCTGAGGAGCATATTTAACACTGAGCATGAAATATCTCAGTACCAGAACAGATAAAAAGATGAACAGAAGACTCAAATAGATGCAACGCAAAATGTTGAGAAAATGTAAAACCTGCATTAAGAGAAAAGAAGGAACTGAGACAAATTGTGACAGAGTTTTAGCACTTCAAATTTAATGAGAAAGCTTTCTCAGGGATCTAAGTGTTATTGACAAGGCAGAAGAGTAAGGGAAAAAAGACAGTAGAATGTCATTCTAAATGCTGAAATCTTGCCAGGCTATGGCATATATCCCAAGCCAAATTCATGGTACCAATTTTCTTTACTAAACTCACTGCAATAAAAATCATCTCAAGTACTGAGAATCATGAAGACACTTATTCTGTATGAAGGGCAGTTATGAGAGGATTCAAATCCACATTTTTCTTTCTAAATGGAGACATAGAAAATAATATCCCAGATTGTAAGATATACTTATTTTCTAACTGAGAAGAAGTAAGAAATTGAGCCTAGTTGGCTGGAAATTGGGTGGGAAGGGATCATAAGGTCAAGTCATGGCTGCTGCTTGGGCAATTAGTAATAAAGAATATTTAAGGAAAAAGATGCAGGATGACAGTAAGCTTACCAGCAATCCAGGGAACCATGAGGGGTAGAGGAAACCCCACATATACTGAGCCCTAGCTTGGGACCTTGTTCTCTTGACCTTGCAGTAGTTCATCTGAGTCATTTAGGGATAAAATTATTTGTGGGAGATGGCTCCACACTTTAATACTCAAAACCAGTTATAGAAAGACCTTAGGCATTTTCTTCATACTTCCATTTCTTCCATAACTTTTCTTGGATCTGTAGAATCTACCTCAGTAATCAACTACATAAGGCTTAATTTAATCTGAAAGACATGAATTTGTCTCCTCAGATGCTGTGCATAAGCTGGATGAAATCTGTATTTTAAAATCCTGTGAAATTTTACTTCTAACAAGGAAATGATATTTCTGGCAATGAATTCAACTCACTCACTCAACCCCACCCTCCTCCATAAGCAATGCCTAATCATCAAGTGGATTTATTTATTTTGCCACTTAAAAATTTAACATCTACCAAGGATCTGCTTTCAATTTTTTAAAGGCACTGTGTCTTTTATCTTTGAGCATTTTCCAGCCATTTAAATAAATAGAAATATAGAGTGGTTTCATCACTCAAGCAGGACACTTATGCATGTCTTGTAGTATGAGTCTTAATACATGTGTGCTTACCCTAAGAGACCCTCAAACACTTTGGAAGTAACAGCTCTATATGACTTTCTAGATTTAAATATTTATATCCATGTAATCCCTGAGATATGTCATTATAGACACTGTGTACATATAAGCCACCTTGTGCGTCACATGCACTGTATTTTTTGTCCTTTCCCTTTCCTGCTATGGACACTCAGAATAGCTCATAAACAGAAGATATTTTGTCAGTGGCTGGGTGTGGTGTTTTAAAATCAAGTTCATAAAGGTTTTGACACTCTTCCCATCAATCAATAGAAATGGTAGGAGTGATGCTCTGTGAGGTCAGATAATAAAACATGATATGTCTCCTGCCTGGCTCTCTTGGGACACTCAGTTACAGGAAAGCCAGCTACTATGTAAGCAGTCAAACAGCCCTGAACCTGCCATGTTGTGAAGAATCCCAAATTAGTGTATGCAAGAAACCCTATGATAAGAGAGAGAGATGGTTGGTGAGCTCCCACCTGATACCATGTACTATTCCAGCTCCACTCACCTTCTCATCTGACTGCAATAGTTTGATGAACTTCAATCCAAAACCACATAGTTAAACTCAGTTTAATTTCTTGACTCACGGACACTGAGAAATAATAAACTGATTTTGATGTAAGTCACAAAGTTTTTGAGTAATTTATTTTACAGCATCAGTTAACTGAAACACTCAGACAAACTTGCACTTTTTATTACCTCTAGCTATGTAAGACACTTTGGCTCTCTTTGCCTTTAGGCCTTGGTGGTGGAAGCCACTGGCAGTGATGTCCTTAGATAAAGTCCTTAAAGACCAAGGAATTGAGAAAATAATCAAAGCGATGCTGAAGGCTGACAATGCCTTTCGCTGAACTTCTTTATGTCTAGAATTTTTACAGAGTCCATTCATATCTCTTCAATAGAATTCTGGAGACAAGCCAAAATTAAGCTTTCTGCCTACCATAGAAAAAGTGTATGGATTTATAACTGTGACAGAATAAGAACCAGTTGAACTGCTTCAATTCACTCAGGCTTTTGATAGGCCTGGATTCAGATTCTGGCTCAACTATTTATTAGTTATTTAACCATGAACAGAGTGTTTTCCCAGGAGGTAATTTTATTCAGCTTCTCAGAATGAAGTTTCAAGAACCAGGAGCAAATTCCCAAACAGGAATTTGAGGACAGAGTGGTAAGTATGGTGGGTATAGGTTGGTGGCTTGGTTGGAGGGTTTTATGGGAGTTAGAGTAAAGGGTGGAGGGAAGCTAATGGGTATTTCACATTAAGCAGATAAACAGCAGTTAACAGCCTAATTGTGCACTTAGTTTCTTGAATTATTACTCAAATTTGTGTATCACTATCACTTATATTAAAAATCTTTAGTAAATATTTACATGGGAAATTTTAAGTTTATTTAAGTTAGGGTATGTTGTGAAAGCTCTCCACACCTGGGAAATCTAGTTAGTTTGTTTCTAATAACATAAACCTGGTTGCAAAGAGTTATTTGTGTACTGAATCATCAAATAATTGTTAATTAATTGTATAACCAGTGTTTGTAAAAGTTTAGCATCAGCACCGCCTGCAGTATTTGTTCAAAACAGAGATGCCTGGTCCCCAATGCAGGTGTACCAGATCTGAGTCTCTATAAAGGAAGTCAAGACATCTGCCTTTTCAGTAGCTCTCCAGATGGTTGTATTAGTCCATTCTTATGCTGCTATAAAGACCTGCCTGAGACTGGGTAATTTATAAAGGGAAAAGGTTCAATTGATTCACAGTTCTGCAGGGCTGGTGAGGCCTCAGGAAACTTACAGTCTTGGCAGAGGAGAGGCACATCCTTTTTTACATGGCGGCAGGAAGGGGAAGCGCTGAGCAAAAGAGGGAAAAGCCCTTTATAAAACCATCAGATTTCGTGATAACTCACTCACTATCATGAGAACAGCATGGGGGTAACTGCCCCATGATTCAATTACCGCCCAACAGGTCCCTCCCATGCGTGTGGGGATTATGGGAACTATAAATCAGTATGAGATTTGGGCAGGGACACAGCCAAACCATATCAGTGGTCATGAGAAATCCTGCTGGAAAATGGTTAGAGGGGCCAAGGCCCTTCATAAAAAGATTCCCAGATGTCCCAGAGACAGGGTTTCTCATCTCTGTTTCACTATAGGCCTTTACTGCTGCTTGTTATTTTATATTTGTGTCTCCGCAACATCTTCCCTTTTCTGGAATTTCTATTTCTTCTTAAATTTCCAACTACTCTTCTTTCTTACCTCCCATTCTACTTATTAGAAGGCTTTCCTCCTACCTAATGTAGAAGGTAGAAGTTGTTGAATTAAATTGTCTTTGTATTCCCATCTTAATGCATTCTTAGTCTGGCTGAGAACTGGGTGTCTGTTTTCTTTATGTGATTCTACTGCTACGTGTCTGGGAGTGAAACTGCCCCGGTTTTTATTTTTCTCTACTGTAAACTATGAGAATCTACCATGGATCTCATAACCAAAGCTAGAGTGTGTGTTTTAAACTTTTAGACCTATATAGTATATATTTTTTTATCCTACATCACTCTACATAAAGAAAAAGAAAATACAAATAAAATTATTTGATTAAAGTACTTAGAACATTCTGAACACTTCTAGAATAAAATTCATTGTTTTTGGTATTTTTCCACAAAATGATTCTTTTCAATTTCATCATGATTATTGGTCACAGCTTTTCTTAAAAGACTTCACCATTATCTCCAGGATAATAGTTCAAGGTGATGGCACTTTTTGTATATATTTTCATATTGGCCCTTTCTTGATCTTTCCATAAATGTCAGTTAAACAACTATGTCATGTTCACCTCCTGGCTGATAATAACTGTAAAACAACATTCATTGAAAGACACATTTTGACATCAGAAATGTTAAAATATGAAAAAATGTGCATCTTTCAATCTGTTAAATCTTGGTAGTGCTTAGTAAATAGTCTTATCATTGTATCAATGATGATGGTGATTATGATGATGATGAAGATGATGAATACTACTTGGGAAATGTATCCTTGTACTTGATGAAGTGTGTGTTTATGTATTTGGGAATGAACACCTGATAGCTGTATTCATGGAGGTGCATCTAAAAAAATAGATGTATACAAAATGAGCAAGAAAGGTAACGGTCTGAGGTGTGACCTGATAAAAATTTTCATTTCATATCTTCTGATAGCAACCAATTTTTTCAGAATATTAATCATGTCACTAAAGTTTACTATTCTGATACCACACGAGTTAAACATTTCATTGTCAGTGCTAACACTAAAATTAGGAGCTTATTATCACTGTTTCTCAGTTGCTTGTGGCATAATTTTTACGGGCAAAATTCTTCATGGAATAAAAACCGACCTTCCAGTCCAGAATTCCCATATTTTAGGGTTCCCTTATTTTTGATATGTTTTACATACTACATTTTTGTTCTTTTTCTTTATACTCACCACATTGAAAAATTAGCATTTCTACTACAAAAATAAAACAGACTGAAACAGAGTGTCCAGACCATTCAAGATGAAAGCCATTTAGACCTATTCACATTTCACCAACTGGTTAGCATTCCTCTACAAATATTCTGTATTTATTTTGAAGTTTGTTCAATTAATATTATTGTTCTTCTATTTCCTACAAATGATGTACTTGTGCCATTCCAGCTGAATCATGCATTTTCCAGATGGCGAAACATTCTGAAGAAAGTATTCCAGTGATAGGTCTGGCTAGCAGACTCACCAACTCTTCCTTGTGCAGCTCCACTGGGAATAAATTAGTTTGGGCATGGCCTCCAGGAATGCAGTCAAGATCAAATTTCTCCTTTATTTCTGCAGAAACAACAGCTCTGGAGAGAAAGAGCACACTGCACAAACTCTGAGTTTCAACGACTTTTCACTGGAAATTTTCTTTATTATTATTTTTTTTATTATACTTTAAGTTCTAGGGTACATGAGCACAACGTGCAGGTTTGTTACATATGTATACATGTGCCATGTTGGTGTGCTGCACCCATTAACTCATCATTTATATTAGGTATGTCTCCTAATGCTATCCCTCCCCTCCCTTCCCCACAATAGGACCCAGTGTGTCATGATCCCCTTCCTGTGTCCAAGTGATCTCATTGTTCAGTTCCCACCTATGAGTGAGAACATGTGGTGTTTGGTTTTTTGCCCTTGCCAATAGTTTGCTGAGAATGGTGGTTTCCAGCTGCATCCATGTCCCTACAAAGGACACAAACTCATCCTTTTTTATGGCTACATAGTATTCCATGGTGTATATGTGCCACATTTTCTTAATCCAGTCTCTCACTGATGGACATTTAGGTTGATTCCAAGTCTTTGCTATTGTGAATAGTGCTGCAATAAACATACATGTGCATGTGTCTTTATAGCAGCATGACTTATAATCCTTTGGATATATCCCCAGTAGTGGGATGGCTGGGTCAAATGGTATTTCTAGTTCTAGATCCTTGAGGAATCGACACACTGTTTTCCACAATGGTTGTACTAGTTTACAGTCCCACCAACAGTGTAAAAGTGTTCCTATTTCTCCACATCCTCTCCAGCACCTGTTGTTTCCTGACTTTTGAATGATTGCCATTCTAACTGGTGTGAGATGGTATCTCATTGTGGTTTTGATTTGCATTTCTCTGATGGCCAGTGATGATGAGTATTTTTTCATGTGTTTGTTGGCTGCATAAATGTCTTCTTTTGAGAAGTTTCTGTTCATATCCTTTGCCCACTTTTTGTTGGGGCTGTTTGTTTTTTTCTTGTAAATTTGATTGAGTTCTTTATAGGTTCTGGACATTAACCCTTTGTCAGATGAGTAGATTGCAAAAATTTTCTCCCATTCTGTAGGTTGCCTGTTCACTCTGATGGTAGTTTCTTTTGCTGTGCAGAAGCTCTTTAGTTTAATGAGATCCCATTTGTCAATTTTGGCTTTTGTTGCCGTTGCTTTTGGTTTTAGACATGAAGTCCTTGCCCATGCCTATTTGCTGAATGGTATTACCTAGGTTTTCTTCTAGGGTTTTTATGGTATTAGGTTTAACATTTAAGTCTCTAATCCATCTTGAATTAATTTTCATATAAGGAGTAAGGAAAAGATCCAGTTTCAACTTTCTACTTATAGCTAGCCAATTTTCCCAGCACTATTTATTAAATAGGGAATCCTTTCCCCATTTCTTGTTTTTGTCAGGTTTGTCAAAGACCAGATGTCTGTAGATTTGTGGTATTATTTCTGAGGACTCTGTTCTGTTCCATTGGTCTATATCTCTGTTTTGGTACCAGTACCGTGCTGTTTTGGTTACCATAGCCTTGTAGTATAGTTTGAAGTCAGGTAGTGTGATGCCTCCAGCTTCGTTCTTTTGGCTTAGGATTGTCTTGGCAATGCAGGCTGTTTTTTGGTTCCATATGAACTTTAAAGCACATTTTTCCAATTCTGTGAAGAAAGTCGTTGGTTGCTTAATGGGGATAGCATTGAATCTATAAAGTATCTTGGGCAGTATGGCCATTTTCACAACATTGATTCTTCCTATCCATGAGCATGGTATGTTCTTCCATTTGTTTGTGTCCTCTTTTATTTCACTGAGCAGTGGTTTGTAGTCCTCCTTAAAGAGGTCCTTTACATCCCTTGTAAGTTGGATTCCTAGGTATTTTATTTTATTTGAAGCTATTGTGAATGGGAGTTCATTCATGATTGGCTCTCTGTTTGTCTGTTACTGGTGTATAAGAATGCTTGTGATTTTTGCACATTGATTTTTTATCCTGAGACTTTGCTGAAGTTGTTTATCAGCTTAAGGAGATTTTGGGCTGAGAAAATGGGGTTTGCTAAATATATAATCATGTCATCTGCAAACAGGGACAATTTGACTTCTTTTCCTAACTGAATACCCTTGATTTCTTTCTCTTGCCTGATTTCCCTAGCCAGAACTTCCAACACTATGTTGAATAGGAGTGGTGAGAGAGGGCATCCCTGTCTTGTGCCAGTTTTCGAAGGGAATGCTTCCAGTTTTTGCCCATTCAGTATGATATTGGCTGTGGGTTTGTCATACATAACTTATTATTTTGAGATACATTCCATCAATACTGAATTTATTGAGAGTTTTTAGCATGAAGGGCTGTTGAATATTGTCAAAGGCCTTTTCTGCATCTATTGAGATAATCATGTGGTTTTTTCTTTGCTTCTGCTTATATGCTGGATTACATTTATTGATTTGCATATGTTGAACCAGCCTTGTACTCCAGGGATGAAGCCCACTTCAAATGATCTAGAGAAGGTGATGTGGCTAATAGCAATCCAGAAGCAAGCTCTTATTTTAATTTGTTCCAAAATCTCTAGCAGGTTCCAAAATTATTTTGTTAAAAATACATCATTCTTGGATTGTGATACCTCCTCCTACTTTATTTCCCTACTATAAGTGTAGTCATATAGCCAGAAGAAACAGGGGTCCTATTGTATTATTTTCTAGTCTACAAATCAGGTTAGTTACATTTACATGATATGGTAGCTCGTAGCTGAAATTTCTAATCATTACAAAAATTCAAATATAAAAAAAATCCATTGTCCCCTCAGATTGCTGATAATCTTCATATGTGGCTATTTAAAATTATCTTAGTCTATGAGAAAAGGAAAGCAGTAAAGGGAGCCAAAACCATAGTTCTGAGTAATTTCTGGCAGGTAGGCAGCTCTAACTGATGATTAGGTGACATTCCAAAAGGGGTTTCAAGCCAGCTGTTTCATGCTTCATTCATTTATGAATTTACATATTTATTCATTCATTCATCTGTTTCCTGGGGAGAATCTACTATGTTTGACACTGAGAACACAAAGACAAACACACCGCAGCTCTTGGTTCTAAAAGATGTACCCTTTAATAGGAGAAAAAAGATGAAAATAAGAAAGAGCAATGAAATATTTTAGGTAGAAGAAACAGAATATCTGGAGGTATGATGAAGAGGATAGTCAGTTCTTCCTGGGGAGTCATAAAAAGCCGAAAATTAGGTAACTTAACAAACTATTGTATTAAAAAATGAACCAATGTTTCTAAATTACCTTGTCTAGAAAATTTATTACACACTGGAGTAAAGCTATGGGTAAGAGTGAGGGCAGAGGATGGAAGATTTGAACAGGTGCCCAAAGGCATTAAACTCTCTTATTTGTTCCCAGAGCTGCAAATATCTGATTAACTCTAGTGAGAGGATGAAGATTTATCCAAAAATAAGGTTAGATCAAAAAGTACCTTATTTCCTTATTTGCCACTCTAAGTTATGTTCTCTTGTGAACTCTAAAGAAAGTGTCATTTGGAATTTGTAAAGCACATATGAATAATTAGGTTAGGTTTTTAATCTGCTCAATGAAACGCTTATTTACCATTAAAACATTAGAATTATAATCAGACCATTACTATAAAATGTTTCACTTTATTAGAACATGTGGAATAAGGCAGAAAAAAAATTTAATTTTTGGGAACTGGAAACGGATAATTTAGAAGTAAAAAAATAAGGTTTAGTTTCACTACCTTTATTGTTTGATTTTCCAGCTACTTTTCAAGTTTTTTTTTTATCTTTACAAATTCATTGGGCATCATTGGTGCCTTAACTGCCTCTATTCCTATTCCTCTTGAAACCTTGACAACTAGGCTTCTGTTTCTACCATTCCTTTCCTAGGCTCAGGAGAGATCCCTTTTAAACTTCCCATAGGTTCCCACTCCCCTTCCTTTCTGCAGAGCCTTAAAACATTTCCTTCTGGTGCTACATGGCTTCTTTCTGAAGGAAACCCTATATGGTCCTCCACTTATGTCCAGAATTACTTTCTGTGCAAACATTCATTCCCTGAATACAATTTGATTTCAGTTCCTAGCAGGAAACTAATCTGCTTGAACTAATTTATCAAACTCCCAATTTATCTCCCAGGAGTATTTGTATTTATAACTCAAATGAATTGGTTAAACTTTAAGCAATTATGTAAATAGAGCAAGTATATTCAGGTTTTAGAAAGAAACATACTTATTAAATGCTGAACTGGCATCATTTAGGTCCACTGGCTAAGTGCCAGTGGAGACTTCCCATTATGACATTTATAAAAATGTTACAGCTTTTCAAAGTTTATATTCACCTTTAGAACCTTCAAATTATCTAAAAGTTCAAAGTATTCCCTGTAGAATCACCTATGACAGCAATGGCAGGGGCTGAAAGACAGTTTAAAAGTCAGTGGGGTCAGGCAGGAAAAGAAGGGGAGAGATTATAGTGACCTTATTTTCAAGAATTGTACAATCTTTCCCCAAAAGAAATAGTAATATTTGTAATCATATTCATTTAACATTTCTGGAACATAATAGAGGAGATTATTGTGATCTGTTGAGAATGTACAAAATTGCATATTAATTCATGCATTTGTTTACATATTTAACATTTTTCCCGCTTATTTTTTAAACGTCTATTTTCTTTTTTATTGAAGTGCATAGCACTATAATCTCTGAGATAAAAGCAGATTTTTATGAAGCTTGAAAAGATCATATTTCAATAAGATCTCTTTTTTAAAAAAGTGATATCTACTAACAAATATGTATCTGTTATTGAACAATAAATATCCCTTTAAAAAGAAGAATAAACATATTTGTATTTAGAAAACCATTCCAAAGGATTTTTTAAAGAAATTTTACCACATGGTGAATTTCTTTTACAAGTTTTCATTCTTTATTTTTTTAATTAACATTTCTACCTTTTAGTCACAGCATTTCATAGACACATTGCAGTACCTGTCAGGTTTAGAAAACAGAAACAACTCAATATATTTTAAGCAGAAACAGATTTAATACATGAAATTAAATACTTGATCAATCTTTTTCCTTTATTAATTTATGCCTGTCTTTAAAGACTTAGCCGAATTTTTTACATTAGGGTCATCTACATTCACTGACTTTCTCTTTTGTAATTGTATATATTTAAGTTAAACAATATAATGTCTTGATATACATAGTGAAATGTTTACTATAGTCAATCAAATCAACATACCCAACACCTCACATGGTTACCATGCATGCCTGCATGAGTGCGTGTGTGTGTGTGTGCTGGAAGAGCACCTAAAATCTACTCTTTTATCAAACTGCAGCATACAATACACTATTATAGCTATAGTTTTTATGTTGTGCCTTAGATCCCCAGATCTACTCATCCTATATAACTGCAACTTTGTACCCTTCAACCTACATCTCCCTATTTCCCCTTTTCCCTCACCCCTGTCAACCACTGTTTTCTATGTATTTGGATTTTTTTAAGATTCCACACATAAGCAAGACTATGCAATATTTTTCATTCTATATCTGGCTTATTTCACCTAGCATAATATCTTCCAAGTATATCCATCTTGCAAATGATAGGGCCTTCATCTTTTTTAGGGCTAAATAATATTCTATTATGTATTTCTTTATTCATTCATCCATGAATAGACGTTAGGTTTTTTACTTGTCCTGACCATTATGAATAATTCTGAAATGAACATTCTCATGTACAGCTGTCTCTGAAAGTTGCTCATTTCATTTCTTTTAGGTATATATCCAGCAGTGGAATTGCTGGGGCATATGTAGTTCTATTTTTAATTTTTTGAGAAACCTTCATACTGTTTACCATCATTAGCTACACCCGTTTACATTTCCACTAACAGTGTACAAGAGCTCCCTTTCTCTACACCCTCACCAAAATACATGTTATATCTTCTTTTTTTGATAACCGCCATCCTAACAAGTATAAGATGATATCTCATTGTGGTTTAATTTACATTTTCCTGATGATTAGTAATACTGAACACCTTTTCATATATATATATTGATCTTTTTTTATGTCTTATTTGGAGAAATGTCTATTCAAGCCCTGTGGCCATTTTTAATTAGGTTGTTCATTTTACTTATTTATTATTTATTTATGCCATTGAGTTGTCTGGTTTTCCTATAGACTTGTTTCTTATATAGTTGTTATTTTTGCTTTTGTTGCTTGAGCTTTTGGTGTGGTGGCCAAAAAAATATTTATCAAAGCCTGTGTCAAAGAGCTTTTTCCCTATGTTTTCTTCCAGAAGTTTTATGGTTTCAGGTTTTATATTTAGATCTGTCATCCATTTTGAATTGGTTTTTGTGCCTGCTGTGAGATACGGGTCCAATTTTATTCTTTTGCATATGGATATTTAGTTTTCCTGAAACCATTTATTGAAGAGACTATTCATTCTCCATGGTATATTCTTGGAGTTTTGTCAAAAATTAGTTTACCATATATGCTCAGGTTTATTTCTGGGCACTCCATTCTGTATCAATAGTCTCTGTGTCTGATTTTATGCCAGTACCATACAGTTTCGATTGCTTTGTAATATAATTTGAAATCAGCACATGTGATATCTCCAATTATTTTCTCAAGGTTGCTTTGGCTATTTGGGGTCTTTGGTGGTTCCACACAAATTTTAGAATTGTATTCTCTATTTCTGTGAAGAATGTTATTGGAATTTTGATACGGATTTCATTGAGTCTTTACATAGCTTTGAGTAGTATAGATATTTTAACAATATTACTTCTGATCTATGAACATGGAATATTTTTCCAGTTATTAGTATCTTCTTCAAATACTTTCATCAGAGTTTTATAGTCTTATATACAGTCTTATATAGTTTTATAGTCTTAAATGTGCAGAACACTCATCTCCTTAGTTAAATTTATTTCTATTATTTTATTCTTTTGATATATCATAAACGAGATTCTCTTTAATTTTTTTGATAGGTCATTATTGGTGTACAGAAATGCAACTAATTTTGAAAGTTCTTTTGTATTTTGCAACTTTACTGAATTCATTTATTAGTTCAAAGATATTTTGCATGTGTAGGGTCTTTAGGGTTTTCTACATATGAGACCATGTCACCTGCAAATAGAGATAACTTTATATCTTTCCAATTTGAATGACTTTTGTTTCTTTTTTTTGTTTGATTGCCGTTGCTATAGAACTTCAGTACTACGTTAAATAGAAGTGGTGAGAGTGGGCATCTTTCCCATAGACCAAATCTTAGAAAAAAAGCTTTCAGTTTTTTTCCCATTGATTATGGTGTTAGCTGTGAGCGTTTAATAAACAACCTTTATTATGTTGAGAAAATTTCCATTTATGCCCACATAATTGAGACTTTTTAATCAAAAAAAAGTTGAACTTTGTCAACTGCTTTTTATGTATCAGTTGAGATGATCATGTTTTTTAATCTTTCATTCTGTTGATACAATACATCACATTGATTGATTAGCATATGTTAAACAAAATCAACATTCCAGTGGTAAATCCCACTTGGTCATAATGTATAATCTATTTGATGTGTTGTTGAATTCAGTTTTTTAGCATTTTATTAAGGACTCTTCCATCTGTATTCATCAGAGATATTGCCTTGCATTTTTTTCTTGTGGTGTCTGTCTGGCTTTGGTATCAGAGTGATGCTAACCTTATAAAAAGAGTGGAAGAATTCCCTCTAGTTCTATTTTTTTGAAAAGCTTATGAAGAATTGGTAATAATTCTTCTTTGAATGTTTGGTAGAATTCAGCCATGAAAGCATCTGATCCTGGACTTTTCTTTGTTGAGATATTTTAAATTTCTACTTCAATTTCTTTATTTTTCTTGATCTGTTCAGGCTTTCTAATACTTACTGACATGGTGACTTTTAAAGTTATAAACCATACTCTAAAATTATAAAATTGTATATGAGAGGTCTAAAATGGCTAAACACAACTTTCTATCTTTCCAGAAAGCTAAAATATGTTTGCAAGTGAAAAGTATTTATTTAACAAATATTTTTCAAACACTTACTGTATATAGTCTATGTGCCTACACCAAATAAGTGCTTATTTTTATTTGATTTTATTAATTTTTTAAAAAGGAATATATTTTAAGGCCTTTCACCGTGCCGCTTCTAATTTTAACGTTTTCTTTCTTTTCTTTACTAGGCACTGTGTTGGATAAGGTAAGAAATATGAGGTTCTACCTTATCTCTTCCCATCTCTATAATCTCGAACTGTAAGTGAAGTTGTTTTTTATAATGCAGTACTTCACAGATTCATGGGTAACTGGCACAATGAACTTCAAATTCTTACACTTTTGATGTAATTAAATAAAGTGGACATAAAGTGTACAATCTCTTTTCATTAATTAATGTCCTTTGAAACTTCGGTAAAGCCTTGTCTTTGTTAAACCAGCATAATTCTATATGGATTGTGATGAGTTTCATAAGACTCAGTGGACTTTTCCATCTCTTAATATCTACAGTACTTAGAGAGCAGTATGTACCAAGCATCTTGTCCCCAAAGAGATATTTACATTTTAAATAATCCACAGGTAAACTAGAGTATTAAAAAAAAAAAAACAAAAAACAAAAAACAATGTCTTGTACCAAGAAAGTCATTCCTTCTTGCTTTCCAGCTTGAAATTCCAAGTCAATTCCAGCATGTACACTTACGTTTTTCTGGATTCTAAATTCAGAAATATTTGATGTCTTGGCCAATTCCTGGGTAAATCCAGTCCTTTTGTTCTTTTTGACCTTTTATCATTTGATGGAATAGAAACAACCCAAGCTTTAGCACCAAGGAGACCTGTGTTTGAATTCAGACTCTGACATTTACTAGCAGTTTACATAATCTCATTTCAGCTTTGACAGTATCATCTGTAAAATACAAATGAATAAAATGTCTGTCTTACAGGACTATAATGAGTAAAGAGTTTGGCACCATGCCTGGCTTACAATGGAGTTTTGATAAATCTACAGCAATGGCAGTGGCAGCAGTAACAGGAGTTAGTAGCACTAGTAGGTGGTAGTGTTGGTGATGGTGGTAGTGGTAATAGAAGTAGTAGTAGTTAATATCGGTATTAGTAATAGTATGGGTTGGAGAGGAGATAAAACATGATTGGGTATTATCTTGAGTTGAGGCACAAGAGGTCTCTTAGATAAGCCTGCCTAAAAAGGGGGCATTCAGAAAGATCTGTGAGTTATTATGACCTGTGTTTTTGAAAACGAGATTGTATATATGTTGAAGTTGTCACAGAGGAGATTTGAGAAAGAAATATAAAAAAAATGGTTATAAAAAAGAATAATTGATTAGAAAAGTGTCAGTTAGGCAGGTTGTACAGCACACTCGAAGTGGGAAGTGTAGCTGGAGGTATCTTAAACTGGAGAAATTAACAAGTCCTAATTGTCTGTAACTTTGCTTTGTTGAGACTTGCACCTATCTTGATAGCATTTTGATATCCCTTAGGTTCATGAGTAAAGGAATAAAGGAGACCTTCATCAACAAGTAATGAATATTCAAAGAACACTTCAGGTGAGAGTAAATGAAGAGCTCTAAATGCTGAACCAGCATTGATTGACACTGAGAATCAATGTTTATGTTTGTAGGTATAACATTTAGATATACACCTACCTTAATTCTTAAAAAAAAAATCATTAGGCAAAATGAGAGATCTAGCCACTTTATCCTTGGGTTATTACTAAGGATGGAAAGTTACAAAACTCAATTAAATTTTATTGAGTTTAATGACATGTCTTTATAAAATGAATTCTGATAACCTGATTGCAAATTATTGTCCATAATTCTAAGGAGTTTGGTTGGGAAACTCAGAAGGCTTGATTATTGGTTAGTTTAACTTATTGCAAATAAGCATTTTTCTTTGGATGCAATCTCTCACTTCCTTTTGTTCTTACAAAATGATAGGTTTGAAGAACATCAAGTAACCAAGTTTTATGCTATGCATTTTAATCACTTCTTCATATATTATTAGATAATACAATTTCAAGCTGTTTTATTGTTTTATTAACATTCTTGTTCTAACTTGAAAAAGAAACTAAGAATATATAATTTTGTAAAATTTGTGGCCCTTACTCATTCAGTTGCCTAACCCTTATGTTTTCAACCTTTCCTTACACCCTGACTCTTTCCATCAACACCTATAAACACCGATACACACATACTACTTTACATATATCTCTCTTTATCCCTTCCTCCATCTGTCCCTACTGTCCTCACTCTTCATTTCTTCTTGGGTCCTCATATGTTGAAATTTTATCCATGTTCTCACTCCTGTTTTATCTGTAAATCCACTTCAATTTCACTTAGACCATACTGTTTCTCTGTTTCTGCTTTCATTGAAGCCATCATAAATCATGTATTCATTCATTGCACGCATTGATTATAACTTCTATGTGGTAGATATCATAGATATAAAAATGAAGTGATGTTGTGTATGATCTCAGTGAATTTGTAGTACAGTAAGGAAAATTGCTTCCTCTTAGACTTTATTATTGTATCTCTTCCACCATCCACACCCAAACTCTGTCTTTGACTTTTTTATTCTAGTTTATTTGCAGACATATGTTGAGGATCTACAATAATTCTAAGCATGGTAAGTAATGGATGGATTGTATCCGTGCCTTTGTACAGTAAATATTATTGCTCATCACACTCCTTCTCTGAGTCTGGTCTGGCTTCTTGCTTGCTGCTTCTTGCCTTCTGGGTTTTCCCAAGAATATTGCTCAGATCATGACTGAGATACCTGGTACTTCTTTCATGATTCCTCAAAAACAGATTTCTCAAGACTGCAAATGATACTAAAGATACTATTGGCAAGTAAGCAAAAGTTGTGTCACAAACTACAAATCATGTGGACGGGGCTGTTATTTTGCTTGTTAACCTCAGAGCACAGATAACTCCAAACTCAAGCAGAAGTTTTTGTTATAAATAATATCTCTGGCCCCAACATACTACCAATTCAAAAGTGCTAAAACAAAGGAGATAGAAGAATTAGAAGATATTGTTTACAAATGATTTAATGCAAATTGAGCATATTAAGAATAATTAATAGTTGTATTTTTCATTCCTTTATCATCAGATTTTAAATTTAGAACAGAAAAATTGTTCTTGACTTTAAATTATATTATACATCCCTTAAAGTTTAGTGCAAAGTTACTGTTCTGCACTTTTTAAAAACTTGCTATGTCCATGCTAATCAATGGACTTCAATAGAAATGTAAGAAGATAATGAATGACAGTAAAAACAATTCTTCATTATATGTTAATGTTATTGTGGAACAAATAAACTACGTATTCTTGAATTTACAGAGAAATAGTTTTTGTGCAAGAATTTTATAGCAAAATTATCTAGCACAAGTTATCCTACCTTATTCCTCCAAAATGTCAATTCTGAGACTCCAACTTTCAGCAGTCATTTGGTTATACTTTTCCACTACAATGTAATGAATAAATAATTATAATGTGGTGAAAATTTTGCCAAGCTATTATGTTGCAATGCTTAGATATTAAGAGATTGCTAGTTAAAATTTTGAATGTTAATAATATTATTACACAGTTAATCTAGCAAAATGGATTCTATAATTATTGCATTGTATTTACAGGATCATATCTCAGCCTTATATACTTTACCACTATTGTCTAAAAACTGAAAAGGTTACAAGTGAAAATATCCATTTCTATCTATTTTTAAATTTCCAATGTGTCATGAATTAATAATTTGGTAAAATACAATAAAAGTAACTACTAGAGAAATAAAAAAGACAAAATACATCATCTTAATTATTAAATTATACATGTATATTATTAATCTGTCAAATTTCTATAAATGTATTGAAACATTTACTCTTACTCTTAATTTTTATACTTAAAGTGAAGAAAAAGAATAGTCCGTTAGTTGGCACTGATCTGAACCATGCTTTGAATAGCTCACATGGAAACAGTAATTGTTAATGTTTCTTCAGGGTTAAAATTTTATGATGTTATAATATTAATTAGCAAACAAATGGAAATGAGTGCCTAAACAACAGTGATTTTACTTTTTAAAGACATATTTTTATATTAAAATATTTTCCTAGAATTTTTTTTTAGAGATTAATACCAGTTTTAAAGTTTTATTTTAAGTTCAGGGATACATGTATAGGTTTGTTACACACGTAAACGTGTGTCATGTGGGTTTGTTTTAAGATTATTTCATCACCCAGGTATTAAGCCTATTACCCATTAGTTATTTTTCCTGATCCTCTCCCTCCTCCCATGCTTCACCTTCCAATAGGCCCCACTGTGTGTTGTTCCCCTCTATGTGTCCATGTGTCCTCATCATTTAGCTCCTACTTATAAGTGAGAACATGCAGCATTTGGTTTTCTGTTCCTGTATCAGTTTCCTAAGAATAATGGCCTCCAGTTGTATTCACATCCCTGCAAAGGACATGGTCTCATTTTTTTTTTATAACTGCATAATATTCATGATATATATGTACCGTATTTTCTTTATGGTATATGTACCATTTATCCAATCTATCATCAGTTGGCATTTAGGTTGATTCCATGGCTTTGCTATTGTGAGTAGTGCTGCAATGAACATACAAGTGTATGTGTCTTTATAATAGAATAATTTATATTCCTTTGTGTATATATGCAGTAATGGGATTGCTGAATCAAATGGTGTTTGTGTCTTTGGTCTTTGAGGAATTGCCACACTGTCTTCCACAGTGGTTGAACTAATTTACACTCCCACCAAAAGTGTTTAAGCATTCCTTTTTCTCCACAACCTCACCAGCATTTGTTTTGTTTTGTTTTGACTTTTTAGTAATAGCCATTCAGATTAGTGTGAGATGGCATCTCATTGTGGTTTTGATTTGCTCTCCTTTAATGATTAGTGATGTTGAACTTTTTTTTATGTGCTTATGGCCACATGTATGTCTTCTTTTTGAAAACTGTCTGTGTCCTTTCTTCCACTTTTTAATGTTTTTTTCTTGAAAATTTGTTTAAGTTCTTTATTGACCCTAGATATTAGACCTTTGTCGGATGCATAGTTTTCAAAAATTGTTTCCCATTCTGTAGGTTGTCTGTTTACTCCGTTGATAGTTCCTTTTCTGTGCAGAAGCTCTTACATTTAATTAGATCCCATTTGTCAATTTTTGCTTTTGTTTCAATTGCTTTTGGCATCTCCATCTTGAAATCTTTGCTCATGCTTATGTCCTGAATGATACTCTCTTCCATTTGTATAGGGTTTTATAGTTTTGGGATTTACATTTAAGTATTTAATTCATCTTGAGTTTATTTTCTATCATTTAGATTTAAGGAAAGGGTCCCATTTCAATCTTCTGCACATGTCAAGCCGGATCTCCCAGCACCATTTATTGAATAAGGAATCCCCTCTCCATTGCTATTTGTGGTCAGGGCTGTCTAAGAGCAGATTGCTGTAGGTGTACAATCTTATTTCTGGGCTCCCTGTTCTATAGCATTGGTCTATGTGTCTGTTTTTGTGGTTACTGTAGCCCCATAGTGCAGTTGGAAGTTGGTTAGTATATGTCCAGCTTTGTTCTTTTTGCTTAGGATTGCCTTGGCTATTTGGGCTCTTTTTTGGTTCCACATGAATTTTAAATAGTTTTTTCTGGTTCTGTGAAGAATCCCAATGATAGTTTAACAAGAATAGCATTGAATCTATAAATTGTTTTCGGCAGTATGGCCATTTTAATGAGATCGATTCTTCCTATCCATGAGCATAGAATGTTTTTTTCATTCGCTTGCATTATCTCTGATTTCTTTGAGCAGTGATTTATAGTTCTCTTTGTAGATATCTTCCACCTTCCTAGTTAGCTGTTGGAGAATTATTTTTACATACCAAATGAAGGGAAAAGGTATGCTTTGCAGAATGAGAAGGGAAAGAACCTGAGGCAGAGATTGCTATCAGCTTATTCAATACCCACACTTCTCATCTTTAGTAACACAGATCTGCTTTTATTCAAAGTGGCAATGAGCTCCTTTGCAGTTAGGTGTGATCAATAGTATGAAAATGCAAGTCAATGGGTGAGTCTTCTGAAATTCTTTTAAAAAGATTTCAAAGAAGATTATGCAACTAGGGAAAGATACTTTTTGCCCCCTTCGTTTCCCCTGCTTTCTTCCTGGAAAGTGAATAAGATGGTTGGAGTTCTAGAAGCCTTGTAGTAGTCATGGAGCAACCTCAAGGATGGAGCACATTAAAAAAGTGCAAGACAGATAATCAGAAGGAACCGAGGACATTGACGATTTTATGGCTCACTGGTGAGCCTACTTTTAGATATTTTGTCACAAGACAGTAAACCACTTGGTTATTTAAGCTACTATAATTGGCTATTACAAGTAACTAAATACAATTTCAAATGGCTAAACTAACAAAAATTAATTTTCCAACTTTTGTGTTCCTAAAACTTCACAGATCCATATAATCTAAACCTTCACCAATTCATGTATGGTAGATGATAAAACGTAGATTTATAGATTACAAAACTGTTTATAGGTGAGGAGGGGTAGAGCAAGATGACCAAACAGGAGACTGCACCAATCATCACCCCCCTTACAAGAATACCAATTTAACAACTACTACACACAAGAAAAGCACTTTCATAAGATCCAAGCATCAAGTGAGCACTCACAGTACCTGGTTTTAAATTCATGTTGCTGAGTCACTAAAAAAGGGTAGGAAAGACAGTCTTGAATTACGAACCCCATGACTTCTCCATCCCCCAGAATAACTGCATGGTGCAGAAAGAGGATCTGTGTGCTTGGAAGAAGATGAGCACAAGGGCTGTGAGATGTTGCACTGAAATCAGTGCTACTCTGTCACAGCAGAAAAAAAAAAAAAAAAAAACCAGGCTGAAATGAGCTGACACTTACCTATGGAGAGAGTATTTAAGCCAGCTCTAGACAGAAGGGAATCACCCATTCCAGAAGTCAAAGCCTGAGTTCAGGCAAGCCCTGTCATCACAGACTAAAGTAATCTGGAGACCTAAATAAACTTGAATGTCCTAATGCTGAACTGGGCTCAGAGCCAGTGAACATGAGAGGCACACAACCTAGTGATACATTAGCACAGGTAACTAAGGGAATTCTTCTGTCACCCTTTACCCAACATCAGGCTGCACAACTCACAGGTCCAAAAGAGACACCTTCCTTCTGCTTGAGGAGAGAAGAGGGAAGAGTAAGAGGACTTTGTCTTGCATCTTGGATATTAGCTCAACCACATCAGGACAGGTCACCAGTCAGAGTCATGAGTTCCCCATTCCAAGCCCTAGATCCCAAATAACATTTCTAGACACACCCTGGGCCAGAGGGGAACTCACTGCCTTGAAGAAAAGGACCTAGATCCATCCAGACCCATCACTTTCTGACTAAAGAGCCCTTGGGCTCTGACTAACCAGCAGCAATACATAAATAGTATGCCACTGACCTTGGGTGAGACTGAGAATATCTGGCTTCAGGTGAGACTCAGCATATTCCCAGTTATAATGGCTATAGGGAGAGAATCCTTTTCTTGAGAAAAGTGGCAGGAAAAGTAAAGTGGACTTTGTCTTGCACCTTGGTTACCAGCTCAGACACAGAAACGTAGAATACCAAGTGGGTTCTTGAGATCCCTGATTCCAGGCCTTCAATTTTGGATAGCATCTTCTGGACCTTCCTTGGGTGAGAGGGGAGCCCGCTGCCCTGAAGGGTGAGTCCCAGGTTAGGCAGCATTTACCACAAACTGACTTAAGAGCCCTTGGGCCTTAAAGGAACATCGAATATGGCAGTGGCTGCAGAGTAAGGCTCCCTGCCTAAGGAAAGGAGAGGGAAGAGTGGGAAGGACAGTGTCTTGTGGCTTTAGTGACAGTTCTGCCACAGTACATTAGAACACAATGTTGACTTCTAGGGTTTTTTATTCTACTATCTGATTTCAGGTGGCACTGCTGGACCCATCTGGGGCCTGGGGGGACTCACCACCCTGAAGGGAAGTATACAAGCCTGGCTAGCTTCACCAACTACTGATTGTAAAACCCCATGGCCTTGAGTACAAATAGGCAGTAGCCAGGTAGTAGTTATAGTGGGCCACAGACAAGACCCAGTGCTATACTGTATTCTGGTCTGACCTAGCACAGTCCCCAGTAATGGTGGCCACAGGGGTGCTTGTGTCACTTCACCCCCAGTACCAGGCAGCTCGGAACAGTGACAGAAATTCTGTCTAGGAGAAAATAAGGGAGGGGAACAAGAGTCTCCACCTGGTAACCCACAGAATTCTTTTGGATTTTATTCAAGACCATCAAGACAGTAAACTCTACAAGTCTGCAAAAACCACAGTGTTACTGGCTTAGGCTGTCCCCTAAAGCAGATGCAGCTTAAGTCATGAAACCAAAATCCTTTCAAACACCTAGAAAGCCTTCCCAAGAAGGACAAGCACTAACAAACCCACACTGAAAAGACTACAGTAAATACCTAACTCTGACGCCCAAACACAGATAAACATCCACAAGCATTAAGACGATCCAGGAAAATATGACCTCACCAAACAAACTAAATAAAGCAACAGGGACAAATCCTGGAGAAACTCAGGTATGTGACCTTTCAGACAGATAATTCAAAATAACTGTTTTGATGGAATTCAAAGAAATTTAAGATAATGCAGAGAAGGAATTCAGAATTCTATTAGATTAATTTAACAAAGAGACTGAAATAATTAAAATGAATCAAGCTGAGACTACAGAGTTGAAAAATGCAATTGACAAACTGAAAAATGCACCAGAGCATTTTAATACCACAATTGATCAAACAGAAGAAAGATCTAGTGAGCTCAAAGACAGGCTATTTGAAAATACAGTCAGAGGAGACAAAAGAAAAAACAATAAAAAACAATGAAGCATGCCTACAAGAACTAGAAAATAGCCTCAAAATGGCAAATCTAGAAGTTATTGGCCTTAAACAGGAGTTAGAAAAAGAGACGGAGGTAGAAATATTATTCAAAGGGATATTAACAGAGAACTTCCAAAGAGAGAAATATTCAAAGGGATAGTAACAGAGAACTTCCAGAGGAAAAAACCAACATCCAAGTACACCATGGTTATAACACAGAACTTCTCACACCTAGAGAAAAATATTAATATACAAGTATATGAAGGTTATAGAACACCAAGCAGTTTAAGTACAAAGAAAACTACTTCAAGGCATTTAATAATCAAACTTCCAGAGGTCAAGGATAAACAAAGGATCCTAAAAACAGCAAGAGAAAAAGAAACCAATAACATACAATGGAGCTCTAATATGTGTGGCAGCAGCCTTTTCAGTGGAGAACTTACAGGCCAGGAGAAAGTGGCATGACATATTTAAAGTGCTGAAAGAAAAAACATAGTATAATAGTATATTTGGAAAAAATATCCCTAAAATATGAAGGAGAAACATATGAAGATGTTTCCCAAGTAAACAAATGCTGAGGGATTTTATCCACAGCAGATCTGTCCTACAATAAATGCTGAAGGAAGTACATCTGTCACAAAGAAAAATACGTTAACGAGCAAAGAGAAATCATTTTAAGGTACAAAACTCACTAGTAATAGTAAGTTCACAGGAAAACACAGAATACTATAACACTGTGACTCTTGTATGTAAACTACTCTTATCTTAAGTAGAAACACTAAATGATAAACCAATAAAAAAACAATAACTTTTCAAGACATAGACATTAGGGTAAGATAAAAATAAAAACAACAAAAGTTAAAAAGTAAGGGGCAAAGTTAAGGTATAGAGTTTTTATTAGTTTTCTTTTTGTTTGTTTGTGCAAACACTGTTAAGTTGTTATCAGCTTAAATAAAGAGCTATAAGATAGGATCTGCAAGCCTTGTCGTGACTTCAAATTAAAAAACATGTAACTGGTGCAAAAAAAATAAAAAGGAGAGATTAAGTCTTATCATCAGAAAAATTACCTTCATGGAAAGAAAGACGGGAAGGAAGAAAAGAAGAGAGGACCACAAAATAACCAGAAAACAAATAACAAAATACCAGAAGTAACTCCTTAATTATTAATAATAATTTTGAATGTAAATGGACTAAATTCTCCAATAAAAAGACACCAAAAAAATGGCTTAGTGAATTTTAAAAAAAGACCCAGTGATCTGTTTCCTACAAAAAAACTCACTTCACCTAGAAAAACACAGACTTGAGGAAGGTATTCCATGTCAATGGAAACCAAAAAAAAAGAGCATGAGTAGCTGCACGTATATCAAACAAAATAGATGTCAAGACAAAAATAATTTGAAGAGACAAAGAAGGTCATTATATAATGATAAAGGTGTCATTTAAGCAAGAGGATATCACAATTTTAAATATATATGTACCCAACACGGGAGGACCCATGCTTATAACACAGAACTTCTCAAACCTAGAGAAAAATATTAATATCCAAGTATAGAAAACTAATATTATTACAGCTAAAAAGAGAGATGGTCCTAAATAAAATAATGACTGGAGACTTGAACACCTCACTTTCAGCATTTGTGGGATCTTCTAGACAGAAACACAGCAAAGAAACATGAGCCTTAATCTGCACTATAGAACCCAACAGATGTTTATAGAACATTTCACTGAATGGCTGGAGAACATACATTCTTATCATCAGCACATGGACCCTCCTCAAGGATAGACCATATATTAGGTCACAAAACAAGTCTTAAAACATTCAAAAAAACTGAAATATTATCAAGCACCTATGACCACAATGCACTAAAACTAGAAATCAAAAGCAAAAGGAATTTTGGATACTACACATTCCAACACGTGGAAATTAAACAATATCTTCCTGAATGACCAGTGGGGTCATTGAGAAAAAACAGCAAATGTAAAAGAACAGAAATTATAACAAACTGCCTCTCAGAATACAGTGCAATCAAACTAGAACTCAGGACTAAGAAACGCAATCAAAACCACTCAACTACATGGAAACTGAACAACCTGCTCCTGAATGACTACTGGGTACATAACAAAATGAAGGCAGAAATAAAGATGTTCCTTGAAACCAATGAGAACAAAGATACAACTTACCAGAATCCCTGGGACACATTTAAAGCAGTCTGTAGAGGGAAATTTATAGCACTAAATGCCCACAAGAGAAAGCTGGAAAGATCTAAAATTGACACTCTAACATCACAATTAAAAGAACTAGAGAAGCCAGAGCAAAGAAATTCAAAAGCTAGCAAAAGGCAAAAAATAACTAAGATCAAAGCAGAACTGAAGGAGATAGAAACACAAAAAACCCTCCAAAAAATCAATGAATCCAGAAGCTGGTTTTTTGAAAAGATCAACAAAATTGACTGACCGCTAGTGAGACTGATAGAGAAGAAAAGAGAGAAGAATCAAATAGATACAATAAAAAACGATAAAGGGGATATGACCACCGACCCCACAGAAATACAAACTACCATCAGAGAATACTATAAACATCTCTACACAAATAAACTAGAAAATCTAGAAGAAATGGATAAATTCCTGGACACATACACTCTCCCAAGACTAAACCAGGAAGAAGTTGAGTTGCTGAATAGACCAATGGCAGGCTCTAAAATTGAGGCAATAATTAATAGCCTACCAACCAAAAAAAGTCCAGGACCAGATGGATTCACAGCTGAATTCTACCAGAGGTACAAGAAGGAAGTGGTACCACTCCTTCTGAAACTATTCCAGTCAATAGAAAAAGAGGGAATCCTCCCTAACTCATTTTATGAGGCCAACATCATCCTGATACCAAAGCCTGGCAGAGATACAACAAAAAAAGAGAATTTTAGACCAGTATCCCTTATGAACATCAATGCAAAAATCCTCAATAAAATACTGGCAAATCAAATCCAGCAGCACATCAAAAAGTTTATCCACCATGATCAAGTGGGCTTCATCCCTGGGATGAAAGGCTGGTTCAACATACGCAAATCAATAAATATAATCCAGCATATAAGCAGAACCAAAGACAAGAACCACATGATTATCTCAATAGATGCAGAAAAGGCCTTTGACAAAATTCAACAGCCCTTCATGCTAAAAACTCTCAATAAATTCGGTATTGATGGAACATATCTCAAAATAATAAGAGCTATTTATGACAAACCCACAGCCAATAGCATACTGAATGGGAAAAAAACTGGAAGCATTCCCTTTGAAAACTGGCACAAGACAGGGATGCCCTCTCTCACCACTCTTATTCAACATAGTATTGGAATTTCTGGCTAGGGCAATCAGGCAAGAGAAAGAAATCAAGGGTATTCAGTTAGGAAAAGAAGAAGTCAAACTGTCCCTGTTTGCAGATGACATGATTGTATATTTAGAAAACCCCATCATCTCAGCCCCAAATCTCCTTAAGCTGATAAGCAACTTCAGCAAAGTCTCAGGATACAAAATTAATGTGCAAAAATCACAAGCATTCTTATACACAAGTAACAGACAAACAGAGGGTCAAATCAGAAATGAACTTCCATTCACAATGGCTTCAAAGAGAATAAAATACCTAGGAATCCAACTTACAAGGGATGTAAAGGACCTCTTCAAGGAGAACTACAAACCACTGCTCAGTGAAATAAAAGAGGACACAAACAAATGGAAGAACATACCATGTTCATGGATAGGAAAGGTAATTTATAGATTCAATGCCATCCCCATCAAGCAACCAATGACTTTCTTCACAGAATTGGAAAAACTACTTTAAAGTTCATATGGAACCAAAAAAGAGCCTGCATTGCCAAGATAATCCTAAGTCAAAAGAACAAAGCTGGAGGCATCACACTACCTGACTTCAAACTATACTACAAGGCTACAGTAACCAAAACAGCATGGTACTGGTACCAAAACAGAGATATAGACCAATGGAACAGAATAGAGTCCTCAGAAATACCACACATCTACAGACATCTGATCTTTGACAAACATGAGAAAAACAAGAAATGGGGAAAGGATTCCCTATTTAATAAATGGTGCTGGGAACATTGGCTAGCCACAAGTAGAAAGCTGAAACTAGATCCTTTCCTTACTCCTTATACAAAAATTAATTCAAGATGGATTAGAGACTTAAATGTTAGACCTAAAACTATAAAAACCCTAGAAGAAAACCTAGGTAATACCATTCAGGACATAGGCATGGGCAAGGACTTCATGTCTAAAACACCAAAAGCAACAGCAACAAAAGCCAAAATTGACAAATGGGATCTCATTAAACTAAAGAGCTTCTGCACAGCAAAAGAAACTACCATCAGAGTGAACAGGCAACCTACAGAATGGGAGAAAATTTTTGCAATCTACTCATCAGACAAAGGGCTGATATCCAGAACCTACAAAGAACTTGAACAAATTTACAAGGAAAAAAAAAAAAAAAAAAAACCATCAAAAAGTGAGCAAAGGATATGAACAGACAGTTCTCAAAAGAAGACATGCATACAGCCAACAGACACATGAAAAAATGCTCATCATCACTGGCCATCAGAGAAATGCAAATCAAAACCACAATGAGATACCATCTCACACCAGTTAGAATGGCAATCATGAAAAAGTCAGGAAACAACAGGTGCTGGAGAGGATGTGGAGAAAGAGGAACACTTTTATACTATTTATGGGATTGTAAACTAGTTCAACCATTGTGGAAAACAGTATGGCAATTCCTCAAGGATCTAGAATTAGAAATACCATATGACCCAGCCATTCCATTACTGGGGATATACCCAAAGGATTATAAATCATGCTGCTATAAAGACAAATGGACACATATGTTCATTGCAGCACTATTCACAATAGCAAAGACTTGGAATCAACCCAAATGTCCATCAGTGACAGACTGGATTAAGAAAATGTGGCACATATACACCATGGAATACTATGCAGCCATAAAAAAGGATGAGTTTGTATCCTTTGTAGGGACATGGATGCAGCTGGAAACCATCATTCTCAACAAACTATCGCAAGAACAGAAAACCTAACATCGCGTGTTTCACTCATAGGTGGGAATTGAATAATGAGATCACTTGGACTCAGGAAGGGGAACATCATACACTGGGGACTATTATGGGGAGTGGGGAGAGGGGAGGGATGGCATTGGGAGTTATACCTGATGTAAATGATGAGTTGATAGGTGCTGACAAGTTGATGGGTGCAGCACACCAACAAGGCACAGGTATACATGTGTAACAATCCTGCACGTTGTGCACATGTACCCTAGAACTTAAAGTATAATAATAATAATAATAATAATAATAACAAAAATAAAATAAAATAAAGTAAAATAAAAATAAATTGAGAAAAAACGTTAAAAATGTATTGAAACATATGATAATGGAAATACAACATACCAACACCTATGAGATACAGAGAAAGAAGCATTAAGAGATAACTTTATAGCTATAAATGAGTACATCAAAGAAAGAAAAACTTCAAATAACTTAATGATGATCTTAAAGAACTATAAGAATAAGGGGAAAATAAAGCCCAAATTAGTAGAATAAAGAAATAATAAAAAACAGAGCAGCAATTAATGAATTTGAAATGAAGAAAACAATACAAAAGATCACTAAGTTAGTTTTTTGTTTTTCGTTGTTTTTTCTTTTTTTGAGACTGAGTCTCACTCTGTCACCCAGGCTGGAGTTCAGCGGCGCAATCTTTGTTCATGGCAGCCTCAGCCTCCTGGGTTCAAGTGATTCCCCTGCCTCAGCCTCCTGAGTAGCTGGGATTAAGGCGCCCACAACCATGCCCAGTAAATTTTTATATTTTTAGTAGAGGCACTGTTTCACTATGTTGACCATGCTGGTCTTGAGCTCCTGGTCTCAAGTGATCTGACACCTTGGCCTCCTAAATGCTGGAATTACAGGCATGAGTCACCACGCCTGGCCAGAAGTTGATTTTTTGAAAAGCTCAACAAAATTAACAAAACTTTAGCCAGACTAACTGAGAAAACAAGAGAGATTCTCAAACCATAGTGCAGTAAAAATAGAAATCAAGACTAGGAAAGTTGCTTAAAAACATATAATTACATAGAATTTTAAAAAGCTCTTTCTGAATGACTTTTGGGTAAATAATGTAATGGAGAAAGAAATCAAGAAGTTCTTTGAAAGTAAAGAGAGAAAAAACACAACATACAAAAATCCCTGAGACACAGCTAAGGCTGTGTTAAGAGCAAAATTTATAACGCTACACACCTACATCAAAAGGTTATAAAGATCTCAAATTAGCAACCTAACATCACAACAAAAGAAACTAGATAAGCAAGAGACAATCAAACCCAAAGCTAGCCAAAGACAAAAAAAAAAAAGGGACAAAATCACAACGTAGCTGAAGAAGATTGAGACATTAAAAACATTCAAAAGACCTACCAATCCAGGAGGTGTTTATTTGCTTTTTTGTTTTTGTTTCTGTTTATACTTTAAGTTTTAGGGTACATGTGCATAAGATTAGGTTTGTTACATATGTATACATGTGCCATATTGGTGTGCTGCACCCATCAACTCATCATTTACATTAGCTACTTCTCCTAATGCTAACCCTCCCCCAGTCCCCCACTCCCCGACAGGCCCTTGTGTGTGATGTTCCCCTCCCCGTGTCCATGTGTTCTCATTGTTCAACTCCCACCTATGAGTGAGAACATGCAGTGTTTGGTTTTCTGTCCTTGCGATAGTTTGCTGAGAATGATGGTTTCCAGCTGCATCCATGTCCCTACAAAGGACATGAACTCATCCTTTTTTATGGCTGCATAGTATTCCATGGTGTATATGTGCCACATTTTTGCCAGCATCTTATCAAATCTTGTTAAAACATCATTTTCTCTACCTTGAAATGGCACTGGGTGTTAAGGGAAGAAGGTGTTCAGTTCTACAAGTTTTAACTTGCTCTTTTGTGCTTATATTCTTTTTTTTTTTAATGAGACTTTAAGTTCTAGGGTACACGTGCACAACATGCAAGTTTGTTACATATGTATACATGTGCCATATTGGTGTGCTGCACCCATTAACTTGTCATTTACATTAGGTATATCTCCTAATACTATCCCTCCCCCCTCTCCTCACTCCAGGACAGTCCCCAGTGTGTGATGTTCCCCACCCTGTGTCCAAATGTTCTCATTGTTCAATTCCCACCTATGAGTGAGAACATGTGGTGTTTGGTTTTTTTGTCCTTGCAATAGTTTGCTGAGAATGATGGTTTCCAGCTGCATCCATGTCCCTACAAAGGACATGAACTCATCCCTTTTTATGACTGCATAGTATTCCATGGCGTGTATGTGCCACATTTTCTTAATCCAGTCCATCAATGATGGACATTTGGGTTGGTTCCAAGTCTTTGCTATTGTGAATAGTGCCACAATAAACATGTGTGCATGTGTCTTTATAGTAGAATGATTTATAATCATTTTGGTATATATCTAGTAATGGGATCACTGCATCAAATGGTATTTCTAGTTCTAGATCCTTGAGGAATCACCACACTGTCTTCCACAATGGTTGAACTAATTTACACTCCCACCAACAGAGTTAAAGAATTCCTATTTCTCCACAGCCTCACCAGCATCTATTGTTTCCTGACTTTTTAATAATCATCATTCTGAGTGACATGAAATAGTATCTCATTGTTGTTTTAATTTACATTTCTCTAATGACCAGTGATGATGAGCATTTTTTCATACATCTCTTGGCAGCATAGAAGTCATCTTTTCAAAAGTGTCTGTTCATATCCTTTGCCCACTTTTGATGGGGTTTTTTTTTCTTGCAAATTTGTTTGAGTTCTTTGTAGATTCTGGATTTTAGACCTTTGTCAGATGGGTAGATTGCAAAAATTTTCTCCCATTCTGTAGGTTGCCTGTTCACTCTGATGGTAGTTTTCTTTGCTGTGCAGAAGCTCTTTAGTTTAATTAGATACCATTGTCTATTTTGGCTTTTGTTGCCATTGCTTTTGGTGTTTCAGTCATTAAGTCTTTGCCCATGCCTATGCCCTGAATGGTATTGCCTAGGTTTTTTTCTAGGATTTTTACGGTGTTAGGTCTTACATTTAAATCTTTAATCCATCTTGAATTTTTTTTTTTTTTTTTTTATGGTGTAAGGAAGGATCCAGTTTCAGCTTTCTACATATGGTTAGCCAGTTTTCCCAGCACCATTTATTAAATAGGGAATCCTTTCCCCATTGCTACTTTTTGTCATGTTTGTCAAAGATAAGATGGTTGTAGATGTGTGGTGTTATTTCTCAGGCATCTGTTCTGTTCCATTGGTCCATATCTCTGTTTTGGTACCAGTACCATGCTGTTTTGGTTACTGTAGCCTTGTAGTATAGTTTGAAATCAGGTAGCATGATGCCTTCAGCTTTGTTCTTTTGGCTTAGGATTGTCTTGGCTATGTGGGCTCTTTTTTGGTTCCATATGAACTTTAAAGTAGTTTTTCCAATTCTATGAAGAAAGTCAGTGGTAGCTTGATGGGAATAGCATCGAATCTTTAAAATACCTGGGCAGTATGGCCATTGTCTCATTATTAATTCTTCCTATCCATGATCATGGAACCTTCTTCTATTTGTTTGTGTCCTCTTTTATTTCGTTGAGCAGTGGTATGTAGCTTTCCTTGAAGAGTTCCTTCACATCCCTTGTAAGTTGGATTCCTAGGTATTTTATTCTCTTTGTAGTAATTGTGAAGGGGAGTTCACTCATGATTTGGCTCTCTGTTTGTCTATTCTTGGTGTTTAAGAATGCTTGTGATTTTTGCACATTGATTTTGTATCCTGAGACTTTGCTGAAGTTGCTTATCAGCTTAAGGAGATTTTGGGCTGAGACAATGGGGTTTTCTAAATATACAATCATGTCATCTGCAAACAGAGACTATTTGACTTCCTTTTCTTCCTCTTTTCCTAATTGAATACCCTTTATTTCTTTCTCTTGCCTGATTGCTCTAGCCAGAACTTCCAATACGATGTTGAATAGGAGTGGTAAGAGAGGGCATCCTTGTCTTGTGCCAGTTTTCAAAAGGAGTGCTTCCAGTTCTTGCTCATTCAGTGTTATATTAGCTGTGGGTTTGTCATAAATAGCTCTTATTTTGAGATACGTTCCATAAATACCTAGTTTATTGAGAGTTTTTAGCATGAAGTGCTGTTGAATTTTGTCACAGGCTTTTTCTGCATCTATTGAGATAACAACATGGTTTTTGGCATTGGTTCTGTTTGTGTGATGGATTATGTTTATTGATTTGTTTATGTTGAACCAACCTTGCATCCCAGGGATGAAGCCCACTTGATCGTGGTGGATACACTTTTTGATGTACTGCTGGACTGGGTTTGCCAGTATTTTATTGAGGAGTTTTGCATCGATATGCATCAGGGATATTGCCCTAAAATTCTCTTCTTGTGTTGTATCTCTGCCAGGCTTTGGTATCACGATGATGCTGGCCTCATTAAATGAATTAGGGTGGATTCTCTCTTTTTCTATTGATTGGAATAGTTTCAGAAGGAATGGTACCAGCTCTTCTTTGTACCTCTGGTAGAATTCAGCTATGAATCCATCTTGTCCTGGACTTTTTTTGGTTGGTAGGCTATTAATTATTGCCTCAACTTCAGAACCTGTTATTGGTCTATTCAGAGATTCAACTTCTTCCTGGTTTAGTCTTGGGAGGGTGTATGTGTTGAGGAATTTATCCATTTCTTCTAGATTTTTTTAGTTTATTTGCATAGAGGTGTTTATAGTATTCTCTGATGGTAATTTGTATTTCTGTGGGGTTGGTGGTGATATCCCCTTTATCACTTTTTTTTGTGTCTACTTGATTCTTCTCTCTTTTCTTCTTTATTAGTCTTGCTAGTGGTCTATCAATTTTGTTGTCTTTTCAAAAGACCAGCTCCTGGATTCATTGATTTTTTGAAGGGTTTTTTGTGTCTCTATCTCCTTAAGTTCTGCTCTGATCTTAGTTATTTCTTGCCTTTTGCTAGCTTTTGAATTTCTTTGCTCTGGCTTCTCTAGTTCTTTTCATTGTGATGTTAGGGTGTCGATTTTAGATCTTTCCTGCTTTCTTTTGTGGGCATTAAGTGCTATAAATTTACCTCTACACACTGCTTTAAATGTGTCCCAGAGATTCTGGTATGTTTGTATCTTTGTTCTCATTGGTTTCAAAGAACATCTTATTTCTGCCTTCATTTTGTTATGTACCCAGTAGTCATTCAGGAGCAGGTTGTTCAGTTTCCACGTAGTTTTACAGCTTTGAGTGAGTTTATTAATCCTGAGCTCTAATTTGATGGCACTGTGGCCTGAGAGACAGCTTTTTATCATTTCTGTTCTTTTACACTTGCTAAGGAGTGTTTTACTTCCAATTATGTGGTCAATTTTAGAATAAGTGCAATGTGGTGCTGAGAAGAATGTATATTCTGTTGATTTGGGGTATAGAGTTCTTTAGATGTCTATTAGGTCTACTTGATCCAGAGCTGAGTTCCACCACAGCTCAGCAAGTCCTACTTCCTCTCTAGATTCCATTTCTGGGGGCAGGATGTAGCAGAACAAAAGGTAAAAGACAGCTTCTGTAGACTTAAACATCCTTGTCTGACAGCTATGAAGAGAGCAGTGGTTCTCTCAGCATAGTGTTCAAGCTCCAAGAACAGACAGACTGCCTCCTTAAGTGGGTCCCTGACCCCTCTGCAGCCTGACTGGGAGACACCTCCCAGTAGGGGCCAACAGATGCCTCAAACAGGCAGGTGCCCCTCTGGGATGAAGCTTCCAGAGAAAGGATCAGGCAGCAATATTTGCTGTTCTGCAGCCTCTGCTGGTGGTACCCTGGCAAACAGAGTCTGGAGTGGACCTCCAGCAAACTCCAACAGACCTGCAGCTCAGGATCCTGACTGTTAGAAGGAAAACTAACAAACAGAAATGAATAGCATCAACATCAACAAAAAGGACATCCCCACCAAAACCCCACCAGTAGGTCAACAACAGTTAAGACCAAAGGTAGATACAACCACAAAGATGGGGAGAAACCAGAGCAGAAAATCTGAAAATTCCAAAAACCAGAGCACCTTTTCTCCAAAGAATTGCAGCTCCTCACCAGCAAGGGAACAAAACTGGATGGAGAATGAGTTTGACGAGTTGACAGAAGTAGGCTTCAGAAGATCGGTAATAATAAACTACTCCAAGCTAAATGAACATGTTCTAACCCATCACAAGGAAGCTGAAAACCTTGAAAAACAATTAGATGAATGGCTAACCAGAATAAATGGTATAGAAAAGACTGTAAATGACCTGATAGAGCTGGAGACCACAGCAAGAGAACTTCGTGATGCATGCACAACCTTCAATAGCTGATTCGATCAAGTGGAAGACAGGATATCAGTGATTGATGATCAAATTAATGAAATACAGCAAGAAGACAAGATTAGAGAAAAAAGTGTAAAAAGAAACAAACAAAGCCTCCAAGAAATATGGGACTATGTGAAAAGACCAAATATATATTTGATTGGTGTACTAGAAAGTGATGGGGAGAAGGGAACCAAGTTAGAAAACACTCTGCAGGATATTATCCAGGAGAACTTCCCTAACCTAGCAAGGCAGGCTAACATTCATATTCAGGATATACAGAGAACACCACAAGGATACTCCTTGAGAAGAACAACCCCAAGACACATCATTGTCAGATTCACCAAGGTTGAAATGAAGGAAAAAATGTTAAGGGCAGCCAGAGAGAAAGGTCAGGTTACCCACAAAGAGAAGCCCATACCCATTTGACTAACAGATCTCTTGGCAGAAACCCTACAGAAGAGAGTGGGGGCCAATTTTCAACATTCTTAAAGAAAGTTTTCAACCCAGAATCTCATATCCAGCCAAGCTAAGCTTCATAAGTGAAGGAGAAATAAAGTCCTTTACAAATAAGCAAATGATGAGAGACTTTGTCTCCACCAGGCCTGCCTTAGAAGAGCTCCTGAAGAAAGAATTAAATAAACATGGAAAGAACAGCTGGTACCAACCACTGCAAATACATGCCAAATTGTAAAGACCATCAACACTATGAAGAAACTGCATCAATTAACGGTCAAAATAACCAGTTAACATCATAACGACAGGATCAAATTCAAACATAAAAATAATAACCTTAAGTGTAAATGGGCTAAATGCCCCAATTAAAAGATGCAGACTGGCATATTGGATAAAGAGTCAAGACCCATTGGTGTGCTGTATTCAGGAGACCTATCTCATGTGCAAAGATGCACATAGGCTCAAAATAAAGGAATGGCAGAAGATCTACCAAGCAAATAGAAAGCAAAAAAATAAAAATAAAAAAGCAAGGGTTGTAGTCTTAGTCTCTGATAAAACAGAATTTAAACTAACAAAGATCAAAAGAGACAAAGAAGGCCACCACATAATGGTAAAGGGATCAATTCAACAAGAACAGCTAACTATCGTAAGTATATATGCATCCAATACAGGAGCACCCAGATTCATAAAGCAAGTCCTTAGAGATCTACAAAGAGACTTAGACTCACACACAATAATAATGGGAGACTTTAACACCCCACTGTCAATATTAGACAGAGCACTGAGACAGAAGGTTAACAAAGATATCCAGGACATTTTTTTAATTAATCAGATAAACCATTATCTAGACAAAGAAGAAAAGGGAGAAGATCCAAAAAAAACCACAATTAGAAATGAAAAGGGGGATGTTACCAACAACCCCACAGATACAAATAACCATCAGAGGCTGCTATGAACATCTCTATGCGTACAGGCTAGAAAAACTAGAAGAAATGGATGAATTCCTGGACATGTATACCTTTCTAAAACTAAACCAGGAAGAAACTGACTCCTGAACACACCAATAACAATCTCCAAAATTGAATCAGTAATAAATCACCTACCAACCAATAAAAGCCAAGGACCAAACAGATTCACAGCCAAATTCTGCCAGACATATAAAGAAGAAGAGGTACCATTTCTACTGAAACTATTCCCTGTGATTGAGGAGGGAATTCTCTCCAATTTATTCTATGAGACCAGTATCATCCTAATACAAAGACCTGGCAGAGACACAACGAAAAAACACTACAACTTCAGGCCAATATCCTTGATGAACACGGATGCAAAAATCCTCAACAAAATACTAGAAAACAAAATTCAGCAGCATATCAAAAAGCTAATCCACAACAATCAAGTAGACTTTACACCTGGGATGCATGGTTGGTTCAACAAATGCAAACCAAAAAAGTGTGATTCATCATATAAACAGAACTAAAGATAGAAATCACATGATTATTTTGATAGAGAAAAGGCTTTCAATAACATTGTAAATTGTACATCTGCTCATGTTAAAAACTCTTGACATACCTCAAAATAATGAGAGCCATCTATGACAAACCCACAGCCAACATCATACTGAATGAACAAAGGCTGAAAGCATTCCCCTTGAAAATCAACACAAGACAAGGATGGCCTCTCTCATCACTCCTATTCAATATAGTATTGGAAGCCCTCACCAGGGCAATCAGGCAAGGGAAAGAAATAAAAGCATCCAAATAGGAAGGGAGGAAGTCAAACTATTCCTGTTTGCAGATGACCTGATTCTATATGCAGAAAACCCCATAGTTTTGGCCCAAAAGCTCTTTCAGCTGTTAAACAACTTCAGTAAAGTTTTAGGATACAAAATCAACATACAAAAATTACTAGCATTCCTATACACTGACAACAGCTGAGCCATGAGCCAAATCAGGAACGCAACTCACAATTGCCATTCACAATTATCACACATTTGTGATAGAATGAGATCATATCATTTGCAACAACATGGATGGAACTGGAGGTCATTATGTCAAGTGACATAAATCAGGCACAGAAAGACAAACATTGCCTGTTCTCATGTATTTGTGGGATCTAAAAATTAAAATAATTGAACTCATGGAAATAGAGTAGAAAGATGGCTACCAGAAGCTGGAAAGGGTAGTGGAGCGTTGGAGGGGAAAGGGTGATGGTTAATGGGTACAAAAAATAGGAAGAATAAATAATACTCAGTATTTCATATGACAACAAGGTGACTACTGTCAAAAATAATTTTATTGTAAATTTAAAAATAAATAAGTATAATTAGATTGCTTGTAACACAAAGGATAAATGCTTGAGGTGATGGATGCTACATTTACGTTGATGTGATTATTATGCATTGTATGCCTGTATCAAAATATTTCATGTAACCCATAAATATATGCACCTACTCTGTACCCCCCAAAATTAAAGATAAATTAAACTATTTGTAACTGAAAAAACTGAGGGTTAGAGAGGTTAAATCACTAAATTTAAACTTTATTAAGGTACAATCCAAGTCTATTTATCCTTCCACTGTATTTTGAGCATCTAATACATTCTACCTAATAAATTGTCTATAACCAACAATATTTATTGACTTTAAAAATTTACAAAATCCAATATTTTAAAAGAATAAAATTAATTATGTATATTTAAGGCATTTACCATGATGTTATGAGATACATCTAGTAAAATGGTTACTATAGTAAACTGGATTAACATATTTATCATCTCACATAGTTACTTATTTTTTTTGTTTGTTTTCATAGCAAGAGTAGCTAATCTACTCATTTAGCAGGAATCCCAAATACAGTATAATTTTATAAGCTACAGATCACATGCTGTACATTGGATCTCTAAACTAGTTCATACTACATATCTACTTGTCTGTATCCTTTGACATTCATGTCTCCTTTATTCCCTAACCACACCCACTTCCTACCCCTGGTCACCACTCTTTTATTCTCTATCTCTGTATATTTTACTTTAAAAAAATCTATGTATAAATGAGATCATGCAATATTTTTATTTCTGTTTGACTGATTTCATTTAACATACTTCTAGTTTCACCCATGCTGTGACAAATGGCAGAATCTCCTACTGTTATAAGGTTGAATAATTTTTTTTCTATATACGTAGAAACGGATAAAGAAATTGTGTATATGTACACCACAGTTTCTTCATCCATTTGTTAACAATTAGATTGTGTTCATATCTTGGCTACTGTGAATAATGCTGCAATGAACTTGGAAGTGCAGATACCTTTATGAGGTGGCAATTTTATTTCCTTTGGGTACACACTCAGAAGAAGGATTGTTGGGTCATATGGTAGTTCTATCTTTAATTTTGTTATAAATCTCCATACTATTTTCATACTGGCTGCACCAATCTAAACTCCCACCAACAGTGTGCAAAGATTCCCTTTTCTGTATACCCTCAGCAACATTTACCTTCTTTTGGCTTTTTCATGGTAGTTATCCTAACAATTGTGAGGTGATATCTTATAGTGATTTTAATTTGCATTTCCTCAATGATTAGTGATATTAAGCCTCTTTTCATTTACCTCTTGGCCACTTTTATGTCTTTTTTAGAGAAATGTCTATTCATATCCTTTACCCATTTTCTTTCTTTTTTTTTTTTTTTTAGACGGAGTCTCACTCTGTCTCCCAGGCTGCAGTGCAGTGGCACGATGTCAGTTCACTGCAAGCTCTGTCTCCCGCCTTTACCCATTTTCAAATAGGGTTGTTTGTTTTTCTACTGCTGAATTGTATAAGTTATTTATAAATTTTGAATCTTAACCTTTTATCAGATATATATTTGCAAGAAATTCAAGTTTAGACAGAATTGGGAGATCAGCTGAGGTTTGTCTTATTCTAACATTTATGATCTTTACTAATTTCCTGTGAAATAAAAAATATAGACACAAACTCTTTCAAAATTATAAATTCAAATTATTAATGTTTTTGTAAATCAAATTAAAACATAGGTATGCTAATGGAGTGAAGGAATAATTTAAACACCCTCTAGCCGTTTCTCTTTTTACCTTGAAAAAAATGATTTAAACCAAGTTAGCAGTACAAAACTCATCAAAATATTTTGAATGGAACCTATAAGAAATAACTGAAAACTTAAAGAAGTAAAATAATATTTATTAATATACACCCTCTAATTCTAAGAATTGTTTAACTTCAAATAATTCTATAGTCTTTGAGCTGCATTTAAAAATAAAATTATGTCAATAGTATACAATATTTGCCTCTTATTTGGTAATTTGGTGAGTAAAAGGATTATGTAAGTTCAATGACAAGACAATTGACTAAATCTCTTAATTCATACACGAAAGTCTATTGATAAGGGAGAAAAAAATTGAGTTTGATAAAATACATGAGTTGTTTGGCTTAACTGGCCAGTCACTCTCAAACTATACTGAAATGTTGGGTTGAATCTGATATTTTCAATATAGTCAAATTCTTATTGAATTACTAGAAAAGAAATGGTTAAAAACATAGAACATAGTACCTTTTTCACAGCACTACATTTTTAGTTAAGTGACACAGGTTTTATTGTAAATTCATTAGATGGAGGGAAAAGAATAATTAAATTTGTCTTTAACTTTGCACAAATTAGAAAATGTCCATTTTCATTACTTATGAAACATTATTATCTTTACATATTTGCTTAATGGTTACCTCAAATAAAGAGGGGAAAAAAGCTTAATTACAGTCAGTTTTGAATACCTGGGAAAAAAACTAAAATTGCAAGGATGTCAGGAATTACAGTAATAAACTCTGTCAAAGTTCATAAATTCAAAGGAAAAAATTAACTTTGAAAAAGTAGTTATAAGCAGTTCAGTGGTAGTATTTTCTTTTTTTTGTATTACACTTTATTATTTAAATTCTTAAAAAAAGATTAAGACTGTTAGGACAGCATAGAGTTATGTCTCAGGAAAATCTATTTTGAAATTCAGCAAGAAATTTTTATTTTAATTAATATTAGCTCCAGAAAATTTACCAATACCTTTGATAATGAGAGAAAAACAAATCCTATTAAATTTTAAAAATGATCATATCCTTGAAGTATATATATCATGAAGAATGAATTTTATGAATTATGTTTAATGACAAGAACAAATGTCTATCAATTTTGGGAATAGTGTTAAATACTCTTCTACCATTGCTATTCAAATTTTTATTTCAGGATTCAATAGAGATCCACAGATTATATTTGGTAGTTATATTTCTTAATCCCTTTCAATCTGTAGAAAATAAACTATCCTTCCCTCCCTCTTCTCCTGAAGACATTACATTTTTTAAATGAATATAGGTCAGTTGTCTTGAATAATGCTTAATCTTCTAGATTTATCTGATTTTTTATTCATGGAATTATTTAATTATCAAAATTTTAAAGAACTTCATTAACTAGGCTTGATCAGGAACTGCATTTTGATTGGGAAATGCAAGCATAAAACCAAAAGCATTTTCCACCAAAAGCGGGCAAGACTCTTGAAAAAATGAAAACAAACAAAAAGAAAACTGGCTAATTGAAGTCTTGGCACTAAAAAAGTATAAAAAAGACTGGGACATCTGAGGAGGCTCTTACTAGCTAAATTTGGGGAAATTTGAGCATCAAAAATAATAATAATTGCTATTAATGATAAAACATTGAATAAAAATCTATAAATAGAAGAAGATGGATAAGAGAAAAGCACCTGGTGTCTCTTCATGAACTCTAAAATTCAGAAAATTTTGATAGAAAATTCTGAGTTTTGATGGAAATGTAGCTGGACTAGGAGATTTGGTTCTTTTATGGCAGAACATACCTCCCACTGATTATAACTATGAACTCCAGACAAAAGAAAAAGAAAAAAAAAAAGCTACTAGATAAATGTGAAAGGTAAACAAAAGTAGGTAGATTGTGAAGGGGACTCAGTTTGAAGTCCAGCACGGGGTGAGTTTCCTGCCTTTATTTATTTTTATTTTTTTCCTGTGGTGGAACAGTGTAGATAGGAGCCTAAAACTACAGTGGAAACCCCCTGCCATATTACTGGTCAGAGTAATTATTAGGAAGGAAATAATATATGAGGGAAAAAATCTTGTCAGAGGAAGAGCTCTTTCCCTGTATTTTTTTAAAATTTTGAATATAAACACTTCTGTCTAACCCCTGAAGTATGCATGCATAAGACTGACCCCTTTAAATGCAAAGCAAAACACAGGGAATTAGAATTTGAATCACCACGTATAGAAGGTGAAATAGCAATTGCAACTGGATCCTAATTGCATTGATTCTTTGTTAAAACAAGAACACAGATACACTCTAAAGGATTGTAGCAAAGCCCATAATCTACAGTATGACATTCACTGTCGTATTGGCCAGATATAGTCCAAGTTACTTGACATACAAGGAATCAGGAAAATGTGATACATTCTCAAGGGAATGACATCAGGGTAACAAATTTATTGGGGTAATTAGACAAAGTCTTTAAAGGTGTTATACTAACTGATGACGGAGGGATCATGCTGAATGGCAGGCAGGACTAGATTGCAGCTCCCATGTGGATGGACAGAGCAATGTGTGGAGACTCACGTCATGAACTTGTGCCCCAGAACTAGTTCAGGAATAAACCAGGAAAGCTGAGAGAACCCACAGACCTTCTGAAAGATGCAGATTGCCCTGCAGGACCCAGGAGAAACTCCAAATACTGTGAGTGTCCAAGCTGTGGAAGTGGGAAAGGGGGATTGTCTGTCCCTGAACACACATACCAACTGAGGAAACTGAAGGACTAGATCATGGGAGAAGATTCTGACCTTACCTGGATCTGAGTCAATTTAGAGAGCCAAGAGAAATACAGGTGCAGAGGAAACAGTGGGAAAATCCCTTTGGGCTCTCTGGGTTCCCTGGGGAGCCATTTCTGCCTTGTCTCATAGGGGTCCTTCGGGAGAACTACCAGAGGAAACCTCCAGTTAGTATAAAAATAGGCACATAGACCAATGGAACACAATAGAGAACCCAGAAATAAACCCAAATACTTACAGCCAACTGATCTTTGACAAAGAAAACAAAAACCTAAAGTGGGGGAAGGACACCCTATTCAACAAATGGTTCTGGGATAATTGGCAAGGCACATGTAGGAGAATGAAACTGGATCTTCGTCTCTCACCTTATACAAAAATCAACTCAAGGACTTAAATATGAGATCGGAGACCTAAAACTATAAAAATTATAGAAGATAACATCTGGGGGGAAAAAAAAAAAACCCTTCAAGACATTGGCTTAAGCAAGAATTTCACAACCAAGAACCCAAAAGCAAATGCAATAAAAACAAAGATAAATAGCTAGAACTTAATTAACTAAAGAGCTTTTGCATGGCAAAAGGAACAGTCCACAGGGTAAATAGACAACCCACAGAGTGGGAGAAAATGTTTAGGATTTATATATCTGAAAAAGGACTAATATCCAGAGTCTACAACAAACTCAAAAAAATTAGCAAGAGAAAACAAACAAATAATTCCATCAAAAAGTAGACTAAGGACATGAATAGACATTTTCAAAAGCAGTATACAAATGGCAAAAAAAAAAAAAAAATACAAAAAAAACTCAACATCACTAACAATCAGGAAAATGCAAATCAAAACCACAATGTGATACCACCTAACTCCTCTAAGAATGGCCATGAACTAAAAATTGGAAAATAATAGATGTTGACGGGGATGCAGAAAAAAGGGAACACTTCTGTATGGTTGGTGGGAATGTAAACCACTGCAAAAGCTATGGAAAACAGTGTGGAACTTCCTTAAAGAACTAAAAGCAGAACTACCATTTGATCCAGCAGTTCCACTTTTGGATATCTAACCAGAGGAAAAGAAGTCATTATACAAAAGAGATACTTGTTCACACATGTTTATAGCAGCACAATTTGCAATTGCAAAAATATAGAAACAACCCAAATGCCCATCAGTCAATGAGTGGATAAACTGTGGTATATATATGATGGAATACTACTCAGCCATAAAGAGTAATGAATTAATGGCATTCACAGCAACCTGGACGGGATTGGAGACAATTATTCTAAGTCAAGTAACTCAGGAACGGAAAACCACACATTGTACGTTATCACTTATAAGTAGAAGCTAAGCTATGAGGAAACAAAGGCATAAAGCTGATACAATGGATGTTGGGGACTCAGGGGAAGGGTGAGTAGGGGGTAAGAGATAAAAGACTACAAATTGGGTTCAGTGTATACTGCTTGGGTGATGGGTGCACCAAAATCTCACAAATCACCACTAAAGAACTTACTCATGTAACCAAAAACCACCTGTTTTCCAAGAACCTATGGAAATTAAATTTTTTTTTAATAAAAGGTATTATGGTAACTACATTCCATGAAATTTAAAAAAAAAAGAAATAAACACACTAGAAATAAAGGAAAACAGGAAATCTTAGTGGAGAAATACCAAATATGTAAAACAACAAAAGGAAATTTTAGAGCTAAACAATTAATATCTGAATGAATGAAATGAATTATATAATCTGAATAACAGAGTGCAGATAAGGTAGCAATGAACTCAGGAACTTGCAGATTAAATAGAAATTACCCAGAAGAAAAGAGAGAAGAAAAGTGTTTAAATGAATAGAGCCTAAGAGACCTGTGGGATAATATTAAAAAGTCTAACATGCATGTAGTTAGAATGTCAGAAGTCAAGAAGAGATTGAAGAAGACAAATATTTTAAATAATAGGCAACAAATTCCCAAATCCTATGGAAGACATACATTTACAGACTAAGAAGATTAGCAAACTTTAAATAAAATTAATTATTTTTAATGTCTAGAAACACCATAATCAAACTACTGAAATTCAAAGCTGAAGAAAAAGTCCTGAAAGTAGCTACAGAAAAGCAACATGTAACACACAAGGGAACAACAATTTGTATTTCTCAGATTTCTCATCAGAAACCACATAGACTATAAAACAATAGAACAACATCTCAATAAGTTGTTGAAAGAAAATAAAATTTCATATCCAGTGATAATATCCTTTATAAATAAAAGCAAAATAAAGAAAGTTAAGATAAAGGAAAACTAAGAGGATTAATCACCAACAGACCTACTCTATAAGAAAAACCAAAGGACATCTTCAGGATGAAGACAAGTAATACCAGAGGAAAACCAAGATCTTCACAAATAAAAGAACATCAGAAATGGCTAATATCTGCATATAAGATTGTTTTCCTGTTAAAGTTCTTTCTAATATATATTTGTTTAAAATACTTAATCAAACAATTTTATTTTTTATCCTAGTTGAGAGAGCTTTAATGACATTTTTGAGACAACTGGAGAAATGTGGATATGGACTGAATATTAGATAATATTGATTAACTTTTAATGTTTGTATAGGATACTAGTATTGTGATTGGAGAATGCCCTTATTTATATACATATGTTGAAGTGTTAAGGGATATAAGAAAGAGAGCACATGTAAATTTGACATGTTAATAATTGGTGCAATTAAGGACATAGGGTGTTTATTGTCCAGATTTTTCACTTAAAAAAAAAAAAAAAAAAAACAGTTGTGGTGGAAACTAACACTTTGAAGGATTTCTAACACATATTGACTAAAATTTTGGAAAAGTGTGAGGAAATGAACTCAATATATTTGACAATTTTGAAGACTTACACTTAACCTACAAATCATTAAATAATGAGGAGAGTGAGCCAAGGTAAGCATAAAAGGGCAGGTAGCAATTGGAATCTAAGATAAGCATTTTAGAAACATTTTTTATAAGTGTGATGTGAAGGCACTAGAAAAACTTAAGTCATGGAGTGACATGTCCTAATTCACATTCTAAAATAATCATTCTGGTTATTCGGAAAACAGTGAATTTGTAGGGGTAAGATTAGAACCAATCAGATTGTCTAGAATCTTATTGAATTAGCATAAGAAAGCAATAATGGCAGCCAGGGTGAGGCTGCTTATCTTAGAGATGGAGCAAATTGTTCTGACCAAAGGTGTATTTTAGACATAAAGTGACAGTACTTGCTAATGAATTAATTGTATTAGGGTAAAAGGGAAGGAGAACAATCAAGAATAATGCTGAGTGGAAAGGGGTGCCAGTGACTGAGATGGCGTAGTCTGTCAGAGCACTAGTTTAACATGGCCAAAGAAGAGTTTGATTTTGGCCATGTTATGTTTCAGATGTATGTTAAGGATCTAAGTGGAGAGGTCAAGTGGGCAGTTCATATATGAAACTGTAGTTCTGGGAAGGACTAGGATAATGATATTTGGGAGATGCTGTTACACAGATGATATCGTTGTCATAGGACTGTGTACAATTATTCAGAAATATGGAGTAGATACATAAAAAAGAGACTGAGAAGAAGTCTGAGGTGGGAGAAAACCATAAAAGGTTGTGTCATACACGCAAATGGGAAAAAAAAAAAGGAAGTGATCAGTGATAAAATGCTACTATAACCTCAGGAAAGTTAAGGGCAGAGAAATGACTCCTACATGAGGCAAATGTATTGCTATTTGTATGCTTGTCAATGAGGTCTTAGAGTGGTGATGACAGAAGTCTGAAAGGGACAGATAAAGAAAATAATATCAGATGAGAAATTGGGGGCATAAAGGACAGTGCCTAGAGTAGAAGGTGGAATTCCCATTGCAATTACAAAAATCTCAAATCTTTTCCAGTGGCCTATCAGTCCTTACATGGTCTACAGTCCTAATATGGTTTGTCTCTTTGTCCCCACCCAAATCTTATTGCAAACTGTAATCCCCATGTGCTGATGCAGGGACCTGCTGGGAGGTGATTGGATCCTGGAGGAGGCTTCTTCCATGCTGTTTTCATGATAATAAGTTCTCACAAAATCTGATGGTTTTAAAAGTGTGGCACTTCCTAACTCTCTGCCTCTCTCCTGCTGCCATGTAAGACATGCCTTGCTTCTCCCTCACCTTCCACCATGATTGTAAGTTTCCTGAGGCCTCCCCAGCCATGCCAAACTGTGAGTCAATTAAACCTCTTCTATGTAGAAATTACCCAGTCTCAGGTAGTATATTTATAGCATGTGAGAATGGACTAACACACAGAATTGGTAGGCAGTGGGGAACTGCTATAAAGATAAACTGAAAATGTGGAAATGACTTTTGGAACTAGGTAGCAGGCAGAGTTTGGAACACTGTGGATGGCTCAGAAAAAGACAGGAAAATGTGCAAAAGTTTGGAACATCCAAAGGACTTGTTGAATGGTTTTGACCAAAATGATAATAGTGATATGGATGATAAAGTCTAGGCTTAGGTGGTCTCAGATGGAGATGAGGAACTTGTTGGGAACTGGAGCAAAGGTTACTCATGCTATGCTTTAACAAAGAGACTGGTGGCATTTTGCCCTGCTCCAGAGATCTGTGGAACTTTGAACCTGAGAGAGATGATTTAGGGTATCTGGCAGAAGAAATTTCTAAGCAGAAAAACATTCTAGAGGTGACCTGGTTTATTCAGAAAGCATTTGGTTATATTTGTTCACAAAGAGATGGCTTGAAATTGGAACTTATGTATAAAAGGGAAACAGAGCATAAAGGTTTGGGAAACTTGCAGCCTGACCATGCGGTAGGAAAAAAAAAAACAAAAACAAAACTCATTTTCTGGGGAAGAATTCAAGCTTGCTACAGAAATTTGCATAAGTAACAAGGAGCTGAATGCTAATAGCCAAGATCATGGGATTTTCAGGGCAAGTCAGAGACCTTCCCAGTAGCCTCTCCCATCACAAGCCTAGAGGCCAAGAAGGGAAAAATAATTTTGTGAGTCAGGTCCAGGGCCCAGCTGCTCTGTGCAGCCTCGGAACTCGGTGCCCTGGTCCCAGCCACTGCAGCTCCAGCCATGGTTAAAAGAGGCCAATGTACTGGAGGCTGTTACTTCAAAGGGTGCAAACCCCAGGCCTTGGTGACTTCCATGTGGTGTTGGGCTAGCAGGTGCACAGAAATTAATAATTTAGGTTTTGGAACCTACCCCTCAAGATTTCAGAGGCTGTATGAAAATACCTGGATGAGCTGGGTGTGATAAGTCATGTCTGTAATCCCAGCACTTTGGGAGGTCGAGGTGGGTGTTCAAACTCCTGATCTTGAACTCCTGAGGTCAGGAGTTCAAGATCAGCCTAGCCAACATGGAGAAACCCTGTCTCTAGTAAAAATACAAAATTTAGTCTGGTGTGGTGGTGGACACCTATAATCCCAGCTAATCAGAAGGCTGAGCCAGGAGAATCACTTGAACCTGGGAGGTGAAGGTTGCAGTGGGCCGAGATCACATCACTGCATTCCAGCCTGGGCAACAGAGCTAGACTCTGTTAAAAAAAAAAAAAAAAAAAAAAGAGGAAAATACCCTGATGTCCAGGCAGAAGTCTGCTGCAGGGTCATATCCCTCATGGAGAACCTCTGCTAGGGCAGTGTGAGAGGAAAATATGGAAATATGGGATTGGAGCCCCCACACAGAGTTGCCACTGGGGCACTGCCTACTAGGGCCACTGCCTTCCAGATCCCAGAAAAATAGATACACCAACATCTTCCACCATGCATCTCAAAAAGTTGCAGGCACTCAACAACAGCCCATGAAACCAGCCAGGGGGCTGAACCCTGCAGAGCCACAGGGATGGAGCTGCCTAAGGCCTTGGGAGCCCACTCCTTGTATCAGCATGCCCTGGATATGAGACATGGAGTTAAAGGAAATTTTGGAGCTTTAATATTTAATGACTGCCCAGCTGGATTTCAGACTTGCACGTGGCCTGTGGTCCCTTTGCTTTGGCCAATTTCTCCCATTTGGAATTGGAACATTGACCCTATTTCCATACCCCTATTATATCTTGGAAATGACTAACTTGCTTCTGCTTTTACAGGTTCACAGGCAGAAGGACCTGCCTTGTTTCAGATGAGACTTTGGACTTGCACTTTTCGGTTAATGCTGGAGTGAGTTAAGAACTTGGAAGACTGTTGCGAAGGCATGATTGGCTTTGAAATGTGGAAAGGACATGAGATTTGGGAGGGGTCAGGCAGAATACTATGGTTTGGCTGTGTCCCCACCCAAATCTCATCTCGAATTGTAATCCCCACGTGTCAAGGGAGAGACCTTGTGAGACATGATTGGATCATGGGGGTAGTTTCCTCCCTGCTGTTCTCACGATAGTGGGTGAAGTCTCATGAGATCTGATGATTTTAAAAGTGGTAGTTTCACCTGCAGTTGCTTGCTCTCTCCTGCTGCCTTGTGAATTCATGCCTTGCCTTGCTTTCCCTTCACCTTACAACACGATTCCAAGTTTCCTGAGTCCTCCCCAATTATGCAGAACTGTGAGTCAATTAAACCTGTTTTCTTTATAAATTACCCAGTCTCAGGTAGCATCTTTATGGCAGTACGAGAAGAGACTAATACAACACCCACTCCCACTTTCATTTACTACTTTTCAGCAAAAACTATGTTATCTCTGCCTCTCCAAATCTTCAAAAAACTTGTTTGCCTTTCTATTATAGGGCCTGTGCACTTGTTTTTCTGTTGTTTCTTTTGCTTGGAATGCTTTTTTAACCAGTTCCACTTAGCTGACTTTCTTTTATAGTCATTACTAACTCAGCTCAAAAGTCATCTCCAAGAAGGCACTATCTAGCCTTCTCACTTAAAATGACTCACAGCCACCCTATCCATTACCCAATTTTTCTACTTTGCAACACACATCACTATGTAAAATCTATGCATTTATCTGTGTTTCTAACCATAATTGGATGGTACATTTTACAAGGGCAACAGTGTTGTCTGTGCTGTTTACTCTGGATCCTCAGTCCCTGGCACATAATAAAAAGTCAATTAATAATGTTGGGTAAATTGATGCATGGAAGCAAATGTGAATCAACCATTAAATTCAACTGTTTTCTTCAAATATGAAGATACCTGAAAAATATTCAGAGCATTCAAGAACTCAGGAAAAGCAGCAGTTATGAGTAGTGCTTCTTTGGAACATGAAAGCAAGCAAGCAAACAAATAAATAAAAATGACAGTGAAAGGGAATCAAACAAAAGATAAATCCAACGAGGAACTCTAAAATGGAGAAGCCATAGTAAAATGGACTCATGGTATATTTTAGATTAGTACAAAAAAATTGTGGAAATGGTAGCTCACAGAGACTATAAATGCTACATATCTTAGAATTGTAAAATTTAAAATACGTCAAACTCAGAGTGTATTCTGATTATTAGGGAAAACTGGAGGAAGCTTAAATGAGGTACTTCTTCATCTTTAAAATAGGTTAATCAACCAATTTTGTCTTGCTGACACGTATAGCTTTAAAATAGTCATCAACCTTTAAGTTTTTCATAAGGTTTTTTATTAGTTTTAGAAGACTCCTCTAAGCTTAATTACCTTTTGTTGAAAGGAAAAATTATTTGAAGTTTAACAATTCCCTTACTAGCTTTCCTTTGGTTAATTTTTATTTAAATCAGTTTTTTTTTTTTTATTGAAAGAGAATGTATCTTGTGATTCTGTTTTCCTTAAAATATATATTATATTTTATGTGATGTGTTATTTGCTATACATCATATCTAATATCTATCTCTATATAGACAGAGAAATATTTCTTGGATATTTATCACATGTATCTTTTTCATAAAATAATAAATCCAAAAAAAAATCTTAATGTGGTCTCAGAAGATCTACAGGATAACCAAAGGTCCTTGGTCAGCTCCAGGCCACCCAGAGCTGTTTGTTGTCCACCCTGGGACTTCTTGGGGGTCTTGGCACGCAAGGAAATGATGAGGGCAGAGAGCAGCTGCTGCGAAAGTGTATGAACCAGTCTACTCATCAACTCCAAGCCTACTTCCAGAAACACCTCTGCTCTTTGAACAGTTATGATAGAATCCCTGGCCGGGCGCGGTGGCTCAAGCCTGTAATCCCAGCACTTTGGGAGGCCGAGACGGGCGGATCACGAGGTCAGGAGATCGAGACCATCCTGGCTAACACGGTGAAACCCCGTCTCTACTAAAAAAAATACAAAAAACTAGCCGGGCGAGGTGGCGGGCGCCTGTAGTCCCAGCTACTCGGGAGGCTGAGGCAGGAGAATGACGGGAACCCGGGAGGCGGAGCTTGCAGTGAGCTGAGATCCGGCCACTGCACTCCAGCCTGGGCGACAGAGCGAGACTCCGTCTCAAAAAAAAAAAAAAAAGAGAATCCCTTACTGGGCCAATTAAAAAAAAAAAGAACATTTTTTTTTTTTTTTTGAAAATAATTAGGAGATAGTTGGAGATATTGGTGGTTTGGATTTTGTAGACAATCAGATGAAATATCTCTCTCTCTCTCTCTCTCTCTCTCTCTCTCTTTTTTTTTTTTTTTTTTTTTTTTTTTTTTTTTTTGAGGAGTCTCGCTCTGTCACCCAGGCTGGATAGCAGTGATGCCATCTTGGCTGACTGCAACCCCTGTCTCCCAGGTTCAAGCAATTCTCCTGCCTCAGCTTCTCGAGTAGCTGGGATTACAGGTGTGCACCACCACACTCAGCTAATTTTTGTACTTTTTAGTAGAGACGGGGTTCCACCATGTTGACCAGGCTGGTCTCCAACTCCTGACCTCAGGTGATCCATTCACCTCGGCCTCCCAAAATGCCGGCATTACAGGCACAAGCCACCACACAGGGCCCAAATACGTCTTTTCAAAAACCAAATGCTTTTTACCTAAATAATTTTATAAGTATTTTTATTCTTTCTAACTGGTTTGACAATATTTTTTAAATATTACCTAATTAATTGGAAATATAAAAAAGTATTTATTGGCTGGGCATGGTGGCTCACACCCAAAGTAATCCTAGCAGTTTTGGAGGCTTAGTTGAGAGGATTGCTGGAATCCAGGAGTTCAAACCAGCCCTGGTAACATAGCAAGACCCTATCTCTACCAAAAATAATAATAAATAAATTATCCAGATGTGGTGATGCATGCCTGTAGTCCCAGCTACTCAGGAGGCTGAAGTGTGAGGATCTCTTGAACCCAGGAATTTGAGGCTGCAGTGAACTATGATCATGGTACTATGCTCCAACTACAGCAACAGAGAGAGGCCCTGTTTCAAGAAATAAAATAAAATTTAAAAATGTTTATTCATATCCTTTGCCCAGATTCTGATGGGGTTGTTTTTTCTTATAAATTTGTTTAAGTTCTTTGTAGATTCTGAATATTAGCCCTTTGTAAAAGACAGATAGATTGCAAAAATTTTCTCCCATTCCATAGGTTGCCTGTTCACTCTGATGGTAGTTTCTTTTGCTGTGCAGAAGCTCTTTAGTTTAATTAGATCCCATTGTCTATTTTGACTTTTGTTGCCATTGCTTTTGGTGTTTTAGTCATAAAGTATTTCCCCATGCCTATGTCCTGAATGGTATTGCCTAGCTTTTCCTCTAGGGTTTTTATGGTTTTAGGTCTTACGTTTAAGTCTTTAACCCATCTTGAGCTAATTTTGGTATAAGGTGTAAGGAAGAGATCCACTTTCAGCTTTCTGCATATGGCTAACTAGTTTTCCCAGCACCATTTATTAAATAGGGATTCCTTTCCCCATTGCTTGTTTTTATCAGGTTTGTCAAATATCAGATGGTTGTAGATGTGTGATGTTATTTCTGAGGCCTCTGATCTTTCCATTGGTCCGTATATCTGCTTTGGTACCAGTACCATGCTGTTTTGGTTCCTGTAGCCTTGTAGTATAGTCTGATGTCAGGTAGCGTGATACCTCCAGCTTTGTTCTTTTTGCTTAGGATTGTCCTGGCTATGCGGGCTCTTTTGGTTCTATGAGAAATTTAAAGTTGTTTTTTCCAATTTTGTGAAGAAAGTCAGTGGTAGTTTGATGGGGATAGCATTGAATCTATACTTTGGGCACTATGGCCATTTCACGATATTGATTCTTTCTACCCATGAGTATGGAATGTTTTTCCACTTGTTTGTATCCTCTTCTATTTCCTTGAGCAGTGGTTTGTAGTTCTCATATACATCATTAAATACTATGCAGCTATAAAAAAGGATTAGTTCATGTCCTTTGCAGGGACATGGATAAAACTGGAAACCATCATTCTCAGCAAAGTAACACAAGAACAGAAAACCAAACACCTCATGTTCTCACTCATAAGTGGGAGTTGAACAATGAGAACACATGGACACAGGGAGGGAAACATCACACACTGAGGCCTGTGGGAGGGCGGGGGGACTGGGGAGGGATAGCATTAGGAGAAATACCTAATGTAGATGACAGGTTGAGGGATGCAGCATCCATCATGGCATGTGTATACCTATGTAACAAACCTGCATGTTCTGCACATGTACCCCATAACTTAAAGTATAATGATAAAAAAAGAATACTATGCAATATGGAATAATATGCAATAGTAACGTGATTGTAATAAATAATATTTTAATTGAAATTGTATTCCTTCAGAATAAAATAAAACTGATTGACCTATCAATTGTGCCCCCTTATGAGCTCTAGCAAAGAAGAGAATATATCATTTATTGAAAGAGAAGAAAATTGAAGTAGAAGGAAATACAGCTCATATTAGGTCTCTCTCTTTTGTATTGGCCTTTATTATAAAATACTTGAGAAAAAAATCTGTGCTATTAAATGTCTTTTTTACAATGGTATCAAACACTATGGATTAAACAATATACCAGCTAAAAAAGAGAAATGTAGGAAGTTATAGTGAGGGAGAGAAAGAGAGATAAATTACACTGTTTCTACTCTGTGTTCCATGAATAAGGGAACATTTTGTTCCTGATATGCATTTTAAAATCCCTCTGGCAATTGTTCTTTCACGGGCAATCTACTAACATTCAAACATTTTATGGTCTTCAGTACTCTCCAAAAGATTCCTTTAAACCACTATGTTCTTCAAAAGAGGTTAGCCCCTTCACAGTCCCCTGCTTGGCTCTGGATGCAGTTAAAACAAGATAAAGAGGAACAGAATTAGGATGACTGATCTGATACACCTATTAAAGCCAAACCAGATGGTCTCCTGCCTGCTTTGTAGCCCATGTTGTTCATCATCAGATTATTTTACTCTCATGTCTGAAATCTTTTTGTTTCTCATAAATTTTAGAATAAAGCCAAATCCCTTACCATAGTCCACAGGACTCTATACCATCCAGCTCCTGACTACTTCTACATCATCTCTTTCTTGCTTCCTGTTTCATTAGACCTCATATGCCTAGATTTCTTCCTCTCCCACACATTTCCAATCTTGACTCCACCTCTGGGTGTTTACGCTGGGTGTTCCTGCCTCCGGGTGTTCGCACTCTGCTTAGAGCAGTTTCTCTCATATTTTCACCAGCCTAACTGCTTTTCATATTTTAGGCTTTGGATTAGATAGACCTCCTCAAGGATACCTTTCCTATCACTACATTTAAAGCACTGCCTCCTCCAGTCATTCTCTCGCCATATTCCACTCCTCACCTTTATTTTTGTGATAACTCTGAAAGCTATTTGAAATCTCATCATTTTTAATAACTGTCTACCTGCTTTCTTTCTGCCTTCCCTCACTGGAATAGCAGCTCCCTGAGAATACAGATTGCCTATGTTGCTTATTTGGCATGTAGTATGTGCTCGACAAATAAATAAATGAATGAAAAATGAAAAAATCAAACAACTCTCTCAGCCTCAAACTCAATATATTGTCTGAAAGTCTAAGGAGTAACCAATCACCTTGAGGTGTTTTGTGAATGTGTTTATATAAATACTGGCTTTTAAGAAAATTTATAAAACATATCTAACCTAAGATAAGATTTTTCTACCTATAGTTACTTATATTTAATGTCCTTTAATTTGCTATACAAATTATTCACTTTCTATAAATGTCTCATGTTTATTCAAGGATTTAACTATACAGTACTCCATTTTATCTGCAATTTTGCTTTTCAGTTTCAGTTACTGCAGTCAACCATACTCTGAAAATATTAAACAGAAAATTATAGAAATAAATATTCATAAGCTTTAATTGACTGCTGTTCTGAGTAGCATGATGAAATTTTGTGCATCCCACTCAGGACGTGAATCAGCCTTTTGTTAAGCACATCTGTGTTATAGACGTGTCCCACCTGTTAAGTGACTTAGTAGCCATCATGGTTACCAGATCAACAGTTGAGGTATCACAGTGCTTGTGTTCAAGAAACTTACTCATGGACCCAAAGCACAAAAGTAGTGATACTGACAATTCCTATATGCCAAAGAGAAACTAGAAAGTACTTCCTTTAAGTGAAAAGATGAAATTTCTCAGTAAAGAAAGAAAAAAAATATATACTGAGATTGCAAAGATCTATGGTAAGAACCAATCTTCTATCCACAAAATTATGAAAAAAAAAAAAAAAAAAGAAAAGAAAGTTGTGCTAGTTTTGTTGTTGTACCTCAAACTGCAAGTTATAGGCACAGGGTGTGATAAGTGATTAGTTAAGATGGAAAAGGCACTGAATTTGTGGGTGGAAGACATGAACAGAAAATGTGTTCTGATTAATGGGAACGTATTGCATCAGAAAGCATGGAGGCTAAGCTGAATGAAGACTTTAGCAAAGAATTCACTACACTGAGTGACACCAAGCCATTTACCGCAAGTAAAGGATGAAGGATAGTTACACAGATTCAGGACTACAGAAGGTCAATAGTAGCCTGATGCTGCATTACAATGCTGCCATTTACTTCACTTCATCATGTAGGCATTGTGTCATCTCACATCATCACAAGAGGAAGGGTGAGTGCAGCACAAGAAGATATTTTGAGAGAGAGAGAGAGACACCACATTCACATAGCGTTTAGCACAGTATATTGTTCACATTTTCCTATTTTATTATTAGTTATTATTTTATTAGTGTTTTATTATTTACTGTGCCTAATTTATACATTAAACTTTATTTTAGGTATTTATTAATGGAATAAAACATAATACGTGTAGGATTCAGCACTATTCATGGTCTCAGGCATTCAGTGGGGGTCATCCTCCCCTAAAAAAGAGAGTACCATTGTATATTATATGTATCATTTCTACAATTATTTAATATGTCAATGACAGTAAGGAAATATTACACTCTCTCAATCAAGGAGCATTAGAGATTAAGAAAGAATAAGATTAAAAGCAAAGGTTGAAATGAAGAGTACAAGAGAAAAGGAACATACACAGTAACATTTCTATTCTGTCTTACTATGCTTATATTACAGATAAATAAACATATATGTGAATGTATAAACACACACATACATCATACATATATATGTATATGTATATGTATGTATACTGATCATGAAAATTGCATGAAAGCATCATCAAATGGCATAGAGTGATTTAAGAAAAAATTATATTAACATTTTTGGTAACAAGTCAGAGTGTTTTTTTGAGACAAGAGGTCTCGCTCTGTTACCCAGCCTGAAGTGCAGTGTTGTGATCTCGGCTCACTGAAACCTGTGCCTCCAAGTCTCAAGAGATTCTCATGCCTCAGCCTCGCGAGTAGCTGGGACTATAGCAGTATGTGTCACCACATTTGGCTAATTTTTGTATTTTTAGTAGAGATAGGGTTTTGCCATGTTGGCCAGGCTGGTCTCGAACTCCTAGCCTCAAGTGATCCACCCACCTCAGCCTCCCAAAGTGCTAGGATTATAGGCATGAACCACCACAGCAGCCTAAATAATTTTAAATGACACTGAACGCAGTTTTGTGGGAGAAAAAAAATCAGCTCCTTTTCTTACATAAAAATATTATGTATATTAATTACAAAATTATTAAATATATTTTAATGCTGATTTAATATAGTACAATGGTAGCCCTCTATAATTATCAGTATTTCAAATTTAAAATGGAAGCAATAAACATTTATTCTGCCTCTGTTACCATCAACATAGCATAAGATTATTTCATATTTTTCCCTCCATCCCCTAGTACCTGGAGGAACTCTTAATATTGAGACTGAATGAAGATAGCAAAAAACCAAACCCAAAGCCAAAGATAGTCTCTCTAGGAGTGAGTTAAGCAAGTTGTGACCGTTTAGGTTTAGGTTTAGTTTATTGACGAGGGAGTTTAGGTTTAGTTTATTGTGGTTTTTTATCCTTTTTAAGAGCAAGAAAAATGCAATTTATAATTTATGATTCCATCTCTCTGTCAGTGCCTCCAATGATGTCTCCACCCAAGCCCATTCTGTGCAAAAATGAAGCTCACAGTACAAATACTGGCACTGGATCCTTGCCCTTACTCAGAACTTGCTCTCATCTGTGGCTCCTTATTTCTATTCAGTGGCTTCCATCTGGGTTTTGCCCCTCTGTCATGTCAGATTACCATGTGAGAGGAGCTATTCACTTGGCTTTTCATTCCCATATTGTTTCTAGACACATCTTTGGATCAGGATTGTCTCCCTGCCCTGTGGTCTCAAGCCAGGTTTGGCTGACAGGCCCAGCAAGAGTTTCCAGCTAATCAGGGAGAGAAAAGCAAGTCATATTTAAACCCTAAGGTGATGAAATCAGAAAATTTTAAACTGGGTAATCATTGCTGTTATTTGGAGAAACAGTAGCATTTAGCCCAATTTGTCCTTCTGATCATCGTAGGTTAAATTAGGTAGAGTCAATGAAATGGAGAAGGTGAAATTTCAGCTAAACCTTAACGAAGGGTAGAATGAAGTCAAGCATAAAAGACGAATAATGCATGTCAGATGGCACTAAATAATTCAGCCAAGGCACAGCATGGGCAAAATACATACAACAGACAATCTTGGGAAAACAGCCTCTTTCAAGTTTGCAAAACTAGGGTTGACCAATTGATGAGACATTTTGAATGCTGCCTTTTTCATACTCTTGTACACTGTATTTTGCTTTTTCCAAATGGTTGTCTGAAGACTACCTGTATTATACTCACCATATAAACCTACTATATATAAGTATCTCTGACGGTGAAGTTAGGGGATCTGGCTTTATCAAGTTCACCAGTTCATTTGTGTTTAAGAAAAAAATACCATCAAGTAATCAGTTATAAACATTTTTCTTAGTAATCAACCATCATATGTTGAAACAGTATATAAAACAAAAGCCCTATTTGCATGGTGTGTGTGTGTGTGCGCACACGCGCACACACGTGTGCACACGCACACGCGTAGGGAGCTCTTGGTGCCCCAGAAGCTCTCTGTTATTTTTTTAATTGCTGTAATTAATTGGGAAATCACAAAGGAGCCTTTGGATGACAGTGAGGTGTTTAGAAGCCTCACCAATCGTGAGTTTGTGAAACAGATTTGAAGACAAAGAGACTCAAGATGAAAGAAAAGAAAAGAGAAGAGAAGAGAAAAAGGAAAAGGAAAAGGAAAAGAAGGAAGGAAGGAAGGAAGGAAGGAAGGAAGGAAGGAAGGAAGGAAGGAAGGAAGGAAGGAAGGAAGGAAGGAAGGAAGGAAGGAAAGAAGGAAGGAAGGAAGGAAGAAAAGCAGCTAGAGGCTACCGTAACAGATATTAATTTGCCACTTCAAAGTCCAATGTGTAGGAAATGCCAAGTAACTTTAATTTCTTTGACTCAGTTAAATCTCACTTTAAGGCCCCCAGAGTATCTAACTCAATACTAAATTTAGTCTCAATCATCTTTATTGGATATCTTTTCCAAATCTATCCCATATATGTAGGAAGGTCCTGGAATCTAAAGCAGAGTAATTATTACAGGAAAACCTCTCTGGTTTTGGTCCATCCATATCACTGCCAATAAGCTCATTAGACAAGTTTACTCCATGGCTTAAAGTCCAGTGGCTCTGGATGTCAGTACAATGTCTGGATAAGGACTTCTGAAAATTCTCTCCTCCATAAAAGCAGTGAGAAAACTGGCAAAAAGTGGCCAAAATTGACTACTTCGGAACTCTGGAAATTAACCAAAAGTTTGCAGCAACCCAGGGGGCTTTTAGAAAGGAAAGAGAGAGAGACAGAAGGAAGACAGAGAAGGAAGGAAGGAAGGAAGGAAAGAAGGAAGGAAGGAAGGAAGGAAGGAAGGAAGGAAGGAAGGAAGGAAGGAAGGAGAAGAAAGTGGGGAAGGAAGGAGGGAGGGAGGAAGGGAGGAAGGAAGGGAAGGGAAGGGAGGGAGGGACGGAAGGAAGGAAGGAAGGAAGGAAGGAAGGAAGGAAGGAAGGGAGGGAGGGAGGAAGGAAGGGAGGGAGGGAGGAAGGAAGGAAGGAAGCGAAGGAAGGAAGGAAGGAAAGAAGGAAAAGAAAGAATAAAGGGAGGAAAGAAGGAAGGAGGGAGGGAGGAAAGAAGGAAAGAAGGGGGGAGAGAGAAGGAAGACAGAGAGGGAGAGGGAGGGAGGGAGGAAGGAAGGAAGGAAGGAATGAACGAACAAAAGAAGGAAGGAATGAAAAGAGGGAAGGAGGGGAAGAAATAAGAAAGGAGGGGGGAAGGAAGGAAGGAGGGATGAAGGGAGGAAAGAAGGAAAGAAGGAAAGAAGGAAAGAACAAGCTCTATCTCAGTAAGAGCAGCAAGCTTTGTGTCATTTTAACCTGCCCAAGTCCCATCCTTATTCTTCAGCTTCATAGTAGCCTTGTAAAACAATAACCCATACTCTATGAGAACCAGCAGCCTGCAAGTCACCTAAAGAAGGAGACCAGAGCTCTTTCAAAATCTGAAATAACCTCAAATTCCCAAAGAATTGTCATTATTTAACTTATCTGGTCATTTACTAAAACATCTTACTTGCAAGGCTATCTGCATTTGACCTGACTCAGAGTTTGGCCAGTATGAAAATCCTTCCCTTTCTCCCTTCCTGCTCAAAAGCCTTTCCCTGTAGTGGTGTTATCAAAATCAATTATAGGCAACTATTTACTTTGTGGTTACCTTTGTGGACAGGCACTGGGGGAAATCTTAGACTAACCAAACTGTTTTAAAAAGAAAAGCAGAGGAATGAGATGGCCATAGGAGAGATCTGAAATGCTTTGATGTATTCCTGAAAATCTAGCCTAGGCCACATGAGTGTAGGGATATGCTCATGACCAGTGCTACGTGCATTTTTAGGAAATACCTGAGAATGCTCTAAGCTCTGACTTCAGACTGACATTGAGGCTCTATGCAATCAGGAAGTGAAGGATAAGGTTGAGTTGTCAGCTGCCTGGCTGAGTGTTGAAGTGTACTCTAAATGCATACAGAGCCCCATTTCAAAGACGGAGAGACTTTTTGGTTCAAGGTATTTAAGGACATCTAAATAACTAATGGATAAATACAGAAGACAGTATACATGTATTTTTGTTTGCAATTCATTATTTTTCTATATTATTTTAAAAAAACAGCATGATGAAATCATTCTGGATCTAAGTTAGCAGGCGCATAATGTATAAAGATGCAATTTGTGACAATAACAGCATAAAGATGTGGGGGACTGAGCTATCTAAGAGCAGTTTTGTATACTATTGAAATCAGTTGGCTAATATTAAACCAAACTGCATTTGCATAAATTAATATATTAATTGTAATCCCTAAGACAACCACTCAGAAAATAACTAAAAATATATACAGTACAAAAAACAACAAGAGAATTAAAATGGTACAATAACAAATATATATTGAAGACAAAATACAGCAGTAATGGAGAAAGAGAAGAACCAAAGCACATTAAGACATATGGAAAGCAAATAGCAAAATGGCAACACCATTCAGGACATAGGAATGGACAAAGATTTCATGATAAAGATGCCAAAAGCAATTGCAACAAAAGCCAGAATTGACAAATGGGATCTTATTAAACTAGAGCTTCCACATAGCAAAGGAAACTATCAACAGAGTAAACAGACAACCTACAGAATGGGAGAAAATTGTTGCAAACTATGCATCCGACAAAGGTCTAATATCCAGCATCTATAAGGAACTTAAACAAATTTACAAGAAAAAAAAACAAACAACCCCATTAAAAAGAAGGAAAAGGACATGTACAAAAACTTTTCAAAAGAAGACATACATGCAACCAACAATAATATTAAAACAAGCCCAACATCACTGATTATTAGTGAAATGCATATCAAAACCACAATGTGATATCATCACACAACAGTCAGAATGGCTATTATTAAAAGGTGAAAAAACAAAAGATGCTGGCAAGGTTGTGGAGAAAAAGAAATGTTTATACATTGTTGGTGCAAGTGTAAATTAGTTCAACCATTGTAGAAGACAGTGTGGCAATTCCTCAAAGACCCAAAAATAGAAATACCATTCAATCCAGCAATCCCATTACTGAGTATATACCCAAAGTAATATAAATCTTTTTATTACAAAGATGCATGTATGCATATGTTCATTGCAGCACTATTCACAATAGCAAAGACGTGGAACCAACCTACGTTCCCATTGATAATAGACTGGATAAAACAATATGGTACATATACACCATGAAATACCATGCAACCATAAAAAGAACATCGTGTTGTCTGCAGGAACATAGATGGAACTGGAGGCCATTATCCTTAGCAAGCTAACGCAGGAAGTGAAAACCAATACTACATATTCTCACTTATAAGTGGGAGCTAAATGAGAACACATGGACACAGTGGGGAACCACACATACTGGGGCATATCAGAAGGTGAAGGGTGGAAAGAGGGAGAGAATCAGGAAAAATAACTCGTGAGTACTATTCTCAATATCTTGGTAATGAAATAACCTTTACAACAAACCCCCATGACACAAGTTTACCTACATAAACACCTGTACATATACCTTGAACTTAAAATAAAAGTTAAAAAAAAAGAAAAAATAAAGAAAATGTCAAAACAAGTTAAAAGCAACTGAGGACATCGCAGAGCAATAAAGAAAAGAGGATTGGCACAAACCAGAATTAGAAAAACTCATAAATGACAACAAAGGAGACAAAGATCTGCAGAGAAAGATACCAAAAGAATTCAAAAATTACTTCACAATTGAAGAACAAATTGAAAATAACACTAAAGCAAATAAAAATAACGAAGTGACAAAGAGAAAGAGATATGGAAAGAACACGATTGAAAAATAAATAATGAAAGTGATTAAAAGAATTCGAGAGAAAGTGCTAGATAGACAACTTGCAAAAAGACTCAATATATGCATAACAAAGGTCACCGAAGATGAAATCCAAAGCAATAGGAGAGAATAAATACTAAACATTACAACCAAAGAAAATTATTTCTAAAATTTCAAAAAGGCTTGAAACTATATATTAGAAGATCATGTGAGTCGGATGTCAGCAAGATGGCCAACTAGAGACCTTTAGCACTCATCCTTGCCACCCCCTAAATAGAGACAACCAAAATAACCAAGAAACAAATACATGTTGAGAGAAATAAGTAAAGGAGAGCACCGGAGCACATCAAAGAATTAACAGACACTGGTGATCACAGAAGCTCAGGATAGTTCTAATAGAGAACAGAAAGAAACATCTAGCCTCCATCACCCTATCCCTGAGCCAGAATCAGCCAGGAAGCAGGAGAAACTTCTGCTGGAGGGGAAATGGTCAATCAGAAGATCTCAGCAGTCCCCAACCCCTTGAACACCTACAATCTTCACCCTGCAGCCTCACAGGTACTAAATCCAGCTGAGAGAGGTGCCTGGAGTCCACATCTCTATGCTCTCCCTAGAGAAAGATTTAACACTGTGTCCTGCCCCTGTGACCCACATGGCTATTGCACTATATCATCTTGGAACTGAAACTGCTGCAAGAGTGTGTCTTGCTTCTAGTGCGAGTGGCACAACAGAGCTGTGAGCAGCTGTTACACTCTTCCTTGCGGGTCTAAGTGGCAACGGAGCCACTTCGCCTACTCAGCTTAGTCACAGCTGCAACACAGCCCACTCAGGCTGGAGCTAAAAGGCAGATACTGCCTCCTAAGGAAATGATGCCTTAGCAGAGCTGCTACATCTATCTATCCCAATGGCTGCTGCACCCCACCCCTAGGGATCTGAGGTGAAGTTGCCTTAACAAAGCCACTTTATCTGTCTCTCCCAGTCACACCTGTGCCCTGCACCCTTGGATAGAGCTAAAGCTGTGCACTCCTTCCTAGGGAAATAGTCCTTTGGTGGAGTTGCTCCATCTACCACTTCCAGTTGCTGCTGTGCCATGCGTATAAGAGCCAGAGCTGAAGCTGAACACTGCCTCCTGCAGAAATGGTGCTTTGGCAGAACTGCTCCAAAAACCCCTCTCAGTTGTATGTTTACCTGGCTCCATGATTTTCCCTGACTTCTTCATGGGTGGCAACTGGAGTGCATAGGCACCAGCATAGGTGAGCTTCAATCACTTGAACCCACTGTGCTTAACCCTTCACAGGAGGGAACATGCTGGTGAGCAAGTGCAGGAGCTGGGGATGAGCACTTTTGGGTGCTGGCAGGAACAAACTGCATTGACTCCACAGCAGCATCTAGCAGGGTGCTCCTGACTCCTAAAGCCCCAGAAGGAGTATTATAGTCGGTGACCTTTTAGCTTTGCCATCTACAGATGGCTTAAGTGTTCAGAGCTCAGTGGAGGGCTAATGTGACAACCTTTTGCACCTGCACCTGAGTTCTTGTTTAGTATCCAGGAGGAATGAGGTCACACAAACAAATTGGAGATAGTAAGTGTGGGGGATTTTATTGCTGATGAAAGTGACTGTCGGCTCAATGAAGGGGAGCTGAAAAGGGGATGAAGCAGGAATATAATCTTCCCCCAGAGTCTAGCCATACCCAACAAGACTGCTCTCCGAAGCTACACCAACAAGCCATTCTTCTGAAGTCAAGCTGCTTCTATCCAACATCCAACCAAAGTCTCCATTGTCCAGCTGCTTCTTCTCTTCTCTCTTTACTGGTGGAGCCTGGGGATTTTATGGGCACAGGATTGGCAGGGGTGGGGTAGGGTTTGGCCATGGGTGGTTTTGGAAAAGGCAATATTTGAGCAAGAAAACAGGGAACCACTTTGGGCTGTGGTTCCAGGCTTAAGGCTGTGGTCCTTGCTAGGGACACACCCTCTTCTGCTCAGAATTCCCTGACCTCCTGTCCCTATCAATGGGACTCAAAGTAACGCTACATACAGCCTTTTAGGGAAGGGGCACTTTGGTAAAGCCATGCAATATACTCCTCCCAGTTCCTGCTGCCCTTTGTCTTCCTGTGCTGTAGCTAAAACAACACCTGGCATCCCAAGGAAGAGGTGTTCTGGCCTCCCAGAGCAGCAACATCCTCCTGTGCATGAGCTGAAATGGTACTCTGATACTTGGGAAAACAGTACAGTAAAGGCCAGTCTTGCTATCCATAGGGACTGGAGGCTGCAGCTGATTGTAGATCATATCAAAACCAACAGGAAAAGAGATTCCTTTGGCTCAGTTCCTCATTGTGGAGAAAATGAGAACAATGGAGGACCTCAAAAGCCCTCAACACCAAGAAACTTAACAACTGATAATGGCACCACCACTGCTGCCACCAACTCCCATAGCCTAGGTCACTGAGGCATCCACACTATTCACCGATGTTGACAGCAGCAGAGGAAGTCTCATGGGTGTTATATCACTGTACCTACTTGGAACCAAAGTCACCACACTCTTCTCAATTGACACAAAGACCCATCTCCAAATGAAAGTCTTCTTCTATGAAAGCCACTCTGCAAAATTTGAAAGATGTAGTTGCTCCACCAATGCACAAACATTAATGCAGGGACATAAAACACATGGAAAAGCAAGGATATATGATAGCACCAAAAGAATACAATAACTCTCCAGTAACACACCACAAAGATGAATTTTCATAAAATGAATGAAAAATAATAACCTTAAGGAAACTCAGGGAGATGCAAGAGAATAGAGACAAGCATTTCAACAAAAACAGAAAAACAATTCATGATGGGCATGAGAAATTTAATAAATAGATGGATATCATACAAAAAAACAAAAAAGAAATTGTATAGCTAAAGCATCCAATCAATGAAATAAAGAATTTAATAGCTTCAACAGCAGGTTTGATCAAGCAGAAGAAAAAAAGCCTCTGAACTTGAATATAAGTCGTTTGAAATTGTAAAATCAGAGAAAAATAAATAAATAAGAATGAAAAAGAGTAAACAAAGCCCACAGGACTTATGGGACAATATTAAGCGCACCAATTTTTGCATTATGGGATTACCAGAAGAGACTAGGAGAAGAGAGTAAAAAAAGCACCAAAAATCTACTGACTAAAATAATAGCTGAAAACTTTCCAAGTCTGGGGAGAGGTATGAACATCCAGATCCAGGAAGCTCAGAGTCCCAAATACATTAAATTCAAAATGTACCCTCCAAGGAGCATTATAGACAAATTGTCAAAACACAAAGATAGAAAGAGAATTCTAAAAACAGCAGGCAAAAGCAACAAGTCACATATAAGAGAATCTCCATCAGACCAACAGCAAGTTTCTCAGGTGAAACCTCATACACCATAAGATATTGGGATTATCCATCCAAAGTGCTGAGGGAAAAAAAAGTGCTAACCAAGAATACTATGCCTAGCAAAGTTATACTTCAGAGACAAAGAAGTAGTCTTTCCCAGACAAGAAAAACTAAAAATATCAACACAACTAGTTAGCATTACAAGAAATATTCAAGGAAGTCTTACATCTGGAAGCAAAAGGTCATAACTGTCTTCATGAAAACACACAAAAGTATAAAACTCACTTTTAGAATAGATATAGAGGAGAAAGGAAAAGGAATAAAAACTTATCACCACAGAAAACCACCAAACCTCCATGAAAAACAGATATAAAAGAAAAAAAGATATACAAAATAACCAAAAGAAAATTAAAAACATAAGAGTAAGTCCTCGAACTGGGTTCCAAGATGGCCGAATAGGAAAAGCTCCAGTCTACAACTCCCAGCATAAGGGACACAGAAGATGAGTGATTTCTGCATTTCCTACTGAGGTACCGGGTTCATCTCACTGGGGCTTATCGGATAGTGGATACAGAACAGTGAGTGCAGCCCACCAAGCACGAGCTGAAGCAGGGCAAGGCATCACCTCACCCAGGAAGCACAAAGGGTCAGGAAATTCACTTTCCTAGCCAACGGAAGCTGTGACAGACAGCACCTGGAAAATTTTGGGGGGCATTCCCACCCCAGTACTGTGCTTTTCTGACGGTCTTAGCAAACAGTACACTAGGAGATTATATCCTGCACCTGGCTCGGAGGGTCCCACACCAATGGAGTCTTGTTCATTGTTAGCACAGAAGTCTGAGATCTAACTGCAACACAGCAGCGAGGTTCGGGGAGGGGTGCCCACCATTGCTGAGGCTTGAGTAGGTAAAGAAAGCGGCCATGAAGCTCGAACTGGGTGGACCCCACCGCAGCTCAAGGAAGCCTGCCTGCCTCTGTAGATTCCACCACTGGGGACAGGGCATAGTCAAACAAAAGGCAGCAGAAACATCTGCAGACTTAAATGTCCCTGTCTGACAGCTTTGAAGAGAGTAGTAATTATCCCAGCATGGAGTTTGAGATCTGAGAACGGGCAGACTGCCTCCTCAAGTGGGTCCCTGACCCCCAAGTAGCCTAACTGTGAGACACCCCCAGTAGGGGCAGACTGACACCTCACACGGCCAGGTACCCCTCTGAGATGAAGCTTCCAGAGGAACAATCAGGCAAAAACATTTGCTTTTCAGCAATATTCACTGTTCTGCAGCCTCTGCTGCTGATACCCAGGCAAACAGGGTCTGCAGTGGACCTCTAGGAAACTCCAATGAACCTGCAGCTGAGGGTTCTGACTGTTTAAAGGAAAACTAACAAACAGAAAGGACACGTACACTAAAACCTCATCTGTACATCATCATCATTAAAGATCAAAGGCAGACAAAATCACAAAGATGGAGAAAAAACAGAGCAGAAAATCTGAAAATTCTAAAAATCAGAGTGCCTCTCCTCCTCCAAAGGAACACAGTCCCTCACCAGCAAGGGAACAAAGGTGAACATCTCTATCCACTTTTGACGAGTTGAGATAAGAAGGCTTCAGATGATCAAACTTATCTGAGCTAAAGGAGGAAGGACAAACCCATCGCAAAGAAGCTAAACCCTTGAAAAAGATTAGACGAACATCTAACTAAAATAACCAGTGTAGAGAAGCCCTTAAATGACCTGATGGAGCTGAAAACCATGGCACGAGAACTATGTGATGAATGCACAAGTTTCAGTAGCCAATTTGATCAACTGGAAGAAAGGGTATCAGTGAATGAAGATCAAATGAATGAAATGAAGTGAGAAGACAAGTTTAGAGAAAAAAGAGTAAAAAGAAATGAACGAAGCCTCAAAGAAATATGGGACTATGAGAAAAGACCAAATCTGCATCTGGTGTACCTGAAAGTGACAGGGAGAATGGAAGCAAGTTGGAAAACAATTTGCAGGATCTTATCCAGGAGAACTTCCCCAACCTAGCAAAGCAGGCCAACTCAAATTCAGGAAATACAGAGAACGCCACAAAGATACTCCTCGAGAAGAGCAACACCAAGACACATAATTGTCAGATTCACCAAAGTTGAAATGAAGGAAAAAATGATAAGGGCAGCCAGAAATGTTGGGTTAACCACAAAGGGAAGCCCATCAGACTAACAGCAGATCTCTCGGCAGAAACTCTACAAGCCAGAAGAGAGTGGGGGCCAATAGTCAACATTCTTAAAGAAAAGAATTTTCAACCCAGAATTTCATATCCAGCCAAACTAAGCTTCATAAGTGAAGCTTCATAATTTGCTTGTTATGAAATTATGAAACTAAGCTTCATAATTTGCTTGTTATGAAATTATGAAACTAAGTTTCATAATTTGCTTCTTCTTTACAGACAAGCAAATGCTGGTAGATTTTGTCATCACCAGCCCTGCACTACAAGAGCTCCTGAAGGAAGCACTAAACATGGAAAGGAACAATCGGTACCAGTCACTGTAAAAACATGCCAAATTGTAAAGACCATTGATGCTAGGAAGAAACTGCATCAACTAAAGACCAAAATAACCAGCTAACATCATAATGAAAGGATCAAATTCACAAATAACAATATTAGCATTAAATGTAAATGGGCTAAATGCTCCAATTAAAAGACACAGACTGGCAAATTGGATAAAGAATCAAGACCCATCAGTTTGCTATAGTCAGGAGACCCATCTCACATGCAGAGACACACATAGGCTCAAAATAAAGGGATGGAGGACTATCTACCAAGCAAATGGAAAACAAAAAAAGGCAGGGATTGCAATCATAATCTCTGATAAAACAGACTTTAAATCACCAAAGATCAAAAGAGACAAAGTAGGCCATTAAGTAATGGTAAAGGGAACAATTCATCAGGAAGAGTTAACTATCCTAAATATATGTGCACCCAATACAGGAGCACCCAGATTCATAAAGCAAGTCCTTAGAGACCTACAAAGGGACTTAGACTCCCATGCAAAAATAATGGGACAGTTTAACACCCCACTGTCAACATTAGACAGATCAACAAGACAGAAAGTTAACAAGGATATCTAGGAAATGAACTCAGCTCTGCACCAAGCGGACCTAATAGACATCTACAGAACTCTCCACCCCAAATCAACAGAATATACATTCTTCTCAGCACCACATCACACTTATTCCAAAATTGACCACATAGTTGGAAGTAAAGCACTCCTCAGCAAATCTACAAGAACAGAAATTGTAACAAACTGTCTCTCAGACAACAGTGCAATCAAACTAGAACTCAGGATTAAGAAACTCATTCAAAACCACTCAACTACAGGGAAACTAAGCAACCTGCTCCTGAATGACTACTGGATACAAAATGAAATGAAGTCAGAAATAAAGATGTTCTTTGAAACCAATGAGAACAAAGATACAACATACCAGAATCTCTGGGACGCATTTAAAGCAGTGTGTAGAGGGAAATTTATAGGACTAAATTCCCACAAGAAAAAGCAGGAAAGATCTAAAGTTGACACCCCAACATCACAATTAAAAGAACTAGAGAGGCAACAGCAAACACATTCAAAAGCTAGCAGAAGACAAGAAATAACTAAGATCAGAGCAGAACTGAAGGAGATAGAGACACAAAAACCCTTCAAAAAATCAATGATGCCCTCTCTCACCACTCCTATTCAACATAGTGTTGGAAGTTCTGGTCAGGGCAATCAGGCAGGAGAAAGAAATAAAGGGTATTCAGTTAGGAAAAGAGGAAGTCAAATTGTCCCCATTGCAGGGGACATGATTGTATATTTAGAAAACCCCAATGTCTCAGCCCAAAATCTCCTTAAGCTGATAAGCAACTTCAGCAAATTCTCAGCATACAAAATCAATGTGTGAAAATCACAAGCATTCTTATACACCAGTAACAGACAAACAGAGAGCCAAATCATGAGTGAACTCCCATTCACAATTGCTTCAAAGAGAATAAAATACCTAGGAATCCAACTTACAGGGATGTGAAGGACCTCTTCAAGGAGAACTACAAACCATTGCTCAATGAAATAAAAGAGGACACAAACAAATGGAAGAACATTCCATGCTCATGGTTAGGAAGAATCAATATCGTGAAAATAGCCATACTGCCCAAGGTAATCTATAGATTCAATGCCATCTCCATCAAGCTAACAATGACCTTCACAGAACTGGAAAAAAACTATTTTAAAGTCCATATGGAAACAAAAAAGGATCCACATTGCCAAGACAATCCTAAGCCAAAAAAACAAAGCTGGAGGCATTCATGCTACCTGACTTCAAGCTATACTACAAGGTTACAGTGAACAAAACAGCATGGTGCTAGTACCAAAACAGAGATATAGACCAATGGAACAGAACAGAGCCCTCAGGAATAATACCACACATCTACAACCATCTGATCTTTGACAACCTGACAAAAACAAGAAATGGGGAAAGGATTCCCTATTTAATAAATGGTGCTGGGAAAACTGGCTAACCATATATAGAAAGCTGAAACTGGATCCCTTCCTCACACCTTATACAAAAATTAATTCAAGATGGATTAAAGACTTAAATGTTAGACCTAAAACCATAAAAACCCTAGAAGAAAATCTAGGCAATACCATTCAGGACATAGGCATGGGCAAGGACTTCATGTCTAAAACACCAAAAGCAATGGCAACAAAAGCCAAAATAGACAATGTGATCTAATTAAGCTAAAGCGCTTCTGCACAGCAAAAGAAACTATCATCAGAGTGAACAGGCAACCTACAGAATGGGGGAAAAGTTTTGCAATCTACTCATCTGACAAAGAGCTAATATCCAGAATCTACAAAGAACTCAAACAAATTTTACCAGAAAAAAACAAACAACCCCATCAAAAAGTGGGCGAAGGATATGAACAGACACTTCTCAAAAGAAGACATTTATGCAGCCAACAGACACATGAAAAAATACTCATCATCACTGGCCATCAGAGAAATGCAAATCAAATCATTAGCAAAGACTTGGAACCAACCCAAATGTCCATCAATAATAGACTGGATTAAGAAAATGTGGCACATAGACATCATGGAATACTATGCAGCCATAAAAAAGGATGAGTTCATGTCCTTTGCAGGAACATGGATGAAACTGGAAACCATCATTCTCAGCAAACTATCGGCAAGGGCAAAAAACCAAACACCACATGTTCTCACTCATATGTGGGAATTGAACAATGAGAACACTTGGACACAGAAAGAGGAACATCACACACCAGGGCCTGTTGTGGGATGGGGGAAGTGGGGAGGGATAGCATGAGGAGATACACCTAATGTAAATGACGAGCTAATGGGTGCAGCACACCAACATGGCACGTGTATATGTATGTAAAGAACCTGCATGTTGTGCATATGTACCCTAGAACTTAAAGTATAATAATAAAAAAAGAGTAAGTCCTCACTTATCAATAACAATCTTGAATGTAAGAAGATTAAATATCCCAATCAAAATATATAGACTGGCTGAATGAAAAATTTTAAAAAAATTCAAACATAGAACACCCATAAGAAACTCACTTCACCTCAAGAGACACTGATAGACTGAAAATGAAGAGTTCGAAAAAGGCAGTCCATACAAACAAGCCAAAATTGAGCAGGAGTAGCAATACTTATGTCACATAAGACAGACAGAAATCAAAAATTGTAAAAAAGAGACTGAAAATCCACTATTTAATAAGAGAATAGAGAACCTGGAAATAAATCCATGTATTTACAGTCAACTGAGTTTCACCAAAGGTACCAAGAATATTCATTGTGGAAAGAACACTCTCTGCAATCTGCAATAAATGGTGTTGGAAAAACTGGATTTCCATATGCAGAAGGATGAAACTAGACTCTTATCTCTCACTATATACAAAAATAAACACAAAATGGATTAAAGACTTAGTTGTAAAACTTGAAAGTATAAAACTACTAGAAAACAACATCGGGCAAATGCTTCAGGACATTGGTCTGAGCAAAGATTTCATTAATAAGATCTCAAAAGCACAGGCAACAAAAGACAATATAAACAAGTGAAATATTATTAAACTAAAAAAATCTCCAAAGCAAGGGGAAAAAAATCGACAGAATGAATTGATAACCTGCAAAATGGAAGAAATATTTGGAAACTATTCATCTGACAAGAGATTAATACCCAGAATATGCAAGAAAAAAGCCAAAAACAAACAAAAAAATCCAATTAAGCAATGAGGAATGAGCTAAACAGATATCTCTCATAAAAATAAATAAATAAATAAATAAGGCCAACAGGTATATGAAAAATATCTTTAGTATCACTAATCATCAGGGAAATGCAAATTGAAACCACAAGAAGTATCAGTTCACCCCAGTGAAAGGATATTATCTAAAAGACAAAAATGACAAATGCTGGAGAAGATGAGGAGGAACTTGTCTACACTGGTAGTGGGAATGTAAATTAGAACAGTTATTATGCAAAACAACATGGAAATTTTTCTAAAAAAACTATCATATGACCCACTAATCCCACCCTTTGACATTTATCCAAAGGAAAGTAAATGAGCATGACAAAAAGTCTTGTGTTTACTGCAGCACTATTCACAATAGCAAAGATATGGAATCAACCGAAATGTCCATCAGTGGATGACTAGAAAAAGAAAACGTGGTATACACAAACAATAGAATATTATTCAGCCACAAAAAAAGAATGACATCCTATCATTTGAGGCAACATGGATGAGCTTGTAGGACATTATGTTAAGCGATATAAGCCTAGCACAGAAAGATAAATTCCTAATGCTTCACTCATATGTTGAAGTGAAAAAAGTTGATGACATAGAAGTAGAGAGTAGCACTGTGGTTACCAGAGGCTGAGAAGATGGGAGGATGATTCTGAGAGGTTGGTTAACAGATACAAAATTACAGCTAGATAGGAGGAATAAATTATAGTGTTTTACAGCACTATAGGGTGACTATAATTAACAACGTACCCTCTATTTTCAAACAGCTAGAAGAGCAGATTTTTAATGTTAACAACACAAAGAAATGATAAATGTTTCAGGCAATAGGTATGTTAATTACCCTGATTTGATCATTATACATTGAATACATGTATCAAAATATCACAATCTTTCATAAATATGTACAAATATTATTATCAATTAAAAATAACAAAAGCAAAAAAATGAAAACAAAGAACTATATCACATATTTGGGGGAAATCAACCCAGAATGGACAAAATTACAATATATTCTAGTAAAAATATTGAAACGAAACCTGAAGAAAAAATATCTCAAGAGTCCAGACACAAAAACCACGTCACTTACAATAGAAAAAAATATAGATTGATTTAAAACCTTTTCAGGTTAGTGTTTTATGCCAAAATACAATGGAGCAACATATGTAATATTTCAAGGAAAAAAAAACTTTGTTATTCACAAATATTTATTTAGTCAAATTGAATTTCTTTTATAAATAAACCATAAGGAATATCAAATATTGCTGCCGTGAGAACTTCGTAAATAATCTGCTACAAAATAAGCTTCAAGATATTAAAATGACCAGAGAGTCACTGGCATAAAGACTAGTTATGAGCATAAAATTTATATTTACCTGTTGAAATAAAATTAAATAAGCATTTCTTAAAAGATAATATAGTATATAATTATATATACATATAATTATATGTAATATAACTATTACATTCTCTTACGAAATAGAAACAGTGTAACTACAACAATCATTCATAAATTGGAGGTGTATATGAAAAGTAGAACAAGCTCACTAATGCCAAGTATATTGTTTAAACTTAGATTGCTGAGGATGAAGAAGATTAGGGACTGGAAGACAGTACAAGTTAATTTTTCTTCTAAGAGTAACGAATAAATTGGTAGCCTCCAAAAAGTGGATGGGCATTAAAAGTATTGTATAAATGAATTAATATGCAGGTAACTATTAGAATGAGAAAACAAACATTTCTAAATATAATATAATAAAAAATAGAAAACAAATAAATCAAATTACATAGTAGACTACATCTACATCCATACTTTTGTTAATACATAGATATATATCCATATATAATGAAATACAATATTGCAGAACTGAAGGCAAACATGTTAATCTTACCAATAAATTAAAATGTGCAAGACATATATTAAAAGAAAAAATGTTCAAATGAGTCAACAGAGCAAAAATAAATGCTATAGTATATACTAAAGACACACCTGCAACAACAACAAAAAAATCATAATGATAAAATAATAGGACAAATATACAAGCATAGAAATACAAAGAAAGTAAATTTGGAAATTTTTTATATCTGAAGGCATAGCAATCAGAATATTTTAAAAGGCAAAAATGGATACCTTCTAGTGCTAAATTTTATAAAATGTATGGTTATTGATATGTATTTGTTCATCCAATGAGAAAGAAACAGCTTTCATAGGGCAGAAACTACATGAATTTACAAGATAGACAGAAACACAATAATAGTAGAATATTTTAATACACCTTACTGATCCAACTGTGATGAAGTCAATAAAACATTAATAAGACTTATGTGACATAATCAGTAAAGTAAATCTAAACCTTGATAGTACAGAATATATCCTCTTTCTAGGTATACATGGAACATTTGCAAAAAAGGGAGTATATTTTAGACCACAAGTTAACCTCGATAGACTTTAAGAACATAAATTATAAAAACAGCATTAGAAAGCAAAAAGTATCATACCTATTAATTTAAAAAGCTCACAAGTGAAAATCTGCAGTCTGAGAGGAGATATATGGACCAAAATTATAGATTTGCTGGAAAAAAAAAGGAAAAAGAGAAAATCTGATGTATTAGAATACATTGGACATTGACAAAAATTGTCAGAAGAGATTTTATAGCATTAAGTAACTGTATTAAGTATATTGACTGATACTATATATGGTTGATCATAGTTACATACTTATTGTTCAGGTATCCTATGCCCTTAATGATTTGCCACCTATTTATTCTATCAATTACCAAGAGAGGAATAATAAAGTCTCCAACTATAATAATGAACTTGTCTATTTCTTCTTTCAAATCTATCAATTTTCACCTCATTTTGAAGCTCTGTTTTTAGGTGCATACATACATTTAGGATTTCCATGTCTTCTTGGAGAATTTATAATGTGTCCTGTTTGTTCATAATAATATTTCTTATTCTGAAGTCTACTTTATCTGAAATTAATATAGCCACTCTAGCTTTCCACACTCACCTAAACTCAGCCTTTATTAGTTCATTACAAATTATTATTTTAATCTTCCTACTGATTTGTATGGCATTTGCTGGCACCAATTCAAATAAGCAAATGCATAGGTCCTGTTTCTCCCTGCAGGTTCCTGTCTCTCTACAGATTTCAGGTAAGCTGTCTGCCTTGCAACTTTAGTTTTCTGATGAGTGTAAGAAAAATTGTTAATTTTTCTTTTGCTCGGGCTTATATTTTATTGTGGGATGGGAACGATGCTTTCCAGCTGTATACATCTCTGGGATAAAACTGGAAGCCTTGTAGTAGATTTATTTATTTCTGAGTTTTGTGTGAGTAGCTATAGGCATACCATTTCTGATATTACATGTTTCTACTTACATAGAGGAGACATTGGAAGAAGTCAGTAAAAATATTTTTTTTTTCCTCAGGATCACAACAGGATGCTGAGAGGCTCACTTCGAAGCCTCATGGCTTATTAGGCTTCTCTGATCCTTAGCCCATGTTGTGACTACTTTAAAAGCAGAAAAATCCTTTCTTTGTAGGTTCTGGATATTAGCCCTTTGTCAGATGAGTAGATTGCAAAAATTTTCTCCCATTCTGTAGGTTACCTGTTCACTCTGATGGTAGTTTCTTTTGCTGTGCAGAAGCCCTTTAGTTTAATGAGATCCCATTTGTCAATTTTAGCTTTTGCTGCCGTTGCTTTTGGTGTTTTAGACATGAAGTCTTTGCCCATGCCTATGTCCTGAATGGTACTACCTAGGTTTTCCTCTAGGATTTTTATGGTATTAGGTCTAACATTTAAGTCTCTAATCCATCTTGAATTAATTTTCGTATAAGGAGTAAGGAAAGGATCCAGTTTCAGCTTTCTGCTTATGACTAGCCAATGTTCCCAGCACCATTTATTAAATAGAGAATCCTTTCCCCATTTCTTGTTTCTCTCAAGTTTGTCAAAGATCAGATGGCTGTAGATGTGTGGTATGATTTCTGAGGACTCTGTTCTGTTCCATTGGTCTATATCTCTGTTTTGGTACCAGTACCATGCTGTTTTGGTTACTGTAGCCTTGTAGTATAGTTTGAAGTCAGGTAGCGTGAGGCCTCCAGCTTTGTTCTTTTGACTTAGGATTGTCTTGGAGATGCGGGGTCTTTTTTGGTTCCATATGAAATTTAAAGCAGTTTTTTCCAATTCTGTGAAGAAACTCGTTGGTAGCTTGATGGGGATGGCATTGAATCTATAAATAACCTTGGGCAGTATGGCCATTTTCACAACATTGATTCTTCCTATCCATGAGCATGGTATGTTCTTCCATTTGTTTGTGTCCTCTTTTATTTCACTGGGCAGTGGTTTGTAGTTCTCCTTGAAGAGGTCCTTTACATCCCTTGTAAGTTGGATTCCTAGGTATTTTATTCTCTTTGAAGCAATTGTGAATGGAAGTTCATTCATGATTTGGCTCTCTGTTTGTCTGTTACTGGTGTATACGAATGCTTGTGATTTTTGCACATTGATTTTGTATCCTGAGACTTTGTTGAAGTTGCTTATCAGCTTAAGGAGATTTTGGGCTGAGACAATGGGATTTTCTAAATATACAATCATGTCATCTGCAAACAGGGACAATTTGACTTCTTCTTTTCCTAACTGAATCCCCTTGATTTCTTTCTCTTGCCTGATTGCCCTAGCCAGAACTTCCAACACTATGTTGAATAGGAGTGGTGAGAGAGGGCATCCCTGTCTTGTGCCAGTTTTCAAAGGGAATTTTTCCAGTTTTTGCCCATTCAGTATGATATTGGCTGTGGGTTTGTCATAAATAGCTCTTATTATTTTGAGGTACGTTCCATCAATACCGAATTTATTGAACATTTTTAGCATGAACGGCTGTTGAATTTTGTCAAAAGCCTTTTCTGCATCTATTGAGATAACCATGTGGTTCTTGTCTTTGGTTCTGTTTATATCCTGGATCATGTTTATTGATTTGCGAATGTTGAACCAGCCTTGCATCCCAGGGATGAAGCCCACTTGATCATGGTGGATAAGCTTTTTGATGTGCTGTTGAATCCGGTTTGCCAGTATTTTATTGAGGATTTTTGCATCGATGTTCATCAGGGATATTGGTCTAAAATTCTCTTTTTTTGTTGTGTCTCTGCCAGGCTTTGGTATCAGGATGATGTTGGCCTCATAAAATGAGTTAGGGAGGATTCCCTCTTTTTCTATTGATTGGAATAGTTTCAGAAGGAATGGTACCAGCTCCTCCTTGTACCTCTGGTAGAATTCAGCTGTGAATCCATCTGGTCCTGGACTTTTTTTGGTTGGTAGGCTATTAATTATTGCCTCAATTTCAAACAAATTTACAAGAAAAAAACAAACAACCCCATCAAAAAGTGGGCAAAGGATATGAACAGACATTTCTCAAAAGAAGACATTCATACAGCCAACAGACACATGAAAAAATGCTCATCATCACTCGCCATCAGAGAAATGCAAATCAAAACCACAATGAGATACCATCTCACACCAGTTAGAATGGCGATCATTCAAAAGTCAGGAAACAACAGGTGCTGGAGAGGATGTGGAGAAATAGGAACACTTTTACACTGTTGGTGGGATTGTAAACTAGTTCAACCATTATGGAAAACAGTATGGCGATTCCTCAAAGATCTAGAACTAGATGTACCATATGACCCAGCCATCCCATTACTGGGTATATACCCAAAGGATTATAAATCATGCTGCTATAAAGACACATGCACACGTATGTTTATTGCGGCACTATTCACAATAGCAAAGACTTGAAATCAACCCAAATGTCCATCAGTGACAGACTGGATTAAGAAAATGTGGCACATATACACCATGGAATACTATGCAGCCATAAAAAAGGATGACTTTGTGTCCTTTGTAGGGACATGGATGCAGCTGGAAACCATCATTCTCAGTAAACTATCGCAAGAACAGAAAACCAAACACCGCATGTTCTCACTCATAGGTGGGAACTGAACAATGAGATCACTTGTACTCGGGAAGGGGAACATCACACACCGGGGCCTATCATGGGGAGGGGGGAGGGGTGAGGGATTGCATTGGGAGTTATACCTGATGTAAATGACAAGTTGATGGGTGCTGACGAGTTGATGGGTGCAGCACACCAACATGGCACAAGTATACATATGTAACAAACCTGCACGTTATGCACATGTACCCTAGAACTTAAAGTATTTAAAAAAAAAAAAAATCCTTTCTTAATGTTTTCTGGCACAGTTTTCTTCCTCACATCTGGAAATGCGGTTGTCTGTATTATACACCCCTTAGTGACCTGGGCGTGAATTACAAGAAGTACGTGATCTTTTTATACTTTCCTACCCATCACTTCCTTTTTCTAACATTTGCACATTCAAATTTTGGAATTTTTTTTGTTTTGTTTTTGTTCACAGACTATCAAATACAGTCATAAGATTTGAACCTGCCAGGGCTGGGTGCAGTGGCTCACGCCTGTAATCCCAGCACTTTGGGAGGCCGAGGTGAGAGGATCACGAGGTCAGGAGATCGATACCACCCTGGCTAACACGGTGAAACCCCATCTCCATTAAAAAAAAAAAAAAAAAAATACAAAAAAATTAGCCAGGCCTGGTGGCGGGTGCCTGTAGTCCCAGCTACTCGGGAGGCTGAGGCAGGAGAATGGCGTAAACCCGGGAGGCGGAGCTTGCAGTGAGCCGAGATAGTGCCACGGCACTCCAGCCTGGGCGACAGAGCAAGACTCCATCTCAAAAACAAACAAACAAACAAAAAGATTTGAACCTGCAAGAAATCTTGGAGATAATGTAGTCCAACTCTTCATTTTGGGGTGGGAAAGGAGGCTTAAGAAATATAAATAACCCTAGTTTTACAAAAAAAAAAGACTGTCATCGATTACCAATGATCCAATAATCCAACTTCTTTCTTTCAACAGTGTTTTTTTTCTTTCTTTCTTTCAACATAAGGTCAATGAATGAGCATAGATAGGGAGAAGAGGTGGGAGGCATAACAAATCTTAAGACCTATGCTAGCTTATTGACCACATAATTAAAGTATTACTAAAATCTTTTATTTTATAAATTTTACTACATTTTAGCTTAACTCTTCCTTTATTAAAAAAAAAAAGTCTCATAGTTAAGCTTTCCTTCTAGTCACAGCTATACAGTTTTTCAAAAACGCCATGTGCTGTGAAATCCATACCTAATTTTTTTTTATCTTAAAATACTTTTGGAATTTACCAATGTGCCCTCAAGGTGGTTACAATAATTATTTTACAAGTTTATAGTTATTATAGCATTTCTATAATTTTGGCTGCATTCTGCATGTCTTTATTTTTTCTCTCAATATATTTGCCCCTGTATTTTTCATGTACAGTATGCACATTAAATTTTGTAAATACAATAAATAAAAACAAGTTTACCTCCTAACATTTCTACTGTGTTTTTAATTGCACAAACATACATAATACAATTTTAAAGAGCTAAGTTTAAAGAAAGAATGTATAAAGTTCACTATGTAAATAATCATTTTTTCAGACACTTTTATCATTACATTATGAATAGTTAATGAGAGTTTCCTTTGTTTTATTCGTAGATTTCCTAATGCCATGACATGACACTACCAAACTAATCAGAAAACGAAATAAGCATTATATGCTAGGGTTTTATGGGATTAAATTGTGATAACAAAATTTAATGACAGAACTAAAATTATTGAAAATTTTGTTGGCACTTCTTATTTCTGTCATGCATCTTACATGCTTGGTTTAGCAAAACTCTTGGTGTTTAAATGCTACAAGATGTGAATGAACTTGTTGATTTGAGAGTCCAAGTCATAAAATAGAAGATTTTGATTTGTACTCCAATATTTTAAAAATATTCTTCCACGAAACTACATACTTTTAAGTTCCAAGGTGCTGAGTAAAAGCTTGAGTGCATATTATATAAAAATATTTAAATAAATATTACAAAATTCAGCTAGTCATCTGCATCTTTCTACACAGTGTCAACGATTACATCTTTAGAAACATTTAGCTGATTATGTGAATTTTTCATCCAAATGTTTGACATCATGTGAATTCAAGGTTGGTTAGCTTTGTCTTTATACTGAATATAATTAATATAAACAATGAAGTTTCCATTGAACATTATAATAAACATGTCTTATAAAAATGAGTTGTTTAGCTTCAGTAACTAAAGAAAAATGTGGAAATCATCTTTTATTTTTACCAAATCTCAGAAGTATGTAAGAGCACATGAAAAAAAAAATCAGAATTAATACTTCCTCAGTGTAGTAATTTATATTATTTTTAATTGCTGAACTGATTTTATACTAGATTTATTTTTCTGGTTGGAAGGAAGTTAAAAAGATTTAGGAGGAAATACCACTTTATATTCATGTATATGCCACAAGTTACAATAAAAATATTGTTTGTATTCTTCCGTTTGCCTTCCAGTGTTCTTGACATTTATAATCTGGTTGGTCCACGATATTGACAAACGAGAGGAAATAAATGGAAGAAGTGATACAGTATGCATTCTTATTTTCTATTTCTGGATGTGCGTTAGATAAACCGAAGCAGCGGATAGGCACGGACAGAACAGGAGCTAATGTTCAACTGCCCAATCTGGGTATCAGGAAATTACTACGCAGAGAACCAGGTGCCAATACATCTCAACCCAGCCTAATTAGGAGAGTGTAGAAGTATGGTGAGACAGAGAAAGAATCTGATAGGCTTTCCTGAGCCCTTCTCACTTCCTGGGTAGTTTGGAGCCTAACAGGAGAGTCAACAGGGCTGCCAAGGTCCCAAAGGGTCTGAAATTGCTTACAAGGCTGACAGACAGTATGGAGTATGTGGCAGATCCAGGAGGAAGTGAGAGGGATATGAATCGGTGAAGGGCAGGTGCCCTACTCTTTCTCAGAAATAAGAGACCTCAGTTTCACCAGCTATAGACTCTGGAAGGCCTAGGAACCATCTGCTAGTGGCAAATGTTATCACCCCAGAAACCAGTGGACCCCAGGCAGCTGGTATTCAGGGCTGAAGATAAGAGATAAGAGACCAAAGATAAGAGACCACTACTTTTCCCAGTCATACCACTAAGGCATGCAAGCCCTCACCGCCTGTTCACTTATATTCCAAAACTATCTTAAGAAAAGAGGCAGAGGAAGGAAGATGATATTAAGAGACAGAGTATTACCAAAGTGACTACTGAAAATATCGGTTCAGACCAAGTCTAAAGCCAGAATGTACAGTAAGTTTATACTTTTTTCAGCTAAACAATATGTGAGAACTGATGAAGCAAAAATTAGCTCTAGATCAAATAATGTACATTTTCCTCTGCATGTATGAATTGTAGTAAACACATGTACACTTAAATACATAATATACATGTATACACATAGATATAATTACATTGAGTGGCTGGATGTGGTGGCTCATGCCTGTAATCCCAGCACTTTGGGAGGTTGAGGTGGGCAGACCACTTGAGGTCAGGAGTTCTAGACCAGCCTGGCCAACATGGTGAAACACCTTCTCCACTAAAAATACAAAAATTAGCTGGTTGTGGTAGGGCGTGTCTGTAATTCCAACTACTCTGGAGGCTGAGGCAGGAGAATCACCTGAACCTGGGAAATGGAGGTTGCAGTGAGCTGAGATCACACTACTGCACTCCAGCTTAGGCAACACAGCAAGACTCTGTCTCAAAACATAATAATAATAAAGAAAAAATAAATAAATTGCATTCAGTGTTATGGATTACTAAGTAAAACAGGATATTTAATTTGTCAGATTCACAGTATTTTTCATTTATGTAACAGGTAACTTTTTTATTATTAATATGAATATACCAAAATAAAGCAATTTAATACCATGAAACTGCAATGGTTTAAACACTTAGTCCAAATAATAATGGAAAAAGGTCATTTTGGAATATTACTCAGGTAGCAAAATGATTATTAACTAAGAGTCTTATACTATCTCTAAATCACTACCATTTTAAATATATCTTGAAGTGTTTCTTTTCTTGGTTTAAATTTAATTGACTGAAATAATTTAAGCCAAAGATGTGCACGGCTGGTGTTCTTCAGAAATGTGATTTTTAATGTTTCTCTGTAAAAGAAATACCTTATTTAAAGACATGGTGCATTAGCCCATTCTCATGCTCCAGATAAAGACATAACTAAGACTGGGTAATTTATAAAGAAAAAGAGGTTTAATGGGCCCACAGTTCCACATGGCTGGGAGGCCTCACGATCATGGTAGAAGGCAAGGAGGAGCAAAGCTACATCTTACGTGGCAGCAGGCAAGAGAGTGTGTGCAGGGGAACTCCACTTTATAAAACCATCAGATCTTGTGAGACCTATTCACCATCACGAGAACAGTGCATGAGAAAGACCCACCTCCACGATTAAATTACCTCCCACCATGTCCCTCCCATGACTTGTGGGAATTATGAGAGCTACACTTCAAGATGAGATTTGGGTGGGGACACAGCCAAACCATATCACACAGCATTGAGGAAGCACACTGATTTTATTGTTGAACTTACTTGAAATTCTGATTTTAAAAATTTAGACAAATGTTGATAATATTCACTTACCTATATTAACCATGTATTTTTATTTTTCTTATACTTTAAGTGCTGGGGTGCATGTACAGAATGTGCAGGTCACACATATGTTTATTGCAGAACTGTTCACAATAAAAAAGACGTGGAGCCAACCCAAATGCCCATCAATGATAGACTGGATTAAGGAAATGTGACACATATACACCATGGAATGCTATGCAGCCATAAAAAAGGATGAGTTCGTGTCCTTTGCAGGGACGTGGATGAAGGTGGAAACCATCATTCTTAGCAAACTAACACAAGAACAGAAAACCGAACACCGCATGTTCTCACTCATAAGTGGGACTTGAACAATGAGAACACATGGATGCAGGGAGGGGAACATCACACACCGGGGCCTGTCAGGGGGTGGGGGGCTATGGGAGGGATAGCATTAGAAGAAATATCTAATACAGATGATGGACTATGTATTTTAACAGTATTAATGAATAATTATTATTAATTAATAATAATGATTTTCTAGGAACTAACTACACATGTTCCTGAACTCAGCTTGTGCTATATTTATTTCCTTAAATAATTTGTTTCTCATCACCTTGACTGGCCTCATAGTTTTACCAAAACAAAAGCTCTGATTCCCAGGAATATGTGCACAGGATTTTTTCCTTTTTATTTTTAATAGACACATAATAGTTGTAAACACAGAGTGATATTTTGATAACTTTAATAATCAAATTAGAATAACTAGCATATACATTACCTTGAACATTTATTATTTGTGTTTTAAACATTCAAAATCATCCCTTCTAACTTTTTAAAAATAATTCATCCTACAGTGCTACATAACACTGAAACTTATTCTACACATCTAGCTGTAACTCTGTATCTGTTTGCAAGAGAAATACACTGAAAACAACTGGAATGACCATCAATACGGAAATGACTGAATAAATTATTATGTCTGTCTACTAAGTATGAAACTAGTCATTGAAATTATAATTTAGGGTTCATACACCCTAACTCATGGGATGGCCAATAAATACTGTTAAACCACTAACATAAGTTGCAAAATGATGTGCATAATGTATATCATCTACTTCAGGTGTTTTTTGACATAATTTGGATTTTTTACTATGATTTGTAATCACTAAATAGTATTGGAAACATCTGATCATTAATGGATTAGTAGAATTCCCCTATGAAACCATCTAGACCTGGTGTATTTTGTGTTTACTGGGTGGGAGACTGTTTTTCTCCATTTTTTATCTAATAATGGGTCTGTTTAGATTTTCTGTTTCTGATTATATCAATTTTGTTAAGTGGTATTTTTCTAGAAAATTAGCCATTTCATCTGAGCCTTCAAATTTATTTGCAAAGATTGTGCAAATAAGTCTCATCATTTAAAAATTTTTCTTTTGAAAATTATTTTTTGATGGTTATTTTCCTCTTGTCATTTCTAATTTCAAATGTTTGTGCTTTCTTCTCTTTATATTGCTAGATTAGTGAGTGGTTTATTCTGTTGGTAGTTTTTCAAAAAGAATTTTCTTTAAACAAGGAATTTCAACCAACAAAATGGATATTTTTTAAAGAACTAGCTTTTAGATTTATTTATAAGTTCTATAATTTTTCTGCTTTCTAATTCATTAACTTTTTCTTTTGTATTTACTAATTTCTGCGGCTTTATTGTTCTCTATCATTTTGAATTTAAGTTTTTTATATTATTATTGTATATAATGGTTACATGAATATATATAGCTGATTCTAAGCCTGGAATAGTCAAAATACAAGATGAGCCTGAAGCATCTTGTAGTGCCAGAAAGTAAGGAAGTACTTAAATAAATAAATAAATAAATAAATAAATAAATAAATAAATAAATAAATTGTGGGTCATGTCAAATTGACACAGGAGCCAATCTGAATGAACTTTGAGCAGTAAAAGCTGAAATGACTTGAGAAAGAAAAGTTTTATCTTACAACCAAAAATACAAAATAAATGTATTTTTTTTTCTGAGGACAGAGCCCTGTTCTGTGCGTTCTGTTCTTAGAACAGAACTTTGACAAACCTAACAGAAACAAGAAATGGGGAAAGGATTCCCTATTTAATAAATGGTGCTGAGAAAATTGGCTAGCCATAAGTAGAAAGCTGAAGCTGGATCCTTTCCTTACTCCTTATACGAAAATTAACTCAAGATGGATTAGAGAGTTAAATGTTAGACCTAATACCATAAAAACCCTAGAAGAAAACCTAGGTAATACCATTCAGGACATAGGCATGGGCAAGGACTTCATGTCTAAAACACCAAAAGCAACGGCAACAAAAGCCAAAATTGACAAATGGGATCTCATTAAACTAAAGAGCTTCTGCACAGCAAAAGAAACTACCATCAGAGTGAACAGGCAACCTACAGAATGGGAGAAAATTTTTGCAATCTACTCATCTGACAAAGGGCTAATATCCAGAACCTACAAAGGACTCAAACAAATTTATGAGAAAAAAACAAACAACCCCATCAAAAAGTAGGCAAAGGATATGAACAGACATTTCTCAAAAGAAGACATGCATACAGCCAACAGATACACGTAAAAATGATCGTCATCACTGGCCATCAGAGAAATGTCTTTCAAAACCACAATGAGATACCATATCATACCAGTTAGAATGGCAATCACTAAAAAGTCAGGAAACAACAGGTGCTGGAGAGGATGTGGAGAAATAGGAACACTTTTACACTGTTGGTGGGATTGTAAACTGGTTCAACCATTGTGGAAAACAGTATGGCGATTCCTCAAGGATCTAGAACTAGATGTACCATATGACCCAGCCATCCCATTACTGGGTATATACCCAAAGGATTATAAATCATGCTGCTATAAAGACACATGCACACGTATGTTTATTGCGGCACTATTCACAATAGCAAAGATTTGGAATCAACCTAAATGTCCATCAGTGACAGACTGGATTAAGAAAATGTGGCACATATACACCATGGAATACTATGCAGCCATAAAAAAGGATGAGTTTGTGTCCTTTGTAGGGACATGAATGCAGCTGGAAACCATCATTCTCAGCAAACTATCGCAAGAACAGAAAACCAAACACCGCGTGTTCTCACTCATAGGTGGGAATTGATCAATGAGATCATTTGGACTCTGGAAGGGGAACATCACACACCGGGGCCCATTATGGGGAGGAGGGGGAAGGGATGGCATTGGGAGTTATACTTGATGTAAATGACGAGTTGATGGGTGCTGTCCAGTTGATGGGTGCAGCACACCAACATGGCACAAGTATATATATGTAAAAAACCTGCACGTTATGCACATGTACCTTAGAACTTAAAGTATAATTAAAAAAAAAAACAAAGAACTTATATATGTATGTTTGGATTCCTTTAGATATGGAAAAGTTTTATTTAAAAATTACAATATTTGCAATATTCTGAAAATTACATCCTTTGCAACTCTTTAAACTTATGAAAAAAATATTTTAAATCAATTAAATTTTTAAAAAAGGAAAGTTTTATATTATAACCAAAAATATAAAATAAATATACATGAGTCCATGCTAATATGAATAAATTATTTTAATAAATAAATGCTGGAAGAGAAGGAATGCATTTTTCTTACAAGAGAACTCGTAATGCTACATGTATATATACTACTTTCTTCAGGCAGTTAGCTTAATACCCATCCCCTTGAGTGTAAAACGGTTTTAGTGACTCACTGTCAAACAATATAGAAAGGGAAAAATAGTAACTTTGCAGCGGAGAAACTCAGTAAACAGTACCTTAACCAAGTTATCAAGGTTAGCATTATCAATACAGTGTTGATATTGTGTACTACTCTCGATATATGTGTGATGAAAAAAGTACTTTTCTTCTGTGATATTCTTTCAAAACCCATGAACCCAATCTAATCATGACAGAAACATTAGCCAAAGCCAAAACGAAGACATTCTGCAAAGTATGTAGCTAGTATTCTTCAAGGTGTCAAAGTCATGAAAAACAAAGCAATCCTGACAAACTGGAGGGAACTAAGGAGGCATCACTACTACCCAATGACACATGATATCTTGGATTCAGTTCTGGACATTAGTAAAAAAATAAAAAATAAAAATAAAACTTATGAATGAGTTATTAATAGCAATGTACCAATGTTAATTCTTAGTATGGACAAAAGGACTATGGTTACATAAAAGGTTGACATTATGGAAAACTAAGTAAAGAATATGTGAGAACCCTATTACTTCAACAACTTTTCTATCTATCTAAGATTATTTTAAAATAAAAATTTTAAAAATCTAATATGGATTTCAAGGGCTTAAGATGAAATTAATGAAGTTTTAAATTATAGCTTTATCGAGTCAGCTAATGAAGACTCGAGAATGTTGAACTATAGATTTTTTTATAATAATAAAATTTTTATTGTTTAGTGTTACAATCTCATTGATATACAATCATGATCATATAGAAAGTAACTTCACATTTTTCCTGTGCCTATATTTCTAAAACTCACATTAGCATCTTTATTTAAATAGAAATGTAATAAGATATTGCATTTATATTCAAATAAATGAATGGCCATGAATGAAAGTAAAATCCAGGAATATTGATGTAGGCTAGTTTTTGTCATTGCCAGATCATGAAATGATATACATCATCAGTCATAATCATACACGCATTTTTTATCGTAGACAAAAAAAAATAAAATTTAAAACTGATCTTAAAGGTTATTTTACTAATATGCAGAAATCTATTTCTGAGTTTCTTTTTTATCTTTTATTTTAGGTTTATGGGTACATTTGAGGTTTGTTACAAACTACATGTCATGGGGGTTTGGTGTAGATTGTTCTGTCACCCAGGTAGTAAGCATAGTGCCTGACAAGCAGATTTATTGAGCATTTAGTATGTAAAGAGCACTGTGCTAGGTTCTTAGATGGAAAATTACAATGTCTATCTGTTATAGTCCTTGAGGGACCTCAGCATCCTTAGTAGATATGCTCCAAGACTTCAAAGGAGACTTCTCTAATTTAATTAGGTACAAGAAACTGTTTTCTAAAAATGTAAGGGCCAAACTAAGAGACAGACGCTGTATCCCAGTCTACAGAAAAATTCATCCACTCTTTTGTATTTAGAATATGATCGTATAATCTTTTGACGAAGCAATTTCTTCAAGCCTTTTAAATTATTTGCCCAGGCAAGTATTTCTGGCAAAAACCAGCTCAAAGCAAAATTATCATGTAATTAGTTAAACATATTGCATTTGAATATTCAATTTCAGCCAAACCACAATCTTATCATCTTAAAATAATCTGTTTTCTATTACCAAAACTAATGCTTTCTCCAGGAATTAAACACTTAGGAAAATCTTACAACATGCTTTGCTGGCCTCAAACTAGCCCTTTAAGTCTATGTTTTTCTAACCATTTAGAGTGACCCATGAGTGAGCCATGATATTTTGAAATAGGTCTCTACAAGCATCTGTTAATGAAATAGAATAAAACAGAACAGAATAGGAATAACCAAAATGTATTTAATGACATAAAAACTAATATTGTTTTTTGGGGTTTTTTTTTCAGTTTAAGGGTGTGTGTGTATGTGTGCGTGCACATGTGTGTGCACACACATGCACACACATTAAACCCTGGTGTAAAATAACTTACATATGGGTCAAGAAAAAATATTAAAATTATCTGCTTTAAGGGATTGTCCAGTGATGTCAGAGGACCAGAGCATATAAGTTTTATGTGAGGAATCTTAACAATAAGCAACATGAAAGTAAATAAAATTTTTAAAATATCTTGGGGAAACAGAAAGAATTTTTTGAAGGAACTGAGATTTAAACAGAAGTCTGAAAGTTACATACAAAAACTCCAATAAGTGGACACACTAAACAATAATATTACAGGTGGCTGAAAAGGTGAAGACAAATGCTTAGCATGAGTAAGAATCATGCAGATGCTTATCAAAATATTTGGGGGGGCCTGCATCACGATATTTGATTCAATTGGTCTGAAGTGTGACTGAGAAACCTGAATTTTTAACAAACAATTATATCACACAAACACATTCACTCACTGCAATTCTGATATAGGGGGTTCAAGAAACTTGCGAACTTTAACAAAAGAAACCATAAAGCAATTTGGAGCCAGGCATGGTGGCCCACACTCACAATCCCAGCACTTCGGGAGGCTGAGGCAGGCGGATAACCTGAGGCTAGGAGTTCAAGACCAGCCTGGCCAACATGGTGAAACCTCGTCTCTACTAAAAATACAAAAATTAGCCAAGTGTGGTGGCGCGTGCCTGTAATCCCAGCTACTCAGGAGGCTGAGGCAGGAGAATTACTTGAACCCGGGAGGCGGAGGTTGCGGTGAGCCGAGATCATGCCACTGCACTCCAGCCTGGGCAACAAGAGCAAAATTATCTCAAAAAAAAAGAAAAGAAAAGAAAGAAAAAGAAAATTTGGGAGTGATCACATAGACAAGTTTGGGACAAAGTAAGGGTCCAAAAAAGCAAATTTTAGGAGCTTAAGCTGGAAAGATATATTGAGCTAGATTGTGAAGAGATTCGAACTTCAAGATAAGGATAGTATGTTTTTCCTTAAAACGATAGAGAGTCATTCATAATTTTTATGGAATGGAGTAGCATCACATAGGAGGGTTACTATGACATTGATATTAAAATAAAGATAAACTGAGAGTGGAATATTGGTTACAAAGGTTTTGAATATGTAGGTATGAATTAAAACTTTTAGCTCATTATAGAGGAAGAGAAAAATTTGCACATTGAGAATGTCTAGGCTTTTACATAAAATATCATACTGAGTAAAACAATAAAGTTTCAGAGTATGTACTTAATCAGAATACTTAACCACACATGTCAGGCATATCCATGACCACTATAATGATTGCTGTTATTTTGTTCCAGTCAAAATTCAGCCTTTCATCACGTCCCTGATATGTAATGAAAATGTCCCTGGGAAACTCTACATCTCTGTTGAAGAAAATAACAATCCATTTTATTCCTGACAAAGTAAGAGAACATTCTGGAATACCTGATGCATTAAGTTTCTATGGCACTCACATCAATTTCCAAAGTGAAATAGCCATTTGCATTAACTAAAAATTAACAACTTATTCCTCCTTATATCCTATTGTTTTCATTAAGCCTTGAGTATGAAAAGATGCTATTGCTATTTTTAATATAAATTTTTTAAATAAATCTTACCTTTTAAAAATGAAAATTTGCATTAATTTTAATATCTTTGAAAATTGATATCAATTTCAGTCATCATTTATCAATCTATTAAAATTATTCTGTGATTATTTAATAGAACATAAACAAGTTTCTCTTGCAATGTGAGTAACGAAAAAAAATTAACAATGGAAATAAACCCCAGGTGTATTGTAGAGTTGGATAGATAATTATTTTAAATTCTATTTTTCACAAAAATATTGTATGGGAGATTTATGGAGGCCAAAAGTGTCTTTCTAAGGAAATAGAATGTTAAGGAAAAACAGATTTGACCCAGAGCTACACATGCATAGATGGAAAACTTGGCAAACGTTGCCACAGTCTAGCAATTCCAGGAGTAAGCAGTAGTACGTGCATCTCAACCAAATGGCATCATACTGTCAGAATAGAAAATAAATCCATACTCTAAAGCCTCAACCCAACTGGCATTAACTTGAGTAAAATTATATATTTTTAGAAATATGGACTTGATCAAGACACTAACCACTGACAACAGGCACATCCATGACCACTTACACCACTGCTAATACTTCGTTCCAAGTCTGCACCGGTCTCTATTTCTCTATAACAAGTTTATTTTGATAATTAGAATCATTAGAACTAATTTAATTATTAGAATGTAAAAGTCTCAATTCTGATTTGAGGTTACAAAAGCAGCTCTCTTCTTCAAGAACCACTTATGTCCCAAGAACAACTTACTTCCCCAAATTATTTAAATTGAGAGCCTTAGTGTTAGAAGTGTTTTTAAAAATCAACTTATACAGCCCTTGCTTCTGAATTTGTAAATGCTTTAGTATGCATATATGTGTGTGTGTGTGTGTATGTGTGTGTATGTGTGTGTACGTGTGTGTGTGTGTGTATGGAAAGGCCAAACTTATTTCTATCAATAAACTTTGTCTATGGGGGTTACCTACACCAAATGGTTATAGTAAACTTGTCTACATAATCACACCCAAATTTCCTTTTTATTTTATGCTTATTAAATGCCTGGCATTTTACTGAGTGCTTCATATGTGATAATCACATGAAGATACCTATCATGGAAATGCTAATATTATACAGTGATATGCTGCATGTATAGTCTTGATATATGTCCCCACTCAATCTGAATTATATTGAAATGTAATTCCCAGTGTTGGAGGTGGGGACTGGTGGGAGGTAACTGAATCATAGGGGAGGATATTTTATGAATGACTTAGCATCACCCTCCTTGGTACTGCTGTGGCAGTGAGTGAGTTCTTGTGAGATCTGGTTGTTGAAAAGTGTGTAGCACCTCCCCCCTTACTCTCTTGCTCTTGCTTTCACCATGTGACATGCCTAATCCCCATTCACCTTCCACCATAATTGTAAGTTTTCTGAGGCCTCAGAAGGTGAGCAGATACCAGCATCATGCTCCCTGTACAGCCAGCAGAACCATGAGCCAATTAAATCTCTTTTCTTTATTACCCAGTCTCAAGTATTTCTTTATAGCAATGCAAGAATGGCCCAATACAGAAAATTGTTACCAAGGAGTGGGCCATTGTTATAAAGAAAATGAAGAAATCTGAAAATGATGAAACGCTTTAGGAATTGGGTAACAGGCAGAGGTTGGAAGAGGTTGGAGAACTCAGAAGAAGACAGGAAGATGAGGGAAAGTTTGAAACGTTTTAGAGACTGATTAAATAGTTGGTGATGAAACTGCTGATGGTGATATGGATGATAAAATCCAGGCTGAGGAGCTCTCACATGGAAATGATAAATTTATTGGGAACTGAAGCAAAGGTCACCTTTGTTGTACCTTAGCAGAGAACTCAGCTGCATTGTGCTTCTGCCCTATAAATCAGTGGAACTTAGAACTTGAGAGTGATGAGTTAGGCTATCTAGCTAAAGAAATTTCTAAGCAGCAAAGTGTTGTAGATTTGACCTGACTGCTTCTAACAACCTATGCTCATATGCAGGAGCAAAGAAATTACTTAAAGCTGGAAGTTATATTTAAAAGGGAAGCAGAGCATAGAAGTTCAGAAAATTTGCAGGTTGGTCATGGTAGAAAAGAAAAGCCCATTTTCAGAAGAAGAATTCAAGTGGCTGCTGAGCAACCACTTACTAGAGAAATTTTAACAATTAAAAATGCAAGTACTGAAATCTAAGACAGGGAGAAAAAGGCCTTGAAGGCATTTCAGAGATCTAAGACACAGCCCCTCCCATCACAGGCCCTGAGGCCAAGGAAGACAGAATGCTTTTGTGTGCCAGGCCCAGGGCCCTGCTGTCCTGCCCAGACTCAGGACATGGCTCCCTGCATCCCAGCCACTCAAGCGCCAGCCGTGACTCAAAAGGGTGAGTCAAAAATAGCTATGAGTCAAAAATAGAATCTATAGAAATTAGAAGCTATTCTCCTTTACAAGTTTCCATTTGAAAGTAATAAATGTTTTTAGTGTTATTTCTGGCCATGTCATATTATTGAACCTTATTAAATGCCTGGCATTATACTAAGTGCTTTATATGTGATAATCACACAAATATATTTGAAATGTAGATCACATTTCCCTATTACTTTCCAAATTACTTGATACGTATTAGCAATGTATGGCTGTAATTAATCATTAGTCTACTAGTTAAACTGAATTTTGTAATCAGGATTTTAAAACTTACTAAACTTTTTTTTTTTTTTTTTTTTTCTGCAAGAAGCATGTGGAAGAAATTTAAAATCATCATTCCCGTTATCCAAAGATAAGCACTCAACACATTTTGGTAAAGTCATTCAGGCATGTTTTCTCCACTTATAAGGTAAGATAATTTGTAAGTGTTTTGTTCTCTCTGCTGTGGATATATTTTTTTCTTTATCCCAAGAAATTAGTGAAATCACATTTCAGGGGATTTATGTTGCAGATATATCACAGGAGATGATGGAACTTCTGTTGGGGAAAACCAAGGGGTACTCAAGGCACTTAAAATTAAGAACTGTGCCTGAGAAGCTGTAGGAAGATATGCTCTGACCAAGATCAGAATGAACGCTCCCTGGCCATCCACCTACACACTTGTGAAACATTATCTTGGCAGTGATAGCCAACATGGAATGAGGACCCAAAAGCTTTTCCCAGAATGTTACATGCAGCATAATTCACACAGAGCTTTCTTATGTTTCTAAAGAGAAAGGAGGGAGAGAGAAAGAAATGTAATATGTCTTGAACCCTCTGTTAAATTTATAAATGTATATGATTTCAAACTGAGTATAAAATTGTATGTAAGCCCTTTGAACTCCTATGCATTTACTTGCCCGAATTAATGTAATAAGGGTATTTGTTGGTAACTAAAGTCCTCCTTCAATCTTTAATTTTTTAATTTGAGATTTAATTCACATGCCACGAAGCTCACCATTTAAGATGTATAACTCAGTAGTTTTAATATATTCACAAGGTTATACAACCATCACCACTATCTAATTCAAAACTATTTACATCACTCTAAAAAGAAACCTAGGGCTGTTAGCAGTCACTTTTATTTCTCTCCCACCCCTCATTTCCTGGCAATCAATATTCTACTGTCTGCCTCTGGTATTTTCTCTTCTAGATATTTAATCTGAATGGAATCATAATATGAATTATGTTATATGGTATTTTTTCAGGCTTCTTTCACAAGCCTATTTTGTCAGGCTTCTTTCACAGGCATGTTTCCCAGTTTCATTCCATGTTGTAACATACATCAGAACTTCATCTTACAGTGGAATAATATTCTGTTATATATTGATGGACATATGGATTTCTACTTTTTTTACCATTATGATAAACGCTGCTACTAACATTCCTATACAAGTTTGTGTGTGAAGATGTGTTATTTCTCTTGCATATATACTTAAAGGTAAAATTACTGGACAATATTGTAACTCTATATTAACTTTTTGAGGAACTGGAACACTTTTTCACAGCTTTTGCACCCTTTACATTTCCATTAACAATGTATTAGGGTTCCAAATTTTTCACATCCTTGAAAGCACTTGTTATTGTCCACAATTTTTATTAGAACAATCCCAGTAGGTGTGAGGATCCAACTGAGTAGTATCACGTGTGGTTTCCATTTGAAGTTACCTAATGGCTGATTATGTTGATTAGCTTTTTAGGGGCTAATCAGTTATTTGTACATCTTCTTTAGAGAAATATATATTCACATCCTTAGCCCATGTTTTAAATTTGGTTATTTAGATTTTTACTTTAGTTGTAAGAGTTCTTTACATATTATGGATACTAGACCCTTATCCAATATATGATTTACATATATTTTCTCCCACTCTGTAGGTTTTTTTCACTTTCTTTGCTAGTATCTTTTGAAGCACATTTTTAAAAAATTGGTTTAGTACCATTTATCTACTTTTTCACTGGTTGCTTTTGCTTTCAGTGTCCATAGCTAAATCATTGCCTAATGCAAGATCATGAAAATTTACATCAGTGATTTCTCCTATGGTTTTTATAGTTTCAGGTCTTAGGTCTTTGGTTCATATTTGGGCTCATTATGGCATATGATACAAAATATACGTGCACACTTTTTATTTTGCATGTGCATATCAGGCTGTCTTAGCACTATCTGCGGAAAAGATCTTCTGTACTTGGAAGAAGTACAGAAGATTGTCCAAAACTAATTGAATATAAGTATATGGTAGATATCTGGATTATCGGTTCTTCTACTTTGTTAATCTATATGCATATATTTGAGCACCACAGAATCTTGGTTTTTGTAGCTTTGTAGTATGTTTTGAATCAAGAAGTGGGTTTTCCCACTTAGTTCTTCTTTTTAACTTTTTTTTTTTTACTATTTATATAAATTTTTGGATCAGTTTGTCATTTCTGTAAAAACAAACAGCAGTTGTCCTTTTCATAGGAATTTTCATGCATGTGTAGATAAATTTGGAGAGTATTACCATCTTAATAATATTAAGCCTTTCAATTCATAAATGAGAGATGTTTTTCCATTTATTTAGATTTTCTTTTATTTCTCTCAACATTTCATATTTGGTGTGCATGCCCTGTACTTTTATTTTTTTAATTTATTGTTAAATATTTTAATGTTATTGTAAATAAAATTTTCTCAATTTCATTTTAGGATTATTCATTGTTCGTATGTAAAAATACAAATAATTTTATATGTTGATCTTGTACACTTCAACCTTGCTATACTTATCTATTAGCAAGTAATAGTTTTTTGAATGAATGACTAAGGGTTTTCTATATATAAAATTATAAAATTTTATATATAGTATTACGCCTTCAAATATAGGGTTCCTTCTTCCTTTCCACTCTGGACACCTTTATTTTTCCTACTTAATTGTCTTAACTATATCCTGCAGTAAAATTTGAATAGTAGTGAAAATTGTTAATATGCTTGTCTTGTTCCTGATTTTAGGAAGAATCCTTCAGTGTTTCACTTTTATGTGTAATATTTGCTGTGGGTTTTGCAAAGATGTAATTTATCATGTTTAGAAGGTTCCTTTCTAGTCATCATTTGCTGAGCGTTTTTGTCATAAAGTGATGTTAGATTTTGTCAGATTTTTTTCTGCATTTACGGAGATGACTGTGTGTTTTTTAAAAAAAACTTTATTCTAAAAATATGGTGTGTTACGTTGACTGATTTTTATATATCAAATTAAACTTGTATTCCTGTAACAAATCCCACTTAGGCACGGTATTTGATCCTTTCTATATGATGCTGGTTGTGGTATGCCAGTATTTTCTTGAGAATTTAGGGTTTGTATTCATAAGGAGTATTGGCCTATATTATTCTTTTTTATTATATCATGGTCTGATTTTGCTATCTGGGTAAGTTTGGCTTCAAAAAAATCAGTCAGGAAATGTTTCCTTCTCTCCTGTTTTTTGGAAGAGTTTGGTGTTAATTCTTTAAATATTTGTTGGAATTCATCAGTGAAGGCCTCAGGTCCTGGTATTTTCTCTGTGCTAAGTTTTGTGATTTCTAAAACAATATCTTTACATGGGGTAAATCTAATATAATCCGATATTTTTTTTTCCTTTTGATCGTTATGTCTGTAGAAATTTGTTCATTTTATGTAAGTCATCTGACTTGTTGGCATACAATTGTTCGTTGTGTTCTCACATAATCTTTGATTTCTGTTAAGATCAGTAGTAATCTCCCCTCATTCATTCCTAATTTTAATAAATTGAATTCAAATACAATTTTCTCTTTTTCTCTTGGTCAGTATAACTAATGATTTGCCAAAGTGGTTGTCCTTTGCCACAACCAACTTTTATTTTCACCAATTTTCTCCCTTTTTTACCTTTTTTATTTCATTTACTTTCACTCTAATCTTTATTCTTTCTTTCTTCCTGCTTTCAGTTTGTCTTTTTCTACTTTCTTAAAAAGAAAGAACAGGTAATAGATTTAAGATGTGCTTCATTTTCTTGCAGGCATTTAAAGATATAAATTTCCCCTTTGAGCACTGTTGTCCTAAATCCCCTAAATTTTGGTGTGTTGATTTTTTATTTTCATTTATCTTCTTATTTTCTAATTCCCATTTGGATTTTTTGACACAATGGTTACACAGGAATACATTGTTTAACTTCCATATATCTGTGAGTTTCTAAAATATTCTTCTGTTATTGATTTTTAATTGCAGTTCATTATAGTTGTAGAAAATACACTAAGATTTTAACCATTTTAAGTTTTTTTGAGGCTTCTTTTCAGGCTTTGCATATTGTCTGTACTGCAGAATGTTCCATATGCATGTAAGAATGTACAGATTGCTGCTCTTCAGTGAAGTGGTTTCTAGATATCTATTAGGTCTGGTTGGTTTATGCATTGTTCAAGTATTTTATTCTCTTGTTGATAAAGTGTAGTTGTTCTATTTATTTTTAATGGGGCATAATAGTAATCAACTATTATTATTGATGTGTTTATTTCAATTATTTCAGCTTTTTGTCATGTATTTTGGGGCCCTAATGTGAGGTGCATGTAGGTTTATAATTGTTATATCTTCTTGGTGGAATGGCCTTTTATCATTACACAGTGTTTTTTCTTTTTCTTTTGTTTGTTTCTAGTAACCATTTTTGTATTACTACTTTGTCTGATATTAAGATAGCCAGTTCAATTCTCTTTTGCTTACCAATTTCATGGCATATAGATTCCTTTTTTTTTTTCAGCCTATTTGGTCTTTGGATCTAAAATGTTGGCTCTTACATAAAGCATATAATTGGATCATGTGTATTTTTTTTCAAGTCTGTCAATCTCTACCTTTGCATCAAAGAATTTAATAAATTTCATTCATTAACTGATAAGGAAAGACTTGTCTGTCATTTTGCTATTTGCTTTCTATGTGTCTTATGTCATTTAGTTCCCTCTTTCCTGTATTACTGCCTTCTTTTTCATTAAATAGCTATTTTTTTCACTTATAGGTTTAATTTGCTCATTTTTATTATATATTATTAAGTCATTTTCTTAGTAGTTGCATTGGGGGTTGTCATTATCACCTTAATTTATGACAATCTAGTTCAGGTCAATACCAATTTAAGTTTATAGAAATACAAAAACTTCATTTAAATATAACTCTGTTCCCCAATCTTCTTTAAGCTGTCTGCCCAATAGTGTTGTTGTACACCTCCAATAAATTTGATTTTTTATTTCAGTTAGTTTACTTTCCAATTCCAATGAGTGAAGGAAAGAAGAAAATAAAGGGGATGGCTCTTAAGCCTTCCCATACCCACAACAGTCTCATCTCTTTAGGAAGCTCCAAGGAGAAAAAGACATAAAAGAAAGAATTTTTTCATCTGAGATACTGGGGCTCAAACATAGAACTGTGCAGCTTTGAGCCTCTATATAGCAAAGTGCAACACAGAGTCACAGAGGGTCAGTTCCCCCTTACTTAGGTATGGGTGATCAGCTCACCACCTGACCACTCAAGGTAGTCACCATGGAATACCACCATGCTCTACTTTGCTGGACAGAAAAAAGATAGACTCCGGAACACCCTCCCCTGAAAAGCAGCATTCTATCCATAAGCTCCAGTAGCAGTCCTGATGGCAGTGGGGATGTTTCTCGAGTTGTTGACATGGTAGACCTCACATAAGCAGCTTTAGTCAAATAATGTAAATACACATTTCCTGAGCACCTGTGAGACAATCTTGGGGACTTACAGATATACCTGGAAAGAATTTGAAGCAACACTGAGGTACAGAACATTTTGAGTATTAAATGCTAGTGTGATCTAATATATTCTCACAGGTTTTCCCTCATTTTAAATAGTCTTTATTTATTAGAGCAATTTAGGTTGACAGGAAAATTGAACAGAAAGTACTCAAAGTCTATAATTTACATTAGGGTTGCATTATATATTCTACGTATTTTAACAAATGTGTGACTACATGTATCCACCATTATAGTATCATACATGATAGTTTTACTGCCAAAAAATCTACACTCTCTCTATTCACCATTTTATTCCCCGTCTAACCCCTGGCAACCACTGATCATTTTACTGACTCCATAGTTTTGCCTTTTCTAGAAGGTCATATAGTTGGAATTACACAGTGTGTAACCTTTTACAATTGGCTTCTTTCACTTAGCAATATGCATTTAAGTTTTAAAGTGTACCACACTTTTAAAATGTCTTGATAGCACATTCTTTTTAGCACTGGATAATATCCCATTGTCTGGATGTACTGGAGTTTATTTATCCATTTGCCTATGGAAGAGCATTTTGGTTAATTCCAAGTTTGAGCAATTATTAATAAAGCTGCTATAAACATCCACGTGCAGGTTTTTGTGAAGGTGTATTTTCAACTCATTTTAGGTAAATACCAAGGAGTATGATTTCTGGATCCTATGTTAAGAATATCTTTAGTTTTGTGTGAAGCTGCCAAACTGTCTTCCACAGTGTCTGTGCCATTTTGAATTCTCACCCGCAATAAATGAGAGTTCCTGTTGTTCCACATACTCACCAGTATCTGGTGGTGTCAGTTTTCCGGATTTGGGGCATCCTAATAGGTGTATAGTAGCATTTTGTTGTTTAAATGTGCATTTCCCTAATGATGTATGATGTGTAGCATCTTGTTGCATGCTTTTTTGCCATCTATATAGGTTTTTTGGTGAGGTGTTTTCTAGGTGTTATGCCCACCACAGACTTTTAAAGTTTGAGACTAATCAGGTTATATTCTAGATAACACTGATTGAAATAGTTACTTTCTCACAGAATCAACCTAAGTGCCCATCAATAGTGGATTAGAGAAAGAAAATGTGCTACATATACACCATGAAGTACTACTCATCCATAAAAAAGAATAAAATTGTGTCCTTTGCAGCAACATGTATACTGCTGGAGGCCATTATCCTGAGTGAATTAATGCAGAAACAGAAATATCACATGTTCTCACTCATAAGTGGGAGCTAATGCATACACACAGACATACAGATGGAAACAACAGACACTGGGGACCCCAAAACAAGGGAAGGTAGAAGGAGATCAAGTATTGAAAAGCTACACATTGGGTACTATGTTCAGTATGAGGGTGGTGGGTACAGTAGGAGCCCAAACTCCAGCATTATGCAATGTACTGATACAACAAACCTACACAGGCACCCCCTTGAATCTAAAATAATCATATTTAAAAAGACAGAAAACAGTTACTTTCAAGATTATGATTTAATTTAGGGTTTAAATTCCTTTATTCTATTCATCTATCTTTTTTCTTTCCTTCTCTTTTTTTTTTTCTTTTCTGTTTTCCTTTCTAACAAAAGCAAGAGAATATGCATGTGATTTGGTGATGTGATATAGAAGATAGCAGATAGAATTGCCAGACAAAATATAGGACACAGTTAAATTTGAATTTCAGATAAAGAATGAACAATTTTTAGCATAAGTATGTTTCAAATATTTAATTATTTCTTACTTATTTGAAATTCAAATTTAACTGGGTATCCTGTATATTTTTCTTGTCAATTACATTTTAAATTTTCCTTAGTCATGGTAATTTTCCTCACAAGTTTTTAAGTCAGCTGTAAACTCTCAAAATGTTAAAGTAGAAGAGAAGAAAAGCTGACTAAGTTTAAGGGGGTAGCAGGGAAATAGCAACTTGGCCATGATTGCTCAGTTGATTGTTTTCAGGCATCTTTTTTCCTTAGGAAGTTTTGTCCTACTCATCTACATGATCACTTAGATTTAACCAAATTAATATCTTAGCTGAGGTCATGGCATCTTTCTCATAAATTGGTAGATTTAAAACACAGAAAATAAATACATTGTTCTTTCTATTCAATTACACAACATATTAGATAGAATCAGAATATTCAGCAGTACATTGCCTAAATTGGTGTTTGCCCCCAGTAACAACTGTGCTTCTGATTTGCTACAGATTTTAAGAGAAGGGTACCTACATCCTTCTCTTTAAACTTATATTTCTTGTATAAAAAAAAAAAAAAAAAGCATTACACTTTTTGGAATAAAAAGTTCTGCTTTTACTTCAGTAACTATTATTCTAGTTGGCTCCTGATTCTCTCCCTTTGTCTGCATCTTTACATTCATTACTGCCATCTTTTCCTTGACTCTGCAATGTTTTATTGGAAAATGGTTAAAACCAACTACAACAACAACAACAAAAGCCTGGATTACTCTGGGTAATATTTTCACCAAATAAACTGGAGTGTCCAGGGGAAAATGAAAATCCAATCAAGAGTCCAGAGATAAACAGGCCTAACTAAAACACAGCAATCAATTTTCTTGTCAAGGCACTTGGTGCTCCTACTGATGGGTTCATTGTTTTTTCAGACTCAGCCTCCATCTTCCTCACAGATGTTCTCAGTTCTGCTGCTGAGATACAACCAAAATGTTGATTCTTGCTATAATTTTGTTGAAATAAATAGGTAAGGAGACTATGTTTCAGCTAATATTTCATTAGCTTCATTTTTAGAATTACTAAGGTCGTTGTTCCCATGTTGCTGTTCAATATTTGCTAAATATTTATTGAGTTCTTAAAAATAGGTTTCACATCACAGAGTGGGCTTGCATTCAAGTGTTTAACTATCCAGTCATGAACAGTTTAAAGCAGCTAACTGCCTGTCTGGTACAGGGATTACTACGGCATGATTTACTCACGGTAAAAACAGAAGTGTGAGGCTACTGTGACTGTCACTCTTAGACTGTAGATCTGAAAATTTTTCCCTCAATTACAAGAATAGAATGAAGCGTTGCCTTGGTTTCCCGGCTGCATTTGGACTGGTGAAGAAAAGGGCACTAGTTCTTGTTGTTTCCATTTGGCAGCCCTTGTAAAGGCTAACTCCACTACCATTACCAAATTCAGAAAATGCTTCTCCTTTCAGAATATAAAACCAGTCAATCTTTGAAAGCCCAATCCCCTATCTGATTGAAATCCAACATTTCTGTGTTTTGCTTTTCTTTTTTTTTTTTTTTTTTTACTCTATTCAAAATTTCCTCGTTCGCCACTGAGAATGTTCCCAGCTCTTCTGCTTCATCTTCTTGATTCCAATTCCTATCTGTCACTTTCTTCTCAGCGACCTTTTGGCCATTTTTTGGAACTTCCATGGTGGCTACCACAGTATTTGATGGACTGTGAAGCCAGGTACACAGGGAGCTACTAGTTTCTGGATGGGTGGGCGGCTCGCTTCTGGTATTCTTTCAATGTACTTCCCACATGAAGGGCTTCGTAGTCAGCAAAGCAGGAGTTTCTAACACCATGTCCCCCATGGGCCTCATCTCTCTATGTTGGGGAGTGAGGAGGAGAGCTGTCTGCCTCCCCGAAGACCACTGGAGTAACAGCACTGAACACACTCCATTTTGTAATTCCAAGAGCATCCGACACTTTTATTTGCTAAATCCTCCAACCTTTAGCGGGGATCTGGATATTCCAAGGAAAAGATGAGAAGCATCATCAAGACTGAAAGGACTGACATCACTAGTAGAAACTCAGGGGGAGGGTCTCGATTGCCGAGAGAGGTAATTGAGGTCCCTACACAATGGAGTCACATATATTTCCCCTTGTAAGCCCCTAGATAGGGGAAACCACTGAGGAGGGGTGTTTGTTTGTTTGCTTGTTTTTGGATACTAAACTACATAATTTCCTGAAAGCAACTGTTTTGAATCAATGTTACTTAGAAGTAGTGATATAGAGTGTTTTCCAATGAGCAGAAGTTGACACTCTTGGGAAAGTTAAAGTTACATTTTAACAAACCAGTTGTGACAGTAAATTTTAATGTGTGATAACTGCCTTTTGAAGATGTGTTTACAGTACCAAGATGTGGTGCCAGGATTACATGTAGTAGGAGAACAGGAGCAGGAAGCTCCCTTCCCTGCCCTCAACACACACACACACACACACACACACACACACACACACACACACACCACAGGATGATGCCAGTGCTACTGATGACAGTCACCAGTGCAGGTCTCTGGATACCCCACCACTACCACTTTCCGAGAAGAGCCAGAGACATCGAACACTATATCCTCCATGGGAGTTTACAAGAAAAGCAGAGGGATCTCTGAATCAGAGGTGCTTGCATAGATGGTGTTTTAGACAAAACACAACATAAGAGTGGTTTTAGATGAAGTGTGGGAGAGATGATGAGACTTGTGCTCTGATGGCTTCTTGCAAGACACATCCTTAAGAGTCAGTATAGCAGACTCAGTGATAGTGTATCTTCAATATGAAGTCTGGAAGTCTGATTTTCTTTATAATTCTTCACAGTAGCTAGCACAGTGATCTATTTAAAAGGACAAGTTGGTAAACAAAACCAAATGTTACTGAGCACATATGCTCTGAAAAAACAGAAATTAGGAAATTCCCATTGGCAAATCTGTTTTTAGTGTTGACGGAATACCTGTGGTCTGGATCTGCGGAACATCAGTGTCCTCATAGCTCTTCAAACCGTGTGTACAGGATTCTTCCTGACACACTTGTCAGGAATTGTAGCACCTCTTATTATTAGCAGATTTTGAAACATAACAACATAAAACATTATTTAAATATATGCTTTGGGACAATCCTCACATATTGGAGAGGTTTTTAAATAACCAAATGGGTGTTTATTGAAAATTTATAACTGGTTTCCATTATCAGATGGATAATTTCAGAGTTGCTCAACACAATATTGTTTTGTCTATAATGTCATTTAAGTAAAACATGACATTGTACTAATTTTTGAAAGCAAGTAAATTATTTCTTACTTCTTCAAAATGCATTAAGTACTTGATGAATACCAGATACTTGAAAAACATAAAGGTTGCTCTTGAGAGATTTATGGTCTAGTAGGGAAAATCAGTTAAATAAATTAGGTTAATATATTACAGATGGGAGGGGAGCAGTAACCTGTACCAGCCTCAACCACCCACCCAGAGTATGTTCCACACTTGCTAAGAGAAAGAGAACTTTCATTGACACAACTTCATACATAAAGTCTGTCCTATAAATGAACAAGAAAGACAAAAATATCTGAATAAAAGAATGAATTAAGCAAATAGACATATAATATACAAAAGAAAAATACAAATGGCTAATATATATATATCTATTGATATCATTAAGGAGAAACTTAAGAATTTTTAAAATAAGGTCATGTGATAATTATCTAATGAAATGTTAAAGAATAAAATTAGTAAATTGGTAATCATGCATGGTTTTAAGGAGAATATAGAAAAACAGGTGCTTTTCAAAAACTGCTAGTAGAAGTGTAAATACGTATAACATTTCTAGAAGGTAATATGAAAGTACATATTAAATCCTTGTTATATGTATACCTGTCAATCTAGCAATTTAATTTTTAGGAATTTAACCCAAAAACGTAATTAGATGTATATATAGAAGATATTATAAGGATACTCCTTGAAGCATATATTATAATAGCAAATGCTTGGAAACAACCTAACTATCCAAAAGAGGAAGATTACTTAAAGAATAGCATTATATTCATTTTAAAAGCATGGGTTCTGATTCCATTCCTGACTTTCTTACTAGCTGTATGCTATTCTTGGGGGTGATGGGGGAAGAAACAGGGATGTATATCTACGTATGTATTTAAAATATGCAGATTGTATTTGATGGCAGGAAAAATATTCATAATACATAGTTTATTGGAAAGCAAGTATTATTGTATAGCGTATTTTCATTTACAAAAGTATTTATACACATATACATACAGACAATATTGGTTTGTCTATCTAACAGTCATTCCCTAAACCGTCTTACTGGCTAGCAGAGCTCACCTCACACTTTAAGGCTGGAAATCCCAATAACTAACTTTCCCAGATTCCTCTGCATTATGGTCATGGGCATATGACTCAATTTTGGCCAACAGAACTTGAGAGGAGGTATACCTGGGGCTTCTGGGAAAATTTTTCCTTCCAGAGAAAAAGAAAGATAAAAGGAGAAACTCCACATTCTGCCTCTGTAGGAGGCAGTGAGAAAGGTGATGTCTGAGCTTGAGTGACCATTTTCCAACCATAATAAGACAAGCCAAGGAATAAAGGCCAGTATGCCATGGACACTAGAGCAGCTTAGACAATGTATTACTCTGCTCAGGCTACCAGGGGGAAAAAAAAGAAAAAACAGACTGGGTGGCTTAAACAACAGAAGTAAATGTATTCTCTCACAGCCCTGGAGGCTAGAAGTCCAAGATCAAGATGCCAGCAGAGTTGGTTTCTTGGCATGCCTTCCTGCCTTGCTTGCTGAGTCCCTTTCTTGCTGTGTCCTCATGTGGCCTTTCCCCTGTGCATGCACAGAGAAAAGAGCTATCTCTGGAGTCTCCTGCTCTTCTTTTAAGGGCAGCAATCCTACTTAATTAGGACAACACCTTTATGACCTTACTTAACCTTAATTACCTCCTCAAAGGCCTTATCTCTAAATATAGACATGTTAGGGATGAGAGCTTTAACATATGAACTTGTGGAAAAACGATTCAGTCCATGGTGGACAATAACCATTTAACTAACTATCCTGTGATTACACATGTGTATGTACCTTAGCAATTATATTTAATGCTCGGGGGAAAGTCTGGGAAATTCAAAAACTGGAGTTAGACAAAGACACAAAGATTTAGTTTTCTTTCAATTCCACTTGAAAATAAAAGCATGACTTTATAAGCAAGACATATCATTGCAAGGCAGAAGAACCAGCTCTGTAAATCTAAAAATCACACTGTATTTAACAAATGTTCTTCCAAGAGAAGGCATCCCTATCTGTTGCAATCTATATTTTTAAAACATACTAAAAATAGGTCAGAAAATCGTTTGCACCTGGAGAATATGTAATCTTAACAGTCACTCCCCACAGATTATAAAATTGTGTCTCTGAATGCAAAACAGTTTAATAAAATATGTTAACAGTAAGCATACTTTCCTTAGGAATTTGTTCTATTACCGAAAATTATGTAAATAGCTTCTCCTGTTTTCTTCAGGAATTTTTAAAACTTTATTTACATGTGTCTTCCACATTTTTCAAGAAAATATTTTCTAACAAACTTTGTGGGATTATCTCAACTATTTACATGGCTGTTTATTTCTTTTAAAGTCTGCACCATTACACAACTTTACATTCCAATTTGTGAAATTGCCATACTAATTAAAATAAGATTTGCTATTGTACTATTCTCTGCACTTTAATGGTGGAAGTTTTGCCACATGAAAGGGACCAGATTTGTCATTAAATTTCAAGGTATTCGTAAGCAGAATTTAGTCTAGAAACATTATAAAAAAGCTCCTTCTGAAATTATGAAAAAGGTTCCGAAAAGAGTCGTGTCATTTAAGTGTAAAATACAGAATCATTTCAGAGTCATTGAAGTCGCACCATTTAAGCGCCTCATATGGAATCACTCATTAGTAGACAGCAGGAGTCCAGAGAGTGACTGAGGGATCTGAAGGATGTACAGGTGTGTGACAGGCATAAGGCACAGTGTGCCAGCTGGTACTTTAGTGGCCAACAAGTTCTCGTGACAACCCGTCATCTCACTAGTCCAACAATTTTTCTTTATTAAAAGAATTTCCTTCTGCTACCTTGTAAGTAGAATTACTACTGCCTAAGAAAACAGGTCCCCAGTAGATGACATACCATAAAATGTAGAGAAGTTAGAGGGGAAAAATCTAGACAGTTTAAGATAATATGCTGGCTTACACATGTTTGCTTTAGTTACTATTACAGTTAATAGTTGTATCATCAAAGCACTTAAATCTAAAAACGTCATTTGGTAAAATCACTCAGTTTTCACTTAAATGGCAAATGAAAGAATTTATATGTATTCTAAAAACCCATAAGTGCTCTGCAACAATTTGTGACTGATTGACAGCTTAGAGGCACGTATTGGTTGACACTACACAGTTATATTCAGTGGAAAATGGCAACTAAACATGAAGACTAATAGAAAGAAAGGCAGCTACATTTTTCCTTCCAATTATTTTAATTTGTGGATATATTCTGATGCATGTTCAAAATTTCTAAATCTAGAAGTTATGTCATCACCATGGTATTAGTTTCCTAGGGCTATGATAACAAAATACCATAACCTTTGTGGCTTAATTAACAAATTTATTGTCTCATAGTTCTGAGGTTAGTGATCTGAGGTTAAGGTATTAGAAGGGCCAGATTTTTTCCAAGGGCTCTGTTCCAGGACACTCTCCTTGGATTATGCGTAGCCATCTTCATGCTCATGTGGTCTTCACCCTATATGTGAGTCTAGCTCCAAATTCCTCCTTTTTATAAAGATGCTAGTCATATTGAATTGAGTCCACTCTCATCACCTGATTTTTAACTTGGTAAAGACTATTGAGATACTGGGAATTAAGACTTCAGCATAGGAAAGAGGACACAATTCAACCCGTAACAATCATAAATCTCAACAGTCATGACTGCAAATATTGAAACATACATGCTTAAGAGGCAGGTACTAGAGATCGTCTTTCCAGCTCATTATGGAAGCGGAGGGTCTTTTCATCCAGGGGAGAACACTGGCAGTCTTTTAGGTTTTCACTAACACCAAATAATCATATCACCTACTCCTCTAATTTCTCAAAGTTAATGCACTGTTGCTTTTAAGTGATGAGAGATAGTTACAGAATAGAAGATGATTTAAAATATATGCTTTGTGCACCTTCCTTTTAAAATTATAAGTAAACTTTTGAATCTCATCCCAGCACTTTGGGAGTTCGAGGCAGGCAGATATCTTGATGTCAGGAGTTTGACACCAGCCTGGCCAACATGGTGAAATGCCATCTCTACTAAAAACACAAAAGTTAGCCGGGCGTGGTGGTGCACGCACGCCTGTAATCTTAGTTACTTGGGAGGCTGAGGCAGGAGAATCATTTGAACCCAGGAGGCAGAGGTTACAGTGAGCCAAGATTGCACCACTTCACTGCAGCCTGGGTGACAGAGCAAGACTCCACCGTACAAAAGAAAAAAATTTTTAAAAAGTATGCTCTTTAATCAAGTGAGTCATTGAAGGTCTACCTCAAAGTCCACTCCACCGAATCGATACCTGGGATCTTGTTATATTAACTCCTTGCAGGGTATTGGTCACAGACTTATATTTTTATTTTAATCCTCAGTTTATCAAGGTAATATTGGAAGCAGGCCTTTGAATTTTGATTCTAGATTTACTAAGAAACTACTGCTGCCTATTTTTTGCTAAGTTTGGTCATTAGGAAAAGAATTGTCTTTCTCAACAGCCAGCTTGTTTTCTCTTCTCTGAAAATGAAAATTACATTAATTTAAAACGTCATCTTTTTTGCATTGGTGATCTGTTATCAGAATGTATGTTTTCAGAACAATTATGTTGAGTTTTACATTGGGCGTATTTGTTTTTCTCCTCTTAAATGTATTGTATTTTTTTAAAAAAAACGTGTGTGGGGGGTGGGGTGTACTGTTTGGCAAATTTCTCTCTAAAACTTTTTGGAAATGCATGGGAGAAGTGAGTTAACAACTTGAAATTTAATATACATGAAAAATATATTTATGTTTGTTCTTTATATTGTCTATTAACCCATGCCCACATCTATGATGACAAAATTACTCTTGATAACTAAGGATAATTAAGAAAATTCTATCTGTCCATAGATTGATTTGTTCTTAAAGTTTATAAATACGTTATTCCAACTGCATCACATGGCTGAATGACAAGTACCAGATGATTTAAGCAAATGTCACCCGAAATACTATGGGAATTTTAATAGCCTCCTTAATAGGCATAGTTAAAAACTACCTGTTGTCTTAGCAACATGTGACTTACTAAGGGCTTAATTAAAATTGAGTCTGCTAAAAGTATTCTCAGTAACTTTAAAGCTGAGGTTATGCTTCCCTACTGTCAGACACTTGTGTTAATCTGCTGTGAGTAGGACTATAAGAGAATTTTATATCAAGTCTAAAATCAAGTTCAGAGACAGAAATTTTAAATAATACTTCTTTTGTATATTTTGTAAATTAATTGTTTGCTTTTATCTGTAGTATCACCAAAATTTGATGAACATTTGAGATTGAACAACATTCTATTCATGTGCATTTATAAGTTGGGTAACATTTAAACAAATTCTTTAATTTATCTGACTCTCAGAATCCCCCAAATCAGATAATTATACATTCACATCAAGGTTGTTTTTGTTATTAAATGAGTAGATAAATCTTTCATTGATTGATGTATAACTCTTAGACACATTAAATTATCAATTGGGTAATAACCAAGTTCTTATCTTCCCACTTCTGTTCAGGAAAATATTTCATATCTGGGGTATTTTATTTTAATTTTTATTATATAAGCTGAATCAATCGGAGTATAAACTTTAACTCAGAATTTAGACCCATTGCAGTTTTCTGTCTTTCCTATAAGAATTCTTTTTCACAAAGGATATTAATCCAGAGTCCTTGCTTACCTATCAAGTTTCTTCATGTTAAAAGAAAACCTTATAACCCAATAATTCCCCCCACTAATTGATATTTATACTATTCTATCTGCTGGGCCTATTTGCTTGTGTTTGATAATTCAATAGCATTTTTCTTTTGTGATGAGATGTTTATGCCCCATCTTTCATTATGATGTAGTGTTAGCCAATTGCCTGTCTCATTCTCACTGATCATCTGTTCACCCTCCTTGGGACAGCTTCTGATTTCTTAGTCCAGATGGAGCTATGATGCCTGGAAATGAGGCAGATGAGTTTATGCAGGGATAGGTTACCTGGTTTTGGTCAAAATATTTTAATAAATTATATGTGAATTCCACAATATTCTTTTCTTAAAATAGATGAAGTCATAGTCTAAGTCTCAATAGAAAATCTGAAAATCTAAATTAGGGTGTGAAACTTCTCACACCTCAAGTTATAGGGTAACATATTTTCACATACCATTCATGAAAAAAAGACATTATAATAATAGTTTGTATACTAAATGTGTTGATGAAACTTCAGATCTTTGTAGACCCAATAGATCTATGCCAAAATAAAAAAGGAAAGAGTAACCAATATGTAGCAACTAAATACTTGAAGTTGTTTAAGTCAATATATCATGTTCCCCACAGTGTTGACTTAACCAAAATTGGAGAAGCTTGATAGATTGCTGAATGTCAATAACATACCTTAATCCACACATGCAATTATTTTATTCTATTCATATGTATATATCATATTTCCATATATCTAATATAAATAATGTTCCAAATATAATCCATTCCACTTAATATGTAAAACTTTTCATGAAACGAGTATCTTTTTTTTGGGGGGGGGGGATGGAGTCTCGCTCTGTCACCCAGGCTGGAGTGCAGTGGCACGATCTCGGCTCACTGCAACCTCCGCCTCTCAGGTTCAAGCGATTCTCCTGCCTCAGCCTCCCAAGTAGCTGGGACTACAGGTACATGCCACCACGCCTGGCTAATTTTTTGTGTTTTTAGTAGAGATGGGGTTTCACCATGTTAGCCAGGATGGTCTCGATCTCCTGACATGATCCGCCTGCCTCGGCCTCCCAAACTGCTGGGTTTACAGGCGTGAGCCACTGTACCTGGCCAAACTGAGTAGCTTTAAACTTGTAACCAAAGGAATAAAATTATCTGTGTTTGTTTTTAAAATATATTTCAGTGTCGGTGGGACTCAGTATTAAAGGTGTTGTCAAAGAAACAATTGGATGATAATTCAATATTACTTGTCAACTAAGGTTTTTTTGTTGTTTTTTGTTTGTTTGTTTGTTTTTAGATTAAATCTCACTTTATGGCCCTGACTGGAGTGCAGTGGCACGATATCGACTCAATGCAGCCTCTGCCTCTGGGTTCAAGCCATTCTCCTGCGTCAGCCTCTGGAGTAGCTGGGATTATAGACCTGCACCACCACATCTGGCTAATTTTTTTGTATTTTTTAATAGAGATGGGATTTCACCATGTTGCCCAAGGTTGATCTCAAACTCCTGACCTCAAGTGATCCACCAACTTCAGCCTCCCAAAATACTGGAATTACAGGCATGAGTCATCGTGCCCAGCCTCAACTAAAGTTTTTGAAATAATTTGCAAAATTTCATCCTCCCTATATGTACAGTTGCTACAATTGCCTCTCATTTATCTTCTTTTATGACAGCAGAAACCCAGAACTAATGTGTTTAGAAAATGAAGTAAACAATTTAAAAATATTGTGAGTGGTAACAACCAGAGAATGCTGTCAGAGCTTTAAAAATTCAACTTCATAATCCCATAACATATATGGCAGATCCATTTGGTGACAAGACCATCTGCAATTCCTGGTGCTAACAGAAAACTCTACATGACAGACTTAGTTTTTGTTTTTGTATTTTGAGTACTTTAATCTTATTTTATCCACTTGAATGTCAGTTCTGCTGCCAAAGAAATTTAGCAATTACTCTATGTAGTGTTTGCATTAGAAGCTGCTAAAAACAATAAGTGGATAGTGAATAGGTTCCAGAAAACTAAACTCAGAGCGTGAGAATGTACAGAAAATATGCTGTAGTTAATTTACCTAATAAAAATTATATGTTTTGTTGTTTGTTTGTTTTTGAGACGGAGTCTCGTTCTGTTGCTCAGGCTGGAGTGCAGTGGCATGATCTCGGCTCACTGCAACCTCCGCCTCCCAGGTTCAAGCTATTCTCCTGCCTCAGCCTCCTGAGTAGCTGGGACTACAGGTGTGTGCCACTACACCTGGCTAATTTTTTGTATTTTTAGTAGACCATCCTATGTTGTCAGGATGGTCTCGATCTCCTGATCCACCCACCTTGGCCTCCCAAAGTGCTAGGATTACAGGCATGAGCCACTGCGCTCAGCCAATAAAAATTCTTGATAGCACAGATTTATTTTTGTTTTTATTGAGATACAATATATGTCTATGATTTACCATCTTTATTATTCTATTTTATCAATCTGCTCTCTATGTTCATGGGATTCACTTTTTAAAATTTGTTAAATTTTTAAATTTTTCAGGTAGCAGAATGCTATTACATTAGTAATATTTTAAGTAATTTGCAGTTTTCATTTGTCTAATAGCCTAAATTTATAAAGTTTTAAACTTATCATCTGTATAAAATTATACAAAATAGCATCATAGGTCCTAAAATCAGCAAGTTCTACCATTGCTCACAGCTTTTTGTAAACTGAACGTGAAGTAAGATAGTCACTGAAATGCATTTTTCCCATCTTATCTGTAGATTATTTAAAAGACATGATGACATCAATGAAATATAGTTAAATACACAGATAACTAAAACTATAAAACTAGTATGACCAAAGGAAAAAAAAAAAAAAACAATTGATTTCTTTTGCATAGAAAGTAAACACTGCTAGGATGGGGGTTGTGGCTCATGCCTGTAATCCTAGCACTTCGGGAGGCCAAGGTGGGTAGATCACGCAGTCAGGAGATCGAGACCATCCTGGCTAACACAGTGAAACACTGTCTTTACTAAAAATACAAAAAAGTAGCAGGGCGTGGTGGCATGCACCTGTAGTCCCAGCTACTTGGGGGGCTGAGGCAGGAGAATTGCCTGAACCCAGGAAGCAGAGGTTGCAGTGAGCCAAGATTGCACCACTGCACTCCAACCAGGGTGACAGAGTGAGACTCATCTCCAAAAAAAAAAAAAGAAAAGGAAAGGAAAGAAAGAAAGAAAGAAAGAAAGAAAGAAAGAAAGAAAGAAAGAAAGAAAGAAAGAAAGAAAGAAGAAAGAAGAAAGAAGAAAGAAAGAAAGAAAACACTGCTGATTTTATTAGACATCTATGTGCTTTTATACAGGACTTCTTGCTATGATCATGCAATTTATAGCTAGCCAAGAAGTTTGAGTGATGATCAAAATATTTCTTGCTTCACCTACCAAGTGCTGCTTTTTCACTTGCACTCTGTGAAGCCAGAAGCAGAATCTTTTTTCCACTTTATCAATGTAGAGAGGATACCTTTTCTAAGTCACTGTATGTGATGTAGGTGAATCAATGTGTGTGATGGCAGAGAAGCCCCATCTTTTGGATCATTTTATTTTTAGTTAAACCTACCCAAAAGTTTCCACTAAGGCTAGTAATTTCATATAATATCAATTTGAGTAGTTTGTTATTTTAAAGCCTTCTGGAGAAAGTATTTTTGGTGTACATTGAAAACACTTTCAGAATTAGCTGAAATAAAATAAGAAATAATACAGAAGGAAATGTATCTATTCTCAAATGGCAGAACATCTCACAATTCACATAAGATGCATCAAATAATTTAAGAAAGATATAATTTAGTCCAAAATGAAGGACGACCTTGGAAGTGTTACACTAACATTCCCCAGCATGTGGGCACAAGCACTGGAGAGTAGAGAGGGAAAGACAGGAAATTTCTATACATTGCCCCATATCCACAGGTCGTCTGTGGAGATGAAACTGGAAGAGACACCGGGAACTTACCTATTAGCATTATCTGTTACTATTACTTCTCCTCTAACTTTACTTTTTAACTGACAGATGTTAGATGTGAAGGTGAGGATGGGTTGTTTGAGAAGTGGAAAAGAATATTCTCAAAGCCAACTCTACAGTTTCAGACCAAAGATAACTTTGGTTAGGAAGGGCAGTGGGGAACAAAACATGTGTTGATCTATGAAACAAAATGAACTTTTTTCTAAACTGAATTCTCACCAAAGTGCTGGCTTATGCAGAAGGAAGGTGAAACAAGCAAAATTGAAGTGTCACAATTTGTAGCACAAGAGTCTCAACAAATTTATAGAAAAATTGGGCAAATGGAAGTAAAACAGAGCAAAACAAGAACTCAGATTTTATCTGCCCATGGTGTGATATTAACAGTGTAGACTGCTGAAGAAAATATAAACTATTAACATTTAACCCTCAAGCTTGAAAGGGAATATTTATACAATGCACAAGTAAACAGATAATGAAGTCAAATAAACTGCAACCACATTATTCTGGAGCAAATAGCAGGTGCAGTAATAACCATCCACTATGAGACAAATAGATAGAAAAATAGTGTAACCTGGAATTATGATAAAAATATTATAGCTATAAAAATGATAAAAAGAAAAGGAACAGTGGATATCAGAAATACGTGAATTTTTAGAAATTACTATATATATATATCATTTAAAAACTTAAACCAATGTGTCTGTACATTCAAGAAATGTTGAAGGCTTAATGAAGCATGCTAAAAAATGAGTTAACATTATCACAAGGATGCTGTTTTATTTTAAAAATTAAATAAGCACAACCAAACAAAAATTATGGAGAAAAATAATACCAATTGAAAATTTATAACATCAAATCTTCAGTATACAGAATACTCTAATAGCAGTATGGAAAAGTAACTTCAGAAAAATTTATACAAAATGAGGAAATGAATGAAGCAATAAAATGATAAGGAAAAGACATTAGGACTGATATTAGGGATCCAAAATATAAAGAACTGGTGTTCTTCAAAAAGTGACTGGGATAAATAGAACAGGAAACTTGTTAAAGATACTAGTGGACTTCCACTTATATATAATAGCCTAGCCACATTTCTTTACGTCTTTTCTGACACAAATCTGCCCTAAAATGGCCTTACAGTAGTGAAAAATTGTATTAGTCAACACTGTTGCAGCAGCAGTGACAGATTGCATTCTGGAAGATAGAAAGCTGATGGGAGGTGATATTGAAGAGAGATTCAGAAACTGAGAATACCATAAACCCGAGAGTTAAGGTGTGCCCTTACCTTTTTTGAGTGTCCAATGACCACTCACACTTTCAGTGATTCACTAGAAGGAATCACAGGACTCGGCAGATAATTTTACTAATGGCAAAGATTTATTACAGTGATAGAATAAAAATCAGTAAGAGAAAAGACACAGTGGATTCTGGAAAAATGAATGTTCAGGCTTCGCATTCCATCTTCTTTCCTTGTCACACAGAGCACATATTCCCTCCATCAGGGAAAATGCAGCAACACTCTGTGTTATATTTCTGATTAGGGGAGCCTGCTTGAGACTAATAATTTAAAATTTGTATTGGGGGCAGCTCAGTAAGTACCTTTTGGCTAGCAATTGCAAAAAATTCCTGACTTTCAGAAGGAAAGCAAGTCTTCATTACAAATCTCAGTGTTTGCACAATCTAGGCACAGAAAAACTACCTTATCAGTTAGTGACAAAGTGAACATTTTGAAAGCCAAGTTACCAGACGCCTGCCAAGGGCAAACCATGCAAGCACACCTTTCTACAGACCTTCTAACCTCAAATCTGCTGTGTTAACTCTTCGGCACAGTCCCATTCCCAACCTTTACTAAAAGACTCCTTCCAGAGGGGTGTGCCCCAGATGGCCGAATGGGAACAGATCCAGCCCCCAGCTGCCAGCATGAGCGACACAGAAGATGAATGATTTCTGCATTTTCAACAGAGGTACCGGGTTCATCTCACTGGGGCGTGTCAGACAGTTGGTGCCGGTCCACGGGTGTAGCCTGACCAGCGAGAGCTGAAGCAAGGCGAGGCATCAACTCACTTGGGAAGTGCAAGGGGGGAGGGAATTCCTTTTCCTAGCCAAAGGAAATTGACACACACAACACCTGGAAAATCGGGTAACTCCCACCCTAATACTGCACTTTACCAAGGGTCTTAGCAAACGGCACACCACGAGATTATACCCCACACGTGGTCCAGAGGGTCCCACACCCATGGAGCCTCCCTCTTTGCTAGCACAGCAGTCTGAGATCTAACTGCAAAGTGGCAGCAAGACTGGGGAAGGGCGCCCGCCATTGCTGGGGCTTAAGTAGGTAAATAAAGCCACCAGGATGCTCAAATTGGGTGGAGCCCACCACAGTTCAAGGAGGCTGGCCTGCCTCTGTAGACTCCTCCTCTGGGGACAGGGCATAACTAAACAAAAAGCAGTAGAAACCTCGGCAGAGGTAAATGCCCCTGTCTGATAGCTTTGAAGAGAGCACTAGATCTCCCAGCACGGAGGTTGAGATCTGAGAATGGATAAACTGCCTGCTCAAGTGGGTCCCTGATCCATGAGTAGCCTAACTGGGAGACATCCCCCACTAAGTGTAGACTGACACCTCACACCTCACACAGCAGGGTATACCCCTGATACAAAGCTTCCAGAGCAAGAATCAGACATCAACACTTGCTGTTCAGCAATAGTCTATCTACTGCAGCCTCTGCTGCTGATATCCCAGCAAACAGGGTCTGGAGTGGACCTCAAGCAAACTCCAACAGACCTACAGCTGAGGGTCCTGACTGTTACAAGGAAAATTAACAAACAGAAAGGATACCCACACCAAAACCCATGAGTACGTCACCATCATCAAAGACCAAAGGCAGATAAAACCACAAAGATGGGGAAAAAGCAGTGCAGAAAAGCTGAAAATTCAAAAAAATCAGAGCACATCTCCCCCTCCAGAGGAAAGCAGCTCATCACCAGCAACGGAACAAAGCTGGATGGAGAATGACTTTGATGAGTTGAGAGAAGAAGGCTTCAGTCAATCAAACTTCTCAGAGCTAAAGGAGGAACTACGTACGCAGTGCAAAGAAACTAAAAACCTTGAAAAAAGAATGGATGAATGGATAACTAGAATAATCAATGCAGAGAAGACGTTAAAAGAACTGATACACATGAAAACCATAACATGAGAACTACGTGACAAATGCACAAGCTTCAGTAAACTACTCAATCAACTGGAAGAAAGACTATCAGTGATTGAAGATCAAATGAAAGAAATGAAGCGAGAAGAGAAGTGTAGAGAAAAAAAGAGTAAAAAGAAATGAACAAAGACTCCAAGAAATATGGGATTATGTGAAAAGACCAAATCTACATCTGATTGGTGTGCCAGAAAGTAATGGGGAAAATGGAACCAAGTTGGAAAACACTCTTCAGGATATCATTCAGGAGAACTTCCCCAACCTAGTAAGGCAGGCCAACATTCAAATTCAGGAAATACAGAGAACACCACAAAGATACTCCTCAAGAAGAGCAACTCCAAGACACATAATTGTCAGATTCACCAAAGTTGAAATGAAGGAAAAAATGTTAAGGGCAGCCAGAGAGAAAGGTCGGGTTACACACAAAGGGAAGCCCATCAGACTAACAGCAGATCTCTTGGCAGGAGCTCTACAAGCCAGAAGAGAGTGGAGGCCAATATTCAACATTCTTAAAGAATTTCATATCCAGCCAAACTAAGTTTCATAAGTGAAGGAGAAATAAATCCTTTACAGAGAAAAAAATGCTTAGAGATTTTGTCACTACCAGGCCTGCCCTACAAGAGATCCTGAAGGAAGCACTAAACATGGAAAGGAACAACAGGTACAAGCCACTGCAAAAACATGCCAAAATGTAAAGTCCATTGATACTAGGAAGAAACTGCATCAACTAGCGAGCAAAATAACCAGCTAATATCATAATGACAGGATCAAGTTCACAGATAACAATATTAACCTTAAATATAAATGGACTAAATGGTCCATTTAAAAGACACAGACTGGCAAGTAGGATAAAGAGTCAAGACCCATCAGTTTGCTGTATTCAGGAGACCCATCTCACATGCAGAGACACACATAGGCTCAAAATAAAGGGATAGAGGAAGATCTACCAAGCAAATGGAAAACAAAAAAAGGAAGGGTTGAAATCCTAGTCTCTGACAAAACAGACTTTAAACCATCAAAGATCAAAAGAGACAAAGAAGGTCATTACATAATGGTAAAGGGATCAATTCATCAGGAAGAGCTAACTATCCTAAATATATATGCACCCAATACAGGAGCAACCAGATACATAAAGCAAGTTCTTAAAGACTTACAAAGAGAATTAGACTGCCATACAATAATAATGGGACACTTTAACACCCCACTGTCAACATTAGACAGATCAACGAGACAGAAAGTTAACAAGGATATCCAGGAATTGAACTCAACTGTGCACCAAGTGGACCTAATAGACATCTACAGAACTCTCCACCCCAAATAGACAGAATATACATTCTTCTCAGCACCACATCACACTTATTCCAAAATTGACCACATAGTTGGAAGTAAAGCACTCCTCAGCAAATGTAAAAGAACAGAGATTGTAACAAACTCTCTCTCAGACCACAGTGCAATCAAACAAGAACTCAGGACTAAGAAACTCAATCAAAACCGCTTAACTACACGGAAACTAAACAACCGGCTCCTGAATGACTACTGGGTACATAACGAAATGAAGGTAAATATAAAGATGTTCTTTGAAACCAATGAGAACAAAGATACAACATACCAGAATCTCTGGGACACATTTAAAGCAGTGTGTGGAGGGAAATTTATAGCACTAAATGCCCACAAGAGAAAGCAGGAAAGATCTAAAACTGACACTCTAACATCACAACTAAAATAACTAGAGAAGCAAGAGCAAACACATTCAAAAGCTAGCAGAAGGCAAGAAGTAACTAAGATCAGAGCAGAACTGAAGGAGATAGAGACACAAAAAGCCCTCCAAAAAATCAAAGAATCTAGAAGCTGGTTTTTTGAAAAGATCAACAAAATAGATAGACTGCTAGCAAGACTAATAAAGAAGAAAAGAGAGAAGAATCAAATAGACGCAATAAAAAATGATAAAGGGGATATCACTACCGACCCCACAGAAATACAAACTACCATCAGAGAATACTATAAACACCTCTACGCAAATAAACTAGAAAACCTAAAAGAAATGGATAATTTCCTGGACACTTACACTCTCCCAAGACTGAACCAGGAAGAAGTTGAATCCCTGAATAGACCAATAGCAGGCTCTGAAATTGAGGCAATAATTAATAGCCTACCAACCAAAAACAGTCCAGGACCAGATGGATTCACAGCCGAATTCTACCAGAGGTACAAGGAGGAGCTGGTACCATTCCTTCTGAAACTATTCCAATCAATAGAAAAAGAGGGAATCCTCCCTAACTCATTTTACAAGGCCAACATCATCCTGATACCAAAACCTGACACAGATACAACAAACAAAGAGGATTTTAGATCAATACCCCTGATGAACATCAATGCACATATCCTCAATAAAATACTGGCAAACTGAATCCAGCAGCACATCAAAAAGCTTATCCACCATGATCAAGTGGGCTTCATCCCTGGGATGCAAGGCTAGTTCAACATATGTAAATCAGTAAATGTAATCCAGCCTATAAACAGAGCCAAAGACAAAAACCACATGATTATCTCAATAGATGCAGAAAAGGCTTTTGACAAAACTCAACAGCCCTTCATGTTAAAAATGCTCAATAAATTCGGTATTGATGGAACGTATCTCAAAATAATAAGAGCTATTTATGACAAACCCACAGCCAATATCATACTGAATGGGCAAAAACTGGAAAAATTCCCTTTGAAAACTGGCACAAGACAGGGATGCCCTCTCTCACCACTCCTATTCAACATAGTGTTGGAAGTTCTGGCTAGGGCAATCAGGCAAGAGAAAGAAATAAAGAGTATTCAGTTAGGAAAAGAAGAAGTCAAATTGACCCTGTTTGCAGATAACATGATTGTATATGTAGAAAACCCCATTGTCTCAGCCCAAAATCTCCTTAAGCTGATAAGCAACTTCAGCAAAGTCTCAGGATACAAAATTAATGTGCAAAAATCACAAGCATTCTTATACACCAGTAACAGACAAACAGAGAGCCAAATCAGGAAGGAACTTCCATTCACAATTGCTTCAAAGAGAATAAAATACCTAGGAATCCAACTTACAAGGGATGTAAAGGACCTCTTCAAGAAGAACTACAAACCACTGCTCAGTGAAATAAAAGAGGACACAAACAAATGGAAGAACATACCATGTTCATGGATAGGAAGAATCAATATCGTGAAAATGGCCATACTGCCCAAGGTTATTTATAGATTCAATGCCATCCCCATCAAGCTACCAATGACTTTCTTCACAGAACTGGAAAAAACTGCTTTAAAGTTCATATGGAACCAAAAAAGAGCCCTCATTGCCAAGACAATCCTAAGTCAAAAGAACAAAGCTGGAGGCATCACGCTACCTGACTTCAAACTATACTACAAGGCTACAGTAACCAAAACAGCATGGTACTGGTACCAAAACAGAGATATAGACCAATGGAACAGAACAGAGTCCTCAGAAACAATACTACACATCTACAGCCATCTGATCTTTGACAAACCTGAGAGAAACAAGAAATGGGGAAAGGATTCCCTATTTAATAAATGGTGCTGGGAACATTGGCTAGCCATAAGTAGAAAGCTGAAACTGGATCCTTTCCTTACTCCTTACACGAAAATTAATTCAAGATGGATTAGAGACTTAAATGTAAGACCTAAAACTATAAAAACTCTAGAAGAAAATGTAGGTAATACCATTCAGGACATAGGCATGGGCAAGGACTTCATGTCTAAAACACCAAAAGCAACAGCAACAAAAGCCAAAATTGACAAATGGGATCTAAATAATCTAAAGAGCTTCTGCACAGCAAAAGAAACTACCATCAGAGTGAACAGGCAACCTACAGAATGGGAGAAAATTTTTGCAATCTACTCATCTGACAAAGGCCTAATATCCAGAACCTATAAAGAACTCAATCAAATTTACAAGAAAAAACAAACAACCCCATCAAAAAGTGGGCCAAGGATATGAACAGACACTTCTCAAAAGACAACATTCATATAGCCAACAGACACATGAAAAATGCTCATCATCACTCACCATCAGAGAAACGCAAATCAAAACCACAATGAGGTACCATCTCACACCAGTTAGAATGGCAATCATTAAAAAAATCAGTAAACAACAGGTGCTGGAGACGATGTGGAGAAACAGGAACACTTTTACACTGTTGGTGGGACTGTAAACTAGTTCAACCATTGTGGAAAACAGTGTGGCGTTTCCTCAAGTATCTAGAACTAGAAATACCATATGACTCAGCCATCCCATTACTGGGAATATACCCAAAGGATTATAAGTCATGCTTCTATAAAGACACATGCACACATGTGTTTATTGAGGCACTATTCACAATAGCAAAGACTTGGAATCAACCCAAATGTCCATCAGCGACAGACTGGATTAAGAAAATGTGGCACATATACACCATAGAATACAATGCAGCCATAAAAAAGGATGAGTTTTTGTCCTTTGTAGGGACATGGATACTGCTGGAAACCATCATTCTCAGCAAACTATTACAAGAACAGAAAACCAAACACTGCATGTTCTCACTCATAGGTGGGAATTGAACAATGAGATCACTTGGTCACAGGAAGGGGATCATCACACACCAGGTCCTACTGTGGGGAGTGGGGAGGGGTGAGGGATAGCATTAGGAGATATACCTAATGTAAATGACGAGTTAATGGGTGCAGCACACCAAAATGGCACATGTATACATATGTAACAAACTTGCACATTGTGCACATGTACCCTAGAACTTAAAGTACAATGAAAAAAAAAAAAAAAAAAGACTCTTTCCCCTACTCCTTTGCCATATAAAGAGAAGTGAAATTAGACTAGACAAAACTGAACTAGGATGTTTTAAGCTGCAGACCCAAATACAGAAACGAAATGAAGGACTAAATGCAAGGAGAGTAAGTAAAAGTCTGTTGAGCTGAGGGGTTCTCAGGCTACCCTACTGCCCAGGGCATTGGAAGATTCTACTCTGAAGAAACTAAATATTTCCCAAGAAAGCACTATATCATACTTCATGTAAAGATTTTTCAATAAAATTTAAAATATCTGTAATGTATTTTTAAAATTAAGTGACTTATTAAGTTCTTTTAGTAGGTAACTGAGATGGTTTGCTAAGTATTCCTTTTCTAAAAACTGCCTCTTCCACTATCAATCTGATTTATATGGGAGTGCTTCTTTCAATAGAGTGTAACCCTGTCTCCTGGTCCAACTTGATTTAGGGTTTGTGCCCAGTTCATGTTGAATCCCTTTCTGGGATATCTTAATTCAGTCCTAAGGAAAGCTTGAGGTAATTCTCTTCTCAGGGCCTTCAGAATAATGAGGTGTCAAATATGTAAATCATTGGCAAACGCATTTGCTACCATGTGGATAAATTCGTCTTGCAATGAAAGAGGATAAAGTTCAACAATAAAGAGGAACGGTAGCACATGAGAACTTGGTATAAAATGTGCCATTCTACCAATGCTCCCTATAACCTAATTATTTCATCGGTAAAATAAAGGAATTGAATGCTGGTTTTCAATCCTGGCTTGGCTTTGGGGGGCACCTGGAGAGGTTTTTGTCTTTATTTGTTTTTTTGTAAAGCCCAGATCTCACTTTTCATACTTTTTCTTTTTCCAAGTACTAAATTCTATCATCCTATGATTCAACTTGAAAAGCTATTTAATACATTAGGCTAACCTGAGGGAGATTATGGGGATAAAGATTTAAGAAAAATTGAATGAATTGAAATTATATCATATAATCTATATGCATATATCTAATTTATCCATATTCCAAAAGATGTTAGTCAATTAATTATTAGATTTGTTATTGTCACTATTTATCACAATGACAAGAAAGGAATAGGCATATCTGAGGCAAGAGAAGAGTGTAAATAATACCAATGTAGAAACAAAAGCTTTTGTAGTATTTAAGGAGAATCTTGCTGTACAAAGGCAAGAGCTTTTTAAAGGCAATAATATTAAATTCAGTCATCTACAAAGAATTCAAGAATTGTTTTCAAACGTCTATTTTATCTTAGAGAACAGCCAAAACACAAAGATAAGTAGCTCTTCCAGCAGGGCCTTCCAGACCTCCAGCCTACTATAGATACCCTGAAAGTTCAACACACCCAGAGGTCACAGACTTGTTTCCTCCCTCCCAAGGAAAGAAACAGAAGAAACATGTCCATTTCTCATTTTCATCCAAGTCTTAACATCATCTAAAACTTTTATCTTCCAATAGCTTTTTAAATTATTTTTATAAATCGAGTCAATTAAACATTCAGAACATCTACCCCAGACAAAACATAACGCCAACTCTAAAAGAAAAGAAAAATAAATACAAATTCTGCCTTACTCTAAATTTAGGGGATAAAATATGCCCACACATAAAAAGTATGGACACCACAAATATGTAAGTGTGTACATACACACATTTATATAATATATACACAGACATATATATGTAGCTCACCTGATATACAAATGTGTGTGTATATCATCTTTATGGCTCACCTAATACATACACACACACACAGACACACACACACACACGGTGAGCTATAAAGGAGGTAAGATCATATATTAGAGCCATTATACACTGAAGAGCAAAAGTCCAAATTTGAAATCCAGGATACTCACTTTATAACAGGTTATTAAGTCTCCACTTGCCTATTTTCAAAATGTGAATAATGATATTCATTTCAAAAAGCAGTTGCAAAAAGTAAACAGGTTTATATGCAATATGAATGTCATTATATCTAGAATAGAGAAACCACTAAAAAGATGAATTGTCTTAGTTAAGACTCTTTTGATGGCTAGTTTAAAAAAAAAGTTCAACTATTTTAAATATCTTTCTCAAGGAAATTTTTTAAGGAAAGTGTAATGGGGCATCAGGAAGCACAGAAACCAATAATAAGCCACTGAAACTCTAAGTAACTATTGTCACAATTGTTTCTCTTTTTCCTTTTCTCTCTGGCCACGTAGCCACAGCACATGTCAACACACACTTTGGAACCTGCAGAAAACCCATAACCACCCATCAAGATCCAGTTTAAATATGATTTGTCCTGCAAAGTGCTCACAAATGCTGCAGAGTAGAATTAATCACCCTCCCCTTTGTGGTCCCATGCATATGTGCACACTGGTACATACTCTGTGAAGGTCTATCCTCTTTGAGAGAGAGAAGAGTGAGAGCCCCAGAACCCATGACTACAGGGACTATCAGAGTTAGCTTGGTCTTCTGTACAAATGGTTTTCAAACTGCTGCCTCTTCTGTTTCTTAAAGTTCATAGTTTTCCTTTTTGTTTTCTAAAAATTATGTGCAGATGTTCCAGTTATCTATCACTACGTAACAAATTACTTCAAGACTTAGTAGCTCGAAACAATTGTTGTATTTTCAATCACAGTTTCTGTTGATCAGGAACTCAAGAAGATATTGGATAGGAGGTTCTAACCCAGGTGTCTCATGTGGCTGCAGTCAAATGTTGGCTGGAGCTGGACCAGGTGACTGGCCAGGTATCTTTTTTCTAAACATTGTCCCAGAGCTTCTCCATGAGATAGCATGGGATAGTTTGGGCTTCTTTATTGCATGGTCTTCCCAGGACAACTGAATTGCTTGTAAGGCAGGTTAGGGTTCTAGTGTTATTGCTACATAGCTAACTACCCCAAGTGGCTTAAAACGGCAAAAAATATTTATTTTCTTATGAATGCTTTCAAATTTCATGGTCTGAAATTTGAGCAGGACTAAGCATAGTGTCACCTAGTCATTCAACTAGAAATTGGAGAGTTCACTTTTAAGATGTCTTGCTCATGTGGCTGACACATTAGTACAGTTAATTGGCTGAAATTCAACTAAGACTGTGGAACCGGGATCCCAGAGCGAGCCTTTTAATACATTTTTAGGGCTTCCAAGAGTGAGTATCCCGTAAGAACAAGGGAATTTTGTGGCATTTTCAAATCTAGTCTCAGAAATCACATAGCATCACCAATGCCACATTCCTTTGGTTATAAAAAATGTTGCTAAATATGCCAAAATTCAGGGGAAAGGAATTAGACACCACCTCTGGATGGAAGAGTGGCAAGGTTCTAAAAGAAAGTGTGGAATGGGAAATTTTGTTGAGGACGTCTTTGGAAAACACAATTTTCCACAGCATATTCCTAACAACTGGAAAATCTGAAATCTTTGGGGTACAATGTATTGTAGAATTCAGAATTATTCAACTATTAGATAGGTTACAAGGTATATGTAATATGTATTATGTAAACTCCCCAGTAGATCTGGGAAGTAATTGTAATCAAACACATTAATACTTTCTCAGTATGGTAGTCATTCTAAGTAAATAGACATTACAAAGAGATGGCTGTCAGTTCAGATAACATTTTGCAACCAAATGAACTGGACACATGTATATGAAAACAAACATTTTCAGAATTTTTTGGGTTTTGGTTTCATAAATAAGTGATTGTATAACAAAAGTTACAATGTTTAGGAAAGATTAATGTCTTGGTGTTTTCTCATGTACCTATATCTTTTTATTTTTAGGTCATAAATTTTTCAAGGAGTGTAGTACTAGTTTGCAATGTTTACATGTCAAGTTGAACTAAAAGCAGAATATTAATTTAACATTTCAAGATTTAACATCTCAAGATCACCAGGATTTTAGGGTGGGAATCCAAAATCACATTGGCAATGTCAATGAAAACTTTCTACTATCTAGAAATTAAAAAGAATATGAAGAAAAAACAATGGTGGTGCTAGAGAAAAGTAAGGCTTTTCCACGAACATAATTCAACATAAATATGGTTTAGAGGAATCTCAAGAGAAATTTGTTGTTGGCAGTGCTCAGAGATCACTGCTCCTGCATAAATTGCCCCTTTAAAATGTTTAACATTTTAACATGGAAAATTTAATAACAATTAAATTTTTTTATAAAATTTCAGATTTTTCTCTATGGCACTCTTTCTATGATGCTGTTTAACCTCAGTTTTAACTAGACATTGACTTTAACACCCAAACTTTCAGCATCTGACCAAAATGTGTATTTTGTTACCTCTTTAAACAGTTCAACATATAGAACTGTTATTCTTTCATTTAAAAAATATTTGACTACAAAAGCAAGATAAGAACAAATTAAATATTACTTGATCTTTGATCTTCGATACTGTTCATTTTTCCAAAGACTTGTGTTACAATACCCATTTTATAGTGTTATATATTTTTCAATCAACTTTTTTAAGGCAATTAAGAAGCTAAAAGAATCATTACATTTTAAAGCTTAGAGAAATTTTGCATACTTAATCTCACCTCATTTTATACATGGGGCAACCAAAGCACAGGGTGGCAAGTGGATTTGCCCGAGCAAGTTTTTAATCAGTAGTGTGAAATTTTCATCACTTCAATTTTCTCCATAAACTCATGTTTAAAAAACCAAATTAATCCTTCCACTATGAATGATAGAAGAGGCTCTGTCCTTGACTTCCCCTCATTTTCACAAACTAAGAAAAATTCTTTTTACAGTTTTTCCTCAGCAAAATATTTCTTAACCTCTTTTTGATCAAATATCAGTAATATGCATAGTTTTCCCGATAAATAGGTGATTTCTCAGGTAATACAATTCACTATGTTTAATTTAGCTGTTACGTTAAGAAATAAACAGCTGAATAAAATATTCACTGTTAAAAGTTTAAACTATAATGAAATAATACATAAAAGATTTTATGTACTTTTTTGTCAAACATGAGTCCATAAAGGTTTGCGCAACTCAGAACTGATGTACACATCAGTAAAATCTGAATAACAAGCTACATTACAACTAAATAACTAAATAACAACATTTAGCATCAACAAAAAGCATGATGAATGCTTTTTGGGTGGTGAACTACTTGACTTTCATTTTGATAAAATGTACCTGCATTCAAAATTTGTAATAATACAATTTTCAACATTTTTTCCAGAACTACATTTTTCTATAAAATATAAACTGTAAGTCATGTATTCACCCGCCTAAACTTTATTTCCTCCTTTCCCCCAATACTTTACTTCTCAGAAAGAGAAAAAAAAAAAACAGAGCTGATTTAACACTTTTAACATTAACCTCAGCTATGTCTGCAAGGATATAGAGTGATGTGATTTTGTTTCGAGGTTTTTCTTTTTCCTTTTGGAATGTGGAACATTAATTTGTGCCTCCGTTTTGTCCAGACTTAAACACCCATTCTCTATTTTATATGTCTTGTAGGACCCACAGAGTCTGAGAATGTGACAGAAGAGCCCTTCCATGTCTGGGAATGCAACAAGGAACATATTATATCTATTTTTAAATCTTCAAAATTCCTGTAGTAGCTGAAAGCTGGAAATGCTACTTGGATTATCTCATTGTTGGACCTCACCTAACACCCAGTTATCCTTTCTCTCACATTGTGTACTTGGACATTGCTCCTGCCGTTTATGTGCTTCCTGCAATATCGTCATAGACCACCATCACCTCCACATTCATTCTCCAACCACTGCTACCACAATACTCTGACTAAATGATAACCTGTGGCTGGAAAGAGTTAGGGTACTTTTCTAAAAGCCAAACTAAATTCCACTCAACAAAGTAATTGAATGGTATCTTTGTGAGTTTGAATTGTTAAATAAGGTCTAAAAGATAGCATAGGAATGAAGATTAGCAGAAGTCAATATAGCAGACAAACCAAGAGACTGGAGCTTCACACTTTGGAGAGACAATTTGAGTTTTTGTTCCACTAAATGATATTCATACATGAAAGACACCTGAAGATGTTGCAACCACGACACCTCCAGATGTATTTCCAATGGACTCTTCCTCTGAGATTCAGCTTAACTGAATATGTATTTACTGATTACCTTCCACACGAAAGGCTTTATGTTTATTGACTCTTCTGTAACGAGTACTGTGATAGGCAATAGGAAGATAGAGATGTCATATATTCCCTTCCTTAAATAAGTCACAATCTAATAGGGATGACGGACACTGGCAATACTAGGAAAAATGAGCTGTGCTAGAAATATAGGCAGAAAGAGCTGGGAACCCAGAAGAAAGACACCAATCCATCCTGAAGATAAAAGTGATACTTTCAGGAGAGATATGCATGGTGGATGACAATGGGTGAATGACAAAAGGGATTGGGACATAAAGTGATGTTAGGCAAGGGAAACAAAACAGATAAAAGCACTGGACAAAGCATAGTAATTTAAGAAACCACAAATTGGTGTGCTGGGAGCACATATGTAGGTGTGAAATGAGATAAGGCTGGGGAGATAATATCATGGAATAATATTATGAAGGGTTCTGTACTATCAGTCTACAGAGTATGGATTTTATTTACCAACAATGAAGAGCCATTGAACCATTGAACAATTTAACCAGGGGACAGGAGAGATTTACATTTAAAAAAATTCTGGAAGCAATAGAATGATGAGCTAGATTTCTGAAGTAAAGCAGTGGTCACGTAAATGAGAAGGAGGAATTTGAAAGCGATTTAGAGTTTAGTCATTTGAGAAACAAAAAAAGGTGTACAATGATCCTCATGTTGTATATTTATCTTAATACAGGGCATTTGCAAAAAGAAATGAGTTAGAAAGAGAAATAAATTTGGTTTTGATGAGGTTGAGTTTGAGAAACCCGAGAGATATCCAGGAAAGAGCCCTCAAGGGCTCTTAGTCTGGGGAAGGTGGTTGCATGTGAACGAATAATAGAATGTGAGTGATATGGTTTGGCTGTGTTCCCACCTAAATCTCAACTTGAATTGTATCTCCCAGTATTTCCACATGTTGTGGGAGGGACACAGGGGGAGGTAATTGAATCATGGGGCAGTCTTTCTCCTGTTAGTCTTGTGATAGTGAGTAAGTCTCATGAGATCTGATGGGTTTCCGCTTTTGCTTCTTCCTCATTTTCTCTTGCCCCTGCCATGTAAGAAGTGCCTTTCGCCTCCCACCATGATTCTGAGGCCTCCTCAGCCATGCGGAAGAGTGAGTCCAATTAAACCTCTTTTTCTTCCCAGTCTTGGGTATGTCTTTACCAGTAGCATGAAAACAGACTAGTACAGTGAGTACATAGTAAAGGCATCGACACTAGTTGTTTAGAATATAGTTCACCTTTCCTAGGAGATAGAGCCTTGTAGTGGCAATGTCACAGAAAATCTCTCACAGGAGGGGTAATACATAAGAAAAGTCTTGAAGATCCTTAAATGTGGGAAGGAAAAAGGAAAAAAGTACTAAAGTACAGGATCATAAGGTTCCACGTAGTGGGGCTCTGGATAGTTCAATAGTACTAGATCACAGAACAGACCAAAAAGAAGGAATGACTGAAGATTAAATGAAGCTCAGTTTTTACATGTGTTTGCTTATTTGGGGTTTTAAAAATCATCATTTTGGTTTTAAAAATGAATTGGATTAAGCAAAGATTTCTCAATGTCAGCATTTTTTACCTTTGGGGCCAAATAATTCTTCCTGTGAGGACATGGGGCTGTCCTGTGTGCTAGAGGGTATTCCTCTCATTAGACACAAGTAACACACCTCCCCCTATTTGTGACAACAAAAAACGTCTCCAGACATTGACAAATATCTCCCCTGAGGAAGATAAAACAACTCAGTTGAGAACTACTGGGTTAAGTTACCCAAATTATTGGTTTCCCAAGTCATATAAAGAAAATGATAATTAAAAGGACCCAGTATCTGTTCCATTTTCTAGTCATCTCATATTTTTGCCCACTCATCAAAATTATGTTAATATTTGAATCAGGGATCACTGGAATCATAATTTTCTTATCTCTGACAAAACTTACCTTATATTTTGTCTCTCCCATAATTATCACTACATAATTAAACTTTTCTCTATTTATGCCTTTTTTCTCCTTTTTATTTCTATCATTTTATTTCTATTACTTTTCCTTTTTCTTTCTATGGCAAAGTTTACTTAACATTACTACAGTACCTTATAGTGTTCAGAGTTCTTTCACAAAGAGTTAGTCATGGTCAGTTGTTGTGAAGGGAGGAAGTTTGGAAGTTTATTATTCACTAAACCTGGAAATCAGAAAAAAATAAAGAAGGTAATGTCATAGTAGCTAAAGAAATACCCTATACTGGGAAACTGAAAGGAGGAAGGAGGGGAGCCTTATTAATAGACATGCTCCTTTTTTCTCTCTTTCTTTTGAGAAGCTTGTTAAGCCAGCAGAAATAGAATGATTCATTTTTATACATACTTGATATTCTGTAGATGTCTGTAATTATGTTAGCAGTGAAAATATAATGGAATGCATTGGAACACTGCTAAGGCCTCCCAGGCTCAATATGCTACAAATCATTTAACAAAACATAAATGCAGAGCAGTAATACAGCCAGGTCACCAGGTAAATAGGTTCCATCCCTATTGTCTCAAATTTTTTGACACATTTCAACCTAAGAACATCAGTATCCTTTCATCTAAAAATTGTTAGAAATGTTTTATTTCAAGAAGAGACAAAGACCTTTTTGCCTTTCAAATACCTTATTTAGACTTTGAGTAGTTAATGTTTTATTTAGAATGATTAATCATTCTGCAAGATTTATAAAATACTTACGAGAGGAAAAAAAAGACCTTTAAGTTGGAAAATTCCTCTCAAAGGAATTCTAAATGTCGCAAAGAAAATACTGGGCCAATTTATTTTTTTTAATTCTCTCTGCATCATAGTGTATAACTCACATCTGGGTTGCCACAGAGAGGCCATGACTGTTTACGGATCATCATGATCAGAGACAGAAAAATATAACTGTAGTGAAGTGGGGCCCAGGGTAAATGAAATCTCAAGCAGATCTCCCTGAAGGAAACCCTTGAATCTGGCCTCCCATCCAAGCCAAAGAAATGGAGCCAGACCATGAAAGCATTTTTGTGTGGATGCATAGCTCCCTCCTGCAGAGGGCTGCCTGTAAGAACAGTGACTTCGTAGTTAGTGCTTTCCCATCATTTGTGTCCCCTTCTAGTCTGTTTCTGGAACAATTTTACAAGGTTAGACAAGATAAATGTTTTTCTGTTAACCTCCTTGTGAGCTGTAAAAAGTGTATTACAATCCTTTCACTGAAATCAAGGATTTATGGCTTCCTACTAGTAGTTTAGGTTTATGTTCTGAGCCTCAAGGCAAGATTTTAGAAACAGCTTCACTGCCCCCACAGCCTGTTCTTTCTACATATCCTCCTACTGGCCTTACTGAAAATCCAGTCCTGCCTAACAGAAAGTACTTCCAATTCTAGTGCCTGGGGAAAACATGGCCAGACTGGGAGGGTGCGGGAGACCTCTGTGGGAAGACCTAGATGAGTTAGAAGCAGGCAGGAAAGAAGAGGGATTGGGGGAGAATGTGAAAGAATTCAAAAGCATTGTGTCAAACAGCTAAGCATCCTGTCCAGTTGTTCTAAAGGTCCTTCTTTCTTCCTCCAGACATCCAAGAAGAAATATTGCATTAATTTGTTACCTTTTCATTTGAGCAAAAGCTCTAGAGCTCAGCTGCCACAGACAATAAGATAAATCAATGTCAAGAATTCTGCCAGCAAAAAGGCACTGGTATAGGGGTGTTAGGAATGAGAATAAGGCGTAACAGCCATGCTGCCTATGGAGAATCCACCACCTTTGATGGGTCCCCAGAATTGAATAGGCAGCTCTATCACTCTCATATCTATGGTTTGCATAATGGTATGATCCTGATAATCCCTCTGTCTGTTAAGTACAAGCTAAACAAGGTTTTTCTCTCAGTAAATATGTTTCCTGGTAAGAAACGAAACAAAATCTTCTCAACGATCTTTCCATAATATATCAAGAATCCAAAGAAAACTCTTCATTGGCTCAGCACCCAATCCAATCAGAGTAAAGGAATGGGCATCATCATTTCTTCTCCTTATGCGGAGAATCTCAGAACATTTTAAAGAATATCAGTATTTCCTGGGAAAATGAAGTGTTAACAGAAAGTGCTTAACAAATTTGTGATGGAATTTTATTTGCATTTATGGCTTATGATAGATTTTCTTTTTAATCTGGTGTTTATCGTTTCTCCTAGAAGTATAATTTTATCCTATTTGTCAAACACCAGATGTTTAAAAACAAGTTATTTCCACCAATAATATGTTTTTAAAAATTGTATCTCATTGGAGTTCTAATTTGCTTTTTTGCAGTATTAGCAGTGAGATTGTGAATTTTAAAATATGTTTAAGAGCCATTTCTATTTCTTTTCTTCTCTGGTCATATTCCTTGTGCATTTCATTGTTTGGGTTTTTCTTTTTCCTTTTGTCTTGATTTGGAAGAAGTGATTGTATCATATAGCGAGAAAGTTAACTATTTGCCTGTCTTGTAAGCCTGAAAGATTTTTGTTCTCCTATTTATTTGTTTTGATTTTTTATGGTGCATTTGCCATACACAATTTGTTTATAACGATATGCAATTGAATTGCATATATTCTAATTGATAAACTGGGTTTATCAATCCTTTATTTTATAGTTTCCAGCTATTACATCATGCTTATAAATACTTTCCCATATTCCAGTAATTTACTTTAGTATTTTATAATTTTTCAAAAATTTAAATCTTGTATATATTTGCAATCTATTTTGGAGTGAGCAGCAACTTTTGAGGAAATCCTAATTTATATTTTTCTACATAACTACTCATTATGGCAAATCCTTCTTTTCTTCACCAATATGAAAAGTCACTTTCACCGTTTACAATTGCTGTGTGGTTATTCAGTTAGGTTTCATGTTTTATGCTCCAATATTCTACTCATGTGTTTGACAAACTTTTCTGAATACTTACTATGTTCCAGGCACTGTTCTTCTGTTTAAGGTACTAGAGATACAGCAATATAAAAATATTTTTTGAAAAAAATAATAATAATAGTAATTAAGAAGAATAAGGAGGAGGAAGGGAAAGAGAAAAGGTAAAAGAAACAAGCCCTCTTGCTCTGCTGGGTTTAACATTCTAGTGGATAGAGATGATAAAATAAATAAGTGAAAATACATTAGATGGTGATCATTGCTACGAATGCAGAAAGCGGGGAGAGGGTGTTGGAGGTGTGGACATTTTAATGTGTTGGTTGGCAAAGGTTTCATTGACAAAGGAGCAGACACCTGAAAGAGGTGAGAGAGTAAGTTACTGGATCTCTTGAAGAAGAAAATGAGCAGGAAGTGACTGTATGTTTAAGGGGTTGTAAGGAAAACAATGCAGCTGGAGGTCAGTGAGCAAAGGAAGGTAAAAAGGAAGGACTTGAGGGGACAGAAGAATTTAGAAGGTGCTGGGTCATGCAGTAAAATGTGATATTTTTGGAGAGTTTTGAGCAAACAAGTTATATGTTTTATGCATTGAAAGCATTAATATGATAAATATGTTAAGAATAATTACACAGGATTAAATTGCAGAAATTGGGCAACCAGCTAGAAGATTAACAATAATAGTAGCTTAGATCTTGGTAGGGATGAAGGTAGTAAGAAGTGGCAATAAAATTATGGATATATTTTGAAGGTAAAACCAATAGGATTGGTATTCTAGTGAATGCTAGGTGCAATAAAAAGATAATTGTGAAAGATACACAATTTTTGATCAAATAATTTAACAAATGGAATTGTTATTAAGTAGAATGGGAAATACTGTGGAAGAAGCAGGTTTAAAGAAATATCAGAATTGCTAAAAAAAATCCTTGTATATCTCGCATCTGTACCACACATGGGCAAATTAAAATGTTACAAGCTACAGCTAATTAGGACCGTTCACAAACATTCCAGTCTTCTTTCCAGGCATCTGGTAGTATTAGTCTTCCCTAATCAATTTGAAGTTACGCATGGCCAAGTGACTAGCTATAGCCAATGAAAGTTAGTTACATGGAACATCCATCAACTGAAGCCTCCATCAACCTGAATCTCTGAACAACTATATGAAAAAAGCTCTTCTTTTTTGTCCTGTGTTAGACATGTAACCATAACAAGAAATAATTTTTTTGAGTTAATCCATTTGAATTGTAATAAATTTTGTTGGATTAAACCACTTAAATTTTAGAGATGTTTGTTAGTACAACATATTCTTGTAAGCTCTACCCGCAATATACAGAATAATGAACACATTCTGATTGGTATAGAAATCGGAACCCAATGTGAGATGTAGTCATAATGCATAATATAAAGCTATTAATACAGAGAATTGCTTAGCAATCAAGTGGTAAGTAGCAAAGAAGCTGTAATTGGAAGCTAGAAGGATTATAATCAATAGTCCTTTTGGTAAAACTGCTTCCTATAGTGGCTTGGAAGGAAGATGAAGTATCTAAAAGGCCTGCAGCTTTCATAAAAGAGATCAGAAAATAATGTTAGCTTTGTGTGCTATGCTGATTGCTGTTGGCTTCGTTTGTTAAGGTATTATGAAGAAGAGATGAGTTCAGAAAAGAATTGGTTAACTTCAGCCACTTTCTTTTATAGAAATAAAAATTGAATAGCAAAAATACACATATACATACAAAGCTGCAAGAGGCTACTATTTTTCCTTTTTCAACTTGTCAAGAAAAGCTTGAGAATGTCTTACAATGACAAGGCCAATTATAACTCAATGAGGATAAAATAAAGAGTATAGCTTTCAAATCCATTCTAACAAGCTCTAGCTAGATTAAGAAGGCAAGAAGAGCAAGTGCAACTAAAGGCCTAATGCTTACTTATTCCTTTCCATTGAAAAAATGGTTTAGAAGAAAGGAAAAAAAAAAAAAAAAAAAACAACCTGGTAGGTTCCTAATTAACAGAGGGTGGAGACAGAGGGGAAATACAATAAATCTAATTAGTATGTCTAAAATCAAACTATGTGTGGTTGTTGGCATACAACATTGAATGTAATCTAATACATATGATGCTATGTGTTAATACAGTTATACTACCAAAGGAACCACATATCTAAACTGAAAAAGGTCAGCATCTTAAAATAATTTTAGGTCTCCAACCTTCCACAGTTATGAAGCAGACTGATAAAACTGCTCAGCACTCAATGGCAGACAACTTTTCCAGAGTCTACTTTAGATTACATCAAAGGGTAACGGAAAAGGAAGAATATTCTAAGCAGCAGAGCCAGGAACCACGGGGAGTAGTGAATGGGAAGCCCTCTCAAATGGTAGAATTGGGGTCTCATTAAATAACATTTTTCAATGTCAGTGTAGGCCTGACTGGATTTCAGAATTGCTATGCAGTGCTTTGTGTCTCATACTCTTTCCCCTTACCTAATGAGGATGTTGTTGTTGTTACCCTATCCCTCTCCCACCATTGTATAATGGGTGTATAAGAGATATACAATTTTCAATTACACTTACAGGTCTACAGACTAAGAGGAGCCATGCCCAGATGTGATAAAAAGATTGTGGAGCACCATTCAGAGATCCTGGACTCAACAATGAATGCAGTCACTGGATGGAACTTTTGGGTAAGGGGGAACCAAATATTTGGGGACCAGAAAGGTCAGCCTTTGGCAGTCATTAGGGCTATTCACAAGTGTTCCCATTCTCCTTCCTAACACATGAAAGTGTTACACTTCACTCTTTTTGAGGGTAGGCTTAGAAATATTGCACACATTGACCAATAAAAAATGACTTATGTCACTTCCAGGTAGAAGCTTTAGGAAAGTGAGATTCTTCATGTTCTCTTTTCCTCTTTCTGTAATTATGCAGGTATTTGACAAAATGGATCCTCCATTGTTTTGGGTTCTTGACTGACTATAATGAGCAGAGCTGTCCACTAATCCATGTTGGACTTATAAAATAAGCAAGAAATAAACACTGTGTTAAGTCACTGAGATGTTGTAATTGCAACTGCAACACAACCTATCCTATCATGACTAAAGCAATGTTATTTTTGAGTGGAGTTTCTTTCAGAAGCCCAGAATTGACTGCTAGGGCCAAATACTGGACATAAAGTGACAACAACTACCAGGCGCATATCCTGAAGCAAATCACAAATAACTAGAGCAACACACAGTCTTAAGACATGAGCAGACTTGCCACCCAGGAAGGCTGGCTGCTGACTGAGGCAACACTAGATAATTCTGTAAACAGTTGGAAGAGCTGAAGCTGCAACCAGATCTCTCATGCCAAAAACTGTGGAATAGGAGGCCCCCATAGGGCCCTCTGAAAATACACACCTGCCTCTACTCAGAGCCAGCACAGCAAAGCTAACAGCAAGTCAGTGTTAGTCAAAGAAAGAGTGATGATTGACAGTAGTAGCCAGTGACAATGGTGATATATTCTCCATCTTCTGCTCCCTGTTCCATTCACAGGAAGCGCTATATAGCATAAGAAGAGAGAAAAGAGAGAAGAGTTATCCCTGAGGGACTCCAGTCCCAGCCTCACTCCACACAAGTAAAAGAAGAATAAAAGAGGAGATCATGATCACTCCTCCTTTCAGATCTACTGGGGAAAGAGGAGAGGCTAATGCTTCAATCAGACAGGAAATTACAGTCTTAAAATGGACTCACTTTAAATAATCTAAAGTGACCCATATCTGTCCAAGATGTCTAAGATGTTAATCTGTCCAAGATGTTGTTAAGTTATATGAAAAAGAGATTCATCTGAGTATGGTTGCAGTAAGTGACTGGAGAAAAATAGAATGGTTTCATATTCACTTCCCACTGAGTTTAGACTGTTGAAGAAACCAGTCACAGCTGTGACCCTGTTGGAAAACTATTGTGCAAAGATGAATGTGGATGCTGAAAAAGATGAATGTGAGAAAACGGATGTAACAGAACTAGGTTTGAAAGCATGTACAGAATGATTTGAATCTCCTAAGAAAATATAGAACGATATTCAAAAATTTGAGAAAGGAAAAAAAAAGACGAGTGCAGTTTTGTTGCCCAAGAGATATATTTCTCTCTCATTACCAGAAAAATACCAAAAATGGAGGAGCATGGAAATTGATTTTTGATGTTCTTATCTCAGACCCTGAATTTCTCAGAAGAAAATATCTCGCTAAATAAAAAGAACACACAGTGACCAGGATGTCACTTGGGTACTTGGGTGTGAAAACATCCCTATAGCCCCACACCTAAACATGCCACTTAAGACATCAGCTAATATGCTGGAGTAGACAGCAGGAATGCTGTACTCCTTTTGATGAAAAAAGCAAATTATCAATAATTGAATTCATTTTCCAAGAATGATACTCCCAGCCTAATAGACATATGAACGGTGGCTGGGATGTATTACCAAATACTTTAGCAATGGTGGGCAGCCAATGGGCTGTCTTAGGACCAAATCTTGGTGATCTTCATGCTGTCAAAGCTATTACTACTTTAGTGACTTTGAATGAATGTCTCAAGTAATCAAACAGGCTCCTGGATGTGGTTGAATACCAGACACCAAGGTATGTCAGCCTTTTGGATAAACACCAGGAGGCTGGTTGAAAAGATGTCTGAATATATAGACTATAACAATAGATTGATCTGGAGGGCTCTGGCTAGGGTACCTGCTATAGATAGAATGCTTGTGTCATGAGGGGAGAACTTGCATGAATGAGATTAGTGCCCTTATAAGGGGCTGAAGAGAACAGAGTTCTTTTTGTCATATGAGGACACAGCATGGGAGATAAATTGCCTGGTCCCATAAGAAAATAGTCTCTCATCCTGTTAGGAAAGAAGAAAATCTTGAAATTCTCCCTGGTGATGGACACTTGGTAGAAGAGGGCTTGTCTGTGATCTGACAGCACCAGCCTCTCTGGAGTACAGGAAGGGCCTGTAGTGCTCACAGCCTGGATCCCTCTAGCCAAGAAACCCATTTAGAAATGCAAAGGGTGTCATAAAACAAGAGAGAGACTTTCTTAGCCAAGTTTTTTATTCCTAGGCTGTTGAAGAAGTGAGCAATATATTATGAATTCTGATTGGAAGATCAGCCCAAACTGTTTTTCAAAATTAAATCCTATGCAGCTTTCTTTAAGGCAAAGATAGCTTCTCAGTGCCTGATGAAGCCATAGATGGCTTAAGCAGTTTACTATGTGAAAGTGAAGAGCTCAGAGGGTCCTTGGCCAAGTTTTCTGACCAGGTAAATTTCTGGAATTCTGTCAAGGCCATTGAAAGAATAGAACTTTTTCAGAAAAGCAAAACTAAGGTTGAATTTCCCACCAATAAAGTATGGAGGATAAAAGCCTGTGAAGTTGGAGTAACACAAAATATTAAAATGTGACATTTCTCCCATCTGAGTTTCATGGAGCAAATTCACATTTAAATGTATATATTACATAAATATATCTCTAATCAAAGACTACTCTTTGATACAAAAATATTTCTGTAATATTTGGAAAATGTGGATTTAAAAAGACAAAAATCTCTGCACAATCTTGCCACTAAAACTTTTGGCTGTTAATGACTACTTCATAAATCACCTCAACTGAATAGACATTCTAATGGATCAGATAACATTAAATACCTCTTGAAACAAAAAGTATTAGAGTTGCTTTAGGTTTGATATACTTGCGCTTATTGCTCCAAATTTTATAATTTAAATGCCATCTATATATTCTGATGACTCCTAGCCTCACCCCTGAGCTCAGTACATCCAGTTGCCTGCTTGATATCTCCACTTAATGTCCACAAGTCAAACTTTATATGCACAAATCTCCTGCCCACTTGATTTCTTCACCTTAACTAATGAGACTTCCATTACTCAGTGGGTCAAGCAAGCAGGAATTTTAGGAATCACTTGATGGTGCCTGATCATTCGTGCTTCATAAAAAGCCTATCCAAGTACTGTTGGCTGTGGGCACAAGATAAATTTCAATTTCATCCACTTTTCCTCAGTTCACTGCCTCACCTTAGTCCCCACCTACTTTGTCGCTCCTCTGGACCACAGCATGGGCCTCCTAATTTGCTTCTCTTCTTCCTCACCTGCTGCTTTCTAACATCATCCAGTATGCTCCTACCACATAATGTTTTATTTTGGTTCCTCTGGGTTTTCACTTTATTTACTATCTTCTAATAATACTTTTCATACCTCTTATCCTCTGCCTAACTTATACTTTGAATTACAGAAATATCACATGCCCAGAGAGATCCCAACAGACTCCTAATCTAGACCAGATTCCCTTCATGTTACATTCTCCCTGAAAAAGCCCAGTGCATTCCCTTCACAGTATTTATCGAAGTTTATCCATTTACTCAAGTTATTTTTCCCATTATGTCCTAACTTCTGTGTTATTTACTTCAGCATGGTGTTAGCAAAGTGTTCAATAAATATTTATTGCATAAATGAGATGATGCTGCTCCTCCTAGAGATCACACTGGAATAATGCCACAAGGGAATTTAGAAACCGTCTATTTCAACCCCTTCATTTTAGGGGTGTGGAAACCAGCAGCTATCAAGTGCCTCTCTCAAGGCTACGCAAATGGCCAAGTAGCAAAACCAGAATTTCTGATTTTTAGCCTTTGCATCTCCTCCAATGCCACTTAAGAGTGACGAATTTCAAACCTTAATTTAACACTCATTCACTTTTTTTCCAGTCATTAATTGAGTGCCTACCATATAGACACTGAGACCACAATGAAGAAGATAACCACTGACCCTGTGGAACTTTTAGCTAATGGAAATCAATTCCTGAGTCTTCATGTAATATTGGATGCTCAGCATTATTTATCAGGATTCATTAATTGATATTTCATAGGAATTTAAGAATGTTTTCTCAAGGAAAAGCTCATTATTCTGATTGAATTCAAGAAAATATTTCTTATGAGAAAGAAATATTTTCTAGAAATGAGTCTAGTGATATAAAACTACATGAAACTAACAGTATCTTATTAAGACCAATAGCCAAGTTCATTTTGAATGTCCTTATCCTACAAATCAACAAAACTTCTCAGTGAAAAGAGGAATATTGATCAATCACTTGAATGTTTCACTAAATCCAAATCTTTTGTATCACAGTGAAAAAGTATTTAATATTTGGATGGTTTAGTTTATCTTTATCTCTATGGGCTTTTTCTGTCATTTAAGCCACTAACGTTTTTTAGTTTAGTTTTTTGGTTTTGGGTGTTTTCTTTCTCTTTTTTTTGGAAAAGTCATTGTGTTCTCTCTTGGTCTTCTGCTTTCAACTATCAGGTTGCCAATTCAATTACTCACAAACCCCTCTGAAAAATATTTTGAAATTTACTTTTTGTTTATATAACATCTTATTTTCTGACATTTGTCTTTCCTTTAAAGAAAAAATATTTTATAGACTTTGCAACATGACTCTTTTGCAAGGAAATATTACTAAAATTATAACTACTGTAAGATTTTTTAACTTTTTAAATTGTAAAAAGGCAATATGCTGTATTCTGAAAAATTCCAATTTTAATGACTGCTAATTCCATTGAACAGCAAAATATTTGTGCATTAGATGAATGTGAACAGGAATAAAGAGTGTGTGTTCTGTTCTATGAACATTATATATTACATATATAGTAACACTAATTACATATCTAAAGACTTTCACTAGGCAGGGTTACATCTACAAATACCTAACAAACTAAGATATTTATTTATTTTTTTAAAAAAAAAAAAACTTTTTAAAATTAATCCAAAAAGCTGAAGTGCATGATACTAGAAATAGGTAGCATTGGTGGATAGTGGGGATAGAGTAATGAGGTAGATTTTTCAACAACAACAACAAAAATGTTAACTAGATAGGAAGATTTACCTGTTTTTAAATAGAGAAAAAGAAGCATGGACATTTAAAGTTGGGCAGGGGTCATAAAACACTCTATTCCATTTTCTCACGCAGGACTCAGTTGGCCTACTTTAGCACATGCATTGCAGAATCCCCATGTGGGAAACTGATGGTGAACTGCTTATTTAACATTTCTGGTGATCTAATCCCTAAAAGTAGAAAGAAGCACAAAGATTCATGGGTGTGCTGCTACTGGTGTCACAGCATCAAAAGGAATTAAGGAGGAAAACCAGCTGCTAGAATCTGAATTAGAAGAAGAAACCACTGCAGATTGTTTATGGAAGCACAGATGGCTAAAGGGAAAACAGCGTTCTCAGAGCCAGCTTGCCAGGAGAAACACTGGCAGGACACAGTTGCACCCTGTTAACATTCCCCTCCAATTTGGAAGAGTCCTAATTTCACTGCTGGACAATGATATTTGACACTTTTCATATATGACTTGTATACAGAGTACAACAATAAAAGTTTAAACTGCAAAACATCTGGAGAGAGAAAAAAGCAGCTCTCCTAGCAGGAGGTCAGGGCACGCAATGACCTTTTGGAGCCCTCTAAAGAATTACAGAAGCTTAGGAATGGCCAAACATGGAAGGGACCGCCAAGCATGACAAACACATAATTTAAAAAGCATGGTCAGATTCAGGGTTATAAAAAAATAAAATCATAGAAAAGGAATCCACTTGTAGACAATTTATGATAATCATCTATCAAAAATGAGATTAAGAGTTCACATTGCAATTTAAATGCATATAAAAAACAGTCTAGGAACAATTTGAACAAGTTTATATAATTGTTCATACAGAGGCACACAACTGAATATACAGTGTAGTTTATATAATTCTATTTTGGCTTTAATCTCTTGAATTTTACACTGAAAGAAAACTTAACGCAATAAAAATAATACATCATAACCTCATTCTGCTTCCGAACATAGGAAAGATTTTCATACCACACAATGGCCTGATCCAAAGATAGATACATAGATTGAGAAGAGAATAGAGTTGAGATAATTCTTAAAGATTTCTGTATTTATTTAACTTCCTAATTAGAGTTGCTTAAGAGTCCCGATCTCTGAGTGCAAGTATACAGCCCTGTACATACACATACGATACCCACCCAGAGTCCAGAGCAATCTTCCAGCTGAGCACCAGGCACAAGAGGGTTTGCTTTCTGACAGTGATTGCTTTTCCCAACTTCAATCTAAATATAAATAAAAGAATGTGGAAAGATATAAAATGTGACTTACTCATCATGTTCTCCCACTTTTATATTAAGAGAAGACTCAAATCAATTATTTAATTATGTCAATACTTCATTATTGAACTATGTTAATAAAATGTATATCTGGAAAACTAGACACAAAAAAATAGCTTCAGAAAATTAAATACCAGGGTGAAAATTAGCACATATACCTCCACATTGATTTTCAAGGATGATGCAAATTTTCACTGCTCAGACTTTCTTTTAATGCATACACGAAATTATCTGTGAATCAGTTTTCTCTGACTTTACCTAGCAATGAGCTTGTTCATTCTCAAGTTCTATATCTGTGATGCCAAACATTCAAGTAAAGACCAAATAATTCATCTGGATTTCCAGGGGTTACTCTCTGCTCTCTTCAGTCTTCTATCTGCCATATTCTTACCTTTCATTTCCTCTTCTGAAACTCAGACAAAACACTACAGGGCAGTGATTCTCAATGTGTGTTCCAAACTATCAGTCAGCATCACCTGACTAAAGTGTCTGATAGTCAACAAGAAGACTTGCAGCCTTTCAAGCATATCACTTTGACCACCATCTAAGACAGGCGTAACTAGAGAAAGGCTACATGCAGTCAGACCCATCAGGAGGAAGTGATAATTGTCTAGGCAAGAATTGGGGCTGTGGTAATAGGGATGAAAACAATGAAAAATATTTAGGAGTTAAAAATGGCAGGACTTACGATGTGCTGAATATTATGGAGCAGAATAGGGAGAGTGAAGCAGTTTTGTTTTTGTGACTAAGGGCAAGGTTTAGAGCCTCGGCTATATGACTTGTCAGCTACCTGACCTTGAGCAAGTTATTTTCCTCACTAAGCCTCAAGTTCTTCATCAGAAATAATGTTAGCATCCTAGGATTGTATGAGGGTTAAATGAGATCATATATGATGGAGATTAGCACAGAGCTTGGCACACAGCAAGAGGTCAATACATCCTAGCAGGTTTAAGATTGCTCTAGATGTCTAGCCTAAATGGGAAAAAAAGGAATAAAAAAGGAAGGAAGGAAGGAAGGAAGGAAGGAAGGAAGGAAGGAAGGAAGGAAGGAAGGAAGGAAGGAAGGAAGGAGGGAGGGAGGGAGGGAGGGAGGGAGGGAGGGAGGGAGGGAGGGAGGGAAGGAAGGAAGGAAGGAAGGAAGGAAGGAAGGAAGGAAGGAAGGAAGGAAGGAGGAGAGTGGGAGGAAAACAGGATTGGTGTGAACAAGTTTTTGGAAATTAAATTTCAGATTATTCATTATTAAAAAGTCATCTTTATTTTTCCATGTTCTTTTTTCAAAAATTGTTATTGATGCATAATAGATGTACATGTGATAATATAATACATTAATATAATATGTAAAGATCAAATCAGGATAATTGAGATATCCATCATCTTAAATATCTGTCTTTTCTGTACGCTAGACACATTCAAAGTATTCCCTTCTATGTTTTGAAATGTACAATAGAGTTTTGTAAACTATAGTCATCCTACTGATCTATCAAACACTAATTATTTCTTCTAACTATACATTTCTACCAATTAATCAGCCTATCTTTGTCCCCCACCCCCACCCCCACTCACCTCCACTTTACCCTTCCCAGGCTCTGGTAATGAGCAATCTACTCTTTATCTTCATGAGATCCATTTTTTCAACTCCCATGTACGTGTGAAAATGTGGTATTTGTCTTTCTGTTATTGGCTTGTTTCACTTAACATAATACCTCCAATTCCATCCATGTTGCTGTGAATGACAGAATTTCATTCTTTCTTATGCCTAATATATTTCATTGTGTGTGTGTATTATTTATCTATTTATAGAAATTTATATATAGAATGTATATATTCTTTATTTATCCATTTATAGAAATTTAGGTTGATTCCTTATCTTGGCTACTGTGATACTGCTGCAATAATAATTGGAGTACAGATATCTCTTCAATATATTGATTCCTTTCTTTTGGGTATATACTCAGCAGTGAAAATGCTAGGCCATATGGTATATCTTCTTTTAGTTTTTTGAGAAACCACTACACTATTTTTAATAGTGGCTGAACTAATTTACCTTCCCACCAACAGTGGACATGGGTTCCCTTTTCTTCACATCCTTACCTGCATCCATTATTCCCTATTTGATAAAAGCCATTTAACTGCAAATGATATCTCACTGCAGATTTGATTTGTATTTTTCTAACGATTAGTGATGTTGAGCACTTTTCATATACCTGTTAGCCATTTTTATGTCTTCTTTTGAGAAATGTCTATTCAGGTATTTTGCCCTGCTTTTAATTGGTTTGTTTTTTGTGATGTGATGGTTTGGTTTTCTTGTTTTTGCTTTTGAGTTGTTTGAGGTCCTTATAGATTCTATTTATAAATTCTTGTCATCTGGATAGTTTTCAAATATTTTCTCCAATTCTGGAAATTATCTTTTCACTTTGCTGACAGTTTCCTTTGCTATGCAGAAGCTTTCTAACTTGATGTAATCCTAATTATCTATTTCCAGTTATTACCTATTGTCAGTTTTGTTGTCAGAACCTTTGAGGTTTTACACACACACAAAAAATCTTTGCTCAAACCAATGTCCTGTAGCGTTACCTCAATGTTTTCCTCTAGTCGTTTCATAGTTTCAGGTCTAAGATTTAAGTCTTTAATCTGTTGTGATTTGTTTTTTACTTATGGTGAGATAGGAGTCTAGTTTCATTCTTCTGCATATAGTTATTTACCTTTTCCCAGCACTATTTATTGAAGAAACAATCCTTTCCCATTTTATGTTCTTAGTGCCTTTGTCAAAAATGAGTTCACTGTAAGTATGTGGATTTATACATGGGTTCTCGCTTCTATTCAACTGGTCTATGTGTCTGTTGTTATGCCAGTACGATGCCAATTCTGTGAAGAATGTCATTAGTATTTTGATAGAGATTGTACTGATTCTGTAAATAGCCTTGGGTAGTATTCTTATTTCAATAATATTAGTTTTTCCAATCCATGAGCATAAAATATATTTTCCTTTCTTATGTCCTACTCAATTTCTTTCATGAGTGGTTATACATTTTCTCGTATAAATCTTTCACTTTTTTTGGTTGCTTCTTAGCTGTTTTATATCCTTTGCAGCTACTATAAGTGAGATAGATTTCTTGATTTCCTTTTCAGATTCTTCACTATTGACATATATAAATACTACTGATTTTTTGGTCAATTTTGTATCTGGTAACTTTACTGAATTTGCTTCTTAGTTCTAACAGCTTTTTGATGAATAGTTTAGGTTTTCTTAGTATAAGATCATGTTGTCTGTGAACAAGCCTACTTTGACTTCTTTCTTTCCAATTTGGATACTCTTTCTTTCTCTTGTCTAATTGCTCTGGCCAGAGCTTCCAGTATTACACTGAATAACAGTGATGAAAGTAAGCATCCTTGTTGTTTCAGATCTTAAAGGAAAGACTTTCAATTTTTCCCCATTAGATACAATCTTTGCTGCTGGTTGGTCATATATGGTCTTTATTATTTTGAGATATATTCTTTCTATGCCTAGTTTATGAGGGTTTTCATCATAAAGGGAAGGTAAATTTTATTAAATGCTTTTTCATATCTGCACCTATTGATCATATGTTTTTTGTTCTTGCTGCTGTTAATGTAATGTTTTATGGGGTTTTTTTATTTGTTTATATTGCAATATCCTTGTATCCCTGAGATGAATCCCATGTAATCATGGTAAATTATCTTTTAAATGTGCTGTTGAATTTGGTTTGCCAGCATTTTGTTGAAGATTTTTGCATCTGTGTTCATCAGGGATATTGGCCTGTAGTTTTCTCTTTTAGTTGCGTATTTGTCTGGTTTTGGTACCAAGGCAATCCTGACCTCATAGAATGAGTTTGGAAGTATTCCCTCCACTTCAATTTTTTTTGAAGTTTGAGTAGAATTGGTATTAGTTCTTTAAATTTTTGGTAAAATTCAGCAGTGAGGCCATCAGTTTCTGGACTTTCCTTTGATGTAAGACTTTATTACAGCTTCAATCTTATTATGCATTAATTTGTTGAGATTTTCCTTTTCTTCATGGTTCAATCTTGGTAGGTTGTATGGATCCGGGAATTTATCCATTTCTTCTAGGGTTTCTAATTTGTTGGCATAGAGTTGCTCATCATAGTCTCTAATGATTCTGTTTATTTCTGTGGTCTCAGTTGCTATGTTTCCCTTTTCATTTCTGATTTTATTTATTTGGACCTTCTCTCTTTTTTTCTTAATTTAGCTAAAATTTTGTCACTTTTGTTTATCTTTCCAAAAATCAATTTTTGCTTCTGTTAGTCTTATATTTTTTTCTAGTCTCAATTTTTAAATTAATGTTTCATTTTTATTATACTTTTCCTTTTACTAATTTTATGTTTGGTTTGTTCTTGCTTTTCTACTTCTTTGAGATGTATGCTTGAGTTTTTATATGAAGCCTTTCTACTGTTTTAATGTAGTTACTTATTGCTATAAACTTACCTCAGTACTGCTTTTGCTATATCCTATATATTTGGGTATGTTATAATTCAATTTTCATTTGTTTCAATAAATTTTTAAATTTTCTCCTTACTTTCTCATTGACTCATTTGGTTATTCAGGAACATGTGTTTAATTTCCATGTTTTTATGTAGTTTCTGAGGTTCCTCTTGTTATTCATTTTTAGTTTTATTCCAGTGTGGTCAAAGAAGATATTTGATATTATTTGTCTGTTTTTGAATTTGTTGGGACTTCTTTAGTGGACTAAGATATAGTCTATTCTAGAGAATGTTTCATGTGCTGATGAAAAGAATGTGTTGGGTGAAAAGTTCGGCAAATATGAGTTAGGCCTGTTTGCTCTGTTGTGTAGTTTAACTCCAAAGTTTCTTCATCAATTTTCTGTCTAGATTATCTGTCCATTATTGAGAGTGAGGTGATGAGGTCCCTGATATTATTGTATTGCCATCTATCTCTCCCTTTACATCTATTCATGTTTGCTTTAAATACTTGGGAGCTCCAGTGGTGGGTGCATAGATATTTTGTAATCGTTACATCCACTTCCTGAATTGACCCCTTTATCATTATATTGTAACCTTTTCTCTTTTTGTACTTTTAGAGTTACAGTCTATTTTATCCCAGTATAATTACTCCTGCTGTTGTTTGGTTTCCAGTTGTATGTAATGTCATTTTTCATCCCTTCACTTTAAGGCTATTTGTGTTTCTATAGGAGAAATGGGTTTCTCGTAGGTATCATATTGTTGGGTCATATTTCTTTATTCATTTAGTCTTTATTCTCCTACGCCTTTTAACTGGAGAATTGAGTCCATTCACATTCAGTGTTATTACCGATGTTAAGGACTTACTACTGCCATTTTGTTGCTTGTTTCTGGTTGTTTTGCAACTCCTGTATTTTTATATTACTTTGTTTCTATTTTCTTTTGTGGTTCTCTGCTCTTGTGACTTGATGTGTTGCTTGCTTGTTATTTTTAGTGGATCCATTATAGGATTTTGCATTGTGGTTACCATGGGGCTTACAAAGAACATCTTATCAATAGAACAAGTTATTTTAAAGAAATGATAACTTATCTTAGATCACAAAGAAAAGACAAGAAACAAAAAGTAAAAAAAAAAAAAAAAAAAAAAAAAAAAAAACTCTGTACTTTAACTCCATCCTCCCCATATTCTAACTTTTTGTTTTCTCAATTTATATATTTTTATATTGCCTATCTCTTAACAAGTTGCTGTAGCTGTTATTGTTTTTGATAGATTTGTCTTTTGGGCTTCATATTAAAGTTATGAGTTAACTGCATACCACAATTACAGTATTAGATTATTCTGGGCTTGTCCCTGTATATAATTTTATCATTGGTTTTATACCTTTAAATGTTTGCTTGTTTTGCACATTTAATGTTTTTCTCCCCTTTGGATTGCATAATTCTCTTTAGCATTTCTTGTCAGATGAATCTGGTGGTAGTGAATTCTGTTTTTGTTTGTCTGGGAAGAACTTTATCTCTCTTTCACATTTGAAGAATAGTCTTGCTGGACACAGTATTCTTGGATGGCAGTTTCTTACTTTCAGCACTAAAAATGTTGTTCCATGCCCTCCTGACCCGTATAGTTGGGTTTTTGTTTTTGTTTTGTTTTGTTTTGTTTTGTTTTTTTGAGACATCTGTTACCAGATGAATTGGAGCTCCTTTATTTATGTGGTATTTGCTTCTTTTTTCTTTCTGCTTTTAGGATCCTTTCTTTGACTTGACCTTTGACAGTTTGATATTATATGCCTTAAGGTAGTCTTATTTGAGTCAAATCTCTTTGGTGCTCTCTGCCCTTCTATCTGTACCCGGATATTTAGATCTTTCTCAATTTTGGAATGTTTTCTGTTATTATTTATATGAATAAGTTTTGCTGTTGCTGAACTCCTTTTTGAACATCAACATTTCTTAAATTTGATCCTTTTAAGTAATTTTCCGTATCTCATATATAATCTTCATTATTTTATTCCTCTGTATTTTAGAATAGCCTGTCTTCAAGCTCACTAATTATTCTGCTTGATCAATTTTGTTGTAGAAATTCTATAATAAATTTTTCAGCTCAGTAAATGTATTTCTAAGTTCCAAGATTTGTTTTTCTAAATTATTTTAATCTCTTTATTAAATTTCTCTAAGTTTCTGACTTGATTTCTTTCTGTGGTATATTGGAGATCACTGAGTTTCCTTAAAAGTGTCATTTTCAATTCCTGATCAGAGAACTCACATATCACTATCTTATTAGGGTGAGTCATTTCTTTTTGTCCATTTGAGGAGTCATGGTTCCCTGTTTGCTGTTGTTTCTTGTGGATATATTTCTATGTCTTTGCATTAAAGAATTATTTATGCCAGTCTTCTATGTCTGGCTCATTTTGGTTATTACTGAATATGCTTAGAGTTTTTCTGTAATTTACCTATCAAATATCATTTTTTCTGGTAAGTTGCTGTCTTTCTTCAGCACTAGATGGCACCTTAAGTCCAGGTTTCCCTCAGCTCTAGTAAATGATAAGAGCATTGCCTATCCCAGATGAGGGAGATACTAAAAGAGTTATTTTGGCAGTGTGGGAAAACTGGTTAGGGGCTCTTGCCCAAGACATATGTGGGAACAAACTTCCTGACCGGTGCTGCTGAACAATCACTCTGATTTGGCGTCTCCCCTGGCTGAGTTACAGAGCAGAGTTTCCTGGGCTGGGGATTGTTGTCCTGCCTTCATTTGTCTCTGCCTGAAGGAATATCTCTTCCTTCAGGCTCTCTTGATGGTTCCTGTGGGTTGAGATAGGAATAGGCTGCCTGCCAGGGAACCCAGGATGTTAGGAAAAATGGTTGTTCACCACGACCTCACTTTTTCTAGTGTAGAGACCATAAGTTGGGAAGAAATTTTCTGCATTTTTGGAGCCAATCAGATTTGGAGGAGGAGCATCACAGAATGGAAGTCCTATTCTCTTACCACCTGCTTGGAGTTTTTTCACTTCTCTGTGCCTTGGGAACTGTCTCCTTATATGTGAGTTCTGGGATATTACTGTTCATAAATCTTGGTGCTATATATTTAGTTTTAGTTTTCTGTGGTGGGAGTGAGCCAACTTGCTTCTATGACACCATTTTGGAACCGGAAGTCTCTATTTCCATATTCTTCTGAAAGGATTGTTATCTTTCCTACAGATGATCTCTTTCTATGAATTGCCATGTACCTCAAAGGATACTCCTTCTTTTTCCCATCCACATACTAACACACACATCCATTTCTTGAGCAAAGTACTTCTCATTCTCTAAGAACCAGCTCTCAGCTTTCTCCTCTGCTTCTCTGTGTCACCATCTCTGCCTCCTTATGCAGAATGGAACACAACCTCCCTTGTGCCGCAAGCATGTCTAGTACTACTTAACACATACCCCCTCTTGCATGAATGTATTTACATGTCCATTTCTCCCAGAGTGAGCTCCTTGAGGAACCGTGTTATCAATCTCTCTATCCCCATTACCCACTTTAGTACTTAGCACAAATCAAGTGCTCCACAACTTTATTTCTCTACAAAAGTTTGCCCCATATATTAATGCAAGATATCTGAATGTCAGGCAAGAGTAATTGTATCCTCTTCAATCACTTACGATTTAGTAAGATTTACTAAGTCCTAGATATTATGACAGAGACTACGGAGGAAAACACATGTTCTCTGCCTTCAGGGAACTGAGAAAACAACAGAAGAGCTAAGAAATAAATAAGTGGAAGGTTAAGTAACAGTAACACACAACAAGAAAAGTTCAGAATAATACTAAAGCCATATCATAAGGCATACGTTAGTCACTGACACTAAGAACTACAAAAGTTCAGAAGATGACAAAATTACTCTCATCTGCCACAGTTAGGCATGACTTTTTAGTAATGATAGGTTTGACATTATCCTAAAGAATTTACAAGATTTGGATATGTAGAAAGGATTTACAGAGAGAAGATACTCCTAGTGAATAGGTAGTATCAGCCAAAGCAGGACAGCAATGAAAGGTGGGAAAACGCAAACCAGTTTCTGGGGATTGTTAAAACAAAAAATCTGGTTAGAAGGAGTAAAGCATTCAAGTATGTAGAGGAAGAGATGATAACCACATAGCTTAAAACCAGTCTTTGGGGTGTAGTGAGTACTGGCAAGTCCAGAGGCTAAGGATAGAATGCTGAAAATCGTTTAGTTAGACTGAATTGCCAGTGTTGAGCTTGGAAAAAAGAAGAGCAGCAAGACAGATATCAATTTTCATTTATAGAGCTTGGTTTGTGTCAAGTATTATGCTTTATATACATTATTTTTTAGTTATCACAATTTTATAAGATGGCCCTAACAACCCTATTTTATTTTCCCAAGCTAGTAAATAACAGTTTTAGGATTTGAGTCCAGGATATCTAATTTGAGTCCAGAGTCCAAAACTCTGTTCTGGATCAGGTGTGTGCTGCTTCCAAGGTATGGTATAAGAAGAGGCTGTAGAGATGGGCAGGAGGGGACAGATACATAGGAAAGATGGAATAAAGAACTTGGTGACTCATTGAATGTGAGGGAGAGAAAGTTAAAATTAATTTCAAGTCTTCATGTCTAAGGGATGAGAAAATGATTATATTAATATAAGGAAGGAAAGCAAAGGAATAGGTTCGGGGAGAAGTGAAAAGATCAGTCCAACATTAAATGAGTTTCAGATGGTGGCAGGATGTTTGAGTGGAAATGTCTGGTGGTTGGAGATTTTGAGAATGAGCACTAGTTGTATTTTCCTCAGCTAGAATGGATATTGCAACACTGGCACCACAATGGAAGATGAAAATGCCGAAGGAAATCTAACCTCGACCTACGATCTCAAGATCCCTTCCTTCCCAAATTTTCTCCAAGTTTGCTTAAAAATATGAATCATTTTTTAAACGTACATGATTCTGAGGAGCTCATTCATTGTGGTTCAACAGAGCAGACTTTTTTTTTTAAACCAACCAAGACTTTCCTGCCATCTGATGCCAATTTGGGCTAAAATACCTTTTTCCCCTAGCAACTTAAAGTGTGAGAACATATGCTTTCCTCTGCCTGCACCCTGTCCACAGTACATCCTGTAAAATTCCATCCTTCAGCAGTTAACTTATAGCTTTAGAATGATACAAGTCTTAAAATAAAAGTTTGAGGGCTCAAGGAAAACAGTGAGTTCCTAATGTAAATATATCATGAAGTCAAACATTTCAGAAAATATTCAAGTTCCATAATTTTGCCTTTCTTAAAAGAGTCTTTGGAGAGCTATTGCTTGTTCTTTTCCATTAAAAATATGAAGTTTATGCAGTGATCATTTCCCCTAAGATTGCAGATGTAGGCAAGCTGTACTTGGCCCTCCAAGAAAGATACACAAAGCTTAACCTTTCATTATACTCTGAAAAAATGAACTGTTTCCTAAGCAGGCTCTGTACTGTTGGGATAAATTGTAATACCAAATTTAATATATGCCTTACTCTGGAAAAAAAATAAGAAATTTTGAAATCTCAATAGATGTTTATTTCTAATATAAGTATGATCCAAAATAGATAGCATGGCATTATTCAGTAGCTAAAAGTTAGATGACAAAATGAACCAAGTCATTTCTAAATGTATTCCATAACTTCAGAAAAAAAGTCTGATGAATAAAATGTGTATGAATATCTCATATTCTGTTAAAACTTGTAATAATGAAGGCAATACGGAGAATGAAAAATTTAATTTTAGTGCTGGTGGATTCAATTAGGAAAAATAATGTTTTCTGGATCCATAAATTACAGAGTTATACTAGGTATCTTTGTAGAGAAACAGAAGAAGAATATTCTTTTATTAACAGCAACACTCTGAGTATAGCTTACAGGATAAAGAGAAGAGAAAAATAACAGAAAACGGAATCAGCAATGGAAGTTCATTTTAGCAGCGTGATTGACACCATGTTACTTATTCCAAGAGGTGTTTGATAATATGAAATGGGTTTCTCCTCTGTAGGAATTTGGCATTGTTTGTTCACTCCCTCTTCCATTTCTGAGTGTAAAATATGTGTGATGATAAAAGTCCAAGGGGATGCGTCTGTGAGCAGGCTGCATCAGTTCCTCTTCCAAAGAATTGCATCTGTGCAACCCTGGCCAGGCTTTAAAAATCCTAGAATATACTAAGTTGCTTTTCCAAAGGATAGTGATATTCTGTAACTAAAATCCCAGAATTCGGTTTGTTAAAGAAATACTAAGTTTAAAATCAACAATGTATATAGATGATTCAGGTTTGTTTGTTTGTTTTTAGGGTTTTATGAATTTTTATGAAAAGTGACCCTAAATCATGTATGCAGAACAATTAGAAGGTTGGAAAACATCAAAATGTCTGGCAATGGAGGAATGATCAGGCAAATTATGTTATGTCATCTTGAGGAAATATTAGTGATTAAAAATAACTATGAAAACTAAAATGAAAATTAAAACTGTTATGATATATTATTACTGATAAACACCACAATATTGGTTATAAATATGGAAAATATTATTTTGCACAAAGGCTAAAAGGAAATATATCATGTGAAAACTATATTTGGATGATTGTATAATAGATTTTTTAAATTTATACTAATTTTAGTATTGTTTTATATATTTCAAAATAATTTCTGAGTATCTATTGTATTATACTATGTTTATATGTCTAACACAAAAATAGAAATTTTAAAATGAATCTATAGTTTATCTTGATTAAAGAGGCAGAAAAACACAACATTTTCCTGGATTTGAATCCTGGCTCTGCCAATGTATTAATAGTGTAACCTTCGGAAAGTTATGCAACCCTTCTGTGCCCAAATTCTCTGCTCCATAAAATGAAAATATTAAAAGAATGAACATGATCATTGATAAGATTAAATGAGGAAACTCATAAAAAGCGTTAGTAGAGTGGTTGGCATATGGGACATTTCACTAAACAGCAGCTATTATTTCTAATATACAAACTATAAAGCACACTATGTCACGTTCACTCAACTCTGTAAGCAGGAGCTATCACATAATCCCCATAGAGCTGAACACACGCACAAACTGTGTGCCAAGAATTCTGCTAGGAACCTTACAAAACCTATATATCATACATTATATGTAACACTTTAGATGGTCCATATTACAGCATCTCAGCCTTAACAAAAATTCTAAGACTTAGGAATCATTAGCCCCATCCTACAGATGAGAAAAGGGAAGCTCGAAAAGCTGAAATAACTTCCTCAACATCACAGAGTTACTACAAGGCAAGAACAAGGCTAGTTGACACATAGATCAAGCTCTCAACTGCTGGCCACACTGCTTTCAATAAGTGAGAAATAAGATACACTTAGCTCATATTTCAGCCCAGTACAAGCCTCATCAGTCTGGTGACACTCAATAAAACAGGGTTCCAGTTACTCCTTCAGTACTCTCTGAGGCTGAAGCCCTGCTGTGAAATCCTTCTGCTGTCTTTTCAGTAGGAATACTGGCCCTCCTCATCTCAGCTACCTGCAGCAAAGTCTATTGGGCTACCCTTAATTTGAGAAATGAGGATGAAGACAGTGAAGTCATTTCAAACTTAAGGGAAAATAATTTCCCATTAGAAAAGTATACAAAGAAAAGTATTTTCTACGAATAAGTCATTTTAACTATTTAACATTGTTAAATAACTTTCTTCTTTACTGTTGGAACTCTTGTAAGTCTTTAACGTACTACTGTGAACTCTGGATCTTCGAGAGAAGGATTTCACATGCAATACTTCCAAGGTTATTTTTCTCCCTAGAAACTTTTGTTCTGTAAGCCCCAATTAACACCTCTGGAATGAGTATTCCTGGGATCCCATCGTGGAGATGCTGATATAGTGGAAAAAGCCCCTGCCAGGCATCAGGAGAATGTAGTTTGGGTCCTGGCCCTCCACACACTGAGTGGGATCTTAGGCAACTGTTATGGACTGTGGTTTCCTTCCATAAAACAAAGAAATGAGGTCTAATATGCTATTGTGCGGAATGTTTTTTGTGTCAAATGTGTGAAAAAAAATTACCCACATAATAACTCCACACCATAGTGTGGCTGCTGATGCCATCCTTCCACATGATTGAGAACTGCTTGATACAGAAACTAGTGTTAACAAGAGTGAAACCCATATTATTTGTTCTCCATGTAATGCAGGAGGAAAGGAAGAATTATAAAGCTACTAACACAAAACTTAGCAACCTAGCAGGTCTTCAGAAATACACTTTTATGCCAGACTACACCCAAATGCCATGCTCAGAAAGCAATCCGGAGTGTTTTTATTATGGAGTTTCTTACTTTGCTTACTCAGGCTTACCTCCCATCACTCTCCAATGCTCCCTCCACTCCAGCCAAGCCAACCGCCCTCATAAACAAAGCTCACTCCACCTACAATGCTTATTCCTCTATGTGAAGTTCTATTCTACTGCCCAGAATGGTGTATCTCACCTGATAGCTGAAGCTTACCTTGGTTCAGGAGATTCTGAGTTTCCTGAGAATAAGAACTCTGTCTTCTTGTATTTCTAATTTCTTACATAGTACTAAGCATATTGTAAAGATGAAATGATAACCCCAGGTCACAGTATTCACTCCTATCTCGAACTCCTTTTCTACTGCTGTAACCACACAGATATGTAATTACAACTACAATAGGTTAAACACAGTCATTTTTCATGAATGTGAATGGTATCTCCTCTAGCAGGGCTATAAGAGTCTGTTTTATCCCTGCATCTGTCATAAAAGCTAGCATGATGTTATACAAGTGGAAACTTTTCCTTACATCCTTGTCAATTGTCTGATTGTAGTATCTATTATTTTTCTTTTTTAATTTTTTTACTTTATTTTATTACCATCCAAGTTATGATAGACAATCACTATAGACTGGAACTTCTCCATTTAGGCAGACTAAATGCCTGCATGGCCATGCTGCCGGGTCTCCAAAGGATGCCTGACTTTGTAAGCACCTAGATTAAAAACAGCATCCTGTTCTCAGTCGTGGGTCTGGGAAAATGTCTGCAGCTTTTCCCAGTATCTTTCTCTCACAGCATCTCCAAGCCTCTTCCCAAGTTAGCTCCAAGACTTGGGAGAAATAAAGTGCTGTCCCTCAGCCTGGGCTGCTCAGATCCCTAGGGGAAAGGTGAGTCACAGAGGGAGACTCTCTGCCTCTCTCATGTACTGGGACTTCACTCACTTTTATCAGCCAGATGCTGTCAGAGTGGCTGTTTGCTTTCGTTCTCCTCCCCGGGATCTGGGATGTCCTTCATGATTCCAGTGGATTCCCATTTTCCTTCTTGAATTAAAGCTCACAGAGTTTATCTTTATACACTATCTTGCTATTTCCAAGTGAGTGAGGCACGCTAAAAGTCTCTACCATCTTGGGGGGAAGAAAAAAAAACACTAGCCTCTTTTAAAAGAACCATTATATTAATAGTATTGCTAATTATCAAATGATAATTATATGCAAGGACTGTGATCAGCACTTTATATACATTATTTACTTTATACCTCATAATTAACTTTGAGATAAATAATATCATCTCTATTTCCTAGATGAGAAAACTAAAGTTTAATGGAGGTGTTGATTTTCTCAAGGTCACGCAGCTGTTAAATATAGTGACTGCATAATTTATTGTTAGCCAGAATACATCTGAGTATGAGCAAAATTACTAAAATAGTTAAGATATATACTTTATGAAACATTTATTTATTAACTGACAATTGGTTTTATTAAACTGGTAAATCTGTAAAATCATTTTATTCAAAAATTATTTTTAATAAAAGTAATATAAATTATAATTTTAAAAAACAAACATGTAAACAAATTAAAAATATATTGATTGGTTGAATATTAAAAATAGCATACATTGAGTAACTATTCTTGATACATATTTCTATCCTAAAATAATATTTTTGAGAAATTTTTTCATTTTTTTAAGATTTTTACAAAATATCTTGCGATATTTTACAAAATTGTATTTTATGACAAGTAAATTTGAAATTATAACTTTTAATTTAACTTTCTATAGAAAATATACTTTACTGAGAAACATATTTTCCAAAGGTTTGACATACTCAGAAAAATGCCTGCTAAATGAAGGTTATTCTCATTTCTATTTTTATTTTTTATGTTGAAACAGATTAATTTTACAGCACAAGTAATTTCATTCAGAGATCTCCAGAGAACTTCATTTTGCACAAAACTTATTAAAATAAGTTGTCTCTATGATCCTTTGAATACTTTTCCAAATTTTGACACTGCAAAATTGTAGGCCCTCTCAATTTCATCTCAATTCCAAAACAGAATTTTTAAACTGTTCAATTAAAATAGGAGTTTTATTAAAAGTTTTCTCCCACAAGTCAGGATATTCTAAAATACCATTATAGAATTTACAAATTAAATCTTAAATCCACCAGAGCTCGTGTCATTTAATTGGATCATTTTCTTCTTTTCTTTAGGGACATAAACATCATTGTTTTCCTGTTGCAAGCACTGTTCTTGATAATTGCAATTTGTTAAAAAGCTTTGAAACTTTATTTTAGCACTACATTTATTAAATATTTTGATTAAAGATTTCCAACAAACTTTAAAAAAAAAATGAGCCAACATTTAAAGGACATCTTTACAAACACCGCAATTCCATTGTAAACTAGATTGGTTCCAACTCAAGCATATTTTAGCATCTAATTATTGGTAGGTACAGGGAAACAATATGCATTGCCTTGTTTTATTCAATGTCACCGTTTTCACAAAGAATTATAGTTCAGTTATTCTAAATGTGTGTTTAAATAATTATACATTTTGACAATCAATTCCAAATGGAGATCTCTATATATCTTTTAATTTCATAAGAGCACTATGTATACTATGACAAGATGCTCCCCCAAAATCTGCATTCGTAGTGTTAGACAGTTTATACTCAGTGCTGAATTTTTAAATTGAATTTACAATAGGATTTTATGGCAACTCTAAATTTTATTTTCTTAGAAATAAAGCCAAGATGAAAAAAAGGCCTTATATTGACCTTAGCATAGGTTTTTGCACATTTTTAGAGTTTACAAATTTGTTAATAATTTTTTAGATTTTTTGTAAGGAAAAATAATTTTAGATTTATTTTCATTTGAAGCGCAATCCAATTACTCTCTTCAGCAATGTTACCTTATAAAATAACTAAAGTGTAAAGCATATCAGGATTACAAATATGAATGAACCAAATACACTTTCTACAATAAGAACTTGAAAAACTTGAAATAACTATGTCTACACCAAATAAGCTCGAAGTATTGGAAATTACAAGTTGTAAACTTGTGCTATTGATCAAATAAAACTCATGTTTCTGAGAATTGGGTTGTTTTCAGCAATAAAACGCACTATTAGAAAGTGATCTAGTCAATAATGGCATAGATACCTTGTATGTAACTCAGTAGACATATTTTCACTCTGTAGGATATTCATATTGATATTTTAAATCCAAACTGTAATATAATCCGTTACAAGCAATGATCTCAAAAAAATAAAATAAAATAAAATAAGGAATATATTCCAGTGATAGCACTACTTCCTCACCCTTCTCTCAGCACAAATAATCCTTTGTCCACTTGCCAGACAGCTTCAAAACCTAAACGTGAACAGGTCAACTTTAAAGCATCTAGGGGGTCTCATTGTTATAGAATTAACTACAGCCTCCTTAGTATGACACACGAAACCCCGCACCTTCAGATCCTGATTTATTTTCCAGCTCCCTCTCTCTTTCCCATGTTGTGCCTCATGGCAACCTTCCCACCTCTCTGCCTTGGCATGTGCTGTTTCCTGTGCCTACATCATTCTTTCCCATCTGCTCAGCCAGCTCTTACCCGGTATTCAAGGCCCACATCAAATGTAACCTCTTCTTTGTAGATAATTAAACACACCTTCATTTATTATATACCTAAAACCTTATACACAACATATTTTAAAAGTTATTTTTAGATAATGGTCTCCGCATCCAGGCAATACGTTTCTAAAGGCAGAAATTTTTAATTATTAATTTTTGTCTCTTTGGTTACTGCTTGATCATTTCTTTTTACTTCAACTGAATAATTAAACACATGTTCTGTTTTTAGTTTACAAACTTTAACTCAGGAATTTCCATAGATATGAACAAACTATGTCTCAGAGTGAAAGCTGATCACCAATAGATGATGTTAGTAACTGTAGCAGATTGCTACACATTTGGTTATTGTGCACCTCATTCATTGATGTGCTTTCTATAGGTATGGGTTAACTGTTTTTCAAACATTAGAAACTTTTTAAGACACTGTAAGTGTAGACACAGTGAGAATGTTTAAAGTGATATTAAAAGGCATAAAAGTACAAGGTAAATAAAAGCAGAAAAAGGTAAAACTGATAGTGGAGATAAAAAAGGCAAATGTTGCACATACATAAAGGATGAGCTGTTTAACAATAGGAAAAATTGTAGAGAATAAAGGACAAACTATGTAAGCAAGAGCTGTAGTGTGCCTTTGTGGTGACAATAATCCAAATAATCAAAATATGAGTTCCATAAGGACAGAGACAATGGGTAAGTTTTCAGCTCGGTTTACCATACCTGGCACATAGTACTCTGTACTTATTTGTTGAATAAGTTAATGAATCAACCAGTCAACCAAAGTTGAGGAAATTGGCCAAATAGACATTTTAGTGCATATTTAGAGGATCAGCAATAACAGTTCTTAAAGCCTGAAGGGAAAACTTAAAAGTGAAGCTAGATGAAAGTGCTACTGTTCATGATCTATTACTACCCAGGAATAATTCACTGAGTTAAAGACCCTTTAAAGTCTTCTGAAAAAAAGTGTGCGGCCAGAGAGTACATGCCAAAATTACTGCTGCTAAGGAGCTCTCCACCACATTAGAGGAAAGAGGCTACGAGCCTCACTGGTGTCTCAATCTAGGAAAATAATTGATTTTTTAAAAGATGCCTTAAAAACTGTCAACAAGAATTACAGTACGCATTGGTTTACAAATGGGCAGAAAAAAAATTATCTACTCATCTTCATGTCTTCATGCCAAGGTGAAAGAGAGATCTTAGCCTTGCAGATCAGTGGTGTCTCAACTTTTTCAAGTACAAGAGACCCTGTTCCATTACTCTGTCTCCTTTGAGTAAATGTTCAGTCATTCAAATTTTCTCCCATCTCCATGCTCACCTTCAAGGTGGATCTCGGTTAAAGATACAAGTGAAGAAAGATAGGTTTATATGGCTTCATTGTGGGGGAGGAACAACATAAATGTCCTTGTCTTGCCCTGTGTCTTTTGTGATCTCTGTTCTTCATGGTGCTGTCCCTTGTCAGCCTCATCATTGGCACCCTGTTGGTCTCCAGGCAACTGGTGTTCTCTTGTTTGCATATCTTGCTGAGCCAGCCCTACATTAGCTTATACTTGCACTGTGGGTCTCCTATGAGGTCTGTCTATAACTTCTCTTCAGTCTCTGCCTCAACAAGTTTCCTTTTCTCCAGTCCTTGTGAAACATCAGTTTGTCTTAATTAGAATAAGTCTCTGCCAAGTTAACCACAAATTTTTAACTATATTTGCCCTCTCCCTCAGAGCATGTCGGAATTTCTATGACATCAGAGTCCGAGGTCAGTCTTGAGAATTCCCAGTCAAGCTTATTTATCCAGACATCTTCTTTGGCTACTGTGAAACTAATGGACATCATTACTATAATCCCACTATGTTATTTTGAGACCATAAGCTAAGGCAGTGTCTTTCTAGGTTTCCAAAAGAGAGAGTGATCTAATATTCCTCAGCTTTAGACTTTAAGGTAAAGAATACAACTTGTTCCCTGATGTTTGGGTCAAAAGCAAGAAGTCCTGTCATATATTTGACCTCCATCTTCCTCTTCCCGCAATCCCATGGGAAATGCAGGTGGCTTCCTACTTCCTCTTCCCCTCTAGTAGAACTTTGTCTACACCTTGCCCTGCTTCTTCTGGAGAAAAGATACTTGTCTCAGTCTCAATTGCAAAGTGCTGTCCTTTCTTTACAATGAGAGAAACTTGTGATCTGCTTCAGCCAACTGAAGTTCTTCATAAAGAAATTGGATTTTGGAAATATAAAGACAAGAATTTATTAGCTAAATTTCTTAAAAATGTTTTTCCCACCTTTTCCAGTTTTAAAGTTCAAGGAGCAATTTTCACTCCTATTTGGTATCTAGCCTGTTTGTAGAAGAAACCTTCCTGTAGCTGGGACGAAATTATTTATGAGAAATGTAGTGGGCATATGAATTATTTACATGTATCATAAAAGCTCATGATTCAGGAGTAATATGTAGTATAAATAATATTCTATTGCTTAATATAACACCACAAAACTATAAATTTGGACATCTCTAAATGAGCTCTATTAGTTAAATGTAAAGAAATAAGGAACATTCAAAACCTGAGTTACATGTCAATATTAACATTTAGATGGGGAAATACATGCACAATAATAACGTATCCCATTTGGTAAACATTTACAACACATTAGCAGCTCAGAGAAGAGTAATTAGTTATATTAATATTATTATTATTTTTGACACTGAGTCTCATTGTATCACCCAGGCTGGAGTGCAGTGGCACGATCTCGCCTCACTGCAACCTCTGCCTCCTGGGTTCAAGCAATTCTTGTGCCTCAGCCTCCAGAGTAGCTGGCATTATAGGTGCCCGCCACCACACCTGGCTAATTTTAATATTTTAGTAGAGACAGGGTTTCACCATGTTGGCCAGGCTGGTCTCGAACTCCTGACCTCAAGTAATACGCCTGTCTAGACCTCCTGAAGTTCTAGGATTACAGGTATGAGGCACTGCACCAGTCCTGAGTTATATTAATATTAATAAATAATTTGAAATAACAAAATTCCTATGTGTATTCAACACTAAAAAAGATTAACCCAACAGGAAAGAAACCATAACTGATTAGATATTTTGTCTGTAGGTCTTAGAAGCTGTAGATTCTGTATTTACATTTCTAAATAAAATTTTTCATATTTCTCAATTTTATTTTCCTCGTGTATATTAAGATGGTATAATGTATGTATAAGATAGTTTTAAATAAAACATAGGCTTCTGTCATAAACACACTCTCTCTTTTTGGGATGCCAAAAGATTGACCTTCACCATCCCATCAGTAATGTCTGTTTCACATTCACTCTATGTGACATGCAATGCCAAAGGCTCAAGATGTAAAGTTGATTGAGACACAATGAGTTTTATATTTAGTTTGAAAATAGAAAATATAATTGTAAAACATTTCTAATATAAAGGAACTAATAGTAAGTGACAAATGTATGATGTCTCTCACTGATTATTACTTTGGTAAACACCTGTTCAGTACTCAGATGCAGAGCAGAGGGCACTGCGTCACGTGGGAGAGAACCTAATCTTTGAGGTCTGACAAGTCCGTATACCTCTCTGCTCCTGAAGCTTACTAAATGCAAGAACTTGGGCAAGTCACTTAATGTCTCTGGGTCTGCTTGCTTGTCTACAAAATGGAATAACAATACTCATCAGATTGTAAGGATTAAATGAGATGTCAATGTCAAAGGCTAGTCACAGTGACTGGCATAGATACACTGTTTCTCTCTCCAAAGACCCCATACAGTGTGTGAGCCGTGTTTCCTTTTTCCAGAGCCACATGTGGTCCTCTGAATTTACTCACTCTTTTTCAGAGCACTGTATCGCTCATTTGCTCTAGAATCTATTTCTTGTTGTATGGGGATTGAGGGAAAGAAGGACCAGAAAGAACAGGATAGTGTGGACTGTGGAGAATTTGTTGCTTATGATTGAGAATCTTTCCTCAAGAATCATATACAACATATTACAATGTTTATTTCTATGTGATATACTAACTTATTAGCCACACACATAACTTTCATATACAACATATTACAATGTTTATTTCTATGTGATATACTAACTTATTAGCCACACACATAACTTTCACTTTATCTTATTTTACAGGGCTCTATGGGTTAAAAACTTCGGTCTTTTAAATTATTTTAGGTGAAGATTTTGAATTTATTTTGCCCTTTCCTCTGCATGTTTTATATGGAATCTGTTCATTTCTGTTTTTCCCATCTAGAGAATTGGTGAATCCAGCAAGTAAATTTGGTTTCTTAAATCTCCGTGTTCACATTTGGTTTAATCACGCAAAAATTTTAGAAAAAAAAAATCACTGCATAAAAAAGATATAGCCCTTAAAATAACATTAATTATCAAACAAAAAATTACTCCAGTGGCTAATATATGTATATAACTTTTCACTAGACCCCAAAAATGATACACTTGTAAAATTATAGGCAAATAACATTTGAATCAATTGAACAAAGTTCACCTTAATAAAAACTAAATCCAGTTGACAACAAAGATCGAGAATCTGGAGCCCAGAAAAACAGCAGTAATTGCCATTTGAGAATGTCACTCATTTTTCCTCAAAGTGGTGGTTTTACCACCCACTAGCTGACCTTCTACATACAACTCTAGCCAGCTCACTTACAGTTTTTTAAGGAGATAAATACATGTTCCATTGATTTCCATAATATTTTTAGAATTCTGGCACTTTTTTCATGATACTATAAATCAGTTTTCTAAGAAGTGTGTGTGTGTAAAAGAGAGAGAGAGATTAAAGATACCTAGAACAAAAGGTCTAGAAAGATGCAGTGTTAACTGTTAACAGTGCCTTGTTCAACTCTCAGGAGTGAGATTACAAACAGAACATTTTTTATTCGATATACTCCTATATTTTTTGCATTTTCACCACAGCCACCCCATTTATCATTTTTCATTAAGGAAAAATATTTCATTATGCACATAATATAACAAAGCTGGCCTATCCAGTGCATTGTTGGCACCGCGGGACCAGAAGGCAGTGACCGCCCTGGACCCAGCTTTCACTATCTTGTGTGTGTCTATTATTTCTCGACCTGCCGATCCACCTGGGAACAGAGAGAGAGCCCCGCTGCACTGAGGGATGCTGGCCAGATCCCGCAATAAGCATACATTTGAGGCTTCTTCCTTCCAGTTTCCCACTCTCAGAAGATAAAACCATCATTAGCTCTTTCGCTTAGGTGCAAAACCTAAGATTTCTATCTGCTTTCTTTTTCCTTTACATAGTACTTCAGGTCTATCAGCAAAATCTGTTGGCTCTGCCCTCAGAACATATCCTGAATCAAACAATTTCTCACCTACTCCTTCCAGCAACCTTGTCCAAGCCACATTCTCCGCTCATGTGGGCTGCTACACGTGCCTGTTAATCCATCGACAGCTTCTGTTCTTAGCTCTTTAAAGTCAATGGTTCATGCTGCAGTAAATTGCTATTCTTTAAATGTAAGTCACTCGTGTCAGTTACCTGCTCAAAAACCTGCCCACATTATACTCAGAACAAAGTCTAACCCCCTTCTCACCACATAGTCTGATCCCTGTCTTTTTTTTTTTTTTTTTTTTTTCAGTCATACCTTCTACTACTCTCTCCTCCTTTCATTCTTTCATTCTGGCCTGCCTGATGTTCGTCGAACACATCAAAGCCCTCTAGTTGACATGCTTGTTTCATTTGCTAGGTTTTGCATATCAAAAACCACAGACTAGATGACTTAAACAACCGAAACATGTTTATTCACAATTCTAGAGGCTGGAAGTCCAAGGTGAGGGTATCAGTCAGCAGGTCTGATTTATTCTCTCTCTCCAGCTTGCAGACGGCCACCTTCTCTCTGGGTCCTCACATGGTCTTTGTTCTATGCTCACATATTATCTGTGTCCACATTTTCTCCTCTCACAAGGACATTAATTATACTCAATTGACGGATCAGTCATATAGCCTCATTTTACCTTAATTAGCCTATCTCCAAAGGCCCTATGTCCAAGTGCAATCACATTCTCAGGTACCAGGATTAGGATTTAAATGTATGAATTTGAAGGAACGCAATTCATCCCATAAGAATGTTATTTCCTCTAGCTAAAATATTCTTTTCTAAGAACTTTCATGGTTCATTTTTTTTTCATACAATCCCATCTTCTGCTCAAATGTCCTCTCCTCAAACAAGTTGTCTTCTCCACCAATTAATGAAAGGACACATACTTTCTTTGTCCTGTCTTATTCTGCTTTCGTTTTCTTCATGGTATTTCAATCACTTTGTAGCACTGTGATTTTTTTTTTAATTTTATTGTTTCTTTATCACACTTCCAGCACAGCACTCATGAGCGTGCACACACACACACACACACACATACACAGACACTCATGCTTTATGAAAGCAGAGGGGTTCTCCACTTTCTTATTTATTGCTGTAACCCCAGTGTGTAGAATTACACCAAGAGCATTGTAGAAATTCAAAAAGTATTAACTTAATGAATTAATATTTTACATATTTTGCAAATAAATAGCATGGAGGCACTGGGGAAAAAAAAATAATTAGGCCGGGCATGGTGGCTCATGCCTGTAATCCTCGCACTTTGGGAGGCCGATGCGGGCTGAGTACCTAAACTCAGGAATTCAAGACCAGCCTGACCAACATTGTGAAACCCCGTTTCGACTAAAAACACAAAAAATTAGCCAGATGTGGTGTTGGGCGTCTGTAATCCCAGCTACTCGGGAGGCTGAGGCAGGAGAATTGCTTGAACCCAGGAGGTGGAGGTTGCAGTGAGCCAAGATCGCGCCACTGCACTCCAGCCTGGGAGTGAGAGAGCGAGACTGTCAAAAAAAAAAAAAAAAAAAAAAAAAAAAAAAAAAAAATTAAATAATTCCTTACAAGGACCTTGCACAAAAATGAGCATGGAAATATATTATTAATGGACATGCTCACTAAAATTACTGTTTGTTGTTGCTATTTAACAACTAATTTAACATTATGTGTTTTACCATGATTGATGTCATTTATTAATTATTCACTGAGTTAGACCAGCTGTTCTCAATCAGGGGCAATTTTGTTCCCCAGGGGGACATTTGAGAGTGCCAGAGATGTATTTGGTTGTCACAGCTAGACTAAGAGTGCTACTGGCATCTAGCAGGTAGCGGCCAGGGATGCTGTTAAACATCATACAATTCAAAGGATAGCCTCTCACAACAATTATTTGGTCCCGAACGTCAATAGCACTGGGTTGAAAAGTCCTGCTCTAAAAAACTTTACACCAAAATAATAGAGAATCTTTGACTAATATACCCCTAATTCACCCCCATGACATTTTTGGCATAAAAGATGAATTCTATATAATAAAATATCAGTATGTCTTTTTGTTAAGCCCTATATTTAGCCAGCCCCAGACAAAATTACAGATTATTCAAGTTTGCCTTTAGGAAGCTTTTTACTTTTCCCCTTCTGCCTCATTCCTCTTTCGATATTTCTTCTTTTTTTTTTTTTTTTTTAGATGGATTTTCGCTCTTGTTGCCCAGGCTGGAGTGCAGTGGGGGCGATCTTGGCTCACTGCAACCTCTGCCTCCCGGGTTCAAGCGATTCTCCTGCCTCAGCCTCGCAAGTAGTTGGGATTACAGGTACCTGCCACCACGTCTGGCTAATTTTTGTATTTTTAGTTGAGACAGGGTTTCGCCATATGAGTCAGGCCAGTTTCGAACTCCTGACCTCAGGTGATCCACCTGCCTAGGCTTCCCAAAGTGCTGGGATTACAGGCATGAGCCACCATGCTTGGCCAATATTTCTTTATCCCCATCGGTGTGTTCCCTTAAAAGCCAGAATGTCCCCACACCCAAGTTTTGTCACTTGCTCATGTCATTCACAATGTTAGAATACTGTAAACAACTCATGAAAAAATTTAGCAAGAAAACATGTAGAGTTCTATATTTAAGTTTCATCAACTGAATTTCACCAGGATAGGATCAGGGAGATTTAAACAAGGCTCATGTTGAAAAGATCTCAGATATTTTATCAATCCCTGCCTCCCTAGTGAACATAAACCAGAACTGTACTGAAAGCTTTATGCCCCAATCCAAGAACATAATGTACCAACCACTTCAGGTGGTAAACAGTACCTGGAATATATAAGAAAGAACTGTGAATCCACAATAGTTATGTAAGAATCCATTTCTAGGAGTACATTGACAAATTACTATATTCAGAGGAATCACTAAAATAGCTGGAAATTCAAAGCCATGTTTTACATGGGACAACTAAAAAAACTCGAAATGCTGGGCTGGTGCAATAGAACACTTAGGATAAATAGAATAGCAATCTTTAAATGTATGTGCAATGGCTACTAAAAACATTACAGAAATTGTTTTATTTACTTTCGAGGAAATAAGAATTAATACTACCGAGTTAAAGGTATAGTGTTGCAGGGACTGAGTTAGGCTCCATATGGAAGAACTGTATGTCATCTTGGCAAAAACTGTTTCTGCACAAATCACGTGTTTCTTATTACTAGAAAAATGTAAGCAGATACCATGGTCTGCTTCTCAGGGATACCACAAAAGGAATTCCTATTTTTAGGTAGAAAGGTAGACTAGAAATCAGTATATGCCCTTCAAATTATAAGGTTCTATAAGTCTAACCATTCCTTTATTACAAACAATTTTTAACTATTCTCTCCTTCCAAAAAATGTGCCATAAGAGTTTCTCTTTACTTTCAATACTCCTAAAAAAATAAAGAAATGCAATGTATTGTCTACCATACTTCAAACACTAGAAGATCATGTGATCAAATAAGTACCCTAATTTGAAGTTACAATAAAACTTGATATCACTTTTTCTAACATGTAATTATAATTTACTTTAGGCATTAGGGTAAGAATCTATATAATCGTTAGCAGCACAATTCTGCTCTACTTATCTCTTTTTATTTTTCTTTAAATGCTTTCTTAGATATATTTTTCAGGTAGGTATAAAATTTTTCTTTAAATTGTACTTTTTATTTAACAGTTAATAAGAAATAATAGAAAAAGCAATTAGTTAGATACAAAGAGATATAAGTTCCTAGTCCTGGCCACTAATGACTATGCCCTCTGCACAGCTAAGTAGTCTGTTGATCTCATTTTTCTCATCCTTAAAATTAGAGTTTGGACTAGATGATCCCTAAGATTTTTCTCACCTCTTAATTTTTATGATCCTGTTACTTGACATCATAGGTAAATTTACTATCAAAGTTGCTGGCATAAGTCTTGAAGAGTTTCAAGAGTTATAAAAAGAGGAGAAGCCAGGAAATCAAAGGAAAGGGATAGACCCTGGCATATCCTGGTGTTTCATGTTATTATTGACATTGAGAGGTTTCAGTAGTACTGTAGTACCCCTATCAGTGAATAAGAGAAGCCACAGATTTTTGAGAGTTAATTACTCATTCAGTTTGGTATGATGGTATCAAAAAGGAGGACGGAATGTACACGTAAATAAGAGCAAGGAAAATACACCCATGTCTTATTTCTTCATTTTCTTTTGTTCTGTTCTGCCCAGACACCCACTACCTTGCAGTGGTCAAGAAGTGCTGGATTTCTTTAACAAGGGTGAAGAAGCCATTCTGAAATATCTATGGAAGCCTAAATGTCAAGCCACAGTGTTGATCAATATTGGTTAGACCACTGATTGCTGTTTCACACTTGATGTCTTTAATGCCACATCAATGTGACTGTAAATGGTAGCCAAAGCCAATGCTAGGGACTAATTGACTAGTGAAATAGAAGTCACTGTACAAGCTGCTGTCTTTCCTTCACCAGATGGGGATAATTTTTCTTTCATCAAAATAAAACTCCAACTTCAGTTCCCCTCTGTAGCATATGTGTCGCTTAAATATTGGTCCAACATGGGTTATTAAGATTCTTTAAAATGCTTAAGTACGCTCTTGTGATTCTTTAATTGAAATCTTCTCCATGTTGTCTCAAAACTTTAGGCAAGTAAATTACACTCCTTATAAGAACACATTGTAAATGTACTTTAGCAACTTTCTCGACTTAATAATATAACCCAATTATTTTTGACTTTTTCCTTTTTCCTGCAAAGAAAGCCTGTGAATATGATTTAAACCAGTAGTTTGTCGATTATCTATAACAAAATAGATCTCATATTTTTAGGTAACAACCTGTAATTTCCCAGCATGAAATATGTTAGAGGTATTTATTTAGATTGAGAACTCACTCTTAATTTGTTGATGTTCTGGATAGCTCAGCTTGCCCCTCCAGTGTGACCCAGGAGGCTGACCAGTATGGACCATTTAAGTGAACTGCAGGGCCCTCTGGCTTCCAGTTGGGCTCACAGATAGAGAATACCAGGAGATAAGGAATAGAGTGAGACTGAAGGACATTTTATACACACAGACACACATACACACACACGCACACACACACACCTCTGCCTCTCTCCCCAGTGGGTCATTTCAGGCTGGCTGTAACTCTCCACAGAAAGTCACTGAGGATATCCTCCGTACCACTTCCTCTTTCCAAATTCTGGTTAGGGCTTCCTCTCCTTGTCCTTTCAACAACAAGCATGGCAACAACTCCACTGCTACTAGCTGGCATGCTGTGTTACTCTTTTTGGTTTTCTTACCCTATGCCCTTGTTTCGATAAATAATATCTTTTTCAAACCATTCTGAAATTGCTCTAATTTGAGTGAACTATCTGGGTTTTTTTGTTTGTTTTGGTTTGGTTTTTCTTTGTTTGTTTTCTGGAGCCTGATCTTGTAGATGAAGATTAATAGAAATAGTAAATATTTGCGACCATACTATGGGATAAGGTCCACCATTTTTCTTATTCTTTTACAGATGAAGAAGTCAAACAAAGAGATGTTAAATACTTTCCTAATTTCACACAGCCAGTGAGTGACATAATCAGAAACTGAATCCAGGTGTGCTGCTCAGACCCTGTTTACATAATTCCTGGGCCACACTGCCTTGCCCCACCATGATTGCTTCTTTTATCTTTGTCCAGGTTAAGGTGTCTGCCTGGGGTAGTTTGTTGTTTAGTTAGAGTCTTTTCTCATGCATTTTCCTCATATGGGGAACTTGGGTGGCATTCAGCTAGTGCTTGTCTATCCGCAACTTCACATTTTTCCTGACATGTGAATGAATTAGGGTTGTGTAAAGGATTCTTGGGCTGTGGGTGTTTTCTCTCAATGATCTGTTCTTTAGTTTCCAACTGAAAATGAAAAGTCTTCTTTACCTTCACTTGGCTGAGGGACTGTGGGATGACAGAGAATAGGGAAGCTTCTTCCTATAACCTAAGAAGAGTTGACATCTTTACCACAGCCCACAACCTATAATAAAAGGACCAGGCAAACAACGTGGATACATGCACTGCTATGTCAGACAGATGATCATCTGAAAAAAAATTATAATGAATGCTGAAGGAGATCCAAACATAATACAAAACAAAACAAAATATCCTTTGGAGAGTACAATCATTATTTTCCAATGAAAACAAATCAGTTGATAATAAACAAGAACGAGTTTAACCAGTGAATGACCAAAATCAGTAACCTAACGTTAATAAATCTTAAAACACAGGAATTAAATTATAGCTTAAAACACAGGAAGTAGTAGAAGGCATGTGGTAAACGATGAAAAGTTATGGAAAACCTGACAAGCAAATATTGGGTATTTGGGAAGAAAGCAATGAAATAGACACATGAAAATATAATGTCTGGGCTGACGAAAGATCTAAATCTTTCCTCAGCAAATATTGGGTATTTGGGAAGAAAGCAATGAAATAGACACATGAAAATAAGATATGTCTGGGCTGAGGAAAGATCTGAATCTGCACACTGAAAGAGGACAGTAAGATCCAATATGTTTTGATGTAAATGGTATATATCTAGGCATATCCTGATGGATAAGAAAAATAATGAAAATAGACTCAAAGGGATATACCCACCAGATGCAGACTGTGGCTGGGAATTGGATACTGTTTAGATAAACCAGCAGCAAAAGTCATTCTGGAATCAACTGAAGAAATTTAAATAAGGTTTGGTATCATATTAGATGAAAATGTACTGAAACAGTAGACTAAAAGATGGCTAACAGGAAAAAGCAGGTTATACTACAACCAATCACACAAATACACACATATATTCATATATTTACATGTATATAAACACATAACATGTAAAATATAGTTATACATAAAAACTATATGTGTATATATAAAAAACTATAGGTTTATAAAATGTATTTTTATACATATGAAAAATTTGGAAAGACACGCATTAGAGTTTCCACATGGTGTTCTGTGGTTGGTGGCAAGATGACATTTATTCATTGTACTTTTCTAATTTTCAACAATTCAAATTAGTATTTTCATAAAATTTTTTAAAGGCATTGAAGAAAGAGTATTTTATTGAAGAAAGAGAATTTTTTAAAGGTATTGAAGAAAAGGATAGAAAGGAAAGAAAGAAAATGAGAAGCAATAGGAGACAGGGAGGGGGAAGAATGGAAAGAGAAAACAATGTGGAGGAAGAGGAGAAGTAGGAAGGGAAGTGCTGAAAGGAAATCCAAGGACCACCAGGTAGAAGGAGGGAAGAGATTCAAAGACAAAGGACAGCCATGCTATGTGATCAGTGTAAGGTCCTGGTACAGAGCACTGGTACAGATGCAGAATGTGGAAGAGCCTTGCCTGTTTCAAATTACCACAAACCACCACAGGAGAAAAATGCAGCCCCTACTATTTATGCTTAGCTTTCCACACAATAAAACATGGCATGATAGATTTCAGAAGAAAAATACAACTAGATCAAATTTTGAAAAAGAATCCCAAAACATAGATTAATTATAGTTTTCTCCACATCATAGTGCCTGTTTATGCACATGCTAGTGACATGAGTTTTGTGTAAAAGTATCTAAAATCACTAAAATGAATCTAAACTTTGTCCTGTGATATTTTGGTTCTCTATAGTTTTCAATATTAATTTAGACTCCACAACTTTGAACTACCAAATTGTTTTTAATGGCACAAAGCAATATTTACATTCATACGGTCCAGGAAAGAAGGGCTTCTGGACAAGTTTATCTTGTTAATAAAATTGCACGTAGCATATTTCATTTTCATAAATCACATGCTGTTTTATAGAAGAACTTATAATACTCTACATAAGTTGAAGATGCTGAACTCAATTAAGTTTTAATAGATACCATCGGCTGCCCCTGAAGACCTTCAACAATTTTCTGACTCTTTTCCTTACTGGGCCAACCTAGAAAAGTAGCTTAGTGCTATACTAATCCTCCCTGCAATTTGTCAGAATTAGGAAGCCTTGAATGTGCTTATAGTAAATGTATTTTAAATACATTTGAATTTAACTTTTTCTTTATTTCATGAAGAGCTGCATTTAGGATGTTAATGTTGCCACATTAGTGGAGTCACATTCAGGATCTACCCATTCACATACCCTCATCAACCTGTTAATGAAACTCTTCACTATTATCAGCCAAGTGGTTTAATGGATTTCTTTCCACCAATTGATTGATTCTAAATAAACCTTTCCCCATTTTTGATTCTGTAACACTTAATGTCAAGGTTCCCAGAAACTAACAAACAGCTACAAAAATAACTTAGGAATACAAATTATTGATGTTGTTAAGCAATGCATGTATATATAATGATATCACTGAAGCCAAATCTCCTCCATTAGTGCTTGATTGGACCTGTGAGGGCATATGAGGAATCAGATTTCATACCCTCCTGGGGAGTTTTTCTCTTGAGCCTTTAAATTGGGTCTATATGGCACAATATAAAAGAAACATTCAGTTCATCCTTTGTTGTTTTTTTTTTTTTTTGAAACACAAATATTTTGGATTTGTTATATAGGTAAATACTGAGTCAATAAATAATGCTACTCTATATTAAATATAAAATATAAAGAATTTTGTATTCAAGTTAACTGCTATTTGTCAAAATATAACAAAATATTAAAATTTAATTTGGGGTTCTTTTTGTATATAAAATTCTTCTGAAGGTACTTAACTAAATATGTTTCTAATGAAATACTGGCAGCAATGTCATGAAGTAGCAAAACCTTCCAAGCAGTCTGAGATTTTGTTTTCCAAGAAGCTTGAAATATAAATGGTTGGAATGTATCTAGCAATGAGGAATATCAGTGGCGTGCTTACATCAACAGAGGAGATAACTTTTCCAGTTTGCTAATACACTAGGTCCACAAGAGCACATGGACACAGCTGGCATTACACCACATCATCTTATTCCCTGTGTGCCAAATTGGACACCCTGTGCTCTGCACTGAATAATCAACTCGTTCCCATTCATAATTCATCTGAACACTTTCACCTAGCCACACAACCACAGCTGCCAAAAATGCATGCAGGCACACCCTCATATTCTTAAAATGAATGTACTTCACAAATTTCAGAAGCTCCCTTGTTTGATGTCTCAAGATTTTCTACTGTCAGTCCTCTGTTCAACCTTAAAATAAGCTTGTTCATGTAATTTTTCAAGACTTAGAAGTAATAATATGCCTAAAATCCAAAGGATGGTTTGAAAGGAATCTTAGTGATTCATTTTTACATTAACCAGTTGGCATTTGCTTAAATGAAGGTGTTTCCATTTGAATGGAGGTTAATGTCTACCAAAACTAGGGAGAAGCATTTGGAGAGACAACTTTTACCCCTAAGGTTTTCACAACTCCACAACCTCATTTTCTTTTTCCTGAAGTCATTCTATACTACCTATTGGCTTTGGTTGGTTCATCCTTTTATATAAGGCAGATAATGTGGCTTTTCCTACCAAAGATGATGAAACCAGCGGTGATCAGATTTCTTGACTGTCAGCACCAAGCCACAAGAGAGAGTGGCTGACCCTTAGGGTCAAGCATTAATGTCAAGCTGCCTGTAGCAAGCAGAGGCTTCCTCAGTTCACTTTAGCTGAGGATATTTGTGGTCAAATTAGAAATATGATACCCCAGAGACCCACTAATGCATGTCTACGCAGCCCTCATCTCATTATCAATGTTCTTTCCTTACATTCTGACCTTAATTAATTACTTCCCCGAATTAGACAGCACTTGATGCCACATCGCCTCAGACAACGCTGTCCAAGCTGCAACTGGGCACTGTTGGATCAAAAGCCCAAGTCTGATGCAATGCATGTCCCCCATTGGAGCTTGGAGCTGAAAGTGGACTGATTTCAGCAAGATGGAAAGCAGCCTGTGCTGAGAACCCTGCCTGGCAGAATCGGCACAGGTCCCAATCTCTGAAGCATTTCAACAGATTTTATAATGTTGCGTGCCCTGTATGACAGGATTCTTCACTAAAGTTTTGAGCTATGACTCATTGGTTACTCTTGGTTTTTGTCCATCTGACTTCCAGCAAAGCTTCAAATATTGGTTTGGTTGATGAAGTCCCTATTTTGTTTTCTTATTCTGACAACGTGCATTTTCAGTCATTAGTCTACTAAATTCTTCTAAGTGTCACTAAGACTTGGATAAGCCCAGTTTTTCTTGTGCATAAGAAGAATTCTAGGTTGGGGAGGGGGCACTTTTAGCTAAACCCTTACCAAAATCACAACCCCCCTAGAGAAATTAAGCTGAGATATAAATTTATAATTCCCTTCCCACAAGTAGAAAAGTCAAGGGTCTTCATTAAAGATTATGGAAGTTATGCCCCCACTATGTCAGGGCACTTGTTGGAATAACTGCATTTCCTCAGTTTTCTCAGTAGTTTCTAAGTAACAATGCTGTGCTACTGGATGTTGTGCTAAGTTCACTCTCAGGGCTGTTTGTTGCCCCCTGGAGCTGTGTCCACATGTAGAAGTTGGGTCTACATTTACTGCTGGAGAATACACTTATGTAATCAGTTCTTTCCATAATTGTCACACATTTTAGATAGAATTACAAAGAGAAAGAGTTGGAGAACTTTAATCCTTTAAGAAAAGTACATTTTTTGTCTTCATTACTTAAAATGTAACCCTAGGACTTCGGTTAGCCATAAAAGAATCAGAATTTATAGGAAGACAGAAGACAATGAGATAAAATGAGTGATGCCAGATGAAGAAAAAGAGGAAACAAGCCAATTCTATAGCCTGAATCAATAGTCAGTTGAATATTGCCAAATTAGAGATTATTCTCTTGGATTTCAGAACTTCAATAAAGAACTAAGCTTGAGTAGTCAAGTAAGCCTAGATTTGATTCATTCTTGGATATTTCTTTCCATTTGAGAAAACCATAATCGAAATGCAACATCATAACATGAAGTATTTTGCTCCCTTGACCTAAAAAGTACACTTTATCCTTAGGCTTTTACTTTTTTTCCAAATATGAACGTGTAACATTTGTAAATATATACATCTAGAGATGGTTATATGCTCAACTATATTTGTGATGTGTACACACAAAAAGAAATTCTAAAATCTTCAAACTCCAAATGTTAAAGACATCATATGTGTTATTCTGACTCTGTTAATACTGGCAATATTATCATTCCTAACTTAGAACTCCCAAAAAAAGTCAAGTAGGGGAGAATTGTGTCCTGTCAATCTTAAAAGAGATTCAAGAAACATGTTGTAATTATAAAACAGATTGCTTAGGAAATTATTACCCTGCATACACAAATAGCAGCATAAATTCTATGCCTGTTAACAGAAGTATGTAGTATATATTTATAGTATCATAGGCAGATTTCGCTTAAGTAAAGACTATCACAATTATCATTTCAGTAATTTTTCCCAAAGCTATTATATGTATCATTTAATCAAAAAAAAATCTTTCTGTACAAATTATGTATTCTGAAAAGTAAGACAGACAACTCATTAGCAAAATACATGCAATGGGTGAACTAGTAGAAAGAGTGAGGGAAGTGGTGCCAGTAAAGGGAGAGTTTGGACAAAAGAGAAGGAACTATGAGAACAAATTTGCCATATAAATCAAATCACTCAGTTCTTACACTTTATAGAGTCCAAGATAAGTAGAAGCTTTTCATTCAATGACACTTTCACCATCTTTCATGGTGATAGTAGTAATAGTATGAGATGTTGCAGGAAACTCCAAGGAGAGTTCAGTTTTCTCTGAACTGTCTTAAGATAGGGGAGAGGACCAATCCTTTATAATCCCATATTAGTCCTTGGATGTGGGTTACCTTGGAAGAGGTATGATTTGGCATAAAGAACTAACTAACTTACATTTTTTTCTTTTATTTGATCTGCAAGCTAGGAAGCCTTCAATTCCCACTTGGTGTCAGCTGTGGCCTCCACTGAAGCTGCCTCAGAGTTCACTTTCTTCCTCCTCTCTACTTGCTTCTCTTCCCTTCGATGGGTGTTACTCTCAAGGAAGCTCCTAATAAGCTTCCTAGACACTCATCTCTATCTCAGATTCTGTTTCCGGAGGAACCCAAGTTGAAGCATCCTTGAATTTCAAATCCCATGCTCTTCTAAGCAAATCACACTCTGCATCTTGTGAAGTTTGTCCATAGCAGATTCACAGTGCTCAATCATACAGAGCAGACAATTGGACATTTTTATGTCATCTCAGAGGAAAATCACATTTTCCTTAACTTTTCTCATCCCCAATTACCTTTTTGTCTTCATTGATTCTTTAAATCCATTTAACAATGCAAAATCTTTCATTCTACAATCATAGATATTTTAATGAAAATGCAGTTTAAATCATTGCAGTGCATGGTATTTAGTTCAAGGGGTAGGGACCCAGCTACTGGAAGGCTATGGGACCATGCTGAATAATAATTTAATCCCCCTGGTCATCACTAGCTGTGAGTTATATCTACACACTCAGCAGCCATTTTATACACAAGGGTAATTGTTTCACACAATTCCTACCTTCGTGCTGTCTTATATTTTAGCTCTCTGTACAAAGGTATAATACGTCTTTTACTCATGAAGATTCAGTTTTGCCTATCATTTAACATTAACATTTAACATCATAAAGTCATAAAGCTAGACAGATCTGCAGAGGTCATCATATTCTATTTTGTCCTAATTATGAAGGAAAACCAATAAAATATTGTCCTCCTTGTCCTTCTTACCCTACAAGAAATGGATGCAACCAGCTCCAAATTTGGCGATGCTTACTTGTCCATTTGCTACTCCAAATACAACAAATTAATTACAAGGAGAAACTCAAATGTATGGCATGAAAAAAGGGAAATGTTTAATTCCAGGGTTTATGCATAAGCACGGACACATGCACTTGATCATCCACGCACACATATGTACACACTCCTCCTGATCCCTTATCACAACCTCTGTGTTTTGCTGTTGTTGTTTACCAAACTACAATTTTGTAGCAGTCAGTGCAGAGCAAACTATTCTGTGACAATAAACAATGCTTGCAACAGCAAAGCTGATTTTCATGCATACTACCTGTCCATCAAATACCACACTAACTTCAACCTGGCACCCAGACTCAAGGATCAGTCCTGATCTATTTTCTTCTAGACATTTAGTATATTGATATAGCGTGAAATCGAAGAAGGTTTTTTTTTTTATAATGTGTACTTGTCATAGGAAGCAAATAGACCATTTTTTAACTTAAAAACTGGAAAACTGAGCAGTAAAGACTTTCTCAGACATAATTTCCATTACATGAAAAATAGATTTCTGTTTTCTAGGGTGAAGATTTGATTTTTGCTTTAAGGATATAGTCTAGGAAAATGTGCTGTCCACTTTGAAGTAAAGTAAAAGCAAATCTGGAATCCTTTGACCTATCAACTCAAGATCAAGGTAAAAGTATTCAAGGCAACATCATGTGATAACTTACAAAATTTATTATCTGCCATCTTTGTTCCTATTTTCTCCAAGTTTGGCTCCCAAATCAGTTTTAAATTTTCTATGGCCTCACATCCACTGAGAAAAGTGCCTCAGCCTAAGGGTCTTGGCCATAGTCAATGATGGCTCTAAAAACAAAACAAAACAAAATAAAACTTTGAGAATTCTAGTTCAGTAATGGCTCCTAGTATTTCCTTGATGTTCTCACTTCTGCTGAAAATTTTGCCTATCTTAATTTTGGATTAGGGATTTTAAAAAATAAATAAACAACCTGTCTCCTGGTTCTGGGCTATGTGTTTTACTTGTCCTTACCTCAAATGGTTGACTGATTTAGGCTCCTACCTTTAAGCCCTTTTTTAAGGACACAGCACTGGAAGAACCTCTGTCTTAAACTCTATTTTCTCAGCAAGCAACCTGAGGTAGCGACACCAAAGTGTGAGTTATTGTAGAGTCACAGAAAAAAGAGACTGATATAAAATAAATAAGCAAGGATCAAATAGAAAAGCAGTCAAGAAAGGAGTAAGAAGAATAAATGGCTTGAATAGACATTTTATTAAAATACTTAAATGATGAGGAGTTTTTTTAATGGAGAAATTGAAACCCAAAGCAAATTTTCATTATTATGAGGAAGTTTACTTGTTCCAGATGCCAAAGGACCATGCTGTGACTTTAGGGGGAAAAGTGACACATAAGTAAGCACTCTCTTCTCATTGTTTGGGTTGCCTCATACGTAAAGTTTAGGAAGATCACATCTCGAACCAAGAATTACAAATTACCAAGACTACCGCCCCCATTCTTGGCAAACTATATGCCTAAGGTGGCTGTAATTAGTCATTTCTTTGGATCAAGATATTTAGGCCCTTTGGTCAGCTGTTAATATGATTACATTGGGTTTTTTTAATGTAATAATTTAGTTATTTTTTTCTACTATGTATCAAGTTCTTGAGACAAAAAAAAGAAAGTTTCCTAGAAAATGAGAAAGATATGTTTAGGCTCTGCAGTAGCACTAATGGGTACCGCAGAGGGCTTAAACTCCACTACCCAACCTCTCCCACAGTCAACTCTAATACGTGTTTAATCTAAAGAAAATGGTGTGTCTGTTCTTAATGCAGCTTCCCAGCAAATCTCACAGACCTTCCCTTCCAATCAGATTGCCATCCTAGTTTCCTTATACAAAGTCTAGGAGAGCAGAACACAGGCCTCTCCCCATCATGAGCACAGTCAGAGAGAGCCCCACCTATGGGAACTCTGGAGAGCAGGAGGGTGGCATCTGAAATCTGAGGAACTGTCTTAATGAAACTGGGGAAACACCTATGAAGTGGGGAAGGGAACCCAGTCAGCTCATGGTAGTGTCAAAATATGTTAAAGGCTGGATGCAGTGGCTCATGCCCATAATCCCAGCACATTAGGATGCCTAGGTGAGAGGATCGCTTGAGCACAGGAATTCAAGACCAGCCTGGGCAACATAGCGAGACCCTGTCTGTACTAAAAATAAAAAATAAAAATAAAAAAAAATAGCAGGGCATGGTGGCACATGCCTGTAGTCCCAACTACTCAGAAGGCTGAGGTAGGAGGACCACTTGAGCCTGGGAAATCGAGACTACAGTGAGCCATAATCATACCACTGCACTCCAGCCTGGGCAACAGAGAAAGATCCTGTCTAAAAAGAAAAAAAAAAGTTTAAGTGTGGTTCACAAAAACACAAAAACAAGAACAAGTAACAAGAAATCAGAAGTAGCTATTGGTGCACAGAGTCAGTTGCTTGCATTGGCCAGCAGCAACAGGAAAGTGAGTAGCACCATGACCCTGGAAGGTGGGTGCACTCAGCCAGAACGTGGGAGTTCAGAGAACAGAATCAAACTCCCTGGAAAGAGGATTGTAAGAATTAACCAAGGCACCAGGGCTTCAGTCAAGAAGGCAGACTACCATCTGTTTTATAGAAAAACTAGCATATGACACGAGGAAGCTACATGAATGTCTGACTGGGCCAACAACCAAGGGAGGCTTTGGCTCAGCAAGGTTGTGCCCAACACAGTGTAACTCAATGCCCCGCAAAAAGATGAGCTGCTGTGCAAGGAAACTCTTTACTTAGGACCCAGACTACGTTTAGGCCTGAATGTAAGCCCAACAATAGTTCACCTTGGGAAACTGAGGGAGAAAAGGCAAGAAAATGGGCTGGCTATTTTTTTTTTAATAATGATATTTTATGATTCAAGTTCTGAGAAAGCTCTCATGCTGAAATTTACATAGTTGCAAAAATTAAAAATGGTTGGCTAAGACTATTTTTGTTTTGCTAGATTCTCGGAAAGAAAATACAAAGCGTAGCATGTCTTTTGTGAGACCATTTATCTTAGAACAAGCAGTTACTTTATTTCCTGGCCCCCTTGAAAGCATTACACAGTAATCTGATAATACATTAACATTCACATTTGAACCAGTGACTACATTCACAAGAAACAAACATTTCTACTTGTTTAATGTTATTCACCTAATGTTTAAAATTTGACCTGTGGTTCTTCATTCATATCAGCTGTCTCTCTCTCTCTCTCTCTCTCTCTCTCTCTATATATATATATATATATATATATATATATATATATATATATCATTATGAACATTTAAACCAAACCATACTTGAACATCTCAATAAACTTTCCCTTAGGATTGTGACTACATATGCAGAAGCTCTTGAAAACATGATCCGTCCACTGTGGATAAGACAAATAGCTCTTAAGGAATGAAAACAAAGCTGTCGGCGGGGGAGGAAGAGGGTGAGGAAAGAAAAGTTGAAGAGGACTCTGAGTAAAACATACCTTTGTTTTTTCATTTAAGAGTCACATTTAATGAAGAAAACTTTATACACAAATATGTGAAGTCTCTTTCAGATGAGACTTTGCCTCTCTTATGGCTTAAAGATATTAACGGTGGAGGAAATGACTTGTGTCTCATGTTCCATCCTGGCTTGTGTGAAATTTTATTGGCTTTCCAAGAAAAAAAAAAACCGGTCAAGTATAGTTTCCATCTATTACGTTCACAGAGCTACTAGTATCAGCCTCATTTCATGCTGATAGCTCCACAGTGTCAGCAAAATTCCTTGGAAACACATAGGCTTATGATCCTCAAATCAAGAGATAGTCAAACCATCAAGAGATTCCAGCATTCAAGAGGGTTCAACTATCTATGTTCAGACCCACTAGATGTCACCGTGTGGGGAAGTACATTTGCATAAGACTGACACATGCTGAAGAGGAGAGGATACCACTGCAGGACAGAACGTCATGTAACAGAGGTCAAGATTGATGTACACATTACAAGCCAGGGAACAGCAAGGATTGCCAGCAATACCAGAAGCTAAGAGAAGGACATGGAACAGATTCTCCTCTACAGCCTTCAGAGAAAGCATGGCCCTGAGGACAACTTGGTTGGGACTTATAGCCTCCAGAACTGTGAGACAATAAATTTACACTGTTTTAAGCCACCTCGTGTGTAGTACTTGGTTACAGCAGCCCTAGGAAACCAATACAACCCAGCCACTTCTAGCCCAGCTTGCCTGACCAGCAATGCCCCTAATCCAGTCATTTCTTGCCACAAACTGCCTGTCCAACAAAGTCTAAATGTCCTCAATGTCTGGATTACTGATAAATGCTCTTTTCAGCAGCTACTACTAATTTTTCCCAAGCAGTTTCAGTTACTTTTTCCACTTCTGGCTCACTCCAAAGAATTCCAGAGGTTTATGAAATGTTTGGAAAACCAGAGGTTTCTTTTTTCAAAAGGAAAAAGAATTCTCTCATCTTAAACCTCTCTCCCAGAATGACCTTAAAAAGCTTGAAATTATAGGTTATTATGGATAGCTGAAAAGCTCATATTTGAAGACTTGTTTGGGGATTTTCCCTTCTGGAGAGAGCGCTGGGAAAAGAGACAAGAGACTTCCTGCATTAGGTTGGCTCTCCACTGTCCTTCAGGTCACTTCAGAAACAACTGTAAGTGGCATTCTCTGCAGAATATTAAAGAAATATGAAATGTTTTATCAATTAAAACCACTGGCCTAGTCGTTTTTGACTCACAGTATAGACCAGAGCTCTTTCCATACACATGTGATCTGAGTCAACTCATTTATTCTCTCTGGGTGCATTTCATTATTACATAAGATACTGAAATTACTCTTCAAAACATTCCCTGCACCAGTAAAATCTGATGGATTCGTACATTCCTTGGTCAAATTTTTTACCTTCATGTCTTCTAACTTAGAGTATTAAACATGTATTTTCTCCAGGATTAGTGAATATATTTTATTCAATAGTTTGGTTGACTCTTTAGGCTTCTATTACTTGTCTGTCTTTATTCCGCTTTATTTCTTTGTGATGTGTGCCTGTGGCTTTATCTCCTAGTCATTTTCAGCATGAATGGAAATTCTATTTACATAGCCCTTTCATCTCTAGAGACTGAATAAAAAATATGGGATATGGTTGCAATCCTGCCCCTCCCTCCCTACTCAAATGGATAACTCAGGGGAGGCATTACCTGAAAGAAGTCAAATGTGAAGTGGAGCCAAGAGCAATGAGAAACTCACACCAAAGCTGCTCTCCCACATGCAGAATTGTGGGTGAACTTCTTAGAAAGCCAGGGAATTTGGAAGGAAAGATGCCTGTGTAGAAACATTAACAACTGTGGTAGTAAAGTAATTGAGTGAGCATACGTACCACTTCACTGTCACAGACTGTGCTTAAACTTTCATCTACATTAACCTGTTTAGTCTGGAAAAATCTAAGAGCCCAATTGGGATATAGCAATCTACTGCCAAAATTTCAGGCACTAAAAAGCCAAAAATGATTTCCTAGGAACTAGAGTTCTTTCTTTTTTATTGTGTAAGATTGCATTTACCAATATTATAGCCACTAGTCACATGTGGCTATTAAATTTTTAATTTAATTAACATTAAATAAAATTTCAAAATGTATTTCTTTAGTCTTAGTAGCCAAACTTTATGTGGCCATTGCCCCCTATATACAGTGGATACCATACGGAACAGCACAGCTGTAGACTTCCTTTAGAAGAGGCAATAGATCCAACAATAGATCATGAGGGGTTCACAGCTTTGCATCATCATGGATAGCATTCCTTCTTTTCAAAAAAAAGTTTAAGTTTATAATTCACAATGGTACAATGGTGCATGTATTACATTTTCTAACTGAAAAATATAAAAACAACTTTGTTTATCAGAGTTTTCAGTTTAAACATGGTTTTGCTAATACTTTTCTATGCTCTTAGAAACTGAGTGTCCAAGATCATTTTAAAAACATCTGGTCTTGGCATTTCACCACATAATGAACTTCATTCTGCTTTCTTTGTGTTGAAATATATAGTTGATTTTGTTTTTAAATGTAAAATATTCTGAAAATAAAGTACCGTGAAATTAATAATCTTTCAAGAAAACTCTTCTCCAGATGTTTGTGATTTGGAACCTGCTTGAATTTAAAATACGAGGGAATTTTTTTAATCCAAACCCACATGTGGCAGTAAAAAAGCTATGAAAAATTTTATGGCTATTATAAAGTAAAACAATACTGATATTTACATACTTAGTGTCATGCTCTGCACCATCACAGTTTGAGTTCACTACATGCTTTGCTTTGTGCTGCACCATATTTTGAACCTTCTAATGGTGTCATACTAACAATATTCTGATGGCAAAGACATCCCCAAGTCAATTTCAAGACTAATAAAAACAATTCCACTTCTGGGTTGTTGTTTGTATTTGTTAAAATTCTATTTTAAATAAGCCAATTCTCCATACAGATTTGACTTATAAATATGGGTAGAGAGGTTACGGTTGTAGAAAGTAAAGACAGGAATACCAATGGTTTGTGATTGCCTTTATTTAAACCCTGTGATCTTCTGTAAATAAAACTTATCTGGACATCCCCCTTTCCTGGTATATGTTCCATTCGAGAGTATGGATGACTCAGAGAAGCTGATTACCTTTCTGGTAGAATATATACACTCTCTAAACACTGAGTCAACAGCTTCTTTTTATTTCATGAAATAACATATTTTTAATCTGAGTCACTCAGAGGTGGATGATCCTCCAAATAGACTAAAAATCCATACGAGCATGTTGCCATGCTCATGTTTCTTCTCAAAGAGACATGCTCTGCAAAAACAACCTCATTCTCAATAAGTGTTTAATGAGCGTCCACAGAGAGCTGGATGACTCTTGCATAAAGATGATGTGGACCACCAGCATTACATGTGTATTTAGACATAACTGAAAAGACTGACACAGGACCAGCAGCACAGTCATGAGTGAAACTCAATTCTTTTATAACTCAACAAATATTAAATAAGCAAGTACTGTAATGGGGCATATGCTACATGAGAGATCGGGAGCTGGAAGGTGGAAAGTGAGAGATGAAGATTAAGGAGATAAAAAGAAAATGTTAATTTTTATTACATGTATCTAAGTCAGCATAATTTTTTAAATGTGAATTGCTCTCCCTACTAAACATGGAAAAATGAGTACTACTGTCTAGTAAGCAAATGTCATTGATCTAAATTCGTTTTAGATATTCTGTGTAACTTTTTATCAAAATGCTAAAGAGAGGTGGCTGAGACGTAGTCTGCAAAGAAAGCACCAGTATGTCAAGTAAATAGAAAATCCACATCGCATTCATGTGTTTTTTCTGTAAGTTGCCATGTATGGAAGGCATGCTCAGCCCTTTCACTGAGCCAATGTTCATAGTGGTTAGTTAGCTACATGGTTACTGTCTGGCTAAAATGCACTGCTTAAAGTGTTACCTATGTGTAGGAAGATTTAACATACAGAAAAGACTCTCTACAGATAGAAATATGCAACATAATGCTTTTGCTTTCATCTAAAATATTGTCAAAATATAAAACACTATATTACCTTAAAAATAATATTAAGAGGCTGGGTGTGGTGGCTCATGCCCATAATCCCAGCACTTTGGGAGACCAAGGCAGACAGATCATCTGAGGTCGGGAGTTCAAGACCAGACTGACCAACACGGAGTAACTTCGCCTCTATTAAAAATACAAAAAAAAAAGAAAAAAGGAAAATTTGCCAGGCATGGTAGTGCATGCCTATAATCCCAGCTACTTAGGAGGCTGAGGCAGGAGAATCACTTAACCCGGGAGGCAGAGGTTGTGGTAAGCCGAGATCATGCCACTGCACTCCAGCCTGGGCAACAAGAACAAAACTCTGTTTCAAATAATAATAATAATAATATCAAGAACACAGAAGAGGTTTTATAAAGTTCACTGCCAACTAAACTATATTGAATAAATTAAATGTGTATCAGCAAGGTCTTACACTTTAAACCTGTGCTTCTCAAATGTTAGTGTGCATGTTAAAATGCAGATTCTGAGTCAATTAGATCTGAGATGTGGCCTGAAATCCTGCATGTCTATCATGTTTTCAGATGGTGCAAATGCTCCTGTTCCTCCTCACTTTGAATGGCACTAATCTGAAAAGTATTTGTATGAGCAACAATACAAGCAAGATCTTTTCCTTAAAGACTTTAAGGCAGAATAACTAATTGGGGTGGGGAGAGGAAATGGTGCGCTTCGCAGTTAATTTTAAAATTAAGATCTCAGATTATCTGTGTGGGTGGAGAAGAAAGTTGCCCATGTTTGTTATTTAGGGAGCATTAGAAGTGCATATGCAAACTCCCCCAAAGAAAGGAGAAGAAAATGTGTCAATCATAGAGAATAGTGTGCCATCATCAGAAATTGCATTATTTGGTTTAAAACAGTGTTCCCAAACTTGACTGGAAATAAAAATTTACCTGAGGTAGTTATTAAAAGTATAGATTCAAGCTTCTTCCAGTGTTGAAAATGAAAATGCTACTGGGAAAAGTTACCTAGTAAGCTAACATCAGTCATATTTATCCAATTGTGTTTCTTGTGTCAACCAAGGTTAGGATTGATGGGTGAGAAATTTGGATAAGGATATAAATGAGGTCATTTTGAAGGGAAAAATTAGACTGGGTAAGGCATAACAGGAAAGGACTCCTAATCAATCAAATCAGGCAAGTGAAGAAAGAGAAAATGAAAATAATAACTTTCGTTTGCCAAGAGCATACCTTGTGATGCTTGTACCTCTAAGTCTTACATGAAATAATGCCTCTGGCCTTCTCAAACATATTATAATAGGGTAGTTTCTACTTTTAGCTCTATTGTACAGATAAGGAATCTGAGGCAAACCAGCTAGAAGGTAGGAGAGCCAGTATTCAAACCCAGGTAACCTGGCTCCATAGCCCCATACTTTTAACCATCACGCTAAATTTCTTCAAAAACAAACTCTGATGACTTCACAAATCTGCTTATATGGGCTAGTATCTGAGAAAAGAAATGGCTTTGAGCCAGTAACAATAATATGAAATTGACTCTTTTAAGGTCAAAAACAATCAAATATTATCCATTTCATATGCCTAGATGTACATTAAATGGTTTTGTGAGCATTAGAGTGTTTCTTGGGTATTCACTTTCTGTCTCAACCTGGCCTAGTTACAATGAACATATATAAAGCTTACCTCCACCTATAAAAGTCGACACTCCAGGTGTAACTATAGACTGCACAGGGATTAGCAATGGGGTCCAATGGCTGTTTCGGGTTTCTATGATTGAGACCTAGGCAGGTTCGGAGCCTTTAGTCCATTGCCATTCTCTCTCCAGAATAGCTCCATTCTCCTGAAAGTCAAAAGCACAAAGGAAGATAACCCTCGTCTCCCTAAAGGCTTTCTCCCTAAAGGCTCCCTAAAGTAAAAGAAGAGCTGAAACAAGAAACCTTCAAATTATGAGCCTTGCTCAGCATGGCACATCATCTCAGAGTCTGCCAGCTCCTGACTCACAGACTAATTACCAGTCAGAAATATGTTTTATTTGACCTATAGAATTTTTTTTTAAAAAACCAAATGAATAAATACCAGCATTTAAAATATGAGAGATAGTTTACATGAACAATTAGATTTCTGGTTCCTCTTGAAACACTGGAGGACTAAGTCTACCCAATCTCCTTATGACAGCATTTGGCAAAGGCTGATTAGCCAGGGGTCCTCTGAGACATGCGTATACTTTCCACAGTCACCACCAGCCCCAGTTGTCTCCTAGACCATTTTTGATTCGCTGGAGTTTGAATCTCTCTGCTCTACTACTAGTTCCACAATGTCTTCTGTCTCCTAGAAGCGCCTCAAGCAATTTCATGATATATTTCTCCCCACATCACCTCCTGGGGCTCTTTGTTGGAAGATGAAGGATGCCGGAATACAGACTTTGGAGGTAGATAAACCAGAGTTCAAAGATGGGCCTGATGTTTTCTAAAACTTCAGGAAATGGCTCATGTGATAACAATTTCACTCTCAAATGAGTCACAGAGGCAAGTCAGTGTACAAATTCTTTTTCATTTGATCTTTTTACAATTCTGTCTTTTTCTCACCCTAGCTTCTTCAGTTTACATGGAACTTGGTTGAACCTGGAAAATGACTTTTTGTTTCACCTTTCATCTTGTTCTCCTGCCAAGGTAGGATGTTTCCCCACTGGGCATTTGGCCTAAGTTGGGAGTTACTCCCTCCCAACATGACCAATGGTACCTAAATGAGTTTAGTAAAACATATTAAACATATTTAGAATCAGTGTATCTTCTTCCAACCACGAGCAAGACTTCAAATGTGTCTTGAAAGTAGGAAACTGATTCTTTGATTTTATGTTTCTTGGTCCTACTGCAACTTCACTTTCCTAACTGAACCTACAATAAATTTATCGTCTGATCATATTGTACTTAAGTTTGTACCTACCAAAAGAAATTTGTCATTTCCTACATTGTTCTTGAGCTATTTTCTGCACATAGTTTTTCAATCTAGATTTAACACTCCTTATTGGCAGGGATTATTTTTATATGTTTTTCATGCATTCCTGGGCACTTAAAACAGTATCAGGCACATCACAGGGCTTCAAATAAATACTTCTTGCTCCCTGATTCAATTTTGCTCATTCCATTTTAATTGTTTAGAATTCAATGTGGATGCTTTCATTTGATGTAATATTTCATTTCTTTATTTAAAATATAGCCAATAAACAAAACATTATAAATTTGCTGCAAGAATTTTACAGATTTTCTTTGTCTTTTGTTTGGGATTTTAGTCTGGAATAAAATTTTGGTATGCTGTTCACATAGAAATGGTGCTTTAGACTGGGTGCCATGGCTAACACCTGTAATCCCAGCACTTTGGGAGGCTGAGGCAGGTGGATCACTCAAGGTCAGGAGTTTGAGACCAGCCTGGCCAACATGGTGGAACCCCATCTCTACTAATAAAACAAAAATTAGCTGGATGTAGTGGCATGTACCTGTAATCCCAGCTACTCGGAGACTGAGGCAGGAGAAATGCTTGAACATGTACGCAGAGGTTGCAGTGAGTCAAGATCACACCACACCACTGCACTCCAGCCTGATGACAGAGCCAAACTGTGTTGAAAAGAAAGAGAGAGAGAGAGAGAGGAAGGAAGGAAGGAAGGAAGGAAGGAAGGAAGGAAGGAAGGAAGGAAGGAAGGAAGGAAGGAAGGAAGGAAGGAAAGAAGGAAGGGAGGGAGGGAGGGAGGGAGGGAGGAGAAAAGGAAGGAAAGGAAAGGAGGGAGGAAGAGAGGGAGGGAGGAAGAAAAGGAGGGAGGTGGGAGGGAGGGAGAGAGAGAGAGGAAAAAAGGTAGAGAGGGGGGGAAGCAGGGAAGGGAAGGGAACTTTAGACATCAAACCATCAAAAAATGTATCAAGCCCTCTGCCTTAATGGAATTGACACCATGCCTACTCAGAGAAACACCTGTCAAAGAAGTTATTTTGGTATGATTTGCATCTACATGTTGCAAAATGGTATCTAAAAACCAAATTTGACGCATGTATTTTTATAAATGTTTATAAGCTTGAAATGTAGTATTAGCATTTCCTTTCTGCATTCTTCCCAGACCCAAATGTTTACAAATAGGAGTGAAGTCAGATGTATTTTCCATCTTATTGTATAGATATCTTATATATCTTGTGATGCTCGGACACAAAGGGACAAAGACATTGCCATGTTGACAGAGGAAATTTCCAGCATCGCTTATCCTTCAAAGGGAAACTCAAAATAAGAAAATCAGAAGAACGAAGTCACATAATAGATCATAGAAGTGAAGAAAAGCAAATATAGGGAAATAAGCAAGAGTCACATGTTGAGAGGGGTAGGGGGATGATGGAGAGGAGGATAGACGTGGCAAGATGCAGGACTAACTCTGCAACCTACTGTGTTTGTCAGGATATTCTGTTTGCCAACACTGAACCCAGGCTGGTGTGCAACCATACTGACTCTGTACAGCTTGACTCTGAGGGGAATGGAGCCCCCAGCTGCATAACACATAGACCCTCCACAGTCATAAAGAGACCCAACCAGCCTATACCAGTAAGCCCACATCCGCATCACCAGAGAAAGGAAGCAACGTAAGAAATGTTGTAATATACCAACATACTATTTTATAGTTGTTTGCCTTATAGATATTTTCCCCTATTCCAAACCAAAAGCAAGGCCTTTTTAACATCTCCTTCAGCTTGGATAAAAATCCCCTTGTAATCTTTCACAAGGGTCTGAGTCTGTGCTAATTAAAGATTGTCCTCTGGATCTCAAGAGGAGAGTGGGAGAACAAAAACAATCTTGAGAGTAAGAAAAGCAGATATTCCCAGAGGCTATGAAGATAGGGTCTACAGGATCTCAAGAATACTGGGGAGCCAGTCCCCATAAAGTGCTGGAATGCCAGGAAAATATTTCAGAGTGCAAATAAAATGAGCCCTAAACACCAAAACTCTCAGCCTAGGCCAAGATTCCCACCTTCACATTGGCGCAGGAGCAGCAGCACCATAAACAACAGCCCAGGCCGGCTTCATTAATGAGGTGTCAGCAACCATTCAAGGCCTGAGATGAAAGCCTCTCTCATGGCCCTTTATGCCTTCTGCTTTCTGGTATGGCCTTGGGAAGGAAGAACTTCCAAAAGTAACTGAAACTGGATATGTTACATGTTCGTGGAGTACAGATTCCTAGATAGGTCTTAGTTGAGATCATTTAGATGAGTTCCATTTCTTGCTTACTTGTTTGAAGTTGCAAATTTTGTATCTTTCTACACTCAGAAGCAGCGTCTGTGCCACTGGTATAAAGAGCTAGAGTTACAGAAATAGCCACGAGCACATTATCACCAATATTTCTTCCTTACAGTGACATGTATTCTTATTTTTCAGTTGGTTAATGCCAATCCTGTGGACTCTCAATAATTATCACTTGCTCCTATCCTAACAGGCTAACAGAAATATTATCTCATTCCCTTTCCTCAATCATATTTATTTTTGTTATTCAAGTCAATATAATTAACTTTATCACACCAAACAAAAACTTCTATTCTCTGACATAATTATTTTAAAATTGGTGGAAGTAATCTAATCAATCTAATATACAAATAAATGTTGCCTGAATCCACACCCATTGAAAATACCCTTCTGATAAATGGAATTCTTTGAAGCAATAACTCAAAGACCACATTGAGTACCCTCTTTGTAAATAAACTATGTCACAGAGTTTAATGAAAGCCATAGGTTCATTATCATAAGTTAGATAGATTTTCCTCTCGCTGTTTGTACTGATGCAATACAGTCAGAATAAGAGAATTATCAAATAAACTTGAGAACAGTTTAGTGTGAAGATGAGAGCAGACTGCTGAAGTTTTAATTTTATTATTTTCCCTTGATGTTAAACTTCTTAGCCTCACTAGCATTTTACATTGATTTGTTAGTGGTGCTCTATTGTCTTGTTTGAAATCCAAAATGCTATTGATTTGATGACTATTTAACCTATGCTTTGTTTCCCTGGGTTCTCCTGCTCCAAAGGAAAGGACATTGGTATAAGATAAGCCAATGACTGGTACGTAGTACAGAAAACTCCCTGCTCTGGCAGCACAGTACTTCAGCATAGAACTGGAATAATATTACATTAAAAGTAGAGCTTAATAACAAAATCGTTTTACCATGCACCATGCCAAAAAGGAAAACACAATAAAATACGCAATGCATGCACTCATACCTATGGTCCAAATCATAATGAATGCTATGAAAATATAGATTTGGTTTTTACCAACTGATAAATAAGTGATACAATTTAGCAAACTGCCCCCTTAGAATCTCTCAAACACAGGAAAAATCCCTCTAGTAATTTTAACACAAAAATATTTTATTGGACCTAGAAACATCTTTCCAAACAGTAAGAAAATGTAAGAGAAGAGGAGAGGCAAATCGATATGGAAGGCAGGGAGGAAAGAGAGAAGAAAGAAAATGGCTATTTTGAATATTTTTAAGCATATACCATATACATTTTTTCTTTAATATCATCTTTGAACTTTCTAACATAATGAGCAAAAGTTCTCGCCTTTCACAAGGTCCTGAACAGTGACCTCTCACCTAATTTCCCCACATCTAAACTCTTGCTTCTCAAATCTGTCCTTTATGTGGTCACCAGTTATCCTCCCAAACAGACTGGATGATATCAACCCCATTTTCCCACATCTTTTACATAAATCCTGTTACCCAACTAATTAGGTCTAAACTTCACCAGGCATGTCCCCTTCATTTATCTACAGTAATACTCACTCAAACTATCTCTCACTGTATTTATTCACATCTTCACTCCCACAAGTGAACTGCTCAGCCAAGGAGAGTACCTCTTGCATTTGACAGCCATATTGGTGTTTCTTTTCATGTTCTTTCCATAGAGTTCCTTTCCACCTTCTTTCAATATTTCTATCCCATTATACAAATTTCTGTCATATATACTTCATGAGACTTAGAATCCACTTCTGTTTTCTTCCCACCACCCTATACCCAGCAACTAGCACAACATCTGCCATGGTCAGCACTCTGGAGGGCAGAAACAATATTGTATTTATCTTTGTATCTGGTGCCTAGTCCCACATGCAATAAATGTCCCACAAGTGTTTGTTGAATTGAATAAATTTAAATTCCACATTTTGAAATTCTACTACTTTCTCAGGACTCACCTTGGATGCAGCATTCCTGTGAACCTTGCTGGATCATGATGGTCCTATCTACTCCCTCTTTCCTATTCTCTCCTGGCCGATTTTTAATAAGCCCTATTATAGCAATTGGTTCCTTTCATGTTGCAGTATAATAGTTGTTTATGTGTCTTTCCCCTAAAATTTGAACTAAATCTTAAGTCAGAGGCAGATGGAGTTTATTTTGTACAATTCCTCACCAGCATAGGAGCTGCTACTCCACAACCCAAGTAAGTTGAGTCACTTACTCTTCCTTGTGTCCTGGCATTTCATGTACAAGTTCTAGAACTTTCACTACTCTGGAGTCTCTTCTACTTTTTGAAGAGGCACCTGGAATTAAGTTTATTAATCTATATATTCTCTTCAACCCAGGGAACAGTGGGATTCCTTCCCATAATTGTCATATTATGCCTACCACCAGACCTGCCTTAGAAGAGCTCCTGAAGGAAGCACTAAATATGGAAAGGAAAAATCACTACCAGCCACTACAAACATAAACTCAAGTACACAGACCAGTGACACTAAAAAGCAACCACATAAACAAGTTGGCAAAATAACCAGCTAGCATCACAATGACAGGATGAAATCCATGTATAACAATACTAACTTTAAATGTAATGCCCTAATTATAAGACACAGAGTGGAAAGCTGGGTAAAGAGCCAAGACCCATTAGTATGCTGCATTCAAGAAATGCATCTCACATCCAAAGACACTCAAAATAAAGGGATGAAGGAAAATTTACCAAGCAAATAGAAAACAGAAAAAAAGCAGGTATTGCAATTATGTTTTCAGACAAAACAGTCTTTAAACCAACAAAGATCAAAAAAGACAAAGAAGGGTATTACATAATGATAAAGGGTTCAATTCAACAAGAAGAGCTAACTATTCTAAATATATATGCCCCCAACACAGGAGAACGCAGATTTATAAAGCAAGTTCTTAGAGACGTTCAAAGTGACTTAAACCCTCACACAATAATAGCAGGAGACTTTTAACTTTCCCCTGACAATATTAGACAGATAATTGAGACAGAAAATCAACAAAGATATTAAGAACCTGAACTCAGCACTGGATCAATTGGACCTTGTAGATACCTACAGAACTATACACACACACACACACACACACACACACACTCTCACACACACACACACACACACACACACACACACAAAACCAGAATACACATTCTTCTCATCACCACATGGCACTTATTCTAAAATCACTCACATAATCATAAGTAAAACACTCCTCAGCAAATGCAAAAGAACTGAAATCATAAGTCTCTTGGACCACAGTAAAATCAAATTAGAACTCAAGACTAAGTAATTCACTCAAAACCATATAATTATAAGGAAATTCAATAACCTACTCCTGAATGACTTTTGAGTAAATAATGAAATTAAGGCAGAAATCAAGATCTTTGAAACTAATGAGAACAAAAATACAATGAATCAGAATATCTGGGACAAAACTAAGACAATGTTAAGAAGGAAATTTATGGCACTAAATGGCCATATCAAAAACCTAGAAAGAGCTCAAGTCAACAACCTAAAATCTCAACTAAAAGAACCAGAGAACCAAGAGTAAACAAATCCCAAAGCTAGAAGAATATAAGAAATAACCAAACTGAGAGCTAACCTGAAGGAGATCAAGCCACAAAAACCATTCAAATGATCAATGAATTCAGGAGCAGATTTCTCAAAAAAAATTAATAAAATAGACTTCCTGTATTAATATAATCAGAAGCCTTAGTAATTTTAGAGCCTCTTTTCTTTAACCATATATTGACTTTGTGATCTAAACTTTTAAAATATCTATTAAGTTATTAAGTCACTTTTTATATATTAGGAATAGGTTTCAACTGTAATTCTATGCTTTGTCTCCATCACTATTCTATTTGCTGAATGACTCAGTTGTTGAATTAATTATGAATTAATAGTTTAAAAAATCTTGACCAAATGGATATCATAAAAAGACTTTGCAAATGCCCTTCTAAAATCAAGACAGATGATAATAATGAAATTCCTCTATTTCAATGATTCTCAAAGTGTGTTTCCTGGACTGGCAGCCACAACAGCAGCACCTGGGAACTGGTTGGAAATGCAGATTATCTGATCCCATTCCAGACCTACTGATTCAGAAACTCTGGAGGTGGGGCCCAGAAAGCCGGTTTTGACAAGCTCTTTGGTGATTCTGACACACTAAAGTGTGAGAACCACTTCCATAGTATATCAAATGGATAATTTTTATGCTGTTCCTTCGATTTGCTATCTTCACCGTGTTTGGCAAGTCTTTCTCTATAAGAAGGAATGGCAGAGCTTATTTCCAATGTATTCCAGGTACTAGCAGGATAGGTGGTCTTTAGTAAATTATTTAAACTGTTATACACGCTCTGTCCTCATTTGTAAAATAAGCACAGTAACAATAATCTTGCAGCATTGTAGGGATAGGGAGGATTAAAGGTAGTATATCACTAAAGGTATAATCTGTACTTAATGTCCTTAGTGCATACTTTTTCTGATCCCCTTTCCTTCTCCTTCCATTTTATTTTCATATTTATCAAATCACTTATTTCTTGATATTCTATGTTAATGACTCAATCTGATTTAGACAAAGGGGAATTTCCAAATACTTGCTTCTTATAATTTTCATTTACCTAAATTTGCATTTGGCTGTGAAGTTTCTACTCTTTCTATCCAGTGATTTTACATTTCTCTCTAGGTAATTATGTTTAAAAAGTACTTGGATGTGGAATAGATATCATGGCTAATCTTTCCATCTAGAACTCATCTTCAAAGCTCTAAGTTCATTAATATCACCTTATGTGAGGTCCACTCAAACTATAGTCAACAAATATATTGAGTCCACCCAATGGGCTTAGCAACAGGCACTGGGTATTGGGGATCTGTGGAGGTAAAACAATCCATTCCCTCACAGAGCTTCCAACAGAATGGATTAAATATATGCATCCAGCTGACTTCTTCCTCTGCATCAGAATTTATTTTTCTGATGAAGAAAGCTACCACGCAGTGACTGAAGTAGGAAAACATGACAGAACCAGAAGTGTAATTATTTGGAAAAAGAAAAAGACAGAAAAGCATGTCTCAGAATAAAAAAATCCTGATTTTTGAAACCGGCTGTTTATTAGCTTATACTCACTAGCAGGATTTCCAGTTGTAGTAAATGCTAGCTCTGCCAGGAAATTAAAGGAATATAAACTTTCTTCTAATCACTATTGAAACTACATTCTGTTTAGAAAAATCTTGATTAATTTCAGTGTTATAATCATTATTTTATTCAAATGCATTATCATTACTGGAGATTCAAAAGTTTTTGGAGACAGTCCAGTGGTTTCTGTGTGAGCCTTATTTGCTCAAACTCTATATATCATAGACTTCTTGAGAAAATTGTCCTGTCCATGAATCTAGCACAGTGTGCAGCCCAGGGCAAGATCTCAATAAGGGATTGTTTATAAAAAAGAGATCATAGTCTTGTAGCCAAAAAAGTAATCTAAACTGGACCTGCTGTTTCCAAGGATATGCTTATTGAAAATTTTAATGGGTGTAGATACCCTACCCTTAAGAAAGGTGGCACCAATTTACATTTTTCACTAACAGGGTAAATGTGTACACTTTCCCAAATTCTCAACGATGCCGTATTTTGTAGTCTTTATTTTTTGCTACTTTAATCAATTAAATATTATAACTGGATATCCTTATTTGCATGGCATAGATGTAAAGCTGAACATTATGTTATATTTATAATGGTCTATTGTTTCTCTTTCTGTGAATTCTGTGTTCTCTGTACATGTTCTTAAAGATATACTGACCTGTTTGTTTACTGATTTCATTTTAGTTTTTGCAAATATTTTTGTGAATTCTGTGCATGTTTCTCCTTTTTTTTTTTGCCTCTTTGCTCAATGTTCCTTTGTGTCCAACGTCCACTAAGAGATAATTTGGTTCACTAGAGGATAATATATATATACAACAGAATATTACACAGCCATTAAGAATGATGTAAATCTCTATTTATGGATATGGGCAAATGTTCATCATACATTGCTGAGTTTATATGGAAACAGGACAAAAACTAGGTTGAGTTTTTTATCTCATTTGTATGACATGTCTTAATGTACTAGTAAATGTTCAAAGGATAGCATTTTCCAGATTTTTTGTTTTGTTTTGTTCTTCAAAAAAAAGTAGTCCAGTCTCATAGATTTGGGAAGTACTGCAAATTAAGTCTTTTTTAGAGTTTCTCATAGCACAATCAGGAATAAAAATTCTGTGGCCTACAATAAGCATGCTTAACATTGTTTAACCCAGCATTTCTCAAACTTTTCATTAAAGTCTTCTACTTTAAAAAATAATCTGAACCAGCATTTTACAGAGAGCAGTTTGAGAAAGCTTGCATGGAAAACCACCTGGAAGCACACACCAAGGTGGTAGGAGTGGTTATCTCTAGATACTGAAATGTAGGTAACTTTAATATGTTTCTCTAATATCTGAACATTTTACAAAAACATGTATTATTTTGCAGTTAGAATAATATAACAATTTTCATTTTGCAAACAAGAGGAAAATCTACTATGCAAGCCAAATGTAGGGATCTTAAACAATCGGTTTAACCTATTTGTCATAAGAACATTAGTAACATTTGTTTTATAAACAAAGGTGTTATCAACATCATCTGGAACTGTTTGTCCAGTCACGTGGGTGGGCTGATTCTGCCCTTCTCAGATACTGGACAGCATGCCTGTGTGTGCTCATACACTCAACAAGAAGATCTCCAGAAGCTGCTCCACTAAGCAAGTAGAGAAAGGAGATAAGGAGATGAGGAGAGAATGGATTGACAAACAACTAGGCAAGTTGGAATTGCAATAGAAAATAGACCAGCTTAAGCTCCACCTCCCCCACACCTACCCCGACAATCAATGTTCAGCATGTGTCAATTTCCTTAAGAACTGTGTGTGTACAACCTTTCCATTCTAGTGGCATTGTTTCAAGACAGGAGGAAAGTAAGTAAGAAAAATAAGTAAGATACTCTTTGACTTTCTTCTTACAATGAGGATATCTCACTATTTGATTTACTTATTTCTCTATACATGCTAAAAGAAACTTTACCACAATCTCTAAAACAAGCTTCAACCGGAAAAATATGCCACTAAGCCTGAATAACCTGATTCCTTAGGACGAACATCTCTTCATCAGCACCTGTGCACAAAACCAAAGACACAAGTTTTGCAAGAGATTTGCTCATATGGTGGCACTTATGGGCATTGCCTTCTTGGGCAAGCAACAACTTGGAAGGAGCAATGCTTATCCCAGCAAAAAGGTTTTATTAAAAGTGTAGGCAAACTACAAATGGTATTCATATCACAGAGGATGTTGCCAAAGGCCTCAAGGGCAGGAAAAACAGAGCAAAGTGGCAACATAGTCGCATGATTCAAGCTTAGTCAAGGTGTTATGTCAGAGTCTTTCACGGTTACTTTATAGTTTCTAAACATCTGAGGGGGGGCGGGAACAATTGGTTCTGGAGAAAGAGAATACTAAAGCTAAAAATGAAGACAAAAATAAGCTTTTGGCCAGGCATGGTGACTCATGCTGGTAATCCCAGCACTTTAGGAGGCCGAGGCAGGCGGGCTTTATGAGCTTGTCAGGAGATCAAGACCATCCTGGCTAATAAGGTGAAATCCCGTCTCCACTAAAAATACAAAAAAATTAGCTGGGCCTGGTGGTGAGAGGTGACAACACGCTAGCAGCCCTCGCTCTCAGCACCTCCTCGGCCTCTGCGTCCACACTGGAGGAGCTTGAGGACCCCTTCAGCCCGCCACAGCACTGTGGGAGCCCCTCTCTGGGCTGGCCAAGGCCAGAGACAGCTCCCTCTGCTTGCACGGAGGTGTGGAGGGAGGAGTGCGGGCGGGAACCAGGGCTGCGCACGGTGCTCGTGGGCCTGCGCGAGTTCCCGGTGGGTGTGGGCTGGTGGCCCCGCACTCAGAGCAGCCTGGCCGCTGGCACCGCCAGCCCTGGGCAGTGAGGGGCTTAGCACCTGGGCCAGCAGCTGCAGAGGGTGCCCCAGGTCCCTCAGCAGTGCTGGCCCGCCAGCGCTGCGCTCCAAATCTCCCAGGGTCTCAGCTGCCTCCCAGCCGGGCAGGGCTCGGGAGCTGCAGCCTGCCATGTTCAAGCCTCCCCCTCCACTCCCCCCTCCACTCCCCTGCCATGGGCTCCCTGCAGGGCCAGAGCCTCCCCAACTGGTGCCACCCCCTGCTCCGTGGCGCCCAGTCCCATTGACCGCCCAGGGACTGAGGAGTGAAGCCTCAGCACGGGACCTGCGGGCAGCTCCCCTGAGGCCCTAGCGCAGGATCCACTAGGCAAAGCCAGCTGGGCTCCTGTGTCTGGTGGGGACTTGGAGAATCTTTATGTCTAGCTAAGGGATTGTAAATACACCAATCAGTACCCTGTGTCTAGCTCAAGGTTTGTAAATACACCAATCAATACTCTGTATCTAGCTAACCTAGTAGGGACTTGGAGGACTTTTCTGTCTAGCACTGTGTCTAGTTAAAGGATTGTAAACGCACCAATCAGCACTCTGTCAAAACGGACCAATCAGCTGTCTGTAAAACGGACCAATCAGCTCTCTGTAAAATGGACCAATCGTGAGGATGTGGGTGGGGTCAGATAAGGGAATAAAAGCAGGCTGCCAGAGCCAGCAGTGGCATCCCACGTGGGTTACCTTCCACAGTGGAAGGTTTGTTCTTTCACTCTTTGCAATAAACCTTGTTGGTGCTCACTGTTTGGGTCCATGCTCCCTTTATGAGCTGTAATACTCACTGAGAAGGTCTGCAGCTTCACTCCTGAGGCCAGCAAGACCATAAACCCCCGCGGATGAACAACTCTAGACACACAGCCATAAGAGCTGTAACACTCACCACGAAGGTCTGCAGCTTCACTCCTGAAGCCAGCGAGACCAGGAACCTACCAGAAGAAAGAAACTCCGAACACATCTGAACATCAGAAGGAACAAATTCCAGACATACCATCTTAAAGAACTGTAACACCAGGAGGGTCCACGACTTCATTCTTGAAGTCAGTGAGACCAACAACCCACCAATTCTGGACACAGTGGCATGCGCCTATAGTCCCAGCTACTCAGGAGGCTGAAGCAGGAGAATCGCTTGAACCTGGGAGGTGGAGGTTGCAGTGAGTCGTGATTGTGCTACTGCACTCCAATCTGGGCACCAGAGTGAGAGTGCATCTCTAAAATAAATAACCTACCACTTAAGGAAAGTCCAGTAAATCAGGAGCTCATCACGTCTACCACATCTGTGTTGCAGACCCAAGCATGGAGGAGTAAAAAGTGAGAGCAGTTTCCTCTTAAGGATGTGGCCTAGGTGTTCACATCACTTCCATTCATATCCAATAGACCATGACTTAATTATGTGACCACTGCACCCAAATGCAAGATGGGCTGGGAAATGTGAACTCTTCCTGGGTTACATGTACCCCACTGAAAACATGGGGTTCTATCCCTAAAAGGAAGAATTCAAAATGGGTATCAGACAACAACTATCAGATTCTGCCACAAAGAGCCTTGTTTCCATTATACAAATATTTTACATCTTTCAGTATAGTTTTGCAAGGTTTTCTTTTTCACGTAGAAACTTCCTATTAATTCTTAGGTATTTTCTATTTTGGAGGACTACAAATGAGATCTTCCATTTTATTTTATAACTAGTTATTACCGGTGTATGAAAAGTATATACATATTGTAGCCACACTCAGTTTTCTGAATTTTCTTTTTATGTCTAGGAGGTATTTTTTTATTCTGTTGAATTTTCTAGGAAACTGTACTATCTCCTGTAAAGAAAGATTATTTTTGATCTATTTCTGAACCATATTTCTGTTTCATGTACTATTGATTGTTAGAACTTCTAAAAAGAACTATAGTAATCAAAAAATCCACTAGAATAGGTTTTCACTGCTCAGACTGAATGTGGCAATTACGTTTTGTATGTGTTTAACTAACAATCTTTAGAGCAGTTTAGATTTACAGAAAAACTGAACAGATACTCCAAAGAGCTCCCATATGTTCTGCACAGGTTCCCCTTATTAACATTTTATATTATAGGTTGGTGCAAAAGTAATTGCCATTTACTTTTAATGGCAAAAAACCACAATTGATTTAAAATAATACTAGTTATAACTATAATAGGGTACATTTGTTGCAATTAATGAACAAATGACACATTTATTAGTAACTAAAATCCATACATAGTTTATTCAGATGTCCTTAGTTTTCACCTGATGGCTTTTCATGATCCAGGATCCCATCCAGGTTACCACATGACATTTAGTTGTCCTCGTTCCTTAGGTTCTTGATTGTGACATTTTCTCAGACTTTCTTTGTTTTTGATGACCTTGACAATTTTGAGGACGTTATTCTCCAGACTTCTATTAAGATTTTTCTAATGTTTTTCTCTTGATTAGACTAGATATACGGGGTTTAAGAAAGAAGACCACAAATATAAAATGCCTTTTCTTGTCATATCCAGGGAACATAATGTCATAACCTATCACTGTTTGTGTGTACCTCGGTCACCTGCATGAAATGTGTTTGTCAGATTTATCCATTGTAATATTACACATTTTTCCCTCTTTCCATACTGTACTCTTTAGAAAGAAGTCATTATATGTAGTCTTAAAGGATAGAAGGTTTTATTCTGTTCTTAGGTTAGAATATCTACATGACTTACTTGGAATTCTACAAATTTTTTTGTTTTTTGAGATGGAGCCTTGCTCTGTTGCCCAAGCTGGAGTGCAGTGGCGCAATCTCTGGTCACTGCAACCTCCACTTCCTGGGTTCACGCCATTCTCCTGCCTCAGCCTCCTGAGTAGCTGGGACTACAGACGCCCGCTACCACGCCTGGGTAATTTTTTTTTTTGTATTTTCAGTACAGACGGGGTCTTACCATATTAGTCAGGATCGTCTCAATCTCCTGGCCTCGTGATCCACCCGCCTCGGCCTCCCAAAGTGCTGGGATTACAGGCGTGAGCCACCATGCCCAGTGGCAAAATAAATTTATTTCTTCTCCCTCATCAAACAATTGATAGAATCATTTATTCATATCTGTATGAACTCGTGCATAGTTTTTTATACTTTGAGTTACAATCCAATACTTTTTAAAAATTTTACTGTTCAACTTGTTCTAGCTTTAGCCATTGGGAGCATGTTTCATTGGCTCCTGCACCCTTTTGTCTATTGTTTGAAAATAGATAACCTCTATAATTTTCAAAAATATTGATATATTCCTATTTTACAAAGAGTTTTTAATGTTTTGCTGTTTTTAAATAAGAAAAGTGTCCTTTAATACCACTACTATATGAAATATTAAAATATACAATTTTGACATTAACATATTAATGAATTACCATTTTTTAAATCCCTTCTATTTCTGGAATAAACCCTTTTTGATCTCAATATTTCTTTCTAATATGCTTGAAACTTGATTTGCTAATATTTTACTAAACATTTTATCATTTAAACTCAAATATGAGCTAAGTAGTTTCTTTTACATTTTCATTTTTAAATTTTTGTGTTATCATTTAGTATCATTATGCTACCTTCATAAAACCTAATGAAGATGTTTTCATTTTTTCTATACTTTCAAAAATTGAATATACTGAGGGGACTAGTTATAACATAGCAGTTTAAAATAACTACTCTTTAAGACCATTTGACTGCAATCTTTGGGAAAGATAACTAATTTTTGTTATTTCTTCCAGTATTATTGAACAACTAATATTTTCTGCTATTAATTTTTAATTTGTTTCAAAAAATATCTCTAGTCTCAGGTATTTCCAAATAGAGCTTGCACATATTATTCTTTTGTAATTTTCAATAGTTTATTTTATCTGGTAATAAATACCATTTTTGTTTCAAATTTGTTTTTAATTCTGCAGGGGATGGGGTTTCTCTTTTAGCTTTTTAAATCTTGCTGTAGTTATAATTTTTCCCAAAAAAATACATCAATTTTATTTATCTATTCTGTATTCAAAATCATTTCTGTGTGCTTTCGTATTTATCAGTTCTTTCTCTTTTTTTCTTCCTTATGTTTGTTTTGTTGTAACATTTCTAGTTGTTAGGTAAAATATAGTTTGTACTTGTTTGCATTCCCACCAACAGTGTATAAGTGTTCCCTTTTCACCACATCAATGTCAACATCTATTATTTTTTGATTTTTTTAATTATGGCCATTCTTGCAGGAGTAATGTGGTATCTCATTATGGTTTTGATTTTCATTTCCCTGATAATTAGTGATGTTGAGCATTTTTTCATATGCTTGTTGGCCATTTGTATATCTTCTTTTGAGAATTGTCTATTCATGTCCTTAGCCCACGTTTTGATGGGATTGGTTTTTTCTTGCTGATTTGTTTGAGTTCCTTGTAAATTCTGGATATCAGTCATTTGCCAATGCATAATTTGTGAATATTTTCTCCCACTCTGTGGGTTGTCTGTTTACTCTGCTGATTATTTCTTTTGTTGTGTGGAAGCTTTTTTGTTTAATTGGGTCCCCTATATTTATCTCTGTCTTTTTTGCATTTGCTTTTGGGTTCTTGAAACCAAAAGTTCATGAACTCTTTACCTAAGCCAATGTCTAGAACGGTTTTTCCAGTGTTATCTTCTAGAATCTTTATGGTTTCAGGTCTTAGATAAGTCTTTGATTTATCTTGAGGTGATTTTTGTATAGGGTGAGAAATGAAGGTCCAGTTTCATGCTTCCACATGTGGCTAACCAGTTATCCCAGCACCATTTGTTTAATAGGCTGTCCTTTCCCCACTTTATGTTTTTGTTTGCTGTGTCAAAAATCAGTTGGCTTTTAAGTATTTGGCTTTATTTCTGGGTTTTCTATTATGTTCTATTTTTCTATATGCCTACTATATGCCTACTTTTATACCAGTACCATGCTGTTTTGGTGACTATGGCCTTATAATATAGTTTGAAGTTCGGTAATGTGATTCCTCCAGATTTGTTCTTTTTGCCTAGTCTTACTTTGGCTATACTTGTTTTTGGTTCCATATGAATTTTAGGATTGTTTTTTCTAGTTCTGTGAAGAGTGATGGTGGTATTTTGGTGGGAATTGCATTGAATTTGTAGACTGCTTTTGGCAGTATGGTCATTTTCACAATACTGATACTATCCATGAAAACACATCGTTTGTGTGTGTTTTCATTTGTGTGTGTTGTTTATGAATTCTTTCAGCAATGTTTTGTAATTTTCCTTGTGGTGGTCTTTTACATCCTTGGTTAGGTATATTCCTAAGTATTTTATTTGCTTTTACATCTATTGTAAAAGGGGTTGAGTTATTAATTTGATTCTCAGCTTGGCGATTGTTGGTGTGTAGCAGAACTACGGATTTGTGTATAACGATTGTGTATCCTGAAACTTTGCTGAATTCATTTACCAGTTCTTGGAGCTTTTTGGATAAGTCTTTAGGGTTTTCTAGGTAGGTGATCATATCATTAGCAAAGAGTGACAGTTTGACTTCTTTATCAATTTGGATGCCCTTTATTTCTTTCTCCTGTCTGATTGCTCTGGAGAGGACTTCTGGTACTATTTTGAATAGAAGTGGCAAAAGTGGGCATCCTTGTCTTGTTCCAGTTCTCAAAGGAAATGCTTTCAACTTTTCCCCATTCAGTATAAAGTTGGCTCCGGGTTTGTCATAACTGATTTTTATTATTTTAAGATATGTCCCCTCTATGCTGATTTTGCTGAGGCTTTTATTCATAAAAGGATGTTGGATTTTTTTAAATACTTTTTCTGTGTCTATTGAGATAATCATATTATTTTTGTTTTTACTTTTCTTATGTGGTATATCACATTTATTGACTTGTGATATTAGCTTGCATATGTTAAACCAAACCTGCATCCTTAATATGAAACCCACTTGATCACAGTGGATTATCTTTTGGCTATGCTGTTGCATTTGGTTAGCTAGTTGAGGATTTTTGCATCTATGTTCATCAGGGATACTGGTCTGTAGTTTTCTGTATTTTGTTATGTCCCTGCCTGGTTTTGTAATTAGGGTGATATTGGCTTCATAAAATGATTGAGGGAGGATTCCCTCCTCCTCTATCTTTTGGAATAGCTTCAGTAGGACTGGTACCAATTCTTCTTTGAATATCTGATAAAATTTAGCTGTGAATCTATCTGGTCCTGGACTTTTTTTGTTGGCAATATTTTTAATACTGTTTCAATCATGCTACTTGTTATTGGTCTGTCTGTTCAGTTTCTATTTCTTTCTGGTTTAATATAGGAGGGTTGTATATTTCCAGGAATTTATCCATCTCTTCTAGGTTTTCTAGTTTGTGTGTGTAAAGCTGTTCATAGTAACCTTGAATAATCTTTTGTATTTCTGTGGTATCAGTTGTTATACTTTCCATTTCATTTCTAGTTAAGTTTATTTGGGTCTTCTCTCTTCTCCATTAATCTCACTAATGGTCTATCAACATTGCTCCTATCTTTTCCAAGAACCAGCTTTCTGTTTCATTTATCTTTTGTATTGTTTTTCTTGTTTCAATTTCACTTAGTCCTGCTCTGATCTTTTTTATTTCTTTTCCTCTGCTGGGTTTGGGTTTTATTTGTTCTTGATTCTTTAGTTCCTTGAGATGTGACCTTAGATTGTCCACTTGTACTCTTTCAGACTTTCAATGCAGGCATTTAATGCTATAAACTTTCCTCTTAGCACCACTTTTGCTGTAATCCAGAGGTTCTGATAGGTTTTGTCACTATTATCTTTCAGTTCAACTAATTGTTTAATTTTCATCTTGATTTCATTGTTAACCTAGAGATCTTTCAGTAGCAGATTATTTAATTTCCATGTATTTGCATAGTTTTTAGAGTTCTTTTTGGAATTGATTTCCAATTTTATTCCACTGTGGTCTGAGAGAGTACTTGATAGAATTTCAATTTTCTTAAATTTATTTAGACTTGTTTTGTGACCTATTATATGGTCTATCTTGAAGAATGTTCCATATGCTGATGAAAAGAATGTATGTGCTGCAGTTGCTGGGTAGAATGTTCTATAAATATCTGTTAAGTCTATTTTTTCTAGAATATAGTTTAAGTCCATTTTTTCTTTGTTGACTTTCTTTCTTGATGGCCTGTCTAGTGCTATCAGTAGAGTATTGAATCCCGCACTACTATTACATTGCTGTCTATCTCATTTCTTAGATCTAGTAATAATGTTTTATAAATTTGGGAGCTCCAGTGTTAGGCACATGTATATTTAGAATTGTGATAATTTACTGTTGGACTAATCCTTTTGTTGTTATATAATGCCCCTCTTTGTCTTTTTCAACTGTTCCTTTAAGGTCTGTTTTGTTTGATCTAAGAATAACTATTCTGGCTCACTTTTGTTTTCCATTTGCAAGGAATAGTTTTTCCACGCCTTTACCTTAAGTTTATGTGAGCCCTTATGTGTTAGGTGAGTCTCTTGAAGACAGCAGATACTTGGGTCATGGATTTTTATCCATTCTGCCATTCTGTATCTTTTAAGTGGAGCATTTAGGCCATTTACATTCAACGTAAGTATTGAGATGTTAGGTACTATTCTATTCATCATACTAGTTGTTGCCTGAATACCTTGGGTTTTTTCCATTGTGTTATTGTTTTATAGATCCTGTGAGATTTATGCTTTAAGGAGCTTCTATTTAGGTGTATTTCAAGATTTTATTTCAAGACTCAGGACCCCTTTTAGCATTTCTTGTAGTGCTGGCTTGGTGGGTGGCAAATCTCTCAGCATTTGCTTGTCTGAAAAATACCATCTCTCCTTCATTATGAAGCTTAGTTTTGCTATATACAAAATTTTTAGCTGATAATTATTTTGTTTAAGGAGGCTAAAGATATGGCCCCATTCCCTTCTGGCTTGCAGGGTTTCTGCTGAGAAATCCACTGTTCATCTGATAAGTTTTCCTTCATAGGTTACCTGATGCTTTTACCTCACAGCTCTTAAGACTCTTTCTTTCATCTTGACTTTAGATAATTGGATGGCTATGTGCCTAGGTGATGATCTTTATATAATGAATTTCCTGGTGCTCTTTGAGCTTTGTGTATTTGGATGTCTAGATCTCTAGCAAGGCTGGGAAAGTTTTCCTTGATTATTCCCTCCAGTAAGTTTTCCAAATGTTTAGATTTCTCCTTTATCTCAGAAACACCAATTATTCTTACATTTGGTCATTTAACATGATCCCAAATTTCTTGGAGGCGTTGTTCACTTTTTAAATATTTTTTCTTTGTCAGATTGGGTTAAGTCAAAAGATTTAACCTCAAGCTCTTTCTTTCTTCCACTTGTTCGATTCTATTGAAGCTTTCCAGTGTACTGTGCATTTCTCTAAGTGTGTCTTTCCTTTCTAGAACTTGTGATCATCTTTTCTTTATATTTGCTTCTCTGGAGACTTTTTCATCCATATCCTGTAGTGTTTTTTAAATTATTTAAGTTGGTTATCACCTTTCTCTGCTGCCTTCTTAAGTAGCTTAATAATCAACCTTCTGAATTCTTTTTTCAGGTAATTCAGAGATTTCTTTTTGGTTTGGATTCATTGCTGGAGAGTTAGTGTGATCTTGTAAGTATAGAACCTTGTTTTGTCATATTACCAGAATTACTTTTCTGTTTCCTTCTCATTTGAGTAGACTGCATCATTGGAAAGATCTGAAACTCAAGGGCTGCTGTTCAGATTCTTTTGTCTCACAGACTGATCCCTGGATGTGTTGCTCTCCCTCTTCCTCTAAGCATAGGGCTTCCTGAGAGGCAGACTACAGTGATTGTTATTGTTCTTCTTGGTCTAGCCACCCAGCAGGGACACCAAGCTCCAGGCTGGTGCTGGGGAACATTGGCAAAAAGTCCTGTGATGTGATTCATCTTCAGGTCTCCCAGCCATGGTTATCAGTACCTGCTCCATTTGAGGTGGCAGGGGAGTGAAGTGGACTCTGTGGGAGTCTTTGGTTATACTTTTGTTTAGTAAACTGTTTTTCTCATGGTTTTGCTAACAGCTAAGCTGTCATGTAGACAGACTGAAGACCTCTGGTTAGCCAGGGTGTTGCAGGTAGTGGAATTAGCTATTGTTTTCTCCTTCATTGGAGCAGTGTTGTTCTGTTCTAAGTTGCTGTAATGGCTTGAATTGGTTGGCCTCCAGCCAGGAGGTGGCACTTTCAAGAGAGTTGCAGCTGCAGTAGCAGTGAGAGGTGACAGCATGCTGGCAGCCCTCACTCATTCTTGGCACCTCATCAGCCTCGGCACCCACTCTGGCTGCACTTGAGGAGCCTTTCAGCCTGCCGCTGCACTGTGGGAGCCTCTCTCTGGGCTGGCTGAGGCCAAAGCAGCTCCCTCTGCTTGTGGGAAGGTGTGGAGGGAGAGGCACAGGTGGGAACCAGGGCTGCTCATGGCACTCACAGGTCAACGCAAGCTCCAGGTGAGCGTGGGCTCAGCGGGGCCTGCACTGGGACTGTCCCACCAGCCCAGGCAGTGAGGGGCTTAGCACCTGGGTCAGCAGCTGCAGAGTGTGCACTGGGCCCCCCAGCACTGCCAGCCTGCCCATGCCATGCTCGAATCTCACCAGTCCTCAGCCACCTCCCCACTGGGAAGGGCTTGGGACCTGCAGCCTACCATGCCTGAGGCCCCCTCTCTTGGGCTCCCGCATGGCCGGAGGCTCCCCTGTTCCACCACCCCCTGTTCCACAGCACCCAATCCCATCAACCGCCCAAGGGCTGAGGAGTATGGGCACGAGGCATGGGACTAGTGGGCAGCTCTGCCCACGGCCCCCAGTGCAGGATCCACTAGGTGAAACCAGCTGGGTGCCTGAGTTGAGTGGGGACTTGGAAAATTTTTATGTCTAGCTAGAGGATTATAAATGCACCAGTCAGCACTCTGTGTCTAGCTCAAGGTTTGTAAATGCACCAATCAGCACCCTGTCAAAACGGACCAATCAGCTCTCTGTAAAATGGGCCAATCAGCTCTCTGTAAAATGGACCAATCAGCAGGATGTGGGTGGGGTCAGATAAGGGAATAAAACCAGGCTGCCTGAAACAGCAGTGGCAACCTGTTCAGGTCCCCTTCCCTGCTGTGGAAGGTTTGTTGTTTCGCTCCTCGCAAGAAATCTTGCTGCTGCTTACTATTTGGGTCCACACTGCCTTTATGAGCTGTAACACTCACTGTGAAGGTCTGCAGCTTCACTCCTGAAGCCAGCAAGACTAAGAACCCACCGGGAGGAATGAACAACTCTGGAGGCACCACCTTTATGAACTGTAACACTCATCCTGAAGGTCTACAGCTTTACTCCTGAGGTCAGTGAGACCATGAACCCACTGGAAGGAATGAACAACTCCAGACATGCTGCCTTTAAGAGCTGTAACATTCACTGTGAAGGTCTGCAGCATCACTCCTGAAGCCAGCAAGACCACGAAACCACCAGAAGTAACAAACTGCACACCATCTTTAAGAACTGTAACACTCACCACGAGGGTCTGCAGCTTCATTCTTGAAGTTAGAGACACCAAGAACCCACCAATTCCAGACACAGTAGAAGGGGGATATAATCTTGTCCTACATTGGCCAGGATGAGTACTCTAGTTTCTCAGGTGATGGGCAGGGCCACAGACCTCCCAAGACATTATGCCTTTTGTCTTCAGCTACGAGGTGGTAGAAAAAAACCATCAGGTAGGGGCAGGATTAGGTGGGCCCAAGCACAGACTCTCCTGGGTGGGACAAATGTAGGGGTTAGGGTTGGTTCCCAGGCCAATGGGGGTTATGGCTGCCTCTACTGTGTCATAGGGAAGTGAAGGAAAGCCAGCAGTGACAGGCCTCCCCCAGCTCACACACAGCCAGCAAGGCCAGTCTCACTCCTGCCATGCCTCCCTAATCATGCTGAGTTTATATCCAGGCAGCCTTCAAGCAGGGCTGAGACCTTGCCCCAGGCTATAAGCCTCCCTGCTGAGAAAGCAAGCAGGGCTCTCAGACCTTGCCCCTCCCTCCCTGCCCACACCTTTGGCTGTGGCTTCTGCACTCATATCTGTACTTCCTGTTCACCCCTCCTCCCTACCAATACTGGATACTGCTCAGGAAAGTTCATGCTCAGTTGAAATTATTATAAACTTTAGCTAGGAGCTTCCTTCACCCTGTGGACCCTCCCAAATTCCTGACTGCCTTCTCTTCCCCAAGGACCTCTGTGAGATAAGGCCAATAATGGCTTCCCTGAGCTTGAGCTGAGAACTAGGAGTGCCTACAGGGCCCTTCCCATTGCTTCCTGTACTTTTATATGTTGTTCAGCCCCCTAAATCCATGCCAGCTATAGGTAAGGTTATATCCTTCTCCAGTGACCTGGATTTTCAGGTTCTCCAGTGGGAATGTGTGTTTGGAGGCTTTTTCCCCTCTCATACGTTGGGAACTCACAGGTTTTTGGCTCTCTCACAGTGTTCACAGCAGCAAGCTGCTTCTTTCAGAGGATCTGTGAATTCTTTCTATTTTCCTGGTATGTTCCTGCAGTTATTCTTGAAGTAAATGTTCACAATGTGAGTCTTTAGATGCTGTTCTTTCCATGAAAGTGGGAACTGCATGTTAGTCCTGTCTCCTATCTGCTTTTTGTTTCTCCTATTCTATATTTAATATATGATTTAAAGCTATGAATTTGCTTCTGTGTACAGAGATGGCTATATCTGTGAAATTTTAATAGCCTTTTCATATTTAATGTTGTCTATAAAATCTATTTAGAATGAGAAATTGCAAGTATTTAGTAAGAAAATTGTAGAGTAAAATTCATAAATCTTGAGTTTTAAAAATAGTAATCTTTTGGAATAGGTGGGAATTAGGACAAGAATCTAAGTGGTCTTTAGGGCTTAACGATACTTTTTTAATTAAAAGGAATGTTGGAGGGAGCCTCACTTTAAGATGATTTAAAAAACTGAATTTTTCTAGTCTAATTACCTAAACAGACTTGATTTGCTGACTAGTGAAGATTAGATTTTAGTATGCTCTGCCATTTATTGTAAAAGATTTTCTCGCTTGTGTTTTGTTTTGTCTAGTGTAAGATATAAGATGTTCTTCATGCATCTGAAATGTAATCTTTAGTTTGTAGGCTGGTGGCCTTAAAAATTCTTTTGTATAATCCCCAGAAAGAAATGCATTTTACCTCAGAACTCTGTGAACACATACACACACAAAAATTAAATAACAGTTTTACAAAAAAACACTTACCTTTACAAAATGCACTGATATTCAGCGGAGCCTTGAACAACTTTCTCTTCCTTATGATTTTCTAAATAACATTTCTCTTCTCTAGCTTATTGTAAGAATACAGTGTATAATATATATAACATACAAAATATACATTAATCCCCTTTCTGTGTTACCAGTAAGGCTTCTGGTCAACAGTAGGCTGTTTGTAGGTAAGCTTTTGGTGAGTCAGAAGTTACACAGGGATTTTCAATTTCTCAGGGAGGTCAGCAGCCCTAACACACAAGTTGTTTAAGGGTAAATGATGTTTTTATTCTGTTCCATTTTATTTTATAATTTTTAAAAATACTAATTTGGAGCCACTAGGATCAAATAATTATTTAATTGTATAAGACCCTTGGTTTACAAAACACTACTCTGGGCCTTGTTAACACTTAAATTTTTAAGCCTTATTCATTGGAAAATTACATGGTGTCACAACATTTTTTTTTTAACGTATTTGTTTGTTTTACAGTGTTGTTAATGTGTTTGATAATAGGTCTATGATCATCATTTAAATGGAGAATGGCATTACCATGATTTGTTTCTTCTACGTTTTTGTATTTTCAGAAATATACATAGTCTGTGATGCTTTCTGAGCAATAACAAAAATTGTTCAATGTGCTCTATTGTCTTACAATTCTAAGTTCCTAGAAGATGATCTTTTATTAGCACTGATAAACCTTAAACACAATGAAAGCATTGATTTTTTTTTTTTTTTTTTTTTCATTGTTGCCAAATGTGGCAGTATTAGCTGAGGATTTTTCCTTTGGCTTCACACAGGATCTTTCATTCTCTTCCCCAGTAGCTTGAGAGCAGGGCAGTAGAGGGAGGAAGAGACTTCAGTTACAATGTTGAGTAATCTTTGTTAAAAGGATCTGGGCTTTGAAGTTCTTGCATCAAGTTTCACTCCACATGGCAAAGTATTATTCTCTGAGATATGCTTTCATATTTTGGGTCAGGCCCCAAATTCATTGTTAGTTCTGAAATTTTTACTCCTCTCAGGGAGGGGCAGCCCTTGTTCATTGTACCTGAATCATTAATTTCAAACATGGTGACTTCCCCTAACTCCAGTCAGGGCAAATATAAGGTCACGACTCAGGTCGCTTCTCTCCAGATGGGGGAATGTAAGACAAAATTCTCAGGAATTTTTCTATTTGTCACTAGGGCTCCTGAGGAGTAGGTTGGGTTTAAGAGCTTACCATTCCACAGTCATGTTTCTTTCCTTAGCTATAATTCTTTGAAGCACTGGGTTTTGTCCCACTCTGGTTTTAATTGCTGCTGTTGACTTTTTTATTTGTTGGAGGGGAAAGATGTGGGGGTGCTGATTTGTACTTTCTTATTTTCTTTCGGTTCATTATGAATTGGAGTAGGGATGTTCTTCAGGGCAGCTTCATTTCACTCTTATCCAGGAAATTTCTATTAAATTTTGTAACCAGCTTTATGAAGTAAGTTATATCTAACTTTATATTAACTAGTTTTTTCCAATTCAATTACTCTGCTGAAATCTAGTTATAGAATGTCTTACACATATCTAAATTAAAGGATATAGCATTGTCATTTTGAGAGAAAAAAAAAAATCTGTAACCACAAATGTGATTCTCCTTTCAAAAAGAAAGTCAGTTTTGATTAAAATAAAATTATGAACCCACTCATCTATTTATAAGGAAAATTTTAATTTTTTATTCCAATACTGTGTTCTACATATATTCTCTTTGCTGGTCAGAGAGGTTAGAGGATACACAGTACTTGTGACCTGATTAGCTAAACTAAGAACTATTTTATAACTATTTTCTGATATAATGAAATTATTTTTGTTGTTTTTCCATGATTCAGTGCATAGAAATAAGGACTATACTACTATTAAATTCATTTAATATAAAGGCCTGTTTTTAGCCATATGCACTGTAGACTTCTAAATGCTTTTCCAAAAGTTAAGAATTATGAAGTGTGATTTTAATGTGATTGTGGTAATTCATAAACCAAACAAATGTAATTTTTGAATTTTTAATTTTCTTCCCCAAAGATGTATTCTTGTTTCCACCAGTACCAAAAACTGTTACCAAAAAACTGTTAGTTGCAGTGTTTGAACAGCAGTTCTTTGTCTCTGCTGTAGCATGTTTAAAAGAAAAATTGCTTCTAAAGTCACAAATCCTGCAACACAATTCAAAACTGTTTATTCTTCAACAAGGAACCTGTAAAAGAATGTGCTATTAAGCTGTTAACTTAATTATTTTCTTCTTACTCCCCTGTATCTTATCTTCTCATCTCTTTATTTTATGCCTTTTTCATTTTTTCTGAGTTCTTCAATGCCTATAATTTTCTGCTCCTTTTTCATGGTGGTCAGGTCATTGTGCACCCTACCAAGAACACCAAATAGCTTATAAACTTTTCTGTGATTTCCAAGATAAATCATTTTGAGCAACATGCCCTTCCATGAGCCTACACATGATTTTTTTCTTCCATTCCCAATTGTATTTGTATTGGCCCTGTGTAAGTTTTGTTCTGTGTACTTATCTTCAAATAAGAGGATCCCTATAAAGATGTGGTATTTCCAAAAGACTAAGGAAATAGCAGGTCATTGGCCCTGCTCATTCTTCGGCTGGATGCCAGTCAAAATTCCATTTGAGGCTTACTGCAGGTTAACATGTGCAGTTTCTAATTTAATTCCCAGTGTCTTCCAGGTCTTCATGTGGTTCAGCTAAATTTAGGTGAGATTGTCTTCAAATTCTACCTCTTAGGTGTCTGATAATCCTAAGAGATTATGCACAATTTACAATTCATGGCATTTCCTGAAATCAGGACTCTTCCTGTTTTCAGACTACTTACCTCTGCTTTAAATGTTCTAGGATGCAATGATCACCTCAGTTTCTCCCTACTTCCTAACTGGTGAGAGTTGAAAACACTTGCATCCACAGAGCTTCACTATCCAAACAGAGAAGTCAGGACACCTGTGTCAACATGACTTAACTATTTATGCTAGGACATTATTAAAGGAAGATAAGGGTGTCAACAAATACATAATTTCATTTATTGCTTTAGGAAATTCCTGAAAGCAAGTTCATAAAAAAAAAATAAGCAGCTTGCCCAGGAAATATTTTACTTATTAGGAATCATTCAAGATCCTCACACCATTGTAATTGTCAATCCTAAACTATTATGTTATGACCTTTGCTCAATTCTAACATGTTTCCACCTTGAAATACCAACCTTAAGCCACTTAAGTCTGGATAACCTTTATAAAAATCCTCCTGTGATGTGCCTCTTCTATGACACTTCTAAGATGATCAAGGTGGGCTTCTGCTTTATGGCATTAGGTCTAATAAATTTAGTTCTGATTGGTCAACAGGTTTTCTGATAGTCTTCTGAAGAGTTGACATCTCCTAGGTATCCATATGATCTTGATGAGCTCACTTTATTTTAATATAGAGAAAAAAATGGGAGCATTTTGACCTCCTCCATGAGTATGAGTAGAAGACTGACTTTTCTAGTTCTCTAGCTGATTTGCCCCAGGTCTAAATCAGAGATTAGTAGTTAAGGTAGATATCTTCCATTATTTCATGTAGGTAAGATTTGATGTGGCAAAACACAGTTAGGCTAGGATAATAGTTGTATTGTTTCAATCCAGACATTGGTAATATTGGTCTTTGGAGTTTCTCCAAGACTGTACAGTAGGTTGTCTACAAGAATTACATTTAGACCGTTTTCATTTTCACTACATTTTTATTTTTTTAACTATTTTAGAAGATGTTAGAAGATAGTCCATGGAGGACTCTTAGGCAGATGTTATTTTAAACCACAAATGTGTCATGCTTTTCAAAGGAAAATATTTGAGTCTATCATTCAAATTGGTCATTCATTTTTTTTTCACTTCTGTTTATTAAACTGATATTTACTGAGTATCTACCCTGGGCCAACGATTGTGAAAGGCATGGAAGATTTGTATTACTTACCTTCCAGGATAACATACTAAAGTATCTATTCAATGATAGCTTTTATATATCTATTCCTTATGTGAACATAGATTTTTCTCCCTAAGAAGAAAAAAAAACTATTCCATATTTAAAGTGGGATTAAATGTTAGTGAGGAACAAAAGGTATGAAAAAATATACGAATTATTTAAATTAGGATCAAGAGTTCTTGCCTCAAATTTAGAATTTTGAAAACGCTGCATTTCAAACAGGCTTATTTTATCATGTATTTTTCTAGAATAGTCTGGTAAAGGGTCATTTATATAAATACTTGAGAAAACTTGCAATTTGCTCCAGGCCAGAAGTGAATACTAACCTAACTCCTCCATGTTGGAAGGCAGCCCCATTAAAAAATTATAGAGAACTGGTGGATTTTGTATTTGTTGGAAATGATTTCCAAATAAATTCAATAATCATATCCTGAAATCCAGTTATACAAGGTCTATATTATGTGTACTACTGAAGTGAAAGTGACTTCTAAGAATTTTTAATATGTGCTAGTTTTCCCATCAACATAACTTATGGTAGACCGAGTTTATATTAATAGTCTACATTAGTCTACTGTTAACTAATGGCTAACAAAAAAATGAAAAGGTCATGTTAGGCCAGATTTAGTCCTAAAATTACTACAACAAAACAGAATTTATGAAGATATGATGGGTGATCTCACCAGTGTGCAATGATCTTGTGTGTTAATTTTTCCAGGACAACCTCTACACCAAATGTTTTGTCTTGTCATTCCATAAGAACTATTCAAAATAATTAGGTTGACTTCAGGTCAAATATCATGGTCCAATTTTCTCTGTGGTATAGTTTCCATGGAGTAAAATCCACTGTACAGAACTACATCTCTCACACTATAAATTCATTAATATTCCACAGAGAGTTTTATAATTGATTGTATTCAGCTATGCTTGGTGTGAATAGTGCTGGTAGTGCTGAATAGTGTGAATGCATTTTTACCTTTTCTTGAGTGAAAGTTTTTACAAGGGAAAGTAGGAAGGACACATAAGAGTGTTGGGTGCATGTGGGGTATATAAATTAGTATTAGAGAATATTAATTAAGATAGGAGAGGTCCCAGATAAAGAGATTTAAAAAATAAAACTTTATATTTTGTTATCTCAGAATTTGCCTAGATTTGGCCCTACATACAATGGCTTTTCTGCTCATGCACAGTAAGAGTTACATGTCAGTTATATACACAGTTTGATTCCATTAATTATGCTTATCAATAACTATTAAATGGAGAATAGCTCTCCATTTAATTTAGTTAGTTGCTCTCCTTTCCCCGATTATAGGGAGAAAATGTATGTTCATGATGATCTAATACCAAAGTGATTTTGGGGAAAGGAAGGTATTGTTTCCACCCCCAGAAATTATGCAAATTCTAGCCTGGCCTTGGGGATATTCACTGAGGCCAAGTTTCACAAGGAAAATTCTGGTCTTTGCACACCCAGCATAAAAAGCCTCGGTAAGCTGGCAAGTTCTAAGGCCATCTTGACAATATTAAAGTTCAGAGCAATTTGCTCAAAGTAAGCCTGAGGATTTCTTAACAACCCAACCTCTGCAATCTGAGCTGGAGCTTAATCTGAAATTCCCAGTCTGTCTCAGCATCAAACTATCCTTTTAAATGAAGAGACAACAGGAGCTGACACCTTTTCAGTTTATACCATCTATATGCATGTCTGAACAGAAGGCAGAAATTCATGAGACATCATTAGACACTAGAAGAGGTTATAAAATTCCCATTGGCAAAGAATCTATGTGGGATGAAGTAGGTTAAAGTCTTCCTTGAGACAGGGGATGCCCCTCAAAAAGTCCCCTCTACCCTGAGAAACATCATGACCAAGCAGTGAACTCCCATCAGATGCAAGTAGACATGACAGAATTGTGCTGCCCATGGCATTGAACACTTCTATGAAGGATCTTATCTTGTATTTGTGCTTGTATTTAGTAGAACTGTGAAAATCATAATCAAAAAAGAGGACAACATGAATACATTTCCTTCCCACTACCCTGAAGAATGGCAATGATGCAGAGGGCAAAAAAAAAAAAAAAAAAAAAAAGGGAAAAAAGTTGGAAACAAAGGAAATAAATGGTCAGGAAAGGAACAGTGACCAAACAGATAAGGAAGAGATTTATATGACACATAAAAACTAACCCACAAAAGATCATATGATAAGCAAATTTTATCAGTGTTTCTATTCTACAGAAATGTGTCTGTGGACCAACCAAGGACAGTGAGGCCCCAGAATCTGAGATAAGGCACAGACTTAATATGGAAGTAGCAAAAGAGGATATATGTTATCTACCTCTAAAATCTTCAAAAGTACAGAATCAAGCTTTCAGTATGCAGATGTTGGTGTGATCCAGTGTGAGACCTCTCAAAATAAAATATTCCTGGAAGCAGAGGGAAGATATTGGTAATGAAAGAGGTAGAGGAATTTTATTAGCCAAAGGAAAGGCTTTCTGCAACTTGGAACTCCCTTCAGGTTAAACTTCCATGCCAAATACTTATTCATGCCAAGAGGTTTTCAAAGAAGTCTGCAAGTGAAATAAAAACACCTGTCATGACTTTGGGTGAACCCTTCTGGACATTTGGCAAAAAGAGATCTTCTTGCTCTGTGGTATAGAATGCAACCAGTTACACACTGTAATTATCAAGCAATCTGTAGTGTAGAAGACCTAGTCCATGTATACTCTCCTTCCAAAAGCTGTGACTGGCCTGGCACCTAAATTGTCTCATTAAATTCTGCAGCCTGAAGCCATTCTCTATCTTTAAGCGCATGAGAGCATGTTTTCTATTTGTATGACCTAGTTGGGAAGGCTGACTAAAACAAACTGTGCAGCATCAGCTCCCAACCACACCTCACCACTTCCACCCCCTGTGCTTTTCACAAAGGGGTGGTCCCATTTGGGAAGCCTACAGAATACCCGGGTGAAAAGTCCACATAGCAGACTACCAGGCCCTCGCTAGGAAAACTCAAGAAGTAATAAGAAAGAAGTTTATTCTTTCTTCAACTTCCATGAGAAAACAGCTGCCTCAGTCACTCATGGCCAAAGTGATATGGCCCAATGAACCTGAGCAGCTTCCGTTACTCCAGACCATCAAATCTTCTTCCCCCCAAATCACCATAAAAGTCACTCCTACTGGTTGCAATTCCATAAGTAAGTTGATCAGCTTGCCTGTTCTTGAATTTCCTCATTTTTAAAAATGCTTATTTGTTTTACACATTCCATATTCTAGGTAAGCTTTCATTTGACGAAAGTTTTCTACAGCTTTATCAGTCAGCACTATTAATTGCAAACAATACAAACTGTCGTCCATTTTGTGTTGCTAAACAGAATACTTGAGACTGGGTAATGTACCAAGAAAAGTGGTTTATTTAGCTCACAATTCTGTAGGCTGGAGAGTTCAAGGGCATGGCACTGGCTTCTAGTGAGGGCTTGTGTTCTATGTCATCACATGGTGGAAGGTCAAAGGGGAAGCAATTACATGCAAGGGGGCAAAACTCAGGGGCATCCTCACTTTATAACAACCCACTCTCGTGGGAACTAATTCATTCCTGTGAGAACTAACCCAGATGCTCAAGAGTGAGAACTCACTATTACAAGAATGGCATGAAGTCTCCCATGAAAGAAACTCTCCTTTGATTCAAACACCTCCCACTAGGCCCCACCTCCCAACATTGGAAATCAAATTTGTCCATATTGGAAATCAAATTTCAACATCAGCTTCAGAGGGGACACATTCAGACCATAGAAGAAACCTACTGAAAAAACTTTTAAGGAATTTATTAAAAGAATCTGGTTCATAGAACCTTGTAGGAAAATCAGAAATGAAAGGTGCACAGCCAGGAGCAACAGCTAATATCACAGCTCAGAGATACTCTGATGAAGATACCTGCAACGGAATGAATATTTTTGTGCCTCCCCAAATTTATGTTGTGATCCTAACCCCTAATATGACGGTATTAGAAAACGGGGCCTTAGAGAAGTAATTAGGTGGGTGGGGTTCTGATGAATGAAATTAGCACCCTTATAAAAGAGACCCCAAGCTCTCTTATTCTCTTGGTACCATGTAAGAAGACAATGAGAAGATAATAGTCTGCAACTCAGAAGAGGGTCCTTACCAGAACCTGACCATGATGGTACCCTAATCTTGGACTTCTTGCCTACAAAACTATTGGAAATAAATTTCAGCTATTTATAAACTATCAAGTCTATGATACTTTTAAAATTATCTCAATATTTACCACAAACCAATGAAATGGATACTATTATGATCCTTATTTTATAGAAAATTAAACTAAGGCTTAAAGAGGCTAAATTACTGTACATCATAAAACTGACACATAGTGTAACTATGACTTGAAATTCAACAGAACACAATTTTAGGGAGAACATAATGACTTAAATTTTTCACTCTTTGAGGGAGAGGTGTCTGTAAATCATCCGAATGTACACTTGTACTTGGAATCAGATAAACAAGTCTGACTGTGAGAGAAGAGTTCAAGAGAGGTAATAGGTAACTAGAATAAAATCTTTGAACAATATCATAAAAACCACTTAGGAATTTTAAACCTACACTAGCCTCTGATGCTATTTTTATCATTAATAAGCTGTGACACTCATAGATACATGAGGATAATGAACAATACAAATGATTTTCAAGGATCTTCCTTTTGACAATTTGTAAAATTCACCAGAAATAGTTTACATGTCAAAAATGAGAGAGAATTAGTCTTTTAGAAGGAAAAATCAGAGAGAAACTTATCCAAACTTCAAGAATTCTTAAAATTTCCCAATCAGCCAACAATATTGTAATTTACACAAGGGAAGGAATTCAGAAAATCAACAAGCAACATAAACTTTATCACAACTGACAAGTTTTGTCCCAACCTTCAACAACTGATTTTGATAATTTTTAAATATCTTGTAGTTAGTATTGGATATGAATTCAGCCAAATCCATTTAGTCATTTGGAAAAATAACTACAAAGGTTTCAGTTACTAAAGTATACAGGTTTAGTCATTTGGGAAGGTAACTACAAAGTTTCAACATGTCTATAAGGGTCTATGATCCACTCTGTCTCCTAGCCAGGTTAAATAAAGGTCATCATGTGTAGAAGCTTGTCAGTGAGTAAGAGGAATAACTTGAAATAGGTGGGAAAAAACTGGAAGAACCTGAGACAAAGAGTTGGATAGATGATCTCTTTCAGCCATAAGATATGAATCCATGATTTTTATGGTACATAAAGCTTTATTGTGGTATAATTTACGTATCGTAAAGTGTGCCCATTGTAACTGTATACATTATTTTTTACTAAATTTATGGTTTTAGAGCATTTTCATCATCTCAAAAACTTCCCTCAGCCCATATGCAGTAAATTTCTGCTACCACCCCTAATTCCAAGCAACTATTGCTTTCATTTCAGTCTTTCTTTTAACATAACTTTTTAAGAGTCAGTCATGTACAGCATATATCAAACAGTTTGTTCTTATTTATTGCTGAGAAGTGTTCCATTGTATGGCTATATCACATTTTGTTTATCCACTCAGTAGTTGATAGACAGCTAGATTGTTTCCAGTTTTGGCTATTGGGAATAACATTGCTGTGAACATTCATTTTCTGAGCTTTTGTATAGACGTATATTTATTTTCATTTCTCTTGGGTAGAATTGGGTGGAATTTCTGTGTCATATGATTCTATGATTCTAAAAGCAAAATCTAAATTGAAAAGTGATCAAAGAAAAGCTATTTTGGGAAATACTAAATCAAAAAATAAAAAGTAGCCAAATTCCTGTCCTAAGCTGTCATATCATTTCAGGAGAGACCATTATTTATTTTTATGTTTTTGGTTCTTCTCGCACAGATGGTCAGCCCAGCAGAACGACTGCACACCTCATTGTAGATCCTTCTGTTTATCCTTTGAGAACAGCCTACTCTTTGCCACTTAGAGAACAAAAGAAAGCAAGAAGGCCAAACTCCTCACCAATGCCTCTTCTTTTCCTGACCTGCTTTCTTACCAGGGCTTCCTGGAATTTAGACTTATATTCTAAGTAAACAGGACACTGGTCAGCCCTTTATGGATTTGGAAAGATTTAACAAAACTGTACAAAAACTTCTCTGGCAGTTCTCTCTGACTTCCTTGCTGCTTTCTCTGCTTACTTTTGTCCCTTAAATATCCATATTTTCTGAGGAATCTATTGCCTGACTCCTCTTCTTATTCCCGCCAAATGGTCTGTCTTACCATTCTTTCATATATCCAGGACCCCCAAATCCACTCATCCTACTCCAAGACTTACATTTGCAGCTTCCTTTTTAATCTGCTACTCAGTCACCTACTGTAACTCAGCATTTCAAGAACTGAATTCCTCATCTTCATCCACAGACCTGCTTCCCCTACTTGATTCCTCATTTTAGGAATTGAGATCATTTTCCACCCCAGTCTGCAGCATAAAAGTCATCCTTAGCTTCTACTCCTCCCTTTAATCTTTCCCCACATATAATCAAATACTACTTCTGTGAATTCCACCCTCTAAGGTTGTGTCTGGCCCTCATCTCCCTTGCAAATACACATGTCTCAGTTGTGGTCCTCTCATCTCTTCCCTGGATCACCCATTTACCCTGCCTGCAACTTGTTTTCTCCATCCTTGGTATTGGCTCCAGGGTCATTTTCATAGAATGAAAGTCTCGTCATGTCTCTACCCAGTTTAGAATCCATCGGGGCACCCAATCACATTCAGAAAAACAGTCAGCATTTTAAACATGATTTTCTTTTTTTTTTTTTTTTTTTTTTTTTTTTTGAGACGGAGTCTCGCTCTGTCGCCCAGGCTGGAGTGCAGTGGCCGGATCTCAGCTCACTGTAAGCTCTGCCTCCCGGGTTTACGCCATTCTCCTGCCTCAGCCTCCCCAGTACCTGGGACTACAGGCGCCGCCACCACGCCCGGCTACTTTTTTTGTATTTTTTGTAGAGACGGGGTTTCACCGTGTTAGCCAGGATGGTCTCGATCTCCTGACCTCGTGATCCGCCCGCCTCGGCCTCCCAAAGTGCTGGGATTACAGGCGTGGATCTGGGCAAGATTTTTAAACTCTGTGTGTCAATTTCCTCATTAGAAAAATATGGAAAATAGTAGTATCTACCTCATTGCATTATTGGGAAATTGAAATTAGTTAATTCATCTGAGGCACTTTGAAGGCTGATATTCTTCTTCATCATTATCATCATCATCATGATAATGGAAGAAATGAATAAACTATTAATAGCAATCTCAAGGCAGTAATAATTAAAATAAGAGAATGTAATTTTGTTCTTCCCCTTCCCCAAGACTACGAAGACAGAAATACATAGAGCCAATGAAATTTTGAAGAGTACCCTCCATTAACACGGGTGATACAGTGTTCAGGGGCAAGGAAAGAGACTGTTGCAAAATAAAAGGGACTGGTGATTAGCTTTCTATATTTTAGAGAGGTCAAGAAGATAGAAAATTGAGTCAAGGTCATTTGGATCTGGGTACTGGGCAGTCTCTAAGAAGAGTACATTTCCAGAGGAATGGAAAGGACAGGAGTTACACTGCTGGGGGTGGAAAGGTGGAGGAAGTGCTGAGGAAACCAGGATATGGATGCAGACCAGCTCTTCAAGAGACTTGACAGCAAAGGGGACGGTTAAAGTACAGCAGAGGTGAAGGGGAATAATAGAATGCTTATGGGTTCAATTTCATAATCACACTGCTTTGCCAGTTTTTCCATTTGAGCGGATAAATGTTGCCTGTACCAGAGGAAGTAAATGCCTGTCACCTTAGGGACAACTTCTCTATTTGCTAACCATCAGTGTCTTGCCAAGAGTAAAATGAATGACAACATCCTATGGGGAAATGTCTGATTTTTTTTTTCTTTTTTTCGCATTGCACCATTTACCTGAAGAAATTCATTGCTTCACTATTCTTGCCACATCTTATGGTGAAGAGACAGACCTGGAGGGAGAAGAACAAGGATGCCCCTCCCTTGCTAAAACGTGTAAGGAATATGTTAAATGTTTGAGTCACAGATATCCATCAAGACATTAGTCACTTTTACATAGCTCATCTTGATACATTGTAAGTTAAAAAATTTCAAGTAAATTGATTTCTTTACTAAGAACTGAATGTTAAATTTAAAAATGTACTATTTTTTCTCATTAAAATCAAATCAAATTTCATGTACAAATAGTAAAAATAATAAAGTATAAAAAGCAAAAATTAAAACATAGAATCCTACCACCCACAAGAAAGTGTTAACAGTTTAATTTTTCAACCAGTTTTTTCTATATATTTACATATGTTCATACACGCATAAAATTTTCCAAAATTAATAGAGCATTTATTATAAACTTTCTACCCTGCCTTGTATCACTTGATATCAAACCATAGATGTTTTTCCATGTTCTTAAGCATTTATTGAAAACATAACTTACAATAATTATATAATATTTCCTTTATTTTATTGGATAATTTTATTTTTGTTGAAAGCATAACAAGTTTTTTTTTTTCATTTTTGTCTTATTTTTCACTATAAATAATGTGGGGGAAAAAAAAACCTTGTCCAGTAGCATTTGACTCTAAGTGTGATAATTTCTTAAGAATCATTTCTAGCCAGGCATGGCGGTACATGCCTTTAGTCCCAGTTACTCAGGAGGCCGAGGCAGGAGAATCGCTGAGGCCAGGAGTTTGAGGCTGCAGTATACTGTAATTGCACCTGTAAATAGCCACTGCACTCCAGCTTGGGAAACACAGTGATGCCCCAAAATCTATAAGAAAAGTAAACAAATAAACAAGAAAAAAACAAATAACCCTATTAAAAAGTGGCCAAAGGACATGAACAGACACTTCTCAAAAGAGATATAGAGGTGGCCCACAAACATTATGAAAAAATCCTCAACATAACAAATTATCAGAGAAATGCAAGTCAAAACCCAAAATCAGATACCATCTTACACCAATCAGAATGACTATCAATAAAAGTCAAAAAATAACAGACGTTGGTGAGGTTGTGGAGAAAAGGGAACACTTACACACTGTTGGTGGAAATGCAAATTAGTTCAACCCCCATAGAAAGCAGTTTGGAGATTTCTCAAATAACTTAAAACTGGACTACTATTTGACCCCACAATCCCATTACTGGGTATATATCCAAAGGAATTTAAATCAATCATTCTACTAAAAAGACACACACATGTATTTGTTGATTACAGCACTATTCACAATAGCAGAGACATGGAATCAACCCAGGAGTCCATCAATGGTGGATTGGATAAAGAAAATGTGGTACATATATATTATGGAATACAACGAAGCTATAAAAAAAGAATGAAATCATGTGCTTGCAGCAACATGGATGCAGCTGGAGGCCATTATCCTAAGCACATTAACACAGGAACAGAAAACCAAATAAATACTGTGTGTTCTCACAAGTGAGAGCTAAACATGGGTACACATGGACATGAAGATGGGAACAGTAGACATTGGGGATTCCAAGAAGGGGAGACAGGTAGAAGGGGAAGGGCTGAAAAACTACCTATCAGGTATTATGCTTGTTTCGTGGGTGACAGGATCATTAGAAGCCCAAACCCCAGTATCACACAATATATCCTTTTAACAAACCTGCATATGTACCCACGAATCAAAAATAAAAATAATTTTTTATAAAATAATTGATTTCTATAATAATTACAATAATAAAGTACTCCTCATTAGAGACCACACATTGCTGTATTATTTTCCAGACATTAATAACAATTGATAATCCTACCATCAATGTGGGATGGGACTAAGCTCCCTACGCTCATCCTTTCCAGCAATCCTAGTATCATTTTCCATATGATCTGTGAAATATTATCCCATTTTTATTTGCATTTTCACTTACTGATGAATTTTAATTTTTTTAGTATCCATTATAGCCCATTTATATTTCTTCTTTTTATGTTCTTTGAGCATTACTTTATTGGAGCCTTGTTTTGCTTAATGATTTTTACAGCTCTCTTTGTGAGAAAAATATTAACCCTCTGCCACATTTATCTTTTCATTTTAATGCTTTTTTGCTTTCTTCCATAGCTAAAATGTGATACTGTTAAACTTCGTATGCCAGAATGTTAATGTAGTTTAAATATTTGGCACTTCCTCATGGCTTTTATTCTTAGAAGGATTTTTAGTCTAAATTAGATGAATTTTATTCATATTTTTCTTTCAAAACATGGTTTTATATGTAACTCTTTAACCCATCTGTAGTTTACTTTGGCATATAAAATAAGGTGATGTTTTAACTTTATATGTTCAAAATATCAGTCAATCATCACAGGACAATTTTGTTAAACTATGACCCAATAATCCTCTCTACTACTAATTTGTTGGACCACCTTTATGGATAATACACTAATTCTTCTAACTACTAAGGTGTACTTCTGTATTTTCTGTTCCATTCCATTGATTTGGATACTAATAATGTAACATTTTGATGACCAACTTTAGAGTATGCTTTGGCACCTAGTAGGATACTAATAGCATTTTGTTATTTTATGTCTGGCTTCCTGTGCTTTTACTTCCCCAGAGAAATAATTTGTGTCCACACTGAATTCCCAAGACATATGTAGGAAATATCATTATTTTAAAATCTCAAATGATCCCATCCAACTTTTCCAAGTTACCCCTTGACTCCTGGAAAACAATCTTTCTCTGGTGGTGAAGGGGTGATGGGCCCAAGTATCTTCCTTGTAGAGGCAACTGAAGAACAGATCTCCCTGAAGTAGGCACATATCCTGTTGAGCACACTGATTCCCAACCTAAGCATTGGAAAGATGAGAATGACTAATTTTCAAAAGCAAGGTCTCTGAGTTTTCAATAAAATAAACCAAAGGAGTTTCTTCTTAGGTTTTCAGCCCTTCAGTTATAAACCTTAATTGAATAAGAAGACCATTTTTCTTCATCAAAGTGTCTAACAAAACATATTCAGTTTGCTAATAGGTCCTATAAAATGAGTTAGCTGTTTGCACTATTATTAGTTTCTTTCCAAATTTTATTTTAGGATCAGGTGATATATGTGCAGGTTTGTTACATGGGTCAATTGTGTGTCATGGAGGTTTGGTATATATATTATTTCATCATTCAAGTAATCACCAAATGTACTCAATGGTTAGCGCCCACTTATAAGTGAGAACATATGGTATTTGGTTTTCTGTTCCTGTGTTAACTTGCTTAGGATAATGGCCTCCAGTTGCATCCACGTTGCTGCAAAAGGACATGATTTCATTCTTCTTTATGACTGCTTAGTATTCCATGATGTATATGTACCGAATTTTCCTTATCCAACCCACCATTGATAGGCACCTGGGGTAATTCCATGTCTCTGCTACTGTGAATAGTGCTGCAATCAACAAGTGTGTGTGTTTGTCATTTTCATAGGATGATTTGAATTCCTTTGGGTATATATACAGTAATGGAATTGCTGGGTCAAATAGTAGTCCAGTTTTAAGTTATTTGAGAAATCTCCAAACTGCTTTCCACAGGGGCTGAACTAATTCACAATCCCACCAGCAGTGTGTAAGCATTCCCTTTTCTCCACAACATTGCCATCATCTGTTATTTTTTGACTTTTTTGTTAATAGCCATTATGATTGGTGTGAGATGGTATCTCATTGTGGTTTTGATTCACATTTCTCTAATGATTAGTGATTTTATGCCTTTTTTCATGTTTGTTGGTCATGTGTATTGTATGTCTTCTTCTGAGAAATGTCTGTTTATTGTCCTATACCGAAAGTCCTAGCCAGAGCAATCAGGCAAGAGGAAGAAATAGAAGTCATCCAAATGAGAAGAAAAGAAGTCAAACTATCTCCCTTCACAGATGATATAATTATATATCTAGAAAACCCCATAGTCTCTGTCCAGAGAGACTCCTAGATCTGGTAAACAACTTCAGCAAAGTTTCAGGATACAAAATCAATGTACAAAAATTAATGGTATTTCTATACACCAACTGTTACCAAACTGAGAGCCAAAGCAAGAACACAGTCTAATTTACAATGGCCACAAAAAGAATAAAATACCTAGGAATAAAGCTAACAAGTGAGGTGAAAGATCTCTACAATGAAAACCATAAAACTGCTGAAAGAAATCAGAGATGACACAAACAAATGGAAAAATATTCCATGCCCATGGAAAGAATCAGTATTGTTAAAATGGCCATACTGTCCAAAGCAATTTGCAGATTCTATGCTATTCCTATGAAATTACCAATGGCATCTTTCACAGAACTAGAAGAAACTGTTCTAAAATTGATAAGGAACTAAACAAGAGCCAAAATAGCCAAAACAATCCTAAGCAAAAAGAACAAAGCTGGAGACATCACACTACACTATTATTTTTTAACTTACTAAGTCTCTTAAAGAGTACAAAATACCAATTCCTACTCAATTTTCAAATTGATTCTCACAAATAAAATCTTTCTTTGGCAAGGGAAATTGTACTTAAGAAGCTGTTTCTTCCTGGAAAGAAGTAGGAATACAATGGCTATTTACTAAAAATGCATAGATCTCTCAGTTTTGTGATGATCCAAAGGACAGGCCTCATCAGCTTCTTAAAGGGAGGAAAACAACTACATTTGTAGCCAGTTTGTTAAAGATTCCTTTCATTAGGACTTAGCACGAACAAATGCTTTTCTGGATATCAGAAAGCTGCATGCTTAAACCTTGCCAAGTCACTTCCTCAACTTCATTGGCTCATGCACAACCTTTAGAATTTCTCTCCCGCTAAATCAATCCAGTCTAAACATATCACCAACTAACCATGCCTGTGCATTTCAAATGTCAGCATTCTCAACAGCTCAGTAAAAAGTGCTTTCTTATAAGGAAAACTTGGGATTCCATATTCCATTGAGGTTGTTTCCATCTAAAAACATTAATACCACTTTACTCTGAAAATAACTCTATTGGATAGGGGAATGCCACAATTTTGGCCTATTTGAGAGGTTTGGAGCCTTTCTGTTTGAAGTTGCTCCAATAAACAATCTTAATCCTATAAATTAAAAAATAAAAACATGATAGTACTTAATTGAACTGAATGAGGTTCTCTTTACTTTATTTGCAAAGGAATTGGAGGGAAATTGGTTTACTTTATTCTAAAATAATAAGCTATGGAAAATAAAGTTCCCTCTGTCTTCAAATTTTCAATTTTTACATTTATAACATGAGAGACCTTGAAGCCATATTCGACATTTCTTTGTCTCCATGTTTAATGCCTTAGGTTAATCAGTTCACAATTTTAAGGCTCATGTCACCTATCCAAATCTTCTGGGAAGTCAACAGTGATTTGGAATTTATTTGAATTGACTTTGACTTTTCTTGATAATAAACTTTACTATAGTTTCTTCTCAAGTAACATTGAGGCAAGAGGTTTACATAAGCATTTATAGGGTATGGTAACCTAAAAAATATAAGCATTACAGAAGATAGGCCAGCTAAATGTTGAATAATCAGTTATTAGAATGAGTAGTATAGAGACACTAGCTAAAGGGAGATCTGATGCCCAGGGTAATGTGCAAACAGGCACCAACGGATGTGTATAGTGATGCGGAGAGGAGAGCAAGAAGGGAAGAGTATGTTAAAAAATCATTTTTATAAATGATTGACAGATATACATAAATACATATTAAATGTAAATTTTATAGTGTATTCAGTGCTTGTTTGGCTCCACAATTAGTCCTTAAAACAATCCTAGAATTTAGACACTACTGTCCTCAAAATAATCAGCTCTACTGTTCAATTTAATGACTAAGTATTATTCAGCACCTATGGGAATAGGGTCTAAGTTCCTGCCAGTTACCACAGTGCGCAAAACACTCTGCAGTATTCCAGTATTAAGCACCCCATGGCTTAAAATGAGCACAGTAACTTTTTCCATCAATGCTTCCTAATCAAACATTATGTTGACTTTTGTGGAGCCACCAATATTGAAGTAAAACCTTCAAAGATTAATATCCTAGATTTTATCTTAAAAATTAAAAAAAAAAAAACCTACTGTCTTTAAAATAAAGTTGTTCTGTTTCCTAAATGTGTTATATTATACTTAATGACCCAATATCAAGAGAGAACACTGGTGGATTGAGGTGGTCTGTCCTTACTCTGACTTCCTGTCAGAGGATAGAATAAGTCTTCTCATGAGTTGTAAGGCAATATCACCCAAAACTTCTATGATATTTACAGTGGCTGGTATGCAGTCAGAAATTTCCAAATGATGTGGTTCGGACTTGTGTCCCTGTCCAAAACTCTTGTCAAATTGTAATCTCCAGTGTTGGAGGTGGGGCCTGGTGGAAGATGATTGAATCATGAGGGCAGACTTTCCCCTTGGTACTGTGTTACAACAGTGAATGAGTTTTCATAAGATCTGGTTGTTTAAAAGTGTGTGGCACTTACTCTACCTCTCTCTTCATCATGCTCTGGCCATGTGAAGTGCTCACTCCCCCTTTGCCTTCTGTTATGTTTGTAAGTTTCTTGAGGCCTCCCCAGAAGCAAAGCAGATGCCAGCATCATGCTTCCTGTATAGCCTGTGAGACCATGAGCCAATTAAACCTCTTTTCTTAATGAATTACCCAGTCTCAGATCTTTCTTTGTAGCAGTGCTACAAAGAAAGAGAACACTAATATAAAATTGGTACCAGGAGTAGGGTATTGAAATAAAGATACCTGAAAATGTTGAAGTGGCTTTGGAACAGGGTAACAAGCAGAGGTTGGAAGAGTTTGAAGGGCCTGGAAGAAGACAGGAAGGCAAGGAAAAATTTGGGACTCCCTCAATGTTGGTCAAATGGTTGTGCCTGAACTGCTGATAGTAATATGGACAATAAAGTCCAGGCTGAGGAAGTCTCAGATGGAAATGAGAAACTCATTGGGAACTAGAGCAAAGGTCATTTCTGTTACGCCCTAGCAAAGAGGTTGACTGCATTGTGCCCCTGCTCTAGGAATCTGTGGAACTTTGAACTTGAGAGTGATGATTTAGGGTATCTGGAAAAAGAAATTTCTAAGCAGCAAAGCATTCAAGATATAGCCTGGCTGCTTCTAATATCCTATGCTCATATGTGTGAGCAAAGAAATGACTTAAAACTGGAACTTCTATTTAAAGAGGAAGCAAAGTATAAAAGTTTAAAAATTTTGCAGACTGTCCATATGGTAAAAAAGAAAAGCCCATTTACAGAATTTGCAGGGGAACAATTCAAGCAGGTTGCAGAAATTTGAACAACTAAAAGGAAGGCAAATGCTAATAGCAAAGGCAATAGGGAAGGGACCTCAAAAGCATTTCAGAGACATTCACAATAGGTCTCCCATTACAGGCCCAGAGGCCTAGGAGAGAAGAATGGTTTTGTGGGGTAGGTCCAGGGCCCTGTTGCCCTATGCAGGCTTGGGACACTACTCTCTGCATCTCAACTGCTCCAGCTCCTGCAGTTGCTAAATGGGCCCCAGATACAGCTCAGGCCACCACATCAGAGAGTGGAAGCCATGAGTCTTGGCAGTTTCTACATAATATTAAGCCAGTGGATGTAAAGAGTGTAAGAGCTGAGAATTGGGAGCCTCTGCCTAAATTTCAGAGGATATATAGAAAAGCCTGGATGACAGGGAGAAGTCTGCTGCAGGGGCAGAGCCTTCATGGACAACCTCTACTAGGGCAATGCAGGGGGGAAATGGGAGGTTGAAGACCCCACACAGAGTCCCCACTAGGACACTGCCTGGTGGAGCTATGAGACTCTGCCTACGAGCCTGTAAAATAAAAAACAAGTTAGTTACTTCCAAGACACAATGAGGATATAGACATTGGGTATATACTGTCATTCCAAAAAGTAGAAATAGGCCAAGAGAAAGGGGCTACAGGCCCCATTCAGGTCTGACACTCAGCAGGGCAGTCATTAAATCTTAAAGCTCCAAAATCATCTCCTTTGATATCATGTCTCACATCCAGGGCACACTGGTGCAGGTGGTGGGCTCCCAAGGCCTTGGGCAGCTCCACCTCTGAGGGTTTGCAGGGTACAGCCCCCAATGGCTGCTTTTGTGGGCTGGCACTGAATGTGTGTTGGAGAGGGGCCTGGGGGAAGGTGACTGGAACATGGGGGCAGATTTCCCCACTTGCTACTGTGTCACAACAGTGAGTTCTCATGAACTGGTTGTTTAAGAGTGTGTAGAATCTTTCTTCTCTGTCTCTTTTTCCTGCTCCAGCCATGTGAAGTGCTCACTCCCCCTTTGCCTTTTGCCATGTTTGTAAGGTTCCTGAGGTCTCCCCAGAAGCCAGGCAGATGCTAGTATCTGCAGAATTGTGAGCCTAAACCTCTTTCCTTTATAAATTTCCCAGTCTCCAGCATTTCTTTATAGCAGTGCGAGAATGGAATAATACGCCAAGTCTCCCAAGAAATAAAATCCAGAAATAAACAGACTAGAAATAGACTGAGAGGTGATCCAGATTTTAGAGTTCTCATAGGTGGACTTTAAAATAAGTGTGATTAATATCTTTTAAAAAATGGATGACAAATTGAAACTTTAATCAGAAAACTGCACTATAAGAAAAAAAATAAAATAGAAATTATCAAACATAAAAATAACTAGATTAGTAATATAGTAAATGAGTTTAATTTACAGAATGGCTGTAACTGGTGCAAGAATTAGCTAGAAGACAGATCAGTAAAAAATTTCTCAACTAAAACATAAAGCATATGTAGAACATGCAGAATAGAATGTGAAATGTATAGGTTATAGTGACTATGTCTACGTATGTGTCATTTAGTCCTTGAGGGAAACGAGATAAAATTGAGCATAAATAATATTTAAAGAGTAATTATCTATCAATACTTCTTGGACTTTTGGCTAAAATCAAGTAAAGAGTAATTATTTTTATCTAGATTAACGAAGATAAAGAGAGAGAAGATTCAAATTACAAAAATTAGGAATGAAAGACGATATTACTGTAGACCTTCAGGGGAAAAAAAAGGATTATATGGGAATGTTACAAAGAACTGTATGCTGACAAATTAGATAGATGAAATGGATGAATTCCTAGAAAGACATAAATTTCCAAAACTAACGGAAGAAGTAGAAAATCTGAGTAGATCTGTAACAAGTAGAGAAATTTAATTATTAATTTTAAAACTTCTCAGGAAGAAAATCTCAGACCCTAAATAGCTTCCTTGGTAAATTCAATCAAACATTTTAAAAAGAATTAATAACAATTTTTCACAAACACTTCCATAAAATAGAAAGGGAAGGAACAATTTCAAACTCATTGTATGAGACCGGTGTATCACCCTGATGCCAAAAAAACAAAACTATAACAAGTAAAAAAAAGGTGCAGACCATTCACCCTTATGAATATGTATGGAAAAAATCTGGCAAACTGAATCTAGCTAACTATAAGATGATTTATACACCATGATCAAGTAAGATTTATTCCAGGAGTGCAAAGTTGATTTAATATTCAAAATTAAATTAATATAATTCACCATATTAATAAAATAAGATACAAAAACTATGTGATCAGGCACATAAAAGGAATTAAACAAAATCCAACACAGTTTTCTCATTTAAAAAAATTCAACAAACTAAGAATAGAAAGAAACTTCTTCAATCTGATAAAGGGCATCTGCAAAAACCTACAGCTAACATAATCTTAACAGTAAAAGAATGAGTGCTTTCCCTCTAAAATAAAAACTAAAACAGGGATATTTGTTCTCACCACTCCTATTCAATGTTATAGTAGAGCTTATAACCAGGACAATTTGACAAGATAGAAAAATAAAAGGTGGATTTTATTTCCAGATTTCCAAATTGGAATATAATAAAACTATTTTTATTCACAGAAAACAAAGCTATATAAATACAATCCCAAGTAATTCATTAAGTGATGAAAATTGAGAATTTTCCAAAGCTAATGACAGACATAAGTCATAGATTCAAGAAGTGCAAGAAACCCAAAGCAAGATAAATATAAAATAAACTATACCTAGGCAGCGGTTTTTCATTATAAATAGCTAAAAGCCAAAGACAGAAAAATATATTTAATAAATCATATTAAAAAGACACTTTATATTTAAGGAGCAACATTAAGACTGACATTCCACTTCTTCTGAGCAGAAAGGATGAAAACCATAATAAAATGCAATCATAGCCTTAAAATGCAAAAGAAAAAAACTGTCTAGAACTCTATACCCTGCAAAGATAGCTTTTTTAAAGAATGTGAAATAAAGATATTTCCAGACAAAAACTGAAAGATCTAAAGAAAAAAAATCATAATAAATGAAATTCTCAAGCAAAAGGAAAATTCTATTATATGGAACACATAAATGTAGTAAGGGATGAAAAGCAATGGAAAGTTTTTCTTACCTTTTGGTAAAGATGTGCTTACCAAAAAGGTAATTCTATGAACCAGTAATTCCATTCTTCAGTATAATGACCCTCAAAATGCATTCTAATAGGCACCAAAAATCACATATAAAAATTTAAAGAGTAACACAAACAAAAACAGGCAAATACTGAAAAAATCAAATGTCTATCAACAGAAGAACAAATAAATACATTGTAAATATTCATACAATGGAATACTGTTCAGTAATGACAAAAATAAGCAACTCTTACCCACAACAATATGGATAAATCCTTCAAATATAAAAAAGTACATACTCTATGTCTCCATTTGTATACATCTCCAAAACATGTGAAACTAATCAGTGGTGTTACAGACCAGAATAGTGGTTACCTTATCAGGAGGGGGCAAGATGGGATTCCAATGATCAACTTCTTGATACAAGGAGTGACTATGTAGGTATATGCCCTTTGTGGAAACTCATCCAGCCATACATTTTAAAACTGTGCAGTTTATTTGTTATACATCAACAGAAAGTTTACTTTCAAAGTACCAGCATGGTGGTCATTTGCAATGATATATTATTCACTTCATGAATTTACAAATAGAAGGTTTCCAGTGGTTCTTGCAAGCCCTTAAGCAGTGGTTTTATGTTATCCCCTTGGTAGATCTCCTGCAAGTGACCCTTAAATGGTCTGAGACTATTAGATCTTGACCACTACTTCAAATGCCTGTTTGAGAGTAAAGGGCTGAGTAACATCTTCAGGAATAGCATTCGGCCTTGCTCAAGGTATTCACATTTCAGAAAGACCTAAAGGGTAATTTTTCTCAAATATTTAATGTAAAAATCTTGATTGCACTGTATTGCCAGGGGCAAGAAATAATTATCTTTCTTATTAAAATTGTGAAATAGGGGCCAGGCCCAGTGGCTCATGCCTATAATTCCAGCACTCTGGGAGGTCAAGAAGGGAAGATTATTTGAGGCCAGGAGTTTGAGACCAGCCTGGACAACATAGGAAGACCCTGTCTCTACCAAAAAAAAAAAAAAAAAAAAATTACCTGGGCCTGATCGTGTGCACCTGTAGTCCCAGCTACTCAGGAGGCTGAGATGGGAGGATTGCTTGAGCCCAGGAGTTTGAGGCTATAATGAACTATGTCCACACTACTGCACTTCATCTTAAACAAAAGAGCAGAAACTGTGTCTCAAAACAACAAAAAAATGTGACATATGGTTATATGTTTATGTGTATTGTCTTTAGAAGGAAATTGGGTGTCATTGAGAATGACTAACACTGATTGCACATGGATGTGGCTAATATTCACGCCAAAATATGTTATTGCTCACTGTCTTCAGGATTTGTGTTTTGTCTGCAATAGACAGGGTGGTTCCTCACACCCCAGGGTTTTGCATGTAACTGCAGGCCCCTGTAATCTTCCATCATAGAGACCCATCATTGGACCTTCCATTTGGAATTACTTTGTCCACACCCAAATTCATACTGAAGGGAAGAAAAGCAGGGAAGAAAGGAGGAGAAAGAGAATTCCATTGCTTATAGGACTATTTTTGTAGTTAATCAGGTGTGTTGCACAGGCAGAAACCAGGGAACATGCCAAAGCCATTTGCTATGCCTCAGATAATCCCCTTGCTTTTGTAGTTGGGTATCATACATACCATCATCTTCAAGCTTGTTTGTTTTGGCTGTAGAAAACAAGATCACACTCTTGCAGGAAAGTCAGTAAGTGAAAGAAAAAAAAATCATCCTTTTTCCAATTTTAGAAGAGAGCCAAACACTTGGCTGCAACTATTTGAAATGTTCTGGCTAGGGCTCCATCTTATGGCCTAAATTGTGTAGGCAGAATCAGAGGCTGATAAACCTGCCACACAGTGAGGGGATCCAAACCCCGAGTATCTTCTGTTTCTGTGGGCCAAGCCCAGGCCCTCCTTTCTGCATACAAGAAAACTTTTGGGAGTATAGATACGTTCATTATCTTGATTGTAGTGATGGTTTCACAAATATGCATATATGGCAAAGCTTTTCAAATTGTACACTTTGAGTATATACAGTTTACTATACGTCAATTATACCTCAATAAACTTGTTTAAACAAAATGTATAGACCTACATCACTAAAAACCCTCCCTGCCTAGTCCTGTAGCCATATGAATTTGCAAGAGAAGAGCATTATTATTGTATCTAATAGAGTATGGAATATATGAGGAAAATAGCAGAGAACAAACAGAAAGGATATGCAGATATCCTTCAATGCCCAGTTTAGGAATTCGCACTTAATTGTGGAGACAATGAGTAGCCTACAAAAGGACTTTTTTTTTTTTTTTTTTTTTTTTTTGTGGCAAAAGAGTGTATGGTCAGAATTACACTTGATGAAGCTAAATTTAGTAAATTTGGCAAAAGTGTTTCAAGATGTATTGGAGAAGACTAACAGTGTGAAGATTATTTCAGAGGTTAATTCATTAAATAAAAGTTGAACCAAAGTCCTGCTTGTAAGATTTGCAAAGAGAAAATAGGGATAAGTACTGTTGCAGAAGTAGAAGAGGGGAGAAAGAAGGCAGGTTTTGAAGCCGCATGGTCACAATGGAAGTGCTTTTAAAAGAAAGGCTCATAAGAAGTTGCTTTAGAAACGGGCAGTATTAATTGGTTTAACTTCACAGAAACACTTCATTTATTTAGTAGAGATTTGGATTTACATCATTATGGTTTATATTAAGATAGCTTAGATGATAATTCACTAGTAGATCTGTGAAAGAAAGGCGTGTTTCCCACTTCTCAGAAATATGATTTACACCCATTGTCTTAAATATGTTCTCTATGTGCATTATTTTAGGATTACCCAGGACTTCGGTTACTCCAAATTCCTATTTTTGCTATCCATTCCACTTTCTAAAATCAGAGCTGCCAACTATGCATGAAGTGTCTATTGAAAAGTTTATAGCTTCAATGGGAGATTAAAAAGACTGGAGTACTTTCCGAGCAGAAAGACTTCATATCCCGCCAGAAAAGATCATATTCAAATCCAACATATGTCATGGTAAAATGGATTTAAAAAATAAAACTGTATCATCCACCCTCAGGATGAGAAAGTATATTCTATTTATGAAATAAACAAAAATGTGTTATCTTTAAGGGAGATTAGGAAATGTAAAAAGAGCTTTTAGAAATTACAAATATGACAGCAAAAATAAAAATTTAAACATAAAATGAAAGATAAAAATATTTTAAAAAATAAAACAAAAGGATAGACAAAGAGAAAGAAGAAATAACATCGAAGGATCTAGGATGTCAGAATCTATTAGGATGTCAGAACTGATGGAAAAAATAATAAAAGAGAATTCTGCAAAACTATAAAGCACAAGGTTCCCAACTGCAAATACTCAGGACAATGAAGATTTTTAAATATCCATTCTAAGATCTCTCACCATAAATTTTTACAGGAAAAGAGATGAGTTTAAAAGTTGTCAGAAAACAAAAGTAGGTCACAGACAAGGAACTGAGAATAAGAGTGTCACTGGAGCTCTTAACAGCAATGTTAATTAGAAAATAATAGAGTGACACCTTCAAAATTCTTAGGAAAAATATTTTCAACTTAGAAGTATATGTCTCATCAAGCTATCAATATAGTGTGTGGATAGAATGGAAACAATTTCAGACATTCACGGTTTCTAATTATTTATTTCCCGTGCACTTATTGCACTATTTTTCAGGAATCTATTGGAGAATGTTCTTCACCACAACGCGGGCGGGGAGGGGAGAGAAAAACAAAAGAGACTAACAAAAAAAAAAGAAGAAGAAAGAAAAAGACATGGAATAATGGAATAGGAAATGAGAACTTAACACAGGAGCAAGGCAAAGAGAATTCCTGGAACTTCTACAAAGGAGAGTCCCAAGATGAGAGCTATTATCATGCATAGCACTTCTCGAAAGAAAACATTTATGCGGCCAACAAACATATGAAAAAAAGCTCATCATCACTGGTCACTAGAGAAATACAAATCAAAACCACAATGAAATGCCATCTCAACCCAGTTAGAATGGCGATCATTGAAGTCAGGAAACAACAGATGCTCTAGAGGATGTGGAGAAATAGGAACACTTTTATACTGTTGGTGGTAATGTAAATTAGTTCAACCATTGTGGAAGACAGTGTTGCGATTCCTGAAGGATCTAGAATCAGAAATACTATTTGACCCAGCAATTCCATTACTGGGTATATACCCAAAGGATTATAAATCTTTCTACTATAAAGACACAGGTACATGTATGTTTATTGTGGCACTGTTCACAATAGCAAAGACTTGGAACCAACTGAAATGCCCATCAGTGATAGACTGGCTAAAGAAAATGCGGAACATATACATCATGAAACAATATGCAGCCATAAAAAAAAGGATGAGCTCATGTCCTTTGCAGGGACATGGAAGCAGCTGGAAACCATCATTCTCAGCAAACTAACACAAGAACAGAAAACCAAACACCGCATGTTCTCATTCATAAGTGGGAGTTAAACAATGAGAACACGTGAACACAGGGAGGGGAACCTCAAACACCAGGGCTTGTCAGAAGGTTGGGGGTTAGGGGAGGGATAGCACTAGAAGAAATACCTGATGTAGATGATGGGTTGATGGATGCAGCAAACCACCATGGCATGTGTATACCTGTGTAACAAACCCGCACATTCTGCACATGTACCCCAGAATTTAAAGTATAATAAAATAAAATAATGTATCACCACAAAATTACCTTGTAATGTATTAATACAAAGTTGATTTTAACAAAAAGTGTGTGATCTGGCAAAAAAAAAAAAAAAAAAAAAAAAAAAAATTAGCGAGGTGTAGTCTTAGCTACTTGGGAGGCTGTGATGGGAGGATCACTTGAGCCCAGGAGCTCAAGGCTGCACAGAGCTATAATAATGTCATTGCACTTCAGTCTGGATGACGGAGCAGGTTCTATCTCTAAATAATCATAAAATATTTTCTACTTCCCATTTAGCACATAAATAACTTTTTTCCTTTGCTAGCAAATACATTGTGTTAGCTGATTTCTTTTTTTATCTTTTGTGAGCTTTTAAAAAACACTATAATAGGACATCAGTTGCAGAAGGACAGAAGTTGATGGCAATGAGTACCAGCAACCATGCATAAAAGTTTATATTTCCAAGGAGGCAGAACAAGATAAAATGTTCATGTTAAAAAATCAGTAAGTTATATTTAACAGTCTCCAGATGGATTTGCAAGAAGTAGTTCCATTTTTACCTTCAGATTTCCAGCTACCATTTTGTGAAAATATAGTATAAATATATGGGTTAATTAAGCCTCAGATTTAGTTGGCTATTAGTCTAAGTTGCAGGAGTTCACACTTTTTCTCAATTCTTTCATCCTGCCTGGCTCCTGGCTGAACAGTGGGCATGGGTTTACATTGGCGATTACACGCTCCCCACTAGAACTGCTGGAAACCTCACTTACATTAAAAATAGGAATTCTGAATTAAATAAGAACCACTAACTCTGACATGCTGAGAATTCGTATCTGGATAAATCAGATTATCTTGTCCTTTAATTCTTGAAATTTTTAATATGTCCAATCCTCCAGCTAAAATACCATTCGCTATTCTTCTATAAACCCACTTACTTAAATCCTTCTATTAGAGTTGGCATATTTAGTTCTTTTGTGAATTGCAATTCTTTTTTAAAAAATCAGTAAAACTGCACCTGAGCAATAATTTCCACCACATGCATTTAAATAATGTGAAATTAATTTACATTTCATTGACAGCCTTAGTTTAAAAATACTTTTATTATTTTCTAAAAGTTATATAATAATGTAAATTTGGTCAGGAGAAATCTTTTGAATTATTTTTAAAGATGATATGCACCATCCATCAAGTGTAATCGATACATAAAATATCTAAATTTACCCAAAAAAGCCAAGTGAAGAGAAGTACTCCCATTACAAAAGCAGTCAAACTAGGGACCTGTTAAATATCTTGTTCCTATTATGCGATTTATCAAAATGTGATTTACCTACTACATTTTCCTGCAAAATATATTTCTATATGAATACATATATTATGCTATGTCTCTTTATGCCATCATAATTAAATTGCCAAAGAAAAGCATTTATTTATTGAGTCTATACTGTGATAAATTTTATAACAGTATTGTAATGATGGAGTTGGGTAACAAAATATATTCTAAAAGTATAAATATTCTGTGCCCTGAAAAATCAAGAGGCTTCAAAATTTAGAATTACAAAAATAAATACTTACATGTTATTATGCTATGAGCAAAATATTTTTAATTACTTTTATTTAAAAATATTTACAGATACAGAGAACAAAACAAACAGGGTTGGCGGAGGAAGTGTGAAGATGTAGATCAGAGGATACAAAGTAGATAACATAGGATGAAGAAGTCTAGCGATGCAATGTACAACATGAAAACTATAATAAAATCTTATTGTATTTGGGATTCATACTAAATCAGTAGATCTTGTGGCTCTTGTAGCACACGCAAAAAATGGGAAGCTATGTGAGGCCATGGATATGTTAATTTGCTTCATTTCAGTAGTCTTACTACTATCTGTGTCCCAGAACATCGTGTTGTATACCTTAAACATACACAATAACACTTATTTTTTAAAAAAAGAATAAATTGATTAAATAGTAATGGGATCTTCGTATCTTGAAATTTATTATTGTGAACAAAGACTTGCATAGAGGTTTACTTACACACTGTGTGGAACTTATCAAATTATTTCAAGTTTAACATGATTCTGTGCAGATAGTCAGCATCTAGCAAATATTTGTCTGATGACTGATATGAAAAAATAAAGGAAGTAGAAATCTATCTCTCTCTTCTAGGCACTGCATTAATTGATGGAAGACACAGAGCAAATACTAATGAAAACACAAAGGAAGACAAATGATAAAACAAATTAGGGCCTGACCTACATTTGCAACTCTATATTCTGATGAACACTGCCAGGCATCTGCCCTCTCATTTTTACCTTGCTCTTTCCTCAAGCTCACACTTCATGTTCTGGTGCCCTAGCAAGGGCTGTTTCCACTCCCCAGGATGTCCTGCCCATCTCTACCTCTTCTTCTCCACCTCAAATGCTAACTCTTTTAGCAGTATTTTCTGACTTTTCCCCTACATCTCTTATAGCACCTGAGTGGGCTGTCCCAGCACTCACCATATTGCCACCTTTATGTATTTTACAACTCTCTGCTAACTGTGTGGCTCATTAGGCACTAACCTCAGTCTATCTTGACCTCTATAGCATCTGGTCCTGGGGATGTAAATGCAAACCCTGCACACATCACAGTTAAACTCAGAGCAACGGGAAAAAGTTTGCTTGGACAGCAACTAAGTTAAATACTGCAGCCAGTTCTACCAAATGGAAGTGGAAGCTGAGCAGGTGACATGATAACTGGGAAGTACAGAGAACACTTTGCTGGAGTATGAGACAAGAGATATGCATGGCCTTCTGCTCCACACACAAGCATACGCTTCTCAAAACCAATGAGGGGTTTTTGCCTTGGAAGTATATTGAAGCTTTGATATGCATCAGATCATGGCAAATTGGCTCCATGAGTGAATTTTTATGATGTCTTAGTTCAGGCTGCTATAACGAATAATGATAAACTGCATAGCTTAAATAACAGACATTTATTTCATGCAGTTCTGAAGGTTGGGAAGTCCCAGATCAAGATGCTAGCAGATCTGATGTCTGGTGAGGGCACCTTCCTGGTTTGCAGCTGGCACCTTCTTGCAGTATCCTGACATAGTAGAGAGCAAGCTGTTGTGTTTCTTCTTATAAGAGCAAATTTCATTCATCAGGCCCCACCCTCATGATCTAACTATCCACCCTCAAGCCCTCATATGCTAATATCATCATCTCAAGGGTTAGAATTTCAATGTGAATCTGGGGGACACAAACATTCATTCCACAGTACATGGTAAACCCCATTTTCAAGACCAGAACAATTCACTAGTTGGATTTCCCAGTTTGTCCTAGTTCCACTAATTTGTAGAATGACTTTTACTAAACTTTTCTATATTCTGTATTTTAGAATCGTTTTCATTGCTTTAAAATTTTGATTTTGCAGTCATTTTTATTTCATAGCTTGTTTTGGATTATGTTTTGAACAAATCCCACCACCATATACTAACACTTCCCAGAAAATGTCCAAACAACAGTAAACCACTATCTTTAAATTGAATTAAGACATACAGAAAGACTTGAGTATTTTTATTTTTTATTTTTAAATTTTTTTACTTTTTAATTTTTATGGGTACATAGTAGGTGTAGATATGCATGGGTTACATGAGGTGTTTTAATACAGGCACACACGGCATAATAATCACATCATGGAGAATGGGGCATCAATCCCTGCAAGCATTTATCCTAGTGCTACAAACTATTCAATTATACTTTTTCAGTTACTTTAAATGTAAAATTAAATTATTATTGACTATAGTCACCCTGTTGTGCTATCAAATACTAGGTCATTTTTATTCTATTATTTTTGGTACCCATTAACCATACCTGCTTCCCTGACTCTCACTCCCACACTACCCTTTGCAGCCTCTGGTAACCCTCTATCTACATTCTATGTCCATGAGTTCAATTGTTTTAATTTTTAGATCCCACAAATAGGTGAGAATATGTGATGTTTCTTTTTCTGTGCCTGGCTTATTTCACTAAACATAATGATCTCCAGTTCTATCCATGTTTTTGCAAATGACAGGATCTCATTCTTTTTTATGGCTGTATAGTACTCCATTGTGTGTCTGTACCATACATTCTTTATCCATTCATCTGTTGATGGACACTTAGGTTGCTTTCAAACCTTGGCTATAGTGAACTACAGTGCTACAACAATCATGAGAGGACTTAGATTTAAGTTAATCCATTTTGATTTGATTTTTATATATGGTGAGAGATAGGGGTCCAGTTTCATTCTTCTGCACATAGATATCCAGTTTTCCCAGCACCATTTATTGAAGAGACTGTCTTTATCCAGTGTATGTTCTGGGCATCTTTGTCGAAAATGAGTTCACTGTAGGTGTATGAATTTGTTTCTAGGTTCTCTATTCTGTCTTATTGATTTATGTGTCTGTTTTTATGCCAGTACCATGGTGTTTCGATTACTATATCTCTGTAGTATAATTTGACCCCAGGTATTGTGATTCCTCCAGTTTTGTTCTTTTTGCTTAGAATAGCTTTGGCTATTCTAGGTCTTTCATGGTTCCATATACATTTTAGCATTGTTTTTTTCTATTTCTGTGAGGAATGTCATTAGTATTGACAAGAATTGCATTGAATATTTAGATTGTTTTGGGTAGTATAAACATTTTAACAATACAGATTCTTCCAATCCAGGAACCTGGAAAATCTTTCCATTTGTTGACAACCTTTTCAATTTCTTTCATCAATGTGTTATAGTTTTCATTATAGAGATCTTTCACTTATTTGGTTAATTCCTAGGTACTTAATTTTATTTGTGGCTACTGTAAATGGGATTAATTTATTTCTTTTTCAGATTGTCCCTGTTGGCACATAGAAATGTTACTGATTTTTGTATGTTAAGATCCAAACATAAGATCATATAATCTGCAAACAAGGATAATTTGACTTCTTCCTCTCCAATTTGGATGCTCTTTATTTCTTTCTCTTGTCTGATTGCTCCAGCTAGGACTTCCAGTACTATGTTGAATAACAGTGGTGAAAGTGGGCATACTTGTTGTGTTCCAATTCTTAGAGGAAAGGTTTTCAGTTTCCCCCCATTTAATATGATACTAGCTGTGGGTCTGTCATATATGGCTTTTATTATGTTGATGTATATTACTTCTGTATCTTTTTTTAGAGTTTAGTAGGGATATTGAACTTTATCAAATGTTTTTTCAGCATTAATTGAAATGGTTATATAGTTTTTATCCTTCATTCTGTTGATATGATGTATCACATTAATTGATTTGCATATATTAAACTGTCTTTGCATCCCAGGGATAAACCCTACTTAGTCATGATAAATGATCTTTTCAATGTATTGTTGAATTTGATTTACTAATATTTGTTGAAAATTTTGCATCAGTATTCATCAGAGATAATGACATATAGTTTCCTTTTTTTGATGTGTCTTCATCTGGTTTTGGTATCAGGGTAATACTGGCCTCATAGAATGAGTTTGGAAGAATTCCTTCCTCCTCAATGTTTTAAATGTTTTCTATTTTAAAAAGTTACACATCTTTGGGTCATGTCCAATCCTACACAAGAATAAAATCTAATCTCTCTGCAGTTTATAAGTGGCATACATCTCAGTGGAAGGAGAAGAGAATAAAACGACTTTTTAAGGATTTTCCAATGATTCCATTTTGAAATAGTTTTGCCACCAGATCTTTCCTACTCCACCTGGGAAATAGGTCACTCTAGTAACCAGATTAAGAATAAAATATGACCTTAACAGGTAAGTTCTATTCCCTATGAATATATTTAATAATATTTATTGTTAATTTCAAGACCATAGGCTTAGTCATTTGCTACATTTACAACTACAAAATAATGTGATTTTTAATTGAACTTATGAATCATTCATTTACATGAACGAACAAAGGTGATTATTTCCGTTTTGCATGGTCATTGTTAGGACCACTGATAGAAATGTTTTTTCCTTCCTGCTAGCAACTTGGGACACATACCAAATAAACTTGAAACAGCTCCAGATATTAAGCAAAAAACATTCAAATAAACATGCATTTATTATATTCTTAGAATTTTCAGCATAAAATGGTTCCCATTTTCAAAGATCTACATGGTAGTTAAGAAGACAAGATTCACATTAATGGCATATCCAGAGTTCAATAGAACATCTGTCCACTAATGACGTGTGAATTTGGTGAAACAGATGCTAAGCGTCTAGGAATTCAGAGAAAGTAAGACCGCCATGGCTAGAACTACAAGGAAGACTACATGGAAAAGATTTAACCAGGGTTGATGATAAAGTGTAGAATTTTGAGAGGGGGAAAAAGAGACAAATGAATAGCATAGTGTAAGGGGAAAAAAATAGGTGTGCAAACAATGTGTTGTGTACAAATCACCTGAGTACACCAGCCTGAACAAAAAATTATTCAAAATCAGGATTTCCTAAAGTATCTTCTGTATAGTGCTAGATCCCAGGAAGAGAATAAATGTATGATCTGCAACTACAAGTAAAATCAAGTAAAATGGTTAAGTATGAGGTCACCAGAGATTAAATGTTTGGTTCTGAATTGCCTCCGAATTGTGTGAACTTGAAACATGTTATGTAATCTCTCTTGTAAAATGGGGATACCAAGGGTACCTATTCCACAGTGAACATTAAATAAGCAAACTATTCTATTAGGACCTGACACACAATAAGCATGTATTATATGTTAATTCTTTTTAGCTGCTATGTTTTTCTTTTTTAAAAATGTGTGATCAAATAGTTTTACGAATAGATGTATTCAGTAAAAGCGCACAGGATTATTTGCACATGATTTCCCAGAAACCTTGATATAATAATGTGTCTTATAATATATCTCAAAACATTCCGAGTATCCCAAATTTAATTGACCTTTTTGTTTGGAACACAGTAGGTTTTCTGTGTAAGATTTTGGGAAATGCTGTCATATGTAACACAAGGCAAGTATGTTTAAAAGTACATCTGCCCCACAACCTAGAGTTTGTAGAGATACTGTTGACATATGAAATAATTTATTATTATCAATAATAACTAACATACTGAGTACCATATTTTAGTCCTCCTAGCAGCAACCCTGTAAGGTAGACACCAATATTATCTCCCCTTTTTCTATATACAGAAAGCAGTTCTTAGAGAAGTTATATTTGAAGGCTCATAGATCTAGTAAGTGGCAGAGCTTGGATTCATACTCAAGGTTTACAGACTTAACTGATGATTACGTGAATACTACACAGAACAATCTGTCCTTGTTTGGTGTCTTATGACCTTACCTTCTACCTCAAATTAGTTTGTCAGAAACTTTCTTCTGAAAAATACAGAAAGTATTTTGGGGTCTATAATTTTATTCATCTCCTTACAGAAATAGGCACTTTTGAAATCACATTCCAAAGCATATATTGTAGTTTTGTTGAGTTTGCAGGGGGCTTTTGTTCAGCCTTCACACACATGAGTCATGCTATCGCAGGGCTCAGTTACTAAATCAATCTTGGTGCTTTGAGAGTTGTGTACATTTCAGAGCCTAATGTATGCCATTTGCTTTGACTTGATGTGTGCTCCAAATTTTATGTGCTGGAAACTTAATCCCCAATGTGATAGTATTGAAAGGCGGGGCTGTTAAGAGGTCACTGAACCATGAGGGCTATCATGAGTTATCATGGGAGTGGAACTGGTGACTTTTATAAAAGGAAGAAAAATCTGAGCACACATGTTAGCACACTTAGCCCTCTCACCAGGTGATGCTCTGTGCCACTTCCAACCTGCCGAGTTTCCACCAGGAAGTTTTCACCAGATGTTGAGCCATGCCCTTGGATTTCCCAGCCTCCAGAATTATAAAAAAATAAATATTTTCTTTATAAATTACCCAGGTTCAGGTATTCTGTTATAAACAACAAAAAAACAGACTAAGGCACCATTTCTTTATTTTTCATTAATTTTGTTCTTTGATCATGTTCTGCTGCACAACCTGGAAGATCTCTATCCTGGGAAATTGAAAATACTGACTGGCAATAAGGTCGATGACAGTCTTCCTCCAAGTGTGACCCACCACTGTCTGGTGCTAGTTCCCGAACTCTTTGCTGCTATCTAAGATTAAGTACAGAACTTGATATGATCATTTCCAAAGTTTATAGGAACTTAACCAAGTAATTTTGTGTTTGTTAAATCAATCATTAAATTGGGGGTGCTGTAATTTGTATGTTTTTGTTTTCATTTTTGTTATTAGTTTTCATTATACTTTATGAAGATATCAGTCTGCAGATGTAAGGGGGAAGAGTTAGAGAAGCACCAAACTAGGAGGTAGGAAGTTGCCGTAGAAAGGAAATTTTTGTCCATCCCAGTCATCTCACCACAGTATTCTCTTGAAATGCCTAACTTCCTATCTGAAAATAACTATACAAAAAAACGTATGCACTTTAACTCTGGAAAGGTGAACAGAAAATGGGATGTGAAAGGAATTAAATTCCTCTCTCACCTGCTTTTTTTCTTTTTGCAATTTCCAGTAGTTTACCAATATAATTTATATAAAGCAATGAATATTTATAGGGACTAATGTTTAAAACTAAGATATTTGGGAAAAATTGCTCTGGAAGTTAAATTTCTAATCTTTTGATGTTGGTACCATGAGGAAACCATGACTTTCCACAGAATGCCCTTTGATGCTGCTGTCAGAAATAGGCTTATGAGTTTATTGGATGACAGAACTGCACCGGTATGACATTTAAGTCTTTTATAGTTTACATGCAAAAAGAAGGACTAGGGCACGAGTGTGAAGGCTACATGTTGAGGGAGGCTATGACTCAAAGGTTGTGGGGTCAGAGGGAAAAAAATGATAAATCATGACATTACATACACATAGCTAATATCCAATAGCCTGCATAAAAAGAACCATAAGTCAAGGCAGGTAAACAAAACCAGTCTTGAGAAAGGAAAACCAGAAGTAGTTATCACAAATATTACATTACCCTTTCCTAGAAAAAAATGCAATAAAATACTGAAAGAAATCACTTTGGAATTACCTATTAAAATTGCTGTGCCTTCTGAGAAATTTTAATTGAGAATTCAGTGTCACGTAAGAATGAAAAAATTGAGGCCAAAATGGTTCCTTCTATACTGTTGCAGAAAGAGATGCAGAAAACTGATACGAAATTCCAGAAAGTCATCAGATACATTTTAGTATCAAAAAAATGAAACCTGAAAATGATAAAATTGAAATTTAATATTTTATATTAAAAAAAATAAGACGGCTGGGCACGGTGGCTCACACTTGTAATCCCAGCACTTTAGGAGCCCAAGGCAGGCAGATTACCTGAGGTCGGGAGTTCGAGACCAGCCTGATCAACATGGAGAAACCCCATCTCTACTAAAAGTACAAAATCAGCTGGGCATGGTGGCATATGCCTGTAATCCCAGCTACTTAGGAGCTAAGGCAGGAGAATTGCTTGAACCCAGGAAGCAGAGGTTGCGGTGAGCCAAGATCGCACCATTGCACTCCAGCCTGGGCAACAAAAACAAAAGTGCGTCAAAAAAAAAAAAAAAAAAAAGACATTTTTTTTTTTGTTTGGTTTTAAAATTTGCTCAATTTTTATTGGCCTGTAAGTGACTTGGCTATTTTATTGGCATAGAAAGGGTTTGTTATCTATTCACATGTAATACTCATCTCTAAAAATTCTATGTATCATCTGCTTTTCTATATTCTCCCATTAGCCTATATGATTGTCATGTACTATTTTTTCTTGCTTGACTCCACATTCTACAATTAGCACTTCTGTTTTCCTCACAGTCTAAAACAAAGACCTCAAAGATATAACATTTTTGAAATGGAAAAAAAAATTATGAACAAATTATGTAGCACTGAATTCATGGGTCAAAAATATACCAAAAGTTTAACCTACATTAAGATTTCCTTCATGTAGTAGCTGTATAATATATTACTCATCTTAAGAAGTAGCTTTACTTTGAGTTCCCCTATTTGCTGACAGCTGTGTTTATACAGAGAATGGCCTTGCCAAATTATTTGTTGCCTTTTGCTGTATAAAGTGGTTTTCTCCTTAATTCAGAATGTTTTAATTTAAAGTGATTCATTCCTTTGCTTTTACTTACAGCTTTTATTTTCCTAAATTATCTGTTCTTTTGTTTTCTGCTATTCTGATAAGTGTTTAAGGGTTTTTAAACGAACAAAAATACAGTTTAACCCTATGTTACTGTATCCTTTCTTTTAGTAAAATCGTATTTGTTAAATGCAAGGATATGTTGACTGGACATGTAAAACCCCCTTCATGCCTGTATTATTGTAATACAACATTTTAGCTCTTCTCCACTCACGTTTACTGTAAACTTCTGCCAAAATGCTCTTCTTTTAAGCACTTCTTCCTATTAAGTCTCTTTTCTGTGGAGAAATCTATACCAGCTGACAATTGCCTCCCATTTTAGGTCTAAATTTCTCTCCTCTATCATAATACTCAGTACAATTCTCTCCCAGCCCACCAGTCCAAAACTCTCTCTTCCCCATGGTCCTGCATGTGTTTTCCACTTTAAGTAAGCACATCTTGCTGTTCAACAAACTTGGCAGCAGCATCCCTGCCTCTGGGAGGTTGTTTGTGCTGGTCTCCACCTCTGGAATGTTCTTTGACTTACTTATAGTTTGAGAGCTGCCTCCCTCTTGAAAATGTCTCTTATTGCCTTAGCACTTAATTTTTCTCTTGCTTACATATGCTGTTAATTATCAGTCTTTTCAAGGACGTCTGTCATATGTCCATAATTAAATTGATAACCCATCAATTTAGCAAAAGGAACATAAAAGATTACACGGATTCCCAAAGTCTATGAATCATCATAACAGAATAAAGTTCTAATATGGAAAGATGTAAGTATAAGACTGTTCACTGTCATTCTATTTGCTGTGACAGAAGTCCAGAAATATTCCAAATGTCCATCCATAGGAGATTGATTAAATAAATTGCAGCACATTTGTGCTGTATTATATAGCAATTAGTTAGATCAAAATATTTTGACCTTAGAGAATACTCACACTATATTGCTAAGTAGGGATAGCAAGGTGCAGAGCAACATATGTATACAATGGCTGCATTTTTATAAAAACACAAAGAATAGAAAGACAGTCACTGGATTAACACCAATTACTAGGGTTGGGGAGTAGAAAATTGAAAGGAGAGTGATGGGGGAAAAAGACCGAAGTGAAATGGAAAAACACATGTGATAGTCCTTCTGCTTCCTAATATTTGGTTCTCCTTACCTTTTGTGCAGATGGAACTGTGAACTTTTCTGGCATTCTTGTGGTGGGACAGTGCCTTGTGACTAGTTCTGACCAATAAGTTGCGAGCAGAAGTGAAGTGTGGCCAGAGCACTTGATTGCCAACTAGAAACTTCCAGAGTTTCTTTCCCACTGCTTCAATGACTGTGAAAGTGATGTGCCCACAAAGCTTTCATCCCTGAGTTCCTGAGAGACTACAGAAGGACAGAAATCAGAGACCTCTGCTGACTCACCTGAAGACATGGGCAAGAAATAAACTTTTCTTGCATTATGCTACTGAAAGTCTGGAGTTGTTTGTTACTGTGGCATAACCAGTCTATTGTAACAGATACAATACAAATAGCATAAAATAGTTTTATATGCACTTTTTATTTTATCCAGGCACAAGATTAAAAATTTTTAATAGCACTAAAAAGCTATAAAAAATCAATACTGCCTCACTGTTACTAAAAAGAGTTCTATTTCCCAGAAGCAACTAATTTCATGATTTTAGCAAATTTTATGACACTCAACTATATGACACCAAATGATGTGCTTATACTGTTATTCATTAATTTATCAGTTTAAATACTACTTCCTATTATTGTATATCAGGATTCCACTCTTTTTTTATATGTATATACTTTATTTTCTAGGGTACATGTACACAACATGCAGGTTTTTTACATATGTGTACATGTGCCATGTTGGTGTGCTGCACCCATTAACTCGTTATTTACATTAGGTGTATCTCCTAATGCAATCCCTCCCCATTCCACACACCCCACAACAGGCCCCAGTGTGTGATGTTCCCCTTCCTATGTCCAAGTGATCTCACTGATCAATTCCCACCTATGAGTGAGAACAAGGATTCTACTCTTTTATAGCAAAATCACCATTCCCAATATCGCCAACAATAGTAACCTGACTTTACTTCCCCCATTCTCCTAATATATCAAATTTTTAGTTAAAATAACCAACTAATATTACATAATTATGAATCTGTAATCAATCATTCACAGAAATAGCTATCGCCCTCAAACTTTTCTTGGTCAATATGTTGAGAATCCTTTTACTTCTTATGTTTCCTGGGTTCTGCATTTCTATTTCTTACATTCTTCTGTGGTTCTTTCAGAAAAAAATACAGGACAGATAATTTTTAAAGAACTATAATTTTTAGGGAGGAAATAATTTTTCATCCTAATTTTGAAAGTGCTTCTCCGTTGTTTTCTAGCTCACAAACTTTCTTGGATCGATCTATGCCATTCTTAGCTCTAGATTGAAAATACGACATATTTTATCAATCTGGATGCTTTCAGGATTTTCTATCTCCTAATAAATCTTGATGTGGGTCTTTTTTTATTCCGGACATTTGACAGGCCCTTTAATACGGACATGCATGCCCTTATACGGATTATTTGAAATTTCTTTTAATTTTTTTGGTCCTCTATAATTTCTCTTAAGTGAATGTTGCCTCCACAAGCCTGTTGGAACCTAGACTGAGCCTCAACTTTCTGTTTCTTTTTATCTTATCTTTTTATACACCATTCTGCTTTCTTAGATATTTCTTCAATATCACCATTCAGCACTTGTATTTAATTTTAATTTGGGGTATCATATTTTTAATACCTATGAGTCTTTTCCACTTCTCAATATTACTCTTTATAGTATCCTATTCTAACGCTATGGATGCAGTGTTTTCTCATTTCTCCGAGGATATTAACTCAAGGTTTTGCAAAAAGTTTCCTTCTATCCCTTCATTGTATTTATTTCCTTTTTTCTCTTTAATTTTTATAGCCTCTATTGAAGGAGGATTTTACTGAAAATTTTTTGGTCATCCTTGGATATCAGTTCATGTTTAAGAATAAGGCTTGAAAGGATCATTGGAACACTCCGTGCAGGAAGAGGTGATGAGAAGGGAAGCTTAGGAGTGGAGGGGGACAGGGAATTGTCAATTCGTAGGATTCACCAGATGCGTAGATAACAAGATGGATTTCTTACTGAGGCTCCCCTATCAGAATACCTTCATCCTTTCAGTTTCTCCAGAGAAGGACTCTCCAATCTCCTGCCTGAGAAATGTTTGCCTGAGAACCAGCATTCTGGTAGGCAGCAGTGAGTTGGGAGCAGTGTGGTTCACCATTGAATATAAAGACGACTTGATTCCCTTTTTCAGTGAAGCAGTTCACTCCTCCACTCCTTCCTCCCTAAATGAAGAGCCAATCTGGTTTTAGCGTCTCTAAAGAAATAGTGCAGGTTTCTACACTCCTAGAGGGGTACTCACAATGTTCCAGGAGAAAATAAACACCTGAGAGTTTGCTTCCTATGTAAATTGTCAATTAACCTCTCTTGTGTTTAACCCCTTGATCTTTGTTGCACTTGCAACCTCTGTCTTTGGAGCCTTTGCTGTGTTCTGCAGAGAAAACTCAGCTTGCTTTCCTAGGGTATCCCTTCTGGGGATACTTTCAGCTGTACTTTTCTTTTAAATCAGTTTCTACTTCTCTCTTTAATTTCTAGCTTCCAAAAACTTGTTTCCCTCTCTTGCCTGTTATCTCTTCATTCTGTCTCTTTATCCTTTCAAATTTATACTTGTTTTATTCTCTTATCATTATTTTAGCAGCTTTTTGAAAGAGAGCAGATATGAACATTTGTGTTTATCCAGGGTTCTTCTGCTATGTTTATCCAGAAGACAAATATAAAATAACAAAAAAGAAAATTGCAAGCTCTTTGAGGACAGGCTTTACACCCAGTTGGCCTACAGTACCTATTGCAATAAGGGGCAGATAGGAGTTACTAAGTAAGAACTTTATTTGTATTAAGAACACTTTATGGGTTAAACATTCACTGAAAGTGTACTGACACTTCAAACATTGGAACAAAGAATTTCTCACTTACTGTGCTAGGGCCTCTTTCTGGAGGCATTTAAAGTAAATTTGACCAGATCTTCCTCCCACACATCCTTCTATTTGTTTTGATTTTGGATTTAAAAAGAATATTTTGTTTAGTCTTTTTTCTTCTGCAGACATGTGTATGGGTTGGAAATGGAAAACCCATGTTACCCTTCCTCACATGGGTTTACGTGGCCTGGGAACCCATTCACGTGTCCTGCCAAACCCACAGCCTGTGACACACAGAGCACAATGCTGACTTTTTCCATGTATCTAATACCAGATAAATGTATGATATGTTAAAGATTTTCAAGCTAAGCTGTTATAAAGGACAGTGGTGGAAGAAGAAGGGCACATTTCTCAGCCATGTGTTACTGCCCCATTCCCACAGCACCGGTTCCTCACAGCCTGACACAGAGGGACTCAACAGATGGAGGAATGTGGTTTAAGTTCGCTGAGTTAATTGTACTTTTCTCTATTCGCAGCCCTCAGATTTAGACATCAGAAATGCCTGAATCCTTCATCTCAATAAACAACCCAGTTATTGCTGGAGGAGCATATCTGAGTGATGTCAAAGAAATGGATCCCTCCATTGTATGCCAGTTTCACCACAAAGTTCTTTATATATGGTTCTCTTATTAGAGTAATTTTCACTAAGGGTTCAGCTTATTACAAGATATGGGATCTGTGTTGTATAATTCTTCATTCAAAACTCAGCAAACAAAGTTCTTTTCAAGAAAATTTATAACAATATTTAATCAAAGGAACATTCTTGGACTTAAAATTCCAAAAAGAGCCACAAATCCATCTCTTTCATACTCAGCTCTACCATCCTATTATTTAAAAAAAAAAAAAAAAATCACCATTAAGCAGTGGCAAGCAAAGCACAAGCGAAGGAAAGGAGAGAATGATTAATTTTCTATGCTTACAAGTACTAATTTCACTTTTCTTTACAATAATCTTAAAGGATGCAAAAAATGAGTAAGACATCCTTTCCCAAATATTTTAACTAGGTTTCAAAAAGGCCACATTTGAGGAAAATAAATTTTTTTCCATTAAAATTTTTTAACACTAATGTAACAGAGGAAGAAGGCTCTGGCATTTGTTTACTATCCACTTGGTACCAGAACTTTGATATGTCCCTTTATATAAACTATCTCATTCAATCTTCACAGTAATCCAGTAAAATAGGTATTATTGTCCCTATTTCACAGATGACAAAACTGAGACCTAGTTTCCAGGGTTGCTCAGTGAATATAGAACATAGTCAAAATTTGAACCCAAGTCTTGTTTAGTTTGAATTATGTGGGAGTTAGCATAGCATAGTGGTAAAAAAGCATAGAGTTTAGAACAAGATTACCTATGTTTGAATCTTGATTGTATCCTTTCTAAATGACCTTAGGTAAGTTGTTTTGTTTCTCTGCTTTAGTTTCCTAATCAATAAAACGGAGATAATCAAATTAATCACCTCACATAGACACTGTAGAAATTAAGAGAAGACCTATAAAGTCTTTAAGAACAATGCTTTGGTGGGTGTTCCAAGATGGCTGAATAGGAACAGCTCTGTTTTGTAGCTTCCAGCGTGACCGACGCAGAAGATGGGTGATTTCTGCCTTTCCAACTGAGGTACCTGGTTCATCTCACTGGGACTGGTTGGACAGTGGGTGCAGCCCATGGAGGGTGAGATGAAGCAGGGTAGGATGTCGCCTCACCCAGGAAGGATAAGGGGTCAGGGGATTTCCCTTTCCTACCCAAGGGAAGCCGTGACACACTGTACCTGGAAAAACGGGACACTCCTGCCCAAATTCTGCGCTCTTCCTACAGTCTTAGCAACTGTCAGACAAGGAGATTCTCTCATGTGCCTGGGTCAGTAGGTCCCACACCCACAGGGCCTTGCTCATTGCTAGTGCAACAGTCTGAGATCAAACTGCAAGATGGCAGCCTGGCCAGGGGAGGGGCGTCCACCATTGCTGAGGTTCAGTAGGTAAACCAAGCCCCCGGGAAGCTCAAACTGGGCACAGTCCACCACAGCTCAACAAGGCCCACTGCCTCTAGACTCCACCTCTGTGGGCAGAGCATAGCTGAACAAAAGACAGCAGACAACTTCTGCAGACTTAAATGGCCCTGTCTGACAGCTCTGAAAAGAGCAGTGGTTCTCCCAGCATGGCATTTTAGCTCTGAGAACAGACAGATTGCCTGCTCAAGTGGGTCCCTGACCTCCATGTAGCCTAACTGGGCAACACCTCCCAGTAGGGGCCAACAGACATCTCATATAGGCAGCTGCCCCTCTGGGACAAAGCTTCCAGAGGAAGGATCAGGCAGCAATATTTGCTGTTCTGCAATATTTGTTGTTCTGCAGCGTCTGCTGGTGATACCCAGGTAAACAGGGTCTGGAGTGGACCTCCAGCAAATTCCAACAGACCTGCAGCTGAGGGACCTGACTGTTAGAAGGAAAAATAACAAACAGAAAGGAATAGCAACAACATCAACAAAAGGGATATCCACAGCAAAACCCCATCTGTAGGTCACCAACATCAAGACCAAAGCTAGATAAAACTACAAAGATAGGGAGAAACCAGAGCAGAAAAGCTGAAAATTCTAAAAATCAGAGCTCCTCTCCTCCTCCAAAGGATCACACCTCCTCACCATCAATGGAACAAAACTGGATGGAGAGTGACTGACGAGTTGACAGAAGTAGGCTTCAGAAGGTTGGTAATAACAAAATTCTCCGAGCTAAAAGAGAAGTTCAAACCTATTGCAAGGAAGCTAAAAATCTTGAAAAAAAAATTAGACAAATGGCTAAGTAGAATAAACAGTGTAGAGAAAACTTTAAATGACCTGATGGGAACTGAAAACCACAGCACAAGAACTTCATGATGCATGCACAAGCTTCAACAGCCGATTTGATCAAGTAGAAAAAAGGGTATCAGTGATTGAAGATCATATTAATGAAATAAAGTGAGAAGACAAGGTTAGAGAAAAAAGAGTAAAATGAAATGAACAAAGACTCCAAGAAATATGGGATTATGTGAAAAGACCAAATCTATATCTGATTGGTGTGCCTGAAAGTGACGGGGAAAATGGAACCAAGTTGGAAAACACTCTGCAGGATATCATCCAGGAGAACTTCCCCAACATAGTAAGGCAGGCCAACATTCAAATTCAGGACATACAGAGAATGCCACAGAGATACTCCTCGAGAAGAGCAACTCCAAGACACATAATTGTCAGATTCACCAAAGTTGAAATGAAGGAAAAATTCTTAAGGGTAGCCAGAGAGAAAGGTCGGGTTACCCACAAAGTGAAGCCCATCAGACTAACAGCAGATCTCTCTGCAGAAACTCTACAAGCCAGAAGAGAGTGGGGGCCAATATTCAACATTCTTAAAGAAAAGAATTTTAAACCCAGAATTTCATATCCAGCCAAACTAAGTTTCATAAGTGAATGAGAAATAAATCCTTTACAGAGAAGCAAATGTTTGGTGATTTTGTCACCACCAGGCCTGCCCGACAAGAGATCCTGAAGGAAACACTAAACATGGAAAGGAACAACAGATACAAGCCATTGCAAAAACATGCCAAAATGTAAAGTCCATTGATGCTAGGAAGAAACTGCATCAACTAGCGAGAAAAATAGCCAGCTAATATCATAATGACAGGATCAAATTCACACATAACAATATTAACCTTAAATGTAAATGGGCTAAATGCTCCAATTAAAAGACACAGACTGGCAAATTGGATAAAGAATCAAGACACATCAGTGTGCTGTATTCAGGAGACCAATCTCACGTGCAGAGACACACATAGGCTCAAAATAAAGGGATGGGGGAAGATCTACCAAGCAAATGGAAAACAACAACAACAACAAAAGAGCAGGTGTTGCAATCCTAGTCTCTGATAAAACAAACTTTAAACCAACAAAGATCAAAAGAGACAAAAGTCCATTACAAAATGATAAAGGGATCAATTCAACAAGAAGAGATAACTGTCCTAAATATACATGCATGCAATACAGTAGCACACAGATTCATAAAGCAAATCTTTAGGGTCCTACAAAGAGACTTAAGACTCCCACACAATAATAATGGGAGACTTTAACACCCCACTGTCAATATTAGACAGATCAATGAGACAGAAAGTTAACATGGATATCAAGAACTTGAGCTCAGCTCTGCAACAAGCAGACCTAATAGACATCTACAGAACTCTCCATCCCAAATTAATAGAATATATATGCTTTTCAGCACCACATCACACTTATTCTAAAATTGATCACATAATTGGAAGTAAAGCATTCCTCAGCAAATGTAAAAGAACAAAAATAATAACAAACTGTCTCTCAGACCACAGAGTAATCAAATTAGAACTCAGGATTAAGACACTCACTCAAAACCACACAACTACATGGAAACTGAACAACTTGCTCCTGAATGACCACTGGGTACATAACGAAATGAAGGCAGAAATAAACAATTTGAAACCAATGAGAACAAAGACAAAATGTACCAGAACCTCTGGGACACATTTAAAGCAGTGTGTAGAGGGATTTTTATAGCACTAAATGCCCACAAGAGAAAGCAGGAAAGATCAAAAATCGACACTCTAACATCACAATTAAAAGAACTAGAGAAGCAAGAGCAAACAAATTCAAAAGCTAGCAGAAGGCAAGAAATAACTAAGATCAGAGCAGAACTGAAACAGATGGAGACACAAAAAAACTCTTCAAAAAATCAATGAATCCAGGAGATGGTTTTTTTAAAAGATCAACAAAATTGATAGACCACTAGCAAGACTAATGAAGAAGAAGAGAGAAAAAAATCAAACGGACACAATAAAAAATGATAAAGGGGATATCACCACCAATGCTACAGAAATGCAAACTACCATCAGAGAATACTACAAACACATTATATAAATAAACTAGAAAATGTAGAAGAAATTGATAAATTCCGGGACACATACACCCTCTCAAGACTAAACTAGGAAGAAGTTGAATATCTGAATAGACCAATAACATCCTCTGAAATTGAGGCAATAATTAACAGCCTACCAACCAAAAAAAGTCCAAGACCAGACAGATTCACAGCCGAATTCTACCAGAGATACAAAGAGGAGCTGGTACCTTTCCTTCTGAAACTATTTCAATCAATAGAAAAAGAGGGAATCCTCCCTAACTCATTTTATGAGGCCAATATCATCCTGATACCAAAGCCTGGCAGAGATACAGCAAGAAAAGGGAATTTTAGACCAACATCCCTGATGAACATCAATGCGAAAATCCTCAATAAAATACTGGCAAACCAATTCAGCAGTACATCAAAAAGCTTATCCACCATGATCAAGTTGGCTTCATCTCTGGGATGCAAGGCTGGTTCAACATATACAAATCAATAAATGTAATCCATCACATAAACAGAACCAATGACAAAAACCACATGATTATCTCAATAGATGCAGAAAAGGCCTTTGACAAAATTCAACAGCCCTTCATGCTAAAAACTCTCAATAAACTAGGTATTGATGGAACGTGACTCAAAATAATAAGAGCTACATAAAAAACTGGAAGCATTCCCTTTGAAAACCAGCACAAGACAAGGATGCCCTCTCTCACCATTCCTATTCAACACAGTGCTGGATGTTCTGGCCAGGATAATGAGGTAGGACAAAGAAACAAAGGGTATTCAAGTAGAAAATGAGGATATCAATTTGTCGCTGTTTGCAGACGACACGATTGTGTATTTAGAAAACTCCATCATCTCAGCCCAAAATCTCTTTAAGCTCATAAGCAACTTCAGCAAAATCTCAGGATACAAAATCAACATACAAAAATGACAAGATTCATATATACCATTAACAGACAGAGAGCCAAATCATGAGTGAACTCCCATTCTCAATTGCTACAAAAAGAATAAAATACCTAGGAATCCAGCTTACAAGGGATGTGGAGGACCTCGTCAAGAACTACAAACAACCACTCAACAAAATAAAAGAGGACACAAACAAATGGAAGAATATTCCATGTACATGGATAGGAAGAATCAATATCGTAAAAATAGCTATACTGCCCAAAGTAATTTATAGATTCAATGCCATCCCCATCAAGCTACGATCACAGAACTGGAAAGATTTCTTCACAGAACTGGAAAAAATCTACTTTAAAGTTCATATGGTACCAAATAAGAGTCTGCATTGCCAAGAAAATCCTAAGCCAAAACAACAAAGCTGGAGGCATCACGCTACCTGACTTCAAACTACTACAAGGCTACAGTAACCAAAACAGCATAGTACTGGTACTGAAATAGATATATAGACCAATGGAACAGAACAGAGACTTCAGAAATAACACCACACATCTACAACCATCTGATCTTTGACAAACCTGACAAAAACAAGAAATGGGGAAAGGATTCCCTATTTAATAAATGGTGCTTGGAAAACTGGCTAGTCATATGAAGAAAGCTGAAACTGGATCCTTTCCTTTCACCTTATATAAAAATTAATTCAAGATGGATTAAAGACTTAAATGTTAGACCTAATACCATAAAAACCCTAGAAGGAAACCTAGGCAATACCATTCAGGACATAGGCATGGGAAAGGACTTCATGTCTAAAACACCAAAACAATGGCAACAAAACTCAAAGTCGACAAATGGGATCTAATTAAACTAAAGAGCTTCTGCAAAAGAAACTACCATCAGAGTGAACAGGCAACCTACAGAATAGGAGAAAATTTTTGCAATCTACTCATCGGACAAAGGCCTAATATCCAGAACCTACAAAGAACTCAAACAAATTTACAAGAAAAAAACAAACAACCCCATCAAAAAGTGGGCAAAGGATATGAACAGACAGTTCTCAAAAGAAGACATTTATGCAGCCAACAGACATATGAAAAAATTCTCATCATCACTCGCCTTCAGAGAAATGCGAATCAAAACCACAATGAGATACCATCTCACACCAGTTAGAATGGCAATCATTAAAAAGTCAGGAAACAACAGGTGCTGGAGACGATGTGGAGAAACAGGAACACTTTTACACTGTTGGTGGGATTGTAAACTAGTTTAACCATTGTTGAAAACAGTGTGGCGATTCCTCAGGGATCTAGAACTAGAAATACCATTTGACCCAGCCATCCCACTACTGGGGATATACCCAAAGGATTATAAATCATGCTGCTATAAATACACATGCACACGTATGTTTATTGCAGCACTATTCACAATAGCAAAGATTTGGAATCAACCCAAATGTCCATCAGTGACAGACTGGATTAAGAAAATGTGGCACATATACACCATGGAATACTATGCCGCCATAAAAAAGGATGAATTTGTGTCTTTTGTAGGGACATGGATGCAGCTGGAAACCATCATTCTCAGCAAACTATCAGAAGAACAGAAAACCAAACACCACATGTTCTCACTCATAGGTGAGAATTGAACAATGAGATCACTTGGACACAGGAAGGGGAACATCACACACTGGGGCCTATTGTGGGGAGAGGGGAGAGATAGCATTAGGAGATACACCTAATGTAAATGACGAGTTGATGGGTGCAGCACACCAACATGGCACATATATACATATGTAAAAAACCTGCACGTTGTGCACAGGTACCCTAGAACTTAAAGTATAATAATAATTTTTAAAAAACTAATTCAAGAAATAATAACTTACACTGTATGTATCCTTACTTAAATAGTGTGTGCGTGTGTGTGTGTGTGTGTGTGTGTGTGTGTCCAGAAATTGATGCCCCTGCTGGATGGAGATGAAGGTGAGCTCAGGGCAGGATTTGTTGCAGTGAAAGGGGGGCTAAGGAAAGTGAAGAACTTCACACAACAATGAAAGAGTAAGGGATGGGAGATGGTAAATTCTCTGAGCTGCTCTTTGAATCTCTTCTTCTACCATTCCCACAAATGCTTCTATAATTCCCACAATAGCTTCTACAATTCCCATAATACTACTCCCACAAATGCTACTCCCCGATAGCCAATGTGGCTCATGGAAACTGCCCAGGATTCTGTGTGACACAATGAATCTGGATGTTTCTTCAAATACAGCATAAGGGAATCTTGCTAAATACTTTTGGGCCCAAAGATAAACCATAATCCCTTATGTGTACCCCCTTTTTATCAATATAATATCTGGAAACACAAGGAAGTTGTAATATTTGTCTATTTCTTGATAGTCACTGGCAGAAAGGAAAATAGTAGCTATCAGGTATTTAGTACACACTATTAATCTCTGTATTTCATTTGTATTACTATCAATCCTCACAACAATTTGGCAGGGAAGTAGTTTTATTCCTCTTAGAAGATAAAGCAATTGTGCTCAAAAGAAACAAAACCAATGAAAAGCCAATAAGCAACAAAACAAGAATTCAACTTCATGGATTTCTGAGCCCAAAGTGCATGTATTTTCCATTATACCTGATCGTGATTAATGCTTTTGGAAACCTCTAAATAGAGATGTGCTTGCTTCAGGGGCAGATTGAGAATATATGTAAGGATTTATTTTTATTTAGCTGGTTTACTCTATATTCAGAAAAAACTGAAGTGACTTGAAACAAGGACTAATAAAGTCAAGAACTTTTGACCACTCTAGTAGAGTAGGAAGATGCCAAAAGTCCATCCCTCCACTGGAAACATAGATAAATTACTGGGGGAAAAAATGTTCAAAAGCAAAAAAGGAAAACCTACAGATGCTAGAAATGAAAAGAAAACTCAAAACTAGAGTCACCTATAGAAACTCCTGGAAGTCTCAGAAGTATATAAGCCTGAGAGAAGTGATGACACCACAGGCACAGGGCAACACAGAAATTGGAATTAAACTTGGAATGCAGGAAATGTTTATCTGTCCACAAAATAAGTACTAGAAAATTTCTGCAAGCTAGACTGGAAAAGCAGGAGTATGCTGGTTGAGAATTTTCCACCATTAAAAAAGACATGATTTCTCAGATTGAAGGAGCTAACCAAGAATAAAAAGATACACATTCATACATGATATAGAGAACATTAAATACAAAAAGAAAATACTGAAAGCTACCCAGAGAAAAAGACAGACTACCCACAAAGAAATACATTACTATCAAAAACTATTAAGCAAGACTAAAGCAATAGGCAGAAGAAATTTTGTAGCCCTGTGTACTTTATTATTAAAAAAAAAAGACTAAAAATGAAAAAAAGAAAAATAGGCAATAAAAAAATTTTAAGAAATAAAAAGAAAAAGAAAAAACACATTGCTCTTAAAATCAAAAGCTTTTAGAAGATGAATAGACAAAAATCTGCAGGGCCATGAGACAAAGGAGAGAGAGGGAGAGAGAGAAAGAAAAAAAAGTATATTCAATATAGTTACAGAAACAGATTTTTTAATTTGTGAGAAAATGCAAATGTACCAATCTATTTATATCAATGCATTGAACATGATAATGAAATGACTGATTCGTTTTCAAAGTAAAAATTAGCAGGGGCAGAGCAAGATGGCTGAATAGGAACAGCTCCAGTCTCCAGCTCCCAGCGCGAGCGACACAGAAGACCGGTGATTTCTGCATTTTCAACTGAGGTACTGGGTTCATCTCACTAGGGCGTGCTGGACAATTGGTGCTGGTCAGCTGCTGCAGCCCGACCAGCGAGAGGTGAAGCAGGGCGAGGAATCGCCTCACTTGGGAAGTCCAAGGGGGAAGGGAATCCCTTTTCCTAGCCAGGGGAATTGAAACACACAACAACTGGAAAATCGGGTAACTACCACCCCAATACTGTGCTTTACCAAGGGTCTTAGCAAAGGGGCACACCACGAGATTATATCCCACACCTGGCCGGGAGGGTCCGACACCCCCAGAGCCTCCCTCATTGCTAGCACAGCAGTCTGCAATCTAACAGCAAGGCAGCAGTGAGAGCTGCAACCGCCATTGCTGAGGCTTAAGTAGGTAAACAAAGCTGCAGGGAACCTCAAACTGGGTGGAGCCCACCGCAGCTCAAGGAGGCCTGCCTGTTGCTATAGACTCCACCTCTGGGTGGAGTCTGACAGCTGTCTGACAGCTTTGAAGAGAGCAGTGAATCTCCCAGCATTGAGGTTGAGATCTGAGAATGGACAGACTGCCTCCTCAAGTGGGTCCCTGACCCCTGAGTAGCCTAACTGGGAGACATCCTTCACTAGGTGCAGACCAACACCTCACACCTCACATGGTGGGATATACCCCTGAGAAGAAGCGTCCAGAGCAAGAATCAGACAGGAACACTCGCTGTTCAGCAATATTTTATCTTCTGCAGCCTCAGCTGCTGATACCCAGGCAAACAGGGTCTGGAGTGGACCTCAAGCAATCTCCAACAGACCTATAGCTGAGGGTCCTGATGTTAGAAGGAAAACTAACAAACAGGAAGGACACCCACACCAAAACCCCATTAGTACGTCACCATCATCAAAGACCAGAGGCAGATAAAACCACAAAGATGGGGAAAAAGCAGGGCAGAAAAGCTGGAAATTCAAAAAACAAGAGCGCATCTCCCCCGCTAAAGGAACGCAGCTCATCGCCAGCAACGGATGAAAGCTGGATGGAGAATGACCTTGATGAGATGAGAGAAGAACGCTTCAGTCCATCAAACTTCTCAGAGATAAAGGAGGAATTACGTACCCAGTGCAAAGAAACTAAAAATCTTGAAAAAAGAGTGGAAGAATTGATAACTAGAATAATTAATGCAGAGAAGGCCATAAACGAACTGACAGAGATGAAAACCATGACACAAGAAATACGTGAGAAATACACAAGCTTCAGTAAACTACTCGATCAACTAGAAGAAAGAGTATCAGCGATTGAGGATCAAATGAATGAAATGAAGCGAGAAGAGAAATCTAAAGAAAAAACAAGAAAAAGAAATCAACAAAGCCTGCAAGAAGTATGGGATTATGTAAAAAGACCAAATCTACGTCTGATTGGGGTGCCTGAAAGTGAGGGGGAAAATGGAACCAAGTTGGAAAACACTCTTCAGGATATCATCCAGGAGAACATCCCCAACCTAGTAGGGCAGGCCAACATTCAAATTCAGGACATACAGAGAATCCCACAAAGATACTCCTCGAGAAGAGCAGCTCCAAGACACATAATTGCCAGATTCACCAAAGCTGAAATGAAGGAAAAAATCTTAAGGGCAGCCAGAGAGAAAGGTCGGGTTACCCACAAAGGGAAGCCCATCAGACTAACAGCAGATCTCTCGGCAGAAACTCTACAACCCAGAAGAGAGTGGGGGCCGATATTCAACATTCTTAAAGAAAAGAATTTTAAGCCCAGAATTTCATATCCAGCCAAACTAAGTTACATAAGTGAAGGACAAATAAAATCTTTCACAGATAAGCAAATGCTTAGAGATTTTGTCACCACCAGGCCTGCCTTACAAGAGACCCTGAAGGAAGCACTAAACATGGAAAGGAACAACCGGTACCAGCCATTATATAAATGGACTAAATGATCCAATTAAAAGACACAGACTGGCAAACTGGATAAAGAGTCAAGACCCATCAGTTTGCTATATTCAGGAGACCCATCTCACATGCAGAGACATACATAGGCTCAAAATAAAGGGATGGAGGAAGATCTACCAAGAAAATGGAGAACAAAAAAAAGCAGGGGTTGCAATACTAGTCTCTGATAAAACAGACTTTAAACCATCAAAGATCAATAGAGACAAAGAGGGCCACTACCTAATGGTAAAGGGATCAATTTAACAGGAAGAGCTAACTATCCTAAATACATATGCACCCAATACAGGAGCACCCAGATTCATAAAGGAAGTCCTTAGAGACTTACAAAGAGACTTAGACTCCCATACAATAATAATGGGAGACTTCAACACCCCACTGTCAACATTAGACAGATCAACGAGACAGAAAGTTAACAAGGATATCCAGGAATTGAACACATCTCTGCAGCAAGCAGACCAAATAGACATCTACAGAACTCTCCACCCCAAATCAACAGAATATACATTCTTCTCTGCACCACATCACACTTATTTCAAAATTGACCACATAATTGGAAGTAAAGCACTCCTCAGCCAATGTACAAGAACAGAAATTATAACAAACTGTCTCTCAGACCACAGTGCAATTAAACTAGAATTCAGGACTTAGAAACTCAATCAAAACCGCTCAACTACATGGAAACTGAATAACCTGCTCCTGAATGACCACTGAGTACATAACGAAAGGAAGGCAGAAATAAGATGTTCTTTGAAACCAATGAGAACAAAGATACAACATACCAGAATCACTGGGACACATTTAAAGCAGTATGTAGAGGGATTTTTATAGCACTAAATGCCCACAAGAGAAAGCTGGAAAGATCTAAAATTGACACTCTAACATCACAATTAAAAGAACTAGAGAAGCAAGAGCAAACACATTCAAAATCTAGCAGAAGGCTGGAAATAACTAGGATCAGAGCAGAACTGAAGGAGATAGAGACACAAAAAACTCTCCAAAAAATCAATGAATCAAGGAGCTGGTTTTATGAAAAGATCAACAAAATTGATAGACCGCTAGCAAGACTAATAAAGAAGAAAAGAGAGAAGAATCAAATAGACGAAATAAAAATGATAAAGGGGATATCACCACCGACCCCACAGAAATACAAACTACCATCAGAGAATACTATAAACACCTCTATGCAACTAAACTAGAAAATCTAGAAGAAATGGATAATTTCCTGGACACTTACACTCTCCCAAGACTAAACCAGGAAGAAGCTGAATCCCTGAATAGACCAATAGTAGGCTCTGAAATTAAGGCAATAATTAATAGCCTACCAACCAAAAAAAGTCCAGGACCAGATGGATTCACAGCTGAATTCTACCAGAGGTACAAGGAGGAGCTGGTACCATTCCTTCTGAAACTATTCCAATCAATAGAAAAAGAGGGAATCCTCCCTAACTCATTTTATGAGGCCAACATCATCCTGATACCAAAGCCTGGCAGAGACACAACAAAAACAGAGAATTTTAGACCAATATCCCTGATGAACATCGATGCAAAAATCCTCAATAAGATACTGGCAAACCAGATCCAGCAGCACACCAAAAAGCTTATCCACCATGATCAAGTGGGCTTCATCCCTGGGATGCAAGGCTGGTTCAACATACGCAAATCAATAAATGTAATACAGCATATAAACAGAACCAAAGACAAAAACCACATGATTATCTCAATAGATGCAGAAAAGGCCTTTGACAAAATTCAACAGCCCTTCATGCTAAAAACTCTCAATAAATTTGGTATTGATGGAACGTATCTCAAAATAATAAGAGCTATTTATGACAAACCCACAGCCAATATCATACTGAATGGGTAAAAACTGGAAAATTCCCTTTGAAAACTGGCACAAGACAGGGATGCCCTCTCTCACCACTCCTATTCAACATAGTGTTCAAAGTTCTGGCTAGGGCAATCAGGCAAGAGAAAGAAATCAAGGGTATTCAGTTAGGAAAAGAAGAAGTCAAGTCATGCCTGTTTGTAGATGACATGATTGTATATTTAGAAAAGCCCATTGTCTCAGCCCAAAATCGCCTTGAGCTGATAAGCAACTTCAGCAAAGTCTCAGGATACAAAATTAATGTGCAAAAATCACAAGCATTCTTATACACCAGTAACAGACAAACAGAGGGCCAAATCATGAATGAACTTCCATTCACAATTGCTTCAAAGAGAATAAAATACCTAGGAATCCAACTTACAAGGGATGTAAAGGAACTCTTCAAGGAGAACTACAAACCACTGCTCAGTGAAATAAAAGAGGACACAAATGGAAGAACATTCCATGCTCATGGATAGGAAGAATCAATATCGTGAAAATGGCCATACTGTCCAAGGTTATTTATAGATTCAATGCCATCCCCATCAAGCTACCAATGACTTTCTTCACAGAATTGGAAAAAACTGCTTTAAAGTTCATATGGAACCTAAACAGAGCCCGCATTGCCAAGACAATCCTAAGTCAAAAGAACAAAGCTGGAGGCATCATGCTACCTGACTTCAAACTATACTACAAGGCTACGGTAACCAAAACAGCATGGTACTGGTACCAAAACAGAGATATAGACCAATGGAACAGAACAGAGCCCTCAGAAGTAATATCACACATCTACAGCCATCTGATCTTTGACAAACCTGAGAGAAACAAGAAATGGGGAAAGGATTCCCTATTTAATAAATGGTGCTGGGAACATTGGCTAGCCATAAGTAGAAAGCTGAAACTGGATCCTTTCCTTACTCCTTATACGGAAATTAACTCAAGATGGATTAGAGAGTTAAATGTTACACCTAATACCATAAAAACCCTAGAAGAAAACCTAGGTAATACCATTCAGGACATAGGCATGGGCAAGGACTTCATGTCTAAAACACCAAAAGCAACGGCAACAAAAGCCAAAATTGACAAATGGGATCTAATTAAACTAAAAAGCTTCTGCACAGCAAAAGAAACTACCATCAGAGTGAACAGGCAACCTACAGAATGGGAGAAAATTTTTACAATCTACTCATCTGACAAAGGGCTAATATCCAGAACCTACAAAGAACTCTAACAAATTTACAAGAAAAAAACAAACAACCCCATCAAAAAGTGAGCAAAGGATATGAACAGACATTTCTCAAAAGAAGACATTCATACAGCCAACAGACACATGAAAAAATGCTCATCATCACTGGCCATCGGAGAAATGCAAATCAAAACCACAATGAGATACTATCTCACACCAGTTAGAATGGCAATCATTAAAAAGTCAGGAAACAACAGGTGCTGGAGAGGATGTGGAGAAATAGGAACACTTTTACACTGTTGGTGGGATTGTAAACTAGTTCAACCATTATGGAAAACAGTATGGCGATTCCTCAAGGATCTACAACTAGAAGTACCATATGACCCAGCCATCCCATTACTGGGTATATACTCAAAGGATTATAAATCATGCTGCTATAAAGACACATGCACACGTATGTTTATTGTGGCACTATCCACAATAGCCAAGACCTGGAATCAACCCAAATGTCCATCAGTGACAGACTGGATTAAGAAAATGTGGCATATATACACCATGGAATACTATGTAGTCATAAAAAAGGATGAGTTTGTGTCCTTTGTAGGGACATGGATGCAGCTGGAAACCATCATTCTCAGCAAACTATCAGAAGAACAGAAAACCAAACACCGCATGTTCTCACTCATAGGTGGGAATTGAACAATGAGATCAATTGGACTCGGGAATGGGAACATCACACACCGGGGCCTATCATAGGGAGGGGGGAGGGGGGAGTAATTGTATTGGGAGTTATACCTGATGTAAATGACAAGATGATGGGTGCTGACGAGTTGATGGGTGCAGCACACCAACATGGCACAAATATACATATGTAACAAACCTGCACGTTATGCACATGTACCCTAGAACTTAAAGTATAATAATAATAATAATAATAAAGAAGGATATTTTTCAAATAAATAACCTTAATGAACATTATAAGAATCTCACCATTTTCATTAATATATAATAAAATTAACAACTTTTTGAACTCTAAAAAAAAAAAGAAAAAAAAAGTAAAAATTAGGAAAGTTGGCCCAAGTAGGTAGAAAATCTATCATATAAGAAATAAATAGTCAAGGATCTGTCCTTTTTAAAAAACACAATAGTCCTAGGTCATCTTATAGGAAATTTTTAATAGATCTTTATAAAATCAGTTATTGACATATATTTAAAACAACTTATCCTATTAAAAGTAAAGTAGCCCCAATCATACAATGTAGCATAACTATTGCATCAAAATTAGAGGAAGACAACTATCCCACTGCAAAAGACAACCATTGTCCGTACTTGCTGTGAACATACTGCAAAAATTACTATGTAGAATACTTGAAGATTAAATCCAGCAATTGTATATATACAATTTTATAGAGTATGCCAATAAAAGGAACTGAAGGAGAAAATATCTAAATACCTGATCATTTTAACAAATGTTAAAAATAGATAAAGTGATGAGCCATATTAACCAATTCTGATTTCTCAATTTTAAAAAACTGAGGTCAATACTAAAAGAAATATCTTTAACATCAAAAATTAGCTACAATAAACTCATAGTAAATATTATCCTCTATGATGAAAGATAAAAAGCAATTCCAAAAAGCTTGGGAAAATGCAGACTGTTCACTCTCACCTCTTTTATTCAAGAGTGTAAAGACGGTCCTAGCCCTTATAAAAATACACTATTGGAAAGGAAAAGACAAGATATCCTCATTTTTGAATAATTTCATTACCTATTTTGAAAATGCAACAAATGAAAACTTGTGTCTACCATAATAGCTGGAGACAGAGCACAGCACTTCAACATTTTCTTAAACTTGGACAATAACTTACTAGAAAATTTAATAAATAAAGTGCATTTAGCCAGTAATTGCAAGAAATATGTGGAACAACGTATAAAATCTGACTAAAAGTCACTTTAAAAAATACATGGGAGGGGGCGGAGCAAGATGGCCGAATAGGAAGAGCTCCAGTCTCCAACTCCCAGCGCGAGCGACACAGAAGACCGGTGATTTCTGCATTTTCAACTGAGGTACTGGGTTCATCTCACTAGGGAGTGCCGGACAATTGGTGCTGGTCAGCTGCTGCAGCCCGACCAGCGAGAGCTGAAGCAGGGTGAGGCATCGCCTCACCTGGGAAGTGCAAGGGGGAAGGGAATCCCTTTTCCTAGCCAGGGGAACTGAGACACACAGCACCTGGAAAATCGGGTAACTCCCACCCCAATACTGCGCTTTAAGGAATCGGGCACACCAGGAGATTATATCCCACACCTGGCTGGGAGGGTCCCACGCCCACAGAGCCTCCCTCATTGCTAGCACAGCAGTCTGCGATCTACCAGCAAGGCAACAGTGAGGCTGGGGGAGGGGCGCCCACCATTGCTGAGGCTTAAGTAGGTAAACAAAGCCGCTGGGAAGCTCGAACTGGGTGGAGCTCACAGCAGCTCAAGGAAACCTGCCTGTCTCTGTAGACTCCACCTCTGGGGACAGGGCACAGTAAACAATAACAAACGCAGCAGAAACCTCTGCAGACGCAAACAACTCTGTCTGACAGCTTTGAAGAGAGCAGTGGATCTCCCAGCATTGAGGTTGAGATCTGAGAAGGGACAGACTGCCTGCTCAAGTGGGTCCCTGACCCCTGAGTAGCCTAACTGGGAGACATCTCCCACTAGGGGCAGTCTGACACCCCACACCTCACAGGGTGGAGTACACCCCTGAGAGGAAGCTTCCAAAGCAAGAATCAGACAGGTACACTCACTGTTCAGAAATATTCTATCTTCTGCAGCCTCTGCTGCTGATACCCAGGCAAACAGGGTCTGGAGTGGACCTCAAGCAATCTCCAACAGACCTACAGCTGAGGGTCCTGACTGTTAGAAGGAAAACTATCAAACAGGAAGGACACCTGCACCAAAACCCCATCAGTACGTCACCATCATCAAAGACCAGAGGCAGATAAAACCACAAAGATGGGGAAAAAGCAGGGCAGAAAAGCTGGAAATTCAAAAAATAAGAGCGCATCTCCCCCGGCAAAGGAGCGCAGCTCATCGCCAGCAACGGATCAAAGCTGGACGGAGAATGACTTTGACGAGATGAGAGAAGAAGGCTTCAGTCCATCAAACTTCTCAGATCTAAAGGAGGAATTACGTACCCAGTGCAAAGAAACTAAAAATCTTGAAAAAAAAGTGGAAGAATTGAAGGCTAGAGTAATTAATGCAGAGAAGGTCATAAACGAAATGAAAGAGATGAAAACCATGACACGAGAAATACGTGACAAATGCACAAGCTTCAGTAACCGACTCGATCAACTGGAAGAAAGAGTATCAGCGATTGAGGATCAAATGAATGAAATGAAGCGAGAAGAGAAACCAAAAGAAAAAAGAAGAAAAAGAAATGAACAAAGCCTGCAAGAAGTATGGGATTATGTAAAAAGACCAAATCTACGTCTGATTGGGGTGCCTGAAAGTGAGGGGGAAAATGGAACCAAGTTGGAAAACACTCTTCAGGATATCATCCAGGAGAACTTCCCCAACCTAGTAGGGCAGGCCAACATTCAAATGCAGGACATACAGAGAATCCCACAAAGATACTCCTCGAGAAGAGCAGCTCCAAGACACATAATTGCCAGATTCACCAAAGCTGAAATGAAGGAAAAAATCTTAAGGGCAGCCAGAGAGAAAGGTCGGGTTACCCACAAAGGGAAGCCCATCAGACTAACAGCAGATCTCTCGGCAGAAACTCTACAAGCCAGAAGAGAGTGGGGGCCAATATTCAACATTCTTAAAGAAAGGAATTTTCAACCCAGAATTTCATATCCAGCCAAACTAAGTTTCATAAGTGAAGGAGAAATAAAATCCTTTACAGATAAGCAAATGCTTAGAGACTTTGTCACCACTAGGCCTGCCTTACAAGAGATCCTGAAGGAAGCACTAAACATGGAAAGGAACAACTGGTACCAGCCATTGCACAAACATGCCAAAATGTAAAGACCATCAAGGCTAGGAAGAAACTGCATCAACTAACGAGCAAAATAATCAGTTAATATCATAATGGCAGGATCAAGTTCACACATAACAATATTAACCTTAAATGTAAATGGACTAAATGCTCCAATTAAAAGACACAGACTGGCAAACTGGATAAAGAGTCAAGACCCATCAGTCTGCTGTATTCAGGAGACCCATCTCACATGCAGAGACATACATAGGCTCAAAATAAAGGGATGGAGGAAGATTTACCAAGCAAATGGAGAACAAAAAAAAGCAGCGGTAGCAATCCTAGTCTCTGATAAAACAGACTTTAAACCATCAAAGATCAAAAGAGACAAAGAAGGCCATTACATAATGGTAAAGGGATCAATTCATCAGGAAGAGCTAACTATCCTAAATATATATGCACCCAATACAGGAGCACCCAGATTCATAAAGCAAGTCCTTAGAGACTTACAAAGCGACTTAGACTCCCATACAATAATAATGGGAGACTTCAACACTCCACTGTCAACATTAGACAGATCAACGAGACAGCAAGTTAAAAAGGATATCCAGGAATTGAACTCATCTCTGCAGCAAGCAGAACTAATAGACATCTATAGAACTCTCCACCCCAAATCAACAGAATATACATTCTTCTCAGCACCACATCACACTTACTCCAAAATTGACCACATTATTGGAAGTAAAGCACTCCTCAGCCAATGTACAAGAACAGAAATTATAACAAACTGTCTCTCAGACCACAGTGCAATCAAACTAGAACTCAGGACTAAGAAACTCAATCAAAACCGCTCAACTACATGGAAACTGAACAACTGCCCCTAAACGACTACTGGGTACATAACGAAATGAAGGCAGAAATAAAGATGTTCTTTGAAACCAATGAGAACAAAGATACAACATACCAGAATCTCTGGGACACATTTAAAGCAGTGTGTAGAGGGAAATTTATAGCACTAAATGCCCACAAGAGAAAGCAGGAAAGATCTAAAATTGACACTCTAACATTGCAGTTAAAAGAACTAGAGAAGCAAGAGCAAACACATTCGAAAGCTAGCAGAAGGCAAGAAATAACTAAGATCAGAGCAGAACTGAAGGAGATAGAGACACAAAAAACCCTCCAAAAAATCAATGAATCCAGGAGTTGGTTTTTTGAAAAGATCAACAAAATTGATAGACCACTAGCAAGACTAATAAAGAAGAAAAGAGAGAAGAATCAAATTGACGCAATAAAAAATGATAAAGGGGATATCACCACCGACCCCACAGAAATACAAACTACCATCAGAGAATACTATAAACACCTCTATGCAAATAAACTGGAAAATCTAGAAGAAATGGATAATTTCCTGGACACTTATACTTTCCAAGACTAAACCAGGAAGAAGTTGAATCCCTGAATAGACCAATAGTAGGCTCTGAAATTGAGGCAATAATTAATAGCCTACCAACCAAAAAAAGTCCAGGACCAGATGGATTCACAGCCGAATTCTACCAGAGGTACAAGGAGGAGCTGGTACCATTCCTTCTGAAACTATTCCAATCAATAGAAAAAGAGGGAATCATCCCTAACTCATTTTATGAGGCCAGCATCATCCTGATACCAAAGTCTGGCAGAGACACAACAAAAACAGAGAATTTTAGACCAATATCCCTGATGAACATCGACGCAAAAATCCTCAATAAAATACTGGCAAACCGGATTCAGCAGCACACCAAAAAGCTTATCCACCATGATCAAGTGGGCTTCATCCCTGGGATGCAAGGCTGGTTCAACATTCGCAAATCAATAAACATAATCCAGCATATAAACAGAACCAAAGACAAGAACCACATCATTATCTCAATAGATGCAGAAAAGGCTTTTGACAAAATTCAACACCCCTTCATGCTAAAAACTCTCAATAAATTCGGTATTGATGGAACGTACCTCAAAATAATAAGAGCTATTTATGACAAACCCACAGCCAATATCATAATGAATGGGCAAAAACTGGAAAAATTCCCTTTGAAAACTGGCACAAGACAGGGATGCCCTCTCTCACCACTCCTATTCAACATAGTGTTGGAAGTTCTGGCTAGGGCAATCAGGCAAGAGAAAGAAATCAAGGGGATTCAGTTAGGAAAAGAAGAAGTCAAATTGTCTCTGTTTGCAGATGACATGATTGTATATTTAGAAAACCCCATTGTCTCAGCCCAAAATCTCCTTGAGCTGATAAGCAACTTCAGCAAAGTCTCAGGATACAAAATTAATGTGCAAAAATCACAAGCATTCTTATACACCAGTAACAGACAAACAGAGAGCCAAATCAGGAATGAACTTCCATTCACAATTGCTTCAAAGAGAATAAAATACCTAGGAATCCAACTTACAAGGGATGTAAAGGAACTCTTCAAGGAGAACTACAAACCACTGCTCAGTGAAATAAAAGAGGACACAAACAAATGGAAGAACATTCCATGCTCATGGATAGGAAGAATCAATATCATGAAAATGGCCATACTGCCCAAGGTTATTTATAGATTCAATGCCATCCCCATCAAGCTACCAATGACTTTCTTCACAGAATTGGAAAAAACTGCTTTAAAGTTCATATGGAGCCAAAAAAGACCCCGCATCTCCAAGACAATCCTAAGTCAAAAGAACAAAGCTGGAGGCATCACGCTACCTGACTTCAAACTATACTACAAGGCTACAGTAACCAAAACAGCATGGTACTGGTACCAAAACAGAGATATAGACCAATGGAACAGAACAGAGTCCTCAGAAATAATATCACACATCTACAGCCATCTGATCTTTGACAAACCTGAGAGAAACAAGAAATGGGGAAAGGATTCCCTATTTAATAAATGGTGCTGGGAACATTGGCTAGCCATAAGTAGAAAGCTGAAACTGGATCCTTTCCTTACTCCTTATATGAAAATTAATTCAAGATGGATTAGAGACTTAAATGTTAGACCTAATAGCATTAAAATCCTACAGGAAAACCTAGGTAGTACCATTCAGGACATAGGCATGGGCAAAGACTTCATGTCTAAAACACCAAAAGCAATGGCAGCAAAAGCCAAAATTGACAAATGGGATCTAATTAAACTAAAGAGCTTCTGCACAGCAAAAGAAACTACCATCAGAGTGAACAGGCAACCTACAGAATGGGAGAAAATTTTTACAATCTACTCATCTGACAAAGGGCTAATATCCAGAACCTACAAAGAACTCAAACAAAATTACAAGAAAAAAAACAAACAACCCCATCAAAAAGTGGGCAAAGGATATGAACAGACATTTCTCAAAAGAAGACATTCATACAGCCAACAGACACATGAAAAAATGCTCATCATCACTCACCATCAGAGAAATGCAAATCAAAACCACAATGAGATACCATCTCACACCAGTTAGAATGGCGATCATTCAAAAGTCAGGAAACAACAGGTGCTGGAGAGGATGTGGAGAAATAGGAACACTTTTACACTGTTGGTGGGATTGTAAACTAGTTCAACCATTATGGAAAACCATATGGCGATTCCTCAAGGATCTAGAACTAGATGTACCATATGATCCAGCCATCCCATTACTGGGTATATACCCAAAGGATTATAAATCATGCTGCTATAAAGACACATGCACGCATATGTTTATTGCGGCACTATCCACAATAGCAAAGACTTGGAATCAACCCAAATGTCCATCAGTGACAGACTGGATTAAGAAAATGTGGCACATATACACCATGGAATACTATGCAGCCATAAAAAAGGATGAGTTTGTGTCCTTTGTAGGGACATGGATGCAGCTGGAAACCATCATTCTCAGCAAACTATCAGAAGAACAGAAAACCAAACACCGCATGTTCTCACTCATAGGTGGGAACTGAACAATGAGATCACTTGGACTCGGGAAGGGGAACATCACACACCGGGGCCTATCATGGGGAGGGGGGAGGGGGGAGGGATTGCACTGGGGGTTATACCTGAGGTAAATGACGAGTTGATGGGTGCTGACGAGTTGATGGGTGCAGCACACCATCATGGCACAAGTATACATATGTAACAAACCTGCACGTTATGCACATGTACCCTAGAACTCAAAGTATAATAATAAAAAATTTTAAAAAATTTAAAAAATAAAAAAATAAAAATAAAAAATACATGGGTAAATGCAAAGACAGTATTTTTTGATAGAAAGAATCACACACAGGGGCCTATCATGGGGAGGGGGATGGGGGAGGGATTGCATTGGGAGTTATACCTGATGTAAATGACGAATTGATGGGTGCTGACGAGTTGATGGGTGCAGCACACCAACATGGCACAAGTATACATATGTAACAAACCTGCACGCTATGTACATGTACCCTAGAACTTAAAGTATAATAAAAAAAAAGAAAAAGAAAAAGAAAATGATAAATTAGAGGGGAAAAAAAAAGAATTAATTTTATAAAATGTCAATTCTCAAATTATACAACTATATATAAAAATATACTATCAAGTTATAAGTTTTAAAATATATGATCTCTGCCAAAATTTTTAACAAGAAAAAATAAATCAATGCAACATAATAGAGAGTCCACAAACAAATCTGTATCGTGGGTTGGACTTTGGAGGCAGAGTTGTTGTTCAAGAATCCCTGAGCCCTGATTCTGCTTTTCCCCATGATACCCATTCCAAGGAATACTAGACAGCTATTGAAAGGAATCAGATATATCTGTTTACATGTATTCACAACAGACATTCCACGAAAGACATATTGCTAAGTAAAACTCAAGTTACATAACAATGGATTCTAACATGTTGTCATTTGGATGTTAAGTGCGTATGATGTATGTACACTTTCAAATACAAATACATGCACTCGCATGCATGCAAGTGTACAGGCAAAAGACAGATATCACAAGGCAAACCAGTAGAAGTGTTCACCATTGGGAAGGGCAGGAAAATGAAAGATAACTCTTACCTTATATCTAATACAATTTTTACAGTGTTAAAATATTGTAGAATTAAAAGGACTGATTTTAAAAATAGTATTTCTTAAAATAAATTATTCGTTTTTGAGGCCTCCTTTACAGAAATTCAAGAAAATCTAATGTAAAGCTCTATCAGCAAAAAGCACTAAATCACCAATGCTTCTGTCCTCATTGCCTGTTCCCTCAAGATTTGGCAAGTCTGACCTGGTTGGAAAAGTTATACCACTTCTGATTATAAATGATTAAAATTCACTTTCCATCCTTTACCTGGCTTTGTTTTGGGATAATTTCTGAGATTTGCAGCCCTTCAGACTTCCTGTTTCTGTTACTTCTTGAACATTTGATACTTTCTTTCATAGACAGGATCTTGGAGTACGATCATCATTAAGAAATGACTTGTTCTTTTGACCTACTTAAAGTGATTAAAGTGTGTCCCTTACTGAGTGTCATTATTTTGGAGTCTTTTTCTTGGACATTTAGCCACAAATTTTGCTCTTCTAGGAGCTAAATTTCAAATGTGGTGTGTTTTCCAAGTAGCCCAATCAAATGACTTTGGATGAAATTCAAGAGTAGAAATTAAGAAGAGCACATAATTCTACAACAGCTCTTAATTTTTATATAGTCACATATCTTTATATTTTGTATTTTCTTTGTTCTGGTTTTGGTAGAGAAGGTTTCCCCTGTCTCTAGATAATACATAAACTCTCACAGATTTTCCTCCACATTTTTATTCTGCTTTTCATTTTTTACTTGCTAATCTATCTGGAGTTTATATTTGTGTGTACCATAAAATGAGGATTTAATTTAATTGTTTTCCACATGGCTAGCCAATTATGAAATGACATCATTTAGTAGATAAGTACTTATTTCCTACTGAAATGAAATATCAGCTTATAATACATTAACTTTCTATACCCAATGTAAAATATTTTTGCTGCATGTACTTCACTCCTATTTATTTTTCTCTCTCTCAAAATATTAGTATTTTGTTGATCATAGAGTTTTTTTAGCATGTTAGGGATATCTAGAAAAACAAGCAAATATTTAAGCAAATATTTTTTCTATATTTTCTCTACCAGATATTGCTTGATTTGGTTTATATGCTTCAGTGATTAAAACCCAAAGCATTTCACATATGGAAAAGTCAATAACTAAACTGATTTTTTACACACCAATGACAACTATGAGATTAATTTCAAAAAAACTAGAATCCCCAAACCTGGCGTCTGACAATACCTGATATGCAAGGACCTGTCACTGTCCTTACACGTTGGACTCTGTTCTGTGTTTATTCAATGATCCTTCCATTTATAAGAACGAAGATTGTAGTATAGTACGAGTCCTAAAGCTCTTAATCAACAGTTCTGATTTACGTAAACAATCTCTGCAAGCATCATGCTGTCACAAACTGAGTACATATAGGAAAGACGGTCAGAAAAAGAAAAGCCACTCAGAATGAGACCTTGGGTCTAATACACATAAAAAGTCTCACTGAGACTAAATCCATAAATGAGTCCATGTAAAACTGAAACTGAAATATTGTTTGCCCAAGCATCATATTTCCTAAAACAGTTCCCCTGAAGAAACCCAGGACGCAGAAAGACTCCCACGCTCTCCTGTAGCAATGTATTCCAGATGCAAATGAGTAACAAACTCAAGAAGTAGGCCTTGCCTGGGAAAGCTGGAAAGATTGCCGGTAAGACTGTTGGGGCAAGTTCCCCCAATTTTGTAATTCAGAAAATTGAGAATCATCATTGAGATAATTAAATGCTACTTTGTTTAATCTGTAGAACAGTGTGTATCACACGTTTTGTCATAAATGGCCATAAACCAATTTGGTAATACTGGCTCAATCGTTCATAAATTAGGCATGCAATGTTTCTAAGGAAGAAATTTTTTAGTATGATTTAATTCTTCCTCATCTTGAAACTTACACCCAACTGTTCAGGACAATATGAGGTATACCACGTAGAAATAAGAAAGGATGCAAAAGCTTACCTACTTCTTCTTGAGTGGTGTATAATTTTTTAAACTAGAAGTATCTAATATGTGTGCATATATGCTCACATATGTACATACACGTTAGTAACCTACTTTGTTCTGGAATGGAGTGACGGCATTACACAAAGTTATGTAAAACACAGCAAGATAGCATAAATTGAAAATAAGTGAGAAAGAAAAAAGAAAAAAATGGAAATGGAGCAAATGTAAAAATTGGTGTCACAAATTCCAATGCACTTAGTACCAGTGGATGACAAATATAGATCTAATATTTCTAGTAAACAATGCAGTGGCCTCATATCTGTAGTACTTTTATATAGATTATCTCCCTATTATACTGCTTGCAATGCAGGTGAGATAGTCCACTACTCAAATATATATTCTAACTTACAGGTCATCTTGTAGTATGAAGCATTAAGCCTCACAGATTATAATGTGTATACACAAAAGCATAATAATTTATTGAATGCCTGCTATATTCCAGGCACTTTTTATCTAAATCATTTATTACTAACAAACCATTAAGCTGCTTATCGATAGCCTTATTTGGTGTACAAGAAAACTAAAGATCAGAGAAATAAAAGAACTGACCCAAGATTGCACAGCTAGGAAGAGCCAGCACTGGGGCACATATCCCAACCTTTGAGCCTAATGTCAGTATTGCTATTGCTATATATCAGTCCCTAAATAGCCAATGGCTTGTTTCAGACTTGATATCACCATGAGGTACTAGCAATCCAAAATTTAAGCTCCAAAAGAACTATAAAATAAATATAAACTTCCTGATGGTTGTTTTTATTACTTATATACACTGGATTATCCATTCTAAGTTTATTTTACACTTGAGATTTAACTTTTTAATAATTTTAGGTTTAGTAAACATTTCCATAATAGTAATGATAGAGTGACACCAGCAAGACGGCAAAATAGGAAGCCCTAGACCCTTCTTTCCCCCAACAAACACACCAATTTTACAACGGTTGATGGGGAATTCCCATTTGGGTACCCCTCTCTCTCACAAGAGAGACAGCTGTTCTCCTTTCTCTTTCTTTTGCTTATTAAACCTCCACTCCTAAACTCAAAATAAAAAAAAGAGTTGATGGACAAATTCTAAAACCTAGAAACCAGTTGAGAGGTTCCTGTGCCACAGGTGGGCATGAAATTACTCACATCAAAGCTGGGAGAAAAATTTGAGACCTCCAGGATGGTGCCATATGATCAGATAAAACTCAGCTCCCCACTTCTTCCCAGGGAGGGAAAGGGGTGAACATGTTCAATGCCCCAACTTTTCTAGAGGTTAGCCTAAGGAGTAGTTTCTGTCTAGCATGTCTTGGAATGCTGACAATACCTGTCTTCTTATAGCCACGTAGGCCCAGTGAAAAACGAAAGACCGAAATACCGATTTGGGCTGGCAGTTGCCATAGTCCATAGCCCCCTCCACTGGATCAGCACAGGGTGAGATAACAAAAGTCTTCAGATCCCAGTTCCTCCCTCGGGACTACCCAGAGGACTGTTTTCTGTCTAGCCTGTCATGGAGGTGAGATCTGACTTAATCGGGCCTTGTATAGGTAGTGAGAACAAAGACAACAGTGTGGGTTGGCATCGCCACAGACCCATACCTTTTCCTCTGGTTCAATACCATGAGCAGATGAAAAACCTCAGCTCTCAACTTCACCTTTGCAGGGGAAAGAGGTAGATTACATGTCCAATGCCCCAACTTTTCTGGGGATGACCCAGAGGACAGTTATCTGTCTAGCCTGTCTTGGAATACTGACAAGACCCAGAAAAATCTAGCCACCCGGAGTCACTGAAAACAGAGATGGTAGTGCAGGCTGATATGTCACCATAGCCAGGCCTTCAGCCTGGCTCAGCACAGAAGGAATGGACAAAAAGCCCCATCTCTCAGTCTCTCCCTGGGGAAGAAGAAGAAAAAACGTGGATTATGCATCAAATGCCCCAACTTTTCAGTGTTATCCAGAGGACTGGCTTCTGTTTATGACCCAGGTTATGCTGAGTCTTAGAGCATTCATAAGACCCAGCATAATCTAGCCACCTGGAGGTCAGTAAGAGCAGAGACATTGGCTTCATTTAGCACACAACTAATCACCACCTTCCTTCAACCCCTGCCCCGTCCCACACCCAGATCCACACTGTATGAATAGGTGGAAAACCCAGGTCTCAGCTTCTCTTTGTGGAAGGGAGGGGTTGCGTGACAGAGCATCCATGAGCCAACTTTTGGGGAAGCTTCCTAAGGAATGGGTTTCAGTCTTGTTTGTCTTGGAGCACTGACAGGACACAGTGTATTACAACTGCCTAGGGGGTCTCTAAGAACAAAGAAAGCATGTTGAACCAGCACAAAGGTTGGAGAGTTCTCCAGGATCTCTGGCTGGGCTGATCTTCCACTACATGAGGCCAGTCTGTGAAGACTGGAAGAGATGACTGTTTTGCCTAATGCACAGACAACAATGCAGAGAGTCAAAGAAAATGAAAAAGAAAAATAGGGAAATACATTCTAAACAACAACAACAAAAAATATATATATATAAATCTCCAGAAATCAACTCTAATGAAACAAAGTTATTTTATTTGCCTGAAAGAGAATTTAAAACAGCCATCATTTGCTATGTTCACTGAGATCAGAAGAACAAAGCGAGAATTTCAACAAAGAGATTGGAAATATTTTAAAGTACCAAATACAAATCAAGGAAATGAAGAATACAATAATTGAATTAAAAAATGTGCTACAGGGATTCAACAGCAGGCTAACAAGCAGAAGAAATGATTACCACACTCAAAGAAAGGTCCTTGGAAATTATTCAGGCTGAGGAAAAATAAAAATTAAAAATAAAGAAAACTTAAGGGATGTATGGTACACCATACAAAAGACTAACATATGCATTAGGGGAGTTCAAGGATGAGAGAAGAAAAAGACCAGAAAGCATAATCAAAGAACTAATGGTCAAAAACTTCCCAAAGCTGGGGAAGGACATGAACATCAGATCCAGTAAGCTTAAAAAGCCCCAAAAAGATAAACCCAAAAAAATCTACAAAAAGATACATTATTGTTCAATTGTCAAAAGTCAAATACAAAGAGAATTTTGAGGGTCAGGCACGGTGGTTCATACTTGTAATCCCAGCACTTTGGGAGGCCAAGATGGGGGGATCACCTAAGGTCAGAAGTTCAAGACCAACATGGTGAAACCCCGTCTCTACTAAAAATACAAAATTAGCCAGATATGGTGGTGTGTGCCTCTAATCCCAGCTACTCTGGAGGCTGAGGCAGAAGAATCACTTGAATCCAGGATGTGGAGATTGCAGTGAGCCGAGATCACACCACTGCACTACAGGCTAGGAGACAGAGCAAGACTCCATCTCAAAAAAAAATAAAAGAGAGAATTTTGAAAGCAGCAAGAGGAAAACCACCTGTCACATATAAGGGAGCCTCCTAAGACTATGAGTTGATTTTTCAGAAGAAATCTTCCAGGTCAGAAGGGAGTGGAATGATATATTGAAAGTGTTGAAAGCAACAAACAAACACGAATACTACATGCAGCAAAACTATCCTTCAAAAACAAAACAGAGATAAAGTTATTTCACACAAAAGCTGAGGGAGTCCATCACCACTAAATCTGCCTTACAAGTAATGCTATAAGAAGTTATTCAAGTTGAAATAAAAGAATGCTGAACAGCAACACAATCGTGTTTAAAAAGTATAAAAACCATTGGTTAAGGCAAATACAGAGACAAATACAGAACACTGTATTATTGTAGTAGTGGGGACACAATCACTTTAAATTCGTTTAAAAGTCAAAAGCAATAACAATTAAAATTATCAAAAGCAACTACAACTAAAAATATGTACTAACAGATGCATAATATTATTGGATGTAAGTTATGACATCAATAACATAAAGTGGGAGGGGAATATTAAAAGTGTAGAGTTTTTGTATGTGTTTGAAATTATTATCAGCTTAAAGTAGACTATTATAACTATAAAATATTTCTTGTGAGTCCCATGGTACCATAAAGAAAATACCTATAAAAGTTACATTGAAGAGAAAAAGGAATCAAAGCGTATCTACACAAAAAAACAAGATACAAAGGAAGCTTGCAAGAGGAAAAAAAAGGACCAAAGAACTACAAGATAAATAGAACATAGTTAACAAAATGGCAACTGTAAATACTTCTCTATCAATAATTACTTTAAATGTAAATAGATTGAAATACCCAATTAAAAAACATAAACCACCTGAATGGATTTTTTTAAAAAGATCTATTATAACTATATGTCCTCTACAAGAAACTCACTTTAGATTTAAGAGCAAACACAGGCTGAAAGTGAAAGGATGGAAAAAGTATTCCATGCTAATGGCAAGAAAGAGAGCAGAGGTGGCTACACTTGAGCAAAATAGACTCTGAGTTTAAAAAAAAAAAAAAAAAAAAAGTCACAAGACACCAAAAAAAGGCACTGTATAATGATAAAAAGTTGAATTCACCAGGAAGATTTAACAATTATAAATATATATGCACCCAACACAAGAACACTTAAATATGTAAAGCAAACATTAACAGATCTGAAGTGAGAAACAGACAGGAATAAAATAATAATAGAAGACTTTAATACCCCCACTTTCAATAAAAGGCAGAACATCCAGGCAGAAAATTAACAAGGAAATATTAAACTTAACAATGTCGTAGACTAAACTGATGTAACAGACACATACAGAACATTCCACCCAATGGGAGCGGAATACAGATTCTTCTCAAGCACACAAGAAATCTTGAGGAGAGATCACATGCTGGGGCCCAAAACAAGTCTTTAAAAATTTAAGATTGTAATCATACCAAGCATCTTTTCCAACCACAATGGAATGAAACTAGAAACCAATAACAGAAGGAAAACTGGAAAATTCACAAATGTGTGGAAATTAAACAGTATATTCTTAAACAACCATTGGGTCAAATAAAAAATCAAAAGAGAAATTAGAAAATATTTTGAGAAAATGAAAACGAAAACACAACATACCAGTATTTATGGAATTCAGCAAAAGTAGTACCAAAAGGGAAATGTAAAGTGATAAACGTCTATACTAAAAACAAAGAAAGATCTCAAATAAACAACCTAACTTTACACCTTAAGGAACTAGAAAAAGAACAAACTAAGTCCAAAGTAACCAGTAGTAAGGACATATTAAAGATTCGAACAGAAATAGATAAAATAGAAAACTAATAGCAAAAAAATTAACACAACTGAGAGTTGGGTTTTTTTAAAAGACCAAAAAAATCAACAAACCTTTAGTTAGACTAAGGAAAAAAAAAGAGAGAAGACTCAAATTTTTAAAAATCACAATTAAAAAAATATATTACAACTGATGCAGCGGAAATAAAAAGATCATAAGAGACTACTATAAATAATTTTACACCAACAAAATGAGTAACCTAGAAGAAATACATATGTTTTTAGAAATATGCAACCTACTAAGATTCAATCATGAAGAAATAGAAAGTCTGAATAGACCTAAAATTCGTAAGGAGATTGAATCAGTAATTAAAAACCTCCCAACAAAGAAAAGCCCAGGACCAGATGGCTTTATGAATTCTACCAAACATTTAAGGAAGAATTAACATCAATCCTCAAATTCTTCAAAAAAAATTGAAGAGGAGGAAACACTTCTAAATTCATTTTATAAGATCAGCATTACCCTGATACCAGACAAAGATATCATGAGAAAAGAAAACTAAAGACCAATATTCCTGATGATTATCAGACAAATATTAGTCTTGGCAATGACTTTATGAAAGTAACAATGAAAGCACAGACAACAAAGCAAAAATAGACAAGTGAGACTACATCAAACTAAAAGCTTCTGCACAGCAAAGGGAACAATCAACAGAGTGAAAAGATAGACTTAGGAATGGAAAAAAAATTGCAAGCCCTATATCAAATGAATTAATTTCTAAAATATATATAGGACTCAATAGCCAAAAAAATGAATAATCTGATTTTAAAATGAGCTAAAGTCTTGAATAGACATTTCTCTAAATAAGCTATACAAATGGCCAACAGTTGTATAGAAAGATGCTCAGCATCACTGACCAGAAAAATACAAAGCAAAACCACAATAAGATATCACCTCACACCTGGCAAGAAAGGCTATTATTTAAAAAACAAAAGATAAGTGCTGGTGAGAATGTGAAGAAATTGCAACCCTAATACCCTATTGCTGAGAGTGCAAAATAGTAGAGCCACTATGAAAAAAGTATGAATATTTCTCAAAAAATTAAAAATAGAACTACCATATGATCCAGCAATCCCACTTTTGGGTATTTATCAAAAAAAATTGAAATTAGGATCTCAAATACATATATTAGTACTGCAATGTGCATTACTATTTATAATTGCCAAGATATGGAAATAACCTAAATGTCCATCAACAGATGAATGAAGAAAGAAAATGTAATATAAACATATAATGGAATATTACTCAGCCTTAAAAAAAAAAGGAAATCATGCAATATGTGAAAACATCGATGAGCCTTGAGGACGTTACAAGTCTAAGTGAAATAAGCCAATTACAGAAAGCCAAATACTGCATGATTTCACTTATATAAGATATCTAAAATATTCATTCATAATCAGAGGGTAAAATGGTGGTTTTCAAGGGAGGAGGAAATGAGGAGTTGCTAATAAAAGAATATAAAGTATCAATTATGCAAGATAAACATGTTTTGATGGTCTGCTGTACACATTGTCCCTAAAATTAGCAATACTGTATTTTACACTTAAAAATTTGTCAAGAGGTTCTCATGTTAGGCATTCTTATCACAGTAAAAGAATATTGAAAAAGTAATAATAATGATAATAACAGTTTAGTCCCTTCAACTCTGATATTCCATGATTGTATGCTCCTAAATATTACATATCAGTTTACATGAATCACACTATTACTTTAAGATATGTTTTGTGTATTTCATATAAATATCTAATTTTCAGATGGAAAAAATTAAAAAGGGAGGTTCTTCTCTAATGTGTCTAGTCTCCTGATGTTCAGTTCCCTGACAATAAAGACGAATAAAAATTTCCACAGTAAAGGTTTTATAATTGACATGCAAAATTACTGCAAAATGAAAACAAATGTTTTCTCCACCTCAGTAGCCAAAGCTATCCAACATATAACAAATAAACTATTTAACAAAATATTGCCAATATTTTGGCAAAATAACGAAAAAGAACTTAAGGAAAGTTTCGGTTTTGTTAATAGGTTTTTTAAAATCCATGGATAAAAAAGTTATTGAAATTAATCAAATGAGTAAAAAATTTAAATAAATATATTGAGGCAGAATAAATATCATATTGAAAATATAGTAGAGAATACTCTAAGTGAAAAGACAACATAATACTATGCAAACTAGAAAGGCAAAACTCCTTATCGAGGTAAAAATAAGAAAAAATATAATATCAAGGAATCTGTATTTCATATTGAAAAAAAGATTGTGGATCAATAAATTGTATCCTCCAATAATGTAAAATACATAATTAATATTCTGCTGAAAATTAAACTAAAAGTTTCTGGTACCAGATTTAATCTAAATCCTCTCACATCCTAAGTAGTCCTCAAATCTCATTCCTTGTTGAGAAAAAAGAAAAATTAAGATAACACATTTCTTTTTGACAAATATACTTAAACACCCATTCTTCACCAAATAAGCACGACTATGTTTAGTCTGTCATTAACATTGACTCTGAGTGCCTGAGTGAGGCAGTCACTCAGAAAAATCATCAAGGGCCCACACTAAAAGGAATTAGAGATTATCTTAATCTAAACTACTTCTTGTTGCATTGAGAAAAACTGGAGCCAGAGGGGTTTTGTGCCATGTTACACAATTACCAAGTGGCAGAGCCCAGACCCTAAACTTAAACCCATGTATCTCCACTTTTGGTCTTCTTTCCACTATGACCTTCTGAGTTCCTGTTCAGTGGAAAGAGTTCCAGGAAGGCTACAAATCATGAATGGTTGCCAACCTTGCGTTGATCATCAGGAATGAAGACCGTGATTCTAGAGAGAAGGTAGACATAGCACTACTCATAATTGTGCATGCTATGTTAGTTTTCTATTGCTGCTGCAAGACATTACCACAAGCTCAGGGGCTTAAACACACACACACACACACACACACACACACACACACACACACAATTTATCTTATACTTCTGCATGTTAGAAGCCCAGCACGGGTCTCATTGACTACAAACCAAGGTGCTGCAGGGTTTCGTTACATTCTGGAGGCTGTAGGGGGCGTCTTTTTCCTTTGCCTTCTCTAGCTCCTAGCATTCCTTGGCTGATGGTCCCCTTCCTCCATTTTAAATTCTCTCAATGTTTCATCTCTCTGACAATTCTTTGCCCACAGTCAGATCTCCTCTTATTTTGGCTATGGCATAGAATGGTTCTCTGCTTTTAAGGATTCCTGTGATTAGATTGAGCCCATGTGGATAATTCAAAATAACCTGTTCAATCTTAAGGTCCATGCCCTTAATTACATCTTCGAGATCTTTTTTGCAATGTAAGGTAACATACTGGGCGTAAACATCTTTGGGAATCATTGCTCTGCCTTCCATGCGGGCCCTTGGAACAATTATGCAGACAGGGACATTTTTTTTTTCAGCCTTCCTTACTTTCTTTCCTTCACCCATCCCCTTGCCTATTTCTCTATCCGCTAACTGTTTCCCTAGCCCCTAATCCCTGGAATGCTGGTAATTATTTTGGTAAAATTCGTTGGAAGGAAAGGAAAACTGAAAGGAAAGCAAAAGAAAGATGAAAGCAAAGGAGAGGAAAGGAAAGAGGAGAGGAGAGGAGGGGAGAGAGGTAAGCAAAAGGGAAAGGAAGGGAAGGGGAGGAGAGGGGAGGGGGAGTGGGGGAAGATGAACAAACTTACTAATACTCCAAAAAGGAAACAATTTTAACTTTAAATTGAAATCTTGAGACTCTAGCATCTAGAGGCCAGTGTTTACTATCACTGATGAAATTTTAGGTATAAAAGCTGGCATTTCCTTCTATTTTAAGATTAAACAGCATATTCTCCTGTGTATATATATCATATTTTATTTATTTACAATGTGTACATATTTCAAAACATGTTTTTGCCACAAATATATATAATTTTATTCATCAATTTTTAATGATTTTTTTTAAACCTGGGGATGGTTTGAGTGGATGGTGGGAAGAAGCACATGAGAACCTTCCAGCTTCCCTATAAGTATTCTTACATCCCACTCTATCTCCATAAGTCCATTTAGGCAGAGATGATCAAAGAATGTCTAAATTCCCTTCCAACTTCTTGACCAGCAGGAAAATAATTTACTGTCTATTAGCCATTGAAGTCAGAATGGAAATTTTCAAATCCCAGAGAAAAGGTTCCCACTATGGGTAATTAAAGCAGATAGGAACTTTCATTTCCTATTCGACCTGTCTTTCTTTTGACATGTCAGGGGGAAAGGGACACTCTTAAGCTCTGTCACAGAATCATGTCTTTCAGATGCCATATTCAATATTGACTGAGGCCCTTAGATCTTCAATCCAGAAGGTCCTACTCCTGGGTTTCCATCATTCTCTCATCTTTGCCTTCCTCTTTCTACTCTCTAAAACTCCCCAAAATCAAAGAATTAAATCCTGCCAAAATGAACAGTTGAAATTTAACAAAATTGGTAAATTTCAAGAATGTTAAAATTAAGGGGACTTTACAGATGATGCAAATCAAACCTCTTCCCACAGCCACATCCCATTTTACAGATAAACAAATTGTGACCCAGAAGTCTAAATTTCTCTGAGGAAGCCACTTTGTTGGCGAGAGTACCAGACCTTGAACCCAGGTATGGGACCAGGTTTCTTTGGAAAGCATGATGCTTTTATTCACCCTTCATTCCAATTCATTTGGATTTCATAATAATATCTTTATATTTGTTTCATTCACAGCTCTTTTGGCTACAAGAGACAGAAATTGCCCAAAGTCAAGTGGAAAGGATATGGGGGTCTCACAGATCCAAGGAACAGCAGGCACTGCCAGACATCATGGAAACTGGGAGTGTAGACCTGAAAGCCCTCCTGCCCCTCACAGGGCTAGTGGTCCTTCACCTCTGATTCCCTCTAAAGTGTCCCCATATCTGCTTAACTTAGTCATACTTTAGTCAAGTATATAGTACAATAGGGTCACCAGCTCCAACACTCTATTGTGATTTCCTCAACCCCAACCATCTGCTTCTCTGTGTCTGTGTCTCTTATTATAAATTTTGGCATAATGAAATCTGAGCAGATAATAAGCTATGTATGGGCACATTTCTTTGCTCTAGGAACACAAATGAGTCAGATGTTTAGTTTTGGTTCAATCAGTGGCCACATCTGAATAAAATCTTCCCCTGCTTGGTGAGTGATGGGTTGAGGTAATGGGGGAAGATGGATGTTATATAATGTGGATATATGATGGATATTGACTTTTAGGCCTGGGATAATTTTTACTTAACTCATTTTTTCCCTTTAGATATGAAGAGTAAGTCTTCTTTAAAGATTAGTTTCATGTTTAACCAAAAATCAAATAATTATATCCTACCAAAATAAACAATTAAAATAAACAAAACTGGTAAATTTCAAGAAGGTTAAAACTCAGGGGAATTCCCAGACAATGCAAATCAATCCTCTTCCCACAGCTTCATCCCATTTTGCAGATAAACAAACTGTGACCCAAAAGTTTAAAGTTCTCTCAGGAAGCCACTCTGTTAGCAAGCGTAGCGGACCTTGAACTCGAGTATGGAACCCAGCACTTGGATGCTAAAAGACTGGGTGGGGTTGATTCACCACAGCCTTGTAAGACCAGCCTGGGTCAGAAACTGGAAATTAGTGGATGGTCTGATCCTCAGGGCCAGTCAGAGACCTGAGGCTGCCCAGAGAAGATTAAACACTGAGTACCCCATCAAACCACAAATAAGTAAATCTCTTTTGAACCTTTGTTCAGTCAAAGAGAATCATGTTTTTATACTAATAAAAATGGTATGTTCTCTCCTCATGTTCAAAATAAGGGATTTGTTGTATGTATTTAATTCATGTGCTTCTGAGCCAGTCGGTATCTCAGGGGGCATATAGAGGAGTTTAACTTTAGATAATAAAACAAACCAATCATCTTGGGAAATAATCTTATGTCGTATATTATTTGGCTTCAGAGTAGCCACTGACTATGCCTGACAACTTCAAAAAGGAGAAATTCTTTTGTCTCTTGATGAAGTGGCTTGGAATCGTCCCATGAAGCTTACATAAATTCCTAACAGAGATGGATAGGCATTGGTGAAAAGTGTTTCAACTTCTAACTGCACCATCTCTATCTGCTGGATCAAGACCACTGATATTTCATCAATTTTATGTCACAACAGAAGCCTGAACTAACTGGTACCATGTTTTTAACTTATTTTAGTGGTTTTTAACACTTCTTAATCTTGTTCTTGTTTAGATTGTTGATGACTCGAGCCTATGAAATCTCTGCACGTCCTGGCTATAATCCGACCCTAATGCTTTCTTAAATATTATTTGATAAATAATACACATATTTTAAAAACACTTTTCATAAAGATCTTTTCTATGAAAAAGAGGCTTGGAGTATCAATTCAAGAATATTATTAATTTTAAGAAGACAAAATGAATACTCTCCCCAAGAAATGCCTTGAGCTGTTTTTCTGCCTTGCGCAAATCTAAAAAGAATTCCTTAAGGATTCCAGACAATAGCCTAAGTTTAAGTTCTCAGTCTCATAAAACAACTATTTTAATTAAATACAGAGAATCTCCACCAACTTCAACCCTCAATTATTTGAAACTTTAAGAAAAAGGCATTAAAATTGCATTGATAAAGATGCTGAGAAACTCATGACCACGAATAGCAGAAAATGAATTTTCAGTGAAAGTGATGGTTGCTGTTGCTATTATAATAAATGAGGTCCTATAACTAGGAAGGCCTGGGCACTTTCCTCATGATGTTTAAATTAATCCATAAAACTCTACACGTGCAGTTTGTTCCACACACACCCTGAAAAATGTGACTGCAAAGGCAATGTAAGCCCATATGTCTCTAATAGTAAAGAAGGCTCACTCCAGAATCTTTTGCAATAGCTGGGAAATGCGCAGTTCAAGATTCATAATTTGAGATAAACGGAAATGTCATGTATGCCTCTCCACAAACCTCATTGCTCAAAAACCTCTCCCCATCTTATATCTTTTGAAAAGAAAAGAAAAGAAAAAAGAAAGGAAAAGAAAGAACTAATCTATGCATAGTAATGACTCTCACAGGAGAATTTCCTTTCCTGGTTATAAGAACTCCTGTCACCTTTGTATATCACAACCACTGTTGCCTGTTAGGAATCTGATGAAGAAATAAATGTAATCATAAGTATAAAAGTTACATGAAGTAATTTATGTCACTTTTGATTTTTAAATCCAAACTTCAAAAAAATTACTATAAATAGTTGCAGAGAAAATTATTTATATCTAAAGTAATATTAAGTAGTAAATGGAATATGCTGTTTTTTAATCGATGTATCCAAAAATTATTTCAACTAGACAGAAAGAAAATCTTATTGAAAGGGAATTAATGTGGAATAAATTCAGCCTTCTTCCAACAAACACACATCAAAAGGTAGCACTCTACATCCTTCAGCAAAGCTATCATTCCATCAAGAATCAGAGATGCAAGCATTTTTCCAGATAAATGAATCCCATTTCTGGTCTATTATTTTGAAAAGGGTCACAACTTAGATAATATATGACAATGCAGGTACACCATTATCTGACAATCTACAAGCCACAACATCCTGGAAGAAAAGTATCAGCCCTTCGGACATTTTTTAATTAACAAAAAAAAATCTGTGTATATTTCTAAGTCATAACAATATACAGCAATAACTTCATAGGGATTATTTGAAGGTTTTAAAGGAATATCCAAATGATTAAGAGAGAAAGACATCCTATAGTCCAAAATGAAAAGATTTATATTATTAAAGTGACAATTTCAGTTTGACTTATTTTTCTCTGTGAGTATTTAACAAACTGAAGGAGAAAATGTAATCCAGATTACTAATATCTTAGCTCTCAGAAACTGAAAAAAGAATCTGTGATCTGATCTGTTTCCTACTCATTGCAAGAATTAGAGCCAAGGTGGAGGGTGTCTCAGACGAGTACAGTTATTTACTCAGTTATTTTCTGAAAGTACATCCATTGACATGAGTATTTTTTTAAAGAAATATTCATAAAGTTTTACTTTCCAACATAAGAGCAGTTTTCAAAATTGTAAGCACCTTTATAATTACAAAGGGAAAAACACTAACAGTTTTTGAAGGTTTGTGTCAGGCACTGTGCAAAATGCTTCATATGCATATTTCACTTCATTATCACAACAATTTCCTCAGGCAGATATTATTTATTTTCCATTTATGACCGACACATAATAATTGCATATACTTATGGGCTACAATGTGATGTTATGATACAGATATAAATTGATCCAACAGGGTAATTAGCATATCTGTCACCTTAAACATGTGTCATTTCTTTGTGATGAGAGCACTCAAAAAGTTCCAGCTTTTTTGAAATATACATTATCATTACTTCTAGTCATTTTAATATGCAATAGAGTGCCGTAACTTATTCCTCCTATTTAACTGTGGCTTTGTACTCATTGAGCAATCACTTATCATCCCCCCATCCTTCCTACCCTCTCTATCTTCTGGTAACCACGATTCTACTTTCTACTTCTATGAGAACAATCTTTTACATCCCACATATGAGTGAGATTATCTAGTATTTGTCTTTCTGTGCCTGGCTTATTTCACTTAACATAACGTCCTCCAGTTTCACCCATGTTATTGCAAATGAAAGGATTTCATTCATTTTCATGGCCAAACAGGATTGCATTATATATATGTACCACATTTTCTTTATCCATTCATCCATGATGGGACATTTAGGTTAATTCTATATCTTGATTATTATTAATAGTGCACTAAACATGAGTCTGTTTTTAAATGTAAATTTTTAAAATAAGCATCACCCTTTCTGACATTTCCCTAGACCTCACCCAGATTATCCCACACAAAGGACTCCGTTGGACCCTTCCTCATCTCTTAATTCTTCTTTGGGGAGGTGAGGGTCAAACATGGCACTAAGGTGCTTTAGATTAATACATAGCCACAGATAAAGTGAATGCCAAAAACTTACGGAGCAGAATCTTGGGCGAAATGCTTTAACTAGCTTATATTCAATTAACTTTGCAGATACACAAAACTACATACCTAATAGAAATACAAGTTTGACTTTTCAGCTTTTTTGTGGCCCTCAGGGATTTTCTGATAAATTGATTTCAATCCAGGGAAGCTAAGCTAAAAAGTATTATGGCGTGGCATCAGAGAGAGAAAAAAGATTGAAAAGAGATTTATTGTAATGATCCTTCTGTATCAGTCTAGGTCCTGGCAGGAAACAGATGGCACAGTCAAATAAAGAAAATATGAGGAGAGTTTAATAAAATTACTTTACAGAAGTGAGGGTAGGGCATAGGGACACTACAAGAGCTTCCAGGCTAGTATTTCTAGTTACCACTCCTAAGCCGGAAGACGAAAAGGAAGGCAGTGGTTACTGAGAGAGCTGTGTGGAGAAAGCCATCTTATAAGAATTGTGACCCTCAGTTGAGGGACATAATCAGTTAGTTAAGAACCTACAAGGAGGGGACTGGGGGATCCTTCCCAACTTGGATCATCTATTAATGCCTCCCCATTGGCCAAACCCAAGCAAAGGAGGCTATTGATGCAATCCCAAAAGGTCACCCTGCTTGGGACAGAGTAGGGTTGAGAGTGAGAGAAAGTGACTCTGAAGAAACAAAGGTAAGAAACCCAGTACAGCTTTTGTGTTACAACGCAATGGCTGGAGCAGGCCGGGCTGAGGATGGCTTAAAACTAACAAAGTATGCAGTATCTTTTGGCATAGTCCTTGGGACAGAAATATATCATTCAGATCACAAACTGGGCTGCACAAACATACCCTTGGCAGTGAAGTCAAAGGACAGGGATTCATTCACTGCTAGGGAATGTATTATTCCCAAGAACAAAAAGGTCATTAATTTTGGATTTTGTTCTCTTAATCTGTTTGTAGCAACAAAATAACTTCAAGAAGACACATCTGCAGGGTGAGCATAAATTTGTAACTCCATTTCCTCAGCTGTTTTTATTACAGCACCTAACAAAGAGAAGTTTAACTGGGAAGTGACAGAAAGCAAGGAAGATGAATGTCCTTAAGATTATTACAAGTCACACGCATATATTTTAAACATTACTGCTTTCCAGAAGGTCAAGGGTGTTGCTGGTTACATGTAAGTGATAGTATTTTGATATTCTTTACTTGGGCCAATAATCATTTTATGCATCCAGGAAGAAGCATTTCTCTGTATATATCCCATTGATGATAAACTATCAGCCTTGTTTGAAGGGCCTGGAATTCCTTTCCTATCACTAGAATATCTTGAGTAATCTCAACTGAAATCCAGGATTTGTGACTGAGAAATGATATGTCACTGTAAGATTTTAACATATGGCAAGTCCAGAATATTAACCTAAGACCAGGAGTGTCTTATATGGTAATGAAAGGTATGTCGGAATATCTTTTATATTATCTGCTTGCTAGGGTTTGCAACATCTCTTTATCTCTCCCCCCATCTCAGTCTCTCTCTTTCCTCCCTCTTCCTCTGTCTCTCACTCTCTTTCTCTCATATATATGAGAGATATATAGATCTATATCTATCTATATAGTATATTAGTATTATATATATTAATACTACATATAACTATTTTTTCTCATATATATATGAGAGATTTTATATATATAGAGAGAGAAATATATGTGTATATATATAATCTTAACTCCTTTCTCACCATTTTTTAAATTAAAAAAATAAAATTTGGCCCCTTTTTTATAATAAAGAAACTAAATTCCCATCTAGGAATTTCAGAGAAAAGTTCACATTGCACCAAAAAAAAAAAAGAAAGAAAGAAAGAAAAAGAAAAAGAAAAAAATTCTTCTTTCAAGAATCAGTTGCTTGATTTTACAAGAAAAAAAAAAAAGATGGTCAGAGAAAATGAGAAATCTACACTATTGCAGTCGTATCAAGCACCCCTCTCGATTGCTATGAGATTAGCTCCTGGTCTCTAGAACCCAGTTTGTGACAGAGATGTCAAAGGTAATGGAGAGCTTTAGGCCCAGGTTTTTTCACTGGCAAGTTCTAATAAACATTTAGGGAAGAAATAATACTAATTCTGCATGATCTCTTCCAGGAAATAAAAGAAGAGGGAACACTTCTCAATTCATTTTATTAAGCCAGCAATGCCCTGATACTGAAATAGACAAAGGCATTTAAGAAAAACAAAACTACAGACCAAAACTGCAGACCTTCTAAACAGAAACCAAGTGTCAGCAAGCTACAGTCTGTGGGCTCACCACCTATAAATAAAGTTGTACTGGAACACAGTCATATCCTTTTGCTTGCTATGACAGAGTCAAGCAGTTACAGATGAGATAGAAAACATGTGTTCTGAAGGCCCACAATGTTTACTATATGATCCTTTAAGGAGTTTGCCAACTCCAGACCATCAGTGCAAAATTTCTCAACAAAATAGTAACAAGTTGAGTCTAAAATATATGAAAGCATAAAATACAACCTGACCAAGTCCACACAGGGGGAAGTGAGGCAGGGGTGTGTGTCAGAGCCGAAGGAATGCAAGGAGGGCATCTATGCATGGGGACAAGGTCAGCAAAATCCCACACAGTGTTCAGGGTCGAAACAGACAAACTGAATGTCTATTTAGGGCTGCAGTGGCCTCCAGGGAGGCCTGGAGTGGGCTGCAGGTAAAACAACGAGGGTGATCATGTTCCAAGAGGCAACAGCAATGAGATAATGGTTACATACATGGGGGATTAAGAAAACAGGTAAATATACAGAGAATAATCTTCTTGCACCAGAAAGTAACAAAAAATAATTTTTAAAAATCCTAAAATCCTGAAAAAAAGTCCTAAAAGTATTAGGAAAACATAACAGGCACCAGCTTGAAGGGCCTACCACTTACCAAATTGTGGACAATTTGATCATCAAAAGAAATAATGATATTAATGGAGTATAATCTATTAAATAAAAATAAGTCTTGATGAGTCCAGACTAATATAAATAAACATATACATAAATAAGTAAGAAAAAGAGAAAGCTGGTATTTAAAGTCAAATACTAATGAGTGAGAAGCAATGCTGAATTATAAAAATTATCATTTGGTAGCTGGATTCATTCATTTTCACACTGCTATAAAGATATTAAGACTGGCTAATTTATAAACAAAAGAGGTTCCATTGACTTACCATTCCATATGGCTAGAGAGGCTTCAAGAAACTTACAATCATGGCGGAAGGCAAAGAGGAAGCAGGGCACATCTTACATGGCAGCAGGAGAGAGAGCAAGGAAATGCCACGTTTTAAAACTATCAGCTCTTATGAGAACTCACTATCATAAAGAACAGCATGAGGGAAACCACTCCCATGATCCAATCAGGGTCCCTCCGTCAACATGTGGGGATTACAATTTGAGATGAGATTTGAGTGGGGACACAGAGCCAAACCATATCATTCTTCACCTGGTCTCTCCCAAATTTCATGTCCTTTTCACATTTCAAAACCAGTCATGCCTTCCCAACAGTCCCCCAGTCTTAACTCATTTCATCATTCACTCAAAAGTCCAAGTCCAAACTTTCATCTGAGACAAGGCAAGTCTCTTCCACCTATGAGCCTGGAAAATCAAAGACAAATTAGTTACTTCCAAGATACAATGGGGGTACAGGGATTGGGTAAATGTTCTCATTCCAAATGGGAGACATTGACCAAAACAAAGGGGTCACAGGCCCCATGCAAGTCCAGAACCTGGCTGGGCAGTCATTAAATGTTAAAGCTGCAAAATCTCCTTTGACTCCATGTCTCACATCCAGGTCATGCTGATGAAAGAAGTGGGCTCCCTTGGCCATCTCTGCCTCTGTGGCACTGCAAGGTACAGCCCCCCCATGACTGCTTTCATGGGCTGACATTAAGTGTCTATGGCTTTTCCAGGTGTACAGTGCAAGCTGTTGATGGATTTACCTTTCTAGGGTCTGGAGGACAGTGACCCTTTTCTCACATATCCATTAGGCAGTGCCCCAGTGGGAACTCTGTGAGGGGGCTCCAACTCCACATTTTCCTTCTGCATTCCCCTAGCAGAAGTTTTCCATGAGGGTCCCCCGCTCAGCAGCAGACTTCTCTGGACATCCAGGCATTTCCATACATCCTCAGAAATCTAGGCTGAGGTTTCCAAACCTCATCTCTTGTCTTCTGTGCACCTGCAGGCCCAACACCCTGTGGAAGTCACCAAGGCTCAAGGCTTGCACCCTCTGAGGCAATGGTCAGAGCTGTACATGGTCCCTTTTAGCCACAGCCAGAGCTGCAGCAGGTGGAACACGGGGCACCAAGTCCTGAGACTGCACAGAGCATCAGGGTCCTGGGCCCACCCCACAAAACCATTTTTCTCTCCTAGGTCTCCAAGCCTGTGATGGGAGGGGCTGCTGCCAAGATTTCTGACATGTCCTGGAGACATTTTCTCCATTGTCTTGGCTATTAACATTCAACTCCTCTTTACATATGCGAATTTCTGGAGCCAGCTTGAAATTCTCCCCAGAAAATGGTTTGAAAATTGCCAAATGTTTATGTTCTGCTTCCCTTTTAAACATAAGTTCTAATTTCAAACCATCCCTTTGTGAACACATATGAGTGAACACTTTCAGAAAAAGCCAAGTCACATCGTGAACACTTTGCTACTTAGTATTTCTTCCGCCAGATATCCTAAATCATCTCTCTCAAGTTCAAAGTTTCACAGATCTCTAGGGCAGAGGCAAAATGCCACCCTTCTCTTTGCTAAAGCATAGCAAGAATGAACTTTGCTCCAGTTCCCAAGAAGTTCTTCATCTCCATTTGATACCTCAGCCTGGACTTCATTGTCCATATCACTATCAACATTTTGGTCAAAACCATTCAATAAGTCTCTAGGAAGTTCCATGCTCTCCCATATCTTCCTGTCTTCTTCTGAGCCCTCCAAACTGTTCCAACCTCTGCCTGTTACCCAGTTCCAAAGTTACTTTCACATTTTCAGGTTATCTTTATGGCAGTATCCCACTCTGCCAGTACCAATTTTCTGTATTAGTCTGTTATCACATTGCTATAAAGATACTATCTGAGACTGCATAATTTATTTATTTTTTTAGAAAAAGGGAGTTTCCCTGACTCACAGTTCTGCATGGCTGGGGAGGCCTCAAGAAAATTATAATCATGGCAGAAGGCAAAGGGGAAGCAAGGCACATCTTAAAAGGCAGCAAGAGAGAGAGAGAGAGCAAGGAAGTACTACACTTTAAAACCATCAGTTCTCATGAGAACTCACTCACTATCACAAGAACAGCATGAGGGAAACCACGCCCATGATCCAATCACCTCCCACTAGGTCCCCCCCTCAGCATGTGGGGATTACCATTTGAGATGAGATTTGGGAGAGGACACAGAGCCAAACCATAGCAGTAGCCATGGTAGTAATAATTTGTTCAGCCAAGAAGCATCAACAGATATTCATACTAGAGGCACGAGTGGGCTGGAATCCACTGTTAAATCTTCAGGAATTTTGTGAATCAATTGTTAAAATTATTAAAATTTAAATTATATGAATGTGCAATTAAATAAATTATATTTGAAATAAAGGTAATCAAAGCCCATCATTTGGGTTCAAACACCCTACTTCAGGCTATCGCAGCCCTGAGCAGATATTCATTTGCTTTGGCCCTGTCACTCTGCACAGATGTCCTCTTTACCCTGTACCCCCTTTATCCTTCCTTCCCCCTAGGTAGATGCCTACCTGACTTCTGCAGAGGTAAATCTGTCTTGTGCAGCTTTAGACTTATATTGTAAAAAGTCAACACTGCCAGAAACAAAAAGCTTTCTTTCCCAACAGTTCTAGCAAATGTTCCAGGGCTGACATTGATGGGCTCAATTCAGGTCACACAACAATGTCCCAGTGAATCAGTGAGGGGGATTTCAGATGGAATATGCTGATTGCACAGACCAGGGCCAGGTGCTGAGCCCCAGAATCAGGGAGCTACATTAACACCTCCAGGACTACATGGCTGAGGATGAGATGGAAGTTGCTTCTCTGAAGGAACTTCAGAGAAAACCATGGAGATGTTAGAACCAGGAGAAAGAAGAATGGAAGCAGAGCAAGCAAGACAACCCTGCAGCTATCTACATATTTAGGATACAAAGGAGAGTACCTCCATCAAAAGAGACAAGCAGCAGCCATTCAGGTAGCAGAATTGTCACATGCTAATGTCATGGGAAATAAGGAAAGAGAGTTTCAAGAAAGCGGAGGAGGCTAAAAGTGTTTTATGTAACAAACATCAAGAGAATATACAGAAAGAAAAGCCTTTGTATGTTGCAATCCCTAGTGACCTTGCAGGGCCACTAGAGCAGAGTCATGGGGGCGCAGGTCATAATCCATGGCCTCATGACTTAAGTTGACAAAGAAGAGATGGAAACAACAGGAAAAGACTTTTCATTTTCCAAAAAGTGTGGCAGTGATGGGAAGGAATGAGACAACGTGTGAAAAACACATCATTTTTTAAAAGGGGAAATGTGATAGATTTACAGGCAGACAGGAAAAAACTAGTAAATTGTGCCACATTTTGAGAATTCTCCGAAAATTTATTCAGATAAAGGTGTTAGATAGCTAATAGACTACTGTTTGAGCTGTGTTCCAAATGATGTTCCTTTTGTATTTCCTAAGTAATTATCCTCTGCTGTAAGCTGAGAGCTTATCCTATACCGTAAACTGAGAGCTTGGAGGGAGTCTCTCACTCATCGGTTTCCCAAAAGAGGCTGACCCAGTACCTCTAAATAAATTAATTAGTAATAAAAAAATTAGGTGTGCTCTGTTGAAATAGAGGGCTCAAGATTGACAAATTGCACTTGAAAATCCTTAGATTTCAAATCTTCGCTATCAGGCAGAGAGGAGCTAATGAAAACAATCTAACCAAAATACTGAAAATCCCACAAAGAGACATGTCCAAGCAATTTAGTCTTTATACTGAAACATCATATGTCTACAGGGTAAGTCATTCAATTCCCAGGAGGACATTTGCTCATTCATTGATCCATTAAATATCCGAGTGCCTACTATGTGTTTTAATAATAACCCGTCTATAACGTGGGTTTCCTTTAGTGTAGCTTGAGAAGCTTTTTTGATAGTTTTTTCAATAATATCTAAAAAATTAATCACCAGGGAACAATCTCAGTTGGAATCTTGATATAGTTTTAAATGGGACTACTCTGTGCCTGGGGCAGGAACTGTCTGCTTTTTTCTGTTGTCCCTCCTTGAGGGTAAGACTGGTTTAGAAAAATGATTATCCATTTGAACAGTGAGCATAGCTGCATGCTCAAGACAGCTCTTCAAAGTCTCCATCTACAAAATTCTAATGAAAAATAAAAGTGAGAAACAGGTGAAGAAAAGTTCCTTAATAATAATATAACACCTCCATCAAAATTTGTGGGGTTTAAGTTTTCACTTAGTCAGTGTTGGCTAGAAAATGTAAATGTGTCTTAAATGCTGCCAAGGGCACAAAAATAGATGCATAATGAGAAAGAGCTGCTGTTCTTCTGGTCTAGTGATTCCATAAAAACAAATGTGTTCACAGGTCACCTAACAGACATTTTATACACAAGTTTAGCTTCCCCTCTGAACTGAGGAAACTAGTCATCATCCTCCGGTAAGAAAGACACTTTAACCTGGTGCCCCCAGTCTCATTCTCTCCCCTCTGGATTATTGCTGCTTCTCTGTTACCCAATTAGTGGCTGGAGGGGAAAATTCCAGAGCAGCTATGAGACCCAGGTGTGCCAGGGGAAAGCCTAAACTAAATAAATGGACATATCTGACCTGATCACACTTGGGGCAAATTTAGCTCCCATCTTGTCCCCATCACCTCCACTCAAGACCCTTTCTCTGTCCTCTGGTTTCTGTTTTCCTCTCCCAACTCTCCCTATGCCTGTCCAGTCTCCCCTTCCACCACTCTATGTTCCTTCAAACCTTTTACAAATAGTTTCTTCTGCCAGCCATACCTTTCCTCTAGGAAACTAAAATCTCCTGGTTATGATGCAATGTGCTTATCTGCGAATATAGTAAAATCCCAAATGTATTGCTTCATTGGTATGTTTTGCAAACTGCAAAATGAGCCTAATTTCAGCCTAAAGTTTTTGATCTTTTTTTAGAGAAACCTAATCTTTATCTTTGGTAATCTACCTAATCTCTATCTTTGGTGGATCTTGATAAGTTCTTAGAATCCTAATGAAAACAACACCAATGAAACATCAAGAGAAATACCCAACATCATATATATGATGGGCACACTTTGACTTTCAGTTTAACTATATGTTGAATTATATTATATATTATTTTGAAGCCACTATTGCTAACTTACTTTGCTTACTTACAGTTGAAATATTGAAGGGTTTATCGGTACCTATGGGTATCATCACACTTTTTAAGTAAAAACCCACTCAAACATTATAATGTAAGCCATCATTTAAAAGGTCTTTAGAAACTGTAAGTAAAGTTTCTGAGGCACTTGGGGACTCAAGAAATTAATTTCAGATCAGCTCTCATATCTCTCACATATTACTCCTATAAAGACAACTAAAGCACCAGAATAATCAGGTGATATTTATATTCCATAATTTCAGAGAGCTAATTATTCTGGTTTTAGAGAAATAGAAGTTCCTTATAATCTATGATAACTATCAGGAAATAATATCTTAATTATATTCATGAGAAGTTAGATAATTGGTCCACCAATCCCTCTTTTGTGTTTCTCTGATATAATTTCTTCCCTACATCTCCAGGTTTTGCTGGCTTCTATACTAAAAATCAGGCCTTCTATTGATTTTCCTAAGATAATTTCTTGGTGGTTTTCCTGAGGGAAAACATGAGCTGTGGATAAGGCAACAAGGAAAATGAATATGACAACAGAACAAAGTGCTGTGAATAACAACGGCATGCATACCAAAAGATAGCACACTAATAGGATGAGACATTTGGGTTTGTTCTGGTATGCCAAAGCTTATCAGAATTGAATTTTTTCACAGCTAAATTGACTCAAGCTGCCCTTGAAATGAGAATCTCTTGGAACCCTAATGTGCAGATGATGCTAGTTGGAAAAAAAAACAATACTCTGAATGAAACCAAACATAACTGATAAAAGCTGGAAGAGCTTCAAAATGCAATCTGAATATCACTGGTGTTACAAAGAGCTTCTTAGCTTTGGAAGCTGAAGGATTCTTACACCTGGAAAAGCTATTCCAAGCACAGATGTCAATTAAATGATTGTGGTCACGTTTAGTGAGAATGCCCATGCTGATCTCAGTTAACCTTCTTTTCTTTTTCATGATGAATGAGAAATAATGAATAAAATCAAATGGTGGGTATTAATTCATTTGTTCATATTTTCAAAAATTATTAAATTGTATTAGATAACTACCCTTGAATCTTCTCATAGTTTCATCCAATATTTATTAAAATATCATATTTTGGTGAATCAACATCTTCAGCATTTCTTCAGGAACTTTTACTTCCAAATTAAATACTCAATGAAAAGTTCTCAAAATATCACTGAGATAGTTTTTCTTTCTTCTAGATTTAGTCAACAAACTACCATATTGTGGCCATCATTCCTTTTCCCACTCTTGAGCAGAATCAATCTCTCTCTCTCTCTGTCTCTCTTTCTTCTCTCCACTAATTTCAGCATTGGTTTTCTCTGCTTACTTTCCCTCCACACTCTCTCATTCATCCCCACACTTGACATTTTAGTAGCTAGCCTTTTCAGAAACTTTTAATAGCAAATTAGAGCCCTCCATAATGAATAAATCTGGTTTTTAAAATAAAAACCAGATTTTTATCTGATTTTTAAAATAAAACACAAAGTAATGGTAATTTTTAAACAATCCATTTTTATGCTTTCTGAAAACTGAGGTCAAAAACATAAGATTTTAAAGAGTTCATTAGGAGTGGAACCTGTCAGAGCTTCAGGACTAAATGAACCAAGACACTGGGGCTTGAAGTGGACTTAGAACTCTAAGGTGAGAGTCCACAAGAACTCTAGATCTTCAAGGCTACAAGTCTCAGCATATGTAGTTTAGCAATGAAGGCAACCCACTATCTAGTCAGTGACTTACTTCTCTTTGATTTTAGCATTTGAGAATCAAGGAAAAGACTGCCTTCCCCCATATAAACACCTTACGATTCCAGTTCTCCCCAACCTCCCTGGGCCATTGCATCAGTTTTCCTTATCAAGAGGAAATCCAGCCTCAGGTTATATCTGGCTTGAAAGAAAGTTGTCTCTTGGTTCTTCTCTTGCAAGGATAAAATTGCCCTGAAGCACCTGAGATGGTTTCCAATTTGGCCTGCTTGTATCTGTCTCCACTATCTAAAAATGGCAAGGCTTGTCACCCAGTCCAACCTGCCACTTTCTCTTTCAGCCATTTATGCCATATTTGATTTCAGATCAGAAGATAATTCCCTGCCCTTTTTACATGAGGTGGAATAAAGCCTCAGAAAAGCCAAAGCATTTTCACAAAGATCACTGAACTAGTTTGTGGGCAATCCACTTCTAAGTCTCATCCTGTGTAGTTTTCTTAAATCGTGGCTCCTTGTGTATTATTCAGAGTCCCAGAATAAATTTCTCCCAGAGAGAGTAAATGTTAACAATTTAATAGATGATTTACAGCAGTGTGAGCAAGTTAAGGAAATCTTATCAAACAATAGTGAAGCATCCAGAAACTAGAAACAGGAACTTGCTAGTGGGAAGGCACTACCACCCCCAGTGCTGAAGAAACGCAATGAGAAAACATCCTTGTGGGAGCCCAGTGAAAGCTGGAGCTGAGGAGAGGAAGACGCCCAGCAGGAGGTGCAGTGCAGTAGGACACAGCTAGCCAGAGAGGGGACATCAAAGAATAGCTGTCTCCTCCTCCCTCTGATCTCCTGCTGGTGCTTCCCACTGCCTGAACCCAACCCAAAGCCAACCAGTGAAAGATCCCAAGTGATTTATTCCTAGGAAGTCAGTTTCCAGAGTCCAGGAATGGATAACAGATTTGAAGGGAGTAGGGCTGAAAGGTAGGGAAAAAGAGAATAACCAACACGCTTTGTTTCGGCACATTTGTGAATTAATGATTATATTTTTGAAGGTATACTTCATGACAATAAAGGTCTGAATCATTCCAATTTAAAAGAGTCAGCTTAATACTTTACTTGAAATTCTAGGCTTGTGTAATCTTACTAATAAAAAAAAAAAAAAGCACATAACCTCCAATATTCCTAAAACTATATGACATTTTTACCTGGCCAACCAATAATCTAGCATCAGGAAATGCATGTTACTAAGCCATGTACTTTCTGACATGTAGTATGAGTTTCCCAGAGAGACTACAGACCAAGTGAGAATTTTCAATGGTCCTCTTGAGAAGCTCCATGGGAAAAGCTGGAAAGAGGCCTGAACATGGAATCAACACAAGGCATTTCAATTGCCAAACTCACACTTTTCCTCAGCACTCACAGTCACTGAGTCCTATGGTGTCTCAGCTCCACTACTCCACAGACTCAAAGGACCCTTGTGACTCACAAAAGAGGAGCATCCTTTGTTCCCAGGTCTCTTTTTTTATATCCTATTGGTCTACAGCACTATTTATCAACACTTTCTATCCTATGTCTCTAACACTCTAACAGTGCTGTCTCATTCTATCTCCTGCATATTTCCACTAACCACTTATTGTTTGTAATTTGTGTTACTAATGGAGTAAGTATATTGACCTTGCATCATCAAATATCCACTCACTGCCATCCCTCAAATTCTAATATGATCTTCACCCTTTCCAGGGAAAAATGCTCCAATAATTGAGAATCACTCACCTGGAATCTTTGAACCACATAAGTGGAAATCATTCAGACTGAAAATACCTAGGCTATATTTTGATAGCCCCATATTCTCCAGCAAGTATTGACAACATCCCAGACAAAGGACTTTGCCCTGGCCTTTCATGATTTGATCTAGACTGGGCCTGTCACACATGTATAATTGATACAGCTATTGGCCCCAAGAGTCCCCATTAAAAGAAGAATCAAGACTTTCTTGGCCAGCCTGCCCATATGATAGTGAAACCTTTATCTATAGAATTCATGTCTACAAAAATGTGGCAACTCAAGGAGAGCGCTAGGCTGAGTCATGATCTTAGCTGGGAAGGCTCCTGCTTCCTCTAACTCCTTTTCTTAGCCCCTTACAATTTCATTCATCTTCTACTTTCTACGATATCTGATGCCTTACAGATTCTTCCCCATTTTTTTAATCAAACTGTTTTTCAAAATTCATTTGCCCTGGAGTATAGATCAGTAATAACAACTTAACGTGTAATCCAGCCCACCCCACCTACAATAGGATTTGAATGTAAGCATTAATAAGGTCAGATAGGCAAGGAGAAAGATAAGTACCTGTAGAGGCTGAGATTGAACTTCAAAAGCAAAAGTCTTTGACACCAAATTTCCTGAGCTTCTGGCCTCTGCTCAGCCCTGGTTCTACTTTTGCCTTTCTATTCTAGACCTGTTTCTACTGTAGTTAGTATATTTGGTAATACTTACTATATTCATGCATTGTGTGTTATATTAGTGATATGACTTGGCTGTGTCCCAATCCAAATCTCACCTTGAATTGTAGTAAGTTCCATGTGTCAAGGGTGGGGCCAGATGGAGATAATTGAATCATGGGGGGCAGTTCCCCCATACTGTTCTCGTGTAGTGAATAAGTCTCACCAGATCTGACAGTTTTATAAATTGGAGTTCCGCTGCACAAGCTGTCTTGCCTGCCACCATATAAGATGTGGCTTTGCTCCTCCTTCACCTTCCACCATGATTGTGGGACCTCCCCAGCCATGTGGAACTCTTGAGTCCATTCAACTTCCTTCTCTTTATCAATTACCCAGTCTCAGCATGAGAGCAGACTAACACAATTACTCAGGATATTTCCAAAGCAATTGCACCATTTTACATTCTCATCATTGTATGATGGTTCTAATTTCTCCAGATCTCTGCCAACAACTTATTCTCTTTGATCATAGCCATCTACTGGATGTGAAATGGTATTTCATTGTGGTTTTGACTTGCATATCCCCAATGGGTAATGAGCATCATTACATGTGGTTATTGGTCATTTTTATATCCTTTTTGAAAAATGTTTATTTGAGATGCGATGTTCATTTTAAATAGGTTATGTATTTTTTATTATTGAATTGTGCATCTTTATATATTTTAGATATAAGACTTTTAGATATATGATTTGCAAATATTTTCTCTAATATTGTGAGTTGTCTCTTCTCCTCTGAAGCACAAAAATTTTTAATTTTGATAAATTTCAAGTTGTCTAATTTTTATTTTGCTGCTTGTGCTCAAATCTAAGAAGACTTTACTTAAAGCAAAGTCACGGAGATCCATACCTATATTTACTTCTAAGAGGTTTATAAACTTATCTGTTACATTTAGCTATAGGATTAATTTGAGTTACTTCTTGTGTATAGTATAAGGAAGGAATCCAATATCATTCTTTTGCATGTAGATGTCCAGGAATCTCAGCACCATTCATTGAAGACTATTTCTTTCCTCATTGAATTGTCTGGGCACTCTTGTTCCAAATTAATTCAACATCAATGTACAGGTTTACTTGTGGACTCTATTTCATTGTTCTATATGGCTACCCTTTGTCAACACCACACTTTTTTGATTACTGTAGCTCTATAGTAAGTTTTGAAATTGGAACATGCGGGTCCTTCAGCTTTGTTATTTTTCAGGGTTGTTTTGACTATTCTAGGTTCCTTGAACTTCCATATAAATTTGAGGAGAAACTTGTCAATATTTGTAAAGAAACCAGCTGGGATTTTAAAAAATCTTGTATTTAATTTGTATATCAGTCTGAAGAGTACTGCTACCTTAACAATGTTAAGTCTTCAGATCCATGAATATGGGATGTCTTTCTATTTAATTAGGGCATCTTTAAATTCTCTCAACTTTTTTTAACTTTTGGAATATAAATTTTCTACTTCTTTTGTTAAATTTATTCGTAAGTGTTTTATTCTTTTTGATGCTGTTGCAAATGGAATTGCTTTCTCAATTTAACTTTGCTCATTGCTAGTGTAAAGAAACTCAATTGATTTTTGGATATTAACCCCAAATCTTGCAACTTTGTTCAAGTCATTTATTCTCATGGTCTTTTTAGTGGATTCTTTAGGATTTTCTATATACAACATTATGTCATTTGCAAATAGATACAGTTTCATTTCTTTTTTTCCAATCTGGAAGTCTTCTATTTTTTTCTTACTTAATTGCCCTGCCTAGAACCTCCAATATAATGTTAAATAAAAGTGGCAGGAGAAAACATCTTTACACCTGATCTTATGAAGAAAGCATTTGCTCTTTCACCATTAAGTTTGATTTTAACTATGAAATGTTTATAGATTCCTTTGATAAGGTTGAGGAAGTTTCTTTCTACTCAAAGTTTGTTGTGTTTTTTTATCCTGAAGTGAGGCTACGTTTTGTTAAATGCTTTTTCTGAGTATATGGAGATGACTGTGTGTTTTTTGTCCTTTATTCTATTGATATGGTGTATTTCACTAGTTTTAAAATGTTAGACCTTTCTTGAATTTCTGGGATAAATCTTACTTGGTCAATATATAAATTCTTTTATATGCTACTTTATTTTGTTTGCTAGTATTTTGTGAGGATGTTCGCATCTACGTTCATAAAAGATACTGGTCTGTGGTTTTGTTTGTGCTATGATTTACATGTATCCCCTCCAAAACTCACATTGAAACCCAATTTCCATTGTAGCAGTATTAAGAGGCAAGGCCTTTGGGGAATTAATTAAGTCATGAGAGCATCACTCTTATAAATTGATTAGTACCTTATAAAAGGACTAGAGGGAACTAACTTAGGCCCATTTTGTACTTCCACCTTCCACCATGTGAGGACACAGCATCTGTTCCTTATAAACGGTGCAGCAACAAGGCTTCATCTTGGAAGCAGGGAACAGGGCCCTCACTAGACATGAACTCTGCCAATTCCTTGATCTTGGACTTCCCACCTCCAGAATTGTGAGAAATTTCTGTTGTTTATAGGTTACTCAGTGGCAGATATTTTCTTAAAGAAGATCAAATGAACAAAGACAGTTTATTTGATTTTTTTTCTTATGATATTGTTGTCTGGTTTTGGTATTGGAGTAATACTAGATTCATAGAATAAACTGAGAATATTATTTCCTGTTTTTTGAAGAATTTCTAAATAATGATTATGCTTCTTTAAATGTTTGGTAGACATCACCAGTAAAGTCATCTGTGCCTGGGACTTTCTTTTTAGATAGTTTCTGATGATTCATTCAATATCTTCACTTGGTATAGGTCTATTCAGATTGCCTACTCCTTCTTGAGTCAATTTTGATAGTTTGTGCCCTTCTAGAAATTTTTTTGTTTAAATCATGTAATTCATGGGCATGTAGTAGGTATCATCTCTATCAATCTTTTTTCAAGTTCATTAACTCTTTCTTCGCGTAGTTCAAATCTACTGTTGAGTCCCTCTAGTGGATGTTTGACTTCAGCTATTGTGCTTTTCAACTCCAGGATTTCCATAGGATTCTTTCTTATAATTTTTATTTTCTTATTGATACTCTCCATTTAAAGGGGCATTGTCATCACATCTCCCTTTATTTCTTCATTCACGGTTCCATTTAGTTTTTTAAGTATATTGATAATAGCTGTTTTGAAATCTTTGTTATATCTGACCCTCATAGGTATCTAGGCTGTCTCACAGTTTCTCTTGCCTGGTTTTTCTTACATGTGGGTCACACTTTCCTATTTCTTTGCATGTCTTATAATTTTTTGTTGAAAGAGGTGCATTTTAAGTAATATATTGTGGTAACTCTAAATACTGATTTCCTCTTCCTCCCAGGACTTCTTGTTATTGGTTTAGTGACTTAGCTAGAATATTCTAGTGAAATCTATTTCCCTTGCAGGGTGAAGCCTCTGATGTTTCTCCTCAAAGGGTGTACACAGTGACCCTAAAATAACAGTTTTTTAACAGAGCTCTTTTTGACTTTCTGTCCCTGATGTCTCAGTAAACCTGTCTACCTCTGTTGGTATTACACCCAGCCATTAAGCTCCACTAATTGCCAGCTGATTTTTCTTTTGTGTTCCACAATGTCTTGGGGGCATAATTTGCTCCACAGTCTAATTCAATTCATTTCTGGCCCCATTGCAGAATAGTTTTTGAGCAGTCTTTGAGGCTTATTCTGACTCCAGGCAGGATTTTCTCAGCTGTCCTCTCTGGTAATCTATCTGACCTAGGGTTTATCTTGTTGCTCTAATAGAGCTAGTTGTCTCTCATAAATTGCATACCACCAAAATTTCCTTTGTTTTCAAGAGCATCCTTAGGTTTGAACATCTCTACACTTTGTTCTAAATAAAGTCAATTACTTTAGGGATAACCTGGGAGCTCTAGCTCCCAGTGGACCATCTCTACCCACTACCTACACCCCAGGCAAAACTTCTGAGCCCACTTCCCAGGGCCTGGCGAAAGACAGAGCCACTTCTCTTAGAGTAAAACCTCTGCCTGAGGGCCTGGTTGAGGTGATAGGCTCTGGTCTTCTCAGCTTTCTTCTCCTAGAATGCAACCTTAGCCTTGCAGGAGAGCTCAGGGTCCTGGTTTTGATAGCTTGCTGCATCAGGAGTATGGTCTCCATCTGGTGAGTGGGTCCTTAATAGAGAAAGAGATTCTCTTACCTCTTAGCTTTATTTGTCTAGAATTTAGCCTCTGCAACATGAGGCTAGAGAAGATGAGAGATTTTGGCTGCCTAATCCTCTTAGGGAAATACCTTAGTCCTTGACTGGGAGCTGGGGGAGGAAAGCACCCAGTTGGTCATACCCATCTGAAATGCCATCAAACTAAGCTAAATCTAGGTAGCAAAAGGAGAGGAAGGAGCAACTCTTAGTTCAACGACAGACTCTTGCTATTCTTACCATAATACAGTAAATTCTCTTAAATAAATGTTGCTTCATTTGCTGTATTCCCTTAAGACAATTTTCAAAGACTTACAAATTAAATAATTTTCACTACTTATGATTATTTCACTGGGGACAGCATCCAAGGGATTCCTCATATAACCACTAAAGAAGTGGATTTTTTTTTTTTTTTCTGCTTCATTTTTACTATGCTGGAAGACCCTCTCCCTCTGTGCTACAGAGGCTATGAGAGAAGCACCTAATGCTGGAATTTCAGTCTGATGGGAGCAGATTTGGTGATAGATCTCAGAAGTACTTTCTTAGAGCCCCAGAAATAAGCCAACATCAGCCTAGAAGAATGTCTAAAGAGAGATCTTCTACATTTTCAAAATATAGATCTGGCCCATGGTTCCATCTCAGAGCACCTTCAATTGCCAGGAAAGTAAAGGCTGTGATTTTCAAGAAAAGATTTTATGATTTTTTTTTTACTTTCAAATTGAGTTGCTTTTCTGAAATTTCATTAATGCATCAAAGGGAAAGAAATGAAGGGGAAAACAGCAATTGAAAGAAAGTAGGGAGAGTAAATAATAAGCAAACAAAACCCAGGATACCTATTTGGCTGGAGTTTGATAAATGTGGCTGATTAGTGAATTGCTTCAAGGTTTTGCAGATCTATGGCAGGAGTCAAAAACCATATAAATCCCCCATATAATCTAGGGAGCATCAGGTTTGCTTCTTGGCTCTCTCAGGGACTGCCCCTGCTCTTACTGACTCCTTTGTTGGCCTATCTGCTCCCCACTATGTTACTTCTTATACCAACACAATTTCATTTATCATGCTAAGACTTTTTTTCAACAAGTAGTATCAGGCTCCTGGTACATCTTTAGTTTCTGTATATGCCCATCTGCTTCATCTTGAGGTTTTAAATTTCACTGATGAATAAATTTTTGTTCTTTACAATATACACGTTATCAAAACTTAAACTGCCTAACAATAGCCTAGCTTGAAGTAATGTGCCTAAGCTCATGTTTTTTATATTACTTAATCTAAATTTAGCTTCCATGTTCTTGAGAATAATTTTAATGAATTGGGGAGTACATCAAAATGATTCAAAGTTTGGGTTCTGAGTTAGAGATATTTGAATTTTAATCCCAAATTTGTGATTTATTAGCTCTGTGACCTTGAGCACATAAATCTCTCTAAACTTCTGTCCCTTCATCCATTATATGATTGTATAAGACAGATTTATAATAATTGCTAAAAATGTTTTTGAGCATTTATTATGTGCCAGTAAGTAATCTAAGTGCTTTCCAGATATTAAGTCATTTAACGCCCATTATGTGTTTTGCACCACAATGGCACATAATAAAGCACTTGATAAATGTTTGCTATTATTAATTAATCAAATTAAATGTAAGCCACCCATTAACCATCAGAAATAAATATCATCACTTTCTATCACAACAAAGACAAGACTAGCTTGGCCTTTATAGAATATAATCTTTCAACATATTTGTTTTCAGTATGTTGTAAGAATAATGAGACCATATTTTACAAAACAGATTAAAATTAGTACCATTGTTAACAGTGATGAAATGAAAATCTTTTTCTTCTTTTTGTCTTAGCTCAGATATAATCTTCTCCAAGAAGATTCTCTTCACCCAATCTCCCACTGTCCTTCACCCACCCTGCCAACTTGGTTCAGTTACTCTCATATCATCTATAATGGTTCTTTTCGTATTGTTACACTCGATTTTAATAATCTCTTTAATAAGATTTCACTGCAGAATTCGCATATGAATTGCCAGTCAAGCCAGTCATTTTCAGTGCACTGGTGACCAAAACTGTAATGAGAAATTGGACCAGATTTTTAAGGAAGTTCCTCCCTTCTCACAAGTTCCAGGAAGAGACTTCGGATTTCACATGGAAAGTACTCAGTGGGCTGCCTGCCCACAAGAATTAAAAACCCAAACAAGATCCATTTGAAATTCATGTGTCCCAGGATGGCTAAGGAGAGTGTTTTCAGTGACTAGAGACTTAGCCAAGAGGCGTTCACTTTGTTTACATGTAGGTTATTAAGCTCTAAGTGTGTTGAAGTGACTTCCTAGATATATATTTTATTGACCTGTAGAACAAAATATTTGCACACGGAAATCTAAGGAACAATACGGTCAATAACCACTTAATAGCCAGCCCAATTTGAGACAGCATTCAAAATACCCAAGATAAATCTACAGTAAACAACTGAATTGCGTCCAGTTTGGATAGTGAATAATTAATACCTTGGTGCCATTATCTCAATTGATAGTCTTATAAGACGTTTCCTCTAGTAACAATAATAACCATTTATTGAATATATGCCTTTACTAACATGATGGCACCTAATTCTTACATGAGTTCTACAGATCAGCTTCACTAGAAGTCCTCTAGACTTGAGATATATCTCTACTACAAAATATGTCATGACAAAGATAAATCTGCTAAATAGCTGAATAACGTGAGAACTGAGGAGCAATTTCTAATGAGCCATAATTTAGACATAGTAAATAGAATGTTTCTGAGAAAAGAAACATTTCTCAGAAACATTTGAGATGTACATTTGTTACTGGGACATTTTCTCTCTCATAACACTTTGCTGATATATTACTCATTGTAATCAATAACAAAACATCCACATGGAAATAGTCCCTGTGCCAAATATAGGAAAAAAACAATTCTACTTATTTAGGAATTTCTATTAAATTAAAAATTACATCAATTACAATATATGATTATATAGGTTTACATGTTTATAAATGTATTATCTCAAATACAATATTGCAAGGGAGTGATTTCTTACACCAACAGAATTTTATTTTGTGTTAGTGGGTATAATAAATGGGTATTATACCCATCTTATGGATTAGGAAAGTAAAGAGAGTTGAGTTACTCTCCCAAAGCAGCTAAAAAGTAGCAGAGTCCAGACACATATACAGGTCTTCCTGGCTCCAGAGCCTTGATATTGCACTGTCAATTCTCAGGTGGGCTGCTCTCTCAGTATTTTATTCTTAAAATACAATCTTTGGCTTTACAACGTAAGAACACAATGTTATTTAAGAAATACATAATTTTGGAGAACAGACAGACTGCCTGCTCAAGTGAGTCCCTGATCCCTGAGTAGCTTACCTGGGAGACATCCCCCACGAGGTGCAGACCAACATCCCACACCTCACACAGTGGGGTACACCCCTGAGACGAAGCTTCCAGAGCAAGAATCAGAGAGTAACACTCGCTGTTCAGCAATATTCTATCTTCTACACCCTCCGCTGCTGATACTCAGGCAAACAGGGTCTGGAGTGGACCTCAAGCAATCTCCAACAGACCTACAGCTGAGGGTCCTGACTGTTAGAAGGAAAACTAACAAACAGAAAGGACACCCACACCAAAACCCCATCAGTACATTACCATCATCAAAGACCAGAGGCAGATAAAACCACAAAGATGGGGAAAAAGCAGGGCAGAAAAGCTGGAAATTCAAAAAATAAGAGCACATCTCCCCCTCTAAAGGAACGCAGCTCATCATCAGCAACGGATCAAAGTTGGACGAGAATGACTTTGGCGAGTTGAGAGAAGAAGGCTTCAGTCCATCAAACTTCTCAGAGCTAAAGGAGGAATTACATACACAGCGCAAAGAAACTAAAACTCTTGAAAAAAGAATGGAAGAATGGATAACTAGAATAATCAATGCAGAGAAGGCCATAAACGAACTGACAGAGATAAAAACCATGACATGAGAAATACGTGACAAATGCACAAGCTTCAGTAACCAACTCGATCAACTGGAAGAAAGAGTATCAGCGATTGAGGATCAAATGAATGAAATGAAGCAAGAAGAGAAGTCTAAAGATAAAAGAGGAAAAAGAAATGAACAAAGCCTGCAAGAGGTATGGGATTATGTGAAAAGACCAAACCTACTTCTGATTGGGGTGCCTGAAAGTGAGGGGGAAAATGGAACCAAGTTGGAAAACACACTTCAGGGTATCATCCAGGAGAATTACTCCAACCTAGTAAGGCAGGCCAACATTCAAATTCAGGAAATACAGAGAACACCACAAAGATACTCCCGGAGAAGAGCAACTCCCACACACATAATTATCAGATTCACTAAAGTTGAAACAAAGGAAAAAATGTTAAGGGCAACCAGAGAGAAAGGTCGGGTTACCCACAAAGGGAATCATATCAGACAAACATCAGATCTCTCGGCAGAAACTCTGCAACCCAGAAGAGAGTGGGGGCCAATATTCAACATTCTTAAAGAAAGGAATTTTAAACCCAGAATTTCATATTCAACCAAACTAAGTTTCATAAGTGAAGGAGAAATAAAATCCTTGACAGACAAGAAAATGCTTAGAGATTCTGTCACCACCAGGCCTGCCCTACAAGAGATCCTGAAGGAAGCACCAAACATGGAAAGGAACAACCGGTACCAGCCATTGCAAAAACATGCCAAAATGTAAAGACCATCGAGGCTAGGAAGAAACTGCATCAACTAACGAGCAAAATAACCAGCTAATATCACAATGACAGGATCAAGTTCACACATAACAATATTAACGTTAAATGTAAATGGACTAAATGCTCCAATTAAAAGACACAGACTGGCAAACTGGATAAAGAGTCAAGACCCATCAGTCTGCTGTATTCAGGAGACCCATCTCACATGCAGAGACATACATAGGCTCAAAATAAAGGGATGGAGGAAGATTTACCAAGCAAATGGAGAACAAAACAAAGCAGGGGTTGCAATCCTAGTCTCTGATAAAACAGACTTTAAACCATCAAATATCAAAAGAGACAAAGAAGGCCATTACGTAATAGTAAAGGGATCAATTCAACAGGAAGAGCTAACTATCCTAAATATATATGCACCCAATACAGGAGCACCCAGATTCATAAACCAAGTCCTTAGAGACTTACAAAGAGATTTAGACTCCCATACAATAATAATGGGAGACTTCAACACCCCACTATCAACATTAGACAGATCAACGAGACAGAAGGTTAACAAGGATATCCAGGAATTGAACTCATCTCTGCAGCAAGCAGACCTAATAGACATCTGCAGAACTCTCCAACCCAAAGCAACAGAATATACATTCTTCTCAGCACCATATCACACTTATTCCAAAATTGACCACATAATTGGAAGTAAAGCACTCCTCAGCAAATGTAAAAGAACAGAAATTATAACACTGTCTCTCAGACCACAGTGCAATCAAACTAGAACTCAGGACTAAGAAACTCAATCAAAACTGCTCAACTACATGGAAACTGAACAACCTGCTCCTGAATGACTACTAGGTACATAACGAAATGAAGGCAGAAATAAAGATGTTCTTTGAAACCAATGAGAACAAAGATACAACACAGCAGAATCTCTGGGACACATTTAAAGCAATGTGTAGAGGGAAATTTATAGCACTAAATGCCCACAAGAGAAACCTGGAAAGATCTAAAATTGACACTCTAACATCACAATTAAAAGAACTAGAAAAGCAAGAGCAAACACATTCAAAAGCTAGCAGAAGGCAAGAAATAACTAAGATCAGAGCAGAACTGAAGGAGATAGAGACACAAAAATCCCTCCAAAAAATCAATGAATCCAGGAGTTGGTTTTTGAAAAGATCAACAAAATTGACAGGCTGCTAGCAAGACTAATAAAGAAGAAAAGAGAGAAGAATCAAATTGACGCAATAAAAAATGATAAAGGGGATATCACCACCGACCCCACAGAAATACAAACTACCATCAGAGAATACTATAAACACCTCTACGCAAATAAACTAGAAAATCTAGAAGAAATGGATAATTTCCTGGACACTTACACTCTTCCAAGACTAAACCAGGAAGAACTTGAATCCCTGAATAGACCAATAGCAGGCTCTGAAATTGAGGCAATAATTAATAGCCTACCAACCAAAAAAAGTCCAAGACCAGACAGATTCACAGCTGAATTCTACCAGAGGTACAAGGAGGAGCTGGTACCACTCCTTCTGAAACTATTCCAATCAATAGAAAAAGAGGGAATCCTCGCTAACTCATTTTATGAGGCCAACATCATCCTGATACCAAAGCCTGGCAGAGATACAACAAAAAAAGAAAATTTTAGACCAATATCCCTGATGAATATTGATGCAGAAATCCTCAGTAAAATACTGGCAAACCGAATCCAGCAGCACATCAAAAAGCTTATCCACCATGATCAAGTGGGCTTCATCCCTGGGATGCAAGGCTGGTTCAACATATGCAAATCAATAAATGTAATCCAGCATATAAACAGAACCAAAGACAAAAGCCACATGATTATCTCAATAGATGCAGAAAAGGCCTTTGACAAAATTCAACAGCCCTTCATGCTAAAAACTCTCAATAAATTTGGTATTGATGGAACGTATCTCAAAATAATAAGAGCTATTTATGACAAACCCACAGCCAATATCATACTGAATGGGCAAAAACTGGAAAAATTCCCTTTGAAAACTGGCACAAGACAGGGATGCCCTCTCTCACCACTCCTATTCAACATATTGTTGAAAGTTCTGGCTAAGGCAATCAGGCAAGAGAAAGAAATAAAGCGTATTCAGTTAGGAAAAGAAGAAGTCAAGTTGTCCCTGTTCGCAGATGACATGACTGTATATTTAGAAAACCCCATTGTCTCAGCCTAAATCTCTTTAAGCTGATAAGCAACTTCAGCAAAGTCTCAGGATACAAAATTAATGTGCAAAAATCACAAGCATTCTTATACACCAGTAACAGACAAACAGACAGCCAAATCACGAGTGAACTCCCATTCACAATTGCTTCAAAAAGAATAAAATACCTAGGAATCCAACTTACAAGGGATGTGAAGGACCTCTTCAAGGAGAACTACAAACCACCACTCAACAAAATAAAAGAGGACACAAACAAATGGAAGAACATTCCATGCTCATGGATAGGAAGAATCAATGTTGTGAAAATGGCCATATTGCCCGAGGTAATTTATAGATTCAATGCTATCCCCATTAGGCTACCAATGACTTTCTTCACAGAATTGGAAAAAAACTACTTTAAAGTTCATATGGAAACAAAAAGAGCCCATATTGCCAAGACAATCCTAAGCCAAAAGAACAAAGCTGGAGGCATCATGCTATCTGACTTCAAACTATACTACAAGGCTACGGTAACCAAAACAGCATGGTACTGGTACCAAAACAGAGATATAAACCAATGGAACAGAACAGAGCCCTCAGAAATAATACCACACATCTACAGCCATCTGATCTTTGACAGACCTGACAAAAACAAGAAATGGGGAAAGGATTCCCTATTTAATAAATGGTGCTGGGAAAATTGGCTAGCCATAAGTAGAAAACTGAAACTGGATCCTTTCCTTACTCCTTATAGGAAAATTAATTCAAGATGGATTAGAGACTTAAATGTTAGACCTAATACCATAAAAACCCTAGAAGAAAACCTAGGTAATAGCACTCAGGACATAGGCATGGGCAAAGACTTCATGTCTAAAACACCAAAAGCAATAGCAACAAAAGCCAAAATTGATAAATGGGAAATAATTAAACTAAAGAGTTTCTGCACAGTAAAAGAAACTACCATCAGAGTGAACAGGCAACCTACAGAATGGGAGAAAATTTTTGCAATCTACCCATCTGACAAAGGGCCAATATCCAGAACCTACAAATAACTCAAAAAAATTTACAAAAAAAAAAAAAAAAACAACCCCATCAAAAAGTGGGCAAAGGATATGAACAGACGCTTCTCAAAAGAAGACATTTATGCAGCCAACAGACACATGAAAAAATTCTCATCATCACTTGCCATCAGAGAAATGCAAATCAAAAGCACAATGAGATACCATCTCAAACCAGTTAGAATGGAAATCATTAAAAAGTCAGGAAACAACAGGTGCTGGAGAGGATGTGGAGAAATAGGAACACTTTTACACTGTTGGTGGGACTGTAAACTAGTTCAACCATTGTAGAAAACAGTATGGCGATTCCTCAAGGATCTAGAACTAGAAATACCATATGACCCAGCCATCTCATTACTGGGGATATACCCAAAGGATTATAAATCATGCTGCTATAAAGACACATGCACACATATGTTTATTGTGGCACTATTCACAATAACAAAGACTTAGATTCAACCCAAATGTCCATCAGTAACAGACTGGATTAAGAAAATGTGGCACATATACACCGTGGAATACTATGCAGCCATAAAAAGGGATGAGTTTGTGTTCTTTGTAGGGACATGGATGCAGCTGGAAACCATCATTCTCAGCAAACTATCACAAGAACAGAAAACCAAACACCACATGTTCTCACTCATAGGTGGGAATTGAACAATGAGATCACCTGGACTCGGGAAGGGGAACATCACACACCAGGGCCTATTATGGGGATGGGGGATGGGGGAGGGATGGCATTGGGAGATATATGTGATGTAAATGACGAGTTGATGGGTGCTGACGAGTTGATGGGTGCAGCACAGCAACATGGCACAAGTATACATATGTAACAAACCTGCACGTTATGCACATGTACCCTAGAACTTAAAGTATAATAATAAAAAAAAGAAAAATAATGACAATGCACTGTAAAAAAAAAAATACATAATTTCAATTGATTTAAAAATTGTGAAACTATCCTCATTAACGACTTCTGACAGGGGTTAAGAAAATAAAACTATTCCCAGAGTTTTCCTGTTTCTATATCCCTTCATTTTCCTCCTCCACATTCTTCCATCTGACTAAATCAAGACAAACAACATTAGATGCTTCTGGTGTCAGATCCTATACAAAAGTCTTCACCATGATCCCCAAGAAGCATTTAGAAACCCAATTGCTACATTGAAACCAATTTATGGAACTATTGGATAGCAACAGTGGGGAGAGAAGACAGCATTTATTTAGTGACCAGTATGTTAGACATGTTCAAATATTATATTCTCTAACTCTGTTGATAAGAGTGAAGAGACTACAATCTACTACTAAAGGAGAAACAGGTGCTAACATTTAAAATAATGGAATGAAAACTGCAGAGAAATTAAGCAAACTTCCTCTCAACAAGTGGAACTAGAACAACCCTTATGAACTAGAATAACAACTTTGGGCGAGTCTCTAATGCCTTTTCACAAGATTTGTATCTAAATTAATTTTTTAATATGGTAAAAAAAAATTGCTAATATTGGCGTTAATCTCTCCATAACTCTAGAAGCATGAGGCCCAAGTTTTCAGGACTCGGAAATTGAAATGTTAAGAAACTTCTTAAGATCACAGTTAGAAAGCATCAGCACCAAGGTTCCAAACCAGGTGTGAGAACAAAGTTTGCACTCCTAACTACATTATTATTTGCAATAGTAACAGGATTATGCCTACATCACCACAGATAAACAGTAAGGACAGTGCAGTGTAGTAAGAAAGTACAGACTGGAAACGTCTCTTTTATAACTGCATGACCTTGGGTAACAGTCTAATTTTCTTTGTGTTTTTTTCTCTCATCTGTACAATGAGGACTGTAATACTTACAAGAATGTCTACATGAAGGTGTTGCAGGAGTCTCTCCATAGCTCAGCTCAAGACGGAGTCCTTGTCACATGATCATGAAAAATTAGGCTCACATATAATTTAAAAGGGGAGAAAAATGGAATTTATTGGGCTAAAAGGGAAAAGAAAAGGAAACCGGGACTCTCCACAAAGGAAGCGTGAGAGTCTTGCAATACAGGCTTCCCACTTGGCAGACTGAATTCCAGGTAACACCCAGGAAGAGGAAGGGCCAGGATCCTCCCGACTGCAAAAGGCACGAACGTCTGTGGTTCCACCCCATTGCGCACTCCTCCCCGTGCAAAGGCCGGCTGGAGTTTCTCTGAGCACCCCTTCCCACCTGGCTATCTTAAAGGCACCTAGCACCATGCCAGGCACAAAATAGTTCAGAAGTCTATTTTATTTCCTGTCTTGAAAATATAAATAGAAACTATTTTATAACTCCATTAGAAGTTCTTTTAATATTTATATGTTCTTGCAATAATTACAATTTGCATTCTGTTCTAAATACATCTAAATACAATAACCAAGAAACTAAGAAGGTTGAAAATGAAAATACATTTTCTTTTATTAGAAAAATCTGAAGCTAGAAGGTATATGTAGAAGAAAAAATGTGTAAATTATGTTTGTTAGTTGGGCTCCACTTTAATAAATTGACCTTAATCAGCATGTCCCAGTGGCATTTGCTTTGAGTAATCTAAACACCAGAAATTTAAGCTGATAAATATCTCACATCTGCTTCAATTTGGCAACCCTAGAAAATGTTCTGATTAAAGGTACCTTCCATTTGGCATGCTTGTTTTATGCTATTGGAGTAACTTTAACTACAATCAAAAGCTTCAATGAGTGGCAACAGTTCCCAACAGTACCTCTCTCAACAAAACACCAATTTTATAACAATTGTATTGTCTGACCATCCTGCTAGGTGTTGACTATTTGAGGAGTGGCTTGGGGGGAAAAAAAAAAAACAAAAAACTCTTTTTTATAAAAGAAGATAAAACATCCATTCTTCTTTGTGGTATTTCCTGAATACCTGAGGCTTTTTTTTTATTAATAGCTCAATGAGGCTTTGGAGCAATCTTTATACTTTATTTTCCAGTTATGCACCTAAAAGAACAGAAGGTAAAATTTTTCCTATAATCTATCCAATTATCCCCACTCAGGTTACCTTGAATTTACAAATATAGAACAATATCATTAAAATAAGCCCAATTATATAATAGTCCAAAGTAAGGGTAATTAAGGCTTCTGTCATTAATGGCTCCAAAGTAAGGGATAATTAAGGCTTCTGTCATTAATGGTTCCCATACAGGGTAAAACAATCCCAGAGGCATCCTTCTCTGCACGGCAACAAAGCAGACATAAAGTCCGATGACACTTGAATTATCCAACTTATATACAGCATTCTGGTGAGTTTTAAATCGAGCGTTGTATAGCAGGAGAAAAGAGTTTGTTTCACCTGAAATCGTTCTACAAACATTTATTGCGCACTACCTACATAACAGCATTGTGGGGGCTGCTGGACACACAAAGCCTGCCCTCATCAAAACCTGCCATCCAGCAGGAAAGGCAAACACTGAATAAAGTACTAGTATGATAAAAGGTATCAAGGGGAAAGTACATAGTATTAATATACATTGTAGGAATCTTGAACTTTCGAAGCAATAGAAAAGGTGTCCCAAAGAAAGTAGTATTACAGGAGCAATGTAAAGAATGTAATAGTAGGGCTTGACCAAATGAAGATAGAGAATGTTCCAGGTAATAGAAATAGTGAAGGCTCAAGACTAAGGAAGGATTGGGCAGGTAGTTCAATATAGTTGAAGAGAATCAGCTGAAAAGGTAAGTGAGGTATGATAATGTCAAAAAATAGGAAAAGCCCAAATCCCCGCTGGTATTTGAGTCTTGATAAAGTTTCTGGACTAGACACCACTAGAAGAGTTTAAGGAATGTAATGATATGACCAGAACTGCATTCCTAATAATCATTTTGGCTGCTATGCTGTTAGAAAAATGGATTGGCAGGAGGTAAAAGTGGATGGAAGACATCAAATGCAGACTCCTCCATAATCCAGACAAGACAATGGAGCTAAGGGAGAGAATGGCAGCGGGGAGGATACAGGGAAGTAAACTGTCCAGATAGGAGATAGGATTAAAAGGAGTTAGTGACTGGAGGATAGGGGAGGTGAGGGATAGAGAGAAGTCACATTAATTCTTAGGTCTCTGGGTTAAACAATTGAGAGAATAGATATACCACTCACAAAGACAAAAAAAAAAAAAAATCTTGCAGAAAGGCTAGTGTGGGGAGAGTGCAGGATTTTTCCTTGTTCAAATCAAATTTGAAATACCGGTAAAGCATCCAACTGGAGATGTTCCAAGGCAGTTGGGTATACATGCCTCAGAAGAGAGGACTGAACTAAAGATATAGTAGTCAGCTTAAAGATGATACCCAAAGCTACAGAAAGGAGTAGAAAGTGTCCCGTCCTGGCTGGAGGCAAGGTTGAGAACTATCACTCTAAGGCTATGGTTGGGAATCCATCTACATAATCGCGAAAGCATCCAGTTTACAAGATAATCAGGCAGAACTGAGTCTCGTGCTCTCAGCCACTCCTCAGGTCGCCACTCAAAGAGGCAATTCCTGATCAGTCTACCTGAACTAGCACACATACCATGTACACCCATCACTTTCCATCCTCCCGCCTATTTTAATTTCCTTCACAGCACTCATTACCCTCTGACTATATGCTTTGCCTATTTATGTATTGTCTTTTTCCGACTCTAAAAATGAGATCCCCATAAGAAAAGAGACTTTGTCTTGGTTTTTCTGTGTTCACTATAGAACCCCAGCATCATTTGAAATACATCTATCACTTAGTAAATGCTTAATTCAGTATTTGTGGAAGGAAGAACAAAAAAGGGATCCAGAGTTCAAAGAATAGGGATGCTGTTTTGATGAAGCAGAAGGAAAGGATATGTGCAGATGCAGGTGTTTTTGCAGCCTGCCGTAGAAAGGGAATGCTCCAGTTTAGCTTCATATTCCTATATGAAATAATCACTTCTATAGAAGTAGCATGAACTTTCCTGATCAGAAGGGGGTACAGAGTTCTAGTTTAAAATTTTTTGGAAATAGTTGAGAACAAGGCTGTTCAAATTACTAAGCAGTGTTGGCAGGCAAGTTGAGGTTGGTCATCATGGATTTTTTCATCGACATAACAATCCGACCCAACAGGTGATTTTCGTCAACTGTGCTCGGCATCTGGGTATAGTCATGGAGATTACAACCAGCTGAGATCATCTAGAATTAGGGTTTTAATACACACTTTTAATAGGATAAAAGAGCAAGGGAATTTGGCTTATTTGGGTACCAAGATGCTAAACAGTTTTTTTTCTTTTGACTCAGAATTGGCTAAATAGCTATAAAGATTCTAGCTATTCTAAAGAAAATTCTTTAGAATTTTCCACCCACATTCTAAAGAAAACCATAAAGCATATTCCCATAGGATTTCTAAGAATTAGCAGAACTGGCTCTTCCATCTAAACTTTCACTATATTTGCAAAAGACTGAGAGTCAAGAAGAACCCACTGAAGCAGGTAATCATTGTTATGTGACAGAGTTGTGGCCTTTACCCTCCATTGTAGAAAGAGTGCTTCAAACCCTCACCCAAGTGAACCGTGTGAAGGAGGTTCTAAGGGAATCAGTCATAGAGATTGAGGAGTGCCTACAAGGGCATGTTATTCTGTAAGTGGATATCTATTACACAGTAGACTTGATTACCTAGCCTACAGGCTTATGTTCTTGAAGGGAGAAACATGAATGGCACAAGGCAAGCAAAGAGAAGCAGCGTTTGTGGTGGAAGACTCCTTTTATTTGGCTTAACAAGGATGCTTTAGTCTGCTGTGGTCAATTGAACATTTGGAAGGTAGCCAGATATGAGCCATCCCGCTGGAATACTTCCTAAAATAACTTTAGGCAAAGGGAATGGACCTTAGCAGTAAGTAGCTGTGAGGCGTTTCATGGAAACAAAAGCTGAGTGTACATTAGAAGAGGTCATTTTGAAAATAAATGGGCAGTAGATGGGGCTCCTGCAGGCTCCCTGAGACATCCCATGAGAACGGCAGTGTTTAGGCACCTGCCACATCCAAAAGAGGATTCTAGTGGCACAGGTTACGTGGAAGAAATCTTAACTCCTCTTCATTCAATATGCTTCCCCTACCTAAACCTGGAGAAGCTGCAGTGAAAGAGCTGACGTATCCAACTCTGAAGTCCAAGTCCTAAGTCTAAGATCTGGCTTTAAGGTAGAAAAGAAAATAAATACTAAGCCAGGTTTGAGATTAAAAGTTTCAATTGGATTAAGTTGGACGAGACTGAATTGCAGTACTCGTGCTTAAAATCATCCAAAAGAAATGGATCTGAGGTATGATAAAAGATAGAAAAATAGTATGCATAGAACCTAACTGAAGGCAGCGGCTAAAGACAAACAAAGCTGGTTTTGTACCCCCTTAGAGTTAAGGCTGTTCAATAAACAGTGTTTTATGAGGACATGGATTCCAAGCTGGATAAGAAAGGAAGTGAAGACAAGGAGGGACTGATGGATGGAAGAACATAGGAGATTCACTGCACTGGGTGTCATGATGAAGCTGAGGAACAGATGCAGTGGGGTACTTGAGCAGATAAGCTGGAAGCCCCAGAAGAGCTCAGTGTCTAAATTAGTGATTTCAAAGTTATGGCAGTTTGTAATGAATTCAAGTCCAAGTTAAGATCTTGGAGATACTGAGTAGCTGAGGCTGAGTTATAAAAAAAAAATAAGCTCTTGAAAATAAGAAGGTCAAATATGGAGGACGTTGAATTTGTCATCCAATATGGATGCTGAAGTGTCCTCAGAAGAGGCAGACGTGAGGATGGAGAAAAGCACTGAGAGCACGTACTAAAGCCGCTACTAGGGGCTTTACTCTGGATGGCCATGTACCCCATGAAAATCAGCTACTACGTTGCAAAGTAAATAGGTTACAATTATATGAAGTTAGCTGTGAGCCTCCAATGATAAAGGGTTTTTGTAGGAGGAGGAAGACTTATTGGTCTGGAAACAGCACTAAGAAGTGAGGAGGACATGTCTCCACCTACCAACTTTGGGAGGCATAAAAAGTCTCTACAGTATTTTCAGAGTCAATCCAAGAGGTGCTGGGATTGTTCACTGTAGAGGCTGAGGATTTAGAGATGTTTGATAATAATGGAATAGGAATTCTAGGTGGTCCAGTGGGAAAGTTGGTGAGAGAGGAGGAATAGGAAATTGACAGAGTCAAGATTTGCAGGGAAATCTGTATGCCACCTGAAGAATGTTGAGCAGGAGACACTGTTGAATCAGTCTTGCATTTTAGATAAATCACCCTGACAGTTGTGTAAAAGACATCTTTTAAGGGGATTCAAGGCTATGGGAAGGGAGACCATTCAAGAAACTATGAATTATAATCATGACAAGAAATCTCAAGGGTTTGAAACTGAGTAGTAATAAGATGATTAAGATATGTAGGAGCTCAATCAGCTAGACTTAATTGGATGTGAGAAGTGAAAGAAGGAAGTTTCCAAGAGCTCTCAAATTTCTAGCCTGAGTAACTTGGTGGTTGGTGGGGACAATGGAGGAAAATTATATTTATGGAGACAAATGTTCAGATCTGGACATTGCATGAAAGACTAAAGCCTTGAGTTTACCTCCACTTGTCATTTCCCCTCTTACATAGCAACAGAGTAGCTGATTTTCAGGCAGCACATGGCCATCCAGAATAAAGATAACATTTCCCATTTCCCTTATGGCTAAATGTAGCCAAATGATTAAGTTAAGGCGAATGGTATGTAATATAAATTGTGTTTGCAACTTCCAGGAGGTGTCTTTAAAAGATAAAGCATTTTCTTCACCTCTTTCTCCTTCCTGCCGGGGAATATGGATATAACAGCTACAGCTCTATTAACCACCTTGGACCATAAGCCTAACTTGGCCATGGAAATCACAGAAAGCAGAGCAGCAAGATAGAAAGAGCCTAGTTCCTTGACTTCTCAAACATGAGAAATAAAGACATTTCTACTTCTTTAAGCCACTATAATTTTGTAGCTTTCTGTTACTCACAGCTGAACTTACTCCTAATAAATATCAGATGTGTTAACTTTGAGGCGTCTGTGGAACTCAATGAGGGGTAGGCAGTACAGCTGAATATACTGAGATAGAACTAGGCAAGAGATCAGGGTTAGAGACAGGAAACACAGGTTATTCTCTAAAAGCTAGTCCATATGATTTTTTTCCCAAAAACCTTCGGCAGCCTGATCTAAGAGTGGAAAAGCTAACAAATGTTTACATAAACAGATATTCAGATCTAAATCCATTTTCTGACTACAGGTGTAAGATAACTTAAGGATCAATATTACTTTGTATTTAAAATATTGCCTTGGAAAATAAAAGTCACTGCAGCAATTTTGTATATAACTAGCTAGTGTTTATGAGGCAGACCACATGAGGACAGTATAATCACAAATGCCTTTTTGTTAGGGAGAAATGATGATTAAAACCAAATGAGGAAGAATTGTACGTGCCAAATGCAGTGTAATAGATATAATGATTAACAAATATTTAGGGACAATTATATTGACCTTTTTTGTACAAAAAATAAAATTATTGAACATTTGGAAGGTAGCCAGCTTGAGCAACTGCCCAGACAGCAAAATTCTGTATAGACTCAAAAATGGGTGCTCATGTACTTAAGAAAATATACGTGCAAATTTGTTACACTTGCTAAGTCATTGTACAAATAGTCTATAAAATACTCAGAAATTAGGATCCATATAAATGCTATTTGTAAATTTTGAAATCATTCCCACTGTAGACTTCATTAGAAGCTACAACTTCTCCCCACATTTATTTCAGGCTGAAATAAATTTCTGAAAAATGAAAGCCCTAGTTCCAAATATACATTACACACAAGGAATTTCTTATAATGCTTCCAAATGGAAAAGCCTAGAAAAAGTGTTTCAAGTTGTTCTGTATTCTTCTCAAAAAAACCTTGGATAAATAAGCCAGCACCTATGTGTTAGATTTCTTGTAGTTTTTCTGTGAGTTTTTAAAGACAAACTATCTGTCCTCTTCTCCCCATTGTTTAGTCTGTATGTGCTCAATCAAGGATTATAAAAATAATTTAACACAGAATCCAGCAACACAATTAAGAAGTAAATATACTATGAAAATAAACATCACAACAAGCATCTCACCTAGTTATTAATTTTGTGCTTAGTCCCTGGTTTGGATTGCCTCGGCCCCAAGTTCTCAGAACAGAATAGAAAGTGGTTAATCAGTGCATTGCCAATATCAAGAATCAAACCCATATCTAGCCAATGAGAGAAAGTACAATTTCTTTATGCCTTGAATCCACGTGGCCCTGGGACTCCATAGGGTCAGCGGCTGAGGACCCACCCATCGTCAGGCTCTTGATACACACGTTCTTCATCAAGGAGTATCAGAAACCACAGTGAATCAGAAACTAATCAAAATAAATTGATAGAACTTGGAAGTTTGAAAGCTCCTGCCCAGAGAGTAAGAAGATGGGAGTGGGGGAGGCCATCTAGTGATAAACTAGATTAAGAATCACAAGGCCCAGAGTCTTAATCTTGTTCTGATATTAATTAGCAGTCTGTTTCTTCCCAGCAAAGCAAAAGAACTGGGTTGGACTTGGATAGTCTTGGTAGTATCTTCTAGCTTTAAAAGTGCACGTGTTGGGAATTACAAGTGAATGCTATTGAGTTTAGCAACCTGCTTGATGCCTCCTAAATGTAATGCATTCATGTATCATCTGTTCGTTTTGATCCTCATCTCCAGGAGGTATTTAATTCAGATGTTTTGCTCTGTGGAAAACTTCCTATCACTACTTCTTCCTCTTCAATTGATACTGTTTCTTTCATACCGACATTTACATAGTTTTTCTTGATATTTAGAATGGTTTTATTGCATTTGTAAGTGGAAAAGGAAGGCATCACTAAATGTAAAATTTTCCGTTAAGGAATTTTCCTTCTAGCAATTAAACATGCTTTTGGGTTAAGTATGGTATAGAAAAGTGATTAAATGCATATGAAATCATGTGGGTTATTAGAGATTATTTGGTTGTTTGGCGTTTCCTAGGATACGTAGTTGTTTTTCCACCAACCCACACATCCTCTATATTCCTAATAAAGCCTTTGGAATCTGTTGGGCTTTTTAAGGCTCTCACCACTCTCTTTCTATGACTTCACCGTATCATTAAAAATCTAAAGTTATTTAGCATAATTTAATAGTATTAGCAAGATTTGTAACCGTATCCAAGGATATGAACTTGTTTGTTGTAACAACCACTTGAGGCAGTCCGAAAGGCCCTTCAAAGAAAGAAACATGCCATGTCAAATTTTCAGTAGTTTTATTGAAAAATGCCTCTTTTGTTTCAGAAATAAATAATATAAGGCAGTGAAATTCACAATCTGCAGTTAAAATATAAAAGCAGCAATTCTATGTTCATAGTCTTGCAAACGTTTTCCAACTGCTTTTGATAACTAAGAAATATTATATTCTGAAAAAAGTTCATACTAAATATACAACACAAACATGCAATTCCATCTCTGCAGAATAATCTGCAACTGGGCATAAATGTTAGTGTGTCTAAAACAAGGAGGTTTAAGGCAATATGGAACTGTATCCCGTTGATGCACTAACTTCATCTACATGGCTTAAGGTTTGTGGCTGTTAAAGAGATGTATACGAGCATTCTATGCCCCGGTGTGTAACAGAGATAGAAGAGGAAGATAAATAATTGCAATGGAGTTGACGTTTCCCTCCTTTTTGGTTTTAGGAGGGGAATTATTTGAATAGTGGGGTGTAATTGAATTGCAAATAACTATAGCAAAAGATAAACTGCCCGCTCGAAATACTCAGTAGCTCTAGGTTCCAGAACTCACTGCTTTACCTAAGAGTTTCACTGAGGCTGCCCGCTGTGCTAACTAAAGGCACACGGCATGTTCTGTCTTTGCAGCTTTTGTGAACAAAGTATTTTGCAAGCATTTCAAGGGCAAAGGCAAAACTGTCTGCAGACTGCGTGCTTGGAGCTAGGCTTCCTGCAGACACAAGGTTCTCCGCAATCAGAAAGGGCGCTCCAGGATGGGCAACGCTGGAAGGAACACCGCAGAAGACACGCACACTGTCTATCTGACCTGTAACGAGAATTCCAACACCGCCCCCAGCCTCGCGGCGCGGCGCGGGGTCTCCGGTTCACTGCCCGGGTGCGCGGGACAGGGCGCGCCGCCGGCGCCCGCGGGGCTCGGGAGTCTCCGCTGCAGGCTGGTCTGCGCCGTAGTCCTCGTACTCCGCCGTCCGCTCGGGCTCCACCGGCACGAGGAAGGGCTCGCGCTCCGGCAGGTAGGCCCCGCCCTCGGGCACGTACGGCTCTGTCCGATTCAACATCACAGTTACGGCATGATTTGGAAGGCACATACACACAGCAAAAGCTAGTCACCACCCGCGGTGATGGCTCCAGTCTTAACCTCCTAACTATAAATAAGTTCCAAGGTCCCAATTACTTCCAGAGAATTTGGTGATAATCAAATCATGAAATGGCACTGTCTTAAAAAAAAAAAAAAAAACCACCTTCGAAAATCCAGCAGTAAATACAATCATTGCACAGATACCTGGGAAGGGTCAGAGACTGGACCAAAAATCTGTCAACGCAGTACCTAAGTAGGATTTTCACAAATCCCCAAGTAACTGTTCTTGCCTTCAAACTCCTCAATTCAAAGAACAACTTGGAAAGATGAGGAGGTGAGGGACAGTTTTATTGGCTCCTAGAAACTGAACTCGGGGGGTGAAAAGCAACTATCACCAGGTAATATACAGTACATGACATCTTCTGTGGCTGTACCTCACACTAACTGAGTTACAGCTGGTGGGTGAGGAACACCAGTGACTACAGCAAAACAGGAAGAAAAGGTGATTTTAAACTTTGGTTTGAAAACTGCAGTTACAAAACCCAAATGAGAGGACACGGACAAAAAAGTAACAGAGACAGATGCCCTGAATCAGACACATCGCTAACAAGCAAGAGATGAGGAGATTCCATTTGGTGTTATTCCGGCATAGAGCAAGCAGCAGGCTTGGATGCAGAAGCTTATTGTAGAATTGTTAAGTGATTTTAGTCGACAGGATCACATCCAAATCATTTACAAGCCACAATTAGTTATTATTTACATAAGACATTTCTCTTTTACCAGGTTAATTGTTTTTCTTAAAATGGCATAGTCTCCTCTGGTTAGTAGTTTTATTATGCACCTCTTTCACAACTGAGGCTCCTCATGGCTGTGCGTTGGAACTTTTTTAAAATAATGTTTTTCTACATTATTACTGAAATGCATCAGGCTTATAAACTGACACCACTGCTTTTGTCTCATTCAAGTTAGTAAAAAGAGTCTCCACCCTCCTTTGTGATGTCGACCCGGTTCGTTAACCATTATCTGTGGTGAGATTTCCATACAGACTCATTTCCTAATAAGCACGTGCGCAAACATCTCAGAAACAGGATTTTCATGTATTCAAACTGTAAGCAGCACTGGCGACTTAGAAAATGTGTTAGCCGGAACCTGAAACAGGTCAAAGATGATAGTTTTTAAAAGTTGAATGACTAAGTAAAAAATATAAATACACATCCATCTATGTATGTAATGGTTAAAGTATATATATATATATCCATATATTTTTACTCATTCTCACATCTCATAAGGAGGTGGTAATTTAAATTTATTTTACAAAGAATTAAATTGCAATTCTGTGAATGGGTTGCATGAAATATACATTAAGATTTGTTATTACTTTTGGTCATATGTAATTATGCATTTAAATATATAGATATATAGATATTTAGATATTCAACTACTCATGCACTATTTGAAAGTAGCAAATCATATCAAACAGCAGTATCATTTTTAAAATTTGCAAGACGCTTGAGGGTGCACTAATGAAATGGTAGCCATCGACCACAGCATGACTATCTTATTTCCAGATTGGCGTATCTCCCCAGTCCTCACATCCCACAAAATCAGGTATAGGAGACTTCTGCCCTCTACAATTGTCAAACACTAGAATTTCATTAACAATCTTTTAAAACAATTATTAAGTCCCATATTTTATAAGTATTAATTCTATGGCTAGTATGGGACAGTTAACTATGTTCAGTCGTCTACACCATATTATCACATAGTTTGCCTATAAATTAGATTTCCAAAACAATTTTTAAATATATATTCTTGGCATTTTACAGTTGTGTTTAACAAATCCCTGTTCCCAATCTTTGGGAAAAGAAAAAAAAAAAAAAAGTCAATTGCTAGCAGGCTTTGAAGTCCCAAGAGAAATAAGGGGAGGTTTATGATGTGATTTGGTAAATGCAGAAACATGGGGGAAAAAAGAAAATAATTCAATCCTAACAGTGAAATAATGTTGTATGCTATGGTAGCGAACACTCTTACTATATACAGTCAGAACTGAAAGAGTTGTTATCTTCAAGACATCTTCAAATCAACCTTCCTTCAAGCCTAAGGAACTTCATTTCCATAAAGTTCTTTACTTCAGGTGAATTGGAGTTCCTACAATGGCAACAACATACCTGGATAGCCTTGCCCATTGTATGGGATGCTGGCGCACTGAGACGAATCACAGTATCCAGGAGGACCCGGGGGTCCTCGGATACCTGAGTTTCCAGGACGGCCAGGGGGGCCAGGGGGACCTCTTGAACCTGTGGACCCTGGTGGACCTGTTCTGGATTCTCCTTGTGGACCTAGTGTGGAGTTAAAATAAATGTATTTCCCCTCTTGTCAAATACAACTCCTGAGGTAGCAACCAGTACTTTAAGTGGCACTACCTCAAGATTAGACAATTTACTATTGTATGGTAAGAAAACATTTCATTAAGAAATACCCAATATGAACCAAGGTGTGATGGAACTTTCTTACCAATGACTCATCAGAGTTAATGCCAAAAATCTACTACTTTAAGTATTTTATCACAGAAAATCTGTTTTAATAAGAATTCAGCCAAACCAGAGATATCAGTGAGTTCTTTAGTTTGCTCCCACCCTCACAGAGAAAAGAGCACCTGCAGGAAACAGCTCTGTTAGGCAGCCACATTGAGCTGCCATCAAAAGAGGGCAGTGTCTGCTCCACACCTCCAGACTATGTGAAGCAATGTTGTTTCTGGATCAATACAGTTAACATAAATGGAATGATTTAGCCACAGGGCTGTCCTTGGTTGCAAGGGTATCATGTGCCTTATAATGAAAAAAGAAATCATTTACAACCTAGTAAACAAAATGCATCAGACAACTAGTATTCCTTTCCAAAATATAAACATGCTTTGGGAGAACAGGGAATGAAATTTACCAATATCTCAGGCCTTTTAGTGAGGCTATGTTTTCTCAGTCTAACAGCCCCATATTGAAGACTACTGGAAACAACAGGAAATATAACCATCTTTAAAAGCTATGAGGTCAAACAAAATAGGAAAAGAAAAGGAAGGAAGGAAGGAAGGAAGGAAGGAAGGAAGGAAGGAAGGAAGGAAGGAAGGAAGGAAGGAAGGAAGGAAGGAAGGGAGGGAGGGAAAGAGGGAAGGAAGGAAGGAAGGAAGGAAGGAAGGAAGGAAGAAAGGGAGGGAGGGAGGGAGGGAAGGGAGGAGGGAAGGAAGGAGGGAAGGAGAGAGAGGCAATAGCAACCCTTTGTGTCACTAAAATTCATTTCATCATATATGAATGTTATAGTTAATGCTTCATATAACCTTTTCATTTCTTTAACAAAGGGAACATGAAAATGAAGTTATGGAGGTTGAACTTCTTGCTAAAACATATGCCATGGTAATAAGAATGCTTGAAGCTCTAGTAACAGGATAAAGTTGGCCAGGAGTGGTGGCTCATGCCTGTAATCCCAGCACTTTGAGAGGCCGAGGCGGACAGATCACGAGGTCAGGAGATCGAGACCATCTTGGCTAACACTCTACTAAAAATACAAAAAATTTAGCGGGCGAGGTGGTGGGCACCTGTAGTATCAGCTACTCGGGAGGCTGAGGCAGGAGAATAGTGTGAACCCAGGAGGCGGAGCTTGCAGTAAGCCGAGATCATGTCACTGCACTCCAGCCTGGGCGACAGAGCGAGACTCCGTTTCAAAAAAAAAAAGAATAACAGGATGAAGTTGTGAATCTCTTCAGGACGGTGTGCCCTCTCAGTGTTGATACTCTTTGCCTGTTTAACGTACTAGCAAACCTACCTGGGGGTCCAGGCAGCCCCCGAGGCCCTGGAGATCCAGTACCCCTTTCACCTTTCTCTCCTGGCAAACCTAAGGAAGGAGAGAAAGAGAAAGCACAGGGGAAAAATTATCTGGAAACATGTAATTTTCATCTTAACTGATAATATTTGATTCAAGTAATTCATTTCCTTAGTGAAAGCAGGACCTAATTTTTCACAGAAGTTCACTCTTCAAGCCAAGTTCTTTCTAGACATTTGTGTAATTCTAGATTCATGGCCTAGAAAAAATTTGGCTACAAAGCAGGGGAAAAATTATTTGAAGTAAACAAACATGTCTAATATATTTTTAAATAGTAACTAGGAACAATCATCCTGAAGAAATAGTTATAATATCTCATTGAAAAACATATTAAAGGTATTTTGTCTTTAGTAGCCCTATTAGTACAGCAGCCAAACCAGCAGAATTATAGAAACATGTAGGTTTTCTCTAGAATATTAAGTACTCCTTTGACAAAAGTGGGTACCCAGAGTCCTGAAATATCTGGAATCAAATAGTCCTATTTTTCTGCTTTTCCTTCAACTGCACTTATCTACACCATGAAATTAGAGTCAAACAAACATACAAGACCAATGCCAGACCCTGAATAAAGCAACCAAAATAAGTTAGATTTAAAACTCTAGGGCTGCCTAAGAACATTCAGTTGCTGCTCGACTCTTGCCACGGTCACAGAGAGTAATAATATTTGGGTAGCTGATTTAGTTTGCCAAGATAGAGGTTTTCCCATTAACAACAACAAAAGTCAGAAAATAGCATTATCTGAGATTTGATAGCATTAACTGAGATCTGATAAAGACATGCCATTTTTCTAAGACATGGATCCCTATGGCCTGTGAGTTGCCTGACAGCTCTTCTGAGGCTGTCCAAACAAGACTAGTGAAAGCAGTTTGCCTAGGTCACCTTCCAGACGCCTTCAACCTGTCCCAGCTCCTACGTTTGCAAATTCCTTCCTTTATCGCAATACAGAAGCGAGAAATGCCTACCTCGTTCCCCAGGGGGTCCCTGCATCCCTGGTGTGCCCGGGAAGCCTGGCCGCCCCCCAGGTCCAGGTTCTCCTCTGGCTCCTGCGCTGCCAGGAGGTCCCGGTGGACCCGGTGGGCCTGGCTGGTTGCGACTGGAGTGGTAATCATTTGGAATCTGATTCAGCATCTGATTGAATCTGTTCATCTGACCTACAAGTAGAAATAAGGCTTGTTAGTAAGAAATGCAATAAAGGAGGGATGAGAGAGTGAAACTGTTTTAGTGTCTAGTGAAATCCATCTCCATTCTGCACCCCTTCCAGGAAACAATCTAATTAGAATCCTAAAAATAAAATTAAGACAGTCTAATCATCCAGGACAAAATAGTCCCTGATAAATAACTGTTTCCACAAAATGCTGACCTATAAGCCACAAACACTACTACAAATATAAAAAGTTGTTAAAGTTTAATATGGCTCTGAAATAAAGTCTTGAGGTTTGCCAAGCGACACCACTCAAAAGAAAACCTTTTTTATAATTAGATAATTCTACAATTGTCTGTATATCTAAGGCAATGCTAATCAGGTTTCAGTGTAAACTGGAATTGCCTGTGGGGCAACTTGAAAAATCCAGATTTCTGGGCCTTATCTCCAAAGACAATGATTCACTAAGCTTAGGACATGGTGCAGGAACTCTCACTTCTAACAAGCAACATAGGTGATTCCAAGGCAGGTGTTCCTCAGTACCACACTATGAAAAACATTGATTAAGCCTTCACAAACAGCGGGTTTAAGGCCCACACTAGTCTGCAGGTACTGAGCTTCATTACTTAACAGGCCTTATAGAATAAGAAGAGCCTGTGAAAAACAGAGAGGCCAGAGTTTCCTACCAAAAACAACTTTCACTGATCAAATTAATCTTGGTGAACCCCCTTCCTTAAGGTCATAAAATGACTTAAACGTCATAACTTAAAATATCCAATGTCTTAGAACTTAAGTTTGCTGCAATTATTTTACCTTGGGTTATTATTTTATCTTAGTGACAATCTTTAAAATATCATCTTTAAGCAGATACAAAACTGACAATGTATAAAAACAAGAGCTTATCAAAATGAAAGAGAAATCTATCTCTTTAGAAACTTTATGACCCAAACTCTGCATTTTCCTGCAATTAATTTTCAAACCATTCACACAGTAAAAAGAAAAGAAACTTTACCACTTATCAATTGTTCACAGACTTGTCTTGCAACTGCTCGCATCATGTTCTGGGAAGCAATGTCTCCCTTGTTAAATTAATGAGAATGATTAGCATATTAGTTCTATAATTTTAGACTTCAATGTTTAACACACAAACGTAAGATTTTTTAAAAAAATACATACTCTATCACCTTTTTCTCCTTTCAACCCAGATGGACCCTGAAAAATATGAATTGCATACATTAGAAACTGACAAACATACTCTAAAATGATGCATGAATGGACATAATGATGAAAGAGAACAAGTTCTGTTTTCTAAAGCATTAGCAAAATGACACATCACGTTTATATCCATGTTACTCACATTCTGCTTTTCTATAAAAAGGAATCTAATCTCTCTCTCTCTCTCTGTCTCTGAAGCACATGTCCTCCAAAACAGTGGACAGATGTGAATTTTGTGGTCACAACTGTAAAAGTTATGGACCATGCACACTTTTTACAATGTAATTCACGATACATATGGAACTAAAATACATATGAAGATTGCCCTTGTGTCGACATACTTTGCTTTGTATCATCATGGTTGGTTATCTCAGCTGGTTATTGTGGAGCGTCCATGAGATTAGTCTCCATTCAGTCTCACTAAGAACCAGCAGGCTTTTGTGAGCTACTTAGCTCAATATATATCCCTTAACTTCATCCAGTGATTCTTTGTACATTTGAGATAAAAGAAACTGGATGGAAGCTGGAAACCATCATTCTCAGCAAACTATCACAAGAACAGAAAACCAAACACTGCATGTTCTCACTCATAAGTGGGAGCTGAACAATGAGAACACATGGACACAGGGAGGGGAACATCACACACCAGGGCCTGTCAGGGAATCAGGGGCTAGGGGAGGGATAACATTAGGAGACATACTATATGTACATACATATACATATTGTAGGTGATGGGTTGATGGCTGCAGCAAACCACCATGGCACATGTATACCTATGTAACAAACCTGCACATTCTGCACATGTACCCCAGAACTTAAAGTATAATAATAAAAAAAATTCTACAATAAAAAAAGAAAAGAAACTGGGTTTCTCTCTTAATGAATAACTCAATCTAAATGATCCTACATCTAAATTCAAGCATAGAATATTTGCCCCTACACTGTCATAAGCCTCTCACCATGAGAGATATTGGAAAAGTTTTCCTTAGAATACAGCAAGTTTTTGTCTTTCGGTAATATATTTCCAGGCTGCCAACTGCTATCACCGAAGGAACATCTAAATCATTGACAAATCAGGTAATATCCCATATCAAACCACTTCTCACCGTCTCCATGGAAACCACCGCAGTCCAAACCAAGACTCTTGCCTGAAACTATTCCAATAGCCTCCTAACTGCTCTCCCTGCTCCCCATTTTGCTACTTTATAGTATAGTATTCTCCACACAAAAACCAGAATGATATTTTTTAAAGAAAAATTAGATCATATCACTCCTTTGACTCCAAGAGCCTTCCATCCCATTCCCATCACACTTAGAGGAAAATAATAATTCCTTATCATGGGCTACATGGTCCACATGATCATCCATGCCTAGCTATCTGACCTGATATTTTATCCCTCTCCATTTAACCCCCTTCACTTTGGTACCCAGACCTGTTAGATGTTCCTTTCATATGTCAGACTCATTCCTCAGCCAGGGCTTTCATTCATGCTGTTTCCTTTGGCTGAAACCCTCTTTCCATAGATCAAATAGCTTTCTCCCTCATTTCATCCCAGTGTCACCTCGTCAGAGAGGTTCCTGGATGACTGTATCCAAAATAGCTGCTTTCCCACCAGCACAATCATTCTCCAACCCTTTACTCTGTTTCTTGCTTCTTCATGATACTTATTACCATGGGAACCTCTATTTACATGGTTTTGTCTATACCCGCCCCTCTCAGAACGTCTATGAAGGCAAGAACTTTGTCTTGTTTGCTGTTATATCACCTGACCCTAGAACACTGGCTAGCATATTATAGGCACTAAACAAATATGTGTTTATTAATGAAGTATTCTATGAACATCTCATGGAAACATCTCCTATAGAATATCAAGTATTATAAGTTAGCAAGAAGATAGCAACTGATTATAATAGCTAATGACATAAGCTAAAAGGATTAAGCCAAGCTCTCTGCTAAGACCTATATATACCTATCTGCTATGTTTGGTTTCATAAATAAGAGGAAGGTAAGATAAAACAGAGAAGAAAAAGAGAGGAAATTTGCTACTTTTGAAGGACGAGGAAAATGAAGGAGAAAAGGGAAAGTGCTGGGATCTAAATAAATGTATACAAAATTATAATTATCATAAGAAAAACCAGAGTTGTCTATTTCCTTGCCATAAGTATTAGATTTTTGTGGAAACACTAATATTATTGTATTTGGAGCATTTTGCAAGTGCAGGATTTTTTACATTTACTGCTATTTTGAGATTGTTCTGATGTGATTTTTAATTTATTGGCACCCTGAGATTGTCCTATTGTTCATGATTTGTAGAAATCATCTTTATTTCCAATATTTAGAGATCATATTTCAAGTAACAGCTGTAGACATTTCTTTTAGGCGTCTAGCTACAGCCATCAATTATATGAGTAATATTCTTATATAAGACACTATTGAGGTCATAGTAAAACAAAATGAAATGCTGAATGGGTAGAAAAGTTTCATATACTTACAATTGCTCTTGCAAAGTTTCTAACATGATCCATTGAGGAACAGAGAGTAATAAAGTAACATGCTAGAGTACACACAGATTTTAAAGTATTTAGGTTGGTGCAAACGTAATTGCGGTTTTCGTCATTCTTTTTAACCTAATATACCAGGAGTCCTTCTATCTTTATGTTGCTTGCTTAATTTTATGAACCATACAAGGCAAGCCCTATCACATAAATGTCCAATCCTAAGTCTGTCTGAAATTCCTTTTTTTAAACTTGAGTTTGTGTAATTTGAACAATACTTTAAAAAGGAGAAATTCTGTCCAGAGAAAAGCCCTGATAAATTTTTGTCACTGCTAATAGTTGGACTTAATTGTCTTTAAGATAAATTTTTATATTTCAGGATGCTATTCAGACAAAAAAATGCTTAAATAAATTCACACTTCATAAACACAAAAAAGGAAAAGTTCATAAAAAATATGCAGCCCAACAGTCATTACAAATAATTGTGGATATTTTAGACACTTCAAATTCAGTTTTGGAGATACTAATTTGGAAATACCAAATATGTGTACTACTATCTCAACTACTATTTTAACCAAAATATCTGCATAAGAGAAAGTTAAATGGGGTATAAACTGGGGCAGGACAATATTTAAAAAGTAAAATGATCAATTAAAGTTAATAAATAACTTTAATTCTGGTTCTGATGTTCTAGCCTCCTCAACTAGATAGAAAAGAACAAATGGAAAGCTCGATAATGCCACAAAAGGGTTAATATTAGCAAGCTAGGGATGGAGGCGCTGTGCACCGTCATCATGTGTTTTTCCATCTTAAGCAGCATACCACTCCTAAGTAAAAAGAATCGTTTTGCTGACCCAGCTCTGAGTGTTTATACAGTGCAGAAATGTGTGTCTTGGCTCATAATCCCATTCTCCTTTTAAAGAAACCCAGTAACCACAATTTTCATCCCAGAATATTATAACAACCCAGAGAGAAAAATTTAGAACTGGTACCACGTCAAATCCATGAGTTTAGCATGGTTTCAACAAATGCTTCAAACACATTACAGCAGAGATAACCTAAATATGACAAAGATTTGCAGTTCTCATGATTTATTTCCACAATGAAATGACTGTCAGTAGACATGCAAGCTGTCCACTTACTGGTCTGCCATGATCTCCAGGTTTTCCTGGCTTCCCACTTGGTCCTGTGACTCCCGGGGAGCCTGGGCTTCCCTACAACACATGGAGAGGGAAGGGGACTGTTATGACAAAGAGAAAATCCCATCTAAAGAAAATGAATACAGCTTGTTTTAAAAGCATTTAAATGAAACAACTCATAATTACACATTCAGGAAGAATAAAACCAAATTTTAAGATAACATGAAATAAAAAACTCTTGACAATTACAGTGCAATCCTTATGGACTATATAGTTTTAAAATATATTTTGAGACCAGTTGAAAAATAAATGCATACGTATACAATCAGTTTCACAATTTAAGACTGTGATCCTAGTAAATTGGTTACAAAGTGGATTTGCAGAAAGCAATTCCCTTTTTTTTAAAGTTTCCTACTACAAGACCAGACAATCCTTCAAAACACAGAAGTTGAAAATTTGGGCTGGAGAAGAATTAAGAAGGTGGCCAGTTTTGTGCTAAGTTGGGCACCATGGCGGCAGAGTCTTCCCTTGTCTGCTGAGAATTGCGCTCTCAGCTTAGAAATTCATTTTTCCCTTTGGAGCATTCTGCATACTTTCATTCCCTTCCATCATGTCAGCACCCTTAACCCCACCAAAATCATAAGATTTTCTCCCTGTTGCTTTTACCACAGCTTCCAGATATTTTGGTCCTATATTTAATAGAATATTTATAATATGTACTGGCCAATACGTCATGTTCTAAAGCCTAAAATTTTCTTAACATGGAATGTTCAGATTTTGTCAAGCAATCCTTTACTCCATTGATTACGCAAGTGTTAATCTCTACAGTAAATACTTAACATGAAAGTTTGCTGTGCATTTAAATCCCCCATTACCTAAAGATCTATATTTGAAATATAAATGATACAATTATTTTAACATATGCTCTTTAGTCTTCATATCCTGCCACACAGACATGGAGGTTATCCATCACCTCAAACAATTTTACTGGGATCTCACCTGGATGCAACTATACAGATGGCAGTTTCAAAATCATTAATTTAAGTATTTTTCCCAATATCTTAAGTTGAAGACCTTTTTAGTTGTAGATAAAACTGACTTCCTCAGAACAACTGATGGCTGTTCAATAATAAATGTTCTTAAATTTTAAATGTTATAGCCACAGATTCTTAAAATTCTGTAACAGGAAATAACTGAACCACTGAGGTTATAAAACCCAACCACTCAATGTAGCGATGAAGAAACTGAGGCACCAACCAGCTAGTAGCTAGTTAGTTAGGGATTTTTTTTTCTTTTTCTCAAGTGTAACTTGATTAAACAGAAAGATTCCGTATTTTAACACATCTGTTTTCTCTAGCACATTTTGATGTAGGTAAATAAAAACACATTTCCCTCAATGATATACTCCACAGCACAGATTGAATGTGCTTCAAAAGCAGGTTACCTGGCTCTTCTCTAGCAAAATGGAGTGAGAGGGTCGGGGGTGAAGGGCACAAAACTGAAACACATTTAGTTCTTACCGGTGGCCCCGGTGGGCCCCTGGGTCCCATTGCACCGTCTTTTCCAGTGAAGCCCTATTGTAAAAATGAAAGTAATTACAGTTAGGGAGGTCATGAGCAAGTGAAAAGAAAAGATGCTAAACAAGTTGCTAAAGCTGAAGGCTGAAGAGAAGGATTTAGCCCAACATGCTGTTTGGCAGGTAAGCTTTCAATATGAAGGCAAAAAGCAAAAGAAAAAAAAAGAAAGAAAGAAAAAAAATATTTTCAATTTAACTTTTGCCTTTTACTGAATAATTAACTTCTATGCTCATTCACTTGTATAGTTATAAATAAAACAATTTTAAGAGCCAAACTAATCTTCTCTCAGGAAGGCAGATTCCCTTCATGAAGATTTTTTTTTTCTTTTGTAATAGCATAAAGAAGTCTAAAGGAAGATTTATACATTCTATGGAAAAATCAATGTCCACAGGTTGGCCCAGGAAGGATGCAGGTGAGAGGAAAGGAAAGTTGCGGAGAAAAGCAAGTGGTATCATAAAAGATGATATTATGGTGGCAGAGTCTTCCTTTGTCTGCTGGGAATTGGACTCTCAACTTAGAAATTCATTTTTCCCTTTGGTGAATTCTCCACGCCTTCATTCTCTTCCATCATATCAGCACCCTTTACCCTCAACAAAACAGTAAGAATTCCTCCCTATTGCTTTTATCACAGCTTCCAGATATTTTAGCCATATATTTAATAGAATATTTATAATATATACTGGTCAATACATCATGTTCTAAAGCCTAAAATTTCCTTAAGATGGAATCATCAAACTTTATAAAACATTCCTTTACCAAATATGCAAATATTAAGCTCTGCAGTAAATATTTAACATGAATGTTTACTATACATTTAAACTCCCACTTATCTAAGAATATATATTAAACATAAATAATAAAATTATTTTAACATATGCTCTCAAGTCTTCATGCCCTGCCATACATACAGACATAGAGAAGTCTGTATGGAAAATCCTGACCACCCAATTAGAAAACTCCCTTCCTCATTCCTTGAGCAATTGTCAGACAGCTAGAACAGGACTACTTAGGTCTCCACTCCTGGTGAATTTCTTTCTTCCTCTCTCAAAAGAGGCAAAGCTGGACTGGGTGCAATGGCTCATGCCTGCAATCGCAGCACTCTGGGAGGCCAAGGCAGGAGGATTACTTAAGCCCAGGAGTTCAAGACCAGCCTGAGCAACATAAGGAGACCCTGTCACTAAAAAAAAAAAGTGAAAGAAAAAAAAATAGCCAAGCATGGTGGCACACACCTGTGGTCCCAGCTACTTGGGAGGCTGAGGTGGAAGGACCACTTGAGCCCAAGAGGTCAGGGCTGCAGTGAGCCATGATCACCACTGCACTCCAGCCTGGGTGACAGAGTGGGACCCTGTTTCAAAAAAAAAAAAAACAACAGAGGCAAAGCTGTCTTAACTGCCCTCCACTCAAAAGAGAGGAAATCCTCAATCCTGATAATAAGCAGTTAATTTTTGCAGTGGTCTGTCTCTCTTTATCACACACAAAGGCCAGAACTGCCTCAGCGTCAGTTCACTAGGCAGGAATAGAACACATCTCCCCACAGGCTTGATCTCTGGCTCGTGCGCCCGCATTTATATGTTATTTTTTTCTCTCTCTGTACAGTGCCAAATGACCTTCGCCTGGAATGAGTCATCCTGCTACCCAGTTAGCATTCACTCTCAACAGCAGATCTCTGAAATCCAGCCAAGGATTTCTGAGTCAGGTCATTTTTTAGAGATGTTGCATTCCTCTGTCAGAGATTTTTGTCTCATTTTCTGCAGAGTGTGAAAGTAATCATTTCATCCACATTCTTGGATTTTCACAAAAGTCAACCATTTGGATCTCTTCCCGAATTAAGTATCCACACTTTTTATTAGTGCATTGACTTTACAATAGGAGTTTAAATTATTATTTTTACTTTGTTGGAAATATTCCACTTCCCCCCCAAAAAAAGACTTTTTTCAGAAACTTTTAGAGATAAGATTTCAGCTCTTTGCTGGAAGATCTAGGCCTGACTAACAAAAAACAGATCCTAAGCCTATCTGATGTAACATCCATATCACTTCTAATGGCCACTTAAGAAAAAAATTTCCTATAATATTACTTGGACAATTTGAATAAAATTTCTTCCACCCAAGTTTCTCCAACTATATAGGATGCTCTTTGTCATTTTTTATGGTAAGTATCATATTTCTAAATAATTAATCCCCCTTTAGTCAGTCTAAGAACTTTCTGATCAACCGTTTCCTTTTAGAGGAAACATATTCCTAAATTGGAGTGAAGAAGATTTATTGTGAAGTACTCAAAAAGGCTACCCATTATGCCCTCTGCAGAACTTCGCACCACAATTTTATTTTATTCTTCAATTTTGGTGCAAGCCGCAGCAGTTATTTCCACTTCTACCCATGTGAGGGTGGCTGAGAAGACCGATGACCATTTTCATAGGTACACATGTACAGATACCTGTATATGTGGTTCTTTGGTTACTTTCTAGTAGCCCCCAATACTGTGCCTCATTTCAAAAATCGTCTGTGCGGAAGACGACCTCTGTATCTTGTTTCTCCCTACTTGATCCTGCTAACAAATTCTTCATTCCTCACCACAACTCTTGGCCTTGATCTCTTGTGCTTCCTTCTCTTCACTTCCACTACTGAGTTCAAGTTTTGTTTCCTTTCAGCTGAGATTCCCATCTCTCTAACTTTCTAAAATTGTTGATGCCCCACCAGCTGTGCACTCTCCTTTTTGCATTAGTGGTCGTTTACTAAGCAGTAGGGAGGTACACAGGCTGTGAAGGAAAAGGGAGAACAGTATCCTGAAAAGTTCGCTTGCCCTCATCCCAGGGTGGCCTCACCACAAAGCTGGACACAGACTAGAATTTGAGAACGGAAGAGCACAGTCCCTTCCAGTCCCTTACTTTTCAAGGATGCAGTGACGCTGCCTGATGGTGATGTCTGTCTGAGCGCCAGTCCAGAAAGGCAGTGCCGCTAGGAAGTGCGCTAGGGACCCCACCATGTGTCTGCATGAAGCCCACATTGGGGTGGATGTGATGGGCACAAAGTTTCAGTCGTAGCAGCAGCAAGCAAGTCAGCCCATCGCCACTTCTCAACTGCAATATTCTGGGGTTTACTTTCTAATAAAGAAGACTGACTTGTCACCCTTGTACTCTCACTGTTGTCCTTTATTGTAAAATAAGAATTTAAAAAAAACCTAACGTGCCAGTCTCAAAAGAGTCAGAAGATGTATATGTCAGAACTACCTCCACATCCCATATCCCAGAAAATAGTTTTCTCTTTGACCTCTGTCGTATCTCTCCCCCAAACTCAAAAGGAGGCATGGGAACAAATAAAGTTCACTGGCATATCATCTACCATTTTGTATTATCTTAGGGCAAACCTTTGCTCCCTCTGAATGGCCTGCCTCTGCCCATTGGTGTCTTGGAGGTGTTGAGGCTAATAGATCTATGTTTAGTGACAGCTGTTACAGTACTGGCTTCCTCAGATCCTGCTGCTAGTCATATATTTTAACTAGATTGATTAATCAAAATACAAACTACTCTCAGACTATTTTTGGAACCATAAGATGCTGAAAAGTCATTAGTTCCTTTGTTTTGAGAAACTCTTAAAATTTCTGGGTTCTTTTTATTAAAGCATTCGTGGTCTCCTGTGGAACCAAATGTTTCACATCATTGATGAATAGAGCATAGAGGTCATGTTCACCATGCTTCTCATTAACTTATCCTAGAGAAGACTGGGCTTCCTGTACTGCTTTCGTGCTAAGTCAAAACCAAATCTGAAAGCTGCTACCAATAGGAAAAGTTCCTACTAAATACCAGCTGTCTACCCCACCATCAAGGCCTAGAAGTGGTATTTGAGTTCTAAAGGTGTAGACAGGATGTCTTGAGTTTGTAGAAAGTGCTATGGGAGTCAAGGCTACTCTCATGGTTACAGAAAACTGCCTCATAACTAAGATTTTAATTTTAAGATTTAAAACAACTTGCTGAGATTCTTAAATCTCTTTTTAATCAGTTAAAACTCCTTTTCTGGACTTCTTTTTATGAATATGATACAGTAAGAAATTTTCTGAAAATTAAAATTTCAAAGACTCCCCTAGAGTCCCACCATTTTATTTCAAAGACCTTGAGATTGATCTGATGTTGGGTGGTCCATTGACATTAGTTTTGCAGCTTTCCACAAGATACATGATTCATTACCAGCCTTGCAAACTGGATTTTGAAGGGTTCTTAATTAATAGGCAACCACGTGACATCATTTCCAACATCATTATAGCCTGCCCAAGAAAACTTACTCTATCTCCTGGAGGTCCCATTGGTCCTGGTGGGCCAGGTAACCCTGGAGTTCCCTGCACAGAAGGAAACAAACAAGTGAAACATTATAATATACTTCCTGTGTGGGAGAGAATCCTTGCTCTTTTCCAAAATGTTTTTTTAATTCCAGAGACTCTGAAAAGAAACTGGAGAACAGAGTCAAGCACATTGCCAAGCATACAGGAGATGCTCAGTCAACGAGCAGACACCTGAATTGAACAGCACCAACTTGAAGGCTAAGACCAGGATATGAAACGGAAATGAGGTGAAACACATATCCAGGCTTCTGCTTTGCTACTTAACCTGGGTTCACCTTTTGAGGCACTACAAAGGGAAATTTTCAAATAAAGCATGACAGGGGGAAGAAAAGGCAACTTAGAGACCAACTCACTGTTCGGCCTGGAAGTCCTGGCTCTCCAGCATCACCTTTCATCCCTTGGCGACCCTAGAGTGAGCAATGGGAAAACAGTTCTCAGGCATTTCACAGAGATTAAGTTAAAAAGGAAGACATGAGTCACTTACAAAATCTTCATCACTTCATAAATCCAGAATGAGCACAGAAGGGTATTTTTGAAAGGAGATGAATAAACCTTTTTTGAATTAGTGCTCATTTTTACAAATGCTGTGTTATAATTTCTACTTACATTGTTATGGGATAATTTTATGTAATTATGGGATATTATACTTACCTTAAAAGAACACAGTTTAACATAGGGGATATCTACATTACTTATAAGAAAATGTTTAATGAAGTCAAATAAGTAGCAGTAATTTTTTCTACACAGTTTTATATTATTACATAGTCTATTTACATATCTAAAATAGCAGTCATCATAGTGACTGCTATCTTGGTGACTAACCTTGTTGAACTATCTGAGAAAACATTTGATTTGGCAAAATGTAGAAAGGATTCATTTAACTAAATGTTTATCCACCATTCTTATTTAATGCAGAAAGGCTTTGTGCTTACTTGCTCTCCCGGAATAGAGAGTCCATTGGGTCCCTGAGGGCCTGGAGGACCCTGGGGGCCTGGAGGACCTATGTCTCCACGAGGACCAGGGGGCCCCTAAAATACACAAGAGAGAGAGACAACCACAAATAATGTAATACTTTTTCAGTGCTGACATTTAGTCAGACACTTGTCATCATAACCCTAAGACATCAATCATATAATCTTTGTAAACATTTCAGAAATCTACATCTATGAATGTGTTTATTAATGTAATTTCCTTCTTCCCTTTACTATTGAAAAGTGCAATAAATTCACAAAAGTACTTCCATTTCCATAAAAGTCCTATTAGAAATAGATTTTTTAAATAAAATACATTGCATATAAAACATTCATATATTAATTTTCATAGACTTATATGAGATTAAAAGCTCAAGTTTCACTGGATTTGATTTATTTTAAGTTAGTCCTCATTTCTCTTAGACTTCAGCTTATTTCTGGGACTAAAGGATATATAAATCAAGCAAGGAAAGAAAAGATGCCCATGGATGAGGTGCCCTGTGCTGGAGCTCTTTTGCGATCTGTCTAGGTGGAAAAGGCACAACCTTGGCGTTAGGCCTGGGTTAGCATTCTGATCATGCCCTTTCCTAATGGGGTTATTTTATCATTAATTATACTATGACCAAAAACTACATATTGTCTTCATAAAATATTCCCCTGAGAAGCTTGAGTTGTCTTACAGAAAACCAGTGTGGAGCTGGCAGAAGGGGCAGGTGACCCCTTGTGAGCACTCAGCATTTTCTTTTCTGAGACTGGTGAAAAAAGAAGCAGCAGAACTGCTCCCAGCAGGCTCCAGCTCTCTAGAGGGTCTCTACTCCCTGTGGGGTGTGGTTACCCCATCTGCTTCCCCATGTTCCGGCCAAGCCCTTAAAGATCTTCTGCAGCTTCCCCATGTGTAATTGTTACACCTATGACATGCATCCTATGCATTTCTTTCTCTGGCTTGTCTAATCCATCATTATGATATCCAGAGATAAGACAGAGGTAATTACATTACCTGAGGCACACTAAACCTGAGCTGACTTGCTCAAGATCACATCCCTGCTTTGTGAAAATTTGAACAATCAGATTTCAGCATATAGATGAAAATTTAAATGCACTCTAAAATATACTTACAATTGCCCCACTGATACCTCTTTCACCTCTGGGACCTTTAGCACCAGGCCCTCCCTAAAATACATAGAGCACATATTAGTGTGAACATAGGAAAGCAGGAAGAAGTTGATATATAAAAAGTGCTTCAAGAAAAAGTGCAATCTCCAGACAATTAATATTGTACAGTTGCTTGCAAAATATTGAAGCAAATATTTAATGTCATACAAATACGCAAGGCAAGAGAATTTCAAAACTTTGTACATTCTGAGCATCTTATTTTTTAAATTATATTTCATATTTCAAGTTTTCATTTCAAAATCTGAGGTTTGCTGGGAAAAGCAAACATACTACTTGTATACAATAAAGAGAAAAATGAGCTTTGGATTTATGTGAATTACATTCCTCAGGGAAAATGATGGGCAAAAAGAAGAATATCTTCACTCTCTCAGAATATTAGAACATGTACTTAACAGGAATTCAGAAACAACTGAACAAAGAGAAAATAAATATCATAGTGACATCCAAGCATGTTACCTCACAATGACAGGGGAAAAAATCCCAACATCTCAAAAACATCTAAGTCACATCCAGGATATAATTTCATGATTATAAATATAAATCACTGTTACTAGAAAAAAGAATGGTAATTCCAGTGACATTTTGATTCTATATATGAGGAGCTGCTTTGTAATTAACCTAAAATCAGTCTACATTATTTGCTAGGACCCAGGGATAGTAAGTTTTGGTGTTCTGTGAATCCCCGAGCTCTCCCTATGTTAATTACATATTTTCTTAAAAGAAGCCAATGGAGATTAGAGCTATCCTCAAAACTGGCCCAGATCAGATACTGGATTGACTAAATCAAGGGGTTTCACATTGATCAATGAACTCTATCACTGCAGTCTTCAATGTTTTGCCTTGCACTTTCTTGGCCTTCCCTCCCAACCAATGAATAAATCTGGTCACAGTCTTCTCACTCAAGTTATTCCAAACCCAGAGTTTATGATATCACAAGTGTTAATTACCCTCTCTCTATGTAATTCTCATGATACATCTGCTACATAAGGTGCACATGTTCTAGGTTCTCAACAAGTTGTTCTTGAGTCAGCCTCTCAACTATGGCTTTGTACCAAACACTTAAGAAACTTTCAGGAGACGTAAGGAATTTTCAGTCATATAATTACAGATGGAAATCCAGCTTCACATCTTTAAGAAAAAAGTTCCTGAAGACTAGCCAATATTATCATTCTTGCATGGCTGAAGAAATATGTCAAATGCCAGAATCAAATATTCTTCCTGATTTACTCCATTTCAGATGTCTAAATATACTAAAAAGATGGTCTTCAATTTAGCTTGCTCTATCCTAGAAAACCTGGATGAATTGAAGCATTTTATTGACTCTATACCAGCAAATAGATAATCACTCTAAAGATTTCAAAGGAAAAACCAGAGGAACTATTTCAATTTCCTTACTGCAGGGCCTGGAGGTCCTGGAGGTCCAACGCTGTCCTGTGTACACGTGCAAGAATTTGGAAAAGCAGGGCATTTTGCCTCATCTCTCTGCAATTTTGAAAAGAATATTTACCTTTAAATTTAGAGGAAAAAAATGCCTTCCCATCCCCACCCCCACTTACATGCACAAGGAAGTCTGTTTCCCAACTTAAAGAAATAATTTTACTTATCATTATGAATAGTCTTATGTTGAAATTTGCTGTGCTCCTTTATGTCTTTATTTTAGGCATTACATTAGGAAACCTCACTGACAAAGAAATGTTTACGTGACCACTGAGACCTCTGGTAATTTAATCTAATTTCCTCTAATCCGGTGTTAGAGACTTGTTGTGTATCTCAAATATCAATTCCCATTTGGAAAAAAAAAAAAATCCAGAATTCTGTCCTCTTTCTCCATTAGCCACATTGTTTTGTCCCTCACTTCATTCAGGTCTCTGCTTAAATCTCCCCTTATCACTGAGGGCTACCATCACTGTCGATCCCTTTGCCCTGATTTGTTATGCATCCTAGGACTTTCACTCAATAATATAGTATATATGTCATTGTTAATTCATTCTCTTCCAGTGCCTTTCACTGGAATACTCACTTTTTACTGGCTTAAAACAAGCACACAGATTGGTGCCCGGCTTATAATAGGTGCTCAATCAATATTTGCGGAATAAACAATGCACACCCTTCCTGTGGATGTATGTGGGTCTTTGCTGGTCAAAAGTTTCAAATCCATCACCAACATTCAACATTGTAACCATTACCACCTACATAGATACTATTAAAGAAAGGCCATCATCTCAAAAAGAAATACTATGGTTATTTCTACCATCTAAAAAACCTTAGTTATCCAGAAAGGTGCTGGCTTGTTCTGTAAAATGCTGATAATTTACAAGCAGTAAGAGGGCTTTACAGTAAGTGGGCTTATCAAACACACTAACTCAGCAGGACTTTTCTGTTAGGGAGAATTTCCAGATACAGTCTGTGCATTCCCAGCTTGTGAGGGAGGGTTCACACAGGCACTGGCTTTTCTGTAGTAGCTGGTGAGCACCCACACGTTGCGTGTCTTTTAGCTCCATCCTGAAGATGCAACTGTGGAGTGCTACTTCCTCTCCCAGGCGCAAGGGTTCATTCCTGGGAAACTGTTAAAGCCATGACAGAATTCAATTCTGTTTTACTTACCCTAGAGGGAATATCACAGCATCTGTCTCTACTGGTCCACACTGGGCTGCAGACAATGTCAAAACTCTGGATTTGGAACTGCAAACAACCAACAGCAACATCAGCTAAAGATGCATGAAAAACATTTTATATTGGCATTTCCACATTGTAACCATTGCCAACTTCTCACACAGACTCTGTCAAGGGTGTGAGCCATTGAGAGCAATGTGATCCTTACATCATGAGGAAAGAACATAAAAACATATGCCTATGAGAAAGAGATAGAAAAGTGAAACATGTATGTAGATTCCCACTCCTGATTCACTACTTTAGCCAAAATGCAATGTTTGAACATATGCCTATGAGAAAGAGATAGAAAAGTGAAATGTGTATGTGAGATTCCCACTCTTGATTCCTTTCTTTGGCTGAAATGCAGTGTTTGAGTTTTGTTTCATTTGTTTGTTGTGTGCTTTCTTTTTTTTTTTTTTTTTTTTGAGACGGAGTCCCACTCTACTGCCCAGGCTGGAGTACAGTGGTGGGATCCTGGCTCACTGCAACATCTGCCTCCCAGGCTCAAATGCTTTTCGTGCCTCAGCCTCCTGAGTAGCTGGGATTACACATGTGCACCACCATGCCCGGCTAATTTTTTTGTATTTTTTAATAGAGGCGGGGTTTTACCATGTTGGCCAGGCTTGTCTTGAATTGCCAGACTCAAGTGATCCCCCCAAAGGGCTAGGACTACAGGCATGAGCCACGGTGCCCAGTCTTGTGTTATTGTCTAAGAGAATATTAATTTCTATAATTAAATGAATTTCAAGCCTACACACATTTAAATCAAATTTGTTTTTTGTTTTTTGTTTTGTTTTGTTTTGTTTTGAGGTGGAGTCTCATTGTTGCCCAGGCTGGAGTACAGTGGTGTGATCTTGGCTCACTGCAACCTCTGCCTCCTGGGTTCAAGAGATTCTCCTGCCTCAGCTTCCCAATTAGCTGGCATTACATATAGCTCCCACCACCACGCCTGGCTAATTTTTGTTTATTTAGTAGAGATGGGGTCTTACCATGTTGGCCAAGCTAGTTTCAAACTCCTGACCTCAAATGATCCACCCGCCTCGGCCTCCCAAAGTGCTGGGACTACAGGCATGAGCCACCACGCCCGGCCTAAATCAAGCTTTAAGAACCCACCCTTATAGAAAAGTAACATTAAAGTAAATTAAAGAAACAATTCTTCACGTATTCTACAATTGATGCTCTTCTTTTTAGAAACTATTACCAAGGGGTTGACCAATAACTTTTCTGATATCCTCAACTATTTCAAGATAGCATATATCTTATATCTTTCTATAGTTGAAAAATAAACTACTTTTGATAAAAAGTAAAAAGTTGTTTAGACAATGTTATTCTTTTAAAAACGTGATGTAATTGTTATACCTAAATGTCAGATTCAATATGCAACAGAAGGTTTGGATTTTAATCAAAATTATATTACATTTGAACTAATTGTTTCTATATTGTGGAATAAAAATTTTCCTTTTGAATCTGGAAGAAAGTCCTGTCCATGAAAGAAAGCTAAATTAAATAAATAAAGCCATTTTAAAAATAATAATTATAGAAGCCAAACAGGTTAGCTTTGCTTTTAGGACAATAGGTCTATTGACTGACATTGATTGATTGATTGATTGATTGATTGACTGATTGAGACAGGGTCTTGGTCTGTCACCCAGTCTGGAGTGTAGTGATGCCATCATAGTTCTCTGCAGCTGCAAATTCCTGGGCTCTAGCAATCTTCCCACCTCAGCCTCCCAAGTTGCTAGGAATACAGGCACCTGCCACCACATTCAGCTGATTTTTTTTTCCTTTTTATAGAGACAGGGTCTCACTATGTTGCCTAGGCTAATCTTGAACTCCTGGCCTTAAGTGATTCTCCTTCCTTGGCCTCTGAAAATGCTGGGATTATAGGCACGAGCAATGGTGCCTGGCTTTGAATGACATTTAATATGAATTTAATTAGCTTGGTATGATGACAACTTTAGATTTAAATTTTCCCTACTAGATAGCATTGTAAATGGGGTTGTCACGCTCTGCCTCAAACCTGAGATGGTGAAAGTTGTGAGTAATGGGGTCAGCTGGCTGCCCTACTCCACTGATCCTTTTGAGACAGACAGCTGAATGGCTCCTCTGTGAGCAAATGCAGGCTCTGGTGAAAGTTGCAACTAGTGTCCCCAAATGCTTAATATCCTGATTGCACAAATCTATATTAACAATTATTGCTGAAGAACAAAATAGGAATGATTTTCTATTTCACTGGGTATGCTGGCAACTCTTTGTGTGGTATTCTCCAATTTGATCCTGTTTCAAGATGACTGCATGGTGTTCCCTGGTGCCTTGACATCTTATTTTGTTTCTAGTAAGTAGTTAAAGCACATTATTATGTTCTGTGGACATATTTTCTCAATGTACTTCTTCCAATGTTTTGATCTGACCAAGAAATTTGACAACTTAAAACTCACTGAGAAAAACAGAATAAAATAAAACTCATGGAGTTGTTTAGAAAATGCCATTTCAATCTCAACACAAGGTACCAAGAAAAATAAAAATGTGTTACTCACTGCGGCTGATTTCCTTTCCCCTTTAAGGAGTTTTCCAAGAATTTCATAACCATCAGTTGTTATATTTCCAGCTTCCTTGATGTCTTTTTCTATAATTTCATAGCAGTCAATGTAAATCTTAACACTTTTGGGGGTCACCACAATATGAACCTAAAAAGATAATTTGTTTCCATTATAAAATTTCTACACTAAAAAATTAGCTGACTCTGCATAGTTCAGATCAGATTTTTTAAAAGTTTTTTAAGCTATTTTCGTCCTAATTCAAGTCTTACTCTAAAAATCCAAGAACAGTTGGCAATGTCAATGAAATCATTCACTGATAATATGAAACTAGACAAGCCACTCAACCTCTGGTCTCAGTTTCCTACATGCACATATACACGCATAATTTCTTGTTTTCCCATTATCTACTCTTACTGAGATGACCAGAGAGGATGTAGTAGATGAAATGACTTTGTAAGCTATAAAGAGCTATTCAAATAGAGGTTAATAAATCATGTATATATTATTATATTCACTACAAGGAAATTTCAGATGTCTTCCACTAATTTTGCTAAATTCATCTTTCAGTTTGTTGTTCCCCAATCTCAGGCAGAAATAATCTGCATACCATACAGATATCTCATACAGTAAAGAAGTAGCACATGTCTTCTATAGGGATTCAACTCTGGACATCAACAGAATTCAGTATTCAATTTCCTTTTAAGGAAAGAAGTTTATATTGATTTATTTTTCGTTTGCTACTGAAGACACACAGAATGTTAAAAACTCTATTAGTATAATTAATAAAATGTTTGTATTTCAACAATGTAAAGAATGGTCCTGGGTAATCCCTGTCTGTATAGTTATGCTCAGAGTTTCTACTTATCACAGCACAAATACTCAAGTAAGCCCTTGATGATGACTTTGAAAAGTTTGGCAGCAAATTAAAAGGAACAGAAATTCCCTTAAATGTTCTCAGTCGATAAGCATAAGAATAATTTCTAAAGTATTTTTTAAACTAAATATTTTTCCCACATGGAATCAGCACCAAAACATAAGTTTACTGCATCTGTGATAAATATAAATTACATATTGCTTTTATATAAAAGTAAAACATAGGTTACTAAAAATAAAGTTTAAATGCCCCCAGGACAATCAACTAATACTGAACTCAAGAAGAATACTATACTAGGATTTTTTTAATCTAATAAGAACTAAAACTTTTTGGGTCATATATGAACAACCACAGATGCAAACATTGAAAAGGCATGTGAAAAACCGCAATATCCAGAAAAATTATTTCAACATTTTTAATTCATGACAAATTATTTCAGTAACACTCATTGAATGCTAGCCATAGAGAAACACATTCTAGAAGTACATTTTGCTATAATTTATTCAGTGTGTTTTACTGCAGTTTAAACGCATTTCAGATTTGGCCCTTTACCTGTAGATCATTGTGCCAAGTATGTAGAGCAACCAACCTATTTCCTAAATGATGTGTTGTTGATCCCAGACCAGTAGAAAAAAATAGGGAGCCTCTTGTCACTCGTCTCCCTTCCCAGACTCTGCCATTCTAGTTTTCTTTCTTATCATAAATGTCTCACGTGAATCCATGTCATCTTTTAACCATAGAAGGGAGACACAACAAAAGCTTTTCAAGAGAATCCCCAAGAAGGGATAACTGTCCGTCATTCCTTAATTAAACTATTTTAGTTGATGCCTCTCCTCAAAGGTCCCTCCCCCGTCACTGTCACTGATTTCCTGTTCTTGAATATTGCTCATTCTCATCCCAGGTTTGAAAAACTTCAATCCAGGAATTAGATGGAAAGTGAAAGAAGAGTGCTTGAATCCTTGGCTCGGTAAAAAAATGTGAACAGCTGAGAGTGACTGAAGGTGGTACTTGAATTGATGGGATAAATGAGAGTGGGCCAATGGGGTGGGGGTATTTTATACTTGGCAATTTGCAAGATGCTAGATCTTAGATTAAGTTGGTTCGGCACATACACAATGGTAACTGTAGAGGTAATAGATATGTTAATTAGCTTGATTGTGGAGATTATTTCACAATGTATGTGTATATCAGAACAACTCATTATACACCTTAAGTATATGCAATTTTTCTATATGACATCTCAATAAAGCTGTTTAAAAAGAAAGAATGGGTTTAAGGAATGGAGGACAAAAGAGAGCACAGTGGGAAAAAAGGAGAAACTAAAAGAGAGATTATTAAAATAAAAAACAAAGAAGAAGGTAGACAGTTTGGAAAGAAAAGGCAGAGCTCGTGAGGAGAAAAAAATAGGCATTATATAAAACGCAAGAATGCAAATATCTTTCTTGGGGAGGCAAATGGTATAAAGAAGAGAATGTCAAAAAAAATTGTCTTGATTTGTAATCATTAATGACTATCACTACAGACCTCTAAAAAATATTGCCTTTTAAAAAATTCAGATAAAATGAAGCATTCCATGACAGTTGGAAATTTTAAAATAACAGTTACCAAATGGTTATCAGTGGTTTAGCAGATGATCAGATTCTCAATATCTTCAGTGGTTATGAAAGGAAAAATAAAAATAGTCCTTTTTAGCAAGTTACTCAAATGTAAGTTTCACTGAGCCAAAAAAGTTCATAAGAACTTTGCCAGATTCAGCATCTAAGATCCGATAAGGATCAGTTGAAGCCAGTAACACTTGCCAAACTAGAATTTGCTTTTCCGACGAGGCATTTATTTTACTTCACTTCACTATGGAGGTCTGTAAACCTTTAAGCAGATATACCATTGTACTCAAAGATTTTTGTTTTTCCCTTTTTTTTTTTTTTTTTTTTGGTATCACTAATATGTACATTGAAGCTTCCTTGAGCTTGATGAAGACAGTCCTTTAGCATCCTTATCAAAAATCTGATTAATGAATAAGAACAACAATCTGGAAAGAAAGCAATATTCCTCAGGAGTAGAAACAGTAAGAAATACTGCTAAATCTACTCAGGTAGAAGAAATTTCTTCAATTTTCACTTGAGAATCAGCTTGAACTGGAAACATCTGTCTTTTATGTATAAAGGCTAATCTTTCTACATGCCACACTGGAGAAATTTTAAAGCATTTGTGCAACAACTGGTATTCCTGTTAACATAATCCAGTGGATGAAGAAATACCATTAAAAAGTCAATTCCTACACATAAAAGGGAAAAACACATACTGTGGCCTATCAGAGGGTGTCAGGTGAAAGGAAGGAGAGGATCAGAAAAAATAACTAATGGGTACTATTTTTAATACCTGGGTACAAAATAATCTGTATGATAAACCCCCATGACTCATGTTTACCCATGTAACAAACCTGCACATCTTGCACACATATCCCTGAACTTAAAACAGAAGTTTTTTTTAAAAGTCCATTCCTAACCTCCATTCCTAACCTAGATCATTCTTTTTATTTCTAACGCTTCCAACTTCAGTATTTTCTAAGAAGTGCTTATTTGTCAATGAATTGTCCTTCAGAAACCTGAAAAAAATGTTTCTACTATCTGCTGGATGTTGACATACAGAAAATTGATTAAGATAATCAAGAACAGACAATCCCTAGAATGCATCTTAGAACTTTTAATAAGATTTTCTAGAGAATTATATTTTTAAAGAATGTGTGTTCACATAAAAATTAATCTCATAAACATTTATCTTAATTATTTTGGTAGATATTGATAGCTTTTGGATTGATAAAAATAATTATTCTGCATTTCACTGGCATGTTTGTACTTTTCAATAAAATACAAGCAGAAGATATATTATCAATTTTTGCATTTCACTGGCATGTTTGTACTTTTCAATAAAAAGTAAGCAGAAGAAATATTATCAATTAAAAGATCCACTAAAATTAAGCTTTGCAGACTAAATGACACAAAGATTCATAACAAAATGGTAACCAGAAAAGTAGGTGAATAATATTATATATACTATATGATTCAAATTTTAAAAAGAAATAAGCATTAAAAATATATCAAAATGTTAGTAGTTATCTCTTGATTAGTATATTGTTTTATTTTAAATATTATTTGAATTAACCAAATTCTCTAAAATATGATTTTTTTAAGATTTTATTTTTAAAAGACAGTTATAATTCTACCAATTTAACATGACATTTTAATAAATAATAAATTTGTTTTATATTTTTTCTAGAAATAAGACTCAAATAATCTTATGTTTTTACCTTATGAAAACTTCCATAAAATAATGTCTTTACTTCATCTGTGTCAAATGTAACAGTTTGTACCTCGCCTCTTATATCCTTGTTAAAGAATGATAACGTCTTGCTAGAAGCTGTAATCAACATAAAGTGTTATTAAATCACATGCATTGTATACTTTTTATTTAAAGTATTAGCAAATGATTCTTCGAGAGATTTCTTTAAAAATAAAATAATTTCAGTTGTGAAAAAATGTAATTAGGATGTTTACTGATGTGTTGTACTTGGAAAAGTTCAAACACAAAAGTATATATCAAATAAATATATATATAATGTATATTCAGAAAGTTTTTTAAAAGAGAAAAGAAAAACATAATCAAAACTAAGTATGCATGTGCCTTAAGATAAAAATTCTTACGATCTGCAATCACTCCAACTTGTGGTTTGTAGTCTCTGTCTGTGATTTGCCAAATTGCAAAAGGGTCACTGGGAGTTTCTGGGAGAAGTCTGAATAATAATATAACCGTGTATGAAGGAGGGAGTCCATTTGGGTGTAGGTCTCTGTTGGATAAAATGAAAGAAAAAGGAGAGGAAAGAAAAAAATGAAAGGAAGAAAGATTGATTGCTTTAACATCAAGAACAGATACTCTTTAAATCTCTGCACCAGAATCTCATATGGGTAGTATTAGAGGCTATTTATAATAATCTGGCTCCTTCTGACTTCTCCTTAGAAGGAGAAAAATTTAGGAAGCACATCAAAAGAACAAGCACTAAAGATCCATTATGTAAATTGTAATCGATTATTTCTAAATTGATAAAGTCACAAAACTCTGGGAGATTATAAAATAGTCTTTTATCCTACTAGTAATAACTAATTTTTTGAGACACAGAGTATTATAAAATTATATGATAATTTTAGAATGATAAACATTATGACTATGGATATCACTTAAAGAGAATGAATCTTCCTAAATATACTTAATTTCAAATGTCAGCTGTATGAGATCATAAAAATGGCTTAAGGTTTTAATTTCTCTCTCCCTCCCTGTCAGTAATAGTTTTTACACTTCCAAATTTCTCCCCTGAAATCAAATAAATCACTCCCAGAGCTCATATATTCCCAAAAACAAAATCCATTTTAAATGTGAAGACCATATACATGTGCAAACATTTAGTGATGATAAAAGGATGTGAATTAATTGAAAGGAAATGTTTCTTGGCTCTAAGCTGTAAGGCAAAACAAAAAACAAAAAATTGGTCCCATGTGTCCCTCCAGACTTTAGTCAATCATTGTTCTGGGGGAATCTTTGAAGCAGAATTAATGGTTTTCTATCTGAGACCATTTAATAACACTTTCTCCCTGAAGGTAAGAAAAAGAACCAGATAATAAACTCATAGAAAAGAAGCTATTCTTCCATGAATTTTGATAGAGGACACAGAGCTTTCATGTCCTAACACCACACCACTAATGCCATCTTGCTTTTAAAACATCTGCTCTGGGTAAGCTGACACGATGTCTTTTATATGTTCAAGAACTATCTTTATAATATTCTATGTTACAAATAATATTTTCTCCACATCAACTCATCTCTCACCTAGCTCATTTTTCTCCTTCCTTAGTTAATTAGTGCTTGTGAAAAAATTATGTAATTGTATTTATGTTTCTTTCCTTTCCGTCAAAAGTTCTGATGCTTGAGAAAACAATAGGCTGTCATAAGTTAAAATGTAGAAATTCTATGTTGAGCTGACTGGAAGAGTTAAACACCGGGTATTATGGTTCACTGAAAAACCTAGAACTCCGAGCCAACATGGTTAACCATTAAGGAGTTAGAGACTTACAATGTGGTCAAACTACAACAATACGATCTGTGCCTTTTAAAGGAAATTAGCTTTGGTTTTAGTCTGAATTTTCCATCAGCTTTCTCAGAGCATTTCATATTTCAGACATCATTTCTGACCCTGTCCTGAGCTTACAATACCTTTATTTCTCATTGTTCTTTTCTCTCCATAAACTGGCAAACATATTTTTCAACATAAAAAGTTTTCATTTTAATGAATAAGAAATATAGATTTCAGTTATCATACTCAGGTGCAAACATTCATGAAGTAAAGTAACACCTACAGCTACACAACAATTGCTAGAGCATCAGCCAATGAAAACTAAATGCCAACTGTCTGATCATGGACGAGAAAAACTACCTTTCATTTTCTAGAGGTCTGAAACACTAAAAAGAATGTTTGCTCTCATTCTGCACTTATCCCATCCAGTCCTCTGCACCACAGGGAGAGATGTTCAAAATATTAAGTTGCCTTCCTGTTTTAACAGCTTTTCTAGCCTTAAATTCAAAAGGGTCAGTAATATGTTACCAGCATGAGCTTCTTGGATCTGGGAATAACCAGGCCTGAGTCTTAGTCTCCTGTGTGCAAACAACTATGTAACCTGGAAACAATTAACCCAACTGTATTTAAGAAAACCAACCAGGGTCATCCATAAGCAGTCTTCCGACATTTTTAAAGTTCCAGGATTCTGGGAAGTCAGCAAATATTCCAAGAACTTTCTGCAGGTCTTAAGAAAAGGAGAACCTCCTGTTGTCACACTTACGCTGTAGGCTGATTCACAAATGCATTCTTCTGAATCCTGTAAGCTGAGTAGCTGGGGAAAGACCCTGACTCCAAAGATACTCCTTGTACAGAAGCAAAATTCTTTTCTGTCAGGTTGTACGCTTCAAGCATCTTAAAACCTTTACATCAGAAAAGAAAATATTAAATGAAGTACATTTTAATTATTTTATTGCTTAAATCTGGAAATTAATTAGCCCAAAAGTATAAATGCTTACCTGGTGAGGTGTAGCCATCCAAATAAATGAGAGGACAACCTGCAATGTACAGTGTTCTTTAAGTATGATTCACCAACATGATGTACAAATTATATATGCACAGAAAGTAGCAATGAACATATTTCAAGTAATAAATGACATTGTTCATTTATTAAAATAACTTCTCTATTCAATCCTTTATACATTATTTCTTGTACACTTCCTATGTGTAGGAGAAATTATATTATTAACCAGTGTAACACATATTTCCCTAACATTCTCTAATCCAATTGGAATTTTATAGTACTCTTAAAAATAATAAAATAGAATTAAAGGAGGAATTTTTCACATTTTTCAATAGATTTAAAGAACTTCCCTCCCAGGGAGTTTTAGATTTCTGCAAAGGTAGGAGGAGCTTGTCCATCCCCAACCCTCTTCTCTGCCAAGTCTCCAAGCCTCACCCTGGCTACCAAACACCATGTAACAGTAACAAATGTGCAGTAGTTTTTGCTCTGGACCCCTCAGAGCTGAGGGTACCAGATGGCTGCATCCAGGACCACTTGGAACAGAAGAGAAACCACTCAAGCCCCCTACTCACTTTCACCAGCGCAGCTGCACTCCGAACTTCAGCATAAATTTTCATAGTAAACCAAGAAAGTTTGTTTAACCAGTTCTGTTTTTAATAGAATGTTTAATGGAGAGGATTATTATATTTGTAAAGCATAGCCCTGTCTAGGATCAGGGGTCTGAACTAGCCACAGACCCCTCATCAATTATGTAGGATAAATTGCCTCCTGGTATTATGAAAGATTAATTGCCTCCATAACCTATACCCCAAGAATTGGTGTTAATGGATGATGATAATAAATTGACTTAAATAATCAATCTTTGGTTCTTCACTATAGTTCAAAAGCTGAACTTGAAAATACAAACCCAAACAAATGGGAATCGACTAAATTTCTGAGGAACCATTTTTTTTCATTGCTCTCTTGAAGTATGGATGTTGACAAAACAAACACCAATTGATTACTAATGGGGAAAACCTTCATCTCACAGAAATGCCCTATGTATGCAATTTGAGGCTGAGATTAATTTAACCAAATGTCATAGGCATTAGGGTGGTGGGAAAAGGATATAGTAAAACACTTTTCCATACAAGGAAATTACATATTCCATACAAGGAAATTACATATTCAAGGCTAAAAATGAACTTCTGACAAGCACACATTTAGCATGATCGCAATAGAAACAGTGATTTATCAGGTTCTCAAGTGATTTCCCAGGATCTATTTATGCACAGACTTGATCCTACAAATGATATAGAATTGTCTACTAAGTAATTATTTTTCAGAATAAGTGAGGTTATAGATCCATGTTGACTGTGACTTACTTGAAGTGGCAGTTTCACAAACAAATGTAATAAGATTGTCTTCGATCTTCTCAAAAGATTCAAAGTCGTCCACAATGAACACGTGCCGTTCACTTGGTTTGCTGGCAATGTTGGCAAGCTCGTTGTAGTCGACATCAGCCACACCAACTACAAAGACACTGAACCCTGCAAAGTAGAATTTATAGAATGAATCATATGTCTCTTTTTCTGTCCTTGTTGTTAGAACAATGCAAAAAAATTCTTATCAGAACATGATGCTGTATTTTCTTACTGTACGCAAGTCCTTTTATTTGACATGAACTCTCTTCAATAAATACGTACTTTTTCCAGGTCTTTCTATTTTCTGGCTTAAATAATTCATTTAATTTGATTTCCTAAGATAAAATCCCAACAATTTAAATATGAAGATTTTAATAGCAGAAAGACTTCATGTAGTGCACACTGCCTTCCACAGATCCACAGTCCTGATACACACGAGTTCTGCAGCCATTAACATTTTAAGCTTATGTGACTCAGAAGTTAAGAATGGGCTCATTTTAAAATCTGGGTTCTTGAAACTGATTTTCTCAGGAAACTCAGGCTCAAAGGCAGAACTTTGGCCATTTTGAAAATGGAATCTACAGCTCTCACTGGCAACAAACAGGCTATGACAAATAAGCAAATTTAGACTGTGACAAATAAGCACATTTTTCACTCCGAAAGCTAAATCTGCCATCGGGGGAAAAAAAGCTATATAAGGAATTAGAAATCTATTTAGATATAAATAAGGTAACATAAGAAGCAAATATTTATAAGCCCAAAATTAAATCTACCAGGAGTCACAAACATGCAGAAATCTGTGTAAAGTGTATAACACAATGGCAATACATTTTATAAAAGATAAAAAGACAATATGACTTAGTACTAATCGTAACTCATAATTTTAGCCAAAGAATCTTGCATGTACAGATGACAAGTTCCATGTAATTAAGTACTTTATAATTTACTACAACAAATTATGCGTAAGATTCTCTCTAAAAATATATCCACCTCAGACCTTGCTTGGGACAGCAGTGGGTAGGGGGGCTGTTAATGCAAGTACTGGAAATATATACTTTCACCTCTAATGATCTTAAATAACTAATCCAAAGGACAGTGTTACCAGGAGGCTCTCAGTATATTTGACTGCCAAGATCTATCCCAGAGATGACTCCCTAAGACCTCTATTCCTTGCAACATATCTTTTAGCAATCACTAAGTCTATATCTGCAAAGATATGCTAAAGCTAAAGGCTTCCTTTTTTCTCTCCTTGCACAGGAAGCAGTATCAAGATTCATTTCTGCTATGGCAGGAAGCCTGCTGTAGCATCATCTCGTTATCATTGCTTTCTGTAGCCTTCCAGCCACTATGGGAAAATGTGGTTTGCCCCTTGTCGATCCTGAACCACATCTTATACAAAGAATACACCATATCATTTTGAGCAGTTGCAAACCATTCCATAATTAAATGTAAATCAGCATTACAAAGGTATACAGTGCAGAGTGAAACAGAAACAATAAAGTAACATCAGCAAATTTAGTCTTTTGCAATCATTTGTGAACATTTAAAAATGTTAAATTTGCAAGTGCAATCAAATTTATGTATGTGCTTGCCTGATTGCTGGATGACCAAAGCCACCTTCTTGACCTCATCCTGGGACCGACCATCTGTGACCACAACCAACACCTTAGGGACATTCTTCCTCATGCCACTCTCCCAAGTCAAGATTTTCTCCTTGATAAATGTGAGGGCCTTGCCTACAGAATGAGGCGTGGAACATTTTAGTGTCAACTCAGTGAAAACTACCCCAATGCCATTAGTCACACCCAACTGATAAGAATCTAGACATTAGCGTGAGATAATACACTCAGTTCTGCCACTACAAATGCTTGGAGAATAAAGGTCTACATATACACGTACCTGTTCTTGTGTTTCCTCCTCTGTACCTAATATTCTGGAGGGCCCCAAGGGCTAGGGCCTTGTCATTGTATGTGTTCAGCTTGAACTCAGACTTGACCTCATCGCTGTATTGCACAAATGAAACCTGAAGGAAAATGTGGTTTAGCAGTAAGCATAAGTCATCTCATTTTATATTTCAATCTTCAAATGATCTCTAGCTGCAGAATAGAGCGGGGGGCGGGGGGTTGTAAAAAGTATCTCAGATCTGATAGAATATTGTAAGCTCTTTATAGCTAATATTATAACACCTACTATACTCATCTCATTAAATTCTTTATTTTTCAATCTTCAATGAAATTGTCATAACTGACGTTAATAATGAAAATATACTGTATTCATGTTGTGCCTTTCTCTAGGACATAGACAGGGATGAATAAAGCTGGGGAGTGGTGAGTTCCCAGGATTAGACATGAGAACATACCATCTTGAATCCAAATGTTGGTTAAACAGTTGACTCAGCCCACTGCTGCTTCTCACCGACTATATCGGTTCTTTACGGCAATATAAAAATGTCACGTGTGTGATTGTAATCATCCCTCATCACAAACTCATTGAAAATGGGATTTAGTGGAAAAAGTACAGGCTTTGTACTCAGGATTCACTGGGTTCAAATTCTAGCTCTGGCATTTAATAGCTATGTGACAATGGATTTTTTTATCAGTAAAATGAGGATAACTATACTTACCTTCTAGGATTGTTTTAAAGACTAATAATCCTGTATACAAAGTAACTGGTACATAGGAGTTAATAAAATATGGTAGCTATTTTTTGTTAGAAATACAAATTCCTAAAAGGATGAAAAAAAGCTTGCTTGTTGAATTAATGTGGTTAAATTAAGAATATAACCACATTAAATTTAGAATATAACTAGGGTGAATTTTTACTCTTCTTGGGTTGGATTAAGGTCCTGAGGATTACTTGAGGATTTGAAATTTAGTATACTACTATTCCATAAAAGACATGTTTTGCTGATGAAATTGTTTGTGGTTTATTTCAAAATATCTTATTTTCATGATGCCACAGTGATGATCAAACTGCCAAAATAAAGAAAATTCAGCAAAGAAATGGGAAAGAAAAGGAGGAGAAAATTGTTTTTTAAAAAGATAGTCTCTTGCTTTAAGGAGTCAATGATTTAGATAGAAGAGTAGACAGAAGACAGTCACACAATTAATGACAATATGAGGTGATATTTGTTGTAATGCAGCAATATAGACAAAAGACTTCAAAAGCATAGAATGGGTAAAGCCGTCATGGCGCCTTACCAGAGGGGGTGGAATTTTAATTGGGTTAGGGTTACATGATGATTTATTCTTTGAGGCCTCTCTTGGAAATATAAACTTCTCTAAGTACTTCAGTATAACAAATATATTTGGAGTGATTTCAGAGCAAGATAATTGGTAGTTATCATTTTAAAAAAGCAAATGAAATACGCTTTAGCTCAACGACGGACATTCTTCTGGTCAAGGCAATTATCTGCAAAGTAATGATACAGGCAGCAAGTTCCGCACACTCACTCCAGTCACTGTTTATCACTGATTCTTCTAACTTCACAGAGCATGAAAATCACAAAGAATTTAATATCCGGAACTTTGGATGAACTTCTATAGAAATGTGTCATGGTTGGAAGCAGGAAGTTAAGAGTCAGAATCCCCTAAGTTCTCCAACAGGAATATCATCTAATCAAAGATAAAAACTAATAAACTAAGAGAAAAAACATTTATTTTTCTATTTATTTATCATTTACACCCAATAAAGGAAATTACACCCAATAAAGGACCCAATAAAGGAAATAGTGAATAAGAGAAAGTCAAAATTGAGTTGATATTGAAAAGACTTTTTACTTAAAAAGAGAAGTTCAAAGGAAAGGCAAGACGTCACAAACGAGTGGCCACTGGTGGAATGACACTCACCTGAATCCCAGCAGGACTGATTTCATCAAAGCCTCCCACAGTATTGAAGATGAATTTTACAACTTTGTTAAAATTATCATCCCCGATGCTCCAAGAGGCATCAGTCAAGAACACAATATCTGCCTTGGCCCCTTTGCATACTGCAAAAAAAAGAAAGCATAAGAAGCCCCAAATCTCATAAATTCTTTCATTTAAATGAAATCACACAATTGAAAATGTAGTAAAACACCTTGCTACGCAAAGTGTGGTTCTGCAGCAACAGCACTGCCTGGGAGCTTGTTAGAAATGCAGAATGTTGGGTCCTACCCCAGACTTCCTGAATCAGTGCCAGCAGTAATAAGATGACTCATATGCACAATAAATTTAAGAAGCATTGGACTAACAGATCCACAATACCTGCTCTGGAATTACTCCATTTGTTTAGATCCATTATGCAAAGATACAATCTTACCTCACGGAACTCTTCAAGTAGTTTTGAACAATAAATGAGAGGAGAGGAGAAATCAAATAAAAAGTTTGGAGATTTGGAATATAATTATTAAAGATTGACTGTATGCAAATAAGTCCTTTTTTTTTTTCTTTTTTGAGACAGGGTCTCACTCTGCCTTCAGGCTGGAGTGCATTGGCGATCTCAGCTCACTGCAACCTCCGCCTACCAGGTTCAAGCGATTCTCCTGCCTGAGCCTCCTGAGTAGCTGGGACAACAGGCACGTGCCACCACACCCAGCTAATTTTTGTATTTTTAGTAGAGATGGGGTTTCACCGTGTTGGCCAGGATGGTCTTGATCCACCTGTCTCGGCCTCCCAAAGTGCTGGGATTACAGGAGTGAGCCATCGCACCTGGCCAAATCCTTTGTAAAATGTAAATTAAGCCACTAGAATCATATGTAGGAAAGAAGATTTTTATTTGGATATCTAGCCTTGGAGGCTAAGAAAAAAATCTAAAAACAATTAACAAAATTTTAATTTATAAACACTTAACATAGAGAAGTTTAACACTGAGAGTGAACCCTAACGTAAACTATGGACTTTGGGTGGTGATGATGTGTCAATGTAGGTTCATCGGTTGTAACAAATGTACCACTCAGATGCGGGATGTTAACAGTCGAGGAGGCTGGGCATGTGGTGGCGAAGGGCAGTCTGTCTGGGAGATGAAAAATCTCTGCATCATGCCTGCAATGTTGCTGTGAACCTAAAACTACTCTAGAAAATAAAGTCTATTTAAAAAGAAAAAACTTATTTTTAAACCAAGATTATTTACTGAATTTCTTTCTATATCTAATTTAAAGGAACCCATTATTATTTTACCCTACAATATCATACTTTTAATTTTTAATTTTACTTATATAATAGGTTTAATAAAGTTGTAACATTCTACATCCTTCTAAGATAAAATAAAAATATATTTAAAATCTGAAATATTTTCTATTAAATGCTGGAAACAGCATATGAGAAAAGAATAATCCAGTAGTTATTTAACTAAAATTTAGCTTGATAAAGTGCTAAAGAATTGCCCTCAAATGCTGAGAGACCAACCTTAATAAATCAGTATGTCGTTTTACCAGTTCACTGCAAGTTACAATTATCTTTCACATTTTGGTGAATGGAAAATTTTTTAGCTTTGTGTAATCCAGGGAACTTCTCAGGATGGACACCAGGAATTTTAAAGCCAACAGCCTCAAGGCTTAGGTTGTAAATATAGCCAAAAGGGTTCACAGTGCTTACTAATGCCAGCAGTTAGCAGAAAGAAATGTCCACCATGTAACCATGGATCATGGAAGACCTAAATCTGTAAAACTGAGGAAACAGACTTCTAACTGAAGAGCTGGAATAATTTATGACTGATTTTATTTACACCAAAATGTGCCCAGAGATGGAGAGAAACAAATTACTGGTAATCTTCTCTTTCAGTCTAAAAACTCTTCAGCAGCAATAAGAAATCAGAAATGTTCTATATTAACTGTAAATGATGCACATGCAGCATAAATAAGAAGTCTGTAGCTCCCTATCAGCTGAATGTATTGCCTATTTAGCTGTACTTACCATCCCGGGCTGGTGGAATGGTGGGAGGGGGAGGAGGGGTGGGTGGCTCTGTAGGGGCTTCTGTTGGTTTCACAGCTAGAATTTAAAAATAATAATTATAAAAACACACCATGTGCACATTTTATATCCCAGAAAGTAAATTTTAAGAGCGATTTAAATCCTGGATACCAAATCAAGTCATACAAAATGAGACACAACCGTCATCAGTACTAACATACTAGAGATTTTATTCCATCCAAATTTGGTGTCACTGGTAGTCATTCAACATCCACTACAGCTACAGAAAAAAAAAGATCTAAAGGGAAAATGTAAGGCCTTCAGATAGGGTCAAATGAGCAAAAGTGACTAATATGAATTCACCTTCTCACTGTCAGCGAGAGCCATCTCTCCCTCCTTTAGCCCTTCCTCAAAGTAGCCCCAACTCGATAACAGGGACAACTTGCAATTGCTACAGAAAAAGGTCCTGAACCAGCTTTAGACTTCACATTCAGGAACTCACCATCATCCTCTCATTATTGCTACTCTTGGGGAGAGGTACCTGCACAGGATTCACTTAAGTCTTCCTTACCTAGAGCATTCTATTCTAAAGCCTTATGAAGGCTTTCCAGATTTCTCAAAAACTTACTGGTATGTTCTTTAACAGAGACTCCTGGTCCCTCGAGATTTGGTGTCTGCACAAAAACAGTGACACCATAATCAGTGTCTGGTGAAAGGCCAGTGAAGCAGTGACTGGTTTCTGATCCACGCACTGTAATTTCTTGTCCCCTGGTTCCTGATTATGACAACAAAGGAAAATGCCAGTGTCATCATCAATTATATTTCAAGACAATTTTATATATCATTGTTATAAACAAAATGGTATCTTCTTTACTGAAATTTAAAATGTTTCCACTACATGCTCCAGATCATTTTTTTCTTTTTTACACACATACCATCTGCAGGGCTTAGTTTTAGCCTGTAGGAGGTGGCTGCCCGGTGAGCTGACCATTTGACACAGAATGTATCCCACCCAATCTGGTGAGTTTTCAGATCTGTTACATTTAAATATACTATAAAATAAAGAAAGAAAGAAAGAGATTCACTTTGTAAATTAAAGCAAAAATATATACTTTTAATCATAACACAATTTTCAAACTTTCACTGTGGCTGAAAAAAAGTTCAAAATCGTAATATGTTTCCTTAGAAGAAACATACATGAATCGTATTTGAAAATGTGGTACTGCCAAAATAGACCCCCCTTTCTATCACTGATTTTCAAGGAAAGGAAATTCCGTATAGTCCCTCTCACAACTAAGAATTTCAAAAACTTCGCATGGAAAATAATGAAAACAGTTTCTAAAAGGCTATCTGCTAAGTTGTTAAATAGTTATCAAAGCAATGGTGTCATTAAAATATATCTGTGGACTGAATCACTAATCATGATTCAATAATTAAGTCAAATTAAATCAATGGATTTAGGTAATATATATCTTAATATCAAACGTAAGGAAGAACTAAGTAGCATCACAGATCTAATTTTACAGGTCATTCATGAATAAAATGATAATTTCTATAATTTTTATCTTTTAAAATTCAAAATATAATATTTTATGTGAAATACACAAATTTCTCATCGTATACATTTTTATATACTCAATTATAATATTTATGTATTTGGATAGGTATTTTGTCTACCCAGACACAAAATAGCCTGCCTACATAATGCTGAGGAAACATGTATAATTACATTACACATGTATAATTACAGTAAAATTAGAATAGGCTGACTTGGTAATTTCTACTACACTTTTTCTTACAACCATGAAAACATCCATGACTCACATGTAGTGCCTTGATCTGTCAAGGGGACACTGAGTCCAGAATCATATTGAGCATAAACATTCACATCATAGGTGGTGCTGGGATTGAGATTGTGTAAGGTATATGATGTCATCTCTCCAACAAAGGCTTCCATGGGCTCATTGGAACCTTTATTAACAACCACAAAAATACACAGAAACATGCCATCACTAGCATGAAATTCTGCATAAAATTAAAGATCCTACAGTCAAAGGGAATCATGAACACCATTAATTCCATAGTCCTCATGCACTTACTCACTGGAGCACAAGCTACATTATATGGCAAATATGAAACTATAAGCAGACACTGATTTCTTCACCCTCCTATTTTCAAAGCACAGCACAGCATTTGGAATATAGTAGGTATATAATCAATGTTTCTTTAGTGAATGAATTCTTAAGCTTCTTTCTCAAGCCCTATTTTTCCAACATAGTGTTTTGCATATAGTAGGTGTTCAATTGACACTTTCTCATTTATTGTAGAGACGATCTAAGAACTTCTTTCTTGGACCTCATTCCACATACTTTGGCTGCTAAAGTCCTTAGTTACCAACCCCACTTTCTTTTTGAAGTTCTTTTTCTATTTCTTACATACGTTCAAATTTTATTTCCTTTCTCTCGCCTTCTCTCCTTCATGTTTTTTCCAGTTCATACTCTTAGAAGTATGCCCTAACAAATTTGGTACGAAGAGCATTTTTCTTCCCATTTCGCTAAGCATATAGACAGAATATTAAAACAAAAATAACAAATAGTTTAATCCAGGTGATATTAATTTAGGTGAAAATTTCAGAGGGGATTTGAAAGCAAGGCTGTCATGAATAAACTGCATGGAATCTATGTCCAAAATAAAATAATACCTGGGTATAGTGGGGAAAATACAGAGGTATAATGATGGAATATTCATTATTTCATGATCATATAGGATGTCTGAAGACAGGCATCTTTGATTTGTGCAACTTTATGAACCAAGTCAAACTTTTTAATGATGACATTTAATTAGAATCTCATCTATACCTATAATAACAATGGTACTTAAGATAATTGGCTTAAAATGTTATTGCCAAAAACATTGCCTTTGGTGACAGGAAGCTTGGTGTGATACCTGAACTCTCAGGAGAACCTAATAGTGGGGGATGGAAGAGAAAATACCCTGATATGCAAATAACCCTCCAAAGCATTTCTATGATGACAAAGTCACTTCCTTACCCACTGGCTTATACACAATTTTATATCCAAGAACTGGAGAGGGTGAAGGGTCCCAGGACACCCTGAATCTTGTATACCATTCGTCAGAGATGTGTATGTTCTGAGGAGGAAGGAGTCCCACTGAAAACAAGCATTGGCACACATTACTGACCTTTTATTGGCACACAGCGAGAGCACAGAACTTTAAAAGTATTGGTTAGGGAAGCCCAGTGGGAGCAATTTCATAATATCCCATAATGTCTTTATCCAGAAAACAATTAAAAGGCATTGAAGTATTCAAAAACTGCTGAATAGTTTTCCAAATTTAAATAGCAACTCAAATAGACTCAAGAACTAGTGATTTCCAGAACAGCCTTCTCAGCAGGAAGCAGTATCCAGAGCTGAAACGTTCTATGACTCAGGATTATAGAAAATAAAAGAGATCTCAAACCACTTTTAGAATGTCATAGATTACAGATTGTTAGACACAGAAAGCAATTTAGAGACTATCTAGTCCAACCACTTCATCAAATACATAAGATATTATTTGCCCAAAACCACACAGCTACCTAATAATGCTTTTTCCCTATACCTCTCTATCCTCCACCAGCATTACCTAGAAAAAATCCTTAAGCTTCCAGAGATACTGCCCCCAAGCCCACAACTTATAAAATCAATGCTGTTCAGGTAACATGTTAAGTAGTTGCTGAGTTTACTATTCACAGCATTATGCAAATAACGAATCTAACTTGAAAAACTTTTTTTTCATAAGAGAAACAAAACATGACTTTGGCCCTTCCTGGAAAATACAAGATCTAGTTTTTAAAAATCCATTTTGATAAGCATGAAATTCTGAAATATGCCATTTTCCCCAGGAAAGTCCCAAAATACAGTCTAAAATCTGAAAAAATTTAAAAAGTGAGGTTGTTAAAATCATCTTGAGTCATGTGAGTCTCCATTGACTCAGTCCTGTAGACAACAATATCAATAAATAGAGATTCTTGACCTTGAGAGACTGAGCTGAGTCAACTCTAGTCCTGCTTTTCCCTTAGGAGCTTTCTTTTTTTTTTTTTTTTTTTTCCTTTTCGTTTTTCATTTCCTTTCAACTTGTCTTCCTACATCATACCAGAGCTTTGAAGCCTGCTTGCTTTATCATGGCTTGGGGGTGGGAAAGACATGTGAACTCATTCAGCTCTTGTTCCCTGTCTTGTTTGCTAGTGATCCAGCCAGTTAGATGACTTGAAGTGGGCAAGGACAGAAAGAGATTGGCTAATCCCATTCATTCATTCATTCACTCACTCATTCGTGAAACAGACCCTTATTGAGTATCTGCACAGGTAAGTCTCCCATTCATACCCCGTTTATGGTCCAGACTCAGTTAAACTAAGCCACAACAAATGGAAGTAATCTTTGATCCCCCTAATGTCCCTCAGGGACCTCTGGATCAATTTTTGGATCTAGTTTAGTACTATAGAGTTTTTGCATGAAATCCAGAACCTATGTAAGGGTTATATAACCAATGGATAAATACGCTTGTAAAGTCCTTCCCTATGAGTGACCCATGGGAAGGTTTCCAGTCCACAGATTAGACTAGTCCTATCTCCTGGTTAAGTATATACAAGCACTACAAATCATTCATTCATCCATTCTTCTTTGCTGGCACAATTTATTTTTTTCCCCGTTTTATTTTTTTTTATTTTTATTTTTATTATTTTATTTTATTTTATTATTTTTTTCTTTTAAACTCTTTTTTATTTATTTTTATTTATTATTATTATTATACTTTGAGTTCTAGGGTACATGTGCATAACGTGCAGGTTTGTTACATATGTATACTTGTGCCATGTTCGTGTGCTGCACCCATCAGCTCGTCAGCACCCATCAACTCGTCATTTACATCAGGTATAACTCCCAATGCAATCCCTCCCCCCTCCCTTCTCCCCCCCTTAGGAGCTTTCAAATGTCACCTCTTTAAATTCTGTAATATTGTCAAGATCATTTAAGCTCAAAAAGACTTTTGGCAAGTGACTGCAGAAAGAAACCTGAAGTCATGTTACTTAAGTAGATTTTTGGTGAATGAAGTATAAAAGAGCAATGCCAGTATCTACCAGTAACAAAACTCAGATCTAGAGTTCATCCTACCTTTGTGCTAAACTAGTGACTCTCAGCCATTGCTGCACACTAATGAGAACATCAGCGGGTCCAGCCCACACCTCACACAGTTACATCAGTATCTCTGGGAGTGGAACCCAGGCATAAGTATTTTTAAAGCTCCTCAGGTGACTGTAGCAAGCAACCACCTTAGAGAATTTTTAAACCCTAAGAAATTACCACCAGTATAGTGTAAAAATGGGTCTGAATGTTGATAATTCTATGTAAATTGCTTAGTACAATAAAAAATACATTTTTCTTTTTAGAAGAAGCTAAATTTGTACACAGAAAATGATTGCTGGTCATCTCACTTCTGTATTTATGACTTAAGATTCAATCACAATGGAATATTTCTTACTGATACTATATTGACTTAACAATTATAACCTTAACTGACACCATACCAATTGAAATATTATTCAGAGAATATGCAGTGGTTTTCCAAAGAAGAACTGGAACTATCTTAAGCAAATAAAAATATGTAGATGGTCTTCTTTTTCTTCACTTAGTGACCCATTAAAAAGTTAAAAACAAATTCCTTTCACATGTCATCATTTTGACAAAATTTAATGTCTAATACAAATAATACAATATTAGTGTGGTATTTGAGATATACTGGTAAAGATAAAATTTTGAGGTTTTAAAAGGTAAAAAAGCAACATTAAGATCTTAACAATTTCAAAGCAGAAACAAAAAGGGGGAGTACAAAACACTTACCAGTTCTTCCATTTCCTGTTAGATGGCCACCATCTCCATCTTCATAAACAGCAATAACAGTAATTTTATATGGAGTGTCAGGTTGCAGGGGCTGCAGTATTACATTATTTCTTCTGCCTGGGACTGTGGTCTATAAAGAAAGTTAAATTATAAATGTACTACCATCTAGAAGACTTCCAGATCAAAAGACAATATTGTTTTATGTATTCCCATAAACAGTAATAGTAGTTTTTTTCACATTTTATTTTTGCTGCACAAGGCTCATGACAAGAAAAACTATCTTCACTTCTTCTCTGCAGCATAGGAGAGTGGTTTTAGAGTCAGACAGATCTGGGTTCAAACCCCAGATCAGCCACTTAACAGCCATGTGACTTAACATCTCTGAAGAAAACTGTATTGAAAGCAATGCCATGTACAGCACTTCAGAACACCTTACTGAGTACTCCAGCACTCAGTAGTAAGTTTGTTTCCTTCAGATCTCATCATCACATGTTCTGCTTTCATGTACAAATATGTACCCAGTACCCACTGCGGGCCAGGCACAGTGGGAGGTATTAGCTACTGAGAATCCACTGGTGAGCAAAAATTGACGAGGTTTCTGGCCTCAAAAATATCAGTTTGGCTGATACTAGTTAGCTGAAAAAGATGGGAATACATTCAACTACCTCTTCAAAGAAGAAATGAACCAGACATCTCAATCTCTCTTCTAAACCTATGTTTTGTTTCTACAAACAACATGGATAAGCTATGCCAGTGAATCCTGGCCTGGAGTCCCATAACTACAAATGATAAATTGTATTTTTAATGTTTTCAGAAAGTAAAGGGAAATTACTTATTTGCCCATGGCAAGGTTGCACAAACACTAACCATGAGTTTCTCTGCTTTGGCAAACTAACTATAGTAGTACTGTTTATCTCATTTTGATCAGAAACTATAAATGGTAGTTACATGTGTTTCTCATTAATAAAAGTAGGGACTTGAATTAAAGGTTACTATATCAAGTTCCAGTAGATGAAATATTTCATCACACGGGGCTCAGGGAAGGAAAATTATCTAAGACGATCTATGTGGTAAAAAGATGGCAAACCACAGACCTAATTTACAATCAACATCTTGTGCAATATTCTGCAAGCGTATCGCAGCAATTAATCACTAAATTTCAAATAAAGTAGTTTTTCCATTTTTCCACCATAACAAATAGATGTGCATAGTGAGGGCTATGAGGAAGCTGCCAGAAACTTGAATCTGGTTCTGGAAAGACAAACTATGACACTCAAAAAGTTTGAAACTAATAGGAGAGTATGTATATTACAAAACTAATGTGTGCCACAAAATGTTAAGCTTAAAGAAAAGAGAGATCAATTAACACTGGAATATTTAAGGGAGACCTTGTAGAGGAATTAGATTAGAGGAAAGGGTAAGAGTTGGATAAATACACTATTTGAATATTAACTTCGACATTCCAGAATGATAGGTATCATATTTCACTAAACTTGGTTCCTGTGGTGTCATTAGGTGGTTAGAAATGTTCAGTTAATCATGCGATAAGATAGTTTTCCTATCTGTCTTTAGAATAAAAATGAACCCAAAGACAGTGCTTCTCTGTGGTATGGAAGGCCAGAAAGACTAAGCACCTTTGGGTGATCCCAAAGTCATGTCAGAGAAAAATCATAAAGTGTGACTATCAAGGACTCAACTGTACTCACAGCATACCTCTAAAGAAGTTTAACTTCACCGTCCATTCAGCTAAGATGATAAAATGTGCCAATAAATGAGTATTAGACTTACATATTCATCAATCGGATCACCAACAGTGGGAGAATAGATGATCCTGTACTGCTGAACTGGCCCATCAGCATGATCCCAGGCTGCCGAAAGGCTGTTGGTTGTTTCACCAAACACTCTAAGGTTCCTTGGTCCACTCCGTGGTACTAAATAAATAAAACACAATAGAGCTTGTTGTCTGCCTGTGAGCATGACCTAGACCAGATTAAGGGGGTTGCTGCATGTGTTTCATTCACCATTCGCTCGGATGTTTCCTCTCATATAATAAAATACACATTTATGGTTTTAATGTGAAATCATAAGCAGTGTATTTCAGAGTTATGGTTACATGCTGAACTTCCAGTGACCTAGAGCTAGCTTTGAAAGGTAGACTAGGCCGGGCGCGGTGGCTCACGCCTGTAATCCCAGCACTTTGGGAGGCCGAGGCGGGCGGATCACGAGGTCAGGAGATGGAGACCCTCCTGGCTAACCCGGTGAAACCCTGTCTCTTCCCAAAACACAAAAAATCAGCCGGGTGTTGTGGCAGGTGCCTGCAGTCCCAGCTACTCGGCAGGAGAATGGAGTGAACCCGGGAGGCGGAGGTTGCAGTGAGTCAAGATCGCACCACTGCATTCCAGCCTGGGCGACAGACATAGGCTCAGTCTCAAAAAAAAAAAAAAAAAGGTAGACTAGGAAAAAGGAGAATTATTTTAACCACTATAACCATATCTATTCGATAAAACGTAACAACTAAACCCTCACATTTCCAAAGTCCCCATTTGGTAAGAAGACTCACTGCAGACTAGAAAGAGGGAAAAAAGGAAGATGCAGGGTGGAAGAGGAGAAAAAGGGGAAAAACCCCTCCTTAACTCATGTCCCAAATGAGAACACGAACAGATGAAGTTCACGTCACACAAACAACAGTCACAGACCCAGTGTTTTCGCCTGGAATGTGAAGGTAGGGGATTCCAGGCAGAAAAGCACCCATCTCTCACCACCCCACTCCCACCCGTCACCCAGCCAGAGAAGCCCTGCCTATCTAGCTACAAGGCAATGGAATGGAGAAAGGATTTCTGCCTCACGCGTTCGGCCCTGGGCAGGGCTGGGATTTCCCTCTCCATCCGAGTAGAGAGCCACAAGGTTCACGGAATAGAGTGTGTCCGGAATCAGCCGCTCCAGATGCACCATGCGTGTGTTTCCTGGCACCACTATCTGCAGGGGAGGAAACGCCAAATTCTGCCTGACAACAACTCAAATGCTTACCAAGTCTTCGGTCAGTCATCACAATAGTATTTACAACAAAATGTTGAGCCCAGCCACATCAGAAGCCAACTGTGCTTCTCCATGAGATCCACCCAGACCGTATCACTAAACAAAATTTGTCCTCAGAAATTCCCTTTCCAAAAAAAGTGACCTCATCCTTGACCCTTAGTAGCTTCAGTTATCTCCATTTATATTTATTATAAAGATTCTCAAATAGAACATACAAGTCTCATGATATTGCCTCAAAAAACATCCTGCATGTTAAATACACACAAGAATAGGGACTCTTACTTGTGGTGGGGGAGATTTTGTTTTGAAATAGAGACTCCATGCAATGCATACAGGTAAAGTTGTCTAATATGTTCTACCATACATGGACATGAAAATCAATGTTCTTATCAAATGCACATATTGTTTATCATTTGTTTATCTTCATCAACATTGTTTATTTTTGCAAAGACTTATAAGTTCAATTAGTTTATACATTTACTTTCCCATAGGTATTCTGATACTATGCTTATTGAAATTAGCAATTTCTGATTTCTAAATTGTTAAGTCTACTTACAAAACTGAATAATGTTATGAATTAAAGATAGATTGGGCAATTTGTAAGAACCAGTGAAGGTAAATTTTAAAATATTTTCATAACAAAGACATATCGACAAGTTCTAGCAATTACTTACATTTATTACTGGGTTTTTAACCCATCCAACTAATTCACATTTTCCCAAAATTCTTTTTATTCTTACTAACCCTATAATTAATACACCTACCTCAAGTCATCAAAAACAATAATTTAAGTATTATACACTGGCATGTTTGTGGTTTGTGTTCTCCCAGGTTATCAAACATGACACAAATGTGTGACTCCATTCATCATGAAATGCAGTTTCCATGACAAAATTACTTACAGATTCTGAGGGTCTTGTGCCATCCACAGGGGAATACACAACGCGGTACTGCAGCACGGGTCCTGGTGCAGGGTCCCAGCGAACATCAAGGCTGTTAGGTGTAGGATTGTATACTTGGACATTTCTTGCCAGTCCTCTCATCACTGAGGAAATGAAGGCCAACATCTATTTCTTAAGTCTGTTTATATATCTCAAGCTTTTGTATCACTTTTCCAGAACCTACATTCTGTAACAGGACAAAATGCTATCTTCTTTATGTTTCTAATTACCTACATACAAAGGCAGATTAAAACTCTCCAAATCCAAATTTAGTTAAAGTTAGCAAGCATGGCCTTTGTCTATAAGGAAGCAACACTGTATTCAATTAAAAACAAGTTAATAACAGTGGTGGAACTGGAGTGGCCATAAAGGGTCATGGGATCGAGAAAAGATATAGGAAAAGTAGTTTCAGTTTTCCAGTATAGGTCATGGAGAGAGCAAGAAGAGACATTTTTCAAGAGTCTGCCTTCTAAGTAAAATCTGACAACAGCCATTAAGCTCATCTGATTCGGTCCGCTAGTTACAACCACTCATTACTTCTTCATTTAACAATTGCTACTCAATATCTTTGTGATTAACAGAAAAGGTAAAAGGAGAGAAAAATAAGATATACCCAGTTCTCAATTAAGTGTCCCAATAGGAACTTAGAAAAACCTACCAATTAAATTGATGTACTAATTCCAAACTCTAATTTAACCAATAACATCATCTTCCTAGACCACTAATCTTTTACCAAAAAAGACATCCATGCTTGGTTCCTTTTAACCATCAGCAAGTATATTTTTAAAGCCAAAGAAGTATTTCTAAATCTGCACAAAAGCCTTTAAGCAATACTACAAAAAAAACAGTAAAACCACTATAAACGGCTTTCTAAATGAAAGCATACAGATTTTAAGATCAAAAAAGCACTTCAACAAACAAACCAAAGACATATGAAATTAAGTAATGTGCCGAACAGATTTCAACAATTTGCACTATGAAAGCCAATTATAAACAGTCCTTCACAACAATTTATAAAGCATAAAGCAAAGCTCAATGAATTTTTGTCAATGGAAAAGATTAAGCAAAGTAGTACACTGATGATTATATGCACTTTTCCAAATCCTAAAATTATCATTTCAAAAGAAGATGCCATTATAAATGTGTTATTTCACAAAATGTTAACATTTGGTGTTAGGAAGGTGGACTATGGCTAATTTTTATGTTTTTAATTCTATCATACCAAACTTTCCTAATTCTCTTTAATGGGCCTTTATAGCCTTTATAATGAAAAGCAACGTTTATGATGAAAAATTAATTTTTTGGCCTTATTACTTACATGTCCTTCCAGTATCTGATGTGCGTCCCCCATCACCTTCAGTATAAACGGGAACTACCGTCACAGTGTACGAGGTATCCGGCTGGAGATTCCTAAGAATGGCATAATTGGTATTCCCAGGGATTGGAACCTAAATATTTTAATAAAACATAAAGCACTGACTTGAAAAATCTGTGAAAGAAATAATAATTCAAATAATACAATACCAACTCAAGACCAAGTCAAGAAGCAGGTTCTGTAATATTAGGATGTAATAATGTGCCCCCACGTGACCTGTTACAAGAGGTTACATATTTCCCTGTACCCCTCCAGCCACCCAATACTCCCCATTTAGAACTTCCCAGAATGCCTACTTCTTCCCCTGACCAGGGGGAAGAATCCTGGCCCCAATCCCTGTTACCCAGGCTCTGAGGCATCAACTATTTACCCTCTATCAAGTCTTATTAAATGAATATGAAATTCTTCACTCTAAAGTAAACTGGTTAACTCCTACAGTTCCACTTTTAAATCATTCAGCTACCATTTAAACAAATTAGCATTTTTTACTACAAGAAATAATTACCAGTTCCTCTGGACCATCTGCTGCTGGTGCATAGAAGAGCTTGTACTGACGAGGATTTCCCTCTGCATGGTCCCAGCGGACATTCAAGGTGCTGGTAGAGGGGTCATACACCCTTAGGTTCCTTACAGTGTTTAGAGGTTCTGAAATGCACAGAAACCCCATGACAGTATAGTGCTAACAATCAAGCACACATGAAACACAGATTCACTGATATCTCCCAGGCACCCTAGAACATAGCAGGCACCACACAAACATTTGTTGAAGTAGTGAATAAATGACACACACTGTGTCTGCATCGGTCTGATGCATATGTCTCATCTATCCACATGACATTTTTGTCTTAGAGCACCTTTCTATCCTAGAAAGTAACATCTTTCTCCACAAATAGAGACAAATAATTCCAAGCAAGGATGTTGAAAACTATTAATATGGCCAGGCACAGTGGCTCACGCCTATAATCCCAGCACTTTGGGAGGCCGAGGCAGGCAGATCACTTGAGGTCAGGAGTTCGAGACCAGCTTGACTGACATGGTGAAACCCCATCTCTACCAAAAATATTAAAAATTAGCCAGGTGTGGTGGTGGGCACCTGTAATCCCAGCTATTCGGGAGCCTGAGACAGGAGAATAGCTTGAACCCGGGAGGCAGAGGTTGCAGTGAACCAAGATCATGCCACTGCACTCCAGCCTGGGCAACAGAGCGAGACTCCATCTCAAAAAAAAATAAATAAATAAACTATTAATATTATTTGTAAATGAATTTTTAAATATTAGTAAAACTTTGTGTCACCCCAGTGTTTCCAGATAAAGAGATGATTCCATTCTAATAGTAGCTATTAAAGAAGCTATAGGAACTCAGGTTTCACTTACTGGTCTTGCCTCTTCCCGTCATCCGACCTCCTTCACCATCAGGATACAGAGAGGATACGGTGATAGTGTAAGGAGTGTCTGGCTTCAGTTTCTGCAGGACCACACTGTTCTGCCGTCCTCCTATTGTGGTCTTGAGTAAAAAGGGTCTTGGTAAGTGTTAGCCTTGCTCTCTCCATCTCACTAATCTGTTAGAAAAAGTTCTTTCTACAGGGAAGCTGTTTGAGACCCTTGTCCAGTTCTAGAATTACGAACCACAGCAAAGGTTTAAAATACATCTTATGGTATAACTTTAAATGTAAAATATGCACCTCAAATCACAAAAAGAATTCCAAGCTTTAAACCGGTGACCCCAAAAAGATATTTCAACTTGCTAGCCACTAGCACTGCAAAATTTCATCCAAAACACATTTCACAGAACTCTTAAAAAAAAAAAAAAAAAAAAAGGCATTAATCATAAGTGAGCTACAAAGAGACTTTAAGATACCAAAGAATTGCATAATTTTAGAGGCTCCACACCACTTAACATTATTCTTACTTTTTTAACAGATGTTTCTATTTGCTTTAGAAACACATTAAAATGATTCAGCATACAGTATAAAGTTCTTGGTGTTTCCCCCAAGAACACTGTCACTCTAACAGCCTTAGTTGTGTTAACAACATGACCAGACCTTTTGCCAGGCCACACTCGATCAGGGGTTTCCAGTTGTCTCCATCATACCAGCCCTGTGGTATGAAGCTTTTCAATTTACTCTAATTATGAAGCTTAAAGTTTTTATTCGTTACTTAAGGCCATCTAGCTATTTTGTTGAAAGAAAATTTGTACAATTTATTAACAGTCTACCAAATTCAGATGTTTATGTCATACTAATTAAAATCGCATGAAAATGGCACACTGCCCAAAATGAGTACACATGTAGATGGCTGGATGTGCTAGAACAAACCAGATGTTTCCAACTTAGCACCCATCCACTCAAGTAGTCTGAATTCCAGAGAAAAAACCCAGCGAATCACAGTCGTCATCCTCACTATGGACAAACTGAACTACCATGGCTAATTTTAACAAATTTCATATTTGAGGTTATGAGAGAAAAGTATCAATAACAGTGTAAGCCATTTTGATAAAAACCTGATGCATAACAAATCTGAAAGCCTACTTAGGAGAACTTCCCTTATGAGTAAGCAGAGGGGCATCTACCTACCTCTCCCATCCAGCTCCCCAAAATAATTCTAGCATCAGTTATTCATCATTGTCATGATTTCATGGACTAGCATTAAAATCCAAGTACCCCAAAGACTAACAAAGCTTAAGGGCTTCATACTTTCCAGAGGATAAGTTTATGAGACTCTTTATGATAACAAACAGCTGGAAGACAGTAAAAGAGACTCAGGAGAAGCAGCTGGAACATCAATGTCCCCAAGATGGGAAATGTTAAGAATAAACTTCTCCTGACTTGTAGTTTTACCAAAATCTGGCATGCCATAGAAAAAAAGGAAGTTCTGTTTCTGAAATTAATATATCAGTCCATCTAATTTGTCTTATTTTCATATAAAAGCCTATTGATTACAGTTGATATTAAGTTTATTAATGATAATATATTTACCTAAAACAAACACTCAGTCCAAATGCATCATACTACCTAAGACTGGAGCTATAAAAGCCTCAAAAGACCAACTCAAAGTCACACTAGAGATGGGAAGGTTTCTGATTCAGCTAAGCTTACTAACTGGGTAGTACCAGAGATCTTTAACCGCAAACCTTAGATTAATGCCAACTTCTACCTTGGCTAATACCTCTAAACTGATAAGAGATATGACCCATTTGCTTAAGCTCAGCAAGTCAGATGATTAAAGGTTAATAACACATGTGTCTCTAAGGCTATATATAAAAATATTATAGCCAAAAAAGTCAATAAAACTCTGTACCTCATCAAAACTGGAGATTTATTTTGAAATGAATCAGAAAACATAATCATACCTATGTAAAAATCATGGGGCTTCCTGACCTAGGATAATGCATGCAGTTCTAATTATATAGTTTACAAAAGGCAAAGTTGTAGAAAGCCCAAAACCAGAGAACTAAAGTAAGGGAGGTAAAATGGAAAAAGGTTCTATTAAATAAGGAAAGACTAGGAAGAGAAAGAGGATGAAGACTGAGTTTACAGTCCTACCATCTTTCTTGGGGACCTCCATTTGGATAACAGAAAAATGAAAAACAGTGTAAATTAGGTTAACAGGCTCCCATATCTAGAAACACCAGATCTAGAAGATAGCCAATGACATGCAAAAAAAAAAACAGAGAAAAAATCAGATAAATAGAAAATAAACATTATAGGTAAGTTTAGCAAACTTTCAGCACTTGATTAAGTTAGAGAGAGGAATGGAAGGTCAACATAGATACAAAAACTATCTGGATATCTTCATAGATAATACAGCACTAATAGTTTTTAAAGGAACTATGGATGCATTGAGGCACATGCCTCGTGCTTTGGGGCTATGAGGAAGAGCAACTATCATCTCTCATGAGAACATCCATTGAGCCTCCATGATGGCACTCCACGTGGAATGCCAGCTAAAGAGTCAGATGATCCATCCAATGCAATAAATCTTAATATCCCTTACAAAGTAAGTATGACTAACTAAACACTGAGGGGGAAAAAGAGTTTGAAAAGAAATAGGTAGAATTTATCCAAGTTATAATTTTTATTTAAAAATTACCGTTTGCTCATTGCCTTCCCCTGTGGAAGGCTGATAAGTGATCCTATATTTCTGCACACGACCACTAGCAGGATCCCACTTAACAGTCAGGCTGTTAGATGTTGCATTGTACACTTGAAGGTTTCGTGGGCCACTTTTGGGAGCTGAAAGAAGATTGTTGAAAAAAAAGTAAGCAGACAGAACAATGCCTCCCCCTAAAATATATACAGCTCCCAAGGCAACCAGAGAAATCTATGCCTCTGAGTTTATAATTAAATTTGACCCCCCAATAAAAATGGTTATTGATTCTTAAATGACTCCTTAGTATGGACTTTCATTTTGTTTCTGTCCCCACAAACATGACATGTAGAAGTTCCAACTTCCGATACGATGGTATTTAAAGATGGGGCCCTTGGGTGATAATTAGGGTTAGACTAGGTCATGAAGGTGGGGCTGCCATAACGGGATTAGTCTGTGTAAGAAGAGACATGAGAGAGCTTATTCTCTCTCTCTCCACCATGTGAGAGAGTGAGAAAGTGAGAGAGACTGAGAAAGGGCTGGCTAGCTATAAGCCGGGAGGAAAGCCGTCACCCAGAAACGAATTGAATAGCACCTTGGTCTTGGACTTCTCAGCCTCCAGAATTGTGAGAATATAAATTTCTGTTATTTATGCCATCCAGTCTAATCTTTTGTGATGGCACCCCAAGCTGATCAATACACTCCAAAACAAGTAGTAGCAAAGCAAAGTTTTTCAAGAAAAGCCTACTTAAAAGACTTCTCAGTGAACATCTTAGGATTTAAAAGCAGATAACCTACTTATAACGTATTTTATGGTACTTTTCATTCATACATTCATTCATTATTTGTTCATTCAAACAATTCAGCAAATTAAATTCTTACCTTGTGTTGTTAAGATAGGCACTAAAAGAAAACAGAATTTGGGGACACATTACTAATATAGCTGTAGCCCTATTTTTTAAAAATTAACTTTAAAATATCAATGTCCTATTTGAAAGCTAAACACCTACGTGTGCGCTCACTGCCAATCAGGTCATCACTTTCTGACTCATCAGGATAGATGGCAGTAATGGAAACTTCATAGACGGTGTTGGGATTCAGGTTTTCGAACATCAAAGTATTTTCATCTCCATTTAAGATGGTCTTGGAGAAAGAGGACAAAAACATATCCACGCAAAAATAAGTCTCCACACTCAATGTCAGTTTGTTTACATTATTTAGCCAGATGTTCCTCCTGCTCTGATGCATGTCATGAGCTCAAATGTCAATAAATGCTTATTGACAACAAAAGTAATACTTCTTTAAAGTAAGCTTCCTTACAAATTAAATGGGACATGAAAGACAAAGAGAAAGATAAAGAGAGTTAACTACCTCCATCTTATCTGAGCTCCCAAAAGGTGCCCAAGTTATTCTGTAGAGAGACACATCTGAAGCTCCATGATCCCAGGTCCCTCTGAAACCCTCTGATGTTACTTCAGTAATCCTTAGGTTTGTTGGGGCTGGCACGGGTCCTATCATGAGAAAAGGCAAGCAGACTAAGTTTTTGAATGTGAGCTACAAATGCAATTTAATATAATAAAACTTCCTTGTTTTATGTTAATGGACATCTGAAAACTGATTGAATACATTGCTTAGAACCAAATATTTTACCAATTCCTAGAGCTCTGAAAACTGCAAGCATTCTGTGGATATAATAGGTTATTAAGGATATTCTATTTAAATGATGATTTTTTTTTTTTTTTTTTTTTTTTTGAGGCGGAGTCTTGCTCTGTCGCCCAGGCTGGAGTGCAGTGGCACTATCTCGGCTCACTGCAAGCTCCGCCTCCTGGGTTCACGCCATTCTCCTGCCTCAGCCTCCCGAGTAGCTGGGACTACAGGCACCTGCCACCACGCCCGGCTAATTTTTTTGTATTTTTAGTAGAGATGGGGTTTCACCGTGTTAGCCAGGATGGTCTCAATCTCCTGACCTCGTGATCCACCCACCTCAGCCTCCCAAAGTGCTGGGATTACAGACTTGAGCCACCGCGCCCGGCTAAATGATGATTTTTTTAAGATACCATTTAGTACCTTTCTCCAACTTTTTAAGAATCAAATCAACACCATGGACTCTTTTATACAGCAATACACAATACACAAAGCACAAACTCGGCCTACATATCAGAGTTAATGGACCTTCTCCAGTCTATCAATAACCCCAGAGACATACATAGACTCTGAGTTAAGAAGTCCTTCTTAACTAAGAATGTCATAAACTAGGTATGCTAACATATTATACATTAAAGATGATTCTCAAGGAAATAGTTATTCATTTATTGTTCATAATTTGTTGTTCTGATACCCAAAGGAAACAGTTTCATTTTTATTTTTAAAAACCACACATACCACTGCAGTTTAAAAATGAGAATGTCTGTCTAGCTGTAAACAACACTAAAGTATTGCACTCTGACAATTGATTAGAACATACATACATACTGCTACACATACAGTGAATTCCAATCTAGGAGTATTGCCACAGGAAAGGAACTCTGAGCATGTTACGATCCAGGTAACACACACACATAGCTTCTTCCTATAGATCACCAACCTTAAACATGATATGAAGCAGAACATGCTGACTCTGTTCAGAGAACTGAACACCTGGAGACCCCAATGACTGCTGAAATCCCCTTTCATAGCCCCTCCGCTGACCAGGTCCTCTGGCTGTTTTGCAGCACAAGCATTTTTTATGTCTGCCACTATTCCTGAGCTTTCATTGTCACTTATTTCTCTCTTTTTTTGGTACTCAAAGCTAATTACACAAAACCCAGAGCCATTAAAAATTTGTTCTAATAATTACAATGAAAAGGCCCATTGAGATAAAGACAGTGGTACTATTTCCACCAGCACAACTGCAAAACAAAGCAGCTATTAAGAATGTACTTTAAACGTATCTGAAAATTATTTGGAAATCTTAAGGTTTGAAAATATATATTAAAAATATTAATCTACTATACTAAATTACCTGTCTCACTAGCCTTTCTTCCTGACTTCCTTTTCTGTTCACTACACCTGTTATGTTATTTTTATGCAAAGCTGTCAGTCTACTGATGCATATGCATCAATTCTTAGCTCCAGCTATGACCCTTACCAGGTAAGAACTTAAGCCAAGAAAACAAATGAAATTGCTAAGAGATCTAAAATGGTAAGAAAATAGCAGAGTCAAAAAGGGAGAAGTAGATATGTCTGAAGTTAAGAAGCAGGTTATGGTCGGGCGCAGTGGTCCAAGCCTGTAATCCCAGCACTTTGGGAGGCTGAGGCAGGCAGATCATGAGGTCAGGAAATCGAGACCATCCTGGCTAACATGGTGAAACCCCATCTCTACTAAAAATACAAAAAATTAGCCGGGCATGGTGGCAGGCGCCTGTAGTCCCAGCTACTCAGGAGGCTGAGGCAGGAGAATGTCATGAACCTGAGAGGCGGAGCTCGCAGTGAGCCTAAATCAGGCCACTGCACTTCAGCCTGGGCAACAGAATGAGACTCTGTCTCAAAAAAAAAAAAAAAAAAAAAAAAAAAAAAAAAAAAAAAAAAGCAGGTTATAACATTTGACAAAATGCCCTAATTAGGTATAGGCAGCTGGGCACTAAAAAACATGCTATTGAGCCTTTAGTGAGGAATTTTCTGGAAAGGAGGAAAAGGTTCCAGACTATAGTATCAGTCCCATCAATAGATTACAGGATGTGGCTGGGCAAGTTGCTTAAATTCTCTAGACCTGTGCTGTCCACTATGGAAACCACTAGCCACATGTAGTTGGCTATTGAGCACTTAAAATGTGACTAGTCTGAATTGAGATGTGCTCTAAGTGTAAAATACACACTGGGTTTTGAAGACCTGTTACAGAAAAAAGGTAAAATGTCTCATTAATAATTATTGTACTGATAGCTAATGAAATTATAATGGACATATTTGGATCTACTGGGTTAAATAAAACATAATCAAAATTAATTTCATCCATCTATTTTGCCTTATTTAATGTGGACACCAGAAAATTTAAAACTATATATACAGCTCCCATTATTTTTGTTTGGAGCACTGCTGGCTCTAGGTCTTAACGTTTCTTTACTGCTATTTGCATTATGTAACGGGCTGAGCACTGGGTTAAGTTATTATGTGCCAGGCACTGGAGATACAAACTTGAGCAAAACGTCTCTTCCTTCATTAGGAGAGAGCAAGGGGGAAGTGGAATCCATAGCGAAAGACCAACAGGCAATAATGATTGCATTAGATACTATGCAGACACCACAGGAGGGAGAGGAACTGACATCTCCAGGAGCTGCAGGAAGCAGGGTCCGGGCAGGCTGCCTGTCTCCCCCCGCACCCCACTCACAGTGCACTCACCCCTTCCTCTGAAATCTGACAACACATAATCTCAGTGCCACCTGACCTTCCTTACATGATCTCGATTCTCGATTAATTCTTTTCTTATCTCCACAACTAAATCATGAACCAGTGAGGGCAAAGACGCTTATATTTTGTTACCCTTGATAACACTTCACGTATAGTAAGACACCCCAAAAAATTGTATAAATAATGCATCTTTTCCAAAGCAAATGTGCAACATACGTCAAGAAGACTTGCCCACCCCACTGCACAGACATGCACACACATACCCAGGCGCACATCAAGCAGTTGTAGTTCGAAGATAAATTAATGACAGTGGCTGATGGAAAGTACCATAAAAGGAATGGATGCAAAGATAGAAGATGGGACACCTTGTTCCAAAGAAAATAAGTGAAAAACAGTCTATGAATCCAAGCATTATTAAATGCCGGCAAAGGTAGCATTAAGAAACAAAATGACCCAGTAAATTGAGTTACACGTGCATGTAAAGTGTTATTTCCCATTATCCACGGAGCAGGAGCACAACTCACGGGTAGTTTCTTGAGCAGTCACTGGAGGGGACTCCCCCTCAGCATGTACTGCAGAAACGCTGACTGTGTACAGGGTCTGTGAGAAGAGGTCTTTGAGGGAAGTGCTGGTCTCTGATCTGTCCACCTCTACCTATAACAGCAACAGAGCAGTGGAACTACTTTTACAAAGGGTTTACTTTTAATATCTCTCTGTTGTGTATGTACCTGTTAGCATAAGAATATAAAACCTGTGATCAGAAAAGAGTAATGTTTTCCCATTTACATGAGAATCCAGAAACTGGACACAGTTTAAATACTTCCAAACTGGAAAAAAAATGTATGTACTAGACCACATGGCACATGATTGTCTAGAAAATAATGACTGCCTATGTATTCAAACCACCTAACCATTTTTCCGCCTGTTTCCCTTTATATCACTGCATTATTTGTTTCAGCAATGGTCTCTTATGCACTGCATTATTTCATTTGCTATGCACAAGAACCTTGTGAGATCCACTGGCCATTGTACCCCTTTTAAATGAAAATGCAGAATGAAATAAATGTGTGCACCTGTATCAAGTAGCTTTTGTATAACCCACAAATGACCAGCAGAACCAGTAACTGAGTGCTTAGAGAAATGACTCGTATGTTCCAAAAATGCCTCTGAGATTCTGACATTAATACTCCCTCAAGCACACACAAGTTTTGCTGGTTCGTGAAGCCCTTCTAATTTGCTTTAACTTTGAACCCAGTCATCATGGAACTCCCACAAGAACACTCGCAAAAGGACACCCCTCTAACAATATACTCCTCCTTTCTCTGTGTCTCTGTGTATACTCCTCCCTTCTCTAGTGTCCTATCTTCCTGTTATCTGACAAACTCCTCCTCTTCATTGCTGCATCCTCTTGCTACCTCTTATTTTTAGAAACATTGTGACATTTTCTAGTAATTCTTAGAATAGGGAGCCATATAAGGAATCTGGATGAGAAGGAAATACCATTTAGATTTGATAACTTTGTATCTACCAAGGGATGATGTTTTTGAGATTAATATCACACAGCAAAACATTTATGTTTTGACAAGACAGTCCAATGTATTATTGATTTTCAAAAACTGCTTTATTAATATCACAAGTTTTCAACACTGTGCTAACAAAGTGACAAGTATTCAAAACATGCTATCATCCATACTTGATAAAGTTCTTTTTTAAAACCTAGCAGGAAAACAAATATTGTCACATCTACTATCATCTTCAACCTACCTCTTTGATATCTTCTTCTGGTGTTTTGTATCGAACAATATATTTACGCACTTTTCCAGGCACAGGTTCCCAAAAGACATTCATAGTGCTGTGAGTCACATCTCTGAGTTTCAGATCCTGAGGTCTGGGTAAAGGCACTAGAGAGGCACGAGATATTAAATCCAGATGTGCTTCTCAACCACAAAGCTCTAAAGCATCCACACAAGCTTTCAAGAAGTTGTTTGGAGAAAATTTAAAGGTGTTTGGCAAAATAACTGAAACAAATAGCTATGATGATAAAAGCACCATGATTCTGTCAGCTAGACTGAATTCTTCTTAAGAAGGTTTTTCAAAAATAGAATATATTTAATTTTCTGTTATCACAAGGCTTATTTCTCATTTATATATTATTGTTCTTCCACACTATTTAAACAATCTCTTGCTGCTCAACCCCATAATAAATCATAATTCATCATAAATGTACAGCTCATGTTTCTTTATCAGATATTTAACTCAATTAAGACAGAAAACAAAATTGATAGAGTTATGCAGCCTTAAGAATGTGACAGAAAAAAAAGTTAGAGAGTGAAGAATGAAGATGAGCCAACATTAAGCATCCAATAAGCTTATATGAAAACCTAGACACCTAAATTGTTAGAAGAAAATCAAAATGATAAATGCTTACCAAATCTAACATAACTTTCCATTAAAAAAGGGGGAAGGAGCATAAGGAATGAGGAGATTTTCTCCGGTAATATGAGATGTATTTTGCTTTTTCCAGCTGCCCATTTGACTAGTTTAACTTGTAGAGACTCTTTCTGGCTCTCTCTGACTCTACGTCTGTCTTCCTAACTTTCTAGCTCCACTTCCACATTTCTGTGCCTCCATCTCTCCAACATTTTTGTCTTGTGCCTCTCTCTGCCCTCCTTTCCTCTACTGTTCCAATCCAGCACCACACCCAAGTTTGTGACCATATTTGTTTTTAATCTCACTGTGACTTTGGGTCTCCTCTCTCAGCACTTTCAGAACATGCGTCTATCCCTGGCTGACTCCCCATTCCTTCCATCTGCCACTATCCCATTTTCACAAAACCACCAGCCCCAGACAGGATCTAACATATAAAGGAGGATTAATAAATATTTGTTTGTTGTCAATTAATTTACAATGACCCATCCTGTAGAGGATCTTTCTCTTCTCTGCCCCATCACGCTCTGTTTCCTTAGTCCCTTTTTCCTCCTCCAAGCTCCTTCAAAACTCTTCATTTTCTCAGAAGTGTGGGCCAAGACTCATTAAATTTAAGCCAACTCATCTATCCCAGCATGTCAATCTCCCCAAGCATGAAGCAAATACCAGCTGGGTAAGGCAAGAAGCCTAAGTGTAATCATTGTCACTCTTCAAGAAAAAAGCACCTAAATGCTTAGTGAAACAAGACAGAAGTACACAAAAGGCTGACCAACACACACAAGAGAAATGCAAACCAGAGAAATGCTGCTTTGTATTATTTCATAATGGCATCCCAACATCCAGCCCAGTGACTGGCATATTATAGGGGATCAATATGTCTTTGCATTGGGTAAATAGATTAAATCACTTAACGGAAACAGACTTATTCATATGTGCCATAGAGTTTCTACATCAACAAGAACTTGGAGCACCTTGATATTAAACCCGATGTCTTCCTCCAAAATAACACTCACTCAACATTCTCATTCTCATCAATGCTATATGTCATATTTTATGGATCTAGGACAACATCATTCATAAGATACACCATTGTCTTACACTGTACATCCTGACTGGCACCTAGCCAAGGGCAATAATAGTAAGACACCATTGATTGTAAAACACCTTAATTCCAGGTATGTTAAATGTGAAAAAAACACACATCCTAGAGTCAATTTGAGATGCCTCCATAAATCTAGAATTGAGATATTTATTCTCAAATTTGATTGCCAAAAGTAATAACTCTGTAACTTTATATATAAAGTATCAAATTATTGTTAGTATCACATGAAATAAATTCTAATGAGCATTAGGTTCACAGCAATAAGAAGGGAAATAAAACTAGCAATAGCTTACAGGTGACTTCCCGAACAGTGACGGGTTCACTAGTGAGGTCGTGCAGGACAGCCTGGACAGTGACTGCATACTCCGTGTTGGGAACAAGGTCAGTCAGCTGCATGTCGTTCACTGTTGGCCCCAAACGCATCTGCACATGGATATGCAGAGCAGAAATAAGATGTTCAAATCAAACTTTTCCATTTATCTTTGGGATAGTCCATTGAAGTCTATTTGTACTAGATTATAATACAGCTTGTATTTTTCATTTATAAGATTACATTTCCTTTTCCACGATGATTTTTTCCTTTTTTTTCTTTTTTTTCTTTTCTTTTTTTTTTTTTTTTTTTTTTTTTTTTGAGACAGTCTTGCTGTGTCACCCAGGCTGGAGTGCAATGGCTCACTCTCAGCTCACTGCAACCTCTACCTCCCAGGTTCAAGCAATTCTCCTGTCTCAGCCTCCTGAGTAGCTGGGACTACAGGTGCATGCCACCACACCTGACTAATTTTTGTATTTTTAGTAGAGATGGTGTTTCACCATATTAGTCAGGCTAGTCTCGAACTCCTGACCTCAGGTGATCCGCCCACCTCAGCCTCCCAAAGTGCTGAGATTATAGGCGTCAGTCACTGTGGTCAGTCCACGCCAATGTTTTCTAAAATGTGTTGCAGACCACAAACCTACTTTTCTATTTTTCCATTGTGTATGTAAAGTTATAAATGAGTTCATAAGTAACTGCAGTATAATAGGCACTATAAAGCTATAAAGTCTTGGGAAGACTCAATGTTAAAGAAACAAACATCTTTTACCTCTTTGGGTGTTGTTGGCTCTGTGTCCTTAACAGGTTTGTATGACAAGATGTAGCCAGTAGCTCCTCCCACAGGCTGCCACTGCACATGCATGGTGGTAGGGCCAACGTCATAAATATTCAGGCTGACTACAGGCACTGGCACTTCCAAAACAGAAAAGCAGACCATCAGTCTAGTTCCTTTCATTCCACTCATTTTTAACCATTGTTTCCTACTCAATTATTGATATTTGTATATACTAGACAGTGGGTTACTGTGAGAAATCAACAAGAGTTAATATAATCCTTCCCATTGCCCCAAAAAAATCCAACTTGCATTGCTCATTGCACTTCATATTCAAGACTATATGTTACCACTATTTTATAGAGGAAAAATGTTAAAGTTCAGGCTTCAAATAACATTCCAGTGAGTCTATACAATGGATACCAACTTCCTGATACATTACTCTCTTTTCCTGGAACATCACTAAGTTGACTATTTCTATTCTTCAATCACAGAACTTTATATATATGTAATCAACACTATTTTTTATATTTCTTCAAAAAATAAGTTTAAAATAAGAACACTATACATTAATAACTGGAACACCAGGGATTTATAGGCTTCTTGAAGATAAACCCATGAAGCAGAGAAAAAAGTTTACAGTCTCCCTATAACACCCATATTGCTTCCAATTATTTTTTATTCAAATATTGAGTTCAAAGTTTTAAGAAATTATTATATTAATCCTGCCAGTTATAAAATCCATTATTTCTCACCTCCTATGGTCTAATATAAAGAGATATAAGAGAAGAGATAAGGATCTAAAACTTGAGCAGTACATAAAGTCATTTCTTGCTCTAGAGAGTGATGCTTACTCCTTCTTCTTAAAAATGGCTTTCCTTCTTCCCCCTAGAGCCCAACCAAGAAGCAAGAAGAAGGAAAGAATATTTTCATACGCCTCTGGAAGCATTACCAGGAACAGGAGCAAGGAACATCTACCCCAAAAGTGCTACTCAAAGCCAAAGCCCTTAGAGTTTCTCTAGCAAAGACCAGATGCCAGAAAGAAAAGAGATCTCACTGGCAGCAGGGAGCTCTGGCCATTAGCAAAAGTGAAATCGGTATCGCTGTACAGCTCTTCTTCCTGATCTTAGGCCCACTCCCCACATGGTATCCTTCCTCATATCTTACTCCTGATGTGCTTTATTCCTCAATAAAATATCATCACATAACAATTGAGTAAAATATAAAATTATCCCCCTGAAAGGTATATTTGCATTTTAGGAGATTTTCTTGAGAGCAAAAGTCTAAAGACTCTAAGAAGTGAATAACTCCATTAAAGGTTGTTTTCCCTCTAGATTATTATGGCAGTGACCCCCTATTCCACAGTGGGGCTCCACAATGGCAGGAGCAGCCAGTAGGAGTAGAAAACCACTGAGCATTTTCTGGGCACCTGCACAAAGATGGCACTCAGTAAATATTTATAGAATGAATGTTGAATAAAGAAATTATTTGGAAGGTAGGCAAAAATGGGCCATCATGCTTTATCTTGGGAAAGAAAGCAATGAGAAACAATTTTCTAATCTGACTTACAGGTTTTTTCTGTCCCCTTCAGAGGCTCACTATATTCATCTTCTACCACAGAATACACATTGACAACATACTCAGTTTCAGGCTTCAGATCTTTCAGCACTGTGCTAGTTTCCATTCGACTCACATAAAACTAGGGGGGGAAATTAAACAGATCAACAACGTATGTATAATCAGTTCCCTTTTTCCTACAATATTTACAAAGTAGTTAACTGCAGTGAGCTTAGAAACTATATTTTAATTAGGCCATTGTCTTTTGCATTTGGAAACTATCAGATTACAATGAGATCTTGGACAATTCATATAATTTTTCTCCCAGCTGTTCTTTATTTGTAAAATGAATGGGTAAAAATAGATCATTTTTAATGTTCCTTGCCAACTCTCTGATTCTACTACAAATTCATAAATAAATCAAGCATCTTCTAATTAAATTTTAATGAAAAAACATAGTGATATTCTACAGTTCTTAGAAACCATAAGAATTTAAGCAAAGCTCTTTCCCTTAATTAAAGCCAGATGGAAGTGCCTGTCTAGCAAAGTCAAGAATAGAAAGCACTATTCTTGACTCATTTCTGGCCCCTCTTCATCCCTCTTGCCCCTCACCTAACATTATTCTCAGAGCCCTAATGAGGAGGACCCAATCTCAACGTAAGGAAGAAGCTGTAGGTGTTCCTACTCACTTCTTGACGTTTCCCTCCAGAAACTGGATAGTATTCCACCTTGTATCGATCCACACTGTCAGAAGGTGGTGTCCAACTCACTCTAAAAGAACGATGGGTTCGCTCAGAAATAACTAAGTTAGAAGGTGCTTCCAAATCACCTACAAATGGAAATAAAGGGTATACACTTTTCTCATTGTTGTAGAAAGGTGACAATATTTGAAATTACATTGAAACAATATTACGCTCCATATTCTAAGCTTTCACATACTTCTTTTCACATACTAAGTAGCTACAGTAAATCACCTGTAAGACCTCTATGCATAGGTAACTAAAAGGTTTTTTTATCCTTAGAAGATTAAAACATGAGCTCGTTGTCTTTCCTTAAAACCTGATCCTCCTCTTTCTTACAAACTTTACCAATTTACACGTCACTGAGACTGACGACTCGATATGGTCTGGCTGTGTCCCCACTTGAATCTCATCTTGAATTGTAGCTCCCATAAGTCCCAAGTGTTGTGGGAGGGACCCAGAGGGAGATAATTGGATCATGGGGGTGGTTCCCCCATACTGCTCTAGTGGTAGTGAATGTCTCACGAGATCTAATGCCTTTATAAGGGGTTTCCTCTTTCCCTTGGCTCTCATTCTCTCTCTTGCCTGCCACCATGTAAGACCTCCCATGTTCTTCTTCCATGATTGTGAGGCCTCCCCGGCCACATGGAACTGTGAGTCAATCAAACCTCTTTCCTTTATAAATTACCCAGTCTTGGGTACGTCTTTATTAGCAGCATGAGAACAGACTAATACGAGACCTCTAAATCACCTTTTGATAGTTTCTCCTCTCTCTACCCTTGTACATATAATCAGTAAATAAGAATTTAGGTCCTGACAATTTAGCTTCTCCATTGTCCCTATCACTATTGGCACCACACAACTTCCCTACCCTCATTATCATTTTGCTTCTATATACTCATGTCTTCTCTCCTTAACTAAAGGTTATGCTCTGTGAGGACAGAATTGATTTTTCATTCATTCTATTCTCTAACAGGATCTAGTTGTATAATAAAGGAAACTGACAACTGTATCACTGGAGAGAATGCAAACACACACATGTTTTTCAATCTGGGAATATCCTACCGCCTGTGATTGTACTCCCTGTGGGTGGACATAGGTGAAATGACTAATACATAACAGTATCTTGAATAAATGCTGATGAAAATAGAAATATTAAGCTCAGTATGTCTAACAGGAAAATGGCCCAAATAAAAATTAAAAGAGAAAAGGATTAATTCAATAACTCCATAAGCATAGCAAATCATTCTCATATAAACTCTTTCTACTTTTTGTGCAAGCCAAAACTGGGGAAAGCCTTTCCATTCTTAGTATCTTAACTTTTATTGTACTTGGGTAAGAGTCAAACCTACAAAATTATCAAGCAATTTTACTGTCTGGGAAACTAGAATGAATGCAACTATTACATAGTTCATTTAAAAAAAAAAAAAAAAAAGCAAAACAGATAAAGGATGTTTTCATCCCCACTCAAAGTTCTGTCCAATGGAATAAAACTACAACTCTCTCAGCTAATCAAGAGCCAGAAGCCTACAAATTCTGGCTGCCAGGCTGGTCTATTTCTCCAGGGAAAAGGTCAATCTGTTGTTCAAAATTCAAAAAAGAAAATCTGCAAAAGTTAGGAGAAAGAAACCCAAGAGAGAACATTCAAATAAACATACCCCTGGCACCCAGAGCAAGTGAACCATTTCTATCACGTTATTTCTTAAACTCATTCCAACTTTTCCAAAACCAAATTAAATTAATGAAGGACAATTTTACCATAATCTACATGTACTTACATAAAATTTTTCTCACATAATAAGAGCTATAATTTTTATCAGTAATTTTTTTAAAAAACCTTTAAATTTGGTGATTACCATGTTTTGTCCCATGATTTACACAGAGAGTAATCATTATGCATCATCCTTTGTTAGTATAAATCCAGCTCTATAATTTTATCTCAATATCCTAATTCCTTAGCTATATCTACTTTTTTTAAATACCCCTGAAAATGTCTTTAAACATTTGACCCAGACTAAGTAATTTTTCTCCAGATCTCAGTTTCTTCACTGGTAAAAAGAGGTTATATAATTTCTAAATGTCTAAACTGTAAAATTGTAGCTTCTCTTTATATTTAGGGATTATAAGTGTAAAGTTTCAAATCTGATCATCTATAATTGAGGCAAAGCAAATCAGATATAAAGACTGCTCTTTTATTCCTGCTCACATTAGGAAATCAAAAAAAGGTACCAAAACTGAGGAAAACAAGAGTCTGGGAACAACCATCTAATAGCAATGTAGCAACCAAATGGAGTGAAGATGCTTTACAAGACAACAGGTATAGCCCAGAAAAGAAAGCATCTCTCTTTCTGTCTCTTCCTACCCCCTTCCAATTTATACATATATGTTGTGGGGGGGAGGGTGCAAGTATGCGGGATATTAACTAAATATATCCTCAAATAAACTAGAAGTCATTGAAGTGCCATCACGAGAAACAAATCAGGAAAAAAATCTGGGACTAAGGCAGTGATTCTCAACTGGGAACAGTTTTTTTCTGCAGCAGACATTTGGCAACAACTGAAGATCTTTATAGTTGCCACAATTTAGGGGATGCTACTGCCATCCAACCTGCAGAGGCCCTTCACGCTGCTAAGCATTTTATAATGCACAAAATAGTTCCCTCCCCTTCACCCAAAAAAATAATTATTTGGCCCAAAATATCAGCAGTGCTGAGGGCAAGAAACTCTGGGCTAAACTTACCTGGACCTTTGACACTGTTACACAAATTAATGGTGAGATCATCCACTATCCTGGAGAGTGACTCAAAATCTGCCACATTGTATGCATGGGTATCATCAGGATCAGTTGCAATCATCTTTAATTCGACTTCATCAGCATTTTTAATACCTTCAAAAACGGATATATACAAATTAAAAGCACTTCTCAGAAAAAAATTAATGGAACAAAGCAAATGATTTATGGCTTTCTTAATTCATGGCTTCTTTCGGTCAACTATGAAGATTTAATAATTAGTTAACTAAAACGTACATATTATTTTTCTCAGTAATAAAACAGAAACAAAGGATAATATAAACTGAAAGCTCTTTTAAATTGGCTTCTTCCAGATGCATCTAGTACCAATTTCCCACCAAAAAGTGTCTCTTCAGTGTTTTTTCTGGAATGTAAAATAATGGATATCAAAAATAAACATGGTTCTGTGGAAAACCAAGTAGGAGTTTTTCTGAATCCTATTAATAGCACATTTTTCTTCCTGATCTATTAATTTTCTTTTAAGAAATCATGTAGTTTTGGCCCAATATAAGGAGAAAAAAAATGAATTAACTTCCTGGAACATTATTTTGATAAATTATGTGATAGAAAAACATGTTTTTCTTTTCATGCTTCAGATAAACTTTTAACTATGAAAAATACCCTCAGCACATTTGTAACCCCAGGGGCATCACTGTCCTTTTCAGTGCATACCAATAGCAAACAGCTCCACTCCCTCATCCTTGAGTTTCTTTGAAGGCGCCTCAACATCATCTTGTGATTTTCCATCAGTAATGAGCACACCAATTTTTCGAGCTCGAGGTCTCATGCCAGCTTGGGTCCTGAAGCTCTGTTGGCGAATGAAATTCAAAGCCATGCCTAGTGGGATTTTTAAAAGAGAACCAGTCACATCACCATTCAGCCACAAACCTTGACCAGAAGCATGAGCTGAAAGAGTGTCAGACAGGCCTGACTCACCTGTGAGAGTATTGCCTCCTTTGTATGGTAAGTTTGCCACAGCTTGCAACAAGCTCTTCTTGTCTCTGTGAGCATTTAACTGCCACTCTGTTCTGGGATCCCCACTATACTGAGCAAGCGCTAAAATGACACCACTGGCATTAGTGCATGCGAAAGACCAAGATAAAAATGTCTAAATGGCTCCAATGTTGTCAGTACCTACCAATTTGTACTCTTTTGGGGCCAATGTCAAAGACTTCCACAATACGAGAAATGAAGCTCCTCACGGTTCTAAAATTTGCCCGGCCAATGCTCCATGATCCATCCACCAGCAACACAATGTCTGCCTCAGCTCTGGTGAGACACTCCATCCCTGACATGGCAATCACGAGACAAGACAGTAAGAAGCAAATTGTTGGCAAGGGTACTTCCTTGTCACACCTCTGCCACTCCCTGGATCCTCAGTGTTGCCTGTCTCAGTACTATAGTCTAGCTCAGTGATGTGGAGTACGAGACTCTGAAAATATGTCCATCTGATTTATTAACCTCAATTAACAGTCTTAAGAATCAGCAGTTCCTCCAAAGATTATTTCAACGGCCAATCTCTCTTTTATCTTTGACTTGATTTCCTGCCCTCTTTCATAGAACCTGGAGACTTGAATTAAGCCACTGTTGAAAATTTGATGGGCTCACAAAATCAAAGGCTGAAATAAATAAATGGGAATGTATAGCTGTCTAACTATGAAATACTAATAACTTTAATAAAATTTTAATGTGGTCAAACCATTAGATGTTGCATTCTTCTGCAATATTTAATGGTCATAGCAGACAAGAATGAGATGGACTGATAAAACATGTAAACTAAAAAAAGGTTTTTGTGAGCCAAAAATTAGCTTTTCAAATAGCTAAACTGTTAGGTAACTACCTCATGTATATGAAGGATTAGACACATAACTTTTAAAATTATACCTTTTTGAAGTAAAGATATATTTTTTAAACCCTGATATATTATTATTTAGCCATTAATCATTTGAGTTTATGGTCTACTATGAATAAAAATCAGGTAAACATAGAAGGTGAAGTTTGCACATTTAAAGAATCAAGGAAGAAGGAAGATAATTTAGAAAAGTATGCAAACAAATACACAAATTAAGAGCTATAGAGACAAGCACAAACATTGATACAAAGGAAAAGCTTTGGAAATAGAAAATAATCCCAACATCCTCAGTGTACAAGCTACAAAATAAAAATATAAGTCAGTTAATATCATCATAAGAGAAACAATAGAACATTAATGCAAAACAGCAAGAATTGACACTTGATTTTGTCCACATCCATTTTTTTAATGTTCTCCTTTCCAAAAGCTAATATTACCACTATAAATTTTCCAATTTATTACAAGGGTAGCATTTGGTCTTTATATTACAAAAGAAATCATTGGAAAAAAATTAAATAATGCTCATCACACTATAAAATACAAATGTGTCACTCATATATACTGTATCAGGATTAAGGATTCCCAAATACTGTCCCAAGGAAATAAGCCCTTACAAGCCTGCTCCTGCTCTGCCTAGATCTACTCTTTTTCAGCAATAGTGAAAAATATCAGAAGTAAACTCTGTCCACCACCTCCCTCTCTAAGAATGTTAAAAACTAGTCTTATGTTCATAAAGGCTGTAATTGCAGGAGGGACAGAAAATCTAAGGGGCTTATGTTACCATTTTGCTTCCCAAGTCATAGTTGCCCACCTATTTATGTAACCTAACACTGTTTACTCAGCCCAAATAAATCATTTCTGCAATGACTTTTACAAAAGAAAACTGCATCTTAGTCACTAAAAATAGAAAAAGGTACAATATCTACATTTAGTAAAAACTCGTCTTTAAATAATAGAGCTTAATTATGCAATAATGCATAATTTTAAAATTTGATATTTAAATGCATTAATAAATTTAATGTGTAATTTTAACTTATGCATTATTACATAATTTTAAATTACTACATTAATAATTACATTACTAATATAATTAATACATTAATACATATATTACTCTTTTAAAAATAGATTTATGTAATAATTTAAGTATGAAATAATGCAATGCTGATAAAAGAAGTATAAAAAAATACTGTCAAAAAGCATGCTTGACTGGATGTTTGAAGAAGTTTTTTTACTAAGTATGTAAATTATTGAAATAAATTTTAGTGTAAAATTTGTATCACTGTTTTCCATTATATGATACCCTAACAGTTCACATTTGAAATAATTTCCTAATGTTGTTTTCCTGGAGGAATGTAACTCAATTTCTTACCAGAAGATAAAATTGGCATTACAGTTGTGTCGGAAAGGGTTGTCATTTCTTGTCCAACAAGTGGTGAGCTTTCTCCTCCATCAAACATTCCAAAAACATTTACTTTATAGGTGGTACCAGCCCTAAAATGTTAAAGTATATAGCCTGTGAGAACCATAGGCTCAAGTGGTGCACTTTTGTTTTGCTTCGTTAAAGACATTGATCTTGATTTATAAGCTTTCGCTATGAAGAGTTTATAGGGTACAACATTATAAGAGAAGAAAAATAATTTCCGCCACTTTCTCACTTAGCTTACCCTGTGAGGGAGGTGTCAAGAGAAACTAGACAGCAAGCATTCCAGAGAACACTAGGAATTCACAGCACTGGTTTCTGTCTTGCCTTTCTAGCAGATGCAGTCTTTACCCTGCCTTTCAGCATGTCAGGGAAGGGTCAGACTCTTCATTCTTACTGTTTCTAAGCAATGGGCTTTAAGAAAATAATTGAAGTGCTGTACCTTGCAAGGTAACATAAGACAATGCCTCACATAATGCCTGACACATAGGAAGCTCAATAAATGTTATCCTCCCTACTCCGGGAAAAGTAAATCACAAGCATTTATATAGATTTCAATAGTCTTGAATGAATAATTGAAAAACAAACTTTCCAAAAGACTACACACAGCAGTTCATCCTTTTTACTGTAATGAATGTAGGGTGCTGTTCAAACTGAAACTTCCTTGTTTTTCACTGCACAGCCTGGAGCTGGACCTTTCACGAGCCCAGCCTTGCCCTCTCCTGCCAGCTGGAACCCACGAGGTCCTGCCTTCTTTCTCCTGTATGGCATACTGGAGGGGGATTCACACTCAAAATTTCAGCATGAGTCCCTAAAACCTTGCCAAAAGGTACAGCAACCCCCACTCTTCCACATGGCTACAATTTCGGTGACATTGTATAATAAGAATGTTAATTTTTTAAAAGCAGGGTGTTATTGAAAACACCAATTCTGATCACTTAATAACAAACAAAAATTACTAAACATTACCAAAAAATCCTGCTCAGGCCTAAATTCTGTTGCTGACCCCTGAATCCTAACTTCAACTCCAGCAGCACCAAGCATAAGAAAACAGCTTTAGCTGATTTTAAATACTTTACTGGCAAACAGACATATAAGTGATATTTGTGTAAAGCCTACTAATTTACATAAGCTATTCAACCTTTTAAACAAATTAATTTCATCCTTTGAGACAAACGTAGTTAATTCCTACCTAAGTTCCTCCAAAACAACTGTGTTGTCATAGGGTCCAACCACTAACTCCCCCAGTCTTCTGTCATCCCCCGTAGGGTGGAATGTGACTTTATAACCCTTCACTTCCCCAGGGGCAGGCTCCCAAGTCACTCGGAAGCTTGACATGGTTGGGTCAGATGTTTTGAGGTTTCTGGGAGACTTAAATCGAGAAGCTGTAAAGACAAAAATATTTTTAAAATATTATCTACAAGACTAGGCTTTGGGGTTTCTTTTTTATTAGCCCCACAAAAATGCATATCCATAAAAAGGGTTTAAGTCTGGTAGCATAAAAGAGCACGTTCCATAGAAGTCCTGATAACAGAATGCTAGCTAAGTAGAAGCGTAAATAATTCTCACAATTCAGATTAGATTTGCATGAGAACATTAACATGTAGAATCATTTAACCAGGAACTAGATTGGTAAAAATAACATGTTAATTAGACATTGTCTAATCATTATAATTTAACTTATTACAGAATCAGTTTTAAACATTTACAAATGAAGTGGACACACCAAAGTCATCTTTTAAAACATTACCTTCTCTCCCCCTCAAAATGTAACTGTTATTTCGTACCTGTTGTTCCTGATCCTTGCCTAAGCTTTCCTTCTCCCGTCTTGTAAATCGGAAGAACTGTGATGTCATATGTGGTCTGTGGCTGAAGTCGCTTTAACACTGTTGAAGTGACTGTGGGGGGCACCTTAGCAACCATTTGCCTCCCTCCCCCATGGGGGCGATAGACAACACGGTAATTGACGACCTTCCCTGGAGCTGGTTTCCACATAACTCTCATTGTGCTTTCTGTTTCTTCATCTACTTTCACGGTTTTGGAATCTTGAGACACTGTGAAATAAAAGGAAGATTAAACTGTATACCATGCTGAAAAAAAATGTACGTCCACCTCTTCATTTATGTGAAAAGAAATTCTCTGTGACTTCTTAAATATGTACACTGTTCCATTGCTTAGCACTGCAACCTCTCATAAATTCATGATGGCGTGTGAGCCTAATCTCATTGGGAGCTCAGCAAGATGTTTTCGTTTTATCTAGCTAATACTAAAAAATGGAAGTTCATATTGCAGAGATTTCCTATTGGCCTTCTAGAGACTTTAGTAAAGAAAACATCCGTTTCCGGAGATAAGGTTTTAGAATTTTTATTATATTTCCATCTGTAAAGAATTTATCCAGTAATAATGCTGTGGAGAATACTAAAAATTATGAATTCAGAGTTGGACATTTTACTTGGACTTTTTCAGAAAAAGTTGCAATCCATAAATGACTAGCCAGAGTGACTGTAGTTAACACCATTCTTATGATTGCCATGCACATCTCAGACTCTGAGCACAGAAGAATAGGAAACTAACACTTCAAAATATCTCAGGGGCTCTAAAGATAAACTGGTATATGCTGAGTATTTCAGAAAGCACTATCTGTAAATAGTGTTTGCTTAATATGTAATCAATAATACGTAATCATTTATTAAATTTTTTTACTAATATTTCACAATTATTAATAACTCTATATGAAATAAGTAACCAGCATCCACAAATAACCTACAACATCCTATTTTTATACATAAATAGAGTTCATAAGCAGGACCATTTTATTCAGCTCAATAATCAATGTTCAAAAGAACATAAACATGTTCTACAGAAAAAGATTAAGCTAAACAAAATTCAAAATCAGCAAAGAATCTTCCTGATTGTAAGGGAAAATTTCATGTTCAAGTGGTCAAGAGCTATTTGAAACAACTAAGAAGCCTGAAAAAAAAAACTAAGAAAAATAAAACACAATAATTTTCAGACACGATATCAGTTGGCACAGGACACTCATCCCTAAGAGAGATAAGGAACAAACGGGAATAGGTTCTGTGATTGCCCAGCTATTGCCTGGAATTTCCAGTCCCCAGTAAAAGAAAGGGGAATCCAGATGGAGCCTGGTGGCCTCCCTTAATTGTCAAGATGTTGTTGCAAGTCTGGAGAGCCCAAAGCAACCAGAACTTGAAGAATAGAGTACTGTGAGTGAGAGAGTGCCACAGAGAAAATACTTGAGTCTTCAACCTAGGATAATCAGTGCATATGCGTGAGAAAACCACCCACAACTAGGGAAAAAACCACCCCAAAGGAGCCCAGGGAACAATTTCTTGAGCTCACACAGGGTTAGAATGTTCCCCCTACCCAGAAGAGAAAACCTCACAACTCTAGGCACATCAGGTAGGGTATTTAGTAGGTGATTGTCTCAATAATGGGGCAAAATTAGTCCTAAACTGAAACAGTTTAAAAGCGAGTGTCAGATCAAACTATTTCCAAGTAACTTAACTGTATTCCAGAATAAAACTTAAGAATATTTATAAGAACATAAAAATATCTAGCACCCAAGCAAATAAAATTCACAAAATCTGACAACTAATAAAAGTTACAAAGCACGCCAAAAAGGAAAAACTTATGACCTCTATCATGGATTGAAGGTCTCCCACCACTAAATTGACATGTTGACGTCTTAACCTTCAATGTGATGACATTTAAACAGGAGGCCTTTGTAGAGGCAATTTGGATTCAATAAGGCCATCAGAGTGAGGCCTTAATCTGATCGGCTTGGTGACTTTATAAGAAAAAAACGAGACACCAGAGTTCTGTCTCTCTCTTTCCACATTCACAGCCTGAGAAAAGGCCATATGAGGACAAAAAGAAAGGTAACCACCCACCAGGAAGAGAGCCCTCACCAGAAATCAAACCCTGCCAGACCTTAATCTTGAACTTTCCAGCCTCCAAAACTGTGAGAAAATAACTTTCTGTTGTTAAAGTCACTCAGTCAATAGTAATACCTTTTGTTATTGCAGTCCAAACTAAGACAACACATAATAAGAAGAAAAATCAATCAATAGAAACAGAACTAGAAATGACATATATTACAGAATTTAAAAGGACGTTAAAACAGTTATTATAACTATATTTCATATGTAATAATGGTAGAAGAAAGATTAAGCATTTTAACTAGAGATATAGAACATATAAAAAAGGCTCAAACATTTCTAGAGATAAAAATAATATCTAAAATGAAAAACACACAAGATAATATTTACAGCAGATTAGAAAATATAAAAAATGATTAGTGAACTTCATGGCATGATAATAGAACATGAAACATAAGGAAAGAAAAACAATTTTTTAATGAACAGAGCATCAGTGAGCTGTGTGATAACTTCAAGCAGACTAATATATGTGTAGTTATTTGGAGTTCCCAAATAAAGTGGGGGTGTAATAAATAAAATATTTGAAAAACTAATGGGATGGACTTGTTCAAATTTTATAAAAACCATAAACTCACACATCCTAGAAGTTTAGTGAACCCCAAACACAAGAAACATAAAGAAACTATACCAAGACACAACATAATTAAATTGCTTAAAAATCAGTAATAAAAATAAAATCTTTAAAGAAGCCATATTTTTTTAAAAACACATAATACGTACAGAGGACAAATATAAAAATGATAAAGTAGGTAAATTCAATATATGGTTATGATGGTTATGAATTATGCTTCTGAGAGATGAAAAAATGTAATTTCAATCAAAATTATATTGGCTGCAATTTTTATTTTTGGATTTAAAGAAACAGAGAACTCTCAGCGAAGTCCATTATTTTCTGGAAATACTAAAATTTATTTAGATTAATCATCAATTCGCTGTTATTATTCTCCAGGTAAGTGAACTATTAAAACGAAAAAAATTTACATATATATAAAATATATATTATTATATAAAAATATATATGATATAAACATATATATATGTATTTCCAAACAAAAAATCTAAAGACTTTACCTGGAGTTCTGAAAATAGTACAAGAAAGAATAGTGTATAGAAAAATAATCTATTTGGATTATTATCATTACCAGTTGTCACAAATATCAAATAAGTTGATGGGTGTCTAACAGTTTTCTAGAAGTGGTTGTGCTACAGTATGTTTTCTCATCTTTTGTTTCATCTCTTAAATTTTTACTCAGTGGAACAAGACATTGTCTCTCACAAAATTTTTAAACCAATTTCACACAACTCAGAATTTAGAAAAATAAAAAGTTAAATTTTATGAATGTTGATTTAAAAAGAAACTTAAGTTTCAAAAAAATGGGATACCAAGCTTTAACATGTTTCAAAATTTAAACATATTAATAACAGCCAAAAGTGATATGTCATACCTTGATATGCCTTAATGGCCTCACTTATATTCCTGCCTTTTAATTAACTCTTTAAAATGAAGAAACTGAAATGAAATACAGTACAGCATATCTCATCCTAGTTTTAATGGTAAACTGGACTTTAGGGAGAAAAAAAAAAAAAAAAAAAAAAAAAAAAAACCCTTGTTGGTTTCCATAACCAGAGAGCAAGAATTTTTACATCATTGATTTGATACCACACACCATTAAATGCTGTTACACCCTCTAACATTGTAAGTTCTTTTCATGTGTTAGTAACTATCATGAGAAACTTTCAAACACCCACTGTACCACTGCTAAGCCAGCTGCCATAAATTAGAAGGGCAATAGAAAGTGTCCCTTCTGCTGACTTTCTAACCCCAATTCATGATTTTCATTTATCAATGTATTCATTTCATTGTATCAACAGTCTGCATACCATGTCCCTGAGTTTCAGGTGAAAGCAATCTTAAAGACGTTCCCAGAATGCCCTCTTGGAAGCATATGCGAAACTCTAGGAGCGTAGGCTAGGAGTTCTGCTGAGTTATCCACACCTTAGGATTCCTCTACCACCTAAACAACAGATCTCACTCAGATTTCTGAAAATACTTTCTAACAACAACAAAATGATGGTAGAACAAAGAAAAATCCATGACTTCTTTCTTATTTACTTAGACATTTCAGCAGTTTTCACATACGGTTGCCCTTTGGTATCCATGGGAGATTAGTTTCAGGATCTCCCATAGAAACCAAAATCCTCACATGCTCAAGTTCCTGATGTAAAATGGTGTAGTATTCACACAAACCTATGCATATCCTCCTAATACAGTAAGTCCTCACCTAATGTTGTTAAATAATTTCTTGGAAACTGCAACTTTGAACAACTGACATAAGGAAACCAATTTTCCAGAGGTTAATTGATATAAACAAGAGTTAAGTTCCTACATCATATTTCTGATCACAAAAACATCACCAAACTTCTCAATAAAAAACAAAACACTTCTCATATGAAACACTGATGTATGTGTATGCTCTATATACATTTCAGAAAGACAAATGAAAATCAGTAACATAATTATTCACCCATTTATTCCAGTTAAGGATCACAGTGGACACAGCCTGTCCAAGTAGCTCAGGGAGAAAGGGAGAACCCCATCCTAGGCACCCACACACACACCCACACTCACTCAGACTGGGACCATGTGGACGTGCCAGTTCACCTAACGTGATGTGGGAGGTAACTAGAGTACCTGGAGGAAACCCACGTAGACATGGAGAAGATGTGCAAACTCCACACAGATAGTGACCCACACCAGGAATCAATTCTTTTTTCTCATCAATGTTATGATATTATTCAAGAACCTGCTGAACTTTAAATCATCTCTAGATTATTTATAACACAATGTAAATGTCATATAATGATTATACTATATATTTATTAGCATTATTATTTATTGTTGTATTGTTATTTCTTAATGCTTTTTAAAAAATATTGTCTATCAGCAGTTGGTTACTTTTGCACATGTGGAACCTGAGAATATGGAGGGACAACCGTGACCTAAAAATGAACATATCATTCCTGCCAAGCTGCTCCTTCTTCAAAAGAGGCTTCCCACAGCCAATATCTTACTGAATGGGCAAAAGCTGGAAAATTCCCTTTGAAAACCGGCACAAGACAGGGATGCCCTCTCTCACCACTCCTATTCAACATAGTGTTGGAAGTTCTGGCCAGGGTAATAAGGCAAGAGAAAGAAATAAAGGGTATTCAATTAGGAAAAGAGGAAGTCAAATTGTCTCTGTTTGCAGACGACAAGATTATATATTTAGAAAAACCCATCGTCTCAGCCCAAAATCTCCTTAAGCCGATAAGCAACTTCAGCAGTCTCAGGATACAAAATCAATATGCAAAAATCACAAGCATTCCTCTATACCAATAACAGACAAACAGCCAAATCATGAGTGAGCTCCCATTCATAATTGCTACAAAGAGAATAAAATACCTAGGAATACAACTTACAAGGGATGTGAAGGACCTCTTCAAGGAGAACTACAAACCACTGCTCAAGGAAATAAGAGAGAACACAAACAAATGGAAAAACATTCCATGCTTGTAGATAGGAAGAATAAATATTGTCAAAATGGCCATACTGCCCAAAGTAATTTATAGATTTAATGCTATCCTGATCAAGCTATCATTGACTTTCTTCACAGAATTAGAAAAAAACTTTAGATTTCATATGGAACCAAAAAAGAGCCCGTATAGCCAAGACAATCCTACCCACAAAGAACAAAGCTGGAGGCATCACACTACCTGAATTCAAACTATACTACAAGGCTACAGTAACAAAAACAGCATAGTACTGGTACCACAAACTTAAAGTATAATAAATAGACCAATGGAACAGAACAGAGGCCTCAGAAATAACACCACACATCTATAACCATCTGATCTTTGACAAAATTGACAAAAACAAGAAATGGGGAAAGATTCCCTATTTAATAAATGGTGTCGGGAAAACTGGCTACCCATATGCAGAAAGCTGAGACTGGATCCCTTCCTTACACCTTATACAAAAATTAACTCAAGATAGATTAAACACTGAAATGTAAGACCTAAAACCATAAAAACCCTAGAAGAAAACCTATGCAGTATCATTTAGGACATAGGAATGGGCAAAGGCTTCATGACTAAAACACCAAAAGCAATGGCAACAAAAGCCAAAATTGACAAATGGGATCTGATTAAACTAAAGAGCTTCTGCACAGCAAAAGAAACTATCATCAGAGTGAACAGGCAACCTACAGAATGGGAAAAAATTTTTGCAATCTATCCATCTAACAAAGGGCTAATATCCAGAATCTACAAAGAACTTAAACAGATTTACAAGAAAAAAACCAAACAACCCCATCAAAAATTTGGCAAAGGATATGAATGGACACTTCTTAAAAGAAGACATCTATGCAGCCGACAAACATATGAAAAAAAGCTCATCATCACTGGTCATTAGTGAAATACAAATCAAAACCACAGTGAGATACCAGGTCACACCAGTTAGAATGGCAATCATTATAAAGCCAGGAAACAACAGATGCTGGAGAGGATGTGAAGAAGTAGGAATGCTTTTACACTGTTGGTAGGAGTGTAAATTAGTTCAACCAATGTGGAAGACAGCGTGGTGATTCCTCAAGGATCTAGAACTAGCAATACCATTTGACCCAGCAATTCCATTACTGAATATATACCCAAAGGATTATAAATCATTCTACTATAAATCCACATGCACAGGTATGTTTATTGTGGCACTGTTCACAATAGCAAAGACTTGGAACCAACCCAAATGCCCATCAATGATAGACTGGATAAAGAAAATGTGGCACATATACACCATGGAATACTACATAGCCATAAAAAAGGATGTACTTTGCAAGGACACGGATCATGCTGAAAACCATCATTCTCAGCAAACTATCGCAAGAACAGAAAACCAAACACCGCATGTTCTCACTCATAAGTGGGACTTGAACAATGAGAACACATGGACACAGGGAAGGGAACATTACACACCAGGGCCTGTAGTGGGGTAGGGAGTTAGGGGAGGGATAGCATTAGGAGAAATATCTAATGTAGATGATGGGTTGATGGGTGCAACAAACTACCATGGCACATGTATACCTATGTAACAAACCTGCACGATCTGCGTGTGTACCCCAGAACTTAAAGTGTAATTTTAAAAAAGTTAACTTGGGAAAAAAATAGGACTTTCTGTTCATCAATGTTTAAATCAACCAATTAGCCAAGAAATATTGAAAATTTCTTAGATGCTCATCTTCTGAGATACAGAGGTTTATTTAGTTTCTGCTACCATATTTGCTTTCGGCGACAACGCATCTCTTGTAGATATTTTAAATTCCAAATAATTATTTGAATCCTCTAACTTTTTGGAAAAAGACAAAATGGAGGATAATTTTTGGAGGAAAAAATCCCTCTAAATACATATACTTTTATAATTTCTCAGCCACATGAACTGTATCTTTACTCCTACAAATAAATTCAGCTCTATGTGTTATATGTGACCTAAGTTTACAATACAGCTTCTCTTTACAAGTGAATTTCCTCAAAAATAGAGAATGAATTTCTACCACATTCTTAAACTACATCAGCCAATATATTCCAGACACAAGATTTTATTTACTACCAATCATGTGAATATCTGAGAACTATGTCTTCTCACATATTTAAATTTCCTGTAAAGAAGTTGATTTTTTAAAATCTGGTGAATTAAGATACAAATTTAAACTTGAACATCCAACTGAGCTTGCAAATGATAAAAAGAAAATGAACTTAGACACAAAGATTTTAGTTTAAGGACAATTTAAAATCAGGATATAGGACTTAACTGAAATTGCTCATGGCACTTCTCCCTCTCTCTTCCTTTGCCAGAAAAATCACCAAATTCCTCTACTTCTTTTTTATAGAAGGAAATGCATGAATGCCCATTCTTTCTCCTTTTCCTAAAACCTTCCCAAAACAAAAGGATTAAAGTTTTCTCCTACAAATGCTTAGAAATGCCCATGCTTAACAAATGACATTTGGTTTGGTTTGGTTTGGTTTCAATTGTTTGTTTTTAATAGATTTTATATTGTTTTAGAGCAGTTTTGGTACAGAGATTGAGCAGAAGGTACAGAGATTTCCCATGTACCCTTTCCAACCTCCACACATGCACAGCCTCCCCCATTATCAACATCCTTCACCAAAGTGGTACATTTGTTACAACTGTTGAACCTACACTGACACATCATTATCACTCAAACAAATAAGCTTTCAGGAAAGTGAATTAAGATATCCTGACACATCCTTCACCAGCCAGGTGATTATGATAGGTCATTCATAATTATTTACCAAAAAAAAAAAAAAAGAGTATTAGTGAGATTGAGGTAAATCTGAGCCACCAGAAAATTGAATGGACTTTTGATTTGACCTTACCAAATATAATAGGAATAAAGAAAAGAAAGAAAGAAAGAAAGAAAGAAAGAAAGAAAGAAAGAAAGAAAGAAAGAAAGAAAAGAAAAGAAAAGAAAAGAAAAGAAAGACGGAACGAAAGAAAGAAAGAGAAAGAACGAACTAAGTTAAGTATTGGTTGTTTGATAATCATAGTTTCAATAGCCACCCATCATTTATCAATCATCTCTAAGTGGCTAGGTACTATGCTGACCGCTTTGTATACTGTTATTTTATACAATCCTCACAACTCTAAGAGACAAGATTTATCTGCATTCTACAAATTAGGAAACTGAGGCTCAAAGAAGGTTAAGTAACTTGACAAAGATCATGCAGCTTTACAAATGTGGCTGAATTCTCTTCACTTCGTAGCTTCTGGTCTTTTTAGTAGTTGGGTATTCTACTTAGTCAATCATTGCACCAGGAAAAAAAGACAAATATAGGTAGTGGAAAGAGATTTGATATTTCCAAATTTGATATATTTTTAGATACCTACTCGGAATGAAAGCCAAATTCTTTAAAGATCCTAATTCCTCAGACTTCATTTATCATGTAAAGAAAAAAAAATTCAAGTGATTAAACTGCATTGTCACTTGAGGTGATAACTATTGGGTAGCACCAACACACACCCAAACACACCCATAACGTTACCTACATTCAGTTGTGGCATCTCCAGTCAAAGGTTCTCCTTCTCCACTGCTGTAAGTGGCAAATATTGAAATTCTGTATTTGGTCTCTGGCTGCAGATTTTCTATCATAGTATGGATTGCATCTTCAGGAAGATTTTTCTCTCCAGTGTCAACATCATCATAAAGTGATTTCCACGAGACCCTGTAGCCACGAACCATTCCTGGAGCAGATGTCCAATAAGCCCCAATTGATGTGTCAGTGATGTCTTTAGTAACTAAATCTCGAGGAGAACCACGTTCTAGAACAGAAATTAAAAGGGAATCTTTTTTAAAAATATCTAGTAGGTATTTACATATTAATATTCATTGATCCTGGTAGAGATTCTGACTTGCTGGACTCAAACTCAATTTGTCTAAAATTGCCCATTTCTTCTTTCTGAGTTGTCCATCCTATTCTGTCAGTGGAATAGATTGATGCAATAAAACTTTAGAATTATATTTGATTTCTACCTCTTAGCCTTGCCCCCATATGCCTACTTAGATAATCTTATCCTTCAGGACAAGTTTGACATCCAAATTTGAGGGAGTATTTGTCGTTAAAAAAAAAAAGTTCCAAAGGAAAAAAACTGTATCTAAGTCCCAGAATTTGATCACATTTTAGTTGGCTTTGTGGCATACCCCATTGTTCACAAAGGTCTTTATTTCGTTACCATGATCTTTTCCTCTCTGATCTAATTTAAATAAACTCATTTTCAATGCATGATTTACAACACTGCAACAATCTCATATCACTTACAAAACTTAATTCCAACAACTGTTTCTTGGTGAAACTTGTATTTGCTCATGAAGTTTAAAAAGTAGCAGTGCAAGCTTTCAATATAGCTTAACCCTAACAAAACTAAAAACAACCAATTCTTCTGGAAAACTTAAAAGTGATTAGTCACCAAAATAAAACATACCACTTGTTCTAGCTGATCAAAAATGTCTGCTACTAAATTTTGGTTCTTTCATTCAAAAAACATACAACCCAAGTGGAAAAATATGGAAACCTCAACTTAATAGGAGGCACAGATATCTTTCAATAAAACCCTCACTCTCCATATTTTAGATGTAAGATAAATATACAGGTCGCTTTATATTGGCTACCTTTACTAGGCTTTATGCCACAGTATGACATAAATACAAAACTCTCTGCTTCCCAGCATACGTCTTACTAGTAATTGTTGTATGTTCATGCAAATGATATATATTGCTCTTAAAAGAATTTTTAAAACTATTATTTTACTTAACTCGAAGAGTAAAAATGAATATCTTAAAAGCAGTCATAATTTAACAATTAAATTTCAACACAAAAAGTAAAGGTAACAGTGAATGAAAAAGAAATCTACGTGGACAAAAACATATCATATATGCTTGGATTTAGAGGGGAAAAAATAAATGAAACAGAAGCTGGGCAGCCTACCAGACCCCAAGCCCAAATGGAAAATTCTAACTCCATTAAAAATAACTTTAACTGCTGACAGCACATCCCATCCCTGGAAGGAAATTAGTTACATATTTCACCGCAACAAAGAATACTTATTTTTAAGAGCACATTGAATTTTTTCCCTCAGTTCTTGAGGCTAATTCCCATTTGAAAGTCTTCTTTAGGTGTCTTTACTATGTAAATGGTCATACACCTTTATATTTTCTCTACTTGGAATATAAAAGTACAATTTTAAACTCTTTGTTTTATTTGGTTTGGTTGTGGGTTTCTTTTGTTTTTTATCTGTTTTGATAATCGATATCCCAACAACTAGTCTGTAAGTTTTAAACGTACAGCACGTTTTTCATTTGCTTGATATACCCCATTTTCAATATGTGCCTTTTCTTCTAAATTTCCTCAATTTTAGTCAGGAACAGCTGTTGTGAAATGACCTTGCTTGAAAGCAATTTTGCATTTAAATGAGCTGCATTAATGACGTTTCAAAAAAATATCAGACAAATAAGGTTAACTAGAATGTGGGAATTATCTTTCCAATTAACACTGGGGTGATTTTAAAACAATTTCAACTTTTATTTTTCCCCAAGGTTTTGCTTCTCAACCTATTTTTCTTTCTACAGCACTAAATTTGTGACATTGTTTATTTCCATGACAACAGACATCAATCTCATAAACACAGGCTAATGATTTCACTGTGAGAAAAATAATAGGAAGAGAATTGTGGTTGAAGCAAAAATACATTCACAAATATATTTCTGGGCTTAAAACAAAAGGATCTAAGATCATAAGACTTGTCTCCCTACGGATTTTAATCAACTATTTTAACACTCTCAAGACTTGTAAAGCTAGAACAAAATACTAGTAAAATGCAATGAAGACCTTTCCCAAGGTTTATCAATATTCTGAAAATAATCTACAACAGCGATTTTTAAGATGCAAATTAAAAATCAAATAGGGAATATTTATAAGCTCTAATTAATGGCATGACAACACTATTTTGAGTGAACACTGAGTAAATTCTCAGTCTCAGAAAAAACTCACTAAAAATTGTAGTTTCTGTCTGTGGTATATAAAGGCAGGCACTGACACTACAACATTCCATGTTAGTGACACAGCAACATAGACTCCAAAGAAAGGAGAAAGATAATTCAATCCAGACACCACAATTGAGAAGATAAGCTGCTTCATATGGGTTTCTTACATGTCAATCAGTCAGTTTGATAAGAATATTCCTAAATATTAAATCCATACTGTTCCCCAAACACTTGATAATTTTTTTTAGGGAGGAGGGCTGACTATTCTATCTATTACGTTACAACCAGGAATTTTGAGAATAAGTTGTACTCATGGCAAGTAAATGTATAGCCCTTGAATTTTTAAAACATGAGATCTTGGTTTGGCCAAACATTATATTACCAAAAAATGAAGCAAGTGGATTGCGCCCTGTGGTACAGTTGGCAGGATGGAAACTGGCAAGTGGCTGAACTTGTCTTGGGGCCAGGTACGCAACTATCTGAGCAGGTCATCAACAGGCTATGTCACCTCCTGGGGCCTTGGGGCCCACAGCAGCAAAATAACTGGACTGGACTTGAATCGATAAACAGAATTGCCTGAAAAACCAAAGGCTAGACCCTACCCAAACCAATTAGATTGGAATACTTGGGGATGCACCTAAGTACTGGTGGTTTCTAAACATCTTTTAAATCTGCCCTGTGATTCCAAAACCTCTACAATTCTTTATTCTTTCCCCCTTTTTGCTCTTCTTCCTACTTCTCCTCTCTGAGGTCTAGAGATTAGGGAGGTGTGCTGGGTCAGTGTGGGAAGGAACCTCAGATCGGCTTTCACATAGAAATGGTGCTCCTTCAAAATAAAGACAGGTATGGTGAAAGTAAACTGGTCAAAATCATTACACACATGATGCTCTATAGGACTGCTGGGTGATTTGTATTTTGTGTGGTTATATTGCCATGTACAGAAAATCACTGCTTTAGGTGGAAAAATAATCTCAAGGCTGACCCTCAGAGAACAGAGGAGATGATTTAAGCTTTTTATCACATCTCTATGGACACATGTGGGATGTTCACTGCTCTCTTCTCCCCTCCATCTTGTCTCAACAGGAAATGGCTCTGAATACACAGGAAATGGCTCTGAAACAGGAAATGGCCTCTTGTTGAAGAGCTGAGCACATTTTCACATGAATGAAGTTCTAAGTGTTACCTAGCAAGGCATTTACTTGGTTCAATACATTGTCATTTTTGTCCTGAATCTAAGGAGCTCCAGACATCAGTAACTACAGGAAGAAATTATCTGACTTGTTTTGGTTTAGTTTGGTTATATTGGGTTCAGGCAAGAGTCCCTTTTTAGAGTACCTAAGAGGGAATAGGAAAGAGAGAGTGAGAAGTAAAGATGTGAGAAGACCAGTCTGTATGCCATCTCCAGGAGAGGTTACTGCTCCTCAAAAGGAGAAAGCACAGAAACAGTGGCAGTGAACAGAAAGCAACCCTAGTAGATGTTTTGCCATGTAGGCACTACCTTTCCCTGAACCTAGATCTACTTTTGCTCTAGCAGAGGCTCCCTCCCTTCTGAGGTCCTCCTCTTTCTTCTGTGCCCCAGGGTTTACAAATATGTGTGTTATGGTGCTGGGATTTGTTTAGGGTTTTCTTGAATAATATTTAGTCTCATACTACTTGCTCTCTTCTGTTCTGGATATATGCCTGTGCTCTCTCTATTAATTTTATCTCTGGTAATAGAAATTCTGGCAATCATTACAAACAAGTCATCATCTACAATGATGATATTCCTTTATTCCCATTCCTTTGATTCTATCTTGACAGTTTCCCTTACACCTTATTCTTCCTAGCATAGTACCAGTATAGGTATAAATGTCATAAGTTTAAAGGTATAAAACTCTATCAGGTTTTGAAATTTGGCTACTCAGCATTTCTGTCCTTACTATAAAGCTTAGTTACATCTATTCAAAAGTCATTTTTCTAGTGTGTGCTTGCATGTGTCTCTGTGCTGCTGCTGTGGTAAGTCATTCAGACAGGTCTACTTCTTATGATCTGAACATCCTGAAGGAGTTGATTCCTACACTGCTTTTTTCCACATGCTAAGCCAAAGAAATAATGCCTCATTTAAGTAACTTTCCTATATTTCCTTACCCCTTTTCCATTTTCTTTCTGAAAAGCAAATTATCATCCAATTCAAATATAATTATAACACAAATTAGCCAATGATACATGAAAAATTAATCATCATGAAATAAAACTGTATTTCATCTTATAGATTGTTCCAGCCAGCTTTCATTGAGTTTCATATACCACTTTCAAAAATAGAAGTTAAATTGAAAATGTAATGTAAACTCTTTTCTAAATCAATTTGTCTTTTCTGTTAGAGCTCAGCTCAAAAGTCATCCAACTTTCCACAGCAATACAGAAGATCTGCTTCTAGATAATGTTCATGTGGAAATACATTTGATTTACAAGCAAGGAATCAGAGCCACCATTCCAAAGGACAAAGTTCACTATTGATAAGTTAACTCAGCTACGTTAAGCTATACACAGTTTTTAAAAACATCTTAGCAATTAAATCACCATTCAACTTCAAAGTCGGCTTGAGCAAAAAAGTGTTTCTTCCATAATTTTTACCTCTCCACATTGATTTCAATTTTTATCTGACAAGCAATTAATTCACAGGAAAAGGAAATAGAAATTACTGTTTGGTGACTGTGCCAAAGTTCCCTGGCAACGTCAGCGTCATTATACCCAGAATGTCTGATTTTCCCAATTATGAGACAGCAGTAAATCAGTGAAAACACAGAGGCCTTGTTTAGTCCATCTTTAAGGGCCTCATGTTACTCAACATCATGCAGAATTCCTGAGATGTGCTAAAAACCTCATTGTAACAAAATGTCAACTGAATACACTTGGTTTGATCTGTAGGAAGCCATTCATATCTAGGACGGTGGCAGGTTGCTACAGCAACTGAAACAAAGGAAATTCTAAAAAGTCATATTTCCCGTAGCCAAAAACAACACTCAAAAATTTAACAAGAAAACGTATTATTATCAAACTGAAATTCTCATTCATTTGTGGTAAATCTCTGAATTAAAATGGGCATTATTTATTGAGAGATTTATAAAAACAGATTTTCCTCCAAGCACTAACAGCGGCAATTAAAGGTTCTTTCAAGACTTGAAGTGCGATTACATATACAGTAGTGTTTTTGTAATTATGTTGTCTAACTGCTCTAACAACAACAACAACGGGGGGAAACAACAATGTAAATCAAACCTAATGATGTGTGCTCACATTCCTCTGAAGTTGGGATCTGAAATAGTAATAAACTCTGCCTTTGTGACTCTATTGCCTACAGTACTATAGCCAACCATGAACTTCCCCAACGCCAATGCTAATAAATCTCTCTTCCAGCAACAGGGGAATTTTCTGATCATTGGCTGCATTTCAAAAAAAGTACTAGGAAACAGATTCAAGTTAGGGATGGCTGTAGACCACACTGCATATTTTTTTAAATACAAAACAACAACAACTTTCTTTCCTTTTGAATTGAGAGTCATAATGCATTTGAAGTAATCTATAAGATGTCCAACCTACAGAATGCTCTTGCCGGCTGACGCCATGCCTCTGGATAAAGGAAACATTCCTTCAAGTTCTGCTCTTACCACCTCCCCTCCCAAGAGAAAAACAGATTAGAAAAACAGCAGCCCTCAAAAGCAGTCGCCTGGCTCTGTTTCTGGGCTTTCCACTCCCTGCGTTTACCATCATATCCTATTCCTGTATATGGTATGTGGATTTGGCTGAGGTAATACAATAAAATGAAATGGAATAACCAGGGGCAAAAATCTTCTATTATTTTCATTTAGTCACAACTATGCTTTCACATGTTTGTCAAGTTTACCACACATAATGCAATGGGATAAATATGTTAACAAAATCAGGCTGGAGGCCCTTTTGTTAATCCTTCACTGCAGTAAAGCGCTTTAGCATAAATGAACAAAATGTCCGTTGTAAATTATTACAATTTAGTTAGGAATTAACTGTATTTTTTAAGCAAACTTGCAAATTATCTAGCTTTCCTTCTTCTCAGGAAATAGAAAACAATAGCTTTTAAAATTTATTTTACTATCTATGTATTTCCGTTAGAGATTGTTTCTGATCAAAGACACATGCGTGTGTGTACACTCATGCATACAAGTTGATAGATTTTCGATACCACTTGTGAAGAGCTATAATATCATAAACAAATTATACATCTGGCTTACAAAAATCACAGCCTAGTAGAATGTGATTCCTGTAAAACTAAAAAGTACATTTTGTTAAACGCAATTTTTAATATATTATTCTTGGCAAAAAAAATGCCTTAATTTTTAGAATTGGGAAGATTTTTACTGAGCATAAATATATTTGTAAAAGCAAGAAAGCACAAATGAATACGAGAAGGTTAAAAGGCACAAGCAGAAGAAAAGCTATTAAATCATTTCCAAGATACTCCTTATAAAGAAGAAATGTTCACAAATACAATCTATATCTATCCTGTAAAAAATAAAGAGTGAAAGTTTGTCCTCCAAAAATATCTTATGAACAACCTATGCTAAAAGCTCGTGGAAAGCATATGGAAGAACAGAACTTCAAGAGGTCCAAAGAAAAGGACAAATTTCTCCAAAATTCTGGATATTGCCCCAGATTGTAAAGATCACATGCTTTTGTTGTTTGGATTATGTCTGTGTATTTAAGGCAATTTCTGTTTCTACTATTTTTTCCAAAACTTTTGTGTCACCAATTATATTTGAAACACTAAAGCTATACAGTTGACAACATGGGTTTGCACTGTGAGGGTCCACTTCCATGCAGATTTATTTCAAGCAAATGCAGACAAAAAATACAGTATTCACAGGATGCAAAACCCACTACATGCAGAGACTGACTTTTCATATATACAGGTTCCCTAGGCCCGGCTGCGGGACTTGAGTATGAGAGGACTTTGGTATATGCAGCGGATTTTGGTATATGCAGGGGTCTTGGAACCAATCCAACCCCCCCAACCCTGAGTATACCAAGAGGCTTTTAGATATCAGATCTAAAGTTAATAAGCTATGTCCTCTTGATGAATTTTGTAGACATATAGTATTTCACAGTTTCCAATGAGTTTCACTTACATTCTCCCGTTTGATCTCAACAATAACTCTGGGAGGAAAGAGGGAGGATAATCATCCCTTCTTTATAGATGAATAAACTAAGGCCCAGAGGGGTTAAAGGTTTACTCTAGGTCACACAGCTAAGTAGTACAACCAGGTCTCTTCTAGTTGTAAGTACTTTACACACTGGTACCTAATCTTTCATTTAAATCTTTTTCTAGAAACAGATTTCATGGACTATGGAAATTTAACTCTTGATCACTATCATTATTATTTTTTTTCTTTTTTTTTTGAGATGGAGTTTCATTCTTGTTGCCCAGCCTGGAGTACAATGGTACAATCTCAGCTCACTGCAACCTCCTTCTCTCGAGTTCAAGCCATTCTCCTGCCTCAGCTTCCCAAGTGGCTGGGATTACAGGCATGCGCCACCATGCCCAGCTGATTTTTGTATTTGGTAGAGACAGGGTTTTACCATGTTGGCCAGGCTAGTCTCAAACTCCTAACCTCAGGTGATCCACCCGCCTCGGTCTCCCAAAGTCCTGGGATTACAGGCGTGAGTCACCGTGCCTGGCCGATCACTACTATTTTGATTAGTATTTTTAAATTATTTGTTTTTCATTCTTAAGTCTTGAAGTTTCTAAGAACTGCCTATTGTATGTCCTGTCTCACTAATTACAATATCTACAACCTTCCAAGCTCCTGGATCCAACAGCTTTGATGGATATTTTGCTTAGTCACTGTGATTTCATATTAGAAGATACTTCAGATTCATTTTCTTCCTATAATCATTTAAAATAAGTCATATAAAATATAATGATAAAGAGAAGGAAAGCTATTGCTGATAGTCCATGTAGGCCCCCAACTATAGGACTGAGTCAACATCATGGGATTTTTAGCATTACAATCCATTCTCATTGCGGTTCAATTAGATGCGTATTTTCTCTCCCTTACAGTATTCATGTAGTAGCTGTGTTAAGTTAAACCTGAGCTGTTATTATATCTCAAAAGATCCTAAAAAATGTAAAGGTCTCTCACAATTAACTCTAAAGAGCCAAGGAAACCGCTCCTGTATTGCTGATGTTTCTTACTAAGTACTTTCTCACAATCACTTTGAACATTTAATACAGAACGGAATTTCAGAAATTACGTAGAAAACAAATAGAAACTTGGGTTCTTATATTTCTTGAGCTTTTATGCATAGTGAATGAAAAGAGCACTTGAATGGAAGTCAGAAAATGGTTCCTATCTGGACCAGAAAGATAGAACTAGCTGCATAAACTTGGGCAATCCAAACCTTTTTACACAGATGTTTCCCAAGGTCCCTTCCCACTCTGAATGTCATACACCTATTCTCCTTTCAACCAACCCATGGACTTATAAACACATTTCTTTGGCCTTATTATGCATCCAGCTCCCCAAGGCACTTCTTAATCAAGTTTAATTTTTTCAGCTGCTTACATTCTACATCTCTGAATAACAGACAGCTTTATGGTTATTTATTTTTCAATATACATTCTTTTTAAGAGAAAGGATTGCACACTTCTAGATTCATTCTCTGAAAATATTTTAAGCTTCCTAGAGGCAGCACCACAAACAAGTTCCTAGATTTTCAGAAAATATGATGGTAATTACCTTCAAGTGTTGTTCCTTCACCAAAGAGGGCATCTCCAGCCCCAGACGCATACAAGGCTGTCACAGATAAGGCGTATTGTGTCCCTTCCTTCAATCCCCGCAGCACTGTATTGGTTGTATCTCCCCTCACAGTGACCTCTTGAGTTTCACCCCCTGCCACTGGGGTATATGTGACGAGATACTGTTTCACTTTTCCTGGTGCCTCACTCCAAGATAATTTCATAGTAGACGTCGTAGGGTCAGAAACTCTTAAGTCTCTTGGATTCCCTCTAACTTCATTAAAAAACGACAACATCATCAAAACTCATTATTTAATAAAATGACTTGAAAAACATTTCGTTACTTTACATACGCATGTGCACTACAACAAATTTATATCCTGGGTGAGACTATGACAATTTTTACTGTTTACTAGCCAACAAAGCTAAATCAGACCCTATATGTTAGTAGAAACAAGAGGAAAGATATCCAGTCCCTTTTCTGTTTTTACAAAGGTTAAAATCTTCCAAGTAAAATCTTTCATGTTAGAATATTTCCTATAAGATAGTTTCCCTGTATTTCCTTAAAAGTGGAAGAAAGCATTATAAAATGTATACATGTTGATTAGTATTACAATGCAGACTTTAATTCCTTTAAGAAATCTTCAGTAAAAACAGTTAATCAGTGTAATGCTATGAACATCTAAAGGTAACACTCAGGAACTAATTCTGATATAATAAAAATGATAAATTATAAACATAATGCTGTCTCTAGAGGGAAAAAAAGTAAGAGAAAAAAAACAGCTCAGTGAGACCCAGCCTTGGGTACAAATCCTCAGGGACCACCCCATCTTTTTGTAGCTGTGATGTTTGCTATTTCATGACTTTCCTTGTAGATTGGTCATGTCCTCTTTGAAGGTTCCTAAGGAACCCAGTCCTATGTCACTCTCCACTGAGCATATAAAAGCCAGCCAGTTTTACTCCAGAAAATGGAAAGATGAAGAGGTATTGGGTCACATTATGGTGCCCAACACGAAGAGCCCTAGACTCTCAGCAAGAGAGAAAAACAATGAAGTAGTCACACTTCACCAATGGAAGACAGGAGGAAGAAAGCAGGTAAAAGAGAAAGCCTCTGTAGCAGAACAGACTATTGAGCTAGGTTGCAGGGGAAAGAGAGGAGAGTGAAGCAGTGAAAGGAGGGAAAGAGATGCAGTGGGAGGAGGGAGAGAGATGCAGTGGGAGGGAGGGAGATGCAAAGGGAGGAGGGAGAGGGATGCAGTGGGAGGAGGAAAAGGGATGCTGTGGGAGGAGGGAGAGGGATGAAGTGGGAGGGAGATAGATTCAGTGGAGGGGAGAGAGATGCAGTGGTAGGAGGGAGAGTGATGCAGTGGGAGGAGGGAGTGGGATGCAGTAGGAGAAGAAGAGATGCAGTGGGATGGAGGGAGAGAGATGCAGTGGGAGGGAGGGAGAGGGATACTGTGGGAGTCGGTAGAGAGATGCAAGGGGAGGGACAGCAGTGGGTGGTGGGAGCATGATGCAGTAGGGGAGGAGGGGGAGTGATACAGTGGGGGGAGAGAAATGCAGTGGGAGGAGGAAGAGGAATGCAGTGGGAAGAGGGAGAGTGATACAGTGGGAGGGAAGGCAGTGGGCAGTGGGAGCGTGATGCAGTGGAGGAAGAGGGAGAGTGATACAGTGCGAGGAGGGAGAGCGATGCAGTGGGAGGAGGGAGAGTGATGCAGTGGGAGGAGGGAGAGTGATGCAGTGGGAGGAGGGAGAGCGATGCAGTGGGAGGAGGGAAAGGGATGCTGTGAGAGGTGGGAGAGTGAAGCAGTGGCAGATGGGAGAGTGATGCAGTGGAAGGGGGGAGAGTATTGCAGTGGGAAGAGGGAGAGTGATACAGTGGGAGGGAAGGCAGTGGGCAGTGGGAGCGTGATGCAGTGGAGGAAGAGGGAGAGTGATACAGTGCGAGGAGGGAGAGCGATGCAGTGGGAGGAGGGAGAGCGATGCAGTGGGAGGAGGGAGAGCGATGCAGTGGGAGGAGGGAAAGGGATGCTGTGAGAGGTGGGAGAGCGATGCAGTGGGAGGAGGGAGAGCGATGCAGTGGGAGGAGGGAGAGCGATGCAGTGGGAGGAGGGAGAGCGATGCAGTGGGAGGAGGGAGAGCGATGCAGTGGGAGGAGGGAAAGGGATGCTGTGAGAGGTGGGAGAGTGATGCAGTGGGAGGAGGGAGAGCGATGCAGTGGGAGGAGGGAGAGCGATGCAGTGGGAGGAGGGAGAGTGATGCAGTGGGAGGAGGGAGAGCGATGCAGTGGGAGGAGGGAGAGCGATGCAGTGAGAGGGAGTGCAGTGGGAGGAGGGAAAGGGATGCTGTGAGAGGTGGGAGAGTGATGCAGTGGGAGGAGGGAGAGCGATGCAGTGGGAGGAGGGAGAGCGATGCAGTGGGAGGAGGGAAAGGGATGCTGTGAGAGGTGGGAGAGTGATGCAGTGGGAGGAGGGAGAGCGATGCAGTGGGAGGAGGGAGAGTGATGCAGTGGGAGGAGGGAGAGCGATGCAGTGGGAGGAGGGAGAGCGATGCAGTGGGAGGAGGGAGAGCGATGCAGTGAGAGGGAGTGCAGTGGGAGGAGGGAAAGGGATGCTGTGAGAGGTGGGAGAGTGATGCAGTGGAGGAAGAGGGAGAGTGATACAGTGCGAGGAGGGAGAGTGATACAGTGCGAGGAGGGAGAGCGATGCAGTGGGAGGAGGGAGAGCGATGCAGTGGGAGGAGGGAGAGTGATGCAGTGGGAGGAGGGAGAGCGATGCAGTGGGAGGAGGGAGAGCGATGCAGTGGGAGGAGGGAGAGTGATGCAGTGGGAGGAGGGAGAGTGATACAGTGTGAGGAGGGAGAGCGATGCAGTGGGAGGAGGGAGAGCGATGCAGTGGGAGGTGGGAGAGTGATGCAGTGGGAGGAGGGAAAGGGATGCTGTGAGAGGGAGTGCAGTGGGCGGTGGGAGCGTGATGCAGTGGGGGAGGAGGGAGAGGAATGCAGTGGGAGTGGGTAGAGTGATGCAGTGGGAGGAGGGAGAGCGATGCAGTGGGAGGAGGGAGAGCGATGCAGTGGGAGGAGGGAGAGCGATGCAGTGGGAGGTGGGAGAGTGATGCAGTGGGAGGAGGGAGAGCGATGCAGTGGGAGGTGGGAGAGTGATGCAGTGAGAGGGAGTGCAGTGGGAGGAGGGAAAGGGATGCTGTGAGAGGTGGGAGAGTGATGCAGTGGAGGAAGAGGGAGAGTGATACAGTGCGAGGAGGGAGAGTGATACAGTGCGAGGAGGGAGAGCGATGCAGTGAGAGGGAGTGCAGTGGGAGGAGGGAGAGTGATGCAGTGGGAGGAGGGAGAGCGATGCAGTGGGAGGAGGGAGAGTGATGCAGTGGGAGGAGGGAGAGCGATGCAGTGGGAGGAGGGAGAGTGATGCAGTGAGAGGAGGGAGAGTGATGCAGTGGGAGGGAGTGCAGTGGGCGGTGGGAGCGTGATGCAGTGGGGGAGGAGGGAGAGGAATGCAGTGGGAGTGGGTAGAGTGATGCAGTGGGAGGGAAGGCAGTGAGACAGAGAAGGGTGATGCAGACCAAGCTATAACGGATACTCCTTGTAAATGTCTGCAGTAGGGCAGTAAAATCCATAAACTCAGATTCACCATTTATTAGCTGTGTGGTCTTGATTTATTATTTAATTTCCTCAACCTCAATTCTCTTATAAAGCTGAGATGATAATAATAACATAAACACTATGCAGGGATTAAACAAAATATATGAAAAGCCCTTTGTACAGAACCTGACACCAGACAGGTACTCAGTAACTTTTCATTATTGCTAATGTGTTCTTGGCATTATTATTGCTATTTTAAAAACATCAGAGCTAGGAAATAAAATAAAAAATTATGAATGTCTCATTTTGCCCCCAATGAAATCACATATTAAACATTAATAATTTCAACAAACAAACATCAGAATATATCCTGGGATCCTAATCATCCCATCTAAAGAAAAACAAGTTAATGTTTAAAAATCTTTCTTAAGAAGTAAAATACAATCTATTTCAATAGTGCATAGAAGTTTGATTTTTAATTCTTAGCCATCCTTCAATTCACATTGAAACATTTAATAATATTATTTTTTAAAGAATATTGAGACTATATCCTAGCATTTAAATTCTATTGACGTGCGTGGTGGCTCATGCCTGTAATCCCAACACACCGGGAGGCCAAGGCAGGCAGATCCCCTGAGGTCAGGAGTCTCAGACCAGCCTGGCCAACATGGTGAAACCCTGTTTCTACTAAAAATACAAAAATTAGCTGGGTGTAGTTGCATGCGCCTGTAATCCCAGCTACTTGGGAGGCTGAGTCAGGAGAATCGCTTGAACCCGGGAGGCGGAGGTTGCAGTGAGCCGAGCCACTGCACTCCAGCTTGGATGACAGAGGGAGACTCTGTCTTCAAAAAATGAATAAATTAATTAATTAAATTTATCAACACAAGTAAATAATGTCATGATTAAGTAAAAAAAAAAATTTAAACTTAAGTCTAAAAGGACTATGGTCTAACATCTTCAAATAATTGACACAAAGTGTCTCTTGAGTTTTTTATCTGGATAGTTGTCTCAATTTTCCCCTCTAGTCTAAGAGTTTGGTTGTCACCATATGAAAAGCATGTTCCCTCTACCTTCTTCAGTGGCTGCGTTTCCAGTTAATGGAGAACCAGGTCCCGAGAAATACTCAGGAATTACAGTTACTTCGTATTTTGTGTCTGGAATCAAGTTCTCCAGCGTTCTCCTCCTCTGATTGGGTGGGGTGGTAACTTCTCTGCTTTCTCCACCAGTAACTGGTCTATATATAATTCGATATCTTAAAACTCTCCCTGGAGCTTGAGTCCAAGTAATTTTAAAACTATCTGTAGTCTCATCTGTCACCTTTAGGTTTCGAGGTGCTCCTTTTACTGAAATAAAAAAAGAAAAACAGATGTTAAAACATAAATTGGCTTTATATGAAAAATACAAAAATTACTTTTTTATTACTAAATTATACCATTTCTCTGAAGAAATCCATGAGCAATTTATTTGCAAACATCCTGGTTTCTGCATTCATTTAGCCAGAGATTAACTAAATTCTGAAATAGCAAATATGAATTCTACAATATCCAGAAAGAAACTAAGTACTGTTAATTTTTTAATTACATAAAGATGTATATAATAGTAAAATTTTAAATAATAAATATTCTATCAAATGCTAAATTTATACTGCTATAAACTTCAAGAATAAAAACAATTCATTTCTTTGAATATAAACAGCCAAGACTTTCACTCTTACTACATTTTCTCAGGAAACTAGGAAAATAACACCTAACACCCAGCTCTACCATGTCTACCCACCCAACCAAATTGTCTTATCCAGTCAGTCCCACACTAACTTTTTATCTGTATAGTCACTTGACTTGGAGAATAATTGGACCATACACAGGATGGAACAAGCAGAGAACTGGTATTTAATGAATGCTCATTAGATCTACATCTTGAAGCTAAGGTGCACTATGGGTAACACCCACAGACGCATAATTTTAAATGCATTTTTCATTAAGCCCAAATGAGAACATCATTTGGTTTTGTGTTCAGTAAACATGTTTAAATGACCCTCTTGCTCAATGGGGCCAACTGTCTCTATAGACAATATATTCAGGAAAGATGAACTAAAGGTCTTTGTCTTCTCAGTCCACTGGGGTGAAAGTCTCGTACAACATGCCTGGCATGTATCACACAGACATTTAGAAGTTTACTTAAATATTCAACACATCAATAGATCACTCCAGGGAGAAAGACAGGAAGGAAGTATATCTCTCTAGAAGAGAAAGGAAGGAAGTATATCTCTCTAGAAGAGAAAGGAAGGAAGTATATCTCTCTAGAAGAGAAAGGAAGGAAGTATATCATCTCTCCAGGAAGGAAAGAAATGGTACTTGGCCAACTTACACCCATGATTCATTTTGTATTGGAAGGAAAAAGATTAAACAAGTCAGAACAAATCAGCAGATAGACTGATGGGTTGGAATCCTAGTTCTGAAGCTTAATAGATATGTAATTCTGAGCCGTAGATTATCCTAGCAGCAAAACATGACTATTTATAGGATTATTTAAGTGGTTAAATGAGATAATCTATGGAAAACATTTAGCAGAGCATCTGACACAAGCAGAAGCTCTATAATTGTTAGCTTAATGAAAGTATTACATTGGAAACTTTCTTATCAACTAAAAAAATTTAAATCCCAGATTCCATTACAGACAATATAACTGAAAAGACATTACCCAACTCCATTGTAGTAGCCCAATGACCAAAAACTAGAGTGTGTATGAATGGAGTGACTTCTACTCAAAAACCCTGAGACAAGTCCTCTCTTGAGACAGATTTCTCATCCCCTCCCAAAATGCTGAAGAGAAAGGGTCAGGGTCATTGAGTAGCAGTGTAGGCATTACAGGAAAAGCATCAGAAAGTCAGAAATATCTGAGTATGGCCTTCTCGCTTATATGACCACAAAAGTCATAAGATGAAAGGACTTCTTAGGCCATTTAGTTTATGTGGTGGCCTTCAGGAAGAAATATACCTAAACCATGAAAAAAAAAAGAAAAATAGCAATCTTATCTGAAAAAAAAATGTTTCAGAGAAAAAAGATTCTCTAGCTTTTATCAGTATAGTATGCCAATGTGTAGCATCCCTGTCAGCAAATACTTCTTTATAACTATCTTAAAATCCTCACACTATTCTTTCAGGGTCTTTACCTCCTATTCCCAGTCAAAAGAGGAAACAACAATTGACATCTATTGTGATACTTTGCTATGCTAATGTTAAAGAATAATTGCCTTGCCTTAGTCTTCCACTAACCAACTTAAATTGGTGCCCTTAAATGTCAAACGTAACAAAGTGTGTCCAAATATATCCAACTCTATCCAGTAAGGAGTACATATGTAAACAAACACGCTTAAAACATTTGGCAAAATTTGCACACCATGTTCATAGCAGCAATATTCACAAAAAGCAGATGCAGTCCAAATGTCCACTGATGAATGGAGATAAACCAAATGTGAAGCAGGGCGCCATGGCACATGCCCGTAGTCCCAGCTACTCAGGAGGCTGAGGCAAGAGGATCATTTGAGCCTAGGCTTATGAGGTCAACCCGGGTAACATAGTAAGAATCCCATCTTAAAAGATATGTGGTGCATACATACAGTGGAATATTATTCAACCATAAGTAGAGAGGGCATTCCGACACACACTACAACATGGATCAACCTTGAGGACATTTACTGTGTGAAATAATCCAGGCACAACAAGACAAGTACTGAAAGAGTCCTCTCAAGTAAGGTAGTTAATCAGAAGGAATTCTGTCTCTAATTCCTAGAGACAGAAAATAGAATGGTGGTTTCCAGGAGTAGAGGGAAGGAGGGAATGGGGAGTTGTTCCTTAATGAGTACAGAATTTCAGTTTCACAAGTTCTAAAGATGGATAGTGGTGATGGTAGCACTACAAGGTGAATGTACTTAATGCCACTAAAATATGCACTCAAAAAATGGTTAAAATGGTAAATACGTTATGTATACTTTAGTACAACTTTTTAAAAGAAAATAAATAATTGATAATATACTTATTACCAACATATATACGTGTGTGTGTGTATATATATATATATTTGCCTTAACTCCGTAAGTACAGTAAACAATTTCAGAAAGATTTAAGACATGACATTCCTGAAATGTGGGACCAAAAATGATGGATAAGCACTATTTCAAAAGTTAATTCCATAATTATCAATAGTTCTCTAGGTCTCTTAACTTCAAATTCATCAAAAGAATTCTAAGGTTTTTTACTTAAAAGTTATTTTTCTCTTTCTAAAAAGATTTATGAAAAGCTGTCTTTAAAAGATGCCAAATCTTACAGAGGCATTGGCAATTCTGAACTATAAAGCAGATGGTTATTAACTTTGTACTGCAATAAATTATTCATTTTTGAAAAACAGTGGCAGAAACCCCCATCACACCTTCCTCGGTGGTCTCCTCTCCAGCTAAGGGAATGCTGAAGCCATCCTCATACTCCGCAGTCACGTTGACCAAATACAGAGTCTCTGGCTTCAGATTGCTGAGAACAACACTGGTGCTCGATGCTGGCTCCACCACAGTGACCTCATCATCCCCAGTCGCTTCCTTGTAGGTGATGTGATATGAAAAAACATTTTCTCCAGCTGGAGACCAGTTGGTTTTGAAACCATAAGAAGTCACTTCTGAAAAACTAAGATCCTTTGGAGGGACATAAGCTATTTAAAAAAAAAAAAAAAAAAAAAAAGTTAAAAATGTTTGAATCTATAAAACAAAACCATAACCAATATTTAAATGTTTATAAAATGGGTTATATTAATTTGGGAGAATGGTGCTCATTGAGACCACTGTACTGAGTACCTCATCTACATTTGACCATTGAGAGAAACCCACCCCCCAACTTACAACCCAACAAGAGATCTTGATTATTCACCTTGACTATCCATAATACTAACTTCTGCTATTTAAATGAGTGATTAAATTTGAATGTGAATTTTGAGATTCTTAAAGCAGTAGCAATAGAATGGCCTTGCCAACAACTGGAATATTTAAACCATAGCAGACCTAAAATGAACATCCACATTTTCCCATTCATCCCTGGTACTTGGATATTAACCTTTGGTGGTTTGCAGACAAATGTTTCAAAGTAAAAATTAAGGAATTTTTCCCAACAACAAAATGTTTATTAAACTAAGCAGTTATTAAACTAAATCATAGAAAGAGACAATGTTTAACACATACAGTATATCCTTAGGGGGCACACAATCAAAATGGAGAAATGAGACAATGCAACATTATTAACAACCATAAAAAAAAAAAAAAAAAAAAAAAAGCAGGAAGGTCGTGGGGGCTAATGCCTATAATCTCAGCACTTTGGGAGAATGAGGTGGGTGGATCACCTGAGGTCAGGAGTTGAAGACCAGATTGGCCAACATAATGAAACCCCGTCTTTACCAAAAAAAAAAAAAAAGAAAGAAAAATTAGCTAGGCATGGTGGCACACTCCTGTAGTTCCAGCTACTGGGGAGGCTGAGGTGCAAGAATTGCTTGAAATGGGGAGGCATATATTGCAATGAGCATAGATTGTACCACTGCACTCCAGCCTAGATGACAGAGTGAGACCCTGTCTCAAAAAAAAAAAAAAAAAAAAAAAAGCAGTTCATAGGAAAGCCAACTGATGAAAGTGATAGCATGATAGTGCTAAGACAGTTACAGTTGAGGAAGGCTTCATGAAAAGGATGGGACTTTTTTATTATTATTATACTTTGAGTTCTGGGGTACATGTGCAGAACGTGCAGGTTTGTTACATAGGTATAAACGTGCCATGGTGGTTTGCTGCACCCATCAACTGGTCATCTACATTAGGTATTTCTTCTAATGCCATCCCTCCCCCAGCCCTCCCGACAGGTCCCGGTGTGTGATGCCCCCACCCCCGTGTCCATGTGTTCTCATTGTTCAACTCCCACATATGAGTGAGAACATGCAGTGTTCGGTTTTCTGTTCTTGTGTTAGTTTGCTGAGAATGATGGTTTCCAGCTTCATCCACGTCCCTGAAAAGGACATTAAACTCAAGGGATGGGACTTTTAATTAACCATTGAAAAGTAGATCAGGCAAATGAAGAAAATTCCAGATGTGACAAACGATGCCCAAAATGATCCAGGAAATGCATAAAAAGAATCCAAAGGTGCAGGACTATATTCTCATCACCTTTGAGTTGAAGGACCCAGCTCAGTATCCAGCACATAGTGAACACCCCATACTTGGGACTTGGATTCTAAATGACACATACATATGATAAAACTTGTTCCTAAACCTGCTTGAGGATCTAGGAACAGAAACATCTCGTGACTCTTATGAGTAAACAGCTTTTTCACCAACTAAAATATGATCCATACCCAGGAGAAAGTCATATCTCAGAGCCAAGTAAACTAAGTTCAATAGTTTTCAATAACGTAGAAAAGTTACTTTTTCTTGTCTATAAAAAGAATTGAAAAAGCACATAATCCACAATTTTAGAAACCAAAATGCTTTGTTCATGAAGAAATAACTTTTACTCTCAAAGTCTACTAACCTTTCTTCTTTATAGCTGCCAATTCTTGCTCAATTCTAAGGCAGATAGACTGTGTGAGTTCAAAAGATATCCTCTGAAAAGCATCAAAATCTTCCACTGTGAACACATGGGTCTCTGCGGGAGGAGAGGCAATAGCTTCTAATTCTGAGCGAACAGCATCCTTCACACCAACTGCGAAGATTTCAACATCTGAATTCCTTAGTTTTATCGCAGGATCTCTGAAAGCATCTGATGATTTCCCATCCGTGATAAGAATCATGACCTTTGGCACATTGCTTCTTGATCCCTTGCTAGGCACAAATATTTTCTCTCTGACATAAGTCATTGCTTTGCCAGTATTTGTAGATCCTCCTCTGTAAGGGAAGGTGTTTATTGCTTCAATTATATCTTCCACTTTGGTGAATTTTTTCAAAGTGAACTCAGTATGAGGATCCCGGCTGTATTGGACAAGACTAATCTGGACCCTATTTGGTGAAATTTCAAAACTTTTTACAAGAACTTCCAAAAAGGCTCTAACTTTAACAAAGTTTGCAATCCCAATGCTATAGGAGCCATCAACCAAAAACACAATATCGGCTTTTATATCCACACCACGTGAGCATTCTGTAAAGAGAAAAAAAGTACATTAAACTTCAATACATATTCATCATCAAAATATACATATCTAGCTTTCTTAGTAAGCATGCTTCTTAAAAAAGAAAAAAAACTACTGCAAATATTTCATTCAAAACTAAGTCCTAACAAGTAAAGCATTCTGTCAAACAGACCTTCACATATTCCAAACACATGATGCACACATTAACTCACCCACTTGTACTTTCATTGGCTGAGTCTTCTCCATTATTGAGATGGGTTCACTGGATGTCATTCCCTTCATGGCAGAAACACTGATCTGGTATTCTGTGTCTGCTGAGAGGTCACGAACACTGAGCGTGGTTGTCTGAGGCCCCACACTCAGAGCATGCTGTCGGCTTCCTGCTGTCATTGGTGTGAGGATGACTTTGTAGCCAGTCACTGGACTAGCAGATGGATTCCAACTTAGCTTAACGTATTTTGAAGAGACTTCCATGGCAATCAAATTTGAAGGAGGCTCAACAACTAAAAAGTTACAAGCAGACAGTGATTAATAACAGTGAGATGTAACCTTAATAATTTGGTCTTTAGGTTTGGACCTTCAAATCTCCTTATTCAAATTAATCCTGAATACATTGAAAAGAGTTGCCCAATACTCTCCACAGTCTCCAATTTCACATGTCCCTATCAAACCAAAAGTGACTGGACACTTGGCTTTTAGTCAAATTGCTGAGAAGTTAATGGAATAAGAAAGTATTTGGAAGAAATTAATGTTGGGACACCTCAGGCCTAATTATTCTCTGAAACCAAGATTTCCATTCTGGTTTTAGTATTCACTCATTGTCTTCATTCTCAAGTACCAAAGTAGGCACTTGATAAATATTTGTTAAATCAATGCTTCATTCAATTCTTTACAGAATTTTTCTCTCTTAATGACATCATAAAAGTGGAATCTTTAAAAGATACTTTATAATATGCCAAGAAAGATAAAGCATTTAGTAGTTCTTAAATGACAAGTTCTTATAATTTTAAACAATTTTATTTTCACTAGTTTCAGGGTAAGAAAAAAAGTTCAACTATGTTCACAGTGCCACCAAACAGAGGGGAAACAATGACTTACAACATGCATATTGACACACACATATCAATCGTCTAAAACATGGTGATCCTTACTCAACATAGAACATAGTCATGCATTTGACTGTTAATATAAAGTATTTTAAGATATTTCAGATGATATCAAAATTCTGGATTTGTCAATGGAATCAACTTCCCAGAAGATATAGTTCTAAATTTTTACAAATCAACCTGCAAGAAGTGTGTGTAAAAAGGCCCAAATTTATACATCACCTCCTCAAAAAAAAATCAGATGTAGCACACAAAAATGACGTTTATACTGAATAGGCAAAAGCTGGAAGCATTTCTCTTGAAAACTAGCACAAGATGAGGTTGCCCTCTCTCACCACTCCTGTTCAACATAGGATTGGAAGTTCTGGCCAGAGCAATCAAGCAAGAAAAAGAAATAAAAAGCATCTGAATATAAAGAAAGGAAGTCAAACTACCCCTGTTTGCAGATAACATAATTCCTCTAGAAAACTGCATAGTCTTAGCCCAAAAGCTTATTAAGCTGATAAACAACTTTAGCAAAGTCTCAGGATATAAAATCAATATGCAAAAATTGCTAGCATTCCTATACACAACAACAGTCAAGTTGAGAGCCAAATCAGGAACGAACTCCCATTCACAATGGGAGTTGTGAATAATAGAATAAAATACCTAGGAATACAGCCAACTAGTTAGGTGAAAGATCTCTACAAGAGGAACTACAAACCACTGCTCAAAGAAATCAGAGATAACAATGGAAAACATTCCATGCTCATAAATAGAAAGAATCAATATCATTAAAATAGCCATACTGCCAAAAGCAATCTAAACTACCATTGAGATTCTTCACAGAACTAGAAACAAGTATTTTAAATTTCATATGGAACAAAAAAGAATCCGAATATCTGAGGCAATCCTAAGCAGAAAGAACAAAGCTGGAGGTGTCACGCTATCTGACTTCAAACTATATTACAGGGCTGTGGTAACCAAAACAGCATAGTACCAGTACAAAAACAGACACATAGACCAATGGTACAGAATAGAGAATCCAGAAGTAAGACTGAACACCTACAACCATCTGATCTTCAACAACCCTGACAAAAACAAGCAATGGGGAAAGGACTCCCTATTCAATAAATTGTGCCCAGATAACTGGCTAGCCATATGCAGAAGATTGAATCTGGACCCCTTCCTTACACCATATAAAAAAAATAACTCAAGATGGACTAAAGACTTAAATGTAAGACCCAAAACTGTAAAAATCCTGGAAAACAACTAGGCAATACCATTCAGGACATAGATTTCATGACAAAGATGCCAAAAGCAATTGTAGCGAAAACAAAAATTGACAAATGGGATCTAATTAAACTAAAGAGTTTCTACACAGCAAAAGAAACTCAAAAGAAACTACCAACAGAGTAAACAGACAACATACAAAATGGGAGAAAATGTTTGCAAACTATGCATCCAACAAACATCTAATATCCAGCATCTATAAGGAACATAAACAAATTTACAAGAAAACAACACACAGCCCCATTAAAAAGTGGGCAAAGGACATAAAGAGACACTTTTCAAAAGAAGACATCCATGTGGTCAACAATAATACAAAAAAAAGTTCAACATCACTGATTATTAGAGAAACGCAAATCAAAACCACAATGAGACACTATCTCACACCAGTCAGAATGGCTACTATTAAAAAGTCAAAAAATAACAAATGCTGGTGAGGTACTGGAGAAAAAGGAATGCCTATATGCTGTTGGTAGGAGTGTAAATTAGTTCAACCATTGTGGAAGACAGTGCAGCAATTCCTCAAAGAACTAAGAACAGAAACACCATTTGACCCAGCAATCCCATTACTGGGTATATACCCAAGGAATATAAATCATCCTATTATAAAGATACATGCACACATATATCCACTGCAGCACTATTCACAATATCAAAGACTTGGAATTAACATAAAACCCCATCAATGATAGACTGGATAAGGAAAATGTGGGACATGTATACCATGGAATACTATACAGCCATGAAAAAGAATAAGACCATGTCCTTTGCAGGGACATGGATAGAACTAGAGGCCATTATCCTTAGCAAACTAACACAGGAACAGAAAACCAAATACCACATTTTCTTGCTTATAACTGGGGGCTAAATGATGAGAACATATGGATACATAGAGAGAAACAACACACACATTGAGGCCTATTGGAGGGTTGAAGGTAGGAGGAGGGAAAGTATTAGGAAAAATAACTAATGGGTACTAGGCTTAATACCTGGGTGACGAAATGATCTGTACAACAAACCCCCCTGAAACAAGTTTATCTATGTAACAAATCTGTACATGTACCCCTGAACTTAAAAGTTTAAAAAATGAAAATAATTTTAAATATATATATATATATATTTAAAAATTATGTTTCAGTAAAAAGTAGTAGGAGGGAAGCCACAGAGATGCCACATGGAAATTTGGCTAAACCTGAGGGATACAGAGGCAGTACAGGCTAGTCCAGCAGAAGAGAGAAGCCTCAGGTTAGTCCAGCAGAAGACAAAAGACACTAAAGAGAAATGTGAACACCTGTGATGCAGCCTCAGCCCCCCCCTACACACGGAAAGTTCCAACAGTGGCAGCAAAAAAGTTTGGCCTACCCTTGCATACATGTAACTGCACCCCAGGAAGAATTAAACTGTTTAAAAGATTGAGTAAAGAGAAATAATCAGAGAAGAGTGGAGGTGAATTAGATGGATTTTATAATAATGCAAAGCAAAAAGGTTAGAGATTAGACAGTAAAACAAAGGAACAGATTGAGAGCCCATGAAGTAATGAGAGGTTCTGAGACAGAATTAGGACCAATGAACATTTTGACCAAATGTTCAGAGATTGAAGATTAAAGAGTTTGTATGATTGAAGATGTCACTATTTAGAATTTATGTTTAATCACTTAAGGATTCTCAGGCTGAGAGGGGAACAATGATGGAAAAATATAAGGCTTTAGGTTGTTATTTTTAATGTTCAAAAGGGTGCTTTTGAAATGTCTCTTCTTTCTCCCATGTATTTAGAAGTAATAACTAATAGAAATGGGAGAATTTTCTAATGGAAGGATCACATTGACTGACCTTTGAAATATTCTTAAAAGCTTTCAAAATATTACACAGAGTATAATGATAGAAAACCCTTGTCCTTAGCCAGTTAACAGAAACATTTTTATTATTTTAAGTTGCGAATGTCTTTCCAGCCCATCAACGTTTAAATCAGAGTGCAAGATAATTAAAGCAAGTACCATAATAGCATAATTAGACAGGCATTCAATGTACACAAAAGAGTCTTAAACAAAAGAGTAAATCATAACTTGTCACTCCCCAAAAAAATTTTAAGAACTTTGCAATGATACATTTTATTGAATGTTCCACTAGAAGGAAAAACAATGCAAATGGTATCAACAAGTTGAGTTGCTAAAAAACAATGCAAATGGAGTATACAATTGGAGAATCACTGGAAGAAATATTTAAGTATGTCTACTTCTAAGATAACTATAAAACTATAAATACTCAAACAATGGAAAAGACTAACACATGGGGAATACTACACAGTCTACTCACCTTCTTCTCCACTAACCAATTCGCCAAGTTGTTCATCAACACCTGAGCACACCTGGGAGATGATCTCATTCTGAATATCCACAATTGCATCAAAGTTGGCCACATTGAAAACATGGTTCAGTGAAGGTGTGGAGGCAATTTGTTTGAGTTCTTTTGCATCTGCAGCTTTAATGCCTTTGAAACAAAAGGATAAGGACATATTGAAATGGGAAATGTGCCAATTGACTTGGAGGAGTTCTTCGTTTTCTCTGTCTTTCACAACTGAAGACATATTCAAATCATTATTAAGTCATAAGCCAGATTGCTTTGCTTCATAACGAATGTGCAACTGTGCAGATGACAAAAACATTTTGTAATTTGACATAGAGTGGCCAGCCAAAGAGGAAAACAAATGGTTAGTTAAACAGAGTGGGCTTTCATCCCAACCATACCATCACATGTCTTTGCCATCTGTAAAGATAATACTTTTTTCTTCCAGAATCCTGAATAAGCTGGAGCCCTCTGAATTCTTCAAGTATTACATAATATACGAAACACATAAAAAACACTTAATGATAATACAAGGAGGATCTTTATAGAATCATTGGCCCAGCATTCTTTGAAAAGTAGAGAGCTGGCAAAGAATGTGAATACCACCTTCCTAAATGCATATGCTAAGGGAGTTATATAAGGGAAATAGATAAGCAGAATTTTTACTTAAAGACAATTTAAGTCTTTAATATTACACTATAAAAATGCAGTAAACACTTCTAATAGCATCCTTCCTTAAGGAATCAATATTTCATCTTCCTAAACATTAAGCATACTGCAGGAGTTGTAAAATGGAAATAATTAACTGAACTTAACCTACCCAAGGAGAAAACTTCAACTCCAACATTACGAAGCTCTCTTGCTGGAATTTCCACTTCATCCTGGGATTTTCCATCCGTAATAATAATTGCCACTTTAGGAAAGCCAACTCTTGCCCCAGCAGACTCCGTGAAAGTATTTTTAACTAAATAATCAATGGCATCCCCTAAAGGGAAAAGAAACATGTTCATTCACTCTGTACTGCACAATTTTTCCAAAGTCAAAAACTATGCAAATAATGTCAAAAATATCTAACATGTAATAGGCAATGCGTCATTTCTTTCTGAAACAGACATTTCATTTATTTTTAACTTTAAAGAAATCTGTAGAACATACCTGTCATTGTGTTGCCACCTTTATATGGAATTTTTTTTATTGCAGCAAGAAGTTCATCCCTTTGGTAGTACTGATTTAAGTTAAATTCAGTCCTGGTATCAGAGCTGTACTGAACAACTCCAACTCTCGTCTTCTCTTCCCCAATGTCAAAAGCAGACACAAGAGCAGCAATAAAGTCTAAAATGTACTTGAAATTATTTCTTCCCACACTCCAAGAGCCATCCACAAGGAAAACCAGATCAGTCCAGGCACTGACAGAGCATTCTGTAATACATTTGATATCTTTTTAAATGATGCTTTATTAAATCAGCTCATCAATTCACACTAACATTGCAAGAATGTAGGCTCCTTAAATCATTCTGTTCATTAGAACATATTCACCAATTGTTCTTCACCCACATGCACAATCGAATATACAGTTTTACTAACAACACATAGAAGCATTTTCAATGCCTTTATCAAGATGAATTCATGGAACTAGATGTCTTTACATTGCTACATAAGACATTATACAAAAAGAGACAAATAGATCTATAACCTGCTCTCTGGGGCATAAAGTCCAAGTATTCGTGCTATCAACCTATCCATTTTTATAAACTATACCCTCACTCTTCTTTACAAGTACAAATTTTATAAAACATTTGGGAGTCACACAAAAGAAATACAAGCAAAGGATTTTTATTCTTTGGTATTTATCGACAAATAAATACAAAATAATTGCTGTACCATTCAAGGAAGTGCAGTTGAGTTGAAGACCTAATTTGTTAATATTCTATTGCACTTTTCAATATAATTATCTAAAGTTTGTATTAGGGTTCGTCTAGAGGGCTAAGGGAGCCTAACAGAAGTAAAAACAAGCATAAAATTATGCAAAATAGCCAAAATATCTAGTCCTAATTATCAATATATTTAAATTTGACAACTAAACCCTACTTTTAGTGAACAAAGAGGGTAAACAATTATTTTTATCCAAAAGTTAAAAATCCATGTGGTATTCTGAAATTATCAGAATGATCAGTTTTTATAACTGAATATGTTATCTTTCCTTCTCTCTATGGTAGAGGTCAGTTTGGTTTTATGAAAATCTGTATTTGTAATGCAATACCAAGTGAATTTTCTGAAGATGATTTTGTCCTTGCAGTCAGTTGGTAGGTAATAAAAGAAGTATTTGGCTAGGAAGAGAAGGAGAGGGTGCTGGAAAATTTTGCAAGCCAAATGCAAGTTGTATTCTTAAATAAGTTTTGCACACTATTTAATACGTCAGTTCAAGCCTATTAAAAAGTCAATACTTGGCATAATACTTCAATTTAAAATCAGTACTAATTGTTAAAAATATTAGCATCTGAAATAATGATAAACAGTGGTCTGGAGGGAATATTTCCAGATAAAGAGACCTTTGTGTTTATAATCTTTTTATTGTCATTCTAGGTCATAAATCCAAGTTTTAGGAGATGACAAAATTAGAAGTCCAAGAAACCCCTTAAGGATCTATCCCCATAAGTCAGACAAAGCAATATAAGACAAAAGGAGGCTAATAACTGCAAGATCTAGACTAAATAAAATTGATTTCATCTGATTACAAATGCACCAATTTATAAGAGGTGTGTCATAGAGACTCTAAAAAAGGTTACGACTTTTTCAACTAAGGCCATGTAAATAACCTAGAGAGGGGCATAACATACACATAGACTTAGAAAAGTATTTCCACGACAATTGTATTGCTTTGTACACTAGCTGAGGGCGTCTCTCTCATGTTCCAGCCTTGTATTTCTCATATATTCCTAAGTACCACCTACTGCTATCAGTTTGTCTTTGAGAAACGGGCTGAGTCCTGAAATATGCTTTGTTTTCACCTATTGCCAAAATCCTGCAGGAAAGGTTGAACACACACCATTTCAAACTCTCCCATTGAAAAGAATATATAGTAAATAGAATGAAAAACTGGCTAGAATGTCAGAACTTAGGTTATAATGGCTTAGTTATACATTATTCTTATATTGTCTGTGCTCCTTCTAGATAAAGCTTATAGAAATTGATATAGGAATAAGATCAATCTATGTATATAACGGGAACATTTGTTCTATCCTACATTTATTACTTCCATGAATCTAAGCAAAAATAGTACGAGAAACACTCACTTTGTATCTCGGTTTTTCCAGGTTTCTTCTCCACTGGCTTTGTCGAACTACCTGTTTGAACTAAGTTAAAACTTTATTATTACAAAAGGAAATGAACCCAAGCAGACATTCTCTTTAAAATAGAATAAATACATTATGTTAGTTTTTGCTATTGTCTCTTAAAAGTATGGCCCTGCCCAGCTGGTCAGAGAATACTGCCAGATAATCATTCCCTTGCAAGTAAGTTATTTTAGTGATATCTTTGAGATAAGTAAGTTATTTTAGTGATATCTTTGAGATATTTCACAAAGATATTCACATTGTTGTCCAGCAAAGTTTAACATTTTTAATGGTCTTCATTTATAACATTCCTGCTGTTTCCAGAGACCAGAGTTATAAATCAGGAATGAATTATTCATGTCCACTAATAACTAGGATAACAGAAAAAATAGTACTGGTATAAATTAACTCTGTATCACAAGAGATTAAATCTGAAGTAGGAAAACCTTTCTGCAAAATAAAAAGGATACAAGTACTTTAATTTATATGTATGCTCACTTGTTAGTTGTCCTATAACTGGCACACTTTCTTCTACTTCATCATATGAAGTTATTGTCACCACATACTCTGTTTCAGGTACAAGTTCTGACAATAAAGTTTCAGTGGTACTAGCTGCAAGGGTAAATTCTTTAGTAGGCCCATCTGGAAATATAAAAAGGAAAAATATGAATGCAACAAAACATTTTTCACGTATAACACAACACAATATACTGTAATTCCCAGAGGTACTCAAAATCTGAAAAATTCAATATATACATTTTTTTCAGGACACTCAAACATTATTTTTTTACTGCCTTCCAAAACTAAAATTTTGAATTTTAGAAATTTAATAAATGGACTGGTATTTCTTTTGCTACAATCATATTTAATACTTGTTTGAGAATTCAAGACTTTTCTAGTTTAAAGGTATACCACAATATCGAACTAAAAATCTTTCATTGGTTTTGGCGACTAATGGGAGATAACAGTTTTATAAATGCAAAGAAAAAGAATTTAATTTTAAATTATGCATTGGAGGACAGCAGAGAGAGAGAAATAAGAGATGAAAATAAACTCAAGGAAAACAAACCCCAGAGGTTAAGACCAATCCCTAGTAGGAAATCTGTGTAGAAGCAGTGCATATTCCATACTCAAATGGCCACATGCCTTAATGGGTAACATTGACCTCTGCATTGACTTAAGCAGGTATCAAATATTTCAAGGTCCAGTATACTAGGTGTTTACTTATATTTTGGCAATTATGTACTCCCTTCTAGATTCTGTTAATTCTCAATTCAATCAGGAAACATGGTGGTTCCTGGGAATGACTTGCCTGATGATATTTTTAATTATATTGTTTTCATCAAAATATAATTAGGAAAGATAACAGGTGCAACAGACCACTGAAAAATGCTCTTGGTTTGCAGGTGGAATATGCAAAACCAACCAAGATCCCCAGAGGACATCAAGACACTCAGACTCTGCCAGGTTGGGTTGTCCCAGTGCCAGTTTTGGAATTGCTGGGTGTCAGTTACTCCCAACATCTGGAAACTGGATGGACCCTGTTAGAACTGATTTTCTGCTTTGGAATGAATAAGTTAACTGCAAATATATTTGGGGAGAAAGAGTCAAAGAGAAAAAAGTAAATTTTTGACTCCTTTTTAAGTTTTTAAATCATCTTTTTTAAAAAAGCTATATTTCCTGGTAAATCGATATGTAAAATCATTAGTATTTTTAAAGGCTAAAAGATAAATAAACACAGTTCTAGTAATAATCTGTATTGACATATTCCATCTCTACTGTCAGCCAGTCAAGACTTCTTCTTACCATTTAGCCAATGTTAGTAGAAATGGTCATTTTCTCATTCCATTTTAGAACTAAAAATTAATCAATAGAGTTTGGTTCTCCACATTTTGGCAACATTATTAACACTAAAGACAATGCCTGAGAACAAGCAAAACAAGTTTTGTTTTCCAAGGATTCAGCCTAGTGTCTACAGAATCCACCTAGCCAAAGTAAATTCTTATCTGTCATCATGGTTGTTTACCATTATCACAGAATGATGTTTCCTGGATACTGAAATGTGTAGGACACTGGGTAAGGTGTAACAACTTACTTCATCAGCTGATACTTTAAATGCTGAAAAGATTAAGTAATTCAAGAAGAATGCCAAGGAACGAGGATTTGGTTTTATAAGATCAAAGATTACTAACAATATTTTGATCAGGTAAAAATAGAGTAAATTTTTAATAAAAACAGCCTACCACAGCAAAACATGTTATACTCAATAACATTAAAATATAATAGTGGATACTAGGCTGGAAATCTGAAACCTGAGTTCAGCAAATGTCTGGTGACATGGATCAAATCCCTCAGGCTTCCTAAAGCTCAGCTTCTTCATGATGAAATGGGAGAAGAGGTGGAGATTGAATTATATCATCTTGATGCTTCTGTCCTAAAACTCCAGTCTCAAAACTTACCTGTTGTAGGGTCCACCGTTATTCTGTAACCCACAATTGGATCAACTGGTTTTGCCCATGACATATGAACAGTATTTTCATCTATAATTTTAAAATTCAAGTCTGAAGGTGGGTCAACTGCAAAAGAGAGAGTTTATATTATTAAGGTTTTCAATGTCACAAAATGGTCAATTTAATTAACAAAGAATTGTGTTAAGCAAAGCTTTCTAAAATTGTCTTTGCATAAATTTGTTTCCAACAAATATAAAAGATATGTTGTTGGATAAGAATAAAACTAAAAGCTGACAAAACATCAGAGAGTATACATATTACAGAAGACAGCACAAAACACTTTTGATTCTTGAGTTGCTAGGTCATTCAAGAATGGCCAGCAAAATCAAGCATAATAGAAACATATTTGGATACAAGTACATACAAGTACAATGAAATCACATATAATAACCACATATGCAAACAATTCACATAACAATTAAAGGAATTTCGATACATGCTGAGTGCATTTTGAACAAGCATGCTAAATCACAACCTGCTTACAACCAGAGAAGTTAATTCAAAACATTGACATAATATGTTTTTTCCCATAATATGGACAAGAATCAATGATGATTTTGGTTCATTCTCTGCATTATTTGCCTTGTAATTATTCATTGTTATTTGATAAATCTCAATATGTAGCAGAGATGAAAAATATATTTTAATGAAAATGAGGAATCATGGGAAACAGTTATATCTGACAAGGAAATATACATTTAAATGTATATTCATATTCATAGGCAAGTATTCAAAAATAAGTGATGTTAATAATTTGTAGGTATATAAATAGTGATATTCAAAAGTTTATAAAACTAATATTCTGCCTGTTTACACCAGCTTGCTGAATGTTCCAGGGTGTAAACCAACACTATTATTTCCTTTGCAGCAGGTATACTCCATACTAGAAAGGGCATTTTGGATTAAAATGCCAGTATGGTCCTTTACAAAACAATGGTTAATTATGAAAAGACAACATCAATGTATATTTATGGACATTTATTTACAGAACTTAAAGAAAACAGTGAAGAAGGATCAGTGATCTGAAGACATGACTGCGCATAAAAACTTGGAAAAGTCAATGACAGGAATAACTGAAAAGTACAGAAAGAAATAGTTTACATACAAAACTGTACAGTATCATGCATGTGTCAATGAAATGTTGACTTGTTTTTAGTTTCCCACAATGAACAAAAGCCTCCATGTACAGTAGTCATTACACAAAGACGTTTCCTAAATATTTTATAATGATATTCTCTCTACAATGTTCATGCCTCATCATGCAGCATTGTACTGACTCACTGTCAGTGCATGGTTGATGAATTAAAAAGTATTACTCTTGAAACAGGTCAACGAATTAAGATGACTTTCAGCCACACTCTTCTTAAAATGTTTTAGTCTGAAAGTATTCCTTGTGAGTCAGAATTTTTGCATCTGTTTTGAGAGATTACAATTTCCTTTTAGGTTTTTCCAAAGGTCAATTAAAATACACTAGTAGCCTTGAGACATGAGTCACAGAATTTAACTGGGGTTAAAGATTTATGTAATATTAATAACATGTTTTAATGGAAATAATTAAGCAAACATTTGCTTTAGTGGACTGCTGCCTCCAACTATAGGAGATGGCTTTTTATTTTTATTGGATACACTAGTATTGGAATGAATGTTATATTCTTACTATCCATACACAGGCAGTGAGATTAGACTATTAATCTACATGCAGAGTTTAATTCCTCAACATTCTTCGGTCTTTCATCATATTTTGAGGTTTAGCTGTACTCATCACTTAGTATAGCATGCATGCAACAGATGTTAATAGGACAACGGGCATTAAGAATATCATTATAAAATATTGTTCCAATAGCAATGGCTCAGGACAAATTTAATGCAAAGGCAGACACAACTGGCCTGAGCATGCTTTTAAAAAAAATCAGTACATGGAAAAACAGTACCACCAACCTTGGAAGGAAAATGACCTGAAGCAGCAGACACTAGGTTAAAACTGCTGAAGGGCAGCAGCGGCCCCCCTTGTTGATATCCAAATGACCAGGATTCCAGATAAACTGAAAAATTGACTGTGGGGAAAAGTCTTTAACATTTCAGAGGATCTTGAGGTGTTCATAGAAACTGCGGTATGTGGGAATCAAAGTAGGAAAGAATGGCCAACCTGCATGGGTACAACAGAGAGCCTGCTTCACTTTTCTTCTGGCCAATTTTATTGCATGTACAGCTTTTCAGGCTTGCCATTCTATTTGTACATTTGTTTGTTTTGTTTCATGAAAAAATAATAATAAAGCAGATGTGAGTGTATGACCCATGTTAACATAAATCAATGCTAAAAAATGTACATTATTAATTTTGAAATATTTTCTTTTACATAAAAATAATTCATAAACACCATCACATATCACAGAGTCTGTGTTCCCTAAGACAATGCTGATAATGCTGATGCTGGAAATTTTCTGGTTTTTTTGTTTGTTTGTTTTTGTTTGTTTGTTTGTTTGTTTTGAGACGGGGTTTTGCTCTTGTTGCCCAGGCTGGAGGAGTGCAGTGGTACAATCTTGGCTCACCACACCCTCAGCCTCCCGGGTTCAAGCGATTCTCCTGCCTCAGCCTCCTGAGTAGCTGGGATTACAGGCGAGCTCTACCATGTCTGGCTAATTTTGTATTTTTACTAGAGATGGGGTTTCTCCATGTTGGTCAGGCTGCTCTTGCAGGTGATCCGCCCACCTTAGCCTCCCACAGTGCTGGGATTATAGGCAGGAGCCACCGTTCCCAGCCCAGAAATTTTCAAATATGTACTAGCTGCATATGGATTATAATTACAAAGAGCCATAGATGCATAGGATGAGAATCCGAACCAAGAGAAACAGAATGAAAATTATAAATAAATAACAATCTTACATATATTCATAAAACCTGAATACTGATAGTGAAGAGACTAAAATTTTAAGTATTTTTACTCTCATAGTTTAATTTCATATTTACAAAATAATGTTTTTTGTTATCAAAATACTATGCTACAAAAGGCTCATTCTGATGAGATTCTTGTTACATAAACTTTTGCTACATAAATCCTGTTACATAAACAGGATTTAGGACATTTTGGGAATGATAATAATAGCTGACACTTACTGAGTGTCCTCCATAACAGGCAGAGAGCTGGTTACTGTGTTGCCGCTTTTTTCCCTGTAAGAACCCAGTGATGGGCCTTATTATCCCTGCTTTACAGATAAATCAGTGAAATTCAGAGAGATTAACACAGCCAATAGGCAACAACACTTGGATTCCATGGTCTGACTACAAAACATACAGTTTTCTACTGTACTAGATTAGATGCAAAGTAGAAGAAATATTTCCATCAAAAATTAACTTTAGAAAACAATATTTATAAGTAGTTGCTTTTAAACCATTTATGCCTGAGGTTGCAATTTTTTGAATTTTTGTAATCAGACCTTGGCAATGACCTTGAGCAGTAGGATATAAATAACTCTCACATGCTTAGCATTCCAATAATGGAACACTAGACATAAATGGGTTTAATATATACATGTTTTTAATATATACATACATTTGTAAATATAAACAACATTTATATGGAGCTGATTTATATATATACATAAATAATTATATGTGTATATATTATACATATTATGTATTATTATACATATATACATAAATATGTGGTATTCAGTTATCTCCAATTCAGATATAGATGGAATTTGGTATATTAACTTTATACACTTGTTCAAGCATTTAAAACTAAAGTGTCCATCTTGATATATAACTTTTTGAAACATTTTTAATAGGGCACCCAAAAAGGGGCTATGTCCAAGAAATTACCAGCCACTGCAGAGATGAATGAAGAGAAGGATGGATAGACAGGTGGGAAAATGGATGAGCGGGAGGAGAGGAGTCTAATAAGTATTGGTAAGTATATACAATGTGCTATAGATAAATCAAAGCTAATAATACACTACTAAAATATCTTGATGAACTAGTAAGATGTTTAGTTTGATATCTGTGATAACAACACTGGAAAGTATACTACCTTAATAGTAGAAACCTTGACAAGTGTGCAATATGTGATGAGTTAACCATATTCTATAGGTATTAATTTATGTTTGCCAAGCAAAATTAGTATAAATTTAATGATCTTTGCCATGATATAGAAATTCATTTCATTTGAGTTTTCAAGGTACCATAAATAATCAGTTGAAAAGATAATGTTTTAGAATAAGCTACAGATTATTTTATACACATTATAAAATGTGTCCTCTCATTAAACTTTCTGGAACAACCAGTTGTTAAACACAAAGAAAGCACAGTGTGACCAAACCAGCACTAACCTAGGACTAGAAGACTGGGGTCTTGTCTGTTTTTCATATCTAAGTAGGTGCATTAGTTGACCAAGTGATTCAGCCTCTCTGGGCCTCATTTTCTCATTTGGAAAATGAGAGTAGAATAGATGATCTCTATGTTAGCCTCTAGTTTGAAATTTCTGTTATAACACAAATTAGACATAGGATTATAGAAATATATACAAAGTAGTCTCTTAACCTAGACACAAGACAAAGCTATAGCCACAACTCACAGATGAATTGATAATATTCAATTGTTTATTATATATTATAAACTATAAATCAGACTAACCAAAATTAACACTCTGTTTTTCACAAAACCTGTGTTCATCTCTAATCCTAGATTAATTAGAAAAGTGTCCAACTCTCAGGGAATACTGGCCATTAACCTTTAAACGCAAAGTGTTAAATTTTCTACAGGATAATTAACACACTGTATGATACATGAACCAAAAATAATTCATACATTCTAGGCCACTCAGATATGGCTGATAAAGTCTATGCAGTGATACAGTTGATAAAGTCTATTCCATGGCTAAAAATTATAAATACTGAAGTGAAAAAAATCATTTCCACTCTTATTTCTATAGGACAAGATAACATAGTATGAAAAATATAGCTCCTAATACAAATAAGCAAAAGAAAAACAAAACAAAAATATTACCACTATAAAAAGGAAGAAATGCAAAAAGTGAATGCCAAAACATTTTAATTAATGTTTTCAAAAAGGTATTCGGTTTTTAATATACAAAACATTAAGGTCATAGAAAATGGTGATGAAATAGTATGAATGTAAGAGTGCAAGTGTGAGTCATGAAAGGAAAAGAAACGTAACTGTGGCTACTTTAGGATTCAGATTGAAATGGCATGGTACCAAATAGAGTCCCAAGTTGAAATTTTGAAATGCCCCCAACAGAAATATTTCAAAGAAATTCTGGTCCCAGCCCAGTGTCCCCAGAAAGGCTTTGGCCACAAATTTTGTTAGCCCTTCAAAGGCTCCTAGCACCACTTAGGTGTCAACACTAGAGCTGTGCTGTCCAACACGGGAGCAACCAGACATGTGTGGCTATCAAGCTCTTGAAATGTGGCCAGTACAAAATAAACAGTGCTGCCTGTAATCCCAGACTTTGGGAGGCTAAGGCAGGTGGATTGATTGAGGCCAGAGGTTCAAGACCAGCCTGGCCAACATGGTGAAACCCCATCTCTACTAAAAACACAAAAATTAGCCAAGCATGGTGGCAAACCCCTGTAGTACCAGCTACTCAGGAGGTTAAGGCATGGGAATCTCTTGAACCCAGGAGGCAAAGTCTGCAGTGAGCCGAGATCAAGCCACTACACTCCAGCCTGGGCAACAGAGCGAGACTCTGTTTCAGGAAAAATAAAAATAATTTAAAGAATAAACTGCACTGCAAGTATAAAATACACACCCAATTGTCAAAGATATAGTACAAAAAAAGTCAAATATCTCACTAATAATTTTCATATGGGCTCCATGATGAAATAATTTAGGTTAAATAAAATACATTATAAAATTTAATTTATCCTGTTTCTTTTTCCATTTTGAATGTGGCTACCAGAAAAAAAAATGTAGGTTACATATGTGGCTTATATTTGTGGCTCATACCATATTTCTATTTGACCATGCCAAACTAGAGAATAAGGTCAAAAAATGAATCCTATTAAACTATAATTATTAAATACTAACTTAAGGAGATGGGATACAAGAAAAGACACAATTTAAGAAAGCAAAAAAAGAGCTGTACCATATGGAAATAAATACAAATTTAAAAGATAAAATATAATATGGGAATAATCAGAAATGTAGATAGTAAGCTGTTCTTTTTAACTGCACTTTGCTAACCAGCCAATATCTAATTCCGAATCAATTTTTTTCCACTTACATCATTTCCAGCCTAATTCTTTTTCTAAGAATTCTCAACTCTTTCTGATTTTCAAATAACTATTTTCTTAATGAGCAATAAATGGGCCACTTCAGTGAATTATCTAAAAATATCTGTAGTAGGGCCTCCAGAAGTTCCTCAAATAAAATTCCTTCCTAACAACGACATAGAAAGGAACATTAAAAGCAACCTCATCTTAATATTACTTCACAGAGGTCACTCTGAAAAGACTCTACATTCATAAAATATTTATCAGCTAAGAAAAGTCAGCACCTTTCTGTCACTTTACTAAACATGCCATACATTTTGGAAATACTCTGCTTCCCCTAATCTATTTTTTTTTAACCTGTAGTCTCGAAGTAGAAAATCAAACACTATAGAAACCTTGAAAACCTCGGCATAATCATGCAAACAACTATACTTTCCCACAGCCTCTAAAAAAGCACAACTCAACCCAGAACTTCCACAGCTGTCACTTGCAGAAGTGGTTTTTTTTCCTCCCTTAACTTCATCAAGGGTATTTCTTTATTGAAAAAAAAAAAAGATATCTTTCATGACATTACCCCATTTACCTTGCAGAATAAGAAAACTAATTTTTCAGGTCTCCAATGACAACTGAGGGACCACAGAAGTCGCCATGGGGTTGACATATAGACCTGGCTTGTTTAATGAACACTGAGAAATTAAGACATCAAGCGCATACAACCCATAAAATGGGGTGGGACATCTAACAAAAGCCCTCCACTTTCTAGAGGAGGAAACCCATCTCAGAGCGCCCCACCGCCTCCGCGGGGAGGCCAGACGCACCGGGCTCCCCCAGAGGGAGGCAGAAGGGAGCAAGGGCAGGACCCTGGAGCTGGTGCCCAGCAACTCCGGTGCGCGCTCGCTTCCCAGGCTGGAAACCTTGGCCCAGGCTCAACCTGTCTGAGCTGGGCCAGGCCAGGCCACGCGCCTTGGAGCCCTGCGAACCAAACAGGGTCAGGCGAACACCCGGGGTGCCGGATCTCCGCTTGCCAGCCATCATCCCCTAGGGTGCTTGGCTGCTGGCTCATCTGCCCGCACCATCCGCCCCGCCGACTGAGCTCCCCACAAAGCACACAGAGGCGCAGAGCCAGCGCTGTTGGAGTCTTTTATTGTGTTCTGTCACCGAGGTCGCAGCCCCGAGCCAGGTGGTTGGTTTCTAGCCAAGCGAGCCAGTGCGCCCGCTCTTCGGGGTTCCTGGGTGCCACCCGGAGGTGTCCTGTTGGTTGAGATGATTAGAGCCGTCGCCCCCTCTCGGGTGGCTGGTCCTCTCATTAGGCGGCAATGCAGATGGCAGTGTGGACAGCACACCGCAGAGACAAGCTCAAGAAGACCACACAGCACTGTATGGAATGCACTAAGCAGAATACAAAAGAGCTGGACCTGAGAGCTGGGAAATGGACAAACCTCAGGAGAAAGGGGAGTTTCTCTGGAGGAGAGAAACCACCGGAGAGAGCACAAAGCGCAGGAAAAACAGAGCAAGCAATAGAAGCAAGAAAGATGTATTTTTTCCTTTCTCGAATTTTGCATTGTCACTTGGAGAAGGGGAAGGGAGCCTTTTACCTTCTGCCTCAATGGAAGACAGGAGCAGGGCCGCGCCCAGGGCGGCAAGCACTGGGGGAAGCCTGGTCCGCATCCTCGGCCTCCGAGCTTACAGCGGCATGAAGAGCTCTGCGGGAGGAAGCAATGACCGCATCAGAACTGGGTCTGGGCAGGCCTCGAACCAGGTTAGAACTGGAGCCTGGACCTAGTCCAGAACCCGACCAGATCTGCCTTAATAACCACAGGGCCTACTCCAGCACATAATGGGCCTATTGTGAAGCAGTGGAAGTCAAGTTCGTCTACAGAAGTTTAATCATGGCCCTAGGAGGAAGTTCAAGTTTAAAAAGGGTCCTGTTCTCCTGGAGACTGGTCCTGCTTAGCATCCTGGGTGAAGGCCTTACCAGCCCCCACATGATTTCATCCTGCCTGGGTAATGGCTAATTCAGAGGTCATTTTATCCTTCACTCAACTAAATATCTCTTCCAGCTGGGGATTTTATTTGGCTGCTTTTTCCTAGCTGCTGAACTTTTTAGGTAACTGTACTTTAATGGTCTCAGGGTAATTTGGAAAAGTATAATAAACCTTTTTAATTCTCTTTTTTCTTCATGTTGTTCTGCTTTCAAATATGCAGCTCTTTAAGATCTGAAATGGATTATACAGAAAAATGTAAGGCCCAGCTGAAACCTGACCCTCCTGTTAACTGTGTTGTTTTCACATCTGATAAATCCTTTACCTGAGATGAGGGAAAAACAACTCCAAAATACATAATAACAAAAAAGGCAGCAAAATGGAAGAAGCAAGACACTTTTGTCTGTTTTTCCAAGGTGTTTTTAAATAAAAAGTATCAATAATAATCTTTGTATTTAACTGTTTGTTTAAGCTGGAAGATTGTAAGTATATATGCCCCAGAGGAGAATATGTTCTGTTCTGATTTTTTTCTAATTTTGTAATTACATTATTAATTCCTTAAAGACAAAGAATCTTATTCATCTTTGTGGTTTCCCAGGACACAGTAGGTACTTAACCCATGTCTACAGAATGGAATCTCCTAAAATAGTCTAAGGTTCAACCCAAAGACAAAAGCTACTAGCAAGGAACTGAACTGGGAAGCTGCCAGTGGCAAAACATAAAAAGAGTTGAGTCTGAGGTACATAAATTATTGTAAACCAACAGCCTAGGCCTCAGGAAAAACGGAGGGGGATAGGAGACTGTCCTGCAGTGGGAATACAAAAATGAGCCAAAGGTCGAGGCCTCTTTGAGAAAAGAAACTGACACGATGACTTTCCAAATTATTGGCACAAAGCATGAGGGCAGCTTTCCTCAGCCTGTGTGTAAATTGCATTTTAAATGTCTGATGAGCAGGCGTGCCAAACTGCCTAGAGCTCCTTTTTATGAAGCCAAGATTAAAATTTTGGCACTGCCCTAGGTATCTAAGGGGTCTAGCAATTTCTTTCTTCCTAATTAACAACTGTTTGACATTTCTAACCCTCTTCGACATCAGTGAAAAGCAAGAGGTGAGACTGGGCCATTGTTCCAATCTTCTGGCCTTAACTTTTGGTATAATAATTTCCAACTCAGTTGGCAGTCGTGCTCGCGAAAAGTTAAAGGCGAACAATCGACCCACCGAAAAGCTGTGAGCAGATTTTTTTTTTTTTTTTTTTTAACAGCTGAACTCAACAAAAATCTGAGTAGAAACACTTTTGCCGGGTCTCGATCGCCTCCTGTCGGTTTCCCGACTTAGCGGCAAAAACGAATCATCTCGCGCCGGGATCCCGAAACGCAGTTAGAGCTCAGCCAACCAGCCAAGCATCCATATGTTTTAAAAAAGAACAATTTTTTTTTTTTTTAAAAAAACAAGCGTCCATATGTTTTAAAAAAGAACAATTTTTTTTTAAAAAAAAACAAGCGTCCATATGTTTTAAAAAAGAAAATGTTTCCTCTCCTTTTCAGCCCAAACATTCATTTCAATGCTTAGCAACAATTCATTGAGCATCCTCAGACAGAAATATCTGAAAGCGGCCGCCCCTACGTGGCAGCGGGGACTCCCTGACTTCACCGTCACGGATAAAAATGCGTCCACTGGGGTGGGAGTTGGGGCTAAGCGGACTCGCCCCTTCTGCCAACTCGTCCCCTCCCAGTTCCCCGCTGGAAGAACCCAATTCCTTAACTCCCGCGTCAAGTTGAAAAGAAAATCTCTCACACACAGACACACACACACACACACACACACACACACCGCGTGCGTGTCGCCTGCCTCCTCTCCCACCCACCACGACCTGGCACTAGCCAAAGGAGAGCTTGGTGTTCATTTCCTTTCCTGTCCCATCCTTTCCAGCATTCATTAGAAGACTACCGAGTCCGGGCCGAGAGTCTGCCCGGCTCAGAGTCCCAGGGAGCCCTAAACGGGTCACTGGGGGGCTCCCGGGGCCGCCCTCTCGGAGGTACCTGCTCCGCTCGGTGAACCCGTCGGGCGCCCCACGCCTTCTGACCCCCACAAGTTTGATATTTGGGTGGGAAAACGCCGCGGAGATCTCACAGACCCGGGATAGCGCCTCCACCAAGGCACCGGGAGGGAGCCGGAGACAAGAACCAGTACCCTGGTGCGCAGTGCGGGCCTAACCCTCCGTCTCGGACGCGCTGAAAGGTGGGGGAGGAAAGGAGCCCGAACACGCCACCTGGAATCTGTCTCGAGATGCCGCACACACCCGTGCAGCCTGGACGAGCTGCAGAGCACCCAGCGGGCCCTCCAGAGAATTCCGCACCGTGCGTCATCAAAATACCTTCCCGGCGCCCCGCCGCCAGCCTGCCCTCCCCGACAAAGCCACGGCCGCGAGAAACCAGGGCCCCGCCGCCCCGAACCCGGTGCGCCCTCCCCTGAACTCGGCAGCATCCACGGACGAAACTCCTCTAGAAACGGAAACACTGAACGGGCTGCTTTGCGCGCACAAAACCGTGCTCGGCTCTGAAGAAAAGCAACATCCCCTCTCCGTCAAAACCCCCCAAAATCACAAAATCCCAGCAGACAAGGCAAAGCTCAAGCCCGTGGACACTGTTACAAGTCCAGACTGTCCTGGCCCAGGATTCTGCTCCGCTCCAGGCAAGGTGCGAGCTGGACGCCGTTCCCGAGCTGTCTGTAGGAACGACGGGGTGGGGAAAGGGGACGGAAACCAGGCTGACCTGGGACGGCGGCGACAGGTGAGGCAGAGGCAGCGACAGCGGCTCGCTGGCGTCCGAGAAGCGGGGCTCGGTGTGGCCCCCACGCGCCCCGGCGACAGGCGCTGCGCTCCAGGAGCACCTTCCCGCAGCAGGAGGAGGATCCCGGGAGCACCCAGCGGCCGCCGAGGCGTGGGCAGCGGCGGGGACGTCCCGCAGCAGGAGGAGGATCCCGGGAGCAGAGGCGGGCGCGGAGGACCAGCGGACACCGCCTGAGGCTGCAGCTGCCGGCGCGCGGACGCTCCGGGGCGGTTCGCCTTCGCCAAGTGGGAAGAGACTCCGCGCCGCGGGCTACTTAATGGAGGGCTGGTCCCAGCTCTCAGTTTACTCGGTTACGACACGCCTGAGCAGGTGGACGGCTGCCACGGGGTGATGTCTGCCCCTCCGGCGGTGAAGGAGGCTGCTTTGGGGAGCGTGTGCATCGCGGAGCATTCCTTCGGCGTGAGGTGGCGGCCGCCGGGGGCGGGGAGAAGGGAGGGAGCGGGGAGGGACGGCCGCAGCCGGGCTCCCTGCCAAGGGAAGCCGCGTACTCCGCCACTCGGGGCGGCCTGGGAAGCTCGGGTTTCCCTATCCCTGCGATTTCTTTCATGAATTTGTCTAAATTAAGAACAATGGGAAGGGGAGTGACTCCCATTTTCAGAAATGCAAGGATGCGTAACCCATTCACCCCCGCTCCTGCCGATCTGCAACCTTCATCATCGCCACCTCCACCTTCCTCCCCCCCGTCCTGGGTGCACGTAAAACCGATCTACAGGATTTCCATTAACTAACTGTCTGTACACGCGGCGCGCCTTCTGTCTTTTTCAATGTCCGAGCGCGGTTGGAAACCCGGACGGCCGCCCGCGCGGGGCTCAGTGATGGGCTTCCCCAGTCCTCGCTCACTCGCCTGGTCTTCAGGACGGAACTAGGAGGCTTCCGTTGCGCCAAAAGAGAGGGAGAGGAAAGCTATGAAACCCAGGGGTCCCCAGACTAGGAAGCCTCGCAGTAACAAGTTCCATCCACTGCAGAAACTTCTCACCCGGACCAGAGCGAAGCCTGGCCCCGAGCGGAGGCTTCGGACTGAAAGCTCTGCCCTTAAAACCTCGCGGGGTCAAAGGGGCGAAGAGGAGTAAGTTTGAAACCCCAAAGCACCCCTCCACACACAATACTGGAGAAGCCAAATAGGCGGCTGATATTCTGCCAACACCGTCGCCTCTTCTTAACAGCCTCCTCCATCCTGGCATCCTACCCCTTGTTCCTGGGCAGGAGGCTGGTACTAGGGTTGCCAGTTCGTACAAGGCGCACGGGAGGAAGCTTCAAGCACTCACACCAAGAAATCAGAAAATTGCTACTGGAGAGATTCCGATTATAACGTGTGACCTCAGTATAGGCCCTGCACCGTTTTGGCCTCTTGAAGCCCAAGGGTTACTCCCGTGGCTGGTGGGGAGAGGGGGCTGGGGGAGCTTTGAACAACAAAGGAACGGGGTGGGGCGCAAGGGAACAGAGGAGCTGCTTCTCTGGAACTGACCGCCCGCCATCGTAGAATCGGAGGGCATGGTCCCAATGTAAACCTCTCTTCCCTTTTGGCTCTGACGTCTGCAAATTTGGCCTTCCCTCTCCACTGGGTGCAATAGCCTCCAAACTTGCCTTTCGAATGATAAGAACTTGTAAGGAGCTCCCCTTTCTGCTCCCCTTTCTCCAGGCTGCCCTCAGCAGGAGCCGGCGAAAGCAACAGAGAAGACAAGAGGGAGACAATGAAGACAAATAGGAATCGCCGCCTCTGCACATTCCCCAAGCACACAGCCCACTCGAAGTCCAGCTGGGCAGCTCGCACAAAGAGCCTACACAGTGCACAAGCTTTTCCCCCTTCAAAGCCTCACAACCAGCGTGTCTGACAAACCCCTAGTGCGTGAGCGCGTCCCGGGGATGGAACACCCGACCTTCTCAACGCTGTGCCCAGTCAGGCTTGCAGCCACATTGCCCTGGTATCACTGAGCCCCGAATTTGTCGACAGCCGGCGTCTGCACCCAAGCTAGCCCTTCACTCGCCTCCCCACCCAACACGCAAAGAGCAGGGAGCCCAGTCCAACCAGGCTTACAGGCCGCGCGTGGACTAGTGGCAGCCGCAAAGGCGGAGCCCGGGAGCAGAGAAGTCCCTCAGGCTGCCAAGCGGGCACCCAGTAGGACTGCGCCCTTGGCCTGCTCCGCGGCCTAAAACGGCCAGGGAAGCCCCCCCGGACAACGACACCCCGTCCAGAAAGGGAAAAGGAAAACTGCTACTTTGCACGCCAGTCCAAGCTGGCTGGTGTTTGCATTTCGGCCCAGATGTTTGTTCTCTCTCTCTCTCTCTCTCTCTCTCTCTCTCTCTCTCGCTTTCTCTCACACTCTCTCTCTGTGTGTGTGTGTGTGTGTGTGAGAGAGAGAGAGAGAGAGAGAGAGATGGCGGTGTTGTTGACTGAGGAGCATGGAACTCCCAATGTTGATTTTTTGTTGTTTAAAAGAGAACTTTTGTTGATTTGGCTCCGAGCTGCCAATGCATCTCCCAACCCCGGAGTTGCGCAGTCACCCTCCGGGGATCCAAATACAGTCACGGGCTTCCCTTTCCTGCAGCTGGAGGCCGCAGACTGGGTGGAAAAGGCATCTGTCCCCGAGGGCGCGCACATTGCCCTCTCCAGCCAAGAGCAGCTTACTGGGGACCCGCGTGGGCATCTTCTCTTGCTCGAGGCATTCTTGTTCACATACTTGGATTTAACGTATCTGAAAATAGTTGCTGCAAAGGAGTGTAGGTAACACAAACCACTACCTGCAAACGTCCTCTCTAGCTCAACAAAAAGGATCCTTAGGCAAAACTTCCAGAGTAGGATGAGAAGAACAGGAAGGAGAGGACTCCCGGGTTGGGGACCACACAGACTTCTCCAGAAACTAATTCAAATACACTCATTCCCCAGGGACACGAGTGCAATTCAAATATGTACAAAGAGGCACTCCGGGGGCCTCCCAGCGTGACGTCGGCGTGTTGGTCCCCTGGGGCCTTTACCCTAGACTCCCAGTATGATAAACAGTAAAGAACGGGTAACCCTCTTCCATCCTTCCCCTTTCAATGGTGCATCAGATCCTAATACCCTTTGGAATCCGTTGGTGATATTTACTGACTGGGGAATAGCCGGTTGGATTTATTCCGTTTGGTTGCTCTCTGTGGCTTTTATTCTTCTGGCGACATCACGGGATCTGCCTCCTTCGCGCTTCCTCTGTTCAGCTCCCACCTCTGCACCCTCTGAGTCCTGGGCTCCCGGCGGTGCCGACACTCAGATTTCTTGTCCGACAGCGCGACCTAGTGGTCAGCGCTAACCCTGGCGTGGGAGGTTAAAGTTACAGAGAACGTGGAGCTGGGAAGTCGTTGACAGGTTTACAAGTCTTGGGGTGAGTTTTCATAAAAAGTCTCATTCATGTATTTGATTCTCAAGGCTGAGAGGCGGCAGGTTGGGAGAACGAGTGGGGAGAGGGGCATCAACTTTCTTCATGCTGTTTAATTAACTGCCTACAGAAATTCTTGCCCCAAGGCTTCTAAGCTCTGCTCAAGTTTCTTCAAAGAAAGGGTGAGTTTACAAGGGAAGAGATACTGATTTCAGGAAGAAGTTAATATTACAGAGCGCCCTTAACTTCTGTAATCTTAACTTCTTCAAAGGCATTGGGGGCCTCTTCACTGATTTGTTTGAGGTCAACCTAGCCGGCATTCCTGGCAACAGGTGAGACAGTTTCTAGAACACTTCCGTTGCAGGTTCTGGCTGACTTGTGCAGAAGGAAGGGGAAACCTCGTCTGAACGTGAACTACTTGCCTATCTCTTAAGGCTGGCCCCAGCGTGAGTTGTGAGGGTCTTGAGTGAAGAAAGCTCTCACAAGCCCCTTGGAATAAAAGAGTGAGGAGAGGAGGCAGTACACCACCTGCTCTGATTCTCAGAAGCAGAGAGACAGCCTGACCAGCAAGAGTCAAAAACTGTGTGTCTGAATCCTCTTCTTTCCATCCCTGTGTGCAAGTCAGATCAACATACATTTAATGAGCACCGTCTATTTACAGTGCCAAGCTCAGAGCAGCTGACAAAAAGATAAGTAAGACAAGGACTTGCCATCAAAACTCTGTCAAGTAACAGCTGGGACACCTGAAGCAACTTCATGTATGTGGCCTATTTAAATCTCCCGAGATTGTGCGCTCAGAATGTTGTAACATTAAAAATGAGAAGCCATAGACAACCACCCTCTCTGCACTAGCAAAGCTTAGGAATCCTGAGGCCAAACCATCCTGAAAGGAAGGAAGGGGACGTGCTGCATTCTTGCCTCTTTGACAAGTTCTGCTTCTTTACAAAGGACTTTGCAAGTACTTCACCCAGGCCATCTCACCTGTACTGAAATAACCTCCCCTACTAGCGAATGAGCAACTTTGGAGCAGAAAGCAGAAACTGCATCATAGTTCGCTTAGTATGGAAAGTGGTAGCTCAAACCTCATATGACCTCAAAAAAGTATAATTGCTTCAACCTAAAAAAGCTGATTGCAAACAAAAAATAAAGCTGTGGTTGCACAGGAAACTATGACATTTCAAAAAACACTGTATCTACATAAAATAACGTCTCAGGATAAATCATTTAGATTTAACAAGAGTCAAGTACTACTGGGAGTTGATTTTCCAGTTAGCTCTGACCTCTTTGAGCAAAAAGTAGAAGATAAAAGGAAATTAATTAATTTAAGAGCTAAGAAAACAAACCACTGCCACTTCTTCCTTTGTTTCCATAAAATTCAGTACTGTTTAAATCACACCACTACAGGCATCTTGCAATCTATTTTCTTTGGAACTATCAAAGTAGCATAAGGTGGAGAATTTCTAGTCAGGCCACTGTTCTGTGTGTCAGCAGTCAGTATGTGTATACTTAAATGCACTTTCAGACTGATGGAAAATGTGAAGAATCACAGGAATCCATTTTTCAAGATTTGGTCTTGGCTTTTAAACTAATTACCTAGTAGATTGAAATGTGGTAATAATGAAATCATAGTCAAAAGATGTTTCTTTACTCTCAGTAGGAGCCCCTGTGTAGGGTGACATGTAACCTGACCAGGTCTCCATGTGATAACTCGTTTTTGTTTTGTTTTGTTTTGTTTTGTTTTGTTTTGTTTTGTTTTTCTGAGATGGAGTCTGGCTCTGTTGCTCAGACTGGAATGTAGTGTCGCGATTTCAGCGCACTGCAACCTCTCCCTCCCAGGTTCAAGCGATGCTCATGCCTCATCCTCCTGAGTACCTGGGATTACAGGTGCGTGCCATCATGCCTGGCTAATTTTTGTATTTTTAGTAGAGAGGGGATTTCACCATGTTTGCCACCATGTTTGGTCTGGAACTCCTGACCTCCAGTGATCCGCCTTCCTCGGCCTCCCAAAGTGCTGGGATTAAAAGGGTGAGCCACCGCGCCCGGCCTGATAACTCATTTGTGTATATTTACTAATTCATTCAGCTACATGTATACAATACTGACATCGATATATTTAAAGCAGACAAGAACCCAGATTTTGAAATGCTCCTAAATCTAATGTGGTTGCGCCCTCTGGTGGGAAAGAGCAAAAGGATGTTATCTGATCAGACTCGTTGAATCATTTTTATTCTGAACACTCATTCTGCAAATGCTGTTACTCTAGTCATAATATTCACTAGGAATAGTGGGAGATTTTTTTTGTAAAGGCAAACCAAAAGAAGTCCTGCCCATAAGAAACTTAAATATAGTAATGAAGACCAGAAATAAACATACGTGAAAGCCAAATATGACTCAAGAGAAGTTTGGAGACAGAGGATAATTGAAAGCTGAAAGATCAATGTGAAAAATGATTTGGGGAAAAACAGATGGTTATAGGAACAAGATAAATGACATCACAGGGAGCAATCAGTTCAACGCAGGACGTGCAAACTTCCGAGGGATAATCTACAAGATTTATCCTGAACCAGTTCCTCCACAAATCAATGACAAGAAAAAGGAGAAAAAAAATAGATTGCTATGAAAAAAATAGGAGCTATAACAACCAAATAATAATAATAGTTATCAATAAATATGAAGGATCTGAGATTTTATCCTATGTGAAAGCTAACAAGTTAATCTGTTGTAGTTTCATGGGTACTGACAGAACACACAAGGAATCAAAAACAAAGGACTGTATGGCTCACAGTAATAGCAGCCAGTAGCCAAGGTCATCATTCACACCGGTTTCTCAAGCCCCAGTTCCAACAGGGCGATACAAGAAGAGGTAGGTGACCCTTGCAAATGCAGTGGGTTGCATTATAGGAATGGAATCTGAGCCTGACATCTTTTATGAGGGCAAAAAGGCTGCCTGGCTTTTGCCCTGGAGAGACGCATTATTTTTGTTACACTGGACAGTAAACAAACTTGCCCTTCGCTCTGGAGACAGAAATGATCACTGTCTTCCAAAGCCGTTAGTATGCAAACACCCTTGAAGAGATCATCTAAAGTGCTGGCAGCCAGAGCCTCTGCCAACAGACATGCAGAAACATGAGAGACTTGTGGAGAAATATCTACCAACAATAAGAATTGTTAAAAGTTCATGGGTGGGAGAAAGCATTATATGTTGAAGTGGTCCCTGAAGAATTTCTAGGGAAGGAAGACTTCAAAGGACTAGGAGTAAGCATTCTAAGCACAAAATTCAAAATGAGAACTTGAAAACATAGCAAAAAGCAAGAAATGTGTTGGGCAATAAATAAAGTAGAGTGGTTTTAGCGGAATGTTTTTCAATAAAACTGGAATAGTAATGGGGCTTAAAAGTGGCTGAGAGCCTGGACTTTATTCCTCTGAATATAGAAATAACTATAATTTACAGAGCACCCACTGTATTTCAGATACTACACAAAGCATTGTATATATGCCAGTCCATGAAATGTATTTTTTATCTCTGTACTATAGATAAAGAATCTCATGAGGCAAGTCCAATCTGGCAACAGGGCTCAGGGTAACTTGCTAGGAAGACAACCTGCAAGCAAGGAGACTGGGGCAGGGGGTACCAGAATCCAAGGAAGAGACACTAAGAGTCTCTGTATGATGCTCACAGCAGCAGCATGCAAAGAGAAAAGTAGCTGGCTTTAGGAAGTAAAGACGAGACAGTATCTAAAGATGATGGTGCCAAAAAAATTAGAGAAGTGAGGCAGGTGAGTCAGTTGTAGGGGGACATGAAAAATGGCTTTAGACGTGTCTTATATGTGATCAAAATCCTTGGATATTTTTCCTAGTAAAGTTTATTGGACACTCTCTGTTATATTAATACAATATGAATAGTGTCTCAGATTCAAATACAGATTTTTTTAGAGTGATACACTCTTTTTTTCCGGAAATTGCAAACCACAGAAAACTACTAAAAAGACATATTTGCACTCTGTGCAACAGGCAGAGTTATTCAAAGGGAAAACAATGGCATTGTTATTTCTTGGCTCTCCAGCAAGCTTGTTCTTGGGTGGCTGAATGCATAACACTGTATGTGACGCAAAAAGCAGCTGGGAAATGCTTAAAAAATTTTCTCCAACCTCCGTCTATCTGCTGCTCAAGCATTAGACTCATCAAGACTATGGGACATAAAGTCCTCACTCATTGTTTAAACTGAGAAAATTATTTCAAACTCTCACACAAGGTCTACTTTTAAAAAAAAAAAAAAGGTAGTTTGTAGTTTTACTTATTGAAGCTTATTTTCTTGTATTTTTGTTTCTTTCTTGATAGCAATGGCTTTAAAACAAAACCACTAATTGCCCTCAAAATACAAGTTCCTGATCTCTGATGTTAGGAACACATAAGGCCATGTTCACATCAGGGAAGTAGAGTTAGAAAACTAAGTATTGAGGATTGAGTTTGTTTTAATTAACACTTTTTTGAAATGAAGTCTTGTGCCTTTGTGATTTTTATCACTATTGATGAAAATGAAGTTGCAATGACTCATCTTGTACTTTCTAGCAGTGGCGAATACTCATTCAGATTTTTACCCTGGAACTAAAGTGAGGGTCTTGACAGACAAATAATGGGTTTTTCCCCATATGGCTGTTGTGTGGGCCTTGCGATGCCTCAGTAACACTCCTTCCACCTCTGCCACACCCACTGTGAGGCCACCACATGGCTTGGGGTGGTGCTGACAGGTCTCAAGCCAGACTGCACGAACAAAAATCACTAGGGGAGACTGAGAACATCTGAACTAATCATATCTGAGGGCCAGCCTCAGACAATTAAATCTAACTCTCAGGGTGGGGCCTGGGCATCTGTATATTTTTTAAGCTGGCTGGGTAATTCTGATGCTCAGTGAGGGTTGACAAACATTAGTCTAAGCCTTGTCACCCAGAAGAGTCAGAGGAGTCATCTATTAAGAGAACTGGCAGATAAGAAGGACGAATCAATCACTTGTAGGACACACAGGTCCCCAAATCAGTGGTTCAAGTGGGTGTTTATTGGTTCAGCCTAACTACTAGCCAATAGTAGTTAGGAAAATTATTTTGAGGAAACTTGCAAACTGAGAGGAAAAGTTGATGAGCCGGGTAATAGAGCCAGTGTGAAACTCAGGCCTGTCTGCTTCCCAAACCTCCACCCTCCCCACTTCCATGTTACACCTGGGAGGAATCTAGTTCATTGTTGTCATTGACTTTAAGGTTTGCTTATTTATTTATTTGAGATGGAGTCTGGCTCTGTCGCCCAAGCTGGAGTACAGTAGTACGATCTCGGCTCACTGCAACCTCTGCTTCCCGGGTTCAAGCGATTCTCCTGCCTCAGCCTCCCAAGTAGCTGGGACTACAGGTGTGCACTACCATGCCTCGCTAATTTTTGTATTTTTAGTAGAGACGGGCTTTCACCAAGTTGACCAGACTGGTCTCGAACACCTGACCTCAAGTGATCCTCCTGCCTCAGCCTCCCAAAGTGCTGGGATGACAGGCATGAGGCACCACACCTGATCTGACTTTAAAGTTTAAATCAGACAGAAACATGGTACAGTTTCATTTCCCAAAGGACACTCAATATGCTATTTATTTCTTGTTCTTACTAACATTGATGCTAAAATATATATCCAAATATGAGAACGTTTTGCTTTATTTCTTCTCAGGAAATACAGGTAATATTTTCTTACTGTCTTTATACTCAACAGATTAGTTGCATACTTATAAAGAAAGCAATGAAATTGTGATACACCTGATCTAATGGTTATAGAAATTATCACAGTGACGGAACTTAAAAGGACCTTAGACTTCCTGCAACCCACTCCCTTGTTTCACATTTGCAAAACCTGAATAGTGACAGGAGTACAATCTAGATGCCAGCTGCCTGGCTCATCTTCCTTCCACTATTCCAGACACCCTATTCCTGGGCATGTCATGAATTTTGTAAAACATGTTAGAACTCACTGCCTCCCTGTCTCAAGACTGAGGTTAGAATACAGCCATGGAAGGCTGCCGCCTATCACAACATATCTGCATCTGCAGTCTTTCAAAGTCAAAGCAAAACAAAACTTGCCGCAATACATGAGGACATATGCCACTCCATGTGCCTGGCCCACCCAGCACTCCCAGTACAACTGACAGAGCTGCTAAGACCAGATGCCTCAACATCATCAGTTCCTGCTTCAGAGGGAGGAAGAGGGGAAGGTTGCAGCCGTGCCCAGAACTTAGTAGCATCAGACCTGTGCCCACAGGGCAGTGAGTGCAGGTGAAAGGGCAGACCCAGTACAGTGGATTTGCGTCGTGTGACAGGCGATGTCTGCTTACTTCCCAAGCCCACCTTTGCATCTAAGAGAACATTCCCTCACTCATTTTTAATTGCCCCTCTCCTAAGAGTGTCCACAACTGGCACTCTTCTTCATCAGAGGTTTCTGCTACTAGTGATGGAAAACAGAAATAACAGGGACTAAAATTCTCATGAAAATCAAGAGGTAGGTAGTCCAAAGCTGATCCAGTTTTCTGAAGTCCTCAGACACCCAGGTTCCTTCTATCCTATTATGCCACACATGAAGCCTCATTTCAGGGTACCGCATGGTCCAAAATGGCTGCACCCACTTCAGAGACGATGTATGAATTTCAGCCAGAAGAAGCAAAGGACAAAAAAAGACAGGGGGAGAGTTTCAAATGGTGATCTTTGCTGTCTTTTGAGGAAGGTTCTCACAAGCTGCTCTTTGACAATTGCAATTGTATCTCTTTGGCCAGAACTGAGTCACATGGACACATCTAACTGCTAGGGAGAAGTATGGAAATTTCTGGCCACCCATGTGTCCATCTAAAAATCTGAGGTTCTGTTACTATGGAATAAGGAGAAAAGAATAATGACTCTACTGCTAATAGATAGAAATCCAGTGGTAAACATCTGTATTCTCTTACACAAAGCGAAACGTTCGAAGTGCTGGGGCAGGGGACAGATAAAATGATACTAATTCATAGTGACTGACGAAAAGATATTCTGACAGATTAAATGTAAATTATACAATATAATGAAAGGAATGCCACTTTATTTATTTTAAATGCATACCAGAATTCAAAATGATGCTAACAAATGTTGTGTAGTAGAGGCACCAATGTAAGGAATTACTCCCAATATGTATATAGAATACAAGCTCAGCTTGCATTGCTGATACCTCAATAAATCACTATAAAGCACTTAGACACTGTCTAGTCAGTTCAGGCTTCTATAACAAAAATACCACAGACTGGTGGCATCCAAGATCATGGTGCTGGCAGTTTCAGGTGAGGGGATGCAAATGGCCACCTTCTTATATCCTCACATGGCAGAGACAGAGAGAGAGAAAGGAAACAAGCTCTCCCATATCTTTTACTTTTATTTTTTCATCTTTTTATTTTTTATATATAGGATCTTGCTATGTTGCCCAGGCTGAAGTGCAGTGGCTGTTCAGAGTCACGATCATAGTGCACAATAGCCATCATGTCTCTTAAATGCACTAATCCCATTCATGAGGGCTCTGCCCTCATAACCTAATTATCTCCTAAAGACCCATCTCCAAATACCATCACATTGGGGATTTCAACATGTGAATTTGGAAGATGAAGGACACAAACATTCAACACATCACAGGAACATGTTTCCTTTAAGAAAGTAAATCTTTTATGTTTATACTACCAGTTTGATTGATTGGGACTTTTTTTCGTGGATCCCTTTCTTCAGCAGATAGTGATTGGTCACCTTTTGTGGACTGCTGTACTGGGCACTTGGCAGCTAAAAAGCAAGCTAAGCCATGTCCTATTCAAGGTGTTGAATACTCCTGCTCTCTGACATCAGTTTTAACAAGACTTTAATTGGAATTTGGACTCATTCCACTTAGTCTGAAAAACAAGCTGCCAAGCACAAGGCAATCTCCTTTGCACTATGGTCTTCAGAAATTCGTTAATTCCTGGTCCTCATGCTTAGCATAATTTGGGGATAGCCTTTACTTAAAAGAAAAACCATCCTGTGAGCTGGGTGGCCTATGAAAAGAGAAGGTCCCCAGAGGACAATGGGGCCATGGAATCATCATTGATGACATCACTGCATGGATGTGTGTTTTCCCTAGCGAATCATTTACTCCATTAAAAAATTCATAACAAACCTCATTTCCTCTTTCCTATCATACACGGCATTGAAAGGATTACATGGTATCTTTTTTATAAACAAGTCCTATGCTGGAAAGCGAAGAAGGCAAAACAAATACAGCAATAAATAGAAAGGGAATATAGGCTTCCAGGAAAATGTAGGCGTCTTATAAATGACTATGACTGAAATGCTGTCATGAAAACATGCTTGTGCTTATCTTGTAGACAACAAATAAACCACAGAAGGACTCCCATATCATCTCAAAAATTAAGAAGGCTCCTTCTAGAACTTCAAGTTCATTGAAATGTATTGTAAGAATTCTTTGACATATCCCAGAATCTGAAACTGAAGGACACATCCTACTCACATCTCAGGCTTCACAGTGTTGTCCTCTGGGTCTGAGGCAGATGGCCATAGAAAGGAATTTATGAAGGTGCCACAGATTACCTACTCCAAAGTGTGTAGGATGGTTTAAGGGGGCAGAAAAGGAGATTAGAATCTGAGAGAAGCATGCCATTGATGTGTTCTATACAGAGTAACAGTCAGAAGAGGGTTAAACAGAAGAGAATTAAAGGGAGGGAAAGCATTTTTTTAATTGACCAAATAAAAGAAGACACTCGTGAAATACATATATTGCACTTGAGTACTTCTCGAGGTAATGCCCACAATAGTCCTTTAATGCAGATGGAACTAATATTATTTCCTAAGCATTCCAGATTTTTTAAATCTGATGTTTCAAGTGGAGGTTACATGATTTTCTTAAAGCCACATAACTAGAAAGTGGCACAGCTAGCTCTCAAACCCAAATCTACTGCCACAGCTGGCAGAAGACCAAAGCAGGCTTCTGGTTCTGGTGTCCTCCCAGATTGGTTGTTCGTCATTTGCTGTATCCCTCCCTCACCATGTCACTCTGCTCTTCCCATCTTTGACTCCCACTCAGGAACCCCTCCAGCCTGCTGCCCCTGAACTCAGACTCCCCATACTCTGAATGGCTGTTTTCACACGACTCTTAGCAAGACCATTGAAAAATCGTCCTGATAAACTCTGATGAAGTAATCCTACCAGAGCATCTTGGTAGGGACTTTGAATTCTAACAAGCATCTTGAGAAAACATTACCTGAAAAAAGAAAGACACTGTAATGAAGGAATTCGAAGTATCACTAACTAAAAAGCAGAGGAGTTGCTTGAAAAAGAATAAATCCTATTCAACATCTTTCTATTCTGGCAACCAGAAAAAGCTAGGCCTTAGCACATCTATCCATTTATTTTTACATAATTAAAAAATAATTATATCTGACAAATATAAAACCAAAAATCAAGTATGATTATATTTATATTCATTTTAAAAATACTTATGAACTGGAAACTACAGATACTGTGTACAGATCTGTAAATTACAATCACTTTGGAAAAGTTTAGCATCTTACTATCAAGTTAAACACATGCTATAGAACCTAGAAATTCCAATCTTATATATTTACCCAAGATAAATGAAAATATATGCATATATAAAGACCTGTATGTGGAGTCAGGTGTGTTGGCTCACGCCTATAATCCCAGAACTTTAGGAGGCCAAGGCATGAAGATCGCTTGAGGCCAGGAGTCAGAGACACCTGGGCAATGTAGCAAAACCCTGTCTTAAAAAAAGAAAAACAAACAAACAAACAAAAAAGAGTAGATGGGCATGGTGGTATGAGCCTGTAATGCAAGCTCTTCAGGAGGCTGAGGTGGAAGGATCACTTGGGTCCAGGAGTTAGAGGCTGCAGTGAGCTATGATCATGCCACTGCACTCCAGCCTGGGGGACAGAACAAGATCCTGTCTCTAAAAACATAGATAAATAATAAAGACCTGTATGTGAATGTTTATAGCAGCATTATCCATAACAGTCACAAACTAAAAACAACTCTAATGTCCACCAAATGGATGAACACATTGAGACCATGCAAACGCTGGGTACTACCTAGACATGAACAGGAATATGAAAAGGAATTAGCTACTGATATGTGCAACATGGATGGGTTTCAAACACATTATGCCATGTGAAAAAGTCAGACACAAAGGAATGCATGCTACAGATGATTTCATTTATGACAGCATAGTACTGGCAAAACTATAAAGAAAGAAATCAGAGCAGTGATTTTTAGGGGCTGGAGATGGGGTAGGAGATTGACTGCAAAGCAGCAAATGCAGCTGTTGGCACTGATGAAAATGTTCCGTGTGATAAACGTGGCATAGTTACAGGACTATATATATTTGTCAAGTCATTAACTTGTACAATTTAAAAGGGCTAGTTTTATTGCATATGAATTGTCCCTCAAAAATGTAACTTTAAAAGTGTATTAAGGAAAAAATGTTTGAGATTTTTTGAATCTCAGTTCTGAGGAAAAATGTTTAAAAAAGAAAAAGAGGAATTTATTGCATATTTGCTGTAAAACAGACACTCCAGGAATATAAAAATGAGGGACATAATTCATGACTTCAAGGAGTTTATAATCCAGGGGAGAAGAGAGCGGAACAAACAAAGCCACAATCTTGAGTAATAAGGGCATGTAGAGGTATACCCAGCAGGCTGTGGGCACACAGTGGGATATCTAAGTCAGATTTCTGAAACTGACAGACTCCCGAAATGAAGGTGCTTCAGCTGAGCCATGCTTCCATAGGAGTCAGTCAGCCAGATAAGAGAAGGACATCCTTAGCTAAGGAAGTAAAAATTACAACAGAGATAAAGATAGTATTCATGGATCAGCTCTAGTTTTGAAAATTGCCAAAATGGATAATGTAATGAATTTAAATGAGAAAATATACACAACATGACAGAAATTACATTCTATGGCAGTGAGACATATTATGTGAGTTCTTCTTTCCACAGAAGTGACTGATGAGCTTGAGAATCCTGAAAACCAAGTTTATAAATGAACAGGACTATTACATATTAAGAATAAGCATTTCTTGCTTTAGCATGATGACCTATTCTTCAATGACTCAAGGATGAACGCAGACTTCACCGATCTGTTCCATTTCTAATATCTACTACTTTGCTACTTCATGTCCTGTTTACTTCAATTTGTTGATTACATGGTTTAACTCAAACTTTCTTCTCTCTATTGTTTTCCATGTTTAAAAAAAGAAAAGCATACAAAAACCTAAAAATTTGGTTGTCTGCCATGTTGTATGTATCATCCTGGCACATACAGACATCATTGAGCAGGATATGTTACTTCCTGGTACAAAAGTCCATTCCCAAAGAGACAACAAAAGCAGTAGGTCTCTTATTGCTCAGGATACTGGGGTAATGGAGATAATGCATTTTCTAGTAAAACATGAACTTAGAATTTAATTGTCAAAATTTCTCCCTGATTTGAAGCTGATTCTTTTAAAAAAAAAAAAAATTAACTTTTGTTTATTTAAAGACAGGATCTCACTCTGTTGCCCAGACTGGAGTGCAGTGGCAGGCTCATAGCTCACTGCAGCCTCAAACTCTTCAGCTCAAAGGATCTTCCCACCTCAGCCTGAAGAGTAGCTGAGGCTACAGACATAAGCACCATAGCTAGTTCTTTTTTTTTTTTTTTTTTACTTTTTTAAAACAAGGTCTTGCTATGTCACCCAGGCTGGTCTTGAACTTTGGCCTCAAGCAATCCTCCCAGCTCGGCCTCCCAAATTGCTGGGATTACAAGTATGTGCCCCTGCCACTGACTATTTTTTTACTCAGTAAAACTCTGGAGCCACAAAAATTACAAAGCACTAAGGACAGCACCTGACACTGAATAAGTGTTAGATAAACATTAGCTGTAAATGTCAGGATCTGTTTGTAATGAACGTATAGAATCTTATATCTGCAAAGGATATAATTTAATCTAATCTTCTCCCCCATCCTCCACCTCCCCCACACAGATAATCATTTATAGTACTGGTAACGTAGAGGGAAAAAAAGGTGAATTTTATAGAACAGTTCTATACGAAAGCAAATAGCATTTAATAAAATGCTTACAAAATAAGAAAATATTTTTGTGGGTGTGTGCTTTCTTTTAAAAATAGTATTTATTCCACTAAATTCTATTTTTTTAGGCCTTAAAGTTTCTGTGGCAAATAGCTTCTCAATATGCTTAGTTAGTTCTGCCTCTAAATACTGCAACATTTTATGTACATTTTTTTCTCATTGGCCGAGATAAAAATTGGTGTTCACATAAATGATCGTTCCCAAGCTTTCCAAAGAGGAAGTTCTATTTTATACACTTATTTGTCTAATCTTTAATCAATTTATTTTAATCAGGCAAGTTTTCTAACAAATTGCCTGCATTCTTGGTAACAAAACAAAACTACATGTGCCTTTTCCAGTTTTCAACAGCGGCCATTTCAAATTCACACATCAGTACGTCAAAGGCAACTGGCTTTCTTTTATAAAATCAATCTTATTTCCAAGAATGTCACTGAAAACTGAGCAAGAAAACACTAAAAATAATCTGCTTTCTGTATATCTTTTAATGTGAAATACAGTTTAAGAAATACCATCGTGTTGTAGATACTAGTGTTCTATTTTGGTAGATATTTCCTGATGGCTAATATTGTAAGGCAGACCTGAGAAAACCTAGATAAGATTGTTGATCTATTCTTTTTATTTTATTAGAAAGTATTCTGGGTAATTTCCGTAGTATCAAAATGATTCCCGGTAAAAGATGAATAACTACATATTTCCATTAACTGAAATGTAATAATAAATAAACACTAACAAGGATATTTCCAGTGGGTTTTCTTTTTTTAGGAAATTAAATAGAAAACAGCATTGCAGTTTACTTAGGGACAAACTGTTTTGAGAACTGAATTTAGAATTAGGCCAAAAGGCTTATCAAGTCATGAATTATTACATAAAGGGAACAATATGCCTCCAAACAACCTTAAAAATAGTTGATCCAACAGATTGTGAATAATACTCTTTAGGAAACTAGTTACTGTTTAGGGAACTCTGGGCAAAACTAAAATCTTTCAGGTGTTCCCTTATCCACTAGTAAGGTTCAAGTGTTAACAGTGTTTCCAATGTCTTTGTCTCACAGTTATGAACATTCAAAAAGCAATGACTCTCAAATTGTATTCTATCTCCTTCATGTGGATCCCATTATCACACAAGAAGGGCCCGAAGATCTCCTTCCGTGAAAAATCCTTCTCTCGCCACAATCTCCACTTTTCCAAAACCCTTATTTTTTCCAAGATTACATTGAGAACTGTGGGCAAGTTTGGCAGCACAATAATGTAATGCCACTATAATCTTCAAACATTTATCCAGCACATAACGCTAATGGAGTGCAATTAATTATCCACCAGCATTGTATGCTGAATAAATGTTTTAAAACGGTATACTCTTTCAAAAAAAAAAAAAAGGCACTGGATATAACATAGCATTTTAACTTATCTGGAAATGTCTCAAGTTACAGTTTTCTCATCTCCTCATGGGATATAGCTTAAAATGTCATATACCTCATGTGTTAGTTTTCAAGGGCTGCCATAACAAAACTGCCAGAAACAACAGAAATTTACTTTCTCATAATTCTGGAGACTCGAAGCCCAACGGCGAGGTGTCAGCGGGTTTGGTTTCTTCTGGTGCCTCTCTCCCTGGCTTGCAGATGGCTCCTTTCTCACTCGCCCTCATATGGCCATCCCACTGCAAGTGCACATGTCTGCTGTCTCTCTCTGTGTCCTAATTTCCTCTTGCTAATAAAACATCAGTCATATTGGAGTAGGGCCTACTGACCTAATGATTACATTTAACGTAATTACTTCTTTAAGGTCCTATCTCAAAATAGTCACATTCTGCGGTACTGGGAGTTAGGATTTTCCACATACGAATTTTCGAGGGATACAATTCAGCCCCTAACAGCTGGCCACCACAGAGTATTAAACTTAGACAAGGGAAGACCTTGTTTCAACCTCTGATAGCTTTTGTAATCAAAATATAACTGTCCACCATGGCGTTTCATACTTCATTTTTGGACTCTGAATCATTTTCTGCACAAGAAAATTTGCAACAACAGAAGAAACAAAAGCCAATTCATTTACTAATTAACATCTCCTTGCTAAAGTAGAGTCAGTGTCCTGAGAGGCCAAAACAAACAAAAAACCCAGCAAATTAGTCCCTGCTTTGAATTAAGGGCTACTTCTCTCTTAAGCTGTTTTTTGTGAACCAGATAAATTCATGGAAAATGCACTGACAGATTTAAAATTAAGAAAATTAAATTTTAAAAATCACTCGTTCCGTAGAAACAGCATTATATCGAGCGTATCCGCTGCATTTTGGACTACAAATAATAGGAGATTTTCCTAACAGGGATTTAAACAATAAGGACGTTTATTAGATAACAAGCCCAGTGGCAGCAGATCTAAACTGGTTAATTCTGAAGGACAATGAAGATGGATCCAGTGGTTTCTCATTTCTCCCCTCTGTCATGTCAGGCATTGGTTTCTGTCACCTTCTGGTTAAAAGGTGGATGTCAGGCGTCCCCTTCTCACACAAGTGCACCCAGAGACTGGAAAGGAAGCCTTTATCCTCTCAAATCTTTTGTTTTGTTTTGTTTTGTTTTTAATATCAAGGAGGAAAACTTCCCAAAGACCGCCCCTTACATTTCATGGCCCGGTTCTCTCCTTGGCCACTTCTGGTCAAGAGAAATGAAATTTATTCTGTTGCTTTTCACGCACATAGACAAGATCAACACATGCTGTAGAGAAGTACTTTTTAACTAATTTCCTCACAAGGGCACCATCCACTTCCGCTGGAATGCACTCAATTTACATTTCACCAGAACTTTCACGAGAGAACCTCAGATTATCAGCATCATGCTTCCAGTGTATTCTGCAGTGTTTTCATGCCTTATTCCAGTAATCTGTTGCTCCATAAAAAGTCAGTCCCAAACATAGCTTAAAGCAGTTAATCATTTATCTCTCTCATTGATCTTGGCTAAATGGACTCTGCTAGGCACTTCTCACATGGGGTCTCTACACAGTTGCAGTCAGGCAGTGGCTGGGGCTGGGGTCATCTTGAAGGCTTCTTCACTTACATGCCTGGCACCTCACCCAGGCTGGAAAGAGCCCAATAGCTGCAGGCTAGAACAGCTAGGGCTCCTTGAACTTGTCTCTTTCTGTCTAGGAGGTCTTTCTGCATGCTGACTTCAGGGCAGGTGGACTTTTCACATGTTGACTGAAGCTCCCTTAACAAGTGTCCCATGAAAAACTGTCAGAAGCTGCCTCCCCTTCTCTAACCTAGCCGTGGAAGTCACACAGCATCACTTTTGCTACATTTATTCATCATGACAGCTACAAAACCACCCAGGTTCAAGAGAAGGGAACATCAACTCCACCTCTTGATAAGAGAAGTTTCAAAGAATTAGTTGACATTTTAATACCACCACATACTCCTTAGAGATTGCCCCCACTGTTAACTATTTAGCTGAACCACCTCTTAATGCACCTGTGACTCCACTGAACCTGCTTTCTATGGCCACCTGGACTTCCAGTCCCTCATCTCTCAGCATTCTCCCTGTGGATTATTTTCACATTCACTTCACAGATCTCCAGCGATGGACTGTTTTGCAGGCAGAGATCATGGTCTTTGTGAAAACAGACCAGGATGTCTAGTTCATCCTTAGTTATTTCAATAAAGCCAAAATCAACGCTACTAAGACAAAGACTTTCAAAACCAGTGTTTCCAACTAGTAAAGTTATAGGCCTTATTTTCTCTCATACTTTTTGGTCTCCAAAGGAGAAGTAAAGCACAAAAATATCCAAATAGCAATGTGGAAGGTTGTCCTACACCAATAAAGCCCAAGACTATCTGGCTACAGGTTTGTCCATCCCTTGAAAGGACATGAGCAGAAAAGCAAAAAGCAGGAAGGCCAGTGCAGGAGGAATTTTTTTCCTTGGCAGGCCATTCTGAGCCCACCTATGCTCCCGCCCCTCTGAAGGTGAAGGACTGGTTTTATACTGCTTTGTCTACCTAGTAAAAACAATGACCAGCTTGGGCAACATAGAAAGACCTCATCTCAGCCGGGCACAGTGGCTCACACCTATCATCCCAGCACTTTGGGAGGCCGAGGCAGGCAGATCATGAGGTCAAGAGTTTGAGCCCAGCCTGGCCAACACAGTGAAGTCCCGTCTCTACTAAAAATACAAAAAAAAAAATTAGCTGGGCATGGTGGCAGGTGCCTGTAACCCTAGCTACTTGGGAGATTGAGGCAAGGAGAATCGCTTGAACCAGGAGGCAGAGGTTGCAGCAGGCGACAGTGTGAGACTCTATCTCAAAAAAAAAAAAAAAGAAAAAAGAAAAAGAAAGACCTCATCTCTACATAAAATAAATTTTAAAATTACTTAAATATAACTACTAATTAAATATAAACAGTAGTTCCAGCTACTTAGGAGGCTGAAGTGGAAGGAATGCTTGAGCCTGGGAGGTTGGGGCTACCGTGAGCCGTGATTGCACCACTACACTCCAACGTGAGTAACAGAGCGAGAACCTATCTCAAAACAAAACAAATGACAAAAAACAGCAACAAAACACAGTGAGCATCTGCAATCTTATCTCATTTATTCTTGAATGTTTCTCTGCTTAGTATCAGTTAAGCACACTGATTTTTTTCTTGAATGAAAGATTGGACTGAGAGCCTGGAGATATGAGTATTCCTCAAGACAATTTCACAGAGAAAAATTAAAGAAAAGTTCTTAGGGATGGCTTAACCATTTAGAAAGAAAATGAAACATATTGTACACGTATCAGAAGAAGGAAAGAAAAGGACTTCAATGTAGTTTAATCAAAGACATATAATACACTATGTGTAAACAAATCATTCAAATCCTGAGTATCTTTGATTCAGCCTTAAGTTCTGTTAACATTATTTTGTTTGTTCATTTGGTTTGTTTTGTTTTAAGCAGGAATGTTGAGAGAAACAGGAAGTTGTACTTTTGAGAATGCAAAGCATAAAATTTACAGCTACCTTGTTTCAATACAATAGACCTGAGAAGTTATACTTACTAGCTACAAAATATAAGTAAAATCTATACTTATTCTGCATTTTGTCATCACAACATTGAGTTTCTGTCTAATTCTGCGACTAAGTTTAGATTTTTTCCTCTAAACTTTGTAAGTCTGTCTTACTAGCTTTAGGATTTCTATTTTTAATCTTGATGTTACAAATATTTGTTTTGGAAACTGCATAGCTAACATACTTAATGGTGAAAAGTTGAAATCATTTTTTAAAAGATCAGGAACAAGACAAGGATACCAACTCTCACCACTTTTATTCAACATAGTACTGGTTACATGATCTTTTTTTTCTTTTTTTTGAGATGGAGTTTCGCTCTTTCGCCTAGGCTAAATTGGCACGATCTTGGCTCACTGCAACCTGCCCCCCCCGGGTTCAAGCGATTCTCATGCCTCAGCAGCTGGGATTATAGGCACCTGCCACCACGCCCGGCTAACTTTTGTATTTTTAGTAGAGAAGGGGTTTCACCATGTTGGCCAGGCTGGTCTGGAACTCCTGACCTCAGGTAATTCACCCACCTCAGCTTCCCAAAGTGCTGGGATTACAGGCGTGAGCCACCATGCCCAGCCATACATGATCTTATACTTAGAAAACCCTAAAGATTTCATGAAAAAAGACTATTAGAACTAATAAACTAATTCAGGAAAGTTGCAGGCAACTAAATCAACATACAAAAATGAATCGCATTTCTGTACACTCACAATGAACTGTGCAAAAAAGAAATCAGTAAAACAAACCCAGTTAGAATAGCTAAAAATAACAGTAATAAAATAATTCAGAATAAATTAAACCAAGGAGGTGAAAGATCTGTACACTGAAGACTATAAAACATTGATGAAAGAAATTAAAGAAGACACAAAGAAATGGGAAAGACAGCTCATGCTCATGGATTAGAAGAATTAGTATTGTAAACATGTTTATACTAACTAAAGCAATCTATACATTCAATGTAATCCCTATCAGAATTCCAATGACATTTTCTGCAGAGATAGAAAAAATAATCCTAAAATTCATATAGAACCACAAAAGATCGCCAACAGCCAAAGCAATCTTGAGCAAAAAGAACAAAGCTGGAGGCATCAACACTACCTGATTTTAAAATCTACTACAAAGCTAATATAATCAAAACAGCATGGTGCTAGCATAGAAACAGTGACATAGATCAACAGAACAGAATAGAGAGCCCAGACATAGATCCATGCATTTACAATCAGTTGATCTTCAACAAAGATGCCACGGACACATATTGTGGAAAGGACAACTGTTTATCCATCTGCACAAGAATAAAATTAAACCTTCATCTCATACCACATACAAAAATCAACTCAAAATGTATCAAAAAGTTACACATTAAGACCTGAAACTATGTAACTACTAGAAGAAAGCATAAGGGGTCCCATGATAATTGGTCTGGGTAAAGATTTTTTGAATATGACCCCAAAAGCACAGGCAATAAAAACAAAACTAGATAAATGGGATTACATCAAACTAAGAAGCATCTGCCCAGAAAGGGAAACAAACAATCAATAGAGTGAAGAGACAACCCATGTTATGGGAGAATATATTTGCAAGCCATACATCTGACAAGTTAATATCCAAAATATAATAAGAAATTCAAACAACTCAATTAAAGAAAAATAACACAATTTTAAAATGGGCCAATGACATATTAGTGAAATATTTCACTTAGATAATTTCTATCCTACAACAGCAAATCCCAGAATTTTTTCTTAATTTCAGACACCACCACCTCCTCCAATATAATATATGGTACAATTGTTTTCAGAATGTAATCATTGTATTAATAAGGGAAAGCATTTTTACATTTTGAACACATTTCTGAAATATTAACTTCCACTTTGGTGAATAGCAGTGGAAAAGGCCATAATTTATGTTTTTCTGTAACATCTTAAACTTACTAGTATTGGTAGAAGTAGTTAGACGAATTCAAGTCCTTTGATTCCAGTCACAAGAATTCTCCTTAAATACTTCCTTGATTTTGTACAATATTCTTAGTTTGAACTTGTTAATTCATCCAATATTTATATTGATCTTAAATAAAATTTATATGTGGCAAAATATTACTTGTTGATTTCACTTTTATTGATATTTCTATGATCATTTCACAGTGTTTTTAAAATGTGACCTGTTGGATTTCTACTTTCACGAAGTTAATGTCATTTTCAGCCTAAAAGTTGTCCTTCTAAATACTTTTCTCTGGTATTTGAAAATAATGTGTATGTTTTGTTTACGTGCCATGAATGCTATCAATTTGTTTATCTGATTAACTTGTCAAACTTTCTAATAGTTATATAACACTCAAAAAATAAAATGGGCAAAGGACCTGAATAAACATTTCTCAAAAGAAGTCTTGGCTGGGCACAGTGGCTCACACCTATAATCCCAGCATTTTGAGAGGCCGAAGCAGGTGGATCACTTGAGCCCAGGAGTACAAGACCAGCCTGGACAACATGGTTGAAATCCCATCTCTACAAAACATACAAAAATTAGCCAGACATGGTGGCATGTGCCTATATTCCCAGTTACTAGGGAGGCCAAGATGGGAGGATGGCTTGAGTCCAGGAGGCAGAAGTTGCAGTGAACCAAGATCATGCCATTGCACTTCAGCCTCGGCAACAGAGTGAGAGCCTGTCTCAAAAAAAAAAACAAAAAGTTCAAATCACTAATCATTAGGAAATGCAAATTAAGACCACAGTGAGATGTCATCTCATACCTGCTAGAAAGACTATTATAAAAAAGATGAAAAATAACTACTGTAGATGAGAATATGGAGAAAAAGAAAACCCCTACATATTATTGATGGGAATGTAAATTAGTACAGCCATTATGGAAATCAACAGGAAGCTTCCTCAAAAAATTAAAAATAGAACTACTGTATGATCCAGCAATCCCACTATTAGGTATATATCCAGAGAAAACAAAGTCAATCAGCCAAAGAGATATCTACATGTGCATTGTAGCATTATTCACAATTGCCAAGATATGGAATCAACCTAAGTGTCCATCAACAGATGAATGGACAAAGAAAATGTGGCATGTACATGTAATGGAATACTAATCAGCCTTTGAAAAGAAGGAAATTCTGTCATTTGCGACAACATGGGTGAACCTGGAGGACATTATATTAAGTGAAATAAGACAGGCACAGAAAGAAAAATACCACATGATCTCACTTTTATGTGGAGTGTTAAAAAGTCAAACTCATAGGAGCAAAGAGTAAAATGGTGGTTAACCAAAGCTGGGGTTTAGGAGAGCAGGTCAATGTTGGTCAAAGGACACAAAATTTCAATTAGACAGCAATAAGTTCAAGATATCTATTGTACATCATAGTAACTATAGTTAATAATAATGTATTGTATACTTGAAAACTACTAAGAGAGCAGATTTTAAGTGTTCTCACTTAGGACCAGTTGAAAAATAAGTCTATGAGGCAACACATGTTATGTAGTTTTATTTAGCCCTTCCACAAGGGGGGTGTGTGTGTGTGTATATATAGATATATAATACATATTTATATATACCTTGTGGTATATAAATATATATAAATAAATAAATTTATATATTTATATTTATATATACCTTGTGGTATATAAATATAAATAAATAAATATATTTATATTTATATATACCTTGTGGTATATAAATGTATATTTATATGTTATTTTATATAAAAATATATAAATATGTATTTATTTATCTATAAATGAATATATTTATTTACTTATATATATTTTATTTATAGATAAATTTTATATTTATATTTTATATTTATAATAAATATATATTTTATGTATAGATAAATGTATACATATTTATATATAATATATAAATATTTATATATTGTACTTAATAAATTTAAATTTCTATATAAATATATATATTTATTTATATATAAATAAAATATATATTTATTTATATTTATACACCACAAGGTATATATAAATATAAATAGACATATTTATTTATATTTATTTATATTTATATATATACACCTTGTGGGAGTTACATAATAAAACATCATGTTGTACACCATAAATAGACGCAGTTTTTACTTGTCAATTTAAAAATATTCAAAAATTGCATTATTATAAAAGTATTTCCAAACATTAAGAACTCAGTATGTATTCAGAGGATTCTCATAAAATATTCATGTCTTCAACAGACATTATGTAGCAGACTAAGGAATTATAAGACAGCCCTTATACTTCAAGGAACTTAAAATTGAATGGGAGAAATAATGAACGCAAAGCATGCTTACTATTACTTGTATGTGTGAGCAGTGTTATCGGAGTTCAGAGAAGCAAATGACTTCTGACTGGCAAGATCTTGATATTTTAAATGTAGATTTACTGAAATACTCGAATTCCACGGTAACAGAAGGAATGTTAAGTTTTCTTTTCCTCCCTATCCAATACTTCCCCCTAGTGGCGCCACGGCTCCTTTACAACACAGCCCAACTCCTCAGCCGGTGAGAGAAAGTGGAGTGGGAAATGTGACTCCATCAACAAATCACTATCAAATCTGAATTGATTTGTGAACATTAGTTTTGAGTTGAGCCATTTCAAATGGAACCCTTGTTTCTCTTAGAGAGAACTCTTGTCCTCAGTCAGAAAATTGTCCTACCATAAAAGTATCATGTTACAGGGCCCAGCCTTTATGGTAAGATGCACTGGAAAAAAAGCAGTAGTCCCTGAAAAACAAGATATCAAAAGAAAAAATAGACCTTCCCTTACTTTCATGAAAAAGCCAGTTTTCCTGTTCCCAGGCAAAAGCTGAGGCTCTAGAATCCCGTGAAAGTTTGTCAATGCGACAGGCATATCTTTGAATACTTTTGTTCGACTAACAAAAGAAAAATGTGGATTGTTCTCTAAGTATGTGTTGAGGCATTGTGTGCCTAAAAATGCTTTCTTCTTTCTGTGGCACATGCGAGTCTTATTAGAGAGGTGCTAAGAAAAGCCCAAAGCTGAAACAGTCATCTTTACCGGAAACTTTGCAATACAGCTGTCTTTCAGTATCTGCAGGGGATTGGTTCCAGGACCCTCAGGGATACCAAAATCTGCAGATGCTCGAGTCCTGTAGTTGGCCCTGTGGAACCCACGGCTACGGAAAGCAGGCGTCATATCCTCGAGTTCCTCATTCCTCAAATACTGCATTTTAAAACAGGGATTGTTTGAATCCGTGGATGCTGAACCTGCAGACAGGGTGAACTGGCTGTACTGTGGCCTCCAGAATTGCTGCTTCAGGGCCTCGCTGAGGAAGCATGGCTCAGTATGTAACTCCCGAAGAGCAGGGACATTTTCTGTCTAGTTCATGGGTGTATATTCCAGGGCCTAGAACCTTGCCAGGTTCAGAGTAGACTTTTCAATATTTGTTGACTGAATACATGAAGGAAAACTACACATTTCTCCAAACCAGCTCTGGCCCAAGACCCAAGGAAAGGTAGCTTTGGGAGCATGTGAAGACAGAGCTTTGGGCAGAGGAGTACCTGGATGGGTTGACTTTTTCTCCTGGAGTGGACAAGAAGAGGTGGGCAGGGATATGGAAAATCATGTTCCTGGGCATGTGATGTGTCAATGACTCAAAAAAAAATTAACTTTAAAGAGTAGCAATGTTCCTGAATGGACAGGTGGAGGCTCAGAATAATGGTTATTTGGGAACTAGTGTAGATGTAACCTCGGCTGACTCCCAAGCTGGCGTGGCTTCAGCATCACACAGAATTAACTGCTTCATGTCTCCTGAACAGTGCCTTTTCAGTTCTACCATTCCCATATCCTTACCTTCAAGTGTCTTGGAGGTTGTGTTCCTTTATCAGGAAAATGCTGCAACTGTAAATTATAACTGCAATCCCTAGATCATCTCCACTATCTTCTTTCCTGTTTTCCTCTGGTTATAGAAGGCAGAAATCTAAGAATAATGTAGTCTATCCCCTTTACAAATTAATCCATTTTCCTATTAACTTTCTATTCATTTTGCTTTCTTTGTGGCAGCTATTCTGTGTCTCACACAAAACATAACTTATAAGACATTAGGTTACCTTTAACATCCTTACTAGCACATCCTGCCACCCTTACTTTCATCCAAGCTGACAACTCACTTTGCTCAATAGTCTGAAATCTTGCTTCGTTTATTGTAATAGCCTCCTCATTATCCATTTTATCTCCACTCTGGTCCATCTTATATATTACTGCCTAAATCTTCTGAATTTCTATAATCATATTTTCTCCTACCCCCAATAGTGCCCCAGCAAAAAATCAAGAAATGGGCTGGGCACGGTGGCTCATGCCTATAATTTCAGCACTTTGGGAGGCCGAGGAGGGTAGATTGCCTGAGGTCAGGAGTTCGAGACCAGCCTGGCCAACATGGTGAAACCCCCATCTCTACTAAAAATACAAAAATTAGCCAGGTGTGGTGACAGGCGCCTGTAATCTCAGCTACTTGGGAGGCTGAGGCAGAAGAATGGCTTGAACTTGGGAGGCAAAGGTTGCCATGAGTTGAGATTGTGCCACTGTACTCCAGCCTATACAACAGAACAAGACTCTGTCTCAAGAAAATTAAAAATAAATAAAAATAAAAAGAGGTTTAATCTGTAAGAAAATCTTCAGAGCATTAGCTCCTTAAATAAAAGCCACCAATTGGCAAGAAGTGAGCCCTAAACAAACCACCAACAGTGTTACCCTTCATTTGGTAGATCCCAGACAGTCAGAGCCCTTCCTTGAAATTTTTGAACTTGGAATAAAAAATAGCCCTTATTTTCTGTCAGGTGTGTCCCACTAAAATTCACATGTTGAATCCCTAACTCCCAATGCGACCATATTTGGAGATAGCACGTATAGGGAGGTAATAAATGTTAAATGAGGTCATAAGCATGATAGTATTGGTGTCCTTACGAAGAGAGGAAGATACCCCACAGCTTGTTCACTCTCCACATGTCACAAGGAAAGGTCATGTGAGAAGGTCGCCCTATCTGCAAGCCAGAAAGAGAACCCTCACTAGGAACCAAATGAGCCGGCACCTTGATCTGGGACTCCTAAGGGTCCAGAACTGTGAGAAACTAAATTTCTACTGTTAGCACCATCTGGTCTGTGGTATACTGTTATAGCAGCCCAAACCATCTAATATAGGTGGTTAAGCAGGTGGTCATCAGAGGACACATTTCTGCCATGCTCAACAAGGGAATTTCAAAGGATGAGCCATGACAAGAGATGGAGAGAGTCCTAAAAACACTCCTGTGCTCCAGTTGTTTATATACAGGACAAAGAGCTGAACACTATCAGAAGTATTCTTCTTTCTTTTGTATCTACTATATGTATGAATGAGTTTTATAATCAGAAAGTTTTTTAAATAATAATATATGCATGGTGTTCTTTATTAAGTGTTCTATATAACTCCACTTCTTTTTCTCATCCTACTTTATAATCATCTAAAAAAAAAAAAATTCTACCAACTAAAAGGCTTGGTTTGGAAACTAATTATCAAACTTTATGATTTAAGTTAGGCTGCTACAGCTTTGGGAAATGAACATAGGGACTCTTTCAAGTCTTGAGAAATAAACTCATGTTTGAAATTAGTTCTTGAGAAATGCATCTTTTTGTTTTGTTTGCTTTTGTCTTTCAATTCTGTAAAGGGATTCTGTCTGTTGCTTTTCGTCCAGACTTTTTTTGATAAATATGGACAGAGGTGAACAAAAAAGAGACTCCAGGCTCCACATCCTTGACTGGGACTTCCTGGTCAGTTCCTTTGTTGTACGGTCCAACTAAAGTGGAAAGAAAACTTTTTGAAATCATTTTAATGATCATTAGGATAGAATTAAGATGGGGAAATGATCAATTATAAAGATACGTCTTTGTGACCAAAACAGTCAAGATGGTTCACTGCATACTGATTTCCCAGAGCAGGTACTATTTTAGGAAAAAGCACTGTAGGGAGAGTATCCAAATGTTAATGGTCATAGGCTGTTCTAGCTAAGTGCATTCACTGGGGTAAAATGCACTGGAAAGAGAAAAAACAAGGCCAAACAAGGATACCAGCTTTTAGCCACCAGAATAATGCTAGAGAATATTTTTAGCAGCTCCCAGAGGGAAGATGATGGCCTCCTCCAAGAGCTCAATAAAGATCTGGCATAATTTCAGAATTCAAGAAATAGCCCATTTTACATTATACTAATGGAAGATTGATAATTAGAAATCAACACTCAAATCCAAATTTACATACATACATGCATATATTCTGGCACTAAGTCTGCAATATCTAATGTTACGAATTTCCCTTCCTTTAACTGACTTCATGTATGCCTTAAAATTACCGTTTCTTTCTTTTTTTGAGAGAGAGAGTCTCATTATGTTGCCCAGGCTGGATTCCAACTATTGGGCTCAAGCCATTCTCCCTTCTCAGCTGCCAAGTAGCTGGGATTACAGGCACGTGCCACCGTGCCTGGCTTACAATTACCATTTCAGTAGGCAGTTTTCTAGTTTCCAAGCAATGTAATTGTGAACATTTAATCCTTTTTTCCCTCCAGTATATTATACTGAGATAAAAATGTAGAAAATGTCTTGGGTTTTTATTGGTTTTCCTCATTAATAAGATGAGTCTTTCAATATATCCTTGACTTGTAGAAGCTGGTGGGTTTTTTTTGTCTTTTGGTTTTTTTTTCAGATAGTAAATAGCAGCTGTAAAACTATAATTTCAATAGAAATAGGCAACTGGAGTAGATACAAAGCCAGACTCACGGGAGTCTGAGAGAAGAGCAAAATTTTAAAATTGCCAATTCTTATGATGCTAATTCATCAAACATAACCACGAATACAACAATATTCAAAAGGAATAAAGTTTGTGAGGAAAGCAACAAGTAAAATTATCCTAAGTATTTTTTTTTCTTTTCTTCTGCATTTAGGAAGTAACATGGTACATAACAGATAAACAACAGGCTTCAGAATAAGACATATCTAGGTTTGAGTTCTAGTTCAAATGTAATTGTGTATTTGATCTCTGTATGTTTTCAGCTTCCAGTTCTTACTAATAATAGTAACGATAACTGCCTGAGATAGATTGTCTACATTAATTTATATTTGGGATTCTTGCTAAATCAATATTATGGTTATGAGATCGTGTTGCATATTATGAAACCAGAAAACAAATCTATCTAGACCCTGTGTGTAGTGGCATGACCATTTGTTGTGTTAGTCACTGTGGAAGAGAGAACAACTGCTGCTTTCTCCAGCTCCCTATGCTCCACAACACTTGTCCTCTTTCTGCAATTCGCCCCTGCAAAGCAATTTCTTCTTCCGATTCCTTGGAATGCTTTTCTTCTCACTGTTAGCTGGCTCCTTCTTTTCTTCCGGTCTCAGTTCAAGTGTAACTTCACTCAGCCCTTTTCTAGCTTCCACTGCACTATTCCTCCTAATAGACTACCCTGTTGATCTGCAGTTCCCACTATAGGACAGTATCAGGCTTATGAATTATTTGTTTTCTATCTCCAGCAACTAGAATGTAAGCCCCAAGAAGGAGCTTGCTCATCTAGTTCACAGCTGTATTCTCTGGGCCTACAACAGTGCTTTATACAAAGTAGACTCTCATACTCAATAAGAAATTGTGGGATGAATGGATGAGGAAAGGTAAGGTTTAAGTGGATGATAAAGATCCTCCTCTGCTCATAATTTGAACACTTTCCATCATTTTCATGGCTAACAGCTGCTCTTAGCCTTCATCACCTCTCATCTAAGTTGCTGCAGTAAACATCTTAAAGGATCTGCCTGTTTCTACTACTGCCCCCTATGGTCTATTTTATCACAACAACCAGGCTAGTCCTCTTTAAAACGTGTAGGTCTGCTCTTCATTGAGAAATCCTACGAGGGCTCTCCATGTCACTCAAAAGCCAAAGTCCTTAAAATAACCTACAAGACCCTACTTGATGTGGCCCACACCCTACTAACTTCCTCTCCCTCACCCACCGAGTGGTATCTACTCTTGCCTTTCTGTTCTTTGAACATGCCAGGCACCTTAGGACATTTGCTCTAAGCTGTTTCCTTTTCCTAGAGTGCCTTTTGCCCATATACAGTTGGCCCACCATATCCATGGGTTCCGCATCTGTGGATTCAACCAACAGCTTGAAAATATTTGGCAAAAAATAAATGGCTGAATCTGTATTGAACATATACAGACTTTCTTATTGGTCCTTATCCCCAAAACAATACAGTATATTTACATAGCATTTATCCTGCATCAGGTATTATAACAAACCTAGGATATTTAAAGTATACAGGAGGATGTGCATAGGTTATATGCAAACACTACACCATTTTATATAAAAGGCTTGGGCATTCACAAATTTTCATATCCGTGGGAGGTCCCAGAACCAATTTCTAACACAGCGGGATGACTGTTTCTGACCAGTTCACTTTCGGATGTCTCAAAATAATCTGACCTTCCTGTTGAAGACTACCCTAACTTTAATACTGCAACCGACCATCCACACCCATGTCAGTTCTCCCCTTTGGTCTTTTTCCATAGAACTTATCTTTTTAACCAACAGTGCAATTTATTTTTAAACTATCTTTCCTACCACCCCTTTCTACAACATAAACTCCATGAGAGGAGGAATCTGCCTTTGTTCACCAATGATTCCTAGGCACCTAAAACCGTAAACGGTAGTACACAGTAGGCACTCTGTATCTTTTTTTTTTTTGGAAATGCGGTCTCGGTGTATTACCCAGGTTGGAGTGCAGGGGCGCAATCTGGGTCACTGCAAGCTCCGCCTCCCTGGTTCACGCCATTCTCCTGCCTCAGCCTCCTAAGTAGCTGGCACTACAGGTGCCCGCCACTGCGCCCGGCTAATTTTTAGTAGAGACGGGGTTTCACCGTGTTAGCCAGGATGGTCTCGATCTCCTGACCTCGTGATCCACCCGCCTCGGCCTCCCAAAGTTCTGGGATTACAGGCGTGAGCCACCAATCTCCATATATATAGAAGGAAAGTCCTGAAGTGGTTCACAAGATGCTACTCTCCACATGGATGCACACCAGAATCCAGGAAAGGGGAGTCCCAGACTTGAAGTCTATGAAATTTCCAACTTCATGCATAGTTCTCTCAAAGCAGGAAGGGTTCTGCAAACCCTGAAGCAGACTGCCTAGAGCAGCATTGTAATTCTTTTTATGATTCTTACACTCTCTGTATCTATTTGCATTTTGTGTTCCTGAAGTAGACCTTTTTGAACCATTCCTATTATGAGAAGCCAATAATGGCTACCATTTATTAAGCACCTAACTACTGGTTAGGGTAAATAAGAGTTGTGGGTCCATTAGATGGCATGATAGCTGGGGAGCCCAGTAACTATCCTGCTTTGGTTGGTTCCTGATGACAGAAACCTACCTGAACCCACTCTGAGTGTAGAAAAAAACAAACACTGAAATATTTTACAAAGTCATTCTACTAAACCCTAATTCTAAGCTGTGGGATATATCCAGTATTTAAGCATACTCTCACATAGCTGAGAGAAAAAAAAAAAAGAAAGAGAAATGTAGACCCCAGGAGCCAAAGATAACCTGCTTCCACTACCCCCAGGTTCTAGCATATTCCAAGATATACTGGAGTGGGTAGGGGGAAAAAGCAATATGCATTCAAATGTCAAGTTGAGACAGAAATTGAGACTCTAATTTTGAGCTGTTAAAAGTAAAATTTCACTAAAATAATATCACAATAATGTTGCTTTATACAAGTTTCGTGGCAGAAGAATCATTTCTTTGATCCTTACCTAAGATTTACAAGGGTTGAAATTATTGGCATAAAAGTGATAAAATCAGACAAAGCATGGTAAAGACTGCTTTATTGGCGGCAGTTACTACAAGTCAATAAATATTGATCCCCAGAGAAGAGCTCGGTTATCAGATTACTGGTCCATAGAGAGCAGAATGAAACTGAACCAAGTGATTGCTGGGATGATTGAAGTCACTCCTGCTTCTTGGGAAATGCAGCCACAGCCAGCTGATACAAGGCATATGCTGTTCCTAAAAATAAAAAACAAAAAAGAACCTAACCAGAAATTCTGAGATCTAAGTGTATAAATTTAATATTCCAGTTTAAAAGTTGTAAGTTTGCCTTAAGACTACCTTAATTAGAACACAAAAAAGTATTTTGATAGGTGTTGGCAAAATTTTAAATAAATATATGTAAAATATATTTAATGTAGTTTTAACAAAGTATGGCACAATAATATATTTGTCAACATAAAATGCAAAAATTTTTTAAAGTAAGAACATATACAAACGTTATTTCCATATTAACCCAAGATTGCCTGAGAAATGCTAAGGATGATTAAGGATGATTCAAATGCCAAAGAAAAAAAATGACTTCAAATATGCAAGACTTCCCTAAAGTGAATGTAAAAAAAGGAAGAGTGATATAATTTTAAAGTAATCAAATGTAATGTAAAAACTAGCTGATAATTGGAATTTCATTTTAAAAACTATTTACCAGAATGTGTAAGAAATGGTCACATTGGCCAATAGGAATTTAGGACTTTATCTTTTTTTTTTTTTTTTTTGAGACAGAGTCTCCCTCTGTTGCCCAGGCTGGAGTACAGTGGCACAATCTCAGCTCACTGCAACCTCCGCCTACCAGGTAAAGCAATCTTGCTGCCTCAGCTTCACGAGTAGCTGGGATTACAAGTGTATGCCACCACACCCGGCTCATTTTTGTGTTTTTAGTAGAGACAAGGCTTCACCATGTGGGCCTGGCTAGTCTTGAACTCCTGACCTCGTGTGATCTGCCAGCCTCAGCCTCCCAAAGTGCTGGGATTACAGGCGTGAGCCACCACACCCGGCCTATAATACCTTTTATAATAAACTGGTAAATGTGTTCCCCTAGTGAGGAGATTGTGGGAACCCCAACTTAAAGCCAGTCAGTCAGAAGTTCCAGAGACCCAAACTTGTAACTGGTGGGAAGGAGGAGACAGTCTTCTGCCATCAACCTGTGGAATCTGATGCTATCTCCCAGTAGAGAGTGTGGAAACTGAATTGGAGGACACCTAGCTGGTGTCCATTACATGGTGTGTAGGGAAAAACCCCCACACATTTGGCAACAGAGGTCTTCCATGTTGATTGTTGTGATGTGAGAGCAGAGTTTCCCAAACAGGTAATTAACATAGTTTCCTCATCTTTAAAATGAAGACATATTACAGACTTCATGCAAGATTTACAGAAATCCAAGTATGTGGCATTCCTATGAATATGATGGGCACAAAATAATCACTCAAATATAGATTCCCTTCTCTTTACCTTCCAGTAAAAGTATTGTTCCATACAAATTTTGTTTGTCATAAATATGTCTGTACAGAGTTTAGATGTAAAGTGCGCTTTTATTTTGCATCACAGTCAAAATGTTTTAAAGCCCTTGCTATAAGAGGTGGGATACAATGGATGTTTTTGACTGAACTATAGCCTTCACTACCATCAATGGTACTCAGAAAGCCAACTCTATCACAAGATAATCATCAAATCTTACTGGTGTTATTTTTTTAAGGCCAGGTGCAGTGGCTCATGCCTGTAATCCCAGCACTTTGGGAGGCCATAGCGGGCAGATCACCTGAGGTCCGGAGTTCCAGACCAACCTGACCAACATGGAAAAACTTCATCTCTACTAAAACTACAAAATTAGCCAGGCGGGGTGGCGCATGCCTGTAATCCCAGCTACTCGGGAGGCTGAGGCAGGAGAATCGCTTGAACCTGGGAAGCAGAGGTCACAGTGAGCTGAGATCACACCATTGCAATCCAGCCTGGGTAACAAGAGCAAAACTCCGTTTCAAAAAAAAAAACATCAAAATGCTCTTATACAGTATGTACCAGTCATCCTCTTGAATCATTATGAGACATAGTAAGATATCAAATTCTGGAGACAGACTGCCTGCATTAAAATACTGGCATAGCAAAAGCAATAAAGTTATCAGTTATCATTACTATTACTTTTCTATAAACCTTCAAACATTCCAAAGGCCTTACCACCAACTGTAAGAACCATGGTGGCTCTATACAGGAGGACATCAGCTATCCCACCCTTTAGATACAGTGGAATTTCATCATCCTCCTAGATTAAAAAAAGAAAAAAAAGACAATAATAGATGCCTCACTCATTTCCAACTAAGTTTCAAAAGAACAGGCATATAAAATGATATAGCTCCTTAAATCCCTATAATTAAAGTATTTAAGTATTAAAATTTAAAAGACCTACAATTTTCTTTATTCTGTCTCTACTCCTACTACTTTTAAAATAAGAACTCCTAAAAGTCAGCATTTTTCTTTTACTGTTAATTTGAGATCCATTAATGATGGTCTTTCCAAAGAATACATAAACATTAAAGCTATAAAACATACACACTGATCTCAACAACTTTAATATAACTGAAATATAAAAGAATCAATAATTGCCACACATTAGATTTAGTCATAGGAACCTTTTTTTCCCTAAAAAGTGGGGAAGGGATTTTGGTTTATAACCCTAAATTATATCCCTAGCATCTAATCCAGCATAAAGTAGCTATTTAGTACATCTGTCCAGTATTTATTTTTATGTATATATGATACAACTATTTTTAATCACTTGAAGTTTTATTTGGGAAAAGCTAGAAACCATAATAAAACAAAAATCACTCATAATCAAACTACTTATAAAGGTAAATTGCTCTGCTCCACCAGGTCTTTCCCCAAGAGACAACCACTATTAGCAGTATGGCACATGTTCTTGACTTATTTTGTAATGTTTATATTGTCATATGATCTAATTTATACACATACTTGTTTATCCTAACTCTACCTTTTGGTAATCTAATTATTACAAGTAACAATCTCCTATAAAATACTTCAGTACCTGGAACAGTTTTTGTTTCTCTGGAACTTTATTTTTAAAATGTCTGCGGGAAGTAGTGCTTATGGTTCTCTGTCCAATCTGACGGAGAGCCTAAAATGAAAATATTATTAAACAGACTTAGAGCCTAAAGAAACCTTCAAAACCATTTTCAGTCCTTCATATTATAAAAAAGGTAAAATGAGACTTGAAGCATATCTGATTTGTCAGTAGCAAAGTCATGGAAGAGTATCCAGGCTTTTCAATTTGTCATCCATCCTCTGGCCTTCGAATTACATTCTGCAGTCTCCAAACAACATACTCAAGAAGCAATACATACAGATTCTAACCAAAATATAAAATCATGATCTTTACCTGAACAGAACCAGTAACATTTTATAATCCTTGATGCAAACATATTGACATACACATGTTACAAAAATAGTGCTTAACCAAAATACACTAAGCTCAAATATTTTCATAATATACTACCATATTATCAAAAATCTGCTGGGCGTGGTGGCTCACGCCTGTAATCCCAGCACTTTGGGAGGCCGGGGCGGGCAGATCACCTGAGATCAGGAGTTCAAGACCAGCCTGATCAACATTAGAAACCCTGTCTCCGCTAAAAATACAAAATTAGCGGGGCATGGTGGCACATGCCTGTAATCCCAGGTACTTGGGAGGCTGAGGCAGGAGGCTCGCTTGAACCTGGGAGGCAGAGGTTGCGGTGAGCCGATATCAGGCCATTGCACTCCAGCTTGGGCAACAAGACCAAAACTCCGTTTCAAAAAACAAAAAAAAAATATTACTAGATCACCTGAAGTCTGAAGTTCAAGAGCAGCCTCACCAACATGGAGAAACCCTGTCTCTACCAAAAACACAAAATTAGCCGGGCACGGTAGCAAATGCCTGTAATCCCAGCTACTCGGGAGGCTGAGGCAGGAGAATTGCTTGAACCCGGGAGGCAGAGGTTGCAGTGAGCCAAAATCGCCTCACTGCACTATAGCCTGGGCAAAAGGAGTGAAACTCCATCTTAAAAAAAAAAAAAAACAGAAAAGAAAAGAAAAAATCTGTTACTTGGCCAGGCGCAGTAGCTCACGCCTGTAATCCCAGCACTTTGGGAGTCCGAGGTGGGTGGATCACCTGAGGTAAGGAGTTTGAGACCCGGCTGGCCAACATGGTGAAACCTCATCTCTACTAAAAATACAAAAATGAGCTGGGCGTGGTGGTGTGCGTCTGTAATTCTAGCTACTAAGGAGGCTGAGGCAGGAGAATGGCTTGAACCCAGGAGGCGCAAGTTGCAGTGAGCCCAAACTACGCCACTGCACTCCAGCCTGGGCCACAAGAACGAACACCGCTCAAAAAAAAAAAAAAAAAAAAAAAAAGGTGGGGGGCCGGGCGTTGTGGCTCATGCCTGTAATCCCAGCGCTTTGGGAGGCTGAGGTGAGCGGATCACTTGAGGTCAAGGTTTCGAGACCAGCCTGGCCAACATGGTGAAACCCCGTCTCTATTAATAATACAAAAATTAGTCGGGCTTGGTGGCGAGCGCCTGTAATCCCAGCTAGTTGGGAGGCTGAGGCAGGAGAATCGCTCGAACCTGGGAGATCCGAGATAGTGCCACCGCACTCCAGCCTGGGCAATAGAGTATGTCTCAAAAAAAAAAAAAAAAAACAAAAAAACAAAAAAAACCTATTACTTGACAGCAAATAGACTGGCGTGATTCCTTCTCAATTAAAATGCTTCTTCCATTACATTTTTCCTAAAAAATTTTAAATAGGGTATACATCTTTTAAAGAGACTTGTATTAAATATCCAGTTGAATTAAATAATGAAACAAATGTGCTCTCGATTTTTTAAAATAAATTACATTGAGGATTTTAATGAAGCAAAACTTCATTAAATAATTTAAAAGATAAAATAATCATTGTCGCATTTTTTTTCTTTTCTTTTTCAAAATTTGGGGAAATATTTCATATGCTCAAAGTCGGTGGAGGGGTGAAGGACAATGCACAATAGCCTGACGGAAGTAACGCTGCACTTCAGCCATGACTATTCCTAAAGTTCCACCCAAAATGAATGCTTGGTTTTTAAACTGCCTTCTCAAGCTCGCAAAGCTCAAAACCATTGAAACTTAAAGCCTTTCAGTACCAGAAGAACACCTTTCTGCTTGATGCTTCCGGGTGTCAGACATTCCCCACCTGGTCCTTGGTTTTACTCAGATCCGAGCTACTAACCTCATCAATGACCGACAGGGTTAGGGGTGGTGCCTAAGAACCCAAGACGGGTCTAACCCACAAGTCTCTGGTCACTTCCCCAGCCTCTACACTCCTTACGTCTACCCAGCAACGGCCTGGGGCTAGAGGAATAGACGGAAGGGAAAGTAAGGTCAGGGGAAAAGGACACAAGTCAAGGTGACTTCACTAGCTGCCTTCTGCACCCCTCCCAGGTGAGGGTTTTCTGTCATGGTGCCTCAGCCTCCTCTCCACTCCCTCGCCCCTATCATGAATGCAAGACGAGAAGCTCCTCACCAGCAGATTCCGCAGCATCTTGGCTGTTACTGACCGGCAACCGCCACAACTTAACACCAGCAACGAAAACGACCACGCCGGAACCGGAACTACCTCCGAGACTTGCGTAAGCATTCAGGAACGGAAATCTGGCCGGGCCGAAGAGAGGCCTGCGCTCCTAACCATAGAGAGCAAAAGAAAAACTAGAGCGGCAGTACGGCCCTATCCGCTCTAGCCGGCTCGCCGTCTCCGTCTGGTGAGCTCGTTCGTGGCGTTTTCGAAGAAGTTCAGCCGGCTGGTCGCTGGAGCTAAGGCTGGGGAGAAAGCAAACGATTCGTGAGATGAATGTAATAAGCTTAGACGAAGTCAGCGTGGGACCAGGCTATCAAAGAAAGCTAGTGTCTGTTTTGAGCGAGAAGGCGTAAAACTGGGCAACCTTTAAGCCGCTAGAAAGTGAACAAAGACTGGGTTGGCCGGAATACAGCTGTGAGGCCTCATAAAATAAAAAACACGGACGGTTTTTTCTACCGAAGGAATTGCTGCGGGACATTACTGCTCCTTGTGTTGAGAATATGCTGTAAGAGCTATGTCGAGGTAACAAGTTTTATCTTCTTGTACCTTCGACTGCTGCAGAACTCCCTAAGCAAGAAGCTCTTCCGCAGCGTCCCCATATTGTGGAAGCGGCTCGCTCGCTTCTGAGGAAACGTTGGGGGCAAGAAATGCGATGGCGCATCTGGACTCAGAAGTCTTGCTGTCCCAGATCCAGCAGGGCACTACATTCATTACTGGAGTTAAGCACAGCAGTTATTTGTTGTGCAGAAGGCTGTCGGTGTCATCCGTTTCGCTTACGTAATCCCCATTGTGTTTATTTCTTGTGCTTACCCTCAAGTGTGTACAAACACAAATATCTGCCCTGTATTACAATAATCTTTCCACCTTTCTACAAACTCTTACAAATTATTTGATTGCCATTTCAAATAAGAAACCCATAGGCTCAGCAAATGATAAAAATTAGTAATATTAAAACTATTTCTTGTAATCCTTGGGGTTTTCTTCACAATCTACTGTATGTCAGTGGGCCCACCAAGTTACCAGTCCCAGTTAAGATTCTCTTCCTCACCAAGGCTTATAAACACCCCAATTCATGTCTTGCTTGGATTGCGACTGAAAGGACCTGATTTTCTACAACCCTCTGGATTATGCATGTAACCAAAACTCTGGACAAAATTACCACGTGCCAATAGCTAGGGCGTCGGGGTTTAAGTACATTGTCCATAACCTTAATTTGTTAGTTGTATGTACTCTCTTATGTTTTCTCCAGTTAGCCAACTCTAGATTGTAAATTTCTCAAGCGCAGAGATTATGTGGATTTCTTACCAATCCGCAAGCACTGCTTAAAGGGAGTATTCACTAACCAACACATGAATTAGTTACATTGGGTGACAGATCTAAGAAGCTTATGACTCTGTCCAAAAAGCCATGAATTCACATTAAATAGATCCTAGACACAGATTCTTATATTCATGTTATTCAGTGCAATTTCCCCCTTGACTGGATCATTCCATCTATTAACACGTTCCCAAATTAAAAACAAAAAAACTCCTTTGATTTCCATTACCATAGACTTCTTTACACTTGTCTCTCCTCCTCCTCCTAAGCTTTTTTTGGTTCCATTTTGGGCAGGCTTTTACTGCTTTTGTTTAGAATCACCAATAGCTTCCAGGTTGCTAAATAAATTGTGAGACTCAATTTTCACCTTCTCCATCTATTAGCAGCATTTAACATAGCTAATCCGTCCCTCACCATATACTTTTACTTTTTAATTTGGAGGTAAAGCATACATGTAAGAAAGAATATGATAGTTTGAAGCATGGTCGTAAAGTGGCTTCCATAGTACTCCTTCAGCCGTTCTCCTGTTTTAGCGGCTGCTCCTTTTAGTTTTTTCCGGGATCCTTGTCCTCTTAACCTCTAAAATTTCAGTTTCTCACCTTTTTTCTACATTCATCCCTTTTGTGATTTCATCTAACATTGAACTACTACTCCCACTTCCTGTAGATTGTATGAAGAAAAAGAATTTTTTTAGGAAAGAAAAACTATTCATGTGCTGACAATCCTCACCTATCTCCTGCTTGGCCTTTCCCATTTAACTTAAGACATCTCTACCTAGATGGCTAACGTGCATCTCAAACTTACAAACCAAACTGAATTCTACTTTCCACTCCTTATTCCCAAACTTTGTCCTCTGCAATTTTCCTTACTTCAAGCCTTAAACTTTATTTTCTGTCATACTCTATAAATCAATTTATTTAAAATTTCCATTGGCTGCACCTTCAAAATATAATCTGAATTGAACCACTTCTCATTATCTCCAACACTACTGCTACTACTGGCCAAGCCATCATCATCTCTTGTTCAGATTATGTCAAAAGCCTTTTTAACGGGTTTCCCTGTTTCCACTCTTCCACTATCTTCCACACAACAATGATTCTTTTAAGAACTTAAGTGGGATCATATCGGTTGTGTTTACTCATGTATCCCTGGCATCTAGAATAGTAATTGGCACACAGAAAAGTTCAATATACATTGGTTAAATGAATGAACTGTATCCTGCACAAAAGAATAGATTATTGAGTATAAAAATTCACAACATGTCTTAGTACTTGTACTCCCTCCAAATGTTTTCAGTCCCAGGGTTCCTCATTCATTATCGCCTTGCTCCTTTTCTGTAAGTTGTGATTATCCTGACATACAAATGACTGAAATTTGCCTGGGTACCTAACAAACTTTACTGGATCTTCCCAGGCACACTAGAAACATTACCACTTTTTAAAATTCATCCTCTGAACCAGAAGTTACTTTCAAAATAGATTGCTTCCAAAACATCAGTTTGGGGTTCTTTTATCCTTGCTCTTTTGTCATGTTAGAAAATTAGAAAATGGTTCTTTTGGAAAATACTTACTCCAGAGGGTTTTGTAACAGTATGACAGAATTGGCAGGAGGAATATGTGGGAAATCTGAGGTAGGTCATGATTTAAGTCTTGTCAGTAAGATGGACATCAGATGCAAAAGTACTAAGTTAAAATATCTCATAATTACTGATGCAATTACCAAAGCACAGTTACCCAATCATTTTTTTTTCCCTTTAAAAAGCAGACAAGATAACCCTGACTATGATCCTGCCTATAGAATCTATAAATAACAAAAACAGAGGGAAGCCAGAATAGTTTTCTGTGATTTGGATGTGTGTGCGTACACACATCTGTTAATTCTAGAACCATGCTTAATCCACTTCCAATTTTATAAAAATATAGAACAGTTTCATGTGAGCTTTCATGTTACAAACTACTGGTTAGGTAAAAGATAAATTTCAATATAATTCCATACTTTATCACATTCTGAGTCACCTTTGGAAATCAGGAAACAGTTGCTGTCTTGGTTGCTGTATTTAGTTTATTATTAAATACTTCATCTAATTGCAAGCCTCAGTCTTTTCATCATTAAACTTTAGACTAACTCCTAATGATCTTTTTCTCTAACTCTAAAGTCCTTATGACAAACAATTTCATAAATGAGGACTAAGCTCTGATTTTCTTTTTATCTTGCCCAAATTCCTATCTAAGGGGTCTGGGGAGTCCTGCCCTACAAACCACAAATTCTCATCAGATGGGTTTTATTTAACCCTGTATATTATGACTTACTTTACCATCTGACTGGCATAACGAGGAAGAAAATCAAAATGTTTTACCCCAAAACGTTTCTCTGCCAAATCTTGAAATTGCCCTGCAAAGTTTCTTGTGGGAAAAATCCACATTCTATAGAGAATCCCCTTTCCCCTTTGTTTTCTTTCCTTCCTTTCCAGATCCAGGAGATAATCAACTAAGAGCCAGGCATTCTTTTAAGTCTGGTAAGACACATTTTATAACCTGCTCTCTCTGCAGTCTGCTGAGAGTTTCGTCTGCACAATAAAACTTAATCCTTTATCTTAACCTAAACATTTCTATTGATTCCAGATAAACTCAACCAGTTGCCAACCAGAAAATGTTTAAATCTACCTATAGCCTGGAAGTCCCCCCTCCCCACCGTTTTGAGTTGCCCCGCCTTCCTGAACCAAACCAATGTATTTCTTAAATGTATTTGATTGATGTCTCATGCCTCCCAAAAATATATAAAACCAAGCTGTATCCCAACCACCCTGGGCACATGTTTCCAGGATCTCCTGAGGGCTGTGTCACAGGCCATGATCACTCATATTTGGCTCAGAATAAATCTCTTAAAATATTTTATAGAGTTTGACTATTTTCATCAACATGGACATGAGTCACTCTCCATTGAACAATAATCTACCAGCTACCTACTATGAATGTAATGCTTTGTAATACACTCAAGGGAATATTGTTTTAAAGTCTCTGACCTTCTGGAGAATATAATCTAATTAGGAATATCATACGTAACAGTAAATTTGATGCAGACATAAATGACTCTCCAAGTAACTGGTACAACAAAAGCTGTATGGGAAATTCAAAGAAAGTAGTGGGCTAAGGTTGTAAAAAGACAGAATTTGGGGCCGGGTGCGGATTACAGCCTCACCCCCGTAATCCCAGCACTTTGGGAGGCCGAGGCGGGCGATCACAAGTCAAGAGATCGAGACCATCCTGGCCAACATGGTGAAACCCCGTCTCTACTAAAAATACAAAAATTAGCCTGTAGTCCCAGATACTCGGGAGGCTGAGGCAGAAGAATCGCTTGAACTCGGGAGGTGGAGGTTGCAGTGAGCCGAGATCGCGCCACTGTACTCTGGCCTAGTGACACAGTGAGACTCTGTCTCAAAAAAAAAAAAAAAAAAAAAAAAAAGACAATTTTGGCAAGGTCTGGTAGAATAAATGGAGCAGAAATTAAAAGTCATTCCAGACTTAGGACAAGAACATGATTAACAATCTGAATTTGGAATCAAGCGTTGATGCACTGCAGGAACTGTAAAAACAGAGGCCTAGATGGAGTGAAAAGAGAAAAAAAAATAGTTGTTAAGAACTTGAAAGTCAGACAGATCCTGAATCTGCCTTTTAGTGGTAATGACATGACTGAAGGCAAGATACATAATCTATTTATACCTCAGTTTCTCTTATCTTTAAAATGGAGATAATAGTATTCATCATTGGGTGGCTGTTAAAATAACTCAAAAACTATTATGGGAGGAAAGGTTGGGTAAGAAGAAAAATCTAGGGAAAAGCTGTAACATTTGCAAAGGCAAAGAAGACAGGGTGGCCAGGTGTCTTGGGAAATTGCAAATGGTTTGGTTTGCAGAACAAATGAAGAATTGAGGTAATAGTGGAAGGCTGATTTCAGGGATGAATTAAACATCCTGAAGGGCTACTTAGAGGTTCAAATAGCAAACTGTTAAAATCGGAGCTCTATTTCAAGATCATTCTAGTAATGAAAGGCTGGATTGGACATGAGTTATTAGGGTCAGAGAGTCTGTCAGAAAGCTCTCATAGTAATCCGAGGAGGAAGGAAAACCTAAACTAAATAATCAAGAGAGATGTAGATAAGGGGAGGGATGAGAAACCCAACTAAAAGGAAGAACATTCAAAACTCAACACAATACAGTGATTTATATTAGATTGGGCAGCTGGAGAAGAGAGCTAGGGTTTCTGGCTTACCTCAAGGTGGTTGGCTATACCATTCACAATAACAAGGAATGTAAATCTCAGATTGGTGTGAGATTATTCCTGTTTTGACCTTATTAAACCCAGGCTTGTGTGGAATGATTGCTGCTTGGGCCTTATTAACTTAGGTTAATTCATTATTAACCTTCATGTCTCGAGAGATTAATAATGAAAAATCTAGAGCTCAAGACAGATGTCAAGGCACAAGAAAAGATAGAGAAGTCAGTCAGTGTAAAGACAACAGAAATAATAAGGTACTTAAGATTGTTCAGGGAGAATGTGTAACTTAAAGGCGTAGGCAATCTCAAAGAACTCCCAACATTTTATATGGTTAGTATAATTAAGGAATATACAAAGGAGACTAAGGAACAGATAAGGGGAAAAAAATCAGGAGAGTCATTCACAGAAGCCACATGCTAAAGGAGAGGGAAGGAAACTGCCTATCAAATGGAGCAAAAAGATATAATGGAGCCAAAAAAATAAGGGTGAGTTCACTTGATTTGACAGAAAAGAATGGGAATTGTTCACTGAATATCTATTTTTCTATGCTTTGTGCTAAATGCTTTTTATCTGTCACTCATTGCTCAAAACAAAATCTGTCAAATGGGTATTGAAATTCCTATTTTACAGACAAGGAAAGGTAAATGGCTTAGAAGATTTAAGCAATTGCAAGGTACAGTTTGTAAGTATAGGAGCCGTATCAGCCTACTTCTGAAACCCATACTCTTTCTACTGAATCTTTCAGACACAGGTGACACTCAACAGAGTACAAACAGTATAATCTTGAGGTGAAAGCCTGACCCTGATTGAAGTTGAAGATGACAAGAAAATATAAAGGACATACTGTTTCACAAAGTTTGTTGTGAAAAGGCAAGACAACATGCCCTGGGGTTACTTTACACCACTGATACTGCAATTTGACAAATATTTGTAAAGCTGTTGTCTGCAATTCTGTGCTTGAAACAAAGTGGCATAATAAGCTTGAAAGGGATGTAAGGGGAGTTCAATCTTTTTCCACATTACCCTGTATAGAAAAGCTTGTGATACAAAAACAGACAAGCTCCTATTACTACCACTTAAATAACAAGTTTAAGATTTTTTTAAAAACATTATAAAATCAACAAAAAGTGAAGGGTATATTTGCTTCAAGGTGTTTCTGATTTAAGATAGTAGATTGGCCCCCCGAGTTTATCTCTCCTCCATCCCACTATAGTAAAATGAAATAAATTTGAAAAATATGAGAAAAATTATTGATAAGACACATTATCTTGGATGAATCTCAGGGCCATTACACTAAAGAAGGCTGTTTCAAAGGTTACATATGGCATTGCTCCTATTTAGAACTTTCTAGAAGAAAAAACTATGGGGATAGAAAACAAATTGGGGGTTATGAGTGGAGGGAAGGGTGAATGATTACAAAGGAATAGTATGAGTTTTTTGGGGAGTGAGTGATGGTACTTTATCTCTGGTATTAAAACTCAAAAAACTATGCTACCAGAACAGAAGTAAAATTTACCATACGATAATCTGGAAAACAATTTAAAAAAGATATGACCCCAAAATTTGAATAGAGAGGAGGCAGCAACAGACAAATGATTTCAACAAACTTCTGGAAAACTGAAAGCAGATGGAATATGACTGAGCTGAACAGAGAAAGCTGCAATCTAGAGGGACTACAAGGTGGATACCAGTGAGAAGCATGCTGACTGATTCCACAGTCCCTGAGCAGCTCAGATTTGGAGGTAAAAGTTACAGCAAAGAGTGGAGGCAGGGACAGGCCTGAAAATGTCTAGTTGAAAGCATATACAACAGAATGGCCTGATCCCCAAAGTTCTCTGCCCTACTCCTCTTAGCCATAAAAATGATCTCTCACTTCCACCACTGTTTCTCACAGGTGAAAGACCAGAGAATTTTTATCTGGAGAAATAAACGGAAGACAACTAAGTGGAAGAAATATGGAGAGGGACAGATACAAGGAAGTATGTGTGAAGTGGAAATCAGGAGGTGAGATGGAGGACAAGGAAGAAGCAGAGTTAAAAGCAGTAAGAAATAGAACCTCCCTAGACCCCTTCAAGTATTGCCCACAAACACAAAGCTTTCAAATAGTGTTTTGGGTCTCCTCATATATTGCCAAGACTAGCCAGAAATAACAGGAAATTCACCTATATGAACAAGAAAAAAAAACGAATTACAAATTACAGATAGTAACAAAAAAACCTTGGTGTTAATTGAGCAGTAAACAAAAGTAGTAATACATATTTATACCTCTATATCCTCAGAAAAATAAGATATTTTATTTATGAACTAAGTAGGATATTTTGGAAACACAATAGAAATGAAAGAAGTTCTAGAAATTAAAATATTTTTAGAAATGTGCTACAAATTCAATACAAGGAAGATAATGTTGCAAGATCAAATTAAGTACTTTTCCTAGAAAGAACAGAGATAATAGCATTGAAACAACTGGTGAAAAAGAGAAGAAAATTAAGCACCAATCTAGGAGAAGTCCAACATCTGACTAAGATATATTCAGATTTCTCATTAGTAATGATGGAAGCTAGACAAGAGTGGAGCAATGCCTTCAAGACGCTGAGAGAGCTTATTTTTAATTTAAAGTTGTATGTGTAGTCAAACTATCAATGAAATGTGAGGATGGAAAAAGGGTGTTTTAGACATTTAAGACCTCAAAAAATTTAACTTTCATATACTATTTCTTAGGAAGCTGTAAGTGTTTTAGGAAGTGCTCTAGTAAACAAAGTAAACTAGGAAATGGGAAGTCCAACACAGGATGACAAAGGGAGGTCATGGGATCATCACTGTATAGTAGGCCAAGAGAGCAACCATACAGACTGGCATAGAAGGACAACTGCAGCAGAGACATCTCTGGTAAAAACAGGGACATTATCTGATATTTGGGTACAAAAACCCTTCAAACTAGTGATGGGAACATGGCAGACCTGACAGAGAAGTTGAATAATTTTTAAGGTAAATTTGTAGAAAGTTATGTAAATGTTTAAAATGAGGCAATTATTAATTACAGGAAAAATAAAATTATGCAAAAGAAAATCATGTTACATTTGCAATATTTATACAATATTTATACAGTCATACAATATACAATATTTATACAGTCATAATTAAATAACAGCTAATATGTTTACTAAATATGATGAGGTAACTATATAATAGAACGCAAAGTATGTGTGTTAGAGAGCTAAATCATCATGTAACATTACTGAGAAGACAATAATGTCTAAAATTGTTACATCAAGCAACATAATAGCCATACTATTTAGATACACTAAGATAAATAACAGAAGAAACAACTTTTGAAGTCAAAGTGATTGCCTCTGGGAGGGAAGGAAAGTTCAGGCAGGTACTACTATTTTTTATCATAAAGCCTTTAGAACTTACTATTTTATTTTTTAAAACTGTGTACACATGTTACTTTGACACATTTTATAGATATATAAAAGGAAATAAGGCCACCATTGTCTGATTTGTTTTTAGACAAGATATTTATTTTGAAGTTCCAAATGACATTAGCAGAATTGTGACTTTTATGTTTACCGAATGGTGCATGGGATAAAAAGGGGTTCTAAAACACTTTACTAGATCATCCAAACCCTACAACAGACACTCATGCATCGAAATTCTTGTAAAAGGAGCACTTCCTTACTCCTTCCACCCTCCCCTCAAAATACCCATGTTCACAAAGAACAAAACTTTACAGCTTAACCAACAAAAAAAGTGTCCTACAATAATTCTAAGGCAATGTTTCTATGAAGACAGGAGAGGTAGCAGGCTGAACCACATTCACTGACCCTATCTCTCAGCTGCTCTTCCTCAGTAGTCAGGTTTTTCCTGTGTACCCCACTTCATTATTTTCATCATCCTTACCCCTCTGTTTACTGGACATTCCCCTTGATCTAATACCAAACTTAGCCAGTCTAACTGTAACTCAGATGAAAATCTGACCACTTCCTGGTAAGAACAGATGGTTAATGTTGTCACAGTGATTAATAAATACAAATATGCATTAATTTAACAATGAATTATATTTCATCCCATCCAGGCATGAAGAAGTTAAAACCTGGACTCACTGACCCTGTGTTAAAATTTAGTGCTAAACATAAGCAACAACACTGGGGCATTGTTATTTTATCAAGACACCTGAACATAGCAAAATTAATTTTGTTCATTTTTATTAACATAGGACATACTAACCGAGTATTACTTAATAAAATCAAGGTTACAAAGAAACTCACTAGCCAATAAACAAATGATATTCATTTGACTCTTCTCTTGGTTGAATGATTTTCTATTAATTAGTAGTACACAGCTATTTTTATCAATTTATGCTTAAACTGCCTTATGATTTCAATGAAATTTCTTAGCTTTTACTTATTGAATAATTTCTTCAACTGGGAATATTTTCATAATTCAAAATGGTTCCTGAAAATTAATGCATCCTTCAATGCCTTCTACTTAAGCTGGGTGCATTTAAAATGCAACATGATTCTTTGAAAGGTGACTATGACATTTGAGCATAAAGCCTATAAGAAAAAGAAATGTCTTCCCTCCCCCCATGCTTCACAGAGACCATATGAATGTTCCATACTCTTCATATTTAGCAACAGGAGTTCCTTAGAGATCAAACAGCAGAAAATAGGAGGAACTTAGGCCATCAATGAACTTGTAAAACAGATAAAACTCCAAATGTATTTTAAGATTCTATCTTCTCCACAGATGAGAAAGTGCTGAAAGGGCTCTTCAACTTTTCTTTACTGACATCCTCTCTGTGCCCCAATTAGAAAAAGAGTTGCAGGATGGTAGTCCTCCTTAAACAGCACAGACTCAATCTGGAAAGACTGGCGAAACCCCTCTCCCCCAACAATGTATCCCAGAAAATAAACTGCCAAGTGCAAGAGGGACAATTTTCAGAATAAATAACATTCTGAAGGACTGACAAAACAAAGACTATTTTTAGACAAAGAACACACCAAATACTCCAAAATTTCAGGATAACCATACATCAAGTACTTCGTGCAAGTAATATTTTTACTAGTTAAGTCATTATGAAATACACATTCTTTTAACTGAATTTCATATGTTATATAAAACTTGAAAAGTGTGGCACATTTCTACTATTAACCATTACATTGCTTTTTGTTTTTTAAAAAAAGTATATATTAATCAAAAGTATACATTACCCAGGCCTTTTGATTTAAAATATAACTGAAGGAAAATATAAACTCTGAATAAACAGGCATTCTTCTACACAAACATGAGTTATTTCAGTAAAAACAACAACAACAACAATAAAGCAATTTCACTGTAATCAAGCCACCTCTGATTAATACATACATTTTCATGCATGTGGAAAAATTATTTTTAACTAGGACTTTAAGAATAAGTTCCATAGCAAACAAGTTACAGCATTTATTCAATAAGGAATATTAAAATAATTCCAGTTAGTAAAAAATAAAATAACTTCAACCATATACATATTATAATTTATCATGTACATACTCTAAAATCCCCATAATTTAATTAGGAAATTTACAGAACATCTTTTTAAAGTATGTCTTAGGAAAACCAACCAAAACAATTGGTGCATTAACTAAAGAGAATGTGCATACACATTGCCATTTGACCTATATGCAAAAGTGGAATGAAATACATAGGAAATTAAGGTTACTGCTTTCAAAAATTTCTGGAATATTAGTAGTTAAGTCAAAACACTTACCTGCAAAACAAAAACAGCCTGAGGTATTTCCAAAGCTGAAGTAATTTTCTGGATGTTAAATATCACAAGAATGAAAACAGTCTCCATTAAGCATTTACATGTGGTTTACAGTTGAGGCAGAAGATGAAGCTCTGCCAAGCAGTTTTCCCATTATCACCTGAATTCTTTCTTCCCTTATAAAACATAAGCTTCAAGGGAAGTGATTACATATAAAAACATCCAAGTGAGTTGGGGTTCCTGACTGCAACATTTAACCAAATGGAAGGAGGAATTTTTTCATTCTCCAAAGCAGGACCTACCCAACCACTGCAGACAGGAGCATTAATTCTTATGCTAGATAAGGTAAGCATGTCCTTTGAAATCAAAGCTAAGCTTTACAAATAACTGTACTGGATAAACTGGATACATGAACCACCTCAACAAAGATGGTATTTTAAGCATTTATACACATGAAAACGATGAAGTATGTTATTTAGATATGGTCTTTCTTCATCTTTCTCCGAATCTTGAAAGGTTAGCAAGTCGTTATACTCATACATCTTGTAATCCCTTTCTCCACAAAATACATACACATGTATAGCATCATATGTCAATATAATATCATCAACACAGCATAAAGATTTAAGCAATAGACAAAAGTCACATGAAAGAGGCTCTATGCATCATGTGGCCTGTCCCAGTAAAAAGCAGACATTAGAATGCCATTTCAGCAATTACAGTGTTGATATGATCAATATAGCTAATTTTTTTATACCCGTCACATATTTTCAGAAGTCATCCATAGGGAAGAAGCAAACAACAAAGACTGCTTTTTTTTTTAGAAAAGTTATGTGCCAACTTCAAAATGACATACTAACCAGACATCAGCATTCGAAAGCTAGGTTGAATAGGACTGGCCTTGATGCACATGCAGATGATTTGCTTTCATAATATAAAATTAAATGGTAATGTCAGCTGTATTACTACTGTTTCTATATTTATGATTAATTACTAGCAGTACAACTCCCAGGAGGAAGGAGATGGATCCAACAGCGATGTAAGCAATCCCCAAAAATGGATTTTTTCCTCCCATCCATGAAATAGTGCTCAAGATCATCCGTTTTCGTCCATCAAAATAATGTACAGGGTAATCTGAAGAGGGTATAGGAAGATTTTTCCATCTCTGGTTACTCGATGTTTAAAATACAATTTTAAAAGTTGCCATTTAATTGTTGGTAATTCATTTGTGTAATTCTAGGATATACAGGTACCTTACTCCTATGTTCTAAATCACACACACACATAAAATATTATCTTGAAAGACTGATTTAGCAAATTAAATGTCAGCAGTAAAAGCCAAAATATTTTACCAAAACAAACAAAATGTAAAGGTTATGCAGTTTCTCAGGTGCTTTTGGTCTCATTACATGGAAGGGGCAAAAGGCCTCAAAGGAATGCAACGTGAAAAAAATACTTCAAGTGAGCAATGAAGCCCACACAAGGAGACTGACGGACCAGGAGAAAATGGAAAAATCAGGGACTAGAAGTCTCTGTGAGCTCAAAGAACACATGTAGCAAGAGTGTAGTTATGAGACTATGAAAAGGCTCTGAGCAAAAGGTCAAAAAGCATGACAAAGTTTTAACTTGCTGATTTAGAGCAATGGCAAAACTCACTCTGTGACACAGCTGATAGCTAACAGTGGAAGTGAAGGGTGGGCTGTTAAGGAGATTTAGGAAGTAGGGCACCAGTATACTAGATGAATTATCTACATGGACCAGTTGTAGAATTTTGCAAGAGGTAAGGTAGCGAAGAAGCCAGAACCAAGTCTCCATGCAAAAAGTTTACAACTTTTTCAAAAGCATCTTTTGAATCTAGGGTTCTGCTAACTTCTTAAATCAACCCTAAACTAAGGCAGGAATGATTTTAAGACCTCTAGCTAACCCAACATTCTGTGGGATACAGTATCAAATTGCCCACACTAGTCTCTCTCTAGTATCCCAACCCTAAAGAAACAGGCTTCTGCCTTCATTCTAGAAGTCTTCAGTTCCCACCGTATGCCCAATTTTGATAATTAACCCTTGATGTTTTGCAGGTCCAAATTCCTGTCTTATCAAGTCTTCTCAATCTGCCATATATCATGCATTCCTTTAGATAGTTCTTTCAAAGTTGGGACCCTGCTGCAGAATTCCTGTGTGGCAATCATCTATCAACTAAGAATTCCTCAGTGCTTCACAGACTTCCCTTCATTGTGCCCTAGGCTACAGGTTGCTAAATGTGCCCTTACTCTCTTAGAGATTTTCTGGATGCTAATTTTAACAGAGCTGCTCTCTAGTTTGACTATCTCCTCAGGATAATGTTCTAGAAACCTGCACTTGAACTGGGTCTGTCTGTCCAAAACTGCTCCAATGTGGATTTAGTTTCAAAAACTTGGTCACTTTTAGCTTGCCATAGCAAGCCATGTTTACTTGTGTATTCAGGTGCAATATCAAGAGACTAGAATCCAAAAAAAACCTTATTTTGAAATTGGGTCTATTAATTTAACCATTTACTAATCCATTTTAAAACCAAAACCCACTTGGATTATGACTCATTTGGATTATGAAAATAAAAAATGCAAAGATCAGCAAACATTTAAGATTCTAGCATTGGGAGATCTCTTCACTCACAGTGTATGTAAAATATAGGCTCCAGATTAAAAGATATAAAGACTTTGGTTAGAATAAAAGAAATTACTATTTCCCTCCTAATAAAGACTGCATCTATGCAGATATGGGTTGGTGTAACTGAGTGAACTAGCAGAGATGCAGCCTATGTTGGTAGCTGAGAGTAAAATTATGGCCTTTGGAGTCAAAGCCTGGTTATGAACCCCAACTCATTATTATTACCTGTGTAAAGTCAGTTAAGTTACTTAAGGGCTCGATATTCCTGTATTCTGGTCTATAATAGGGAGATATGCTGCTGCCTGAATTAAATAATGAGCAGAAAATACTCAGCACAGTGTTAACACATAGAGTGGAATAAATGTTATTTATCAGCACTGAATGTGAACTTATTAATGTGGAACAAAACAGCTAATAATAAAATGTTTTGAGTTTTGATACTACCAATAGATCAAAATTATGAACAATTACAATGATACAAATTAACACATCCATTGATTTTTAATATCTAAAAACATATATATTAAAACAGCCCAGTACCACTCAACTCTCAATTTTAGGTACTCTCATTGGCCTTTACATTAAGCCCAATTACAATCTCCCTTTTAAAAATACCTAGCTTGTTAATAAATCAATCACCTACATTTTAAGTAATTTACCAAACAATATGCTTCAAACCCCAGTACCAAGTATATGCAAATTGAAAACATTACTAGAAGATATAAATTTTAAAATACATTCTCACATATACCACACATACTTTTGTAAAACTGCAGATCCCAAAACTAAAGCCCAAGGTAACATGCCACATAACACATATAAGGTTGGAGTAGACTCCTTTCAAGCTCTATGAATCTGTATACCCAGCCAAAAAAGGATACTGTATGTGATATTCAAAGAGTATCGTCCAGCTGGTAATGTTGGGTGTAAATCACTTTTCCTTTCTATAAGACGATACAACTTGCGAAAAGTAGGTAATGCTGCAGTACGCATCCAAACAATAAAATCCTCATTTATGAATCCATTATTATCTGGGTCAGAATCCAGCATGTAAACTGGTTTAAGCCAGTTCACAGGCTTTGTTGTACCTTAAAAGGAGTGGGGAAAGGATGAGGAGACAAAATATTACATTGTGAAATTAAAGTGGCAGAGAAACAAATACATTTGGATAATAAATAGGGGTTTATTCAAAAGAAGCTTTGCTGCAATTTTAAAATATTATAGCTGAAATGCTTATAAGACACCACAGAAACTGAATTCATAATTAAAAGTATACATTTCCTTTAGAATTTTAGTACATTAGAACATTTACCTAACTTGGTATGAAGGTGAGGAAAGAAAAATTGTGTTTTTCAAAGCATAAACTTTAAGATTCTGAAGACAGAAAATTTTAAATACTTCATTAAAACTCCTAGTGTAATTTTTTAAGGGATATTAGAAATGTTTTACCTTTAAATCGTTCTTCCAGGTTGTCTCCTCCAGGGGGATTTCTGAATTTCACATTTTTATCTGTCCACCAAGCAATACCTTTCTTTTTCAAAGCGATAGGTACAGGATAAGAATCATTGCCAATAAGAAACAATTCTAATGTATCTAAACACAAGAAAGGAAGACATTACTAAATATCTCTTGAAAACTCATAGCATCTGCTTAACTCTGTGAGAAATAAGGACCTGATATTTGCTTCCAAAAGTGGTTGTGACAGAGTAGGCATATGATTCACATTTGTTCTTTATTCCTATGTGGATTAACTATGGTAACTTTATAACGCTAGATGGACTTCTCTTCCCTTAACAGAGTTCTAATTCACTTACCCATAGGCTAGCTGACATGCACTGAGATCAAATGTTTTAATATTAACCCAAGTATAATTGCAAGGTAAATCTACCTTTCCTTCCTTCCTTCCAATAATGCATCCCTAATTGCTTCTTGCTTATCCATTTATCCTTCTGCATTGTCTAATACAACAGCCACTAGGCACACAGGGCTACTGAGTCTTTTGAAATGTGGTTGGTCCAAATGAGTATGTTCTGTAAGTGTACAATACATATCAGATATCAAAGACTTCGTATAAAAAATTAGAATATGAAGTATCTCAACTTTTATATAGCATTACATGCTGAAATAATAGTATCTTGGATATACTGTGACATAAAATATATTACTGAAATTAATTTCACTTGTTTCTTTTCACAGTTTTAAATAGGACTATTCGAAAATTTAAAATTACCAGGCCAGGCGCAGTGGATCATGCCTATAATCCCAGCATATTGGAAGGCCAAGGTGGGTGGATCACGAGGTCAGGAGTACAAGACCAGTCTGAACAATATGATGAAACCCTATCTCTACTAAAAATACAAAAAATATAGCCAGGTGTGGTGGCGGGTGCCTGTAATCCCAGCTACTGGGGAGGTTGAGGCAAGAGAAATGCTTGAACCCAGGAACCAGAGGTTGCTGTGAGCAAGATCACGCCACTGTACTCCAGCCTGGGCAACAGAACGACTCTGTCTCAAAAAAAGAAAAAGGAAAAAAAAAGAAAGAAAGAAAATGTAAAATTATCTACAAGACTTGTATTTATAGCTCACATTATCTTTCTATCAGATAGTGCTACTCTAAATGATCATTTATAGCTCCTTTTCAACGACAAAAATAAAGTCAGTGGGAAGGTCAGCCTGACTTTTATTTTAAGTTATATGAAATACGAAGATTAGCAGAATGTTTCTGCTTCTTTCTTCTCAGAGACAGAAATCCATTCTAAAATGTAAGTATGCTCAAAAGAAAATCACAAAGCATTATAATACCCCATTCAATACTCGATTTAGTCTTAAATGTTGGAGTTTCTCAATTTCATTCATGTTTACTAATCAAATCTGGAATCAAATTATGCAAATTGTCCTAATTATATATATCTATATTTGTATCTATATCATACCATTAAACATGCTGTTGGCAATAGCTCCACAAGGAGCAATTGGTTTGTCTTCATTTCTTCGATAAGGCTCACATTCCTTACTGGGGTTCTGGTTTTTAGAAGCAAAAGAAAAGAGAAATTATTATCCAGGCCTTTGGGAGAACTATGAGCTATCCCTAAATTATGAGCTATCCCTAAATTACTGATTAAGAATTCAACACCTATATTTTCCTCACTTGTAATACACAGGTCTGTAATGTAAGTAGGCTATAAATACCACCACATTTAAATATTCAAAATGTATTCTGAACATTACTGTCTTACCTTTTTAACATAACCTTTACTTGCATATGTTTTGTCATATATGCATATATCAAATAAACATCCTTTTGATTTTTTTATCACAGAAACATTACCACAAAGGGTTTTCTGCCCAAGAAAAATTAAGAAATGGTCTCTTGCCAATCCAGTTGTGATACAACAAGAAAATCTTAAACTGGAACTAAAGACGCTAGAGGTTCTAGTTCCTTGGGCAATTCCTTTAATTTAACTGGGCTTCACAAAATAAACACGTCCAACTATACAATCTTAAATTTTGTGATTTGGGGTTAAATCCTATATCTAAGAAAGGAAGGAGGGAGTCTAGTGCAGATTCCTAGACTATATCAATCTTTAAACTGTGCATCCAGGTACAAGAAAAACAAAAATGCTGACAAGGCAGAATATTTGCCTGTGGTCCAGATTTGGTTTTGACTTAGTCCCTACTGAGGATCTTAAAGAGGCGTGGCAGTCATGGGATTCAACTAGAAATTGTATCAAGTCTGAGGTTAGGTGTCTGTTTGAGCTGGGACCCTCTCGCCACATTAAGCTATGTCTCAAAACAGATAAACATACCAAGATAATCTCAATTTGAAATTAAGAAGACCCTAATTAGATCTCTTAGGATTATTTCATTACCAGCTAACCTTGACTTGTATCTATATTCTCCATGTCTAGACTGGAAAAAAGCACTTGTGTGAATGGAAAAGATAAGAGAAGGCTAAGGAAGCCTGTGGCAGGTATCTCATAAAGTCTCTTCAATATTTGACTTCTCAGCTATTTGGTCCCTACACCATCTGTATTGATAAAGCTATTAACATTAGGGCAAATATATCTGCTAGCCACTAAATTCTTAAGGAAGTTTTAAAAGAAAGGAAAATATTATTTACTACCTATGTGTCAGGTACTAAACTAAGCAATGCTAGGTACTTTGCCTTAACTGGCTTATAAAAGCTATTTGACAAGGGTCGGGCGCAGTGGCTCACGCCTCTAATTTCAGCACTTTGGGAAGCCAAGGCGGGAGGATCCCTTGAGTCCAGGTGTTCAAGATAAGCCTGGGCAACATAGGGAAACCCCATCTCTACAAAAATACAAAAAATTAGCCAGGCATGGTAGCGTGCGCCTTTAGTCCCAACTACTTGAGAGGCTGAGGTGGGTGGTTTGCGTGAGTCTGGGAAGCGAAGGTTGCAGTGGGCGGAGGTCATGCCACCGCACTCCAGTCTGGGTGACAAAGTCAACCCTGTCTCAAAAAAAACAAAAACAAGCCGGGCACAGTGGCTCACGCCCGTAATCTCAGCACTTTGGGAGGCCGAGGTTGGTAGATCACGAGGTCAGGAGTTCAAGACCAGCCTGGACAATATGGTGAAACCACATCTCTACTAAAAATACAAAAATTAGCCGGGCGTGGTGGCACACGCATGTAATCCCAGCTACTCAGAAGGCTGAGGCAGAGAACTGCTTGAACCCGGGAGGCAGGGGTTGCAGTGAGCTGAGATCACACCATTGCATTCCAGCCCGGGCGACAGAGTGGTGAGACTCCATCTCAAAAAAAAAAAAACAAAGCTATTTGATGAGTACCTAATATGTGGCATGTACCATACTAGGTGCTAAAAACAGAAAAATTAAAAGAATACAATCCCTATTTTTAAGCAACTCAAAATGTAACAGAGGAAGCAGACCCTTACAAACCAACTGTCATAAGAAATAAGAGCCAGGATGAAGAGAACACCACATGCCACTAAAGAAGAACTTATTTCTGTGAAGGTAATGGTGAATGTAGCTGGAGCATGCCAAGAGGGAGGATGATATGTGATGAGATAAGAGGATTACGCATAGCTCAGATCATCCTGAGATTTTACTATAAGTGCTAATATGACCACTAAAAGATTTTAGGTAGTGAAGTGATATTTATACTTTTTAAAAACATCACTATAGCTGCTATGAGAATGGCCTGGAAAGGAGCAAGACTGGATGATGTGAGACACAATTTGTTTATCAAAGCAAAAAGTGGTAGTGACTTGGAACAAAAATAAATGAAATATGTAAAGAAGCACATTTTTGCATGGAAGGACACTTAGAAAAATAGCAGGCCTTGCGATGAGAAGACCTCCAGGGAAAGAGTAAAAATGGCATATTCTAAATAAATGAAACACTAAATGGCAGGACGAGCAGATGACTTGTGTCACAATGCATGGTTAGGGAGCAGCAAACAAGGCCCAGGGCAGCCAGGCCTTGTTTAATGTATTAAAGATAGTATATAAGATAATGAGGCTGATGCCAGATTGTAAAGGGCCTTACACATAATATCTGGCCCTTTACAGAAAAAGTTGATCAATTCCTGGTCTGGCCTGAAATCTTTGCTTGCAGTTTATAAGAAAAGAATCAGTTTCAGTTTTCTTTACCCTCAGTGAACAGAGCACATATGTAAATAAAATAATTGTAAATCAGCCACTATTTCTGGGGTTTTAGAACACACACAATCTATAATCCCAAAAAAACACATTCAGAAAGGTCTAGAAACTTGGTGTATCTCACAATACATCATCTTCTCTGGATGTGAGTGCTAAAGATTGGATCCTATGGAATAAACCCCACAGAGATTCAAACTATCATAGGCCTAACCAGAACCCTGTGTATACCAAGGAATCTTTAAGTAGACTTGTATTGCTTAAAATCCCATGGCACACATCAGGAACTGATGATCAGCAATAAAACCAATCAGGGCAACCTAGAGCAGTTACAGTTTACGTTTAGGAGGCCCCTGCTGCTCACAACATAGTCCTAAATAGTATTCTAAGACATTCGTCAATTCTAAGAAATCCTAAATTGCTCGGGGCCTCTGAATGTCTGTTGCATTGGCAACAGTAACACAAAATACTTAGGGCCGGGCAATGGCTCACCCATGTAATCCCAGCACTTTGGAAGGCCGAGGCGGGCGGATCACCTGAGGTCCAGAGTTTGAGACCAGCCTGGTCAGCATGGTGAAACCCTTTCCCTACTAAAAATACAAAAATTAGTCGGGCTTGGTGGTGCACACCTGTAATCCCAGATACTCGGGAGGCTGAGGCAGGAGAATCACTTGAACCCAGGAGGTGGAGGTTGCAGTGAGCCGAGGTCAGGCCACTGCACTCCAGTCTGGGCGACAGAGTGAGACCCTGTTTCAAAAAAAAAAAAAAAATTACTTAGGCACTAGCCACTACTATGGAAAACTAAAAAACTGAATCACAGTAAAGAAACTAAGATCCCCTAGTCCACACGGATTTCCAAACCAGTCTGGGCATCAATGCATTTGTGCAAATTCCAGGAAAAAATATTTTAACTAAAAATCCTCATGATACAGGCCGGCACAGTGGCTCATGCCTGTAATCCCAGCACTGTGGGAGGCCGAGGTGGACGGATCATGAGGTCAGGAGTTCAAGACCAGCCTGGCTAACATGTTGAAACCCTGTCTCTACTGAAAATACAAAAATTAGCCGGGTGTGGTGATATGCGCCTGTAATTCCAGCTACTCGGGAGGCTGAGGCAGAATTGCTTGAACCTGGGAGGTAGAGGTTGCAGTTAGCCGATACTGTGCCACTGTACTCCAGCCTGGGGGACAAAGTGAAACTCCGTCTCAGGGGGAAAAAAAAATCCTCACTATACAAACTACAAATGACAACACTTTAATTTCATCCTAACAATTCTAACTGAACACTTACCACATATTCTTATTTTACAGATATCATATTTTCATATTTATCATTTTACTTACAAGCAAAGCACTAGAATCTCCATTTAGTTGACTATCATCTCGAGATTTCACGTAACGACGATGGTTTTGATAGAAATTAGACAGTCCATAATACATAAACACATTGCCCTAGAGAAACAGAGAGGGAAAAATTTTCATATAAAAACTATCCTGTATAAACTTATTTCATGTGTACATAAAAGCTACGTAATTTGGACTTTATTAGGTTACAATTTGTAATAGGTAGTGGGGTAAATTCCACCAGTACTTAGCAATCTAAAATGGCACAACTGTAAATAAGGTTAAAGAAAGCATGTTACAAAAATCCACAAGTAAACTTTAAAACTATCCTTAAAGACATCAAAGAAGTACTATTTACATTAAAAAAAGAATCTTCAAGGTATCTATTAGCCTACTCTGAGCTACCTTCAATTTAAAATTTTCTCTAATTCAAACTGGTCTTCACCCAGTTAGCATCAACGTTTCACAGGGATAATGGTCAAACTTGTTTCTTTTTTTTAATCCCAGAGACTAGAGACTTGCTATGTTGCCCAGGCTGGCCCTTAATTCCTGGGCCTAGGCTATTCTCCCACCTCTGTCCCTAGATGCTGGGAGGTATGCACTACAGGTTTGTAGCACCAGGTCCAGCTGAAACATTCATTTTTTTTTTGTCCAAGTGAATTCTGAACTTGAATTGAGATGTAATAAATTCCTCAAGAGGATATTATATGAGTTAACAAACTACTAATTCGTAGAGTCTCTATGATAATAAGCCACTTTATAATCAAGAAAAGTACTTTAATATATTTAATAGAGCAAACTTTGAAATAACCTGGGAAAGAAGGGTAACTTATAAACATTACAATTATTTAGAAGATGCTAAGAAGACATCTTAAATGATTATTCTTATAAGTAGCAAACATTAAGCTATTTTCTCATTTCTGGATGCTACTTCTATTTTCTATATTCTTATCCTTAATTAAAAATAATTCAGTAACATTATAAGCATACTTCATTTGATTTGCTATTTTCATATACACTATCAATTATTTAATGCTTGACTTTCAAATGTCAAACCATGCAAATTTTCCCATTCTATATAAAGAAAATGTTTACATGGAAACCTTCTTGTGGAAGAGGGGGAATATCAAAATTACATCACAGAAATTGAGACAATGAATATTCTTTTTTAAAAGGAAGTATTACCTCAAGATTCGGTACAGTAAATTCAATTTGCAAACTGAAAGAGATTCTTTGAATAAACACTGAGACAAAATAACCTACTTGAAGTTCCCTGAAAAGAGTTTAGTCCAATTCAAAGTTTGAGCTTGTGAAGAAACACAGAATCCACAAGAGAATGAATTTGAGGCTGACTGTCTTTGCAAACAACAAGTTCTGAAGTGTTTTTTGAATGGGAGAGAAAAATAATGGAGCTTCTGTATCACTACTAGTCTCTCATTTCTTCAATTGTACCTGTTCTGACAAAAGCAGAACTTATTGCATCTTTATCGCCTGCCCATCACATTGAAAAATCATGGACTTATAAAGATGTTTTAAATGTATATTTTGTTTCTGCTGAAACAAAGTTAAATAATTACATTTGTCTTCTACAAAATTTGTTTTCATGTTTTATTCAAAGACAGCACTATCCTGTCCTTTATCTCAGTGCAAGAGCATCTATAACCACTAGATGGCAACCAACTATTAGGGACTACTAAAGTCATCACTACCTTTAGAAAATCTTAAGTGCAGAAAATCTAAAAAGTTGGCATGTATTAATGCAGTTTTGCTCCCTTAAGAATAATTATTTTAAGCTCAATTTTCAGGCACAGGAGAATACAAAGTGGTCTTTACATGCCTATTCTGAATCTTTATGTCCGTTAGCATGTGCTCAGAATGGCAGTGTAAATGCAAACAGATGGATTTCTAACTACTTATAAAAACATAAATGATCAGTAAGGTTTTAATAAGTGTTTGCGTTTTTTACAATGCTTCATATGTCTTAAAAACAATTCAATTAAGTGATGAGAGAATTATTATTTTCTAAAGGAAAGCTTGCTTTAGTATTGTAAGTACGCAAAATAATTTGAGCAATAATTTTAAAAATACAAGTATATATACCTTGATAAAAAATTGATTCGTACAGTCATAAAATTATCTAGTGAAAGGATAAAATACAATGTCTTAAATTTTGTCTACAAAGAACTAAAACCATTCAAATCAATGTATTTAATTACCAGACAGCAAAATCCAACAGCCAAACACATAAAACGATCTTCCTCAAAAGCTTATAAATTCCAGTAAATTAAAGTGACTCCTCTATAAAAGGAAAATACCTAGTAAAAGACATTTAGTACAATATCAGTATCTTTTAAAGCATGGCTTTTCTAGCACATTACTTGGAAACACAGACCTCAAATGACTTTTCTAGTGTGAAGTTAATGGTACAAATGCAAGGTGTCACATCCGGAGATAAACATTTATTGCAGGGACTGGAAGGCTCTGTTCCGGTATAATCAATCTGCAAGAGAAAAATATAACTAAGCACTTCCTTAGAGAAAGTGGATACCTAAAACACTCTGAAATAACTTGCTATTAAAAGGAAAATTAAGTCCAATGAAATGACCTAGAGCCCAGACAAAAACTGTTTTTAAGGTCATCTGTTTGACAGTGTGAAGTGGTAAAAACTGCAAAGGGTCCTCTGTTGTTCTACTGGCTGATCTTTCCAAACTTGGAAGTAAAGTCCTCTCTTCTTTTTAATCAAAGAAATATATTTATGCACAAAATCATATATACAAAATTCAAAACTGCATGATAAAGATTTACATAGCTAAAACATCTAACTATTAAAATACTAGATTAACAGAGATCCTCTTAAATCTTACAATCTTAAATACTTTGCAGTCACTTCAGCTTTCCATGATATACTTTTGAAAAAAATTAGGTTATCAAGAGCTACTGTTTTTTCAACACCTGGTGCTGAATTTGTCTTTGTTTTGGGTTCCCGGCAAGCAGCTTTATGCTTGGACTTCCCCAGGTGATAAAAGTATCTTTGTTATTCATAAGCCCCTTGATTCACACCAGGGTTTATGTTAACAAGATGGCTCAGGATAGCAGCTAGTCACCAGAAAGACTAATTGTGTGATTAGGGGCCTCTGGCCCAGTCCAACCTCTTAGGAGGAAAAGTGGAGCTAAAAATTTAGTTCAATCAATGAGTGTTCAATCAATCAAGTCTTCATCATGAAGTCCCAGTAGAAACTCCAGACACTGAAGTGAAGAACAGCTTTCTGGTTGGTGAATCCACTAATGTGCTGGGAGGGAACTGTGCTCCAAGTACACAGGGAGAGGGCAGAAAAGCTCTGCATTCAGGACTCTTGGAGATCTTGATATTCTGAATATATAGACAGTGGGTCAGAAATATGGGTGACCTGGAGATCCCTGAACTTGCAAATGGCATCTGAATTCAGGGAAATCTTAAGGCGAGGTAGTGAGAAGGGTCTTGGGAACCCCCTGGATTTAGAGCCAGTTGACAAGTATGAGTGGCCTGAGAACTTGACTTGCAGCTAGTGTCTGAAGCGGGGGCAGTCTTGTTGGGGACCATGCTCTTGAAACTTGTGGCGTCTGACACTAATTCAGGGTGGTGAGTTCCAGAATTGAACTGCAGAATACTGGTTGATGTCAGAAGATCTGGCCTGAGAGCTAAATTGAAAGCTTTTTTTTTTCCTGCCATAAAAATAGACTATTTTTTATAGTTTAAGGTTCACAGCAAAACTGAACAAAGTACAGAGTTCCCAGATACCCTCTGCCTCTGACACACACATAACTTCCCCCACTATCAACATCTCACATCACAGTAGTACATTCGCTACAATCGACGAACCTACATTGACACATTACCATCACCCAAAGCCCACAGTTCACATTAGGGTTCACACTTGGTGTATATTCTATGGGTTTTGAAACGTATAATGTGTATCCACCATTATGTTATCATACAGAATAGTCTCTCTGCCCTAAAAAACCTCTGTACTCTATTTATCCCTCTCTCTGCTAACCCCTGGAAAGGACTCATCTTTTTACTGTCTCCATAGTTTTGTATTTTCCAGAATATGAAATCATACCTTATGTAGCCTTTTCAGATTGGTTTGTTTCACTTACACTCATTTAAGATTTTATATATCTTTTCATGGGTTCATAGTTCATTTATTTTTAGCAATAAATAATATCCACTGTCTGGATGTGCCACAGTTTATTGATTTGTTCACCTAATGAAGGACATCTTGGTTGCTTCCAAGTTACTGAAATTATGAATAAAGCTGTTAAACATCCATGTGCAGGTTTTTGTGTGGGCATAAGTTTTCAACCCACTTGGGTAAATACAAGGTATGCAATTGCTGGGTCATACAGTAAGAGTGTGCTTACTTTTTTTTTTTTTTTCTTGAGACAGAGTCTCGCTCTGTCACCAGGTAGAGTGCAGTGGCACAATCTCGGCTCACTGCAACCTCTGCCTCCTGGGTTCAAGCGATTCTCCTGCCTCAGCCTCCCGAGTAGCCAAACTACAGGAGTGCACCACCTTGCCCAGCTAATTTTTGTATTTTTTAGTAGAGGCAGGGTTTCACCATGTTGGCTATGATGGTGTCTATCTCTTGACCTCATGATCCGCCTGCCTTGGCCTCCCAAAGTGCTGGGATTACAGGCATGAGCCACTGCACCCAGCCGAGTATATTTACTTTTATAAGAAACTGCCAAACTGACTTCCAAAGGAGCTGTACCATGTTGCATTCCATCGTAATTCCTGTTGCTCCACATTCTCCCTTAGCATTTGGTGGTGTTGGTTTTGGGTTTTCACCATCCTACTAGGTATGTGGTAATATGTCATTGTTGTTGCAATTTGTAATTCCCTATTGACATATGATGTTGAGCATTTTTATATGCTCACTTGCCATCTGAATGTTATGAACTTAATGTTTGTGTCCCCCTAAATGTCCTATGTTGAAGCTCTAACCCCCAGTATGATGGTATTTGGAGAAGGGACCTTTGGGAGGTAATCAGATTTAGGTGAGGTAATGAGGGTGGAGCTCCTATGATGGGATTAGTGTCCTTATAAGACGGGGAAAAAAGTCCACAGCTCTCTCAATCTCTATTATCTGAGAACAAAGAAAGAAGGCAGCCATCTACAACCCTGTAAAGAGACCTCACTAGGAGCTGAATCTACCAGTACCTTGACCTTGGACTTCCCAGCCTCCAGACCTACAAGATATAAACGTTGGTTGTTTAACCCACCCATTGGAAGGTATCACCCAGCTGATTAAGACACTGTAGTCCTCCTTGGTAAGGTGTAACATTTAGTTGCATTTAAAAAATCATACATTTGCTTAACAAAACTTGGTTTTGTCAAATTCCAGTATAACCTCCTATAGAAACGGTTTCCATCAAAGCTTATTTGTTTACTGATGAAATTGTTTAGAGAAAATTTTCTTTCACTGAAAACTCTAAGAGCTAGTCACATACTAAAACAAACTAAAAACACAGGTCTCCTAAATGAAGAGAAGCAAAGTCTATGCAATCTTTCACTAGACCTGTTGGGCCACAACTTTGCACCTGGGGCCTTTTCATGCACAATATTCCATTTAAATACCAAGTTTTATGATGTTGGAGAGAGGAAAGAAAAGATCATTCAGAAAAACAAACTATATTTTAAAATCTCTGTACATTTTCTCCCTCTTAAGACTAATCTAAGCATTAAAAAAACAGTTGCCAGCTGGACTTATTCCCATATTATACGCTTTTCAACAGAACCCTCTCAAATCACTCTCTTTAGAATTAGTTTCTAGGGGCAAAATCTGCAAGAGAAATCATATTCTTTATTTAACTGAACAAAAATAATCTGATAGAATCTGAAATCTAATAAATTATGCTACAGTATAAAATATAACAATATAACATTTTATTGGAACCAAGAGTAATTACTGAATATTAAATTATACATGAACAAAATAAAAGATGGCTATAACATTTTCATCACAATCTGATTACAATTTTGTAAATGTATCTACAAGTACATGTCTTGCCGGGCGCGGTGACTCACGACTGGAATCCCAGCACTTTGAGAGGCTGAGGCAGGCGGATCATGAGGTCAGGAGATCAAGACCATCCTGGCGAACATGGTGAAACCCTGTCTTTACTAAAAATACAAAAAAAAAATTAGCCGAGCACGGTGGCGGGTGCCTGTAGTCCCACCTACTCCGGAGGCTGAGGCAGGAGAATGGCGTGAACCCAGGAGGCGGAGTTTGCAGTGAGCCGAGATCACACCACTGCACTCCAGTCTGGGCGACAGAGCAAGACTTCATCTCAAAAAAAAAATTACATGTCTTTTGATGCCATGAAAATCTGATACGACTGTTTAAAAAAATCATTATCATTAATATATTAAGCCTATGTGTAAGGCATGACCTTAGGTACAAGATACATACAAAAGCAATCATACGTTATAACAGTTTACACAGCCTTTTCCTTCTCATACATATTTCATCTGACCCTCACCAAAATCCTATAGTGTTATCTCCATTTTATATAAAAAGAACACATTCAGAAACTTGTCCAAGGTCACATAAGTAGTAATAGCTAGTGCTAAGCTGGAACCAAGGATTTCTGACTCCATGCCTCATGTTCCTTCTACTAAACTGTTTTTCCCCCAGAAATAATCAGTCCCCTTTGCCCTCTAGCAGACTACTTTATCACAGGTAACATATAAATACCAAGAAAACTATCATAAAATGCTAAGTGCCAAAGTGGATGGCAAAGAGAAATAATAAATAGATGGACCAGTACTTCTTTCTTACTGAGAATCAGCAAAGATTTGAACAGAGCCATAAAAGAAAGACGGAAAAGAGAGAAAGAGGTGGCATATGGAGAAGACAGAGGTGGAAAGCACAAGGTATATTTAAGGACAATAGCATAAACATTTTGGATTTATAGCGTTTTCATGTTGGAAGGAAATGAGGCGGCTAAGAATGTAAACTGGACCCAAAACTATATACTGTATTTCACTGACTACTGCTTATTGAATGTATACTAAGTGCCAGGCATTTTAAGTACTTAATACACATGCAGAAAATAGAAAAGTTCCTCTTCAAAGCTTGTCTTGGTTTAAAAACAAAATAATAGACACTAAAAATAACAGCTTCTTACTCTAAAGCCTCCTATCAACTATTAGTTCTTACACTTTAGCCCAGTTAGTTGCTTTGGCTTACTCAGGCATGATTGGACAGGCCCAGGCAAGTCCTAGCTCATAGCTTATGCCCCTTCCTTATTTGGATTTGTTATTGCTTCCTTAAACCTTTCATAAGCAACTTCCTCTCCTTCTTTGTTCTCCCTTGCACTTACCCACTTAGGAAAGTTTTAAGTTATTAGCAAATCGGGTATCAGTTTAAGACTGTGAGGTCCAGCTCCAGTCAATGGATGGAGGACACAGCAGTAAGGATGACCCAAATGCGTCAGGGATAAATATGTTGCTTTTCCCTTGTTCAAGTGTGCTCTTGCCATTGTTCCATCTGTCAGTAGCACCCTTTCTGCAGAAAGTAAAGACTGAATTGCTGAGAGGTCCTCTGTTGCTGTGCTGACTTCTCTTCACAGCACTGATTATCTATTTCTAACCCACATCATCTCATTTTAAAAATACAATTACCCTGGCAACCGTTGGAATTGTTTCCAAGTTTTGTGGAATTGTCCACTGTGAGTTTTGGAAGGACGCAGGGCTCCACCTCCCACTTCAGAAACCAAAGGCAGAGATGGGTTCTTCCTCTCCATAAACCCATGGTAGCCAGGGTAAAGGTACAAGAGCTACACTCAGCAATCAGATATTCCCACATAAACCAGTGAATCCTGGAAACAAAGAGTGGGTGTGATTAAATGAGCAGTCACAGCAGTAGTCGAGCAAGAAAAATTCAACAGCAGCTGCGGCATCTGGATCAGACTGTTCATACTTTCAAACCTCCCTTACTTCCCACTTGTCTCCAAACCTGATTCTCTGTATGTCCCATCCATTTTGTGAGAGTTACCCAATCCTCCTTTAGTACTTGTTTTCCTGTCTAAGCTAGCCAGAGCTGGCTACTGCTGCTGGCAATAAAGCCTCAGAAAGCTAAGTAACCCTGCGTGTTAAAATGTCTGGCAGGAAATAAGGAACTGAACAGTTTTGAGGAGAATAACATAATCAAATATTTGCATATAAACAGATAGGAAGTGGGACCTTAATTTCTTTCTGACTGCCCATCATGATGTAATCATTCATTCATCTAACATTTATGAGTACTTTTATGGTCCCAGCAATGATTCAGCCTAGCACCTGACCTCCTGGAGTTCAGTATCTAACACAGAAAACAACATTAAAATAGAATAGATATTTTGATTTAAAAAAAAAAAAAAGTACAGGTGGTATGGAAATACAACCTAGTCTAGTAGTCAGCAAATTTCTCCATGAGAGCTGCTGAGCAGATGTTTTCTACAGGGAGACAGTACAAAGAAAGACTACATCCCTGACTGGGTGCTTGGAACATGATATAGTTTCGATATTTGTCTCTCTCTGCTGCAGCATTTGCCAATTAACCCGTTTGTTAAATTTTCAGCACTCCCTGGATTACTCAATAGGCAAATTTGTTTTGCCTTTAGATATGGATGGATATCATAGTTATAGAAGTCTGATTTATAGTATATAATATTTTCCTTGGGTAATTTTGAGAACTCCTTCAGACCCGTAATACCATTCAGATGACCAAAAAACTCGCAACAAACTGTGTTAAGATGTCTTGATGGTACTGAGTTTCCATCACTCATTCAAAGCTGAGTCCCTATTAGGTGCTAGGCACCGTCTACAGGATGAGAATACAAAATGGAAAAATACATTGTTCATGCTACAAAAGAATTTACAAATGGGACAGAAAGTCACATTTATGAATAATTACAGGATAACAATTTTAAGGCAGGCTGTAAGCTAGTACTTCTGGAAACTGAGAGAAGCATATATACCAGGTGGAGAAAGGAGAATCAAGGAAGACTTTCCATGTTAATAGGAACTACATTTGAAAATGTGATAGAATAAGAAAAGGAAGGTCATTTCAGATAAACTATTAGCATGCCACATTCCAGAAACTACAGTAGTTTGCCATGACTAGAGCATAAAGTAGGGGAGTGGTAGGAGATGAGGCTAGAAAAAAAGAAAGTAGTCTATCATGAAGAAAATGACACTCTACTTATGTAAGGGGTTTGAATAGTATCCTGAATGCTAGACAGAAACAGCTATAGGAGAAATTTTAAATTAAAAAAAGGAAACATTAAGACTAGTCTCTTAAAAAGAATCACTGTGGCAGCAATGTGCAGAGAGATTAAAGAAAATGCCAGACAGAATGCCACTGCAATAATCCAGGTGAGAAATGTTGAGAACTTAAACTAATAAAGTGGCAGTAGGAACAGAAAAGACAGATTTCACAAAAGAAAGAGAAGGTAGAATCTACAGAACTCAGTGCCTAGAGATGGGATGAGGGCAAATACACTTAGGTTGATTTCCAGGCTTTCTGGCATGAACAACCCTGTGGATGGCGATGCCACTCACTGTAAGGTTCACCACTGCTTTTCACGTCACTAAATCAAAAGTCAGTTCTCAGTCCTGCTCTTCTGTGAGCCACGAGCAACAACATTTGACATGTTGCTCACATGCTCTTCCTTTGACTCCAGGATACCAGTTTCCAGGTTTTTGTCCTACCTCACTGGCTGCTCCTTTTCAGTCTCCTTTGCTAGTTCCTCCTTATCTCCCCAACCTCTAAACACTGGAGTGACTCAGGGATCTTCTCATTTTGCTTTGACCTATAAATCACTCTTACAATTTCATCCTATCTTAGGCCTTTCTACATCATCTATGCTGATTAGCCCTCAAAATGTGTAACTCTAGTCTCAACCTTCCCCTTGAACTCTAAATTCATATATTTGTTTGCCTACTCATTATTCCCAACTTGGATGTCTAACGGCATCTCATCCTAACAAGTCAAATATTGAACTGTTTATTCTACTTCCCCCACCACATCCTCTTACTTGTATACTTAAAACCTCATTTTCCTGCAGTCTAGTGACAACTCCATCCCTCCAGTTACAAACCAAAATATCTTGGTTATCTTTGATTCTTTACTTTCTCTTACACCCCATATATCAATTGCATAAGCAAATTTTACTAGCTCTACTTTTATAAATATATTCTAAATCTAACTGCTTTTCATTGCAACCGTTCTACTGTGACCACCATCATCTCCTGCTTGAATAACTTCCAATAGCCTCTTAACTGGTTTTCCTGTGTGATATTGTAATTTACAGTAAGAAATACATATTTAATCTTTGCTCCCAGTTTCCTGGTACAGAGCTCCTAAAAAAAACTCTTACAGTCTCTGAGTGATAACAGTGTCTTTCATGTGCTAATGAGACAGTTGGTGGTTGGGGCCCCATAAATAGCTTCAGGATGGAAGCTGGTCACTAGAAAGACCAAGGCATGAATAGAACCTGTGGGAAGGAGAAATGGACTGAAGGTTGAGTCCCTGGGAGCAGAGTGACTGAAGACTGAGTTGATCACCAATGGTTAATGATTGAATCAATCATGCATACATAATAAAGCCTTCATGAAAACTCAAGAAGACAGGGTTCAGAGAGCTTCCAGATAGCTGAACACATGGAGGTGCCTGAAGTGTGGCACACAAGTGAGCACACGGAAGCTCCGACCCCCTTCTCCAAACATCTCCCTTTATATCTCTTCCACCTGGTTTTTACTCTGTATCCTGTGTAATATCCTTTATAATAAATGGATAAATGTAAGTAAAGTGTTTACCTGAGTTCTATGAGCCGCTCTAGCAAATAAAGCAAACTCAAGAAGGGGGTCATGGGAACACTAGTTTATAGCAATTTGTCCAGAAGTACAGGTTGCAGCCTGGGACTTGCAACTGGCATCTGAAGTGAAGGGGAGTCTTGTGGGACTGAGCCCTTACCCTGTGGGATCTGATACTATCTCCTAGTAGATAGTGCCAGAATTTAATGAGATTATAGGACATCCAGTTGGTGTGTGTGGCCTCTGAGCCCAAGCCAAGCCATCGCATCCCCTGTGACTTGCACGTATACGCCCAGATGGTCTGAAGTAACTGAAGAATCACAAAAAAGTGAAAATGCCCTGCCCCGCCTTAACTGATGACATTCCACCACAAAAGAAGTGAAAATGGCTGGTCCTTGCCTTAAGCGATGACATTACCTTGTGAAATTCCTCTTCCTGGCTCATCCTGGCTCAAAATGCTCCCCCACTGAGCACCTGGTGACTCCCACTCCTGCCCGCCAGAGAACAACCCCTTTGACTGGAATTTTCCTTTACCTACCCAAATCCTATAAAATGGCCCCACCCTTATCTCCCTTCACTGACTCTCTTTTCGGACTCAGCCCGCCTGCACCCAGGTGATTAAAAAGCTTCACGGCTCACACAAAGCCTGTTTGGTGGTCTCTTCACAAGGACGCACATGACAGTGTGTGGTGGAGAATGTGGTGTCAGAACTGGATGGCGTGTAGGGAAAAATCTCCACACACACGGTATCAGATGTGTTGAGTGGTGTGTGAGACTAGGAAATATGCTTTGGTTTTTTCCTATCAGAAATACCCTACTTTACTCTTATTCGCCAGGCAATATTCTCCACATCAAGGCCAGAGTGACTCTTTTTAACCATAAGTGAAATAATATCACCTATCTGTGCAAAACTTTTCAATGGCTTCCCACTAAACTGAGAAGAAAAAGTTCTTATAGTGGTTCATGTGATATTCCCCCCAATACCTCCCAACACCCTCATCTTCTACTATTCTCCACCCTCTACTTCGGCCATACTGGCCTCTTTGTCATTCCTCAAACAACTAACTAAGCACATTCCTCAGGACCTATGCTCTTACTATTTCTTCTGCTTGGAACATTCTTCCCTCACATATCAATATGGTTCACTCTCTTCCCTCTTTTGGTTCTTTATTCAAATGTCATTTTACTGAAGCCTTCCCTGGCTTCCCTATTTAAAATTATAAACCATCAACCCTTCCTTCATTTTTCTTCATAGGACTTTTTACCATTTAACATACTTCAAATGCAGCAAATTAAGGAGTTGAAGGGAGATGGGAATGGACATTATCAATAAGCACGGACCCTTCTTTTTAAACAGATTGTGTGGAAAGAGAATACAGGAAACTACAGGAAACTAAACAAGAGGTCAGATGGCTAAAGTATGAATCCCACCTGTGTGACTAAACAGAAGACTTATTCTCAGATTCAATGTCCTCATCCAAAAAAAAAAAAAACAAAACGGAGAGAATAATGTTACCCTTGCTAAGTGTCACTATATCAACCAACATGATGTATGTAAAACTCTTAGCAGAGTAAACTTGCAAAAAAAGTTAGTCATTAATAATAGTTTATTATGAAATACAATAAAGATAAGCCAGACACAGTGGCTTGAGCCTGTAATCCCAGCTACCCAGGAGGCCGAGGCAAGAAGATCACTTGAGTACAGGAGTCTGAGGCTACAGTGAGCTATGAATATGCCACTGCACTCCAGCCTGGGCGAAAGCAAGACCCCATCTCTATTTGTTTAAAAGAAAGCCAGGTGCAATGGCTAACAATGCCTGTAATCCCAAAACTCTGGGAGGACATGGCAAGAGGACTGCTTGAGGCCAGGAGGTCAAGACCAGCCTGGGCAACCAAGCGATACCCCCATCTCTACCAAAAATTTAAAAATTAGTCCTAGTTACTCAAGAGGCTGAGGTGGAAGGGCTGCTTGAGCCTAGGAGTTCGAGGTTGCAGTGCGCTATGACTGTACCACTGCAATGAAGCCTGGGCAACACAGCAAGACCTTGTCTCTAAAAAAGAAAAATAAAATAAAAAAATAATAAAATAAAAATAAGATAGGATATTTTTGTTTTTCAAGGAGAAACCAAAACACATTTGTATGCTGAACAGAGATGGAAAAAAGAGGTTGAAGAAAACAAAAGGAAGATGATGATATTCAATATTCCTATAACTTTTTTTTTAAGTATCAGCAAAGCCACATGCCTAACTCACTTTTCACATAAAAAAACACATTAATGACTTTTACTATGAAATCAAGTTTGATTCAATATTATTATAATCAATATAAAAATGCAAACATGAATTCCAGCGTCTAAACTACTCATATCTATATGAGCTTGAGCTCTCATCCTGATGACATACCATTTCACCACCAGATAAATCTTCCTCTAACCCTGTGTTGCAGAGACTGCTAACAGCAACCCCTCACCCCAATTTCTATGCTATCCTTCTTCCACACTACAAAACTCTCACTTACTGAGAACCTTGTTATCCGAATGAAAACATTTTCCAGCCTCCCTTGTAGCTTGTGTGGCCTTATTACTAAGCGGAGGTGGTACATGGCAGTTTTCAAGAACCTTCTTTAAAAGGCCTTTATCCCTTTGTTCACCCCTTCTTCCATACTGCTTCCGTGAAAAGGCAATTAGAACCCTAGCCTCCGTGCCAAACTGTGAACATGAGAGCCAATTCCTAAGAATGGCTGGGTAGTAAATGATTCCATCAAGTGAAGACTCAGTAAAACAGAACCTACACGGCTGCCTCATACTATGTTCCTAAGGCATTTTACATGAGAATGAAAATCGTAAATTACTCATTGCTGAACACACTCCTAACTGATAGTGTAGCAATCATGTCACTTCCCCGGTTTAATATATTCGTTATCAAATACTCAAGACTATCCACAATCTAGCACCAGCTAATTTGCCCTTACTCCTATTTTATCTATACACTTTTTGATTTCCTGCCACTAGATCATTGTTCATATTAATCACCTTTCTTGGAATGCATCTGAACCTCCCCTAAAGAAGTGCTATTTATCAAGTACCAGCTCAAAGCCCACTTCCCACACAGCTCTCCATGGTCATTAGAAATAGATGTGATTGCATCCTCCTCTGAACTACCAAAGGATATTCTGACTGTGCCATTCACCTAGCAACGCATAGTTTTCTTGTCATTGTGTCTCATCTTCCCCAAAAGATGCCAAGCTCCTTAAGAAGGCCCTCTCCTCCAAAAAGATGGCGGTAGGGGAGGGAAGTCCTGTTCCCAAACTCTCCCTATCTCCTACTATTCCCAGACATGCACTTTGAAGAAAATGTATGAAGAAAATGTCCAGTGTTGATTAAAATCCTTTGTAAATTTCACTCAGCTTATGAGTTTTCACCATCAAATAAAACCACAACACCCTTAATCAGCTAAAATTCAAGGGTAGCCAGACATAATGTCCAAACCCTAACAAAATCTTCTGGGCCTAACAATCCTTTATTTTTTGAAAAAAATTGTTACCATGAGTTATAACAACTTTATTCAAAAAATAAAGTTCACACTAAAGCACATAGTTCCTATCTTTAGAAACAAAAGAGACTACCAAGTGGAAGAGGAGCTACAGTTCCCTCATTTTGAAAAATTAATGCTTACTAATGTCAAGAGCATACACGGCACAGTGCAAAATACAATGATAATCTGGAGACTTGCCCATTAGCTAAAATCCAAGACAAAGAACCAGAGGCAAAATAGAACAGATGTAGATGAGCAGATAGGAGATATCACATTTCTCAGCTTTGTTTTGCTATCACTGTAATTGTTCACCCAAATCAAACTGGCATTTCTTCTTGGTAATTCTAAAAATACATCCTATTCCTAAGAAACAGACTCAGAATTTAATGCAGTAGGAAAGGAAGAATTTGAAGGATGTGCATTTTTCACATTATCTAGGAAAAGGACTGGAAAACTTCCATTTTGAATGTAAATTTGTCGAAAAAGAAATCAATATAAGACCTAAAAAGGTCATTCAACAAAATGCTGAGTAATAAGGTACATCATTTTAAGTATTAGTCAAATTAAGTTAAAAATCGTATTTTAAGTACTCCCCCTTGAACTGATTATTCCACACTAAAAATTTTATCTGAAGTCTTTTTGAGAGACCTTAATGAACACAAAAGGTAACTAAAATAAAACTTTCAAAAGCAACTTTCTTTAGGCTGCCTGATTTTTATCTGTGACAAAGAAATGAAGAATGATGTTCCTAAGCCAAGATTAATGGTAAATTTTATATCTACTAAATCTGTACAAAGATAGAACCTAAGCAATTGCCAGGGATCATTACACCTACCTTGAACAATTTTTGAGGACTAGAACATGTAAATTAAACACAGCTATTTGTGTAGCAAATGCTAACTTTGGTGGTATGATTCATTAAAACTCCAAGTCAGGGGCAGGCAATTTTTTTCTGTAAGAGGCCAGAAAGTAAATACATCAGGCTTTGCGGACCCAGAAGCATGGACCAGGATACTAGGTATGTAGGTTCTTATGCAACAAGAGAGAAAACAAATTTGCAACAATTTTTATTGATAAAATTCAAAATGCATCAATAATATGTACAATTTTTTGGTAACATATGTCTACTAATACTAATGCGAAGAATGGAAATTTTGGAGGAAACATTTCTCATAATTGAGATTCAAAGTTAGTGCTCTCCTATCATCAAATCGATTACAAATGTTCATTTGTAAAATGCTCCTGGGCCATGTAAAATATTCCAGCTGGCCATATTTACTTTCGTATTCCTTCCTCTTAGTACTAACATTACTTGAGAAACAAGTTAAAACACTAACACCACAAACCTTAATTTCCAAAAGTTGGTTCTAAATAACTAAAATCAACTTCAATATTAAAACTTCAAACTTTTTAACATAAAAGTGCCTAATCTTTAACAATCATTTATACAAAGAAACTTATTCTTCCCCGACTCTTAGCTAAAGGCTAAGTATAACAAACATTACTAAATACAGCTGAGAAATTTAATCTCCTTAAAAATCTTATAATCTAATAATTCAATTTAGGAGTAAAAACATACATAAAATTTTTATCAGAAACTAGGACAACAGCAAATAATCAGGATTAAATAATCGAGGGCAATAAATAAAATAAGGTGAAGAAGAAAGTTGAGTTTATTAAACGTGGGGAATGCGGAGTTAACTCACTACAGTTTCATGAAAATGTACCTTGAATGCTTTTGGCAACACTAACTTGAAGTAAATGTTTAGTTTTTAAATTTAATCTGAATAACAACCTAATCTGACTTTAACCATAAATTTAAAACTATGTAACTTCACACTGATAAATACTTTTACAAAAGTTAAGAATAACCTCACTATTTTTCAGGTAACCTCTGCATCTCAGTCTCACCAACAAGGGCCCTAGACTAGAAAATCAATGCCTTTGAAAGATGTGCCTGACTCACAACTGCCAAATTAAAGGAAATCCTCATTCCTTGCTCCTAATAATAAATGAAGATATTAAATATTTAAAATATTTTCTCACGGATGATGAATTATGATTTTCTATTAGCCTCATTTTAGTTAGATTATTGAAAATCTAAAAACCAACTAAATAAGATACATAAATCTAACAAGTAGAGGAAATCTGCTACCAAATGTAAGCATTAAAATGTGAAAATATCTTTTTTTCAGGGGTATCCAAGACACTTTTCAAAAGCAGTAATTTTTAGTGTAACATTTCTGCAGGAATGAGAAAAATCCAGTGATTTTATACTTGAAAAAGTTTGAATTTTTGATTTTGGCACTTTACATTAAAAAAGCATTTGGATTTGAAAAGTCTCCTTTGCCCTAGTAATTTGAACTAATATAGCAATGAAGATTTTCTCAAATAAAAAATAAAGTGTGAGTAACTTACAGTATGAAAGTATGAATGTTGGTAAGAACTTCTCATTACCCAATTACAACTAGTGGCTAACAGAGTAGAGAACAAGCAGGAAACAAGTATGTGTTTGGGGAATCTCCGTAGGTTTTTCTAATAACTCCAGATACAATTCAGAAGCATTTCTCTATATATCCAGCATCCAAACTTTAAAAATACATATGTGGATTCTGTCTGCACAACTGTATGTCAGTATCAGTAAAAAATTCCCAATTATTCTTAGTTTTCATTTCCTCTTGCTCCAAAGGCAATATAATTTAAACACATCCAGTTTTTTAAAAATCACATTTGAATTGGAAATCATAGAATTTTAGAGTTGAACAGCCTCTTAGAGGCAGTTTAATCTGAATCTTTTGGTTCTTCAAGTAAAGAAACTGGACTCAAAATTATACCTAAGATCACAAAGTAAAGAGTGACAGAGGTGGGATTTCAACCCTAATTCCCGGACTCTTCAGTGCCCTTTTAACCAGGCTAAGCTGCAGCAGATTCTTCAGGCAACTTGAAATCAGAATTACACATGAGAGCTATTTGAAAAATTTCTATTTTGTCTACTACTTAGTGTGAAGAACCTTATTTTACTCCAAAACCCAAAGATTTTAAGAAAAGTTAAACATTTATTTTTATACTATGGTAAATATTAATGGAAGTTGAGCTCTGAAAATCCTAACTTATATACAATTCCAAATTATTGCTATTTTCATCTTATTATCTTAAGAAGCTTAAATAAAATCATTCAAATTTCAGATGTTAAATTATTTTCTTCTACTTTACTAACATTGCAGTAAGGATCTTAGTGTAGGATGAAAGCTTAAAGCTGGGAATCAAGACACCTGAGTTTCTGTCTCATTTTTTACAATACTCTTAACTAGTTTACTGTCAAATCTCAACCTCTCTATTTCTCATCTCCTGATTAAGGATCAGGAGACAGATCCCTACTACCAGACATCTTATTTGCATTGCTTCTAATTCTCACACCTTAGAAGATATGAATTATTCTACCTATTTTGCAGGAAACTGAAGCTCAGAGAGATTAAGAAAATTTTCCAAGAAACTGAGCTGGTTAGTAGCTGAGCTGGAATTTAAAACCAGCTCTGCCTGACCCCAGCCAATGCCCATGTTCCTTGCATGACACCACTTTGCCCATATACTAATATAATGTGTGATCCTAGTATGGTTAGAACAAGAAGTACTACATTTGCAGGATTATTAGGGAGATTAAGGTGATAAAACAAACTAAAATATATGCTGAAAAAAAATACTGTAACTCTTTAGTTATTGAGAATGAATTTTTAGTAAAAAATTTTAAAACTAGTTATGCTATAGATACTATTCTTATTACTGTCATCAACACTGAAGTAAGCACTGTAGAATTACAAAACACATCAATCTTGCTTTTAGAGATAACACTGCAAATTAAACTGGAACCCCATCCCTATTTCAGTAGTTAAAAATAAAATTACTCTCAAAGTCCTATTAAATCACATACGTAAGTATATTCATTAAAATGTGTGTGTGTGTGTATAAATAGAACAGAAGGAATCAAGAGAACTTCTTACTAGTTCCTGCTCTTTCAAATAGATTTAGAAAACAACAACATTCTCAGATACGCAAGAAAAGATGAGAGATGCTTAATACTGGACACCTATACAGTATATATTAATAGTGTACTATCAACCATCTTCACCCCTACAGATAAAGATACTGTGCTTCTGACAAAGAAATGTTTCCCCAAGTTTTCCTGTCATGTCTTACATATTCAGCAAAGTTAGTATCAGTAAAATGTTTGGTAGACAGTGGACAACTTACTCCCTGAATGTGGTCACTGGCTCTTTTTGTAAAAAAAAACCAAAACCAAAAACAAAACAAACAAAAAAACCCCAGCAAATGTAGGGCCCATTAATAAACGTAGCCTAAAAGCAAAACCAGAATTGAAGTTTCAGGTTATCTTTCCTGTGTATCTTGCCCTACAACTGAAAATATCGAATTGGCTCAAAATGAAAAGTACTATGCACATTTGTCGTAAGTCCTCATAGGTGACCTGAAAACATGCGACAGCTTCTTTACATTAGAGTCGTCAATACCTCTACGACTCTGGTTCTTTTCCCAACAATGGCCAAGGTGTTCATCTCTGTGTCTTAGGATAACGCCCACAAAGGTAATGCCACTTTTGACCCTGTCAATTCACACAGGGTTGCATCTACCTAGCTACAATCGCCCCCCGCCCCCACTTCTCTTTTTACCTCCGTGAACAACCCCCGCTAATCCCCCCGGAACCACACAAACCGCCTACTGAAGAAGCGTTCTCCACCTGACCCATCTTCTGCATTGAACATTCATTCCGTCTCAGCTCATTCCGTCGATTTGCTCTTTCGTCAATCGCAAGACAAAGCTAGGACAAAGCTGCAAATTCAGGAAATCCGCAGAAAGAGAAAGAAAAAACCGAGGGAAGGGGGTGGGGGGCGGCGCGGGGTCCGCCTGTCAACTGGCTCCAGGGCGCTGGGAAAGGAGTGGGGCAGGCGCGTAGGACCGTCCTCCCGAGCAACGCCAACTCCCAGCACAGCTCCCTCCCCTCACCTCGACCTCGCGGATGTTGTTGGAGGTGACAAAGATGCCAATGCCAATGGGAATGAAGATGAGGCCGATGATGAAGAAAATAGGTAGCACCGTGCCAGCCGTAAGGATGGGCTGCCAAGCTGGCAGCCGTTGCTGTTTGAAGGCCGTGTTATCCGGTCTCCGAGTCTTCGCGGTGCCCCCCGGAGCACAAGGGGGCCCACCGTCCACTTCATCCTTCGCGTTATAGTTCATCGCCATCGATCCCCGGAGCACCGCTCCACGACTTGCAGGTGGACCACCCAGGGGACCCGCCGGCTGCCCCTGACAGGAACCGCTCGAGCGCCGCTGCCGCCGCCGCCGCCGCCACCAGGGCCACCGCCACGGCCGCCTCCGCTGTAGAGCGGAAGAGGCGGGACACTCTTCCGCCAAAGGCCGCGGACAGGAAGCGTAATTCGGCTGGAGACGCCAGAGGGAGGGAGAGAGGGAGGAGGGAGAAGAAGGAGGGACAAGGGGAGGGGAAACGGGAGGAGGATAGAAGGGGGAAGGAAAAGGCGGACGCACCCTGATCATCTGTCCTGTGACGGACTCAGCCACCCGATCGCGAAGCTACGTTGGCGCATGCGCGGCCTTAGAGCTACGGGGATTCCGCGCCTGCGCTGTATCTTCGCTCTGTTGTCCGTGGCTTTAGTTGGCACACACACGCCTGCTACTCTGGTTATGGTGGCGACTGCAGGTCTGGATTGCCAGACAGGTTTTTCTTTTTACCTCGAGGCTTTCTCTGAAGGGAGTCGGAGCATTTAAAAGGCGGCCTCAAGGGGGATTGAGTCGGGGGAGAATTAGCAGTATTTGCTTAGATTGTAAAACCGCGACTTTAATTAAATAAATAGCTATTCAAGGTGCAAGTATAAACTTGGAACAGAGGTGCGTAACATGTACCCCTTTTGTCCTAAAGTCAAGAATCAATAATATGACTTAGCCCTATTATCTTGCCTCTAATTAAGCGATTCTCACTTATTTTTTCTCTATTGCTGATTCTCACGTTACTTTTCCCCTTTTCTATGTCCACCTTTCTCTTTTGCGCATCGATATAGGAAGTGTTTTGTAATAGGCTGTAGCTTTTTCTCTTACTGTTGTATAAACCAGGACATATAGCATTACTACAAAATAAGATACCCCGTAAACACTTTAAAAGTGCCAGATATTTAATGACCCAAGGAAATACTCGTGATGTAAAAGGTGACAGGTCAGGATATTAGAGTAGTGTAGCGACTGTAGAAGTATAATATAGAGCGGAACTAAAAAGTGAATAAAGGTAACTCTGTTGACCGGATGGAGGATTTTTTTTTTCCTGTTTCTTTGCACTTTTCTGTATTTTCCAAAATTTCTATAATAGGCGTATGTTATTTGTAAAATTTAAACAATTATATACAATCCACATTATACTGACATCTTTGAAATCTAGGCCAGAGAGTAAGTCACATCATTTGAAAACAAATTACTTTTAGGCTTAGTCTGCAGTAATGCCTTAAATAAGTTAAACTGAGGAAAGAGAAAATAAGGAGTGCTTGGTCCTCATAATTTACAGTTAGGCCGGGCACTGTGGCTCACGCCTGTAATCCCAACACTTTGGAAGGCCGAGGCAGGTGGATCACCTGAGGTCAGGAGTTGGAGACTAGCCTGGCCAACATGATGAAACCCCGTCTTTACTAAAAATACAAAATTAGCCGGGTGTGGTGGCCAGGCCTGTAATCCCAGCTACTCGGGAGGCTGAGGCAGGAGAATCACTTGAACCCGGTAGGCGAAGGTTGCAGTGAGCCCGAGATCCGCCATTGCACTCCAGCCTGGGCAACAAGAGTGAAACTCCATCTCAAAAAAAAACAAAAAAATTTACAGTTAAATTTTTTTCAAAATGACCACAAGTCTAAAAAATGTGAGCCAATCACATATTTACTAGGCAGAGTTTAGAGTGATACAATACTTGTTGCCCTCTAATAACCGACTTGCTTGGGTTTGCTCTTACATGACATTCATGCTCAAATTCTTAGCACTGCTGACATACTTAGGTCTATATTTTGTTTTGATCTGTTAAGTTTACCTTCAACCCCAGGCTCAAATGGGAAACAATCTATCACAGTTAATGGAGAAGGCATGGAATCCTTTTATTTTGCTAAGTTCTGTTAGTAAAAATGTATGCCAAAATATGGGCATATTGCAAAAGTACATATAAAGCAGGTTTTTCCTTCCCATTTCTGCCTATATCATCATGCCCACTAAATTTGATCATTTTTTAATATTCTGCTATTCCAGCACTCTGTATAAATGGTCATTTTACCTTCATTTTTTGGTTTTATTCTAGTGATCTGACTGATTGTGATGTATTTATCTGCTTCCTTTTTCTTTATTTTTGTTTGTTCATAGAAAAATGAGTTAATCCCTTGTCTCTTTTTTTATTAGAAATTCCATTTTGACTGAAACATTTATAGAACTGAAACCTCCTGAGATTCTTCTCTAAAACTTACATTTTCAGATGAGGTCCAGATGGATGAAATTGCTTTTCCAGATGTCTTGATATCCCTCCATTTCATTTTCTACTACTGTATTCTGCCACCACAATATGCATCTTTACCCAGCTGAAACATTTTTTTCAGCTCCACATTATTATCTCAGGGGACTCACAATTTTGTGATTTTCTTGGTCACATTATTTTATGATAGTCCTTACTAGGTGGTTTTTCATTTAATCTGCTGAAGTAGGAATTTTCAAAAGAAAGCATCATTCAGCATTTCTAGGGCAACAGAAGAGAATAGTTCTCACAATGGTTTACCATTTACACATTTTCAAACTGATTGCTAGGAGCGACTGGTGTGTGTTTGTGTGTATGTAGATACGTTTAGATTACACTTATATTGTTCAAATGATTGTTCATGTGCTGATTCTTGGTAAAAGTGGAATTTGTATGGCTAAATGACATTTATTAATGCTATCAGATTAACATTCTAAGTATGCAGTCAATGCACGAGCCCCAATACAAAAGTGAATCCAAAATGATAGAACAGATGCAAGCCCAACAGTCTGAAAAGGTGCATATATTTAGCCTTTGGATGGGAAGTTTTATACAATTTTCATTTTTTAGTTCAATTGCTGTGTTGTGCCACTGAATTCAGTAACCAGAAACATCTAAGAAAAAATACAGAAGAGTAACTATTGGGTATCTCTGGGAACAAGGAAGAGGAAACTGCAGCTGGTCTTTTCACTGCCTAACCAAAGTAGATTTGCCACACAAATTTGATTGTTGGGTTCCTTTTATGTTTGGTGCTGCTGTAGCTCTCTAGCTTCTAACAATATTCAACCATTTCATTCACATCTGTAACAAGGATATTTTAAAAAGTTGAAGAGGGCCGAGAAATGTGTCATAGTTTTTACCATCATGAGTTTCAGAGAAAGTTCTTAGTGACTGGAAATGGTTTGAATTATTTTCAGTGGCTGGGTCATATTTTTGCAGGAACAACAACAAAAATATCTTTTCCTTTTCAGTTGACCATGGCAGCTTGGTGGAACTGCAAAATGTTCATTTTTAATTATCTCAGAGGACTTTTAGGAGAAAGAGTGATGTAGAAATTGTATAATAAACTTCATTTCCTGTATTTATTGCATCAGATATTGATTCAAACTGGGTTTTAAAAATTACTTTTTAAAATTGACCTTTTCCTGATTTTTATGTGGTGTACTTATTGAATACTTTCAGTTAGATATTTAAGAAACTCCCTTTGTTCTCACACTGAGAGATTGACAGATTAGCCTGAGGTCATTGGTGTTGTGATAGAAAATTTTGCAAGTTCTTGAATAGCCAGTCACTAATCAGAAATACGAGTCAAACAAGATATTTTAATGGTTAGTGTCATTAGAGGAAAGAGCAATTACACCAAAATACTTTAGTAGACAGCCTAAGAACTTTGTTTTGGATGGAAATAAGGCTTCATTTCTCATGATTCCATACTTTTTGATTTTGGTTTTTTGTTTTCTAGAGGCGGGCCGGGGGGGCGGGCCGGGGGGGTGGCGGCTGGGAGCCCGATCCCTAACCCTAACCCTAACCCTAACCCTAACCCTAACCCTGCACCCCCGGCGATGGGGCTCCCAGAAGCCAGGGGGGCGGGCCGGGGGTGGCGGCTGGGAGCCGGATCGCGGGGGGTTAGGGTTAGGGTTAGGGTTAGGTTTAGGGTTAGTTCAGTTCCCTACCAGCCAACAGACAAACCAATCACGTACTCCTGTAGGAACAAAGGAACATCCTCAGCCGGGCACAGTGACTCACGCCTGTAATCCCAGCACTTTGGGAGGCTGAGGCGGGCGGATCACGAGGTCAGGAGATGGAGACCATCCTGGCTAACACGGTGAAACCCCGTCTCTACTAAAACTACAAAAAATTAGCCGCACGTGGTGGTGGGCGCCTGTAGTCCCAGCTTCTAGGGAGGCTGAGGCAGAGAATGGCATGAACATGGGAGACAGACCTTGCAGTGAGCCGAGATCACACCACTGCACTCCAGCAAGGGTGATAGAGCGAGATTCTGTCTCAAAAAAAAAGGAAAAAAAAAGGAACATCTTCACTTTTTTAATGTGATACCAGTCCCTCCTCCCAAGTTAATCCCTGTTTGGGCCTGTGGGAGCTTACACCATCTTCCTATATGTAATAATAACTGATGTCTGGCTTATCTGTTTAGTAATAGATATTATGTGTTTAACGGTGCTAGTAAACTTAGGGTGCTAATTCCTTCCTCACCAGTGGGGTGCATGAGACGCTATTGTAACAATTGGCAACGCAACACGAATGGAATGGACCAGCCCTCATGCAGGACACCTGCTCAACTTGACCTACCTGCTGTCGGCTGATGGTTCCGTAACACATCAGCAGTCACCTGAGTCAGAATCATGAGCTGACGATGGGCCTTCCCTTTGTTCTGCACAGTGTTTTGTGGTCTTCAAGTGTTGTCATCTTCTCCCACACTAAAATGCTCTCATCTCCTAGACATGAATGTTTAATTGCACCCCAGCATGACATTTGGCCTGTGCTTAACAGGCAGTTTTGAGGCCCTGGACTATTAATGCACAGAAGCACAGCACATAAGCCGACACTTAAGTCCTAATTAGCAGAATCAGGCTGTATCTCTGTAGTCCCTGCATCTACTCTGGTCACCATCTCTGTATGCTGAGGGCAGCCATGTGAACATTATTAATTACTGTACACTCCAAGACAATAGTAATTATGTAGGCAGAAGTAGTGGCCTTGTTTGTTTCTTGTGCTGCTGCTCCCCTTGCCGCTGTCCCCTACACCCTCCTGATGAGGTGTACATCCATGGTGCGTCATGGTTCAAGAGAACTAGTAGATGGCTCACAAGAACACTCTGTCGCTACTGTCTGTGCCTCTGTCACAACAAATATCCTGATCCTTCAGTTTGAAGGGTGCAGGGCCATTTTCCTCCCTTTCTTACTGGTAGTTCTCAAGATAACTGTATGATATGCTGGGAAGGCGATATCCTGATAATCAGGTGACATTGGTCAGAACAGCCCCAGGCTCTGTTAGAGTCCCTGCTCGAAACAGAGTGGCCTTTAACGTTTGTGTCCAGCAAACCACGTCGTGGGAGAAAACCCAAGGTGGGCTGCTTTCTGGGGTCCCTCAGTTGTAGTGCAAGTGAAGGGTTTACAGTCAAAACTCCATCCATCTGCTCTGGGTAGCCTTCCTGATCTTGTGGTAGCGGTTCATATTGAATCCTAGGCTTCTGTTGTCTTTTGTTTGCTATTTGTAAGTAATAAATTCACTTTATGGAATTTATGTATGAATGTGTTTGGTCTCATTGTACTCAGAAAAGTTGGTAGCCATTACACAGTGAACCCGCTTCGTAATTGGTGAAAACACCTATGGCCCCCTTGTGCCACAGCAAGGAGGTTAATTCAGCCAAACATAAACTTCATGTTCGTAAAACCCTGTAGCACAATTAGTACAATGTGGGAGGCCTTCAACAATGGTGATGCTGATTTGAAGAACTCTGAAGGAAGAAATTTACACAAATGGATTGGGTACACGGGAGTCCCTCCTAACTTAAAGCAAACCTTACTCCCCTCTGCCTAAAAAGAGTGGAGAGGGCAGGCACGGTGGCTCAGGCCTGTAATCCGAGCACTTTGGGAGGCCGAGGTGGGCAGATCACAAGATCAGGGGTTCAAGACCAGCCTGACCAACATGGGGAAGCCACATCTCTACTAAAAATACAAAAATTAACCAGGCGTGGTGGAAGGCACCTGTAATCCCAGCTATTTGGGAGGCTGAGGCAGGAGAATTGCTTGAACCTGGGAGGTGGAGGTTGAAGTGAGTCAAGACCATTCCACTGCACTCGAGTCTGGGTGAGAGGGCAAGACTCTGTCTCAGGGGGAAAAAAAAAAAGTGGATAAGAACTGAAACAGGTTTAAAATTTCACCTAATGGGAAATGCAAAGTTTACAAAAATAATATGTAAAATAAAATGCTAAATGAGTGCTCATTGAATTTTATGCCTCCACAAAGTAGGTTGTGAATTAACTTCTACATCTGTTGAAAGCCACCAAAGTCGGGAAGCCTCCGTGTCTGAAATTCACATGTGGCTCAAATAAACATTATACCTGGGGATACCCCAAAGTTTAAATATGGTATCCCCTATGATATTATGAGGAATTACTGTACATAAAACAGGTTGCCTTCCTTTAACTCTGTAAATAATATTATCTTGCCTAAATTCTCCAAAACGCATCACTCTGCAGTATCCTATAGAGGACATAGGTTTCCTGACCAATGAGCACTAAAAGTAAGTGTGTGCGACTCACCTATGTTCTTATCAAAATGGAAATCCCCGAATCCCACCAGTTAGAATAACATGACAGAATGTCAGGTTTTTGGAATATATAGGTTTTCTGTAAGGTTATTAGGTATTGATTCCATTTTTAAAGTAGATATCAATATATTTAGATTACCTATTTCTCCTATGTTTTAGTATTAACAGATTGTGTCTTTTAATTCATCCAGTTGGTCTAATTTACCAAGTTTGTGGGTTATGGAGATTGTAATATTCTTTATTATTTTATGATCCATGGGCTCTTTAATATAAAGGCCTCTTTTAATTCTTCTATTATTAGGTTGGTGCCAAAGTAATTGTGGTTTTGGACCGTGAATTTTAAATTTTTATAACTAGGCTGCAGCACATCTTTATTAATCAAAATAGAACCCATTACAATGGACTGGGCACAGTGACTTACGCCTGTAATCCCAGCACTTTGGGAGACTGAGTCGGGTGAATCAGGAGGTCAGGAGTTTGAGACCAGCTTGACCAACGTGGTGAAATTCTGGCTCTACTAAAATTACAAAAAGTAGCCTGTGTGGTGGCAAGTGCCTGTAATCCAGCTACTCAAGAGGCTGAGGTAGGAGAATCTCTTGAACCCAGGAGGCAGGGGTTGCAGTGAGCCACGATTGCACCTTTGCACTCTGGCCTGGGCGACAGAGTGAGACTAGGTCTTAAAAAAAAAAAAAAGAAACTATTACATTGAACACATTTTTGCCGATGAGAAATAAACTTGTTTATTCCGTGCTTTCAGGGTTCAGTGAACTCTTGGAAAGCATTTTCTACATCCTGGTGGTTGTGTAAGTGTTTTCCCTGCAAAAAGTTGTCAAGATGCTTAAAGAAGGTAGTTGGTTGGCGAGAGTTCAGGTGAATATGGCAGATGAGACAAAACTTCATAGCCCAGTTTATTCAACTTTTGAAGTCCTGGTTGTATGACATGTGGTCATGCCTTGTGGAGAACTGGGCCCTTCATGTTGACCAGTGCCAGCTCCAGGTGCTGCAGTTTTCCATGCATCTCATCGATTAACTTGGCATACTTCTCAGATGTAATGATTTCACCAGGATTCAAAAAGTGTAGTGGATCAGAAGACCGGCAGCTGACCACCAAACAGTGACCATGACCTTTTTTTGATACAAGTTTGACTTTGGGAAGTGGTTTGGAGCTTCTTCTCAGTCCAACCAGTGGCCTGGCTGTTGGATGAAATCCACTTTTCGTGGCATGTCACAGTCTGATCAAGAAATGGTGCATTGTTGTTTCATAGAATAAGAGAAGATGACACTTCAAAAAGATTATTTTTAAAATATTTGATCAGCTCATGAGGCACCCACTTATCAAGATTTTTCAGCTTTCCAATTGGCTTCAAATGCCAGATGACCATAGAATGGTCTACATTCAGTTTTTCGCCAACTTCTCGTGTATCTGTAAGAGGATCGAATTCAGTGGTTGCTCTGAGTTCGTCGTTATCAACTTCTGGCCCAGAGCCTGGAGCTGAGGCTGCCATGACCACCCTGTTCTCTACCTTCTGTTGTGCTTGGGCCCAGAGCCTGGGGCTGTGGTTGCCATGACCCACCCTGTTCTCTTCCTTCTGGGGTCCCCAGGAAGCTTCCAGGACTGAATGATCCTCACAAAATACAGTGGCCAGGATGGGAGGGCTGGAGGTCAACTACCCCCACCCCCACCACCACAACCAAGAGGCCCCCATGGAGGTTGGCCCCGAGATGTGGGTCTCTGTGGGATGCAGGCTCCCAGGGATACTTCAGGGGATGAGCACGGGTCCTCCTGGCTGACAGGACCTGGTGGGCAATGGGTGTGCGGGGCCTGTACAGGTGGGTTGGACAGAACTGGGCCTAACCAGGGAGCCAGAGACTGGTGTGTCTTCCAGATTTCCTATGAGATCCCCTATCTGGTCATAGATGATGGTGATTGCTCTGAATCCCTGTAAGGTGTTAGGCGCTCCATTCTTACCAAGTTTATTTTGTTACCTGGTAGAACTTGGCTCATAAAGAAGAAAATGGTGAAGAGGAGGACAGGAATCCTCATGGCTGAAGAAAGAAGAAAGTTCGGCTTCATTTCCAGGAGGCAGAGAAAACTTCCGTCCGTGGCTCTCTAGCACCAGTGGAATGTCTCTGTTTGGATAAGAAGAGCCTTTCTGTACGTCATTAGGGATATTCATAGATAGAGGTGCTCTATGCATGCACAATTGCTTTGATGGGAGGACTGATGTGGGTGCACAGTTTTGGCCAGAAAACCTTGTTAAATGGGAACATAAGCTACAAACATTTTGGCAAAAGATGAAAGTTTATGAACAAACAACCATTTATATTGTTACAATAAGTTAGACTGTGTTGAGAAACCAGTTGCTTTCGTTAATGACCAGACATTTTTTTAGCGAACACTTCCCAGACTTTACTAGCCCTGCTAAGAATTAATCACCCCACTTGCTCCTGGTCTGAAACCCCAAAGTGCTTTGTTGATGTTACAGTGCTTACTGCCTTGTATGTTAGATTAGTGAATGTATATTTGCCTCTTCCACTACTGTATGAGCTTCTTGCTTGCTAGGACAAGGCTATATTCCTCAGAGCAGAGGAGGGAGTTGAATCATGCGGCCATTTATTCTCAAATCCTCTTCACCAAGTGGAACAAAACAGAACAGCGAAAGACCACTGCACATGGAAGCAGGAGGTCTGGATTTGGGTTCTAGATCTCTAGATCTATTACTAACTGGAGGTATGGATATAGTCAGGAAAATTGTCTTCCTTAGGTGCTTACTTGATAACACCTATAAATGTTGAGATCTGTTGGATCTAGATCAGGGGATTCTCAATCATTACTATGCATAAAATCAACTGGAAGAGTTGCTTTGGTATACAGATGCTTAGTTCCATCTCATGATATTTTTACTGTTTTTTAAAATTGATCTAGTATTTTTCATTAAATAATGTAAACTTTCTTAGTCTACATCTAATACAACTCCCACCGGCCTACAAATACATTGAATGATATTAGCAGCAGGATCTTTAAATAAAGTAACCATATACAACTATTAAACCACTTTTTTTCATTACTTATTATTTCATGCTGTTTGTCACCATTGTCATCATAATCAGCATCATCCTACATCGCGGAACACCCATTACGAACCATATGGCATAAATATTTTTCCTACTCGTAAGGAGCATATATTCTCTATATGCATATGAAATTAATGTCTGAACAAAGTGGCTTAAACAGGGCAGAAGTTTATTTCTTTCTCACTTATATCTGTAGTTACACCTATCATGGCTGGTACAGATGCTTGCCAAATTCATTAGGGACGCAGGCCCCTTCCAACTGTCTGCTCTGCTGTGCTTTAGAAGACGCTCCAGTTTGGCTGCTAAATGCCCACCTATCATTTTTTAATTCCAGGCAGCAGGAAAGAAAATAGTCAAGAGAGAAAAACAAGGGAACATCTACCCCTCCTTTTAAATTTTTTAACCAACCCGCTCTTTTTTTTTTAATCCTATTTGTTGAGCTATGATTACATTTAAAAAGCTGTACATGTTTAAGGTATGCATCTCAGTGAGTCTGGGGATAAGTATACATCATGAACACTACTACCCTTGAGATTATACACACATCCTTCACCGTCCAAAGTCCCCACCCATTATTATTATTATTACTGGTAAGAAATTTTGGTAAGAACACAAAATCCACCCTTTTAACAAATTTTCAGTATGCAATACAGTATTCTTAGCTCTAAGCACTATGCTGTAAATGAGACCTCCAGAACTTACTTATATGGTATATCTGAAACTTTGTGCTCTAACCATATCTACCCATTTCCCCTGCACCACGGCCCCTGGTAACCACCATTCTTCTCTCTGCTTTTGTGAGTTTGTCTATTTTAGATTTCAAATGCAAGTGAAATCATATAGTAATTGCATTCTGTGGCTGGCCTATTTCATATAACGTAATGCCCTCGAAGTCCACCCATGTTGTCACAAATGACAGGGTTTCATTATTATGTAACACTGAACAATATTCCAATGCATATATGTATTACCCATTTATCCTGATACTCTCCCTCCACCTGCCTCCCAACAGGGCCCAGTGTGTGTTGCTCCCCTCTCAGTATCCATGTGTTCTCATTGTTCTGCTTCCACTTGTAAGTGAGAACATGCAGTGTTTGGTTTTCTGTTCCTGGGTTAGTTTGCTGAGGATAATGGCTTCCAGCTCCATCTATGTCCCTGCAAAGGACATGATCTCATTCCCTTTTATGACCGCATAGTATTTCATGGTGTATATGTACCACATTTTCTTTATCCAGTCTATCATGGATGGACATTTGGGTTGATTCCATGTCTTTGCTATTGTGACTAGTGCTGCAACGAACATGTGTGTGCATGTATCTTTATAACAGAATGATTTATATTCCTTTGGGTATATACACAGTAATGAGCTTGCTGGGTCAAGTGATCTTTCTGGTTCTAGGTCTTTGAGGAATCACCATACTGTCTTCCACAATGGTTGAACTAATTTACATTCCACCAACAGTGTAAAAGTGTTCCTATATCTCAACAGCCTCATCAGCAGGTAGTTTTATTTAAAAAATTTTTGAGAAACCTTCATACTATTATCCAAAATGACCATAGTAGTTTGTATTTCCACCACGAGTATACAAGGGTTATCTTTTATCCACATCCTCACTAATACTTGCTATTCATCTTTTTGATAGCAGCTATTCTAAGAGGTGTCAGGTGACATTTCATGGTGGTTTTTATTTGCATCCCCCTGACAATTAGAGATGGTAAGAATTTTGTCATATATTTGTTAGCCATTTGTATCTTTTCTTCTTGGAAACGACTATTCAGATCTTCACCTGTTTAAAAAGAAATTTCAACTTTTATTTTAGATTCAGTGAATGCATGTGCAGGGTTTTACATTGGCACATTGTGTGATGCTGAGGCTTGGAGTATGAATGATCTTGTAACCCAGGTAGAAAACATAGTATTTCATGGTGTATATGTTTTTCAGGTCTTGGTCCCCACTTTCCCTTCCCCTTCTTGTAGTCCCCAGTATCCGTTGTTCCCATCTTTACATCCATGTGTAATCAGTGCTTTGTTCTTACTTATAACTAAGAACATATGGTATTTGGTTTTTTCTTCCTGCATTATTTTAGAATAATGGCCTCTAGCTGCATCCAAGTCGGTGCAAAGGACATAATATTTTTAATGGTTGCATAGTATTCCATGGTGTACATATACTATATTTTCTCTATTCAATGATAGAGAAAATATTCATGTCTTTGCTATTGCAAATAATGGTATAATAAATATATGAGTGCACACGTCTTTATGGTAGAACAATTTATTTTCTTTTGGATACAAGGGTCAGTCCCCATGGCTGCTGTCAAGGGCTAGCGTTGAGTGCGTGCAGCTTTTCCAGGCTCAGGGTGCAAGCTGTCAGTGGATCTATCATTCTGGGGTCTGGAGGATGGTGGCCGTCTTCTCAGAGCTCCACTAGGCAGTGCCCCAGTGGGGACTCTGTGGGGGCTCCTACCCCATATTCTCCCTCTGCACTGCTGTAGTAGACATTTGCCATGAGGTCTCCACCCCAGCAGGCTTCTACTGGACATACAGACTTTTCCATACATCTTTTGAAATCCAGGTGAAGGCTGCTGATATGGTTTGGCTCTGTGTCCCCCTCCCCCAAATCTCACCTTAAATTGTACTCCCACAATTCCCACATGTTGTGGGGGGACCCAGTGGGAAATAATTGAATCATGGGGGCAGTTTCTCCCATATCGTTCTCGTGGTCGTGAATAAGTCTTACGAGTTCTGATGGTTTGATGAGGCGAAACCAGTTTTGCTTGGCTCTCATTCTCTCACTTGCCTGCTGTGATGTAAGACATGCCTTTCGCCTTCTGCCTCCCCCCAGCCATGTGGAACTGTAAGTCTAATTAAACCTCTTTCTTTTGAAAATTGCCCAGTCTCGGATATGTCTTTATCAGCAGCACACACCTGTACTTTGTGCAACTGCAGGTTTAATATCCCATGGAAATTGCCAAGGCTTATGGTTTGCACCCTCAAAGCAGTGACCCAAACTATCTGGGGCCTTTTTAGCCGTGGCTGGAGCTGGAGTGGTTGGGAGGTAGAATGCTGTGAGCACTGTCCTGCGCTTGCCCTGGCTGGTTCAGCCCTAGGCCCAGCCCACAAAACCAGTCTTCCCTTACAGGCCTCCAGACCTTTGAAGGGAGGGGCTGCCACCAGCCAAGGACTCTGAAATACCTTTCAGGCTCTTTCTTCATTGTCTTCTATTAGCATCTGCTTTCCTTTTAGTTATGCAAATGTCTTCAGCCTGCTTGAATTTCAGAGGATACCAATGGCCTTAAAAGTACCATATGACCCCTAACACTTCCTGACTTCATTTCTGCAATGTATTTTAATTTTTTACATCATCATGAATGTTGAAACTTTTTATATCTATTCACTTTCCATTTGTTTTCAAGTCCAGTTTACTTCCAAATAATTTTAGAATATAGAGTCTCCATAAGACTCTAGTTTGTCTGGTTTCTTGCTGTACCCCATGACTGCGAATGCTTTCTAGTACATATAATACACTCAAAAGTACTTACGAGGCTGCATGCGGTGGCCCACGCCTGTAATTTCAGCACTTTGGGAGGCCGAGGTGGGCGGATCACGAGGTCAGGAGATCGAGACCAACCCGGCTAACATGTGTGAAACCCCGTCTCTACTGAAAAAAAAAAAAAAAAAAAAAAAATAGCCGGACGTGGTGTCGGGCGCCTGTAGTCCCAACTACTCGGGAGGCTGAGGCAGGAGAACGGCGTGAACCCGGGAGGCGGAGCTTGCAGAGAGCTGAGATCGTACTACTACTGCGCTCTAGCCTGGGCGACAGAGCAAGACTCCATCTCAAAAAAAAAAAAAAAAGTACTTATCAATGAAAAAAGGAATGAATCTTCCTATTTTTCCTTCAAAATAGCCTTAACTCTTTGGTTTCCAAGTTGATGTGGGGTTTTTAGTACTTGCCTCAAAAATCCAATCAAATTGACCCTGGTGTGTCTCCAGAATAAAGTTTTGATGAGGTTCAGTATCTGTGCAATCAGGGCACGTCTCTTGGAATGTAGTGCTGATTAGGTTTATCAATTGTTTTTTCCTATATAAGGGGAAGCCAATCAGAGGATGCGTTTTCCCAGAGAAGGAGCATCAGAAGAGTTTAAGACCTTGGGGGAAGAGAGTCTTGCTGCTTGCTTGTGGGACTTGCCTTGGAAGGTAGATAAGTTCACAGCATCCTCCAATTTTTTATTTTTGGTGAGTTCTCCAAGCACTGAGATGTGAACTGGTCTCATTCCCTTACAATGATACTGTTACCAGTAGAAGAGATTCGAGTTACTGGCAGCATATCTGCATGGGTCCATAAGCAACTTCAGTCCTTGCTTCCTCAGAAGAAAGAATTCGACTGAGGGGCATACAGCGGAAAAAGAGACTAAGTTTCAGAGCAGGAGTGGAAGTTTATTTAAAAAGGCTTTAGAACAGAAAGGAAAGGATAATTCTCTTGGAAGAGACCCAAGTGGATGCCTGAAGGTCCAAGAGAGAAAAGAGAAGGGCCTTTTACCTTGATCCTGGGATGGGCTTGCGTCTTTCCCATGATTCTTCCTTTAGGGAGAGTTTCTGGCATGCACAGTGCTTTCCTTACCCTTTGGAATTGAGCATGCCCGGTGTGTTTAGAGTTATATGCATGTCCATCTGAGGCTTTCTTTCCTTTTCCAGTGGAGTGTGTCCCCGGAAGATTATACTTTGTCATTTTTGTCTCTTAACATGAATGCCCAAGAAGTTGCTTCTTCCTGGAGTCTGCATTTAATTAACATTTTTGATGTTAACAGGTGTAGACCACCATGAAATGGCCTCTCTCTGGTGCTGCCTAATTATCATTTTTAGAGAGGCAAAGTGATCATTAACAGGCCATCACCTGACATTTCTAGTGGGTAGGGGAAGAGCCCTCTCCTGCCCTGCTCCTGCTCTTCTACCTGTAACAAGACAAGCCTTGAATATCATTAGACATGTGTCCCATCAAGGCAGCATCTCATTATTAAACTTTACTGTGTGAATTGTTACTTCACATTCTCATATTCTGTGTTGACTATTTGTGTGCCTTTTCCATTTTTGTTTTGACCGTATCTCATTATTTTAAGTGCCTTCTCCAAGATTCTAGATCTGCATTGACCAATAGAGTAACTACTAGTCACATGTGGCTATGAACTGTAAATTAATTATAATTAAATAACTAAATGGCATATCCTTAGTAGTAATAGCCAAATTTGTGGCCAAACTAGAAATTCTGTAACTACATATGTGTGGTAGTTACTGCATTGCACAATGCAGATACAGAGAATTTCTTTCATCACAGAAAATCATGTTGGGCATGTTGGCTGCCATTTATTTTTATTTTATTTTAATTTTTTATTTCTTTGAGACAGAGTTTTGCTCTTGTTGCCCAGGCTGGAGTGCAATGGCGTGATCTCAGCTCACCGCAACCTCCGCCTCCCAGGTTCAAGTGATTCTCCTGCCTAAGCTTCCCTAGTAGCTGGGATTACAGGCATGTGTCCCCACGCCCGCCTGTTTTTTTTTTTTTTCTTTCTATTTTTAGTAGAGACGGGGTTTCTCCATGTTGGTCAGGCTGGTCTCAAACTCCTGACCTCAAGTGATCCGCCTGCCTCAGCCTCCCAAAGTGCTGGGATTGCAGGTATGAGCCATTGCGCCCGGCCTTATTTTTAAATTCTGTTTGTGTGGTTTATAGTTAAATTATTGATTTGTTTTATGTGACCACCAGAGCAGGCGCCAGAGAAAAAGCAAGTAGGCAAGGTAAAAAGAAACTGTATTAGCTAGCCAATGTGAAGGAAGAAAGGGCGAAGTTCACCGGTCTCTGGCGGTGGAGGTTCCTAGGTCTGCACAGGAGGAGGGGCCGAGGAAGTTCGCGCCGCGCGCCTGCCGGGAGCGGCTTTTCTGTCTGAGGCTTGGGAGTGGGAGGGCAATAGGTGGGACACGGGCGTGTCGGGGATGTTCCCTAGGTGCCGCCAGGTGAGTTGCGGTTTCCTCGATCAGACGCCATGTTGCGCCTGCGCAGTTGGTCTGTATTTTTCCCGGGCGCGGGCTGCGTTTTCCCGTGCGCGGTGAAGTTGGTGATGAAGAACCTGGAAATGCGCCATCTTAGTCGTCTTTGTCCTCTCCCCTCGTCCAGTCAATTATCTTCTGCTTCTCCATACTCATTTCCTTTCACAGATTTTCTCAGGCAATTTTAAAATTTCATTCATTTACCTTCTTGAGGAACGTACTTAGATCATTTTGTAAAAATAATGTACAGCAAATAATTTTTCCACGGATATTGTTTTAGCTTTATTGTGTTGGTACTTTTACATACTATATTTAGGTATTACTATTTTTCATAACTTACTTTAAAAATTGTGCCAATTTTATTTAAAAGAGATTTCTCCCTTGATTTTCAGAGGTCAGATTGTGTCTTCCATTGCTGTTATTTTAATTTTAATTTATTATATGTAAATATGTTGCATATTCCTTTTTAAAAATGTGAGATTTTTTTCTCTCTCTTGTTACACAAACTTTGTATACAGTGTTCATTATGCACTTTAAAAATAAATATTTTGTTTCAGGGCATGGTGCTTTCACACATGCAACCTTAGAATAATTTTAAATTCCATTCCACTTTCACCATTCCTGAACTGCTTTGAATATATTGGATGTTGGAAGCCATGAGAGGTTTTGACTTGCATCCAGTCAAGATAATAGAATTTTCCATTTATAGTGTAATCTGATATATATTCATTTTGATTTCATACTTTTAAAAAATCTATTCTCTTTTACTCTGTGGTGATCTTTGCTTTTCTATTTGTGCATTGCTAGAATGTCGGCTGCTGTTTCCCTAGCACCTGAGATGTTACTCAACACTGTATAGTGCTGGTGTTGAGAATTGAGAGAATCTACTAAATAATAGCACTTTTCGAGACCGCTGTTCTGAATTAAAAGGAAGGGAAAGGACAGGCAAAAGAATATAGACATCAGCTATTTTTAGTGAAGATCTGTTGGAGAACATGGTTTTGGTGTCCAGGAACTTGAGACCTAATACTGCATTCCTAATACTTCACTAAGGTGTGTCTAAATAGCTCTGAAAGGGCTAGGAAGTCACAAGTCAGCCTCTTAGTTGTTATGAGTGTCCTTAAAATATTAAGGGAATATTGAGGATGCAGAATGGCTCCTTCCTCATGACTTTTTAAGAGATCTGGGCCGGGCGCTGTGGCTCACGCCTGTAATCCCAGCACTTTGAGAGGCTGAGGCGGGTGGATTACCTGAGGTCAGGAGTTCCAGACCAGCCTGACCAAAATGGAGAAACCCCGTCTCAACTGAAAATACAAAATTAGCCAAGCGTGGTGGTGCATGCCTGTCATCCTAGCTGCTTGGAAGGCTGAGGCAGGAGAATAGCTTGAACCTGGGAGGTGGAGGTTGCAGTGAGCTGAGATTTCACCATTGCACTCCAGCCTGGGCAACAAAAGCGAAACTCTGTCAAAAAACAAAAAAGGAGAGAGAGAGAGTGAGAGAGATCCGGAGGGAGATACTAAGCTGTGCAGACTCTCATCTTGAAGTCACCAAATACGTAAGTTGTTATTCCTGCTCTGGTGAGAAGTTTGTCAATACATTTTTTCCATGAATTAATGAAAATTTAAACCCATAATGTAAGTTTAAAAAAATTTATCCTAAAGATTGCTTGTGTATGTATGTGTTTTGAAATATATTTAATCTCTATATCTTGAAATAGTTTTTATAGATTCCACACAGAGGGTCCGTTAGGAAATAAGTGTGCTTTAATTTTCTTATAATATTTGTCCTTTTTTGTCCCTGGCACAGTCTGTGTATGACCATTTAAATTACTTTTAGTTCATGTTTGGGTTATAATCACACACAAATATTCTCTAAGGTCCAAATCTTATTTTGATATTCGAGGAAGAGTTTACATGGTAATAATAGTAAGGGTTACAGCTGGTTTCACTGAAGCTTTGTAGGCATTCTCTAATACCTTATTGTTTTGAAGGAATATCTGTTCTGCTTGAATTATAGACTACATAATACATGTACTGTCAGGTACATTCATGGAAGGGACAGGCAGATGGAGTCATATGTTACTGGAGTCTTGATGAACAGATGTAGGAAATAGTCCAAGGAATAAGAAAAAAGTTGATATTGAAAAGTGCTTGTTGAAGTCTGTAAATGTGCATTAAAATGTGTCAGTAAAAATAGACACAGTGAAGTTTGGGAACTGGGGTCTGAATCCTGGAGTCCCCAGAATCATAGAGAACCTTGATTAGGGGAGTAATTTTGTAAAAAAAAAAACAGAAGAGGCAGTGACAAGGCAGAATAGAATTAAAAGTATTTCTGTGTCATTTTCTAGTTTTGTAATTTTGTCATATTTGTCAAACTCTGTTGATTATTTATTAAACTGGTAAACTACAATCAACAGGGTTATTATAAGGGTTAAATAAGGAAATTTATGTATATCTGTAAGCACAATGTCACAATTAATACAAAGTTACCCTTTTTATTTTTCCTGGACTTCATGTACAAATGGGTCAGTTAATTTTTTGTTATGACACATAATTATCATTTGTACATAAAATATATTTAATTATTTTTGTATTTTTAGCAGGGAAATAATACAAACATGTTTTCCCCCATCTCAAACACATGAGTTCATATAAACATATCCATCTATATACCTACATATCTATGTATGAATATACATATGAACATCAGTATTTCTTAGCAAATATATATCATGATAATCAGAGATATTGCAACTAACAAAGACTAATATAAACCATGATTGCAAAAATTTTAGATACCACCTTAGTAAAATATCAGATTGAGCTGCTAAATTTCTCTCAGCCCTAAGTCATTTTGTATTTTCTGAGCATCCCAGAGGATTGTGACTGTATACACAGGACAGAAACACCATGACCCAGGGCACTGCTGTGAATTTCTGATGCAGGGGATTTTAAGGGCTAGATAAGCGGGATGGGAGTGTTGACCCTCCAAGTGAAATAAATTCCTGAATTGATTATCCCCATCCTAAAACAGATTTTTTTTTTTTTTTTTTTTTTTTGTGATAGAGAGTCTTGCTCTGTCGCCCTTGCTGGAGTGCAGTGTTAGGATCTCGGCTCACTGTAATTGCCTCCTGAGTTCAAGCAATTCTCCTGCTTCAGCCTCGTGAGTAGCTGGGATTACAGGCAAGCACCACCATGCCCAGCTAATTTGTGTATTTTTAGTAGAAATGGGGTTTCGCCATTTTGGCCAGGCTGGTCTCGAACTCCTGACCTCAGGTGATCCACCTGCCTTGGCCTCCTAAAGTGCTGGGATTACAGGCGAGAGCAACTGCACTTGACCCTAAAACAGATTCTTACTTGATTGATTTCCGAGTTCCAAGGGGAAATGCAAAAGTCGAAATTGAGAGAAAGTAAAAGTCGAGTAAGGCTTCAGAAGGCTGTGATTGGTGTTGGAGAAACATTGCTAGGGCATAAAGCTGGGATAATAAAATCTGAGAAATCCCACAGTGTTTATCTACAGGTAGAAATCATATTCCACATGTGGGCGGAGTCAGGGATCCCTTTGTTTTAAAATCCGTGAGGGAATTGAATATCTGGACTTGTGTCAATTAACATACAAAACTCAGTGCTTTTGATGTTCTCATTCACAAGATATCTGTGTTCCTTCTTTGTCAGAAACCATAGTCATAGGCTTCCTAATTTTGACCGTGGGAAAAGAGGAGAGGCCTCTGCGTGTTTGTGTCTGTTGGTCAGGCTGTGGTGCAGGGGGTGTCACCCTTCAGTGAAGGTCTGGCTTTTCATCACAGGTTGGTCTGAAAATTATGTACAAGGCTGGTGTCTCACGTGTTCTCTCTCCAACCTCAGCTTTTCTTAGTGCCTGAAGTGTCTGCAAGTGGAAATCCAGAAGAAGACAGAGAGAAACTGAGTTCTTGACAATGCATTCACTAGTGAGTGGGGGATGGCTCTTTCTACTGAAATTATACCCATATTGCTGGCAAATGGGCAGTTTTCTCCAGTTTGCATGGGTGTTTCATTTTTATTCTTTTTTTTTGTTTGTTTTTATGATGCAAAATCCACCCAGCCTGGGTGTTCCAAATGCAATCAGGAGACTTTCAGGTATCTGGCCTCCAATTAAGTTTTCTCAGGACTCTAGGTTGGGTATCATGTGTCAATGATTCCTAAATTATCAGTATAATTTCTAATATTACACTACTTTATTCCAGCCCCTATGCAGGCTATTTACAAAAAAAGACATGAGAGATCTCATTTATGTATTTCTTTTTCTTCCATCCATCCTGTAACCTCATAGGGAAATAATTGACCCATTAACTGTCCCGTTGGCTGAAATAGACTTAGGATTGTGATGAATGCAGGCAATAGAGATGCGTGAAGAGCAGAAGATCACAGCCCAATAATGAGGCTGATGTTCTAGGAGCTGAGTTCAATAAATCCCATGTGATAGGCCTTGGGCAAGAGCTGCACAGTGTTGAGGAAGAAGGAGAGTTTGATAAAATATGTTTATGCTTTTAAAAACTTTGCAAAAGGACAACTAAAGAAGTCATTATTCTTATCCCCATTCATTTTACCTTTTGATAATTAACCTTTTTGCCTTCTGGTAACTGAAAGTAACATATAAGAAATACAATTACTTAACTATGGTTGCACACTCAGGAGAAGGAATATTGTAGATATAGTACAATTTAGGGTTCTGTGGAAATGCTCTATAAGGGCTGGTTAGAAAAAAACAAAACAGTAAAGAGGCCTTTTTATCCTTGAACAAGCCAAGTGACAAGGTAAAGTTAAAAGAGAGGCAGTGATAACTGATGTTTGGATTGCCCAGAGAAAGTTGAGAACAGGAGGCTTCATATGACAGGAATCATCAGACTAAGACTTCCTCAGTATAGCAGCCTCAGCGGTCTTGTCTTGTGCGGCTGGACTGTCTTTAAGCCTTGTCATGAACACCTGAATTACATAACATTAGAGTGACTATATGTATGAATTGAATCCTATATTCTGCGTAAAACTTGTTCAGTTCTGAAGAATGCTGGAGTCTGGTTCATGACTTTCTAACTTTTTAATGAATAAGGGACCAATGACCTGTATTTCATAAATATTTGCTAGATAGGAAACATGTTTTCCATTACTTCTTTAGATTATTCAAAACACATAATAGGTCTTTTAACCATTTGATTGGTGAAAAACCTGTGGTTTATCTAGAGAAATAATTCATTTAATCATAGTCCTGTTTAAAAAGTAGTAAATCATGGTTATTTGCCTTGTGACAAATCTGTAATTTACTTGAAATTCATGGTAAATTTGTTTTATTTATGAAGGTTCAAGTGAAAATTTTATAATCAGTTATGTACAGGTGATTAACACATTACTGAAAAATATCTGGGCTATATTATGCCACATCTCATGCGATATTTCTTCATAAGAAAGTTTAATGGATTAAGAGTGGGTATGTCTCTGTGAGTGAATCTGAAAGGCAGATACCAGCTTAGTATTGAGAATGAACTGGCTGGAACCTAAAACACTGAGTGTTCTGCATACCCAGCTCCTACCTATGTCATCTCAGCCTTCCTCCTCTGGACATTAAAAGAGATTCTCTGTCTAAACTAAAATGTCTGTGATGTTTTAGAACAAAGTGACTTTTGAAGATGTAGCTATTGACTTCACCCAGGAAGAGTGGGCCATGATGGACACATCCAAGAGAAAGTTGTACAGAGAGGTAATGCTGGCAAACATCAGTCACCTGGTGTCCCTCGGTGAGTCCCTCAACATTCACATACGTATGTAGACACACATTGACTCATTCATTCAATAAGTGTTGGAACAGCTTCCCCATATCTCACCCTAATCTCCTCTGATTCTCTCACAGATCTTATCTGAAAAAAGTTTGAGCTCTCTAAATCTGTCTGAAAGAAATATCTTTATTTTATTTTATTTTATTATGTTTTATTTAGTTTGTCACTCAATTACAATGTAATCTTGACAAGGATTTCATGGTTTCCTTGGTACTCAGTCTCTAATACTCAGAACACACCTGGGAACTTAATGAATATTTTCAATGTATTAAATTAAATATTTTCTAAATAACTCTTCTGCTTTAGTCGCTATGCTTAGGCTGAGACCAATTAGTAAAAACAATAGCAATATCTTTTCTGTATAGAACACCAATTATTTTTGTAAATCGAATTTTTTTTTTTTTTGTTCTGCATGAGAATAATAATAAACATACTGTGCAGAGGTTTAATTAATCTCTTTCTGAAAAGACTGTGTATTATGCATTGTGTCTTGGAACTTAGGCATGGACTCAGCATTCATAGGTCCTGACTGTTTTAAATTTTCTTTTCCTGATGGACCTTTCGTTTGGATTTATTTTCTAGTCTCACGTTGGGTCAGAAAAATCCTGGGGAGTTTTCTGTGTTCTAGGTCTTGTGGCCTGAGCTGACCTTCACTGTTTTTATTCTTCCTCAGTGGCCTGCCTTACAGTTGGTGATAATGCACATTTATTGACAGTGAACTCAAAACACATGTACTGTTTCCACTAACAGGGTACAGATAAGCAAATCCTATATAACTTTGCAGCTGGAGCAAGGAAAAGAGCTCTGGCGGGAAGGAAGAGAATCTCTGCAAGGCCAGAATCTGGGTAAGCAACAGGGTCCTGTGCTCTAATAGGAGGAGGTGCTTTGTCAATGAATAATATCAGTCAAATATTAATTAGCGGTTTTATCAAATGAGTGGTAATTTCTAAAATGTAGGTTAAGCTACTGGAGCAGAATTCCTTAGATGTTATTATCATTTTGTTCATATGTCAGATGCTACTCTTGTGTCCTCTTGCCTTTTCTTTTACTTTCGGGAAAAGGATAATTCATGTACTTGTTGGGGTTAAACTGTCACATGCTGCCTCTTTTCCCGATACCCCTGTGAAGACTATCCCTCTATTTACCTGCCTGATATCTCATCTCCATTTTAACTCTTTTCACATTTTAATTTTAAAACTCTTTTCTAATTGCTGACGCTGTACAATCTGTTTCTTCTATTGAAGGATTTTCTTCATTTGACACATTTGTCACATCTAAGTGTTAATTTTTGAAAAAAAATAAACCGGCCTTGGGGTTTTTCAATTACCATAATACCAAGGTAACAATTTATTTTTCAATTATTTCAGACAAGGAAAGTGCCCTTAAGAAAAAACACAGATATCCATGCATCCTATCAGAAAAGACACATCCACCGTTATGTCAATGGTGAGTTTTATAGCTGTGTACACCAGTCATCTAAGTTAAACACCTGGTAATGGGTTAAGTTAGTAATGACGCACAGTCACCTGAGTGTAATTAGGCTGGCATTAAGTGCTTTCTAAGCAAAAGAAAATTTGATACTTTGAATTCAATGAATAAAGTGACCTGTGCTCTAAACCATAACATGAGATCTTTAAAATAGAACAAGTGCATATACATTGCTTATGCTCAGACTTTGAAAGATATTGATATCATCACAATTAATGGAAAAGCTCTGCAGTTGGGATCATACAAAAGAGAAAATATCTGTGTCTGCAGGAGATAACGTGTATGCAAGTGTCAATCGAGAAAAATGACGAGACAAGTCTCAATCATTTTAGGAAATTTATTTGCCAGAGTTAAGGACATACACCTGGGGGACAGGTGTATACCTTTCTCCAAAGATGATTTTCTCTAAATTTAAAGGGGGAAAGGGTGGGATATTGAGAAGTACACAATTTTCATGCAAAAGGTGGGTAGAAAAAAATAGTGATTCGTGCATTTTTCTGGCTCAGTGAATCTGGATTTTTTTACATAAGACGACATAAACAAATGAGGCAGAGGAATAATGCAGGAGAGCTGCATTTTATATAAGACAACATAGGCAAAATTGGGCAGGGAAACAATCGGATATGCATTTGTGTCTGGTGAACTGGGGATGACTGCGCCTGTAAAGACAAGCTATCAGTTTGCATTGCCATGGTGTAACTTTAACAGCTCATGAGGAATTTCCTTGTGGGCAAAATATGGGGGAGGCATGTAGCTTTTCATCTTGTAGCCATATTATTTAGGAACCAGAAGAGGGAGGCAGGTTTGTGTGACCCTGTTCTCAGCTTGATTTTTCCCTTTGGTTCAATGAGTTTGGGGTGCCAAAATTTAATTTCCTTTCACACAAGTAACACTGGAAAGATTACAACTGGGCTCTACCACTGAATGGTTGGTCTAGGATTCAAAGGTGGTGAAATGAATGTATAGATGTATGTCGGTAAATCATTAAGAGCTTTTAATCTTTGTCCCTAAAGGAGAACTCTCTCATTTTGGAGGATCCCTTTGAATGTAATGATTTGGGAGAAGATTGCACTCACAGTTCCACAATGACTCAGTGTTTGTTAACTCAGAGTGGAAAGAAACCCTACGTCAGCAAACAGTGTGGAAAATCCCTTAGTAATCAGTTCTCCCCTAAACCACATAAACAAATTCATACTAAAGGTAAATCATATCAATGTAATATATGTGAAAAGGTCTATACTAATTGTTTTCACCTTAGATGGCACAAGATGACTCACACTGGAGAGAGGCCATATGCATGTCATCTATGTGGAAAATCCACTCAGTGTTCTCACCTTAGAAGATATGAGAAAACTCACAGGGGAGAGAGACCGTATAAGTGTCATCAGTGTGGGAAAGGCTTTATTCAATCCTTTAACCTTCAAAGACATGAGAGAACTCACCTTGGATAAAAGCGTTATGAATGTGATAAAAGTGGAAAAGTCTTTAGTCAAAGCTCTGGCTTTAGAGGACACACAAGAATTCACACTGAAGAGAAACCACATGCTTGTCTTCTATGTGGGAAAGCCTTCAGTCTATCTTCTGACCTTAGATGATATGAGAGAACACGCACTGGAGAAAAGCCATGTGAATGCCATTTATGTGGGAAAGCCTTCAGTCAGTGTACTAATCTTAAATAACATCAGAAAATTCACCCTGGAGAGAAAATGATAAATGTCTTCAGAACATATTCTGACTTTAGATGACATAGTGTTAGGAATGACGAATGTAAGGAATATGGAAGAGACTTCAGCTGCAGTTGTAACATCTAAACATGCCAAAGGACTCACATTTTGAAAAATTACTATAATCAACATGGACGTTACTTCGGTTACCTTTATTCTTCAGTCCTCATCAATAAATTCATATGGAAGAGAAATTGTATGACACGTATGTACCAAAGACTTGTTAGTGATCTGATCATAAATGACATGAGAGAGCTGAAACTGTCAACATAATAAACTAAAAGTCTTCAGCAACAGTTTTAATAACTTAAAACGTGTGGGACTTTCAGGTAGAGAATCTCTAGCTCTGTGTTCAGTGTGAAAATGTTTTTATGTGCAATTTGTTGTCAAATAACGTAAGAAAACTTTACCTGGATGAACCCTTTATTTGTATTTTCTGTGAATAAACATTCAGCCAAGCACTAGGCTTGATGTTCACAAGAAAACACAGTGATAAAATGCTGCTAAAATGGAAAATAAGAGAGGAAATCCTTTATAAGCTAAATAAGAAGGTAAAGTCTTTCCAAGGGCAATGAATTCTCTTGGAATACCAAACACTTCTTACTGGAGAAGTTATGCCTTGAAAAATCATGAGAAATCCTTTCTTCACAGAGAAACGCTTGTGGCACATGTGAGATTTCACACTGGACAAAACATGGTTAGCATCTTGAAAGGAGAAGATTCTTTAGGGGTAATTCATTTCTTATTTGACATTAAGTTTCTCACATTGAGGAGCTATCAAACTTGAAAATCACTGTGGAGAAACCTGATAGATTTCTCATCAGAAAAGTGAGTCAAGAAGGTAGACCTCTAGAAAAAACTCTTAACATATAGTTTAGCATAATAATTCAGAAATTTGAGAAAATGTCTATTCATAAAAATGCAGCACATAAAGGTATAATAGCAAAGTGACCTGGGCATAAATTGAATGCAGAATTATATAAGAAATCTCATTAAACATTTCCAATAGATCAATACTTACAATGTTGAAAGAATACAATCGGTTGTTGAAAAAACTTAGTGTGTTGGTGAAGTCCTTCTTTCATTTATGCAGCCCTAACAAATCGATTTGCATCTGCATTCCTTGGCTTATGGGTCGAGATTCTACCCCAACTTCTGAGTCTCCCCAGTCTTCAACGGTTCTTTCCTCACAGCTCACCTCCCTTTACTTCAATGTCCACGAAAACCACTTGTTTCCATCCAACCCTAGAACTGACACATCAGGGATCTTCAGCCCCACTTGCCAGATTTCTCAGTGTGTCATTGCATAGATTTAGCAAGGAAATGGAGGCTGGATCAAAGACACCTAGTATATGCATTTGGGTGTCCCCAGCCCTTGCCTGTGTCTCTGAGTAGTTACCTGGGATCAGAGAATAAGGCAGCCCTGCTCTTCTATCCCTCAGAAATCTCTTGAAATTTTGTCCCTGAAGCCTCTCTAAGTGGAGGTAGCAGTTCATCTCATGACACCCCAGAATTTACTCAGGTAAGTCCTGAGTTATTACACAGAGACAGACACAGTTGTGTTCCTTTTACTTCTATCCAGAAGATAAAACGCCAGCATGCTAAAACAGCCGAACCTGTCAGCCACCATGCAAGCCTTTCCTATATTTGATTCAATGTACTTTTCCAGAAGCAAAATGAAAGTTCTCACAGATGGGGCCTCCTCTGCCTTGTCCTCAGAATTGGAAAATGTATTGTCCATCGAGGAGCCTCAGTACTGAACCTAAAACTCAAGAGAAAACTTTTCCTGAATAATAAGTGGGTGACGACATGAAATTTTGCAAAACAGGCACAATCTTAATACGATAGGCCTTACTAAGGCTAAATGGCCTTATCCATGGTTGAAATTGACACATAATTATATTAAAAAATCTCCACAAGTGATTGATTTTACTCAGCAGCCAGGGTTTATGTCAAGTGTGAGGATAACGAGCAAGAAATTCAAGCCCTTGGCAAACTGGTTGGAGAGGCAAGGATTGTGTCCAGGTAGAGCTCATAACATTATTTATTGTTTAATCTATTTAATTAAACATGTAATTTACCCTCAAACTGTGGCTGACATTATATGTAGTCCTGAGCCACATTAAGATGTACTATTTGTGCTCTGAAATTCTACGGGATTTGACAAGTGCATGGTGGCAGATCTCCAGCATTAAAGCATAACACAGAATGCTTCTCTTCTTCAAGCTCTTCTTCCCTTCACGTAGAGGGAATCAATCGACTTTTGTATACTAACTTTCGAATTTGTTTCTTTATTCCCATCTTCTTTAATTAAAGCACAAGATATCGTACTCAATTTCCATTTGATCTTCCAAAAGAAAGGTACTGAATAATCCATACCTGAATTTTATTGATTCAGACTCAGGTCCACCGCTCAGCAATAAAGGCCAAACGTCCTGTGCTGCCACCTCATGGCCGGCAAAGGGCAATGAAATCCATCGTTCCGGCCATGCAGGGCGCATGCGCGGTCTGCTTCCCGCGGCGAGCCAGATCTCCAGGGAGGACCTGAGTTTTCTTTAGCCAGGGTGAGGGAGGCGCCGCCGCCCTGGCTTTGGGGCTGGGGCCTCCGGGGAGGTTCCGGGTGGGGGCGTTGAAGAGGCCGCTCTTTTTGCAAGGCCCAAGATGGCGGGCCCTGCACAGGCCGCGCTGTTCCGCGCCCTCAGGGCGTCAGTATCCCGTTGGGGCCGGATGCCCCCGCTGGGCCCGGAGCATCCTTGGCGCTGCCCTCGCAGAGCCGCACTGAGGCTGAGGTGGCACGGGGGCCTGGGCTCCGCGAGGAGCGGCGGCAGCGAGGGCTGGAGGACCCGGGCTCCGGGGCTCCGGGGCGTCTGGCCTGGATGGGACTGAGCCCTTCCAGGGACTAGGACTCCCGGGTTCTGGTGCGGGTGGATCCTGGGCATGCTCAGGACCAAGTCCCTCTCCTTCCACCAAGGAGCGCCCAGAGGCCGGCGGGATCTCCAGGTTCACCTCCTCCTCCTTCAGGTGTTTACTTTTCCTTTATTTCTGTAAGGCCAGAAATTGGCGCCATCCTTCACATCGGTGAATCGGGACCCTAACACCCATTACCTCAGGTTTATTGTTATTGCCATTAACTGTGTTGGTGGCATTATCACTAAGATCATCATTGTTGTTATTGTCATTCATGATTATTAGCAGGTGTGTTCATCGTTTTGTCTCACTATGCATTTTTTTTTTTTTTTTTTTTTTTTTTTTTGTGATTGGTTTTGTATGACGTTGAATTGAACTTCTCTAATCTTGACTAGTGTTGTCAGATTCCTGAAGAGCATTCCGGAGGACAACCCCTGCCTTTAGTGCAGCCACAGAATTTCGTGGGCACAGGAGAGCACCTAGAATATTCCCCTTTCATTGCACAGCAGCTTTGGGAAATGGTGGCTGCCTGGCTCTGAGATGAGGTGGAAAAGACCGGATACTGGGGCAAGTGATAGCACCTCCACTGATGTTTTTATGAAGCCAGTGCACTGTCTCCCACGTAGACTTAGAATAAAATCTGATGGCTCTAAAAGGCCATGTTTGCCCTTCCTGGTTTTCCTGGGAGCCTTTAAACCTTGTGTGGTTCCTAGAGTGGCTAAGTTGCCATATCTGTGCCTCGTATGGCAGCACCAGTCTTTTCTGGGCCAACAAGGGCACTTAGAATGTTTCCAGAAGCTCAGGCATGCTGTCTCTGTTCCACCCTTCTGTTCAATGGCAATTCACTGGGTCCCTGGCTGACATAGAACATCGTGCAGAGGGATGGGCTTGGGTGACTTCCTGGCCAGCCTTTCCAGGCAGTTATCTTTGAAAAACTTGAAGAGACTCACAGAGGCCATTCACTGGTATTTCATGACTGCAAGTTGGGTTTCTGGTTCCTTGAGTTTACTTAGAATATCTGAATGGCTCTGAATGGCCAAGAAATCCTCCCTGGTCTTGGAAGCTGCCAAAAGCTATTACTGGGCCTCTGAAGAGTCTTTAAAATTTTTCAGGGTGCAGCTGAGAATAGGAAACTTTTCCAGGTCTAGCCCAACCAGCTCAGGTCGAGTCCTGAAAAACTGGTGGGTATTGGGGGAGCTCATCTTATGAAAGAGCAATTGGTGGCAAAGCTGTGTCTCCAGGACAGCTGTGTGTGTATATGTCTGCAGAGCATGCCTTGTAGTCATCTTTAGTAACTGAACACCATTTGTGAATGGATAAACTATATTCCTTGCTGTACAATAGTGAAAAATTCATATTAACAATGGTAATAATAAAAAATATTAATGAATATTAACAGGAATGACGATCATCATGATACTAGTACCAATGGTTATAATACTGATAATAATACTAACCCTATGGACTTGGGACATACAAGTTTTCCCTAAGTGGATAATAGGCATAAATATTTGGTGGTGTAGGGTTATTTCAAGTCCCAGAAAGCAAGGATGAACATCTAGAACGAGAAGAAAAACAATCTGGAGGTTGGCATGTGCACACCTGGGGACTCCTGTGTTAACTTCTGGTGTTTCAGCCTAAGAGGGAATGTTAATACAACCCTGGTCCTGTAACACCATGCTGACCAACACCTACCAGCTTTCAGGAGATAAGATAGCTGGCTGATGGGACAGGGATCCAGAGAAGTTACGTGTCCAGACCAGTACATGTTGCCCAGTGGCAGAGTTCATGACAAGCAATAAACCCCAGGATAATGTCATTCCCAGCCACCTGACTGTCATCTGCTCTTTCATGGCCCCTCTCTACTGGTACCTCTAGGCACTGGCATGTCCTCCAGAGGCTGTAGGAGGGCATCATACTCAGTACTCACCAACCTGCAGGAGGCAAGAAAGATGGAAAGAGCTAAATACCATGGTTTCTGGATTCTTTTTGATGGGCATGGCATATTTCGCATTTGCTTTAATAATGGTGGAACCCAGTCAATGGTTTGCAATACAGCTCTGGATGACTCTGGACACCTGTAGAGATTTTGACAATTTCCAGAAGGTCACAAGTTCTTGGAGGACTTTTTCATGAGTTCTTTGACTGAAAAGGTGGTTCAAAAAACTACTGTTCTGACTTAGAAAATGTTGCAGAGGCTGGGCGCGGTGGCTCATGCCTGTAATACCAGCACTTTGGGAGGCCGAGGCAGGCAGATCTCGAGGTCAGGAGTTTGCGACCAGCCTGAAACCCCATCTCTACTAAAAATACAAAAATTAGGGGGGCGTGGTGGCATGCACCTGTAACCCAGCTACTCAGGAGGCTGAGGCGGGAGAATCGCTTGAACCTGGGAGTCGGAGGTTGCAGTGAGCCAAGATTGTGCCACTGGACTCCAGCCTGGGCGACAGTGCGAGACTGTATCACAAAAAAAAAAAAAAAGAAGAAGAAGAAGAAAAAGAAAATGTTGCAGAGACTCTGGTGAACAGGTAGTCCCTCTCCTGCCACTCCAGGTAAAAGTTTCTTGGCCACAAACCTGATTTAGCAGTATCCCTTCATCTTAGGTGGGTAACAGAAAGCCATTCTTGACCTATCCAAGCATGGAGGGGGAATTTGACTTAGAAAACTTTTAGGTGGACTAGTTGGTGAAAGAAAGTGCATTCTAGGGCTCACAGGCCTACACATAGAGTTGCTAGCACATAAAGCATATGTATGAATTCTTTCTGAGCCCATGGCAAGACCAGGGTGCACTTCATCCATCTCCTATGCTGATATGAATAGGTACTTGCCCCAAAAATAAAAGAATAACTCAGGAAGCCCATTCTACAGGACACCAGGTGATACAGTAGGAGTCTTGGGGTTGCTGTGGTATGTATGTTTTAAGGTTGCCTTTTAATCATCTTCAGCAAATTCAACAGTCTTCAGAACATAAAAAAAAAATTATTCAACATTGCATAATAACTACCATAAACATATCCATGATAAAGAACTGTACCCACATAATAATAACATTAATAGCAATCACAATGGTGATGATATAAATGTCATTTTAATGAAGAGAATAATAAAAAGCAGATATTTAAGAGCATATTCCTATAAGCCTGTGACGTTGTTCCCATATGAGCCCTCATGTTATTGATTACAGGGAGAGGCTTGGAGCTGCATCTTGGAATATCTTCTGTGATGGCAAAGAAGAGTGGCAGTAGGGAGAATAATTCTGAGCCACATGAGGACCTGGGCAAAAGTGGAGATGCCTGTGCCACGTGGAAATACATTACAAATGGACTATGGAAAAAGGTCTGGCCAGAGTCCTGCCTGACACAGGTCATACAAAAACTTTCAGTAGTTCACCCCAAGAAATGGCTGGTCCAGGCTGTAGATGAGAAGCACTGGGCAGACAGATCCACACCCGCTTCCTGAGTCTCAGAAGTCTGGTGTGCATCGAACATTAAGCCCCTAAGCCTACTGAGACTTCACCTCCTGGCTGGTCTTCTACCATCTGATTCTTGAGCCCCATCACGTAAGTGCCATCTTCATACTGGAATTGCTGAAAATGTCTGACGGAGGGTTTCACCCTGGGTACTTAGTACCAGCAATGGATGAAATACCAGAAGGGAGGCTCCAGGGCTTCCATAGAAGACACATTCTAAAGTTGCTCAGGTGATCAAATGGTCATCTCATAGATTTTCAGCAGAACTGCAGCATTTTGTGAATACCTGAGTGAATGCAGAAAGTATCCAGACGCATGGGCATTCTAGGAAGCTCCCTGTGTAAATCAAATACAAGGAATATCTACTTCTGGGCTCAAAGCTGACTTAGAAAATAAAAAAAGTGAGATGCTGGCAGAAGGCAAATAACTCCACTTCAGTTCCTGAAAGAAAAATAGTTCTGTAACCTCTGAGTTTATTTAGAAAAAGTTTAGAGCCTCAGGAAGACCAAGTATATCATTCTTGATGTTTCTAGGACAGATTGGACTGCTTAGGCCTCTGGGACTATTCTAAGTCCTCTCAGGTTTCCATGGGAGACTGTAACTCTACTCCTAGAGCTCACATCACCCCTGAGCAAACTCATTGTTTTCTAAATATTCCAAGAAAGTCCATCCAGGGTATGCCTGTATTGGTGAATTTCACCTTGGACTGGCAGGAGAACTCTGAGAATGATACATCCTGACTTCACTTGATAAAGGTAGGGGAGCCAAGAAGTCCAGATCTGGAGAGCACCTGAAACACCAGATGGCAGAAGGACAGTAAGGAGGTGAAGTCAGCTATGGAGGTGGAGCTTCATGTTTACTGCATGTAGGATTCTGAGTTCCAGGACTGATGGGCTGGTGGGGATGAGATCCATGTCTTCTTTGCAGGGAGCCAGGCCAAACCAGCCATCTGGTTGCACTACTGAAAGCTTTTGTGTGCCCAGTGGTAGGCAAGACACAAGCCAAACTCTCTTCACCTCTGGCTGGTAGTCCTTGACTAGAGAGGTTTGCACACAAGTGGTCCTATTAGCCCATGCTCTCCTGTGGCTTGCTTTCCTTTCACCTGTTTCTCATGTTTGCCATCATGGAACACATTTCATAGTGAAATTCTTTGACTCTGACTCCAAATTACACAAGGAGGACCCAATTTGTGAACTTTTCATATATTTAGGAGAATCTCCACATTGATTTTTGTATCCTTATGTTCATATTGTCACCAGTATTCAAATTCTTACTATTTAGGTCATTGCGTTCACTATCATAATTGTTAAATATTTTTCATTTATCATTTATTTTTATTGGTTAATTTTTGTGGCAGCTGTTATATAACAATCACTAGAGTTTCTGTATTCATGAAAGATGTCCACGTTAATGGAAGTAACTAGGAGTGTTACTTTACAGGTATGTAAACACAGATAATCTTCACTGAACTGTGGCTATATTGTCTGGTGTCCCTTTGAAGGTGAAGCCTCTTGTGTTATTCTAAGTGACCTCTGGAGACAGAAACTGTCTCATAATTGCAGGGACGACTTGAGAAGGCATCCTGAGCCTATGCAGAAATGCAGAAGCACTTCCATGATCTAAGCAACCTATGTGAAGGCCTGAAAGCCAAAGCAAAGCTGTCCAACAAAACGTTTTCCTAGTAACACTGGAGGTCCATCAGTCACTCCTCCTGGTCTGGAAATGCCAGAAATGTCCTCCATGGTTCTTGTGAGGGTCTAGATCTTTTCAAAATCACCTCAGGAGCCACAGAACCACTCCATCCTACCTGAAATTGCAGAATGACTCTTCTTTTGACCAGAGTCTCAAAAATATATTCATTGATAGTTTTGGTTCCTGGGAGCCGCCATTGCTTGCAAAAGATGTGCCAGAGACTAGACATTTTCTGTTTCCTCACTTGTCCGGGGAAGACTGAAGTTTTTCTGGAACATAGAAATGGGAATCTGACCCTCTGAGCAGCCTCAGAATTTTCTAAGTCTTCCAAGCAGAGTGGAATTTCTGGTGAGGACCCATTGTACCCCCGATGGTCTGGAATCACATAGGATGATGCGTTTAAACAACTCTAGGTGGAGATATATTTTCTGAGATATTCCAAGGAGGAGGGATACAACTGGACCAGATGTTAAAAGGGCAGCTGAGCATTAAGTGCCTATATAGTGTTTGCAGCTTAATGTCTCCTGCAGAAGGGGACTCTGGGCTCTTGTGTTAGAATTCAGTGTAATTCTGGGGTCCTGCTTTTCTTCCAGGAAATCCCACTTCCATCTGGATGTCTGGATGAACTACTGAAAGCCACTGAGTGTCCTGCAGCAGGTGAACTGTGGCCAGAACCCAAGGATGAAGGGGGCTCCTTCTGTCTGTGACTGTGAAGAGAAAGCCTGAGGTATAGCAGACCCAGGCCCCAGAAGGATGGAAAAAATGAGGTGGGGAGTGAGGGGACCTCGGAGGAAGACTGAGGTCTGCAGAATCCCAGGGTCAAGGAGACAGTGCGGTGTCCTGGTGGTGTCCTTGATGTTCCAAGAGGGGCGATAATCCATCTCCTGAGTAAAAGCTTCATATGGGGTGAGGAGGGGAGAAGTAAACAGAGGGGAAGCAGGGAAGGCCAAGACAGTGACCAGCCTTAGAGCAATTTTAACCAGAAATGGACACAGACCCTGGACCCCATCGCGGGGTTGCAGGCCAAGGACCGTCTCTAGGAGATGCATGGTTCCCTTGTGGGGTTAGTGGGAGTAGGCATTGTGACGTCTGCAGGGGTGTGGAAGGCTGGGCGACGGGAACAGCTTACTGGGCTGGACCAGAAATACTGAACTTCTTTTCCATCAGTGAAATCCACTTCCGGGTCAGAAAAAACTGCAAGTTCTGGAGGGGCAGGGCCTAGGAGGAGGTCAGGGCCTGAGCCTTCCTGGTTTGACCCCCCCTACCCCCCATGTTTCTGGGTCTGTCCTCACTTCCACTCAGCGGATGTTGAGTATCCTCCTTTGAGTCCCCACGAGTGTGTTGTGTGCAGTGGGGCCAGGCTGCTTCATCCACTGCACGTTCAATGTTTCCAATACTTTCTGGCCAAAGTTTAGAGTTGCCAGACCACTGACTTTGAATGTTGACCTGGTTCCTTTTGAACAGAGTAAAATCTATTGAAGTTTAAGGTCACCTCTTTTCATGGATGGTGAAGAGGCAGGCTGTTCAGGCGCAACTGCCTCAGGTCTGGAGGGCGGCGGAGGTCACTGTGGGTGGTGGGTGAATCCGGAACCTCTGTGGTTCTAGACTTTCAAATATTTCAGTTTTTCTTTTGTAGTTTTTGTTTGTTGCTTGCTTTTTTCACAATGGGAACTGGAATGTAAGATGCAAAACTAGCCTGTGGGGGACATGTATTTTCACAACAGTAACCACAGAGTGTAGTTTCCATTTCTATTCCCTGTTCATGTGGGAGGCAGAGAAGGAAATCAAGTTCTCAGTTCTAGGGACATCACAGGACTAGTACATGTACAGTGAGGGTGGAAGGCAGAGGCATTGCTTTAGGAGAATAAAATTACTGCATGCACACACATATGTATGTATATGGATGGATGTACACAAATATGCATATTTATAGATTCTGTTCTCCCTCTCTATATATAATTTTCTTTATTTCACACTTGATATGATTTTTTTATTATACTTTGTGTTCTAGAGCACATGTGCACAATGTGTAGGTTTGTTACATATGTATACATGTGCCATGTTGGTGTGCTGCACCCATTAACTTGTCATTTACATTAGGTATACCTCCTAATGCTATACCTTCCCCCTCCCCCCACCCTACATCAGGCCCCAGTGTGTGATGTTCCCCTTACTGTGTCCAAGTGATCTCATTGTTCAGTTACCACCTATGAGTGAGAACATGCGGTGTTTGGTTTTTTGTTCTTCTGATAGTTTGCTGAGAATGATGGTTTCCAGCTACATCCATGTCCCTACAAAGGACTCAAACTCATCCTTTTTTATGGCTGCATAGTATTCCATGGTGTATATGTGCCACATTTTCTTAATCCAGTCTGTCATTATGGACATTTGGGTTGGTTCCAAGTCTTTGCTATTGTGAATAGTGCTGCAGTAAACATACATGAGCATGTGTCTTTATAGCAGCATGATTTATAATCCTTTGGGGATATACCCAGTAATAGGATGCCTGGGTCAAATGGTATTTCAAGTTCTACATCCTTGAGGAATCGCCACACTGTCTTCCACAGTGGTTGAACTAGTTTGCAGTCCCACCAACAGTGTAAAAGTGTTCCTATTTCTCCACATCCTCTCCAGCACCTGTTGTTTCCTGACTTTTTAATGATCGCCATTCTAACTGGTGTGAGGTGGTATCTTATTGTGGTTTTGATTTGCATTTCTCTGATGGCTAGTGATGATGAGCATTTTTTCATGTGTCTGTTGGCTGCATAAATGTCTTCTTTTGAGAAGTGTCCGTTCTTATCCTTTGCCCACTTTTGGATGGGGTTGTTTGTTTTTTTCTTGTAAATTTTGTTTGAGTTCTTTGTAGGTTCTGGATATTAGCCCTTTGTCAGACGAGTAGATTGCCACAATTTTCTCCCATTCTGTAGGTTGCCTGTTCACTCTGATGGTAGTTTCTTTTGCTGTGCAGAAGCTCTTTAGTTTAATTAGATCCCATTTGTCTATTTTGGCTTTTGTTGCCATTGCTTTTGGTGTTGTAGACATGAAGTCCTTGCCCATGCCTATGTCCTGAATGGTATTGCTTAGGTTTTCTTCTAGGGTTTTTATGGTTTTAGGTCTAACATTTAAGTCTCTAATCCCTCTTGAATTAATTTTTGTGTAAGGAGTAAGGAAGGGATCCAGTTTCAGCTTTTCATTTATGGCTAGCCAGTTTTCCCAGCTGCATTTAATAAATAGGGAATACTTTCCCCATTTCTTATTTTTGTCAGGTTTGTCAAAGATCAGATGGTTGTAGAAGTGTGGTATTATTTCTGAGGGCTCTGTTCTGTTCCATTGGTCTATAGCTCTGTTTTCATAACAGTACCATGCTGTTTTGGTTACTGTAGCCTTGCTGTATAGTTTTAAGTCACGTAGTGTGATGCCCCCAGCTTCGTTCTTTTGACTTAGGATTGTCTTGACAATGCGGGCTCTTTTTTGGTTCCATATGAACTTTAAAGTAGTTTTTTTCCAATTCTGTAAAGGAAGTCATTGATAGCTTAATGGGGATGGCATTGAATCTATAAATTACCTTGGGCAGTATGGCCATTTTCACAATATTGATTCTTCCTGTTCATGAGCATGGAATGTTCTTCCATTTGTTTGTGTCCTCCTTTATTTCATTGAGCAGTGGTTTGTAGTTCTCCTTGAAGAGGTCCTTCACATCTGTTGTAAGTTGGATTCCTGGGTATTTTATTCTCTTTGAAGCAATTGTGAATGGGAGTTCATTCATGATTTGGCTCTCTGTTTGTTATTGGTGTATAAGAATGCTTGTGATTTTTGCACATTAATTTTGTATCCTGAGACTTTGCTAAAGTTGCTTATCAGTTTGAGGAGATTTTGGGCTGAGACGATGGGGTTTTCTAAATAGACAAGCATGTTATCTGCAAACAGGGACAGTTTGACTTCTTCTTTTTCTAATCAAATACACTTTATTTCTTTCTCTTGCCTGATTGCCATGGCCAGAACTTCCAACACTATGTTGAATAGGAGTGGTGAGAGAGGGCATCCCTGTCTTGTGCCAGTTTTTAAGGGAATGCTTCCAGTTTTTGCCCAGTCAGTATGATACTGGCTGTGGGTTTGTCATGAATAGCTCTTATTATTTTGAGATACGTTCCATCAATACTGAATTTATTGAGAGATTTTAGCATGAAGGGTTGTTGAATTTTGTCAAACGCCTTTTCTGCATCTATTGAGATAATCATGTGGTTTTTGTCTTTGGTTCTGTTTATATGTTGGATTACGTTTATTGATTCGAGTATGTTGTACCAGCCTTGCATCCCAGGGATGCAGCCCACTTGATCATGGTGGATAAGCTTTTTGATGTGCTGCTGGATTCGGTTAGCCAGTATTTTATTGAGGATTTTTGTGTCAATGTTCATCAGGCATATTGGTCTAAAATTCTCTTGCTTTGGTGTGTCTCTGCCAGGCTTTGGTATCAGGATGATACTGGCCTCATAAAATGAGTTAGAGAGGATTCCCTATTTTTCTATTGATCGGAATAGTTTCAGAAGGAATGGTACCAGCTCCTCTTTGTACCTCTGGTAGAATTCAGTTATGAATCTTTCTGGTCCTGGACTTTTTTTGGTTAGTAGGCTATTAATTATTACCTCAATTTCAGAGCCTGCTATTGGCCTATTCAGGGATTCAACTTCTTCCTGGTTTAGTCTTGGCAGAGTGTATGTGTCCAGGAATGTATCCATTTCTTCCAGGTTTTCTAGTTTATTTGCGTAGAGGTTTTTATAGTATTCTCTGATGGTAGTTTGTATTTCTGTGGGGTCGGTGGTGATATCCCCTTTATCATTTTTTATTGCATCTATTTGATTCTTCTCTCTTTTCTTCTTTATTAGTCTTGCTAGCTGCCTATCAATTTTGTTGATCTTTTCAAAAAACTAGCTTCTGGATTCATTGATTTTTTGAAGGGTTTTTTGTGTCTCTGTCTCCTTCAGTTCTGCTCTGATCTTAGTTATTTCTTGCCTTCTGCTAGCTTTTGTATGTGTTTGCTCTTGCTTCTCTAGTTCTTTTAATTGTGATGTTAGGGTGTCAATTTTAGATCTTTCCTGCTTTCTCTTGTGAGAATTTAGTGCTATAAATTTCCCTCTACACACTGCTTTAAATGTGTCCCAGAGATTCTGGTATGTTCTATCTTTGTTCTCATTGGTTTCAAAGAACATCTTTATTTCTGCCTTCATTTTGTTATGTACCCAGTAGTCATTCAAGAGCAAGTTGTTCAGTTTCCATGTAGTTGAGTGGTTTTGATTGAGTTTCTTAATCCTGAATTCTTGTTTGATTGCACTGTGGTCTGAGAGAGAGTTTGTTATAATTTCTGTTCTTTTACACTTGCTGAAGGGTGCTTTACTTCAAACTATGTGGTCAATTTTGGAATAAGTACAATGTGGTGCTGAGAAGAATGTGTATTCTGTTGATTTGGGGTGGAGAGTTCTGTAGACGTCTATTAGGTCCGCTTGGTGCAGAGTTGAGTTCAATTCCTGGATATCCTTATTAACTTTCTGTCTCGTTGATCAGTCCAATGTTGACAGTGGGGTGGTAAATTCTCCCACTATTATTGTGTGGGAGTCTAACTCTCTTTGTAAGTCTCTAAGGCCTTGTTTTATGAATCTGGATGCTCGTGTATTTGGGTGCACATATATTTTGGATAGTTAACTCTTCTTGTTGAATTGATCCTTTTACATTATGTAATGACCTTCTTTGTCTCTTTTGATCTTTGTGGTTTAATGTCTGTATTATCAGAGACTAGGATTGTAACCCCTGCCATTTTTTTGTTTTCCATTTGCTTGGTAGATCTTCTTCCATTCCTTTATTTTGAGCCTATGTGTGTCTCTGCACATGAGATGGGTCTCCTAAATACAGCAAACTGATGGGTCTTGAGTCTTTATCCAACTTGCCAGTCTGTGTCTTTCATTTAAAGTTAATATTGTTATGTGTGAACTTGATCCTGTCATTATGATGTTAGTTGGTTATTTTGCTCGTTAGTTGATGCAGTTTCTTCCTAGCATCGATGGTCTTTACATGTTGGCATGTTTTTGCAATGGCTAGTACTGTTTGTTCCTTTCCATGTTTAGTACTTCCTTCAGGAACCCTTGTAGGGCAGGCCTGGTGTTGTCAAAATCTCTCAGCATTTGCTTGTCTGTAAAGGATTTTATTTCTCCTTCACTTATGAAACTTAGTTGACTGGATATGAAATTCTGGTTTGAAAATTCTTTAAGAATGTTGACAGTCAGCCCCCACTCTCTTCTGGCTTGTAGAGTTTCTGCCAAGATATCTGCTGTTAGTCTGATGGGCTTCCCTTTGTGGGTAATGTAACCTTTCTCTCTGGCTGCCCTTAACATTTTTTCCTTCTTTTCATCTTTGGTGAATCTGACAATTATGTGTTTTGGAGTTGCTTTTCTTGAGGAGTATCTTTGTGGCATCCTCTGTATTTCCCGAATTTGAATGTTGGCCTGCCTTGCTAGGTTAGGGAAGTTCTCCTGGATGATATCCTGCAGAGTATTTTCCAACTTGGTTCCATTCTCCCCATCACTTTCAGGTACACCAATCAGATGTAGATTTGGTCTTTTCACATAATCCCATATTTCTTGAAGGCTTTGTTCATTTCTTTTTACTCTTTCTTCTCTAAATTTCTCTTCTTGCTTCATTTGATTCATTTGATCTTCAATCTCTGATACTCTTTCTTCCAGTTGATCAAGTCGGTTGCTGAAGCTTGTGCATTTGTCATGTACTTCCTGTGTCATGGTTTTCATTTCTATCAGGTCGTTTATGGACTTCTCTGCATTGGTTACTCTAGTTACCCATTCGTCAAATCTTTTTTCAAGGTTTTTAGTTTCTTTGTGCTGGGTTCATAGTTCCTCCTTTAGTTCTGAGAAGTTTGATCAACTGAAGCCTTCCTCTCTCAACTTGTCAAAGTCATTCCCCATCCAGCTTTGTTCTGTTGCTGGTGAGGAGCTGCGTTCCTTTGGATGGGAGAGGTGCTCTGATTTTTTGAATTTTGAGCTTTTCTGCACTGCTTTTTCCCCCTCTTTGTGGTTTTATCTACCTTTGGTCTTTGATGATGTTGATGTATGGATGAGGTTTTGGTGTGGGTGTCCTTTCTGTTTGTTAGTTTTCCTTCTAACAGTCAGGACCCTCAGCTTCAGGTCTGTTGGAGTTTGCTTGAGGTCCGCTCCAGGTAGGCTCCTCCCAGTTAGGCTCTCCAGTTAGGCTACTTGGGGGTCAGGGACCCACTTGAGCAGGTAGTCTGTCAGTTCTCAGATCCCAACCTCCATGCTGGGAGAATCACTACTCTCTTCGAAGCTGTCAGACAGGGACATTTACATCTGCAGAGGTTTCTGCTGCTTTTTGTTTAGCTATGCCCTGTCCCCAGAGGTGGAGTCTACAGAGGCAGGCAGGCCTCCTTGAGCTGCAGTGGGCTCCACCCAGTTTGAGCTTCCTGGCTGCTTTGTTTACCTACTTAAGCCTCAGCAATGGTGGGCACCCCTCCCCCAGCCTCACTGCCGCCTTGCAGTTAGATCTCAGACTGCTGTGCTAGCAATGACAGAGGCTCTGTGGGCTTGGGACCCTCCAAGCCAGGCATGGGATATAATCTCCTGGTGTGTTGTTTGTTAAGACCCTTGGTAAAGCACAGTATTGGGTGGGAGTGACCCAATTTTCCAGTGTTCTGTGTCACAGTTTCCCTTCACTAGGAAAAGGAATTCCCTTCCCCCTTGCACTTCTTAGGTGAGGCGATGCCTTGCCCTGCTTCGGCTCTCACTCGTTGGGCTGCGCCCACTGTCCTGCACCAACTGTCCAACATGCCCCAGTGAGATGAACCCGGTACCTCAATTGGAAATGCAGAAATCACCCATCTTCTGTGTTGCTCACGCTGGCAGCTGGTGGCTGGAGCTGTTCCTATTCGGCCATTGTGGCACCAACCTCACTTGATATGATTTCTAAATTTAAATACCTTTGGGACAAACGCGAATTGTGAAGGGATTTAAAAATGTCAGTGAAAAATGGAATTAAAAATAAAAATAAAAATATCAACTTTATTTCTCAATATAATCTCTACTGAGGTCAAGACACTGCATTAAGGGATGATCCCAACCATTCAGTCCATTGCTAAAGAACTGAGGGTCATGGGAATTTAACCATGTCAATGCAGTCTTCTACTATTAACTAAAGAAAAATGGGTGCCCTTTACAGTTATTTCAAGATTAGGAAAAATAAGGTCAGAAGAAACCAAATCAGGACTGTAATGTTGATGCCTAATAATTTCCCATGAAAACTCTTTCAAAATTACTGGTGTTTGTCGAGAGGAAGGAACAGAAGTGTTGTTGTGGTGCAGAGGGACTCTCTAGTGAAGCTTTACAGGGCACTTTTCTGCAAAAGTGTTTGCTAATTTTCTCTAAGAACTCTCCTACTAAGCAAATATTATGGTGCTTTGATCCTACAGAACGTCAACAAGCAAAATGCCTTGAGCATCCCCAAAACCTCTATGGCTTTTGCTTTTGAGAAGTTTGCTTTTGCTTTGACTGGAGCACTTCTACCTCTTGGTAGCCATTGTTTTAATTGTGCTTTGCCTTCAGGATCCTATTGATAAAGTCAATTTCACTCCCTGTTATAATTCTTCAAAATAATGCTTCAGGATCTTGATTCTGCTTGTTCAAAATAGTCACTAATAGCTCTACTTTTGTCCATAGCTGATCTAGGCACAAGGGTATTCAGGACTCATCAAATGTAAAGTTTCTCAACTTTCACATTATAGTCAGTATTGTATAAGCTGAACCAATTGAGATGTCTGTGGTGTTGGCTATAATATCTCTCGTTAATTGTCAGTTCTCCTCAATTAGGGCATAGAAACAATTTTTTTTCTCTCAAAAATTGGAATGGATGCCCCTCCTCTGTGGGCTTCATTTTCAACATTGTCTTACCTCTTCTTAGAATCAGGTATCCGTTTGTAAACGACTGATCCTTCAGGTCATTTTTCCCATAGACTTTTCATAAAGAATAATTTATTTCGCCGTTTTTGTACTCCAGCTTCACCATAAATTTGATGTTTGTTCTTATTTCAGGTTTGGCAGAATTCAAGTTCGGCAGAATTCATGTGGCTCTTTTCAGACTGATGTTTTAAATCCTGTTCACATATGTTAAAACAGGTCCGGGCATGGTGGCTCACGCCTGTAATCCCTGCACTTTGGGAGGTTGGGCAACATGGCAAAACCCTGCCTCGACAGAAAATACAAAAATTAGCCTCTACAAAAAATACAAAAATTAACCAGACAAGGTCCCAACTACTTGGAAGGCTGAGGCAGGAGAATCGCTTCAGCTTGGGAAGCAGAGGTTACTTTGAGCCAAGATTGCTCCACTGCACTGCAACCTCGGTGAGAGGAGTGAAACCCTGTCTCAAAAATAAAAAAAAAAAGTTAAAATAAACTAGCGTATTTGTGTTTTGATGCAAAAGCTAAAAGTTCATGCATAGTTTTTTCATAATTGTTATTTTGCATGAACTTATTGAAGCCCCCTACTATTTGCCATAATTTTCTCATCTTATTAATTTCTATATACATACAGAATTTCCAATTTGTGTAAACCTTTCTTCCCAGTTACTGAACAATTATTTTAAATTTGAAAAATATGAGCTATTTTAATCTATATATTTTTTTCTACTTCTGAATATTTTAGAGAAAATATGGATAATGACACTTGTAAAATGGAGATGTTTGGAAGTTTCTGTTACCAATGACAAATTAATTTTTAAATAATTTCAGGAAAATTTAGGTGAATGTCTGTACTTTCATATGAACATTCATAGTAAAACAGATTTTTGAATTTCTACCCTTGATAAACTTTAATGTAAAATATGTGAGTAAATGTGTACTTTTCCGTTCCTCATGAACATTCTCAAGTTTATACTATCTGGATTTTCTCAGGACGAATTACAAGCTGTATATGCTGCTGAAGTGTCTCAAAGATTAACTCCCAAAGAGAGTGCCCTACTGTTTTTCCAATATTAATTTCTAAGTTTTACCAAGTTACAAGTTGTTTTTTTTCATAAAATATAAAATGTTTTGCCTCCAGCAGAAATACATTTTGGAACATAACTTTCCTGTACGTAAGGGGTATAAAGGAAGCTTGGATTTGTTCTGAGAAAGGGAGAGGGTACTTCTGCCCATTGCCATGCACATCTGATTTTAGAGCTGAATGCCTTTCTGAGCTTGGCTCACTCCTCTCAAACTTGCTGGTAAATGGACACAAATTAAAGAGAGATAATTGTACACCATTTGGGATCAAGGAATCCAGATATCTAAACCATTGTTTATTATTTGCCCCTCCCACCCTCTCACCCTTCCAGATCTCTAGTGTCTATCATTCCACTTCTATGTCCAGGTGTACAATTATTTAACTCACACTTACAAATGAGAACTTCATGTGTTCATTTGTACAGATTCTCTTCCACCTAGCTACCTCTGAGACTGCAAGAACAATCACTCCTCCCCCTCCTCCTTCTCAGCCTACTCAAACAGAAGACCAGGAGCATTATCTATCTATCTATCTATCTATCTATCTATCTATCTATCTATCTGCGCACACACGCACGTACACATATATATACACACACAAATATATATACACACATATGTGTACATGTACACACACATAAAGAATTTGCATTTTAAAGAATGGCAGACCCATAGTTGTTCAAAAATCAACTATATAATTCTGTATATGATAAATGTCTACTAGAAAGTTCACATTGAAAATTGCAAACACGACTTAGAAAAAATAAAGTTTTTAAAAATTTTATTTTATTTCATTTTAAGTTCCAGGATACATGTGCAGGACGTGCAGGTTTGTTACATAGGTAAGTGTGTGCCATGGTGGTTTGCTGTACCTATCAACCTGTAACCTAGGTATTCAGCCCCACATGGATTAGCTATTTATTCTGACGCACTCCCTCCTCACTCACCCCCAGACAGGCTCCAGTGTATGTTGTTCCCCTCCCTGTGTCTATGTTTTCTCATTGTTCATCTGCCACTTATAAGTGAGAACATGTGTATTTGGTTTTCTGTTCCTGCATTAGTTTGCTGAGAATCATGGCTTCCAGCTTCATCCATGTCCTTGCAAAGGACATGATCTCATTCCTTTTTATGGCTGCATAGTATTCCATGGTGTATATGTATCACATTTTCTGTATCCAGTCTGTCACTGATGGGCATTTGGGTTGATTCCATGTCTTTGCTATTGTGAATAGTGTGGCAATGAACATATGCATGCAAGTATCTTTATAATACAAGAATTTATATTCCTTTGGGTATATACCCAGTAATGGCATTGCTGGATCAAATGGTATTTCTGATTCTAGGTCTTTGAAAAATCACCACACTGTCTTCCACAGCGTTTGAATTTACATTCGCTCCGACAGTGTAAAAGTGTTCCTGTTTCCCCACAGTCTCGCCAGCATCTGTTGTTTCTTGACTTTTTAATAATCGCCATTCTGACTGGCATGAGATGGCATCTCACTGTGGTTTTGATTTGTATTTCTCTAATGATCAGTAACGTTGGGCTTTTTTTTTCATATGTTTGTTGGCTGCATAAGTGTCTGTTCATATCCTTTGCCCACTTTTAAAAATATTTTTATTTTCGCTTTTTAAGACAGAGTCTTGCTGTGTCACCCAGGGTGGAGTTCAGTGGCACAATCTCGGGTCACTGCAACCTCTACCTCCCAGATTCAAGTGGTTCTTCTGTCTCAGCCTCCTGAGTAGTTGGGATTACAGGCATCTGCCACCACATCTGGCTAATTTATTGTATTTTGAGTAGAGACTGAGTTTCACCAGGTTGGCCAGGCTGATCTTGAACTCCTGGCCTCAAGTTATCTGCCCACCTCACCTTCCCAAACTTCTGGGATTACAGGCATGAGCTACTGCACCCAGTTTTTGCTCACTTTTATATGGAGTTGGATTTTTATAGTTTTGGGTTTTACATTTAAATCTTTAATCCATTTTCAGTTCATTTTTGTATAAGGTGTATGGAAGGGTCCAGTTTTAGTTTTTTGCATATGTCTAGATAGTTTTTCCAGCACCATTTGTTATTAAATAGGGAATCCTTTCCCCATTGTTTGTTTTCATCCAAAATAAAATGGTTGTAGATGTGCAGTCTTATTTCTGATATCTCTATTCCATTCCATTGGTCTATGTGTCTGTTTTGTACCACTACCATGCTGTTTGGGTTACTGTAGCCTTGTAATATGGTTTGAAGTCAGGTAGCAGGATGCCTCCAGCTTTGTTATTTTTACTTAGGATTGTCCTGGGTATATGGGCTCTTTTTTCATTTCATATGAATTCTGAAGTTTTTTCTAATTTTGTAAAGAATGTCCATGGTAGTTTATGGGAATAGCACTGAATCTATGAATTACTTTGGGAAGTATGGCCATTTTCATGATATTGATTCTTCTTACCCATGAGCATGGAATGTTTTTCCATCTGTTTGTGTCCTCTCTTATTTCCTTGAGTAGTGGTTTGTAGTTCTCCTTGAAGAGATCTTTCACTTGCCTTGCTAGCTGTATTCCTAGGTAGGTATTTTATACTCTTTGTAGCAATTGTAAATGTGAATTCATTTGTGATTTGGCTCTCTTCTTGTCTATTGTTGACGTATAAGAATGCTTGAGACTTTTGCATACTGATTTTATATCTTGAGACTTTGCTGAAGTTGCTTGTAGCTTAAGAATCTTTTGGGCTGAGGTGATGAGATTTTATAGATATAGGATCATGCCATCTGCAAGAAAAGAAAGTCCAACTTCCTTTTTTCCTGTTTGAATATGCTTTATTCTTTCTCTTGCCTGATTGCCTTGGCCAGAACTTCCAACACTATATTGAATAGGAGTGGTGAGAGGGCATCCTTGCCTTGTGCCAAATTTCAAATGGAACACTTCCAGCTTTTGCCTGTTCAATATGATAATGACTGTGGGTTTGTCATAAATGGCGCTTGTTATTTTGAGGCATGCTCCATCAATACCTAGTTTCATGAGAGTTTTTAGCATAAAGGAATGTTGGATTTTATCAAAGACCTTTTCTGAGTCAACTGAAATAATCATGGGGTTTTTGTCTTTAGTTCTGTTTATGTGGTGAATTACATTTATTGATTTGCATATGTTGAACCAGCCTTGCACCCAAGGGATGAGGCCGATTTGATCTTGGTGGATAAGCTTTTTGATGTATTGCTGGATTTGGTTTGCCACTATTATATTGAGAATTTTGCAACAAAGTTTATCAGAAATATTAAGCTAATGTGTAGTAAATACATTGAAAATAATAACAGACTGATTAAAAGACTAAATAACATGAATCCTAAGTGTTTTCACAACTGATTTATAGAGTAAAAGCATTGCCAAACTAAATGAGCTTGGTCAAAAACTGTACAGGGTCTGAGATGTTGTCTCAACTTCCATTACTCATTGTGAGGTGGACCTGCAGTAACTATATTTGATGCAAAATTTCATGTTGATGGAAGCTGAGATGTCCTGCAGCCTCAGAGGGACAGAATTCTGGTGTGTCTCCCTTTGCTCTGTCAGGAATAAAGATCTAGACTCTACAGGTTTTGTCAAAATTTACAAGATGTAGGAAATGGGGCAGGATTTAGGCTGTGAGGCAAAGCCTAGAGATATAAAGAAACAGCTTCTGACCCAGGGCTCATGAAGTCAGGATAGTTTCAGAGGGGATGGTGGAGTGAGCATAGTACAGTCTTTGGAACCATTCCTTCCCCTTATTTGTTCATAGGCCAGATGTGCTCAACCAGGGGGCATCTCGGGTCTGATGAACAGAGTCCTGGAGAGACAAAGGGGCAATCCTGAGGAAGAGGCTCAACAGGGAGGAAGGAGCCAGCATTTTCTCTCCTGAGAAAAATCCTTCTCCCTAGGAAACCATAGGATTTTCCTTGGTCCCAGTGAGACTTTTCCTGAGTGAAGAGAGCAGAGAGAGCAAGGGACGGATGTGTTATCTGTTTCCACCTCCTGCAGTGATTCTGAAACCATGGGGGACAGAATTATCTTCAGAATCATGAGCAATCCAGATGCTATGGTTTCACACAAGACATTGGAAGTTCTTATCTCTAGGGGGTAGGTACTGGTCCTTGATACTCTTTAAAGCTCATTCGCTGATTACAAAGTGAGCCAAATTAATAATCTACTGCAAGTTTTACTAAACTCAGTTTACTTGACACACAATTCACACAGACACATTGTTAATATACACATTTTGATGCTTGGACAGGGTTGGACCCAAGATTCTGTACTTCTATGGAGCCCTGTGTTCTGCCCAGGTGTCATTTACTCTCAGGTAAGTAAACTGATCACCATAACTAACAAGAGATTGATCTGTGATGGTTAGAAATGAGAAGATCTGTTGGTTATGTTTTATTGGGATGGATTCTATTAACATTTAAATACAGTTTAAAAACGCAGATTTACAATGAAAAGTAACAAGCAAATATAAAAAGTGAAGGGGCTATTCCCCAAACTAGTTTCCACTGAAATACCACCAGAGAGAAACAACTCTCAGGACAGGGATACTGCTTCAAAGACACAGATTTCACAGCTGGATGGTTGATCTCGAATTTCCGAAAATTCCATCCTTTACTCATGAAATGCAGTTTATTTAAGAACTTTCTAATTTGACGGTAGTTTCATACTCACACACTTCAGTGTGTTGTGTTATTATTCCATTGATGATAAGTATAACTTATTTGAAAATGAATTACATACTGGTGAGAAAATTTTCCCTTTAAATTAAACTTAAACTCACACCATAAAATTAGCAGCATCTGTTTGTCTGTTCCAAGAATTACCTAGGTTCTACCCAGGGCACCTGAGATCAGTTGAAAACAAATGCAAAAAAAGTTGGAATAAAAAGTAAGAACACCCTTCCAATGTTACAAATGCATCCCAGTCTCAATTATTCACATTCACGAGAATGATTCACTTATATCCCACTTTAGCAAAATTTCACCGACTCTCGCCTACCAATTGACTAATCAAAACAAACCAAGACAGAACAATAAATTCAAATTCATCCAGTAACCTGAGTGGAAAACCTACACCTCAAAATGTAGTATACAGATATTCACACAGGATGTCATCTACTGTGAAAACACATGCACAGAGACAGTCCCTTCACATGATCAGAATACTCACAACTCCACAACAACATATTAGATATGGGATCATCTTGAAATGCGGCCATCACTAACCAGTTGTCCCTTTCACATAGACAAAAACCTGAGGACCACATTATGTTGTGTAGAAATGACTGTACACCTGTGTGCATGTGTGTGTGTAGGGATCCGGGGAATCCAATAGACATTCCAGCCTCTTGATTTTTTCCATGTTCAGGCTCTTGATCCTATATCCGAGTGAAATGACTTGCCAGTGGGGAACAAGATAAGTCTTTGCAGGAAGCGCTCTGGTGGGAGCTAGATACTCAAATCATAAAGCATCGAGTGTTGGAAACATGCACTGAAGTTAGACGAAATACTCAATGCACAGTTTAGACGGTGAAAGACTTTCAGGTAATCATGCAATCACCGACCGGCTGATTGATGACATTCCCCGAATTTATGATTGCAAGAAGAGACAAATGCTCATAACATTCTATTTCCGGTGGTTGGGGACATACGATGGTAACATACTGTCTGCCAGTCATGTTCATCACACTGTACTTTGCACACACGTCACACAGAGACACTGTTAATACGCACATTTGTGTGCTTGAGCAGGGTTGCACCCAAGATTCTGTGGTTGTACGGAGCCCTGAGTTATGCCCTGGACATCTTTACTCTCGGGTTGGTCAACTTGGATCTCTGTACCGAACGAGAAACGGGGCCTGAAATCCAATCAGTGGATACACAAAAGGAAGGGGCCATTTCCCACAATCATTTCCACTGCAACACCACCTCGGATGAACAAGTCTCATTGCTGGTCAGGGACTGTGCTTCAGAGATGCACCTTTCGCAGCTGGACGATTGACCCGGAATCTCCCAAATGCCATTTTGATACACACCAAATGAGATTTATTTCAGTGCTTGCTGATTTTATTTTAGTTGAATACACACACGCTCCTGTGTTTGATTTCCTTTATTATCAATACGACTTACTTCCAAATGACTCACATACCAGTGGGATGATTTTCTGCTTCAATTCATTGGAAATGGACAGCATTCAATAGGCAAGTGTGTCTGTCTGTCTGTTTCCAGCATTCTGTGGGTTCCACCAAGGGCACAAGTCCTAGGGCGCCTGAGGTCCATTCAACAAGCAATGTAAAAACGGCGAGGCAGGTTCAAAAGAAAAACACCCTTCCTCTCTTCAAATGCATTCCAGTTTCTACTACTCAAGGTAGGGAGAAGGATCCACAGAAGTCCCACGTTCGCAAAATTTCAACTTCTGGTGCTCACCAACAACTGACGAATGAAACACACCCCAAGAGAAAATAGTCAACCCCGTCCCCTGCAATAACCTCACGCGCAACCCTACACCGCAATATGTCCTATTCAGAAATTCACACTGAATGTCATCTACCATGAACACAAACACACAGACAATCCCCCCACAGGTTCAGAAGACTCACGACGGCAAAACTCGATGTTTCCCATGTCTGGGCTCATCCTGAAACGCAGCCATCACTATCCAGTTGTCCCTCTTGTGTAGACAGAAACCTGGGCTCCTCATTACTTTATGTCGGATTGACTGAGTATGTGATGGTGTGTGTGTGTGCGTGCGTGAACCCCCTCGTGGGTGTGTGTGTGTGTACGTGTATGTGTGTGTGTGTCAGTTTGTGTGCGCATGCACTCCTGCGTTTGGGTGGAGACTTTTCCTGAGATCACTGGCACACAAACAGAGCCCTCTTGCTGTGTTTGTTCCTCCCTTTGGATCTCCTGGTCCTCCCTTGCAGAGAAGTGAGTGTGTCAGTGTTCATGGACTCCTGAGGTGTCAGGTTCCTTGAAGAGAGGTTCAGCAGGGAGCTTTGCTGTTCAGGATGATGGTTGTTCATCCCACTCTTGTATTTTGATGGATGAATCACAAGCACGTTGGGAGGCAGGGTACATTCGACTTTTCTGACGTTGAAGTCAGGCTTGGTTTTGTTTTGCTCTTGGAGGAACTTCCAGTGGTCTAAGGTGCTTTCCTGAGTGGCTCTTTCCACTAAGTGCTCCTCCAAGTCGGGTACCTGGAGGCAGGGTTCTCTCTGGAGCTCTCCTTGCGTTGCTCGCCTGTCTTTGTGTTCAGCGCCAAGGGCTCCTGGTTCCCTGCTTATTGACACACTCTCACTGCATCTTTCCAGTTCACTCTTCTGGATGTAAAAGAGGACATAGGCCTGTTGACTCAGGACAGAAGCGATGCTACAGGCAGTGACCTTGGTGTCATCCATTTTATACCACTGGCCTCCTGGAGCTTTGACATAAGAGAGGTAATGTCCGTTGTGACAACTCCACCCAGCGTGGACCAGCACAGCATAGAGGACATAGACTAGAGGTCCTGTGTTCTGCTGAGACATGTATGGCTGCATGTCAAGGCACTCAGGGTATTGCACATTCTTGGCAAGTTTGTTGCCTGTGACATCGGAGAATCTCTTCAATACAAGGATGAGGACCTTGGCAGAAGTGTGTAGAGTGAACGTCTTGGAGGCAGGCGCCTTCTGGAGACAAAGACCACAATGATAGGCATTTTCTCCATTGAGTTCTTCGGGCTTCACCAACTGTTCCAAAGCTTGCTTCACACTCTGAGCTGCCTGGATATCCAGGGCGATGTCCAGGTAAGGGTCAAAGGTGTCCGAAACGCCCTGGCAGTGGAGACACTTGATTTGAGATCTCCAGCAGCCTCCAAATATCTGGTGGATGAGGGTGGTGTCCTCAGAGTCATGATCTACCTGCTTGTGCCCGGGAAGGCATGCCTTTTTCATCGCATCCACAATAAACATCAGAAACTCATGGGCATCTTCCTGCTTGCCTCAATGGAAGCCAGCAGCCAATGCCTGTGAGGGCTGGATGACGTGGCCAGGACAGTGGAGGGCCCGTGTAATGTGAGCTTCCATCGTACACAGCATGCAGCACTTGTGACGCTGACAAAGTTGAGAGTGCTCCTGCGACAGCATGTAGTTGGCAAGGGGTGGTGTGTATGTCAGGCACTGCAGGGAAGCATTCAAGTAGCAAGTATTTCCCATATTCTGGAGCCCAGCCCCCACCACAGCAGGTCTCCTGCTACTGAGAGGAAGCTTCTTTCTGGGGGCAGGCTGTCTTGCCACAGGAGCCAAATCATCACAGAGGTTGACTTGGGTCTCAGATGACAGTGGTGACTTCTCAGGTAGAGAAGTCTGCTGAATTTCAGCAAAAGCTGCATCTGGCCGAGAAGATATGAGTTTTGAAAAGCGGTTGAACTGCCACTCACCTCCCAAGTGGAGTGAATCGGCCTCCATGTCGCCAGGAGCAAGGATCACAAGCTTTTTCTGCTGGGACCACACGTTGCAGAAAGACGCTATCTCTTCCGAGAGAGTCTTCAAATGACGCGCCATCTGGCTGCATCAGCCCTTATATAACTCACCCCCGCCTACCGCGAACACCCCACCCACCCATCAGGTACGCGGTCCACCAATCCAATGTCAGCACTCAGTTAAAGAATGAGTCATAGGGTGTGTCCCCTTGTATTCCCCAGGGAGTTCACTTAAAACTCCTGGGGAATGCGTTAGTTTACTTCAAACAGTGGTAGGGAATAATTCTGTCCTTACAAAACAATGTGTGTGTTTGTGTGTATGTGTTTGCTTGCGTGAACTTGTGGGCATGCGGAATCATGCCCATGTGAGTGTTTCTTTGTTTTTGTTTATATGTCTGGGTGTGTGTGTGTTTGAGCTGCGATGTGCTTCTAACTATGTGCTTTTGGCAGATACGATCATCCTTTCAGGCATTGAAGGACAGGAAGTCAGACCTGTACTTTCTGACTTGAGAATCATCAATGAAGTACAGTTAATAACACAGTGTATTTGTTTCCTTAATATCAAAGAAGAAATCCGTGCAGTCTAATAAGTATTGTAGCGATAACCTTTCCATGTTCAGCCTATTGATTCTGTGTTCGAGTGAGATGACTTACCAGTGGGGACCAAGACATGTCTTTGCAGGAAATGCTCTTGTGGAAGCTATATACCGAAATCATAAAGCATCAAGTGTCGGAAACATGCACTGAACTTAGACAAAATACTCAGTGTCCAAATTAGACTGTGAAAGACTTTCAGGAAATCGTGCAATCACCGACATACCAATTGATGACATTCCCCGTATTTATGATTGCAAGTAAAGAGAAATACTCATGACATTCTATTTCCAGTGATTGAGGTCATATGACCGCAATTTAAGAAATCATGAAATCAGAAAACTTGACTAATCACAATTTAATCCAACTAAAACCTTTGGTTCATTTAAGAAAGGATGAATATAAAAACAACATATCACACAGCATGGGAGATAATATTTTAATACATATGTGATAATGGATCAACATTTGAGAGAGATGAAATAAATAGTTGTAAATTTGAGAATAGCATATAACCAGAATTAAACACTGTAAATGCCTGGGTGATGGGAGTGAGTCCCTGTCTCAGGAGGAAACATAGAGATTTAAAAGCAGGGCGTCTAAAAGAGATTTGCATACCATTGTTAAAACTGGCGGTTGTTTTAGTAAGAAAGGGAAAAATAAACCATTTGTCTTAGGGATTGTTGCATGTATTTTTCATCGTCTGAGATGTTGCTTCCAATTCCAGTTAAGCATTGTGTGGTGGACTTGCAGTTACCACATTTGGTGGAAAATGTCATGCTGATGAAGGTAGACTTGTTTCCCAAACTAAGAGGGACAGAATTTGGGTGTTTCTTTGGGACTTTTCGCTTACTAGGAATAAAGATCCTGGCTCTAGGGATTTTCTTAAAATTTTTCAGATAATGAGAAAGAGAATAGAATTTAGGCCAGGCGGCAAGGCCTCGAGGTGTACAGAAGCATCCCCGGTCTCAGGGCCCATGAAATCAGGATGATTTTAGGGAGGATGGTGGAATGAGGAGAGTGTGACCTTTGGCCTCCTTTCTTTCCCTTTTCTTTTCATGGGTCAGGTGTGCTCTATCAGAAGGCTTCCCCTTTCTGTTGGACAGAGTCCTGGAAGAAGAAATGAGCGCTGCTGAGAAAGATGCTCCACAAGGAGGAAGGAGTCACTATTTTCAGGAGCATGATCCCCAGAAGCATGAGAAATCCAGATGCCGTGGCTTTACACAGGATGCTGGAGTTTCTTTCCTCTGGATCCGGGAACTTGGCATCAGTGTTCTGTAATGCCCATAACTGATTTTGAGGTGAGTCCACTTGATAACCTGTCTGCGTGTCATGCTCATTACACTGCAATTCACACACACGTCACACCGAAACCCTCTGAATGAGCATATTTATGTGCTTGAACAGTGTTGCACCCAAGATTCTGTGATTCTACAGAGTCCTGAGTTCTGTCCTGGACATCTCTGCTCTTGGGTAGGTCAACTTTGATCACTATACCTAATGATAAATGTACCATTAAATCTAATCAGCAAATACACTAAAGGAAGGGGCCATTCTCCATAATTGTTTCACTCTGGTAGGTCAACTTTAATAACTCTACCTAAGAAGAAAGGGATCTGTGATGATTCCACATCAAAGAACCTGTTGATTTTTTGTCATTTGAATGAATTATGTTAACATTTAAATAGAGTTTAAAACCCCTGATTTCCCATGAAATCTAATCAGCCATGAAATCTAATCAGCAGATACACAAAAGGAAGGGGCCATTCTCCAAAATCGTTTCCACTGAAACACCACCACCAATAAACAAGTCTCATTGCAGGAAAGGGATCCTGCTTCCAAGATCCAGTTTGCACAGTTGGACGATTGACCCAGAATCTCCCCTAATGCCATTTTTTTACACCCCAAGTGAGATTTATTTCTGGGTTTTCTAATTTTAGTTCAGCTGAATACACACACTCCTGTGTTTCAATTTCTTTCAAACACCTTTTAATAATGAAGTATCTTGCTGCTTCACCCCTTATATAACTAATGCCCACCCACCGGTTCCACTACATTTACCCATCAATTACCCAATTTCCCAATGAAATATCAGCAGTCAATTAAGTTTTGTGTCTTAGGTTGTATCCTTTTGCATTCCTCTGGGAATTTAATGGACGCAGCTTAAATTGTGATTATAGAACAGTTGAATCAGATTTACTAATCAGTGTTATGGGCAAATATGATAGGAGTGGAACTGGGTTAGGACAGTGGCTACACATTTGCCTTATTTCATGTAAAACAATGCCAGTTAACAATTGTGTACATATTAAACAGTTTGTGTCTGTGTGTGTATTTGTATCTTTGTGTCTGGATGTGACTGTGTGTGTGTGTGTGTGTGTTGAGAAGTACTTCCAAGCATGTGCATCTGGGAGATAAGATCATTCTTTCCACGATTGAACGACAAGAAGTTGGAACTACATTTTCTGATTTGAGAATGTGTAGCGATGTTATGTAATTAACACAGCATATTGTGTCTTAATTAAAATGGAGAGATCAATGGAGTCAAATTGACATTCCAGAGATAACCTTACCATTTTTGACCAATTGATTCTATATCACGTTGTAATGATCTGGCTGTGAGGACAAGACAAGTCTTTGCATGAAATGGTCTTGTGGAAGCAATATATGCAAATAATAAAGCATCAAAAGGGACTATGCCTTCAATTTGTAGAAATATTCACTTAAGTTTGATGAAATTCTCAATGCCCAAAATAGACTACAGAACACTTTCAAGAAAACATGCTATAACCCAGAGATTAATTGATGACATCCACCGAAGTGATGAGTGCAAGAAAAGAGAAATATTCATGGAATTTTATATCCAAGCGTTTCTTGTATATGACAGCATATTTTGAAAAGTCAAAATCAGAAAAACTTGACAAACAGGAAGATATCTAAGCTAAAGCCTTTTGTTCATTAAAGGAGCTATGAGAGGCAGTTCCAAGATAGCTGAATAGGAACAGATCCAGCCTCCAGCTCCCAGCGTGAGTGACACAGGAGACGGGTGATTTCTGCATTTCCAACTGAGGTACCGGGTTCATCTCACTGGGGCTTGTTGGACAGGGGGGGCAGGACAGTGAATGCAGCACACAGAGCAACCGAAGCAGGTTGAGCCATCACCTTACCCAGAAAGTGCAAGGGGGAAGGGAATTCCCTTTCCTAGCCAAGGGAAACTGTGATACACAGCACCTGGAAAATTGGGTTACTCCCACCCTAACACTGTCCTTTATCAAGGGTCTCAGCAAACGTCACACCAGGAGATTATATCCCGCATCTGGCTTGGAGAGTCCCACGCCCACAGAGCCTCCCTCATTGCTAGCACAGTAGTCCAAGATCTAACTGCAAGGAGGCTGCAAGGCTGGGGAAGGGGCGCTCGCCATTGCTGAGGCTTGAGTAGGTAAACAAAGTGGTGGGGAAGCTCGAACTGGGTGGAGCCCGCCACAGCTCAAAGAAGCCTGCCTGCCTCTGTAGACTCCACCTCTGGGGAGAGGGCATAGCCAAACAAAAGACAGCAGAAACCTCTGCAGATTTAAATGTCCCTGTCTGACAGCTTTGAAGAGAGTAGTGGTTCTCCCAGCATGGTGTTTGAGATCTGAGAACAGACAGACTGCCTGCTCAAGTGGGTCCCTGACCCTGGAGTAGCCTAACTGGGAGACACCCCCACTAGGGTCAGATTGACACCTCACATCTCACACAACCGGGTACCCCTCTGAGACGAAGCTTCCAGAGGAATAATCAGGCAGAAACCTTTGCTGTTCAGCAATATTCACTCTTCTGCAGCCTCCACTGCTGCCACCTAGGCAAACAGGGTCTGGAGTGGACCTTGAGCAAACTCCAACAGACCTGAAACTGAGGGTCATGACTATTAGAAAGAAAGCTAACAAACAAACAGAAAGGACATCCACACCAAAACCCCATCTGTACATCAACATCATCAAAGACCAAAGGTAGATAAAACCACAAAGATGGGGAGAAAGAAGTGCAGAAAAACCGAAAATTCTAAAAATCTGAGCAACACTCCCCCTCCAAAGGAATGCAGCTCCTCTCCAGCAATGGAACAAAGCTGAACAGAGAATGACTTTGACGAGTTGAGAGAAGAAGGTTTCAGACGATCAAACTTCTCCGAGCTAAAGGAGGAAGTTCGAACCCATAGCAAAGAAGCTAAAAACCTTGGAAAAAGATTTCCTGAATGGCTAACTAGAATAACCAATGTAAAGAAGTCCTTAAATGACCTGAGAGAGCTGAAAACCATGACACAAGAACTACATGACAAATGCACAAGTTTCAGTAACCGACTCGGTCAACTGGAAGAAAAGGCGTCAGTGATTGAAGATCAAATGAATAAAATGAAGTGAGAAGAGAAGTTTAGAGAAAAAAGAGTAAAAAGAAATGAACAAAGCCTCCAAGAAATATGGGAATATGGGAAAAGGCAAAATCTACGTCTGATTTGTGTACCTGAAAGTGAGGGGGAGAATGGAACCAAGTTGGAAAACATTCTGCAGGATATCATCCAGGAGAACTCCCCCAACCTAGCAAGGCAGGCTGACATTCAAATTCAGCAAAAACAGAGAATGCCACAAAGATACTCCTCTAGAAGAGCAACTCCAAGACACATAATTGTCAGATTCACCAAAGTTGAAATGAAGGAAAAAATGTTAAGGGCAGCCAGAAAGAAAGGTCGGGTTACCCACAAAGGGAAGCCCATTAGGCTAACAGTGGATTTCTCGGCAGAAACTCTACAAGCCAGAAGGGAGGGGTGGGGCAATATTCAACATTCTTAAAGAAAAGAATTTTCAACCCAGAATTTCATATCCAGCCAAATTAAGTTTCATAAGTGAGGGAGAAATAAAATCCTTACAGACAAGCAAGCGCTGAGAGATTTTGTCACCACCAGGCCTGCCCTACAAGAGCTCCTGAAGGAAGCACTAAACATGGAAATGAACAACCGGTACCAGCCACTGCCAAAACATGCCAAAATGTAAACACCATCGATGCTAGGAAGAAACTGCATCAACTAATGAGCAAAATAACCAGCCAACATCATAATGACAGGATCAAGTTCACATGTAACAATATTAACCTAAATGTAAATGGGCTAAATGTTCCAATTAAAAGACACAGACTGGCAAGTTGGATAAAGAGTCAGGAGCTCTTATAGGGCAGGCCTGGTGGTGACAAGACCCACCAGTTTGCTGTATTCAGGAGACCCATCTCATGTGCAGAGACACACATAGGCTTAAAATAAAGGGATGGAGGAAGATCTACCAAGCAAATGGAAAACAAAAAATGGCAGGGGTTGCAATCCTAGTCGCTGATAAAACAGAGTTTAAACCAAGAAAGATCAAAAGAGACAAAGAAAGCCATTACACAATCGTAAAGGGATCAATTCAACAGGAAGAGCTAACTATCCAAAATATATATACACCCAATTCAGGAGCACCCAGATTCATAAAGCAAGTCCTTAGAGACTTACAAAGAGACTTAGACTCCCACACAATGATAATGGGAGACTTTAACACCCCACTGTCAACATTAGATCAACGAGACAGAAAGTTAAGGATATACAGGAATTGAACCCAACTCTGCACCAAGCAGACCTAATAGACATCTACAGAACTCTCCACCCCAAACCAACAGAATATACACTCTTCTCAACACCATATCGCACTTATTCCAAAATTGACCACATAGTTGGAAGTAAAGCACTCCTCAGGAAATATAAAAGAACAGAAACTATAACAAACTGTCTCTCAGACCACAGTGCAATCAAACAAGAACTCAGCATTAAGAAACTCAATCAAAACTGCTCAATTAAATGGAAACTAAACAACCGGCTCCTGAATGACTACTGGTTACATAACGAAATGAAGGCAGAAATAAAGATGTTCTTTGAAACCAATGAGAATAAAGATACATCATACCAGAATCTCTGGACACATTTAAAGCAGTGTGTAGAGGGAAATTTATAGCACTAAATTCTCACAAGAGAAAGCAGGAAAGATCTAAAATTGACATCCTAATATCACAACTAAAAGAACTAGAGAAGCAAGAGCAAACACATTCAAAAGCTAGCAGAAGGTAAGAAATAACTAAGATCAGAGCAGAACTGAAGGAGACAGAGACACAAAAAACCCTTAAAAAAGTCAATGAATCCAGAAGCTGATTTCTTGAAAAGATTAACAAAATTGATAGGCAGCTAGCAAGACTAATAAAGAAGAAAAGAGAGAAGAATCAAATAGATGCAATAAAAAATGATAAAGGGGATATCACTACTGACCCCACAGAAATACAAAGTACCACCAGAGAATACTAAAAACACCTCTACATAAATAAGCTAGAAAACCTAGAGTAAATGGATAAATTCCTGGACACATACATTCTCCCAAGACTAAACCAGGAAGAAGTTGAATCCCTGAATAGACCAATAACAGGCTCTGAAATTGAGGCAATAATTAATAGCCTATCAACCAAAAAAGTCCAGGACCAGAAAGATTCATAGCCGAATTCTACCAGAGGTACAAGGAGGAGCTGGTACCATTCCTTCTGAAACTATTCTAATCAATAGAAAAAGAGGGAATCCTCCCTAACTCATTTTATAAGGCCAACACCATCCTGATACCAAAGCCTGACAGAGACACAACAAAAAAAAAGAGAATTTTAGACCAATATCCCTGATGAACATCCATGCAAAAATCCTCAATAAAATACTGGTAAACCAAATCCACAGCACTTCAAAAAGCTTATCCACCATGATCAAGTGGGCTTCATCCCTGGGATGCAAGACTGGTTCAACATACACAAATCAAGAAACGTAATCCAGCATATAAACAGAACCAAAGACAAAAACCACATGATTATCTCAATAGATGCAGAAAAGGCCTTTGACAAAATTCAACAGCTCTTCATGCTAAAAATTTAATAAATTCAGAATTGATGGAACATATCTCAAAATAATAAGAACTATTTATGACAAACCCACAGCCTGTATCATATTGAATAGGCAAAAACTGGAAGCATTCCCCTTGAAAGCTAGCACAAGACAGGGATGCCCTCTTTCACCACTCCTATTCAACATAGTCTTGAACTTCTGGCCAGGGCAACCAGGCAAGAGAAAGAAATAAAGGATATTCTAATAGGAAAAGAGGAAGTCAAATTGTCCCTGTTTGCAGATGACATGATTGTATATTTAGAAAACCTCATCCTCTCAGCCCAAGATCTCCTTAAGCTGATAAGCAACTTCAGCAAAGTCTCAGGATACAAAATCAATTTGCAAAAATCACAAGCATTCTTATACACCAATGACAGACAAACAGAGAACCAAATCATAAGTGAACTCCCATTCACAATTGCTTCAAAGAGAATAAAATATCTAGGAATCTAACTTACAAGGGATGTGAAGGACCTCTTCAAGGAGAACTACAAACCACTGCTCAATGAAATAAAAGAGGACAGAAACAAGTGGGAGAACATTCCGTACATTCCATGCTCACGGATAGGAAGAATCAAGAATCAATATAGTGAAAATGGCCATACTGTGCAAGGTAATTTATAGATTCAATGCCATCCCCATTAAGCTACCAGTGACTTTCTTCACAGAATTGGAAAAAACTACTTTAAAGTTCATATGGAACCAAAAAAGAGCCCGCATCTCCAAGACAATCCTAAGTCAAAAGAACAAAGCTGGAGTCATCACACTACCTGACTTCAAACTATACTACAAGGCTACAGTAACCAAAACAGCATGGTACTGGCACCAAAACAGAGCTATAGACCAATGGAACAGAACAGAGCCCTCAGAAATAATACCACACTTCTACAACTATCTGATCTTTGACAAACCTGACAAAAACAAGAAATGGAGAAAGGATTCCCTATTCAATAAATACTGCTGGGAAAAGTGGCTAGCCATAAGTAGAAAGCTGAAACTGTATCCTTTCCTTACACCTTATACAAAAATTAATTCAAGACGCATTAGAGACTTAAATGTTAGACCTAAAACCCTAGAAGAAAAGCTAGGCGATACCATTCAGGACACAAGAGTGGGCAAGGGCTTCTTGTCTAAAACAACAAAAGCAATGGCAACAAAAGCCAAAATTGACAAATGGGATCTAATTAAACTAAAGAGCTTCTGCACAGCAGAAGAAACTACCATCAGAATAAACAGGCAACCTACAGAATGGGAGAAAATTTTTGCAATCTACTCATCTGACAAAGGGCTAATATCCAGAACCTACAAAGAACTCAAAGAAATTTACAAGAAAAAAAAAACCAAAAACAATCCCATCAAAAAGTGGGCAAAGGATATGAACAGACACTTCTCAAAAGAAGACATTTATGCAGTCAACAGACACATGAAAAAATGCTCATCATCACTAGCCATCAAAGAAAGGCAAATCAAGACCACAATGAGATACCGTCTCACACCAGTTAGAATGGTGATCATTAAAAAGTCAGGAAACAACAGGTGCTGGAGAGGATGTGGAGAAATAGGAACACTTTTACACTGTTGGTGGAACTGTCAACTAGTTCAACCATTGTGGAAAACAGCATGGCGATTCCTTAAGGATCTAGAACTAGAAATACCATTTGACCCAGACATCCCATTACTGGCTATATCCCCAAAGGATTAGAAATCATGCTGCTATAAAGACATGCACACATATGTTTATTGCATCACTATTCACAACAGTAAAGACTTGGAACCAACCCAAATGTTCATCAATGATAGACTGGATTAAGAAAATGTGGCACATATACACCATGGAATACTATGTAGCCATAAAAGAGGATGAGTTCATGTCCTTTGTAGGGACATGGATGCAGCTGGAAACCATCATTCTCAGCAAACTACTGCAAGAACAGAAAACCAAACACCACATGTTCTCACTCATGGATGGGAATTGAACAATGAGAACACCTGGACACAGGAAGGGGAATATCACACATCAGGGCCTGTTGTGGGGTAGGGGGAGGAGGGAAGGATAGCATTAGGAGATACGCCTAATGTACATGACGAGTTAATGGGTGCAGCACACCAACATGGCACATGTAGACATATGTAACAAACCTGCACTTTGTGCATATATTCCCTAGAATATAAACTATAATAAAATAAAATAATAAAATAAAAAAGGGACGATGAAAATAAATGAAATGTAACACACAGCATGTCAGATAATGTTTTAATACACATCTAAAAATGCCTTAAAATTCAATAGAAAGTAAATAAAATCTTCTAAAACTTGACAAAAGGAAAGAACAAAAATTACAGACTGGAAAAGCCTGGCTGACTGGAGTGATGTCCTGTCTCAAGAAAGAACAAACACACACACAAACAAGCAAAGGATTCTGAAAACAGAATCAAACAGATATTTGTACACCGTTCTTCCTTCTTCCTACTGGCACTCTTCATAGTAGGAAAAGGCAAAAACAACCCAAATGTGTCACGAATTGCTTCATCAGCTTTTTTGGATCTGAAATACTGCCTCAATTTTCAGTTACTCATTGTGGGGTGGACCTGCAGTTACCACATTTGGTTCAAAATTTTATGCTGATGAAGGTAGACCTGTCCTGCATTTTCAGAGGGACAGAATTCTGGTGTTTCTCCAGGTTCCTTGGCTTGCCAGGAATGAAGATCCGGGAAGAATGTATGTGTGTATGTATGTATGTACGTGTGTCCATAAGTATTTCCTGTTTTTAAATTTAAAAAATACGGGATACATGTGCAGAACGTACAGGTTTGTTGTATAGGTATCCTTTGCCATGATGGTTTGTTGCACCTATTGACTCATCCGCTAAGTTCTCTTCCCTCACCCCCAGTCCCCAGCGGACCGTGTTGTGCGTTGTTCCCCTTACTGTGTCCTTGTTTTCTCAAAGTTCAACTTTCACTTATTAGTGAGAACATGCGGTGTTTAATTTTTTTGTTACTGTGTTAGTTTGCTCAGTATGATGGCTTCATCCATGTGCCTGCAAAAGACATGATCTCATTCCTTTTTATGACTGCATAGTATTTTATGGTGTATAGGTACCACATTTTCTTTATCCAGTCTAGCACTGAAGCGCATTTGGGTTGGTTTCATGTCTTTGCTGTTGTATATAGTGCTGCAATAAACTTACATGTGCATGTGTCTTTATAGTGGAATGATTTATATTCCTTTGGGTATATAGCCAGTAATGGGATTACTGGATCAAATGGTGTTTCTGGTTCTAGATCCTTGAGGAATCACCATACTGTCTTCCACAATGGTTGAACTAATTTACAGTTTCCGCAACAGTGTAAAAGCATCCCTCTTTCTTCTCAGCCTCACCAGCGTCTATTGTTTCTTAACTTTTTAATAATCACCATTCTGATGGGTGTGAGATGGTATCTCATTGTAGTTTTGATTTTCACTTCTCTGATGATTAGTATTGTTGAGCTTTTAAAAAATATATTTGTTGGTTACATAAATGTCTTCTTTTGATAAGTTTCTGTTCATATCCTTTGCTCACTTTTGATGGGGTTGTTTGTTTTTTTGCTTGTAAATATGTTTAAGTTCCTTGTCAATTTTTGTTATTAGACCTTTGTCAGATGGGTAGGTTGCAATAATTTTCTCCCATCCTGTAGGTTGATTGCTCATGCTGATGATAGTTTCTTTGTTGTGCAGAAGGTCTTTAGTTTAATTAGATCCGATTTGTCAATTTTGGCTTTTGTTACAATTGCTTTTGACATTTTTGTCATGAAATCTTTGTCCTGTCCTGAATGATATTGCCTAGGTTTTCTTCTAGGGTTTTTATGGTTTTGGATTTTACATTTAAATCTTTAATCCAGATTGAGTTAATTATTGTATAAGGTGTAAGGAAGGGGTCAAGTTTTGGTTTTCTGTATATGGCAAGCCAGTTTTCCCAGCATCATTTACTGAATAGGAGATCCTTTCTCCCTTGCTTGTTTTTGTCAGGTTTGTCAAAGATCAGGTGGTCATAGATGTGTGGTGTTATTTCTGAGGTCTTTGCTCTTCTCCATTGGTCTATATGTCTGTTTTGGCAGCAGTAGCCTGCTGTTTTGGTACCGTAGCCTTCTAGTACAGTTTGAAGTAAGCGTAATGCCTCCAGCTTTGTTATTTTTGTTTATGATTTTCTTGGGTATATGGGGTATTCTTTGATTCCATATGACATTTAAAATAGTTCTTTCTAATTCTGTGAAAAATGTCAACGGTATTTTGATGGATATAGCATTGAATCTATAATGTTTGGGCAGTATGGCCATTTTTACAATATTGATTCTTCCTATTCATGAAGATGGAATTTTTTCCATTTGTCTGTGTCCTCTCTTATTACCTTGAGCAGTGGTTTGCAGTTGTCCTTGAAGAGGTCCTTCACATCCCTTGTACTCCTAGTTGTATTCCTAGCTATTTTACTTTCTTTGTAGTAATTGTGAATGGGAGTTCACTCTTGATTTGGCTCTCTGCTTGACTATTGTTGGTGTAATGGAATGCTTGTGATTTTTGCACAATGATTTTGTATCTTGAGACGTTGGTGAAGTTGCTTATCAGTTCAAGAAGTTTTTCAGTTGAGATGATGGGTTTTCTAAATATGAAGTCGTGTCATCTGCAAACAGAGACAAGTTGACTTTCTCTCTTCCTATTTGAATACACTTTATTTCTTTCTATTGCCTGATTGCCCTGGCGAGAACTTCCAATACTATGTTGAATAGAAGTGGTTACAGAGGGCTTCCTTGTCTTGTACCAGTTTTCAATGGAAATGCTTCCAGCTTTTGCCTATTCTTTATGATATTGGCTGTATGAAATAGCTCTTATTATTTTAAGGTATGTTCCATCAATACCTAGTTTATTGAGAATTTTTAACAGGAAGGGATGTTGAATTTTATCAGAGGCATTTTTGCATGTATCAAAATAATTGTCTGGTGTTTGCCTTTGGTTCTGTTTAAGTGATCAATTACATTTATTGATTTGTGTATGTTGACTCAGCCTTTCACCCCAAAGATGCAGCCCACTTGATCTGGGCTTATGGTGGATAAGCTTATGGTGGATAAGCTTTTTGATGTGCTGCTGGATTCGGTTTGCCAGTATTTTACTGAGAATTTTTGCATCGATGTTCATCAGGGATAATGGCCTGAATTGAGCAGGTGTGTGTGTGTGTGTGTGTGTTTTCCTCGGTTTGCCAGTAGGTTGTTGTGTGTGTGTGACGCGCGCGCGCGCGTGTGTGTGTGTGTGTGAATGTGTGATAGAGAGCCAAATTAAGGCAGAGGAGGCTCCCCGGCCTGTCATGACATTGAATGTTCTGAATTCAAGATGCTCTAATGGACTGTGTCAGTTGGCCTTCAGCCAGGAGGTGGTGCTTGCAAAAGACTGCCAGCTGTGGTGGTAGTGGTGAGATTTGGACTTGCCTTATGTTACCCATGGGAGGTACTCTGGTGTCTCAGGGAACGGGTAGAGCGAAAGGGCTTCTAAAAGTTTCTTCTGTTATTTGTGTTAATCTACCAGGGTAGGTGGTTGAGCAAAACCAGGTGGGAACTAGGTCAGGTAAAGTGATGCTCTGGCTCTCTACGTGTGGGACAAGCAGTGGCTCCAGTGGGAATTGGAAGGCAGTTCTTGGGCCACTGGGGTAATTTTCCAGAGAGAAGTGAAGCTGCCTCTGCCTCTGTACAAGGAGAGTCCATATGAAGAATGGGGAGTAGCAGCTTGGCGGTAAGCCCCATCCAGCTCCCACACCCTTGGCAAGGCAGGTCTCACACCCACAGTGTTCCACTGGGAGTAGTTAGCTAAGTTTCAAGAAGTCTGAACTCAGAGCTCAAAACTGACCCATACCATAAGCCTCTCCTATTGAGACAGTAACTGCAGCCTTCAGGCCACACCCCTCCTGATCCACCTGCAGAGCAGGGGCATCCAGCTCCTGTGCTCGCTGCTGCATCACACGTCCCACTCACCTCTCAGTTCTGGCCTGGGGAGTTTGTCCCCACAGGAAATTATATCAAACATTTCAGTTGGAAGGTTCTCTCAACCTGTGACCACCATTTGAGTTAGCTGGCAGACTTCTGGGAGGTCCTCTCTGAGGTAGAATCAGAAATGGCTTCCCTCCATCCTGCCAGAAACTGGGAACGTGCTGGGGACTCAAAGCACATCCCAATGCCACTCCTCATATAGTCGTCACTCTTCACTGAATCAACTCCAGCCCTGAGTACGATTAAGGCCTTCCCCTATGGCCTAGATTGATAGATTTCCCAATGGAAGTGTATATCTTACAGTCAGTTTATCCCCATCTCACACCCTGGAAACTCAAAATTTTCTGCCTAGCTTATGGTGTAAGCTGCATCCTGCTGCTTCTCTCAAATGGTCTGTGGCTTATTTCAATTTTCCTGTTAAGTTCCTGTGTTGCTCCTTGAAAGAAAGTTCAGTGTGAATCTCTACACACCATTTTGTCTTTCCAAGTGCAAGAGGCAGGCTAACAATGCCTTCAATCCACCATCTTGGAAAACAAAAGTAACAGATTTCTCATTTTTAAAGGTTTTAAGATCTGTTAATGACTCACAAAGAAATAGTATTGGGTATATTTGAAATTAGTATTTATTCATTTATGTTGATAAGTGAAAACACAAGATGGTTATCAAGATGGAAGTACTTAATATGTATATTTCAACATTCTTAGATGCAAATAACTTCACTTTTGATGTATTTTTATTTTACATCAGTTTCATTTCAACTTAGGTTTAAGGGGTTCTTGATAATCTGACATGATAAGTGGTGTTGGAATTGGCATTAAAATCCACAATGCTCTACAGCACTTCATCCTTCTTCAGCGGGCACCAATTTGATCTTCTACTACTTTGCAGACATCTCTTCTGCAAACACCAGACAAATTGAGACAATGACCTTCAGCAGCACACAAACCACCTCTTACTGCAGGAAAGAAGATCCAGTGAGATAGTCCACAAATGGAATGTAAATCCATGAACACTCTTAAGTAACAGAATAAATTTAGTATGAGCATTTCTATGTGGGAGCTTTTGAAATGGTTGCTGCTCATATGTCAGAGACACATGCAGATTAAGAAAGGTAGTAGTTCCGATCCTGGTTTGGCACAACAGTCACGGTATTTTTGGTGGGGGAAAAGGGATGTGGGAGGAGATGGTACATCTTCATCTTTTCCTCTGGGTTTTCTCTCAGAAATGGCTGTTGCCTACTGCAGGGCAAAAATGCCAGTGTCTTCTGCCAGAGAGGGTTACTGAGGGCCATAGTGGTTCCACCTTGTGGCTGATACTGATACTCCCTTTCAGCTTTTTTCGTTCCTAGCCAAAAAAGATGTTTCTGCTGTCTCAGGTATGCTGATTTCAGGAGTTGTTTTTTCTATATGGCTATTCGTTTTTTTTTTTTTTTCTTTCACTCTCTCTCTCTCTCTTTTTTTTTTTTTTTTTTTTTTTTTGGCTTCACTGTGTTGCTGTAGTTTCCTAAATGGTCCCTTGAACCCTCCCAGTGCTATTTTGGTTTGTACATAGCTATCTATAAATTTTTTCTTGGGGGAAGTGTAGAGTTAAAGGCTGGTATATCCTGCTCTTGCTCCCCCGAGTGATTTTATTCCCCCAAGCTAATATTTCAGACTTTCAATTTATTCGTGCTTTCATCTGTTCAAACAAGTGGAAATTACTTTTTCTCTCCACATTTATATTTGCTCTATCTACTTTAATTGCTAATAGTGTCTTAGTCATAGGATAGATTAGTTAGAAAAAAGTATATTTTTGACATTATAAATGATCCTTTCAATTTGTGTCTAAAACTGGAAAATATTAGAAAGCTTGACATTTATTATTGTGTCCAGACCAGTATTTCCTCCAGATGACCTTTATTACAACAAAGATAATTTAATGAAGATCTCTCTAATGGTAAAGCTGATGGCTTTGTGCTATTATAATATCCTTAAAGTGACAGTCTGGTGGAAAGACCAACTAAAGCAAGGGTTAGGAGAAAAACAGTTATTACTTTCATTTTGGTCTCACTCTGCATTAAGAGTTTTCATTGTGTTAAAGATTTATTATTCATTAAGTAGCCTAATGTTCATTTAATAATAAATGGATCCTATTAAATATGATTTTTAAAATTATAATCACATTACTTTTATTCACATCTGTCTACTGATGCCATTCACAGATGAGAATGGTATAACATTATTTTATTTTTTTCATTTTGCCACATCTTTATTTACTTAGGTTTATGCTGTATCGAACAATGTATGTGTGGGAGTAATGGGTGATTCAGGAATGCATGAGGGGGAGGTTTAAGCTCTTTAACTTTGAACAATTAAAATTAGCAATATAATATTGAAATACATGCATAACACTCAAGTGATACTTTCAAAATAGTGTATATTTCCTCTTTTTTTTGTAGCTTTTAAACTCAGCTAGAAGTATTCTATTTCTTTTAGGCACCATAAGTCTGAAAGTCTGTAGTGAAAGCTACGAGTAGTAAATGATGCTAATTCATGTGCTCCCACCTGTGGAAGAATTGAATGTCTTAGATAAAAAAAGATGGTGCAATTGGTGTACCAAGTATCTTAGAATATAATTTGGTGGTGGTTTTTCTGTTTCTGTAGCAGAGTAACATATATACTATATCCAAGTCATCAAGTTATTTAAATATGCCTTTAAACAGGGAGAACTGAAAATAATACTGTGAATCCTGGTAAGCATTTAAAAATAATGAGGAGAATATTGCCTTTATAAAGTTAAAATTTATCTGAATACAACCCATATAGCAATTTCATAGCAAAACACTTCCTTTAATCCTATTAAAGTCAGAAGGAAAAGAAGAATTCACACTGTCAATGCTGTATTAATATAGTTCTAAAAGTTTTGAACAATGAAACATATTGTAAGAAGAGAAGCCAGAGGGGATTTGAGCCCATTGTTTTTCCTCTCCTTCTATACCTCCCAACATACCATTGGAATGTTGTAACATTTTGAAGAATCTATAGTAGTGTCGCAAATCATAGAATACTATGAATGCATCTGAATCTGAGATATCCCCAAAAGATACAAAATAGGTGTGACTAGAATGAAAGAAAGATTTAGGCTTTTGGCCATGACTGCAAGTGAGCTGCTCTCAAGTGACTGCTGCTATAGAACATATATATAGTAGAGGATCTCTTTGAAACATTTCTATCCCTGAAAATGGTTAGGCACGTTCTTAAAATATCTCCTCTTTCAAACACAAAAATAGTCTGTGAACTGGAGCTTGAGCAGTGGGCACTTTGTATTGGATAGCTGATGGAGGGGGGTGAGGGTTTCCCAGATCTTCTGGGAAGATCTGCTATGATCAGTAATGCCAATGATGGTACTACTGACTCTTGGGCCATCAGAAATTCCAGTTTGTTAATGCTGAAACTTCTATATTGAGTTAAAGCATTGAGTCAGCTTCACGGAGGAAGTCTGGATAATAGCATTCTCATTTCAGACCATAAAATGATGTCAGGTTAAGGATGAACAATGAGTTCAGTATTAAAAATGATCAGATAAGCAAGATACCATGAATAAAAGTTAATGAAATGAATAGCATATCTAGACCCTTTAAAACTAGATGTATTGAAATCGTCAATGTGGAGAAATAATTAAGCAGGTATGTATCAATTGTTTAAAGAAACAATCTACTATTACAAAGATGTAAAAACAATAGTAAAAATATAGATGATAGAAAAAACGGGCAGGTCTGGCTGGGTGTGGTGGCTCATGCCTGTAATCCCAGCATTTTGGGAGGCCAAGATGGGTGGATCACGAGGTCAGGAGTTCAAGACCAGCATGCCCAAGATGGTGAAACCTTGTCTCTACTAAAAAATATATATATAAAAATTAGCTGAGCATGGTGGCAGGTGCCTGTAGTCCCAGCTACTCAGGAGGCTGAGATAGAAGAATCTCTTGAACCCGGGAGGTGGAGGTTGCAGTGAGCCAAGATCGCACCACTGCACTCCAGCCTGGGCAACAGAGCGAGGCTCCACCTCCAAAAAAAAAAAAAAAAAAAAAAAGGCAGGTCTGAAACAAAAAATAATTTAAAAATAAATGCAAGTTATTAATGATATATTAGACACAGGTAAGAGGATAACTAGTGAAGAAAAAAATGTCTAAATGATATACCCAGAATGTAGCATGGAAACACAAGGTCTAACATTTATTTAATTCAAATATGGGGGGAGAGAAGTGTAAAAGGATTCCCCATTTCAAGAGATTCTCAAAAAGAAATTAAGAAAAGGTATAAATCCATTGATTCAAAGAATATATTTCTAACAGATGATATAAAAATAAACTCACTTTAGTTAAATTATAAAACATTAAAACCAAACACCAGACCATACAAACATTGAAAAAAGGATAATTTATAATGAAATAATATTTATCTGATTGTTATAGTAAAGCAAAAACTAAAAATGAGTAAACTAGTATCAACAAATGTTGAGAGCAAATAACTGTTAATATAGAATTGGGTACTCAGTAATGCTGTCTTTCAAGATCTAAAATAACAATATGAAATTGACAGATAAAAATGAAAATTGTTCACTACCAAGATATCTGCAGCAAATAAAATTTCAAAGGCTACATATCAGAAAGAAAGAATTTAACCCAAAAGCTGATATTAGAGTCAACTTGGAATTCCATAAATATCACTCAACTGATGATAATAGTAACACTTTCTGACACGTGGGGATTCTGAAAAGAAGTGAACTTTTACTTTTGTTTAGAATTTAGAAAGCTATAGAAAAATACTCTTGCCCTGACAAAGAGAATAAACTGGATAATCTATAGATCATAGATTTCATTTTAAAACACAGAACTGAGGTATCAAAAAAAGCTAATTAACTTAAATTCAGAGTGATGAAGCCCTACTGAAAAAAGAACGGATCCACACATGCTTTGTGCCTAGCTGAGCTGCAGCAGCAGAAGCAGGAGGAAGCTGCCCTTGGTGGAGATAACAAGGAAAGAAGTGAATCTCCAGCAAATGTTGAAAGGCTGAGTATGGGCTTGTGATAGTTTGGTATCATTAGTAGGGGCCCAAACACACTCACTCTCACTCACTCTCACTCACTCTCCCTCACTAATGCTTGCTTTCTTTCTTTCTTTCTTTCTTTCTTTCTTTCTTTCTTTCTTTCTTTCTTTCTTTTCTTTTCTTTTCTTTTCTTTTCTTTTCTTTTCTTTTCTTTTCTTTTCTTTTCTTTTCTTTTCTTTTCTTTTCTTTCTTTCTTTCTTTCTTTCTTTCTTTCTTTCTTTCTTTCTTTCTTTCTTTCTTTCTTTCTCTTTCTTTCTTTCTCTCTCTCTCCTTCCTTCCTTCCTTCCTTCCTTCCTTCCTTCCTTCCTTCCTTCCTCCCTCCCTCCCTCCCTCCCTCCCTCCCTTTCTCTCTCTCTCTCTCTCTCTCTCTCTCTCTCTCTCTCTCTCTCTCTCTTTCTTTCTTTGGAGTCTCACTCTGTCACCTAGGCTGGAGTGCAATGGCGCGATCTTGTCTCACTGCAACCTCTGCAAATATAATAATAAATGCTGCTGAAATTCAATCCTGTCAGATCTAACTGCCTGCATATAAATTTCCAGGTCCCACAAAGACATCTCATTGAGGTCACATTCTGTTGTATTCTTACTTTGTATCTTGAGATGCCTTGGTGGGACATGGAAATTTATATGTAGGCAGTTTGATCTGACAGGATTGAATTTCAGCAGCATCCATTATTATATCCACTCACTAGATCAAAAAACATGGATGGAATCTTATCAACAGGAGCTACTGCTAAATGAGTCTCTTTTCTATTTTTCCCTATTATTATCCTAGTGAAGCTGTAAATATTAGGTTCTTGAACCCACAGGACTGATTCTAGGATCTTGTCTGGCCAGGGATATAGCCTTCTAATCTGCAGAACCTTGTAGTAATCAGCTACCTACTTACCTGGGGATAAAAGAATTGAAAAAAGAAGGAGAATAAGAAGAAGCAAATGGAGTCTCATGGCTGAAGGGTCAGCATGAATGTAGGTTGAGCCTGGAGTCTCTGGACATCGTGAGTCTGGGCCTTTTTATGATGCTGTCTGAGTCTGTGATTTGTTCTTGGTTAGTAGAGCCTAACGAAAAGAGAATAACTAAATCTCCCACAAGAAACTTCCAGGGACACACAAGTACATAAATGTGGTGATATCTCAATGGATGAGAAAGCAGGTGAATGCTATTTATTTCCAAAAGACTCAAGATGTCTTATTGTCACCTGCTTTCTTTATTATTTTCAACATACACATGCAATAATCATTGCTTTTACTTTAAGTATAAAGTATTGTTTGCCAGGCAATATAGTAGGAACTGAAGTAAAATTGTTATACAAAAACTGTACGTAATTAATGGATATAGTTTGGCAAATTTGCACATAGATATTACTCTTGTTACCACAACCAATATCCAGGTAATAGTATATCCATCACCTCCAAGTGTTTCCTACGTCCCTTTATTGTTGTTGTTGTTGTTGTTGTTGTCAGAACCCCTAAGATCGACCCTCTTAACAAATTGTTAAATACAAAATACCTCAGTAATAACTATAGGTACTATGTCTTAGAGCCAATCTTTGTAATTGACTCATTTTGCATAGCTTTAACCCTTGAACAATAACTCCCCATATTGCTCTTTCCCACTCAATAAAATACCAAACTCTTTTAAAGCACAATCTATGTAATCCACTTTATGAAGCTTTTTTCTAACATTCTTTTGTCTGCTCCCCCTCAGTAAAGGGAACAACTAACATAACAATTACCTATTTTGGATTTTTGTGTCTCTTACATATATTCCTGCATGAACCCATGTAACACTTTATCTCCCATTATCTTAATATGAAGTAAAATAAAACTTGAAATGATTTTAAAAATGAAATCACAGAAGGGCTTTGTAAAAGTATGATGTACCATTGCTTAGTTGTAAGAATTCAAGTGACATTAGGGGTTTTAAAACATCTTTTGTTTTGATTTGTTCTTTGCTTGTAAACCTTGTGTCTTGCATATTGTGGGCACAGTGTCTTTGTCAGCTATTTGCTTGGGGAAGATCAGTGAGAGTTACAATGAACATCAAAGGCTATCTTGTCTAGTGACTTACCTTCCAGATGAGGAAATGAGCTGAGGGAAAGGAAGAAACTTGCCCAAGATCACCCAGTGATCAAGTGAGGAAGGTGATAGGGACGGCACTAACGCTTGGTATTCGGAGCCTCATTCTGTTTTCCACTCTTGCCCCTTCTCTGCTTCCTCCTCTCTTCCCCAGCCTTCTAAAGAAAACTTTGCAGTTCTGCTGCAATGTCTACCGAAGGACATCCTGAGGAGACCCCACTTTTCGTTAGACTGCTTTTTTAAGCACTGTCCTGCATTTTCTTCTTCAGTCTTGTTGCATCCCATTTTTGGCGATAAGTAATGCTTCTGCTGTGCTGTTCTATCCAATTAGTTTTTTTTCTATTTTCATTGAGTGAAAATTAAAACAACAAAAAGCATGAGTTTATCTAAATTTGAAAGTTTTAAAACTTGATTAAAATTTCCTGGAGATATGGATGTAAGACATATATTTTAAAATATTTTTAATTTTCAAAATTAAAAATCAAACCTATATATTTAGCCAGGGTGACTACTTGATAACTACTAATCAGATAGGTCTTCAGTAATGTCACAAGGTTGATACACTTATAAATCAATTCCCTGGTGTTTTGTGCTACTGAGTTAATACAATTTGATACGGTATCACCTTTAACCAGGCTTTGAGGAGTCACAAAAAGGAACAGCACAACAGAACCATAGGGTGGGATGTGTGGGGAAACCGAGATGTAAAACACAGCCTTGACTCTGACATTTACTCCACTGCTGGGAAAAGTACTTCAATTCCCAGGGCCTTAATATTTTCCTGTATAAAACAGGAAAAATAGAGCCATCTTTAACGTTTTGTCAAATCTTGTTGCTGAGTGATTTTATAGTGTCTGCAGCTATCCTCTCTGCTAATCACAACAAGGTTAACTAACTGTTCTTTTGTTTAGGTAAAGATATTTCTGCATTTGTTTACAAATACTTATTCCTCCCTTCCCAAAAAAGGAAACATTTTAAAGATAATTTATAAGATGTTCAGAGTCTCTTACATATCAACTCTTCACAATGTGGTAGAGTAGCTTAACCCCATCCCTAAGAGTATAGATTCAGATCAGCCTGTATGTAATTAACCCCCAAACCTATGTGGAGAGTGGTATAGATAATATATTTCATACACATGAAAAGGCGCATGTGCACACACGCACACACACGCACGCACGCACACACACAGACAGTATTACTAAGGCAGAGGTGCAGATGAAAATATTGGATAGACAGCTCAAAACTCTTAGTACTAAAATAATCCTAATAATAACTTTCCTTCCAAAGTCACCACCGACAATCAGATCTCTTAAAGGTTGGTGCCTTAGGTTTTTGAACTTTGTGTAACTTTTGGCTTTCTTATTTGGTTGTATGCTATTTATCTCATAGAAAGAAACTTCTTCTTAATCCTATGCCAGTGCTGTATTGTAGGGGCTTGTGAACGTTTTTCTGGTCTATAGCCATCCAGGTTACTGGCCTCTGGCTTCTTAGGAGCAAAGCCATCACATGCTTTCGTTCTTTGCTTGCTTCCTTGTAAGGGCCCGACATACAGTGGGTGCTTAACAAATATTTGATCAACTGAACTCATTTTCCACCTCCGTTCTCTCCCACTTCAATCTCTCCCTTTTACTTCTTCCAGATTCGTTTTCCTACAGCAAAATGAGAATTGTCCAAAAACTGCCCTTCATCTTTACAACTTGAAGGATTCATTACCCTAAGCAGTCCTTCGAAATTGACTATCACAGACTAGATAAAAAGTCTGGGTTCACCAAGAATAGGCATGTGTGCCATTATATTTTCTGTTGAAAGCTTTGGAAAGTGTCTTTTAGCAAACAACATAAAGCATAGAATTTAACCATTCCTGACAATGTAAAAGGATCATCCACATTCTCACATGTCCATGGCTACTTTCCCACTCCTTCCCCAACCTTGAAATCCTGAATTCAAAAGAAAACATAAGAAAATAGTATGCCTCATGTAAGGCAACAGGTTGCTTAATCTTTCTTGCCTCTACACATTCAAGAGCTCCAGAACAATTTCTGAGCTACTTAGGATGTCTGATCCTCTTCTTGGGTAAAAGCAATAAGTCCTACATGTAGTCACCAAAACCATGTCTGTTCAAGGGGTCTTATACCTGTGATTCATGATTGCATGCTAAATGTAGAAGGATATGCTCTGTTGCAGGGCCATGTCTGGTCATTGTTTAAGTTCTACTTTGGAGGACTAGTTGCTGAGAAGGAAGAGGGAATGATAATGTTAGAAATTGGAATAAAACTTAAGGGGAAAAATCAAGTACAAGGGACCAACAGTACTGAGGGGCAATAGGTTGAAGATTTCTTTGATTATTGTAATATTTTCAAGGAGACCCCCATGAATCCTTCCTGGCTGACCCCAACATAGCTTTGGCATAGCCCTTATGCCAAATGTCTTAGGCTAACTAGCTTTTCCTAAAGAAAATAGAGGAGTTGTGGAGACCAATATTTAGTAGAATAATGCCTGATTCTCTTGCTTTTGAGGTCTAGTAACTGCTAGTAAACTTGCCTAATTAATTCACATTTAGAGGTAGAGTAATGAGGGTTTCAAGCACTTGAACCACCACTGACTTCATTTCACATGAGAGTTCTTATGGAGAGCTAATGAACTATGAGGCTACAGGTCTCTCGGCCAATAAGGCTTCTAGATTTCCTGTGACTCCCTTTTCTGGTCATAGGTGATTTTGCTTTTGCTTTGAGTATTATAGCACCATAAGGTGTCAGACACTCTGCTCTTACCAAGGCTTACACAGAATTTATCTTGTTATTTGGTAGAGTTTTGCCCATTCAAAAAAAGAGAGAGAGAGAAAGATAAAGAGGAGGACAGCAATCCTCACTGCTGAAGGAAGAAGAAAGCTTGGCTTTATTTCCAGGAGGCAGAAAAAACTTCCATCTGTAGCTCTCTAGCACCAGTGGAATGTCTTTGTTTGGATAATAAGTATCCTTCCATACCTCATTAGGCATATTCGCAGACAGAGATGTATTATGCATGCAAAATCACCTTCATGGGATGACTGAAAGTCCATGTTTTATTGGACACTAAGTTCATTAGAAAGATGTGGGTGCACAGTTTTGACCAGAAAACCTTGTTAAATGGGAACATAAGCTACAAATATTTTGGCAAAAGGTTAAGGTTTATGAACAACCAACCATTTATATTAAGTTACAATTAATTAGGCCATGTTGAGAAACCATTTGGTTTAGTTAATGATTAGACATTTTGTTAGTGAACACTTCCCGGACTTTACTAGCCCTGCTAATCCCTGCTTTGCTCCTGGTCTGAACCCCCACAGTGCCTTGTTTATGGTACAGTGCCTACTGCTTGTATGCTGGATTAGTGAATGTCTATTTGCCTCCTCTACTACTGTGTGAGCTTCTTGTTTGCCAGGACAGGGCTATATTCCTCAGAGCTGAGGAGAGAGTTGAATCATGTGGTCATTTATTCTCAAATCCTCTTCAACAAGTGAAGCGAAACAGGACAGTGAAAGGCCACTGCACATGGAAGCAGGAGGTCTGGATTTGAGTTCTGAATCTCTAGATCTGTTAATAACTGGAGGTGTGGATAGAGTCAGGAAAATTTTCTTCCTTAAGTCTTGATAGCACCTATGTAGGTCCAGATCTGTTGGGATTCTCAATAATTATTGTGCATAAAATCAACTGAAAGTTATTTTGCAATGCAGATTCTTAGCCCCATTCTATGAAATGTTTACTGTTTTATAAATTGATAAATAATTTTTATTAGACAATGTAAATTTTCTTACTTGCACCAGCATACAAAAATATTGAATAATATTAGCAGCAGAATCTTTCAACAAAATAACTATGTATAGCTATTAAACCACTTTGTTTCACTGCTTTTTATTTTCTTTTATTTATTACCATTGTTTTATTTATAAACATTGTTTCTGCTCATAAGGAGTATGTATTCTCTACATGCTTATAAAATTAATGCCTGAATGAAGTTGCTTAAACAAGACAGAAGTTGATTTCTTTGTCACTTAAAATTAACCTGTAGTTACATCATTCAGGGCTAGTACAGATACTTTCTAATATCACTAGGGATGCAGGTCCCTTCCAGGTATCTGCTCTGCTATACTTTAGAAAATACCCTAGATTGGCTGCTAAATTTCCACCTATTATTTCTGAATTCTAGACATCAGGGAGAAAAAAGGTGTGGGAGAAGGGCAAAGGAACATCTACTTTTCCTTTTTACATTTTTTAACCAACCTCCCTTAAAAACATTTTGTTGAGATATGATTATATTAAAAAGCTGCACCTATTTAATGTGTATATATCAGTGAGTTTGAGGATAAGGATACATTGTGAAAGCATCACTACCATCAAGATTATAAACATAATCATCACCTGCTGAAGTTCTCCCTCCCATTCTAATTATTATTTCTATTAGTAAGAACAATTAACAAAAAATTCACCCTCCTATTATATTTTAAGTATGCAATACAGCATTCATAGCTATAAGCACTATGCTGTAGATTAGACCTCCTGAACTTATTTATGTTTGTATATCTAAAACTTTGTACTATAATCACACCTACCCATTTACCTGCACCACAGCTCCTGGCAACCTCCAGTCTACTCTCTGCTTCTGAGTTTATTTGAGATTTCAAATACAAGTGAAATCATACAATATTTGTCATTCTGTGTTTGGTTTATTTCACATGACTTCATGCCCTTCAGATCCATCAATGCTGTCACAAATGACAGGGTTTCATTATTGTATAATACTGAATAATATTCCATTGTGCATACATATATATATATGTGTGTGTGTGTATATATATATAACGTTAATTCATCCGTCCATGAATGAATGATAACATATGTGTTTTCATATATCTTGACTGTTGTGAACAGTGCTGAAAAGAATATACGAGTGCAGATATCTCTTTCACATACTGATTTCAATGACTTCATATATATATATACCACTTCATATAAAAATACCATTATATATATATATGTATATAAATAAAATAAGTGGTATTGTTGGAACAAAGTGGTATTTTTATTGTGAATTTTTTGAGAAACCTCCATACTATTTTCCAAGATGGCCATACTAATTTACATTCCCACCACCAGTATACAAAGGCTCCCTTTTCTCCACATCCTTGCCAACACTTTTTATCATCCATCTTTTTGATAATAGCTATTCTAACAGGTGTGAAGTGATATTTCATGGTAATTTTCATTTGCATTCCCGTGATGACTACAGAGGGTAAGAATTGTTTATATATATGTCGTCCATTTGTATCTCCTCTTTTGAGAAATTCCTACTCGTATCTGTTTGTTCATTTTAGTTTTTTAATTTCAATTTTATACACAGAGGATACATGTGCAGGTTTGTTACATGGATGTCTTGCGTGACACTGAGGTTTAGAGTATGAATGATCTCATCACACACCTAGTGAACATAATACTCAATAGACAGTTTTTAAGGCCTTGCACTCAACCCTTCCTCCTCCCTCTAAGAATCTCCAGTGTCTATTGTTTCCACATAAGTGAGAGCTAAACAACATATAACCCAATGTTTGGCTCTCACTTACAATGGAGAATATGTAGTATTTGGTTTTCTGTTCCTGCGCACAATACCACACTGGGCTAATTTTTGTATTTTTGGTAAAGACGGAGTAGCTTCAGCATGTTGGCCAGGTTGGTCTCAAAATCCTGAGCTCATGTGATCCACCCACCTCACAAAGTGCTGGCATAACAGGCATGAGCCACTGCACCTGGCTTTTCTAACTTTTTTTTAGCTTATATTAGGTTTGTCTGTTCTAGAATTTTGTGTACATTTATTTATATTATAGGACACTTTTTAGCTTAGCTTTCCCCACTCAGGGTGAGAAAGATTATATTGATCCAAGTTATTGATTAATAGAGTGGGTTATCCCCCGTTATTGCCCAATATTGCTCTATAATATGCATATAATTTGTTTCTTGATTTCCTCTCGATAGACATTTGAGTTGTTCCCAGGTTTTGGCTATTGTTAATAGAACTCAAGGACATATTTTTAAAATAAAAAATTTCAATCCAAAATGTCCTTTCCTTTTGACTCTCCAATATTGTGTCAGGGTTACATTTTTGTTGTCATGAAAATCCAATTACATTGAACAAGATGTGTTTCCAGAATCAAGATTCAGTATATGTGTGGTCTAGCTGTGTCCCTAGAATGTAGCCCTTATTAGTTTTATTAAGCATTTTCCTATATAAATTGAAATGAAGTAGAAGATGCATTTTTCCACAGTAGGAGACATAGAACAGTTTAGGACTTTGGAGAGATAGCAACTTGCTGCTTGCCTGTGCAACCCACCTCAAAAGATACAACTCCTCCAACTTTTGGTTTCTGGCGACTTGTCCTAACAATTAGATGTGAACTGACCTTATTCCCTTACAATACTACAAGTCGATCTTCTGCACCTGGCCAAATACAGTATAAAATTGATGGACATACATTTCTTTTGGTTTCATGCTTTCTATTTAAAGCTATTCTCTTTGACTGGGAACTATGGCTCATGCTTATAATCCCAGCACTTTGGAAGGTCGAGGTGCATGGATCACTTGAGGTCAGGGGTTTGAGACCAGCCTGGCCAACATAATGAAAGCTGTCTTTCTGAAAAATACAAAAATTTTCTGGGCATGGTGGCACATGCCTGTAATCCCAGCTACTCAGGAGGCTGAGGCAGGAGAATCGCTTGAACGCAGGAGGCAGGGGTTGCAGTGAGCTGAGATCTGCCTCTGCATTCCATCCTGGGTGACAGAATTAACCTTCATCTCAAAAAAATAAAAAGCTGATCTATACTTTTCTTTTGATGCATTATTAGAATGTAGGAGGTAATAAGGCAAAACTATTGTGGGTATGTTAATGTGTATCTGTAGCACCTAGAATAGTGCCTAGCCCATCACTTGTGTTGAAAATTGAGAGAACCTTCTTAATATAACTTTTCCACACTCTAGTTCTGAATTTAAAGAAAGAAAAAGATAGGTTAGCAAATATAGGTATCAGTTATTTCTATTGACAGATCATTTGGAGAACATGTTTTTGGATGTGGAAGAATAAAGGTCCCTAACTCTCCACCCCAGAAATAATTTTGCTGATACAAAAATCAGTCAGACATGGTGGCACATGCTTATAATCCCAGCTACTTAGGAGGATGAGGTGGGAAAATCACTTGAACCTAGGAGGCAGAGATTGCAGTGAGCCAAGAGTGCCCCACTGCACTTCAGCCTAGGCAACAGAGAAAGACTCTGTCCGAAAGAAAAAAAAAAAGTTGTTACTATATAGCAGATAATTTTATTGTCATCTCATTTAAAATTGAAGAGTACATTTGGGTCGAATTCTTATGCCTGCAGAGACATTTGCCTCCGGCTTAAAATCACTGGCTCCAGGAGGAAACTCCACCAGAGGGCATCGTAAGGATTTCATAGTGTCTAAGTCATCTTGGTAGTTCTTCAAATAATTCCCGGCAATTCTGTTAGGTTTTGAACTTCACTTCTTACGTGTTTAATAAAAAGAAGTTCAAAACATTGCCATGGCTGTTGAGCTCCCACAGGCTTGTCTTCCCTTTAAAATTCATTACATGGTTTGTACTCTTTTGCAAATATAATAATTGGAGGTGGATGCTTTCAGCCATTAAGTTCAAAAGTACTGCTACATGGGCTGGGCATAGTGGCTCATACCTCTAATCCCAACACTTTGGGAGGCCAAGGGGGGCAGATCACAAGGTCAGGAGATCGAGACCATCCTAGCCAACATGGTGAAACCCCATCTCTACTAAAAATACAAAAATTAGCTGAGTGTGGTGGTGTGCACCTGTAGTCCTGACTACTTGGGAGGCTGAGGCAGGAGGATTTCTTGAACCAAGGAGGCGGAAGTTGCAGTGAGCTGAGATCACACTATTGCACCCCAGCCTGGTTACAGATCAAGATTCCGTCTCAAAAAAAAAAAAAAAAAAAAAAAAAAAGTACTGCTACATGGACATTCATCATTCTGGCATCTCTGCCATAACAGCTGAATATCGAGAATGTCTGTTCGTTTCTTTAACTCCAAATTTGTGTTGTGTCCCTTGGTCTCCTGTCATATCATAAAGTGTATTATTTACAAAAAGGACAATTTATCTACAGTTATTTCCTCTCAGTATGTTACATCCTTTTAGAATTTAAACATAGTGTCTCCCAACCTGAAATTTGATTTTTGAAAAACCAGAAAAATGTTTTTGGACACCTTTTATTTCCAGCTGTTTTCATCTTCATCTCCTCTCCTGAACTCAAGTTGAGGGTAAAATTCATTCGTCAAAATTTCTCCTCAACTCACAACCTCATCCCACTCCAATATGATTTTTGTCCCCATGAATTGATGCACATAATTCTTACTGGCAGTGGTAATGTCCTAATAAAAAAAGTCATGAGATGGCATCAGACTTTACCTTATTTTCTAGCTCAGCAGAATTTGATCCCTGTCTGATAAGGAAACCATATTTTCCCCAGAAACTTTTCACTTTTGTCACAGGTTTGGTTCCCAGAGAGCTGGATATAGATGAAGTTTAGTGTGCAGGATGTTTATTAGGAAGTAATGTCAGGATCCACATCTGTGGGAAAGGATTGGAGGGAAGCCTTATGTGCAAAGGGACAAGTCTAATGGCAATGCAGCCTGACTTTGTCAACTGGCCGCACAGACAGCTGTTCAGCTAAGAAGACCTCCCTTATTTGTCCCAATTGAATCAAATGGCAAAACCTATGCATCCCTTGCCTCCATTAATAATTGTGTGCTTGCCACTTGTGGAGGGTGAGACTTTGAAGCAGGTGGCTTTCTGTGGCTGAAGAAAACCTTAAATGTGCTGGTAAAGTTTTCCAAAGAGACAGAGAATGGCATCTGCCGTGTATGTTGCCCTTTTTCAAAGAGGAAGCAAGAAGGATAACGTCCTCCAATGGCTCTGTATGCAGATGGGTGGACAGTAATGTCTGTCCCTCCTGTGACCTAAGAAGAACAGGTGGCAGACATGCAGCCAGGCAGTTAGAGGTGCCACAGTGTTAGGAGATAAACATCTGTCATAAGCAGTGCTTCTTTGAATCAGGTGTGACACAAGTCTTGCATCCCTTGCATGGACTCCTTCCCCGTTATCCTGCTGTCCTACCTCATGAAGGTGAGTGGGGGCTGGGTGGTGGGCAGTCCCAGGAGAAGGTACACTTTGCCTGCAGTGTTCCCACATGAGTTCCAAGGTAGCCCAGGTGGTCATCCATGAACTTTATATTTTCCTTATGCTTCTTGTCTTTGCCTTTGAGGAACATGTTTCATTGGACTCTGAGTCCAAAAAACTCATGTATCCCTACATCTTCACCTTGTCCTTCACTTAAGGGAATCTCTAATCTCTTTAACTTCATTGTTGATTTTCAGTTATTTTTATTCATGGAGTTAATATGAATTTTTCTTTTGTGGCTACTTACACCAAGATGAAGATAATTTATTAGTTCAGGAAGAATCTGCATTCTGAAGGTGAATAGAAGTTCACACTACAGATGGGCAGACACATGCCCTCCCAATTCCTGATGGACCTCCTAGTGCCTCCTAGACCTAAGGGGTCTCCTGCAACGCTCCAAGATGCCACCAAGGCAGGGATCTGCTTGTGCATGCCTGAGAGCATCCAGGATGAAGTGAGGCTCTGGAAAAATGCACGAGTTTCCACATAATCCCCAAATACCTTACAGGAGAACTGGATGCCACAGAAACAGGAGTGGTCATTGACACAACAAAGTCACCAAAATTGTTTTGAAGTCAATTAGGAAACCCAGGAATCACTCTTGCTGCCATTAAGTGGAAGAACAGGAGCCTGTGAATGGCATCCTTGTCCTGCCTGAAACTCCACAGATATTTCTGTGTGGCTTCAGGTACCAGGAATCTCCGTGATTTTCAGAAAGGCAGGGACAGCTTATGCCAGCCCATCCCTCTGCAGAATGTGCCCCAGCAGATCAGAGGCATGGAACCATCATGGACTGCACAAAGGCTCAAGGCCAGCTTCCCAGACCTGCCTGTGACTCTAGGTAAGTTCTGAGTCCACGTGGGTGCCAAGGAAAGGTTAATGATGACCTGGAAAGATGGGACAAGCAGATACCACCCCTAAACAATCTGCAGGATTCTAACTTCCGCAGGAAGCCAGAGACCAGCTCATGCCACACTAGTGCACCTTGAAAACTCCTGAATGCAATGCCGCTCTGCAGAGAGTTCAACAAAGAAGTGGCTGGGAATTTTGCACTCTAGGCTGCACTTTACAGTGCTTCTGGACACGTGATCAGAAATTGAACATTGGTATATCTAACTCTGACATTTTTCACAAAATGGTTTTTTAAAATGAGGTAATATAGACAAAATATAATACAACCATATGTATTATATGCCAAAATATGCTTCACTGGCATCAAGTAGACTCACCTTGAAATATAATCTAGGACAACCTCCATTTTCAGAGTATTTTCTTTTCGAAAGTGAAACTCTCCCACCAAAAACCAACAACATCACAGGTTTTTGCCTCCAAAAAACCGACAGAAAGGCAATACATTTATTCTACCACTGTGAAATGGACTGCGGTGCAACACATACGTGTGAAACCCCACATGTGGCATCGCCGTGAGCCAAATGGGGACTCGTGGTGTAAGCAACACTCCCCATGTGTTAGTGTGCGTGAGATTCACTTGGCGGAATTTGACTAGGTGCGTGTTGGTAGAGCGGGGCTGAGGTTCTCTTGCCCCTGTGGATGCTTAAGAAGTCACAGGTCCTGCGAAGACCTGCGGTCCCCTCGATCAACTCTGTTTCGGAGACAAAATGACTTGGATTGCTGACAAGTCAAGAAATTTTCAAGCCCTTGGAAAATCAGTTACACACAAACACGGAATGAAAGTCAAAAGAGAGTACGTCATCTTTTTGAGAATTTTATTCACTTCAAAACAAATTAAACACACCTATTTCCAATGGCATTCCAGAGCCCAATTTTCGAGGCTGAGGATACACCCCAAGAACGCTTTGTGCAGAACGCTTCACAGCGTCCAAAAAACACTGCTGTCAGGACGGGGCACAGCTGAAGGCCTGCAGCTCTCAGGGTTCCCTAACTGTTCCCTGATTCAGTCATCTAGAGAGCAAATGCACAGTCATTCCCCAGTTTCCTACTGACATCACAGCGGAAGTCTGACTCCCACGCGTCACCGTCACCCAGTTTCTGAGGCAACGAATCACTGGCACAGAAGCTTCTTGTGGCGGGTTTCCAGAGCGCCCTGCGAACTACAATGTCCCTCACAAGAATTCGATGAGGCAGAGTCTCTGCATGTGGTCCCTGCCTGGCCTGGGCTCCAACATCCCCAGAAGCACCACAGCTGGGGAGCTTGGGAGTCACCACACACAGTCTGCTCTCTGCTCTGTGCTCCTCAGTCCCACAGACCCCTCCAAATCACGGGAACTGGATGCAATGGAGCCCCGGCCACCTGTAGTCTCACTCCAGGTCAGAATCGCTGTCCTCTGAGGAGGAGGAAACCTGAAGGTCCTCATAGAGGACACTCAGGGGGACAGGAACACAGGGAGCCTCAGACTTCTCTGAGACATGACGGCTGTGAGCGAGGAAGGCTCCTGGCTTCTCAGGAGAGGGAAACGAGGGAGCTGTCAGGAGGCTGGAGCTCCACCATCCGTTTTCCAGTCTCCGGAAGAGCATTCTGAGAGGCTGGGCCCCATAGTGGCTGGCCGCTGGGTGATGGGACATGGTGCAGGCCTGGGCAGTAGGCAGGCAAGGTCTGCTGTGCGGAGGCTGCCGATCGCTGCTGGGCGCCTGGGCAGGTGTCCCCTTGCTCATCTGGGGCGACGGACTTGGTCTGAGTTCGGTTGCAGCTGGCGGAGGTTGGAGAGTCTCTGGGGCCCCCAGCTCACCTCCCTGGATGGCATTTTCGGGCATCTGGAAGGGACCCATTCTCGGTTTCTTGGGGAAGTTCAGGCAAGCCTGAGTCGGAGCCTGGGCAGGTCTCTTGGCTCCTGGCCTGAAACTGAGATTGGAGCCGAGGCCCAAGCTGTGTGTGTCGGCTGGTGGGCAGGGCTGTGAGGTCACCGCAGGACGTTTGTCTTGTGCCTGGGGGCTGATGACCTGGATCAGGCCGTGGGGCTTGGAGGCAGCCTGGGGAACTTCTCGATAGCCACCTTGAGGCCTGCTGTGTGTCGGCTTCACCACGACGAGAGGCTCCAGGCCCTGCTGCCTGACTCCAGGCTGAGGGATGTCGGCCACAGCCCCTGTCTGTCGTTCCTTTGGTCGGAGACTTGACGAGGAGCTCAGACTGGCTTTTCTGAGGGGAGACAGTGAAGCCAAGACGGATACCGTGTCAGACATTTTGGTAGCTGAGCCATCAGTTTGGGCACGGTACACGCGTGGCCTCTTATTAGTTGTGTGGACCGGCACTGGCCTGCTTGCAACCTGAAAGAAAGGAGACCACACACGTTAGAAGTTCCTCGGCATCGAGCCAACATGGAAATCAACCACATCCAAAGACAAGGTGCACACAGCAGGAAATTCTTAATACGGTACCGACAGGCGGTCCTTGGAAGTAGGGACAGATCCTCAAGGTGAGTGCTGATCGGGACAAGACCCATGAAAAATGCACTCTCGAGCTATGATCTGAGAATACCATTTTTCTAAAGACTGTGTCTTGGGCATTCACTGGCTCAAAGCGCCTCCACTCAGCCTCTCATGAAGTGGGACGGACTAATGCCCTTCTGAAGGCAGGTCGGTGTTTCAAGGGTTCCAAGGACGTCTTTTCTGAAAACATGCATGTTCCTGGGGTGAGCCGCCTCCATGTTTGGGGCCCCTGAGGGACTAATTTCCTCACGCCGCTAGGAAGATGTTGTTGGCAGGCTTGCCATCATTGCACAGAGAGAAAGCAACAGGAAATATGGCATCTTCAGATGCCTTCATCTGGAATCAAATGGACCTGGAAGGATCGTGGAGTCCCTGACCCCAAGAAGGCAGGGAAGAAGGGTTCCCCGATCCCCTCACACACACGGGAACCTCAAAGGAAATCAACCAGGGTGACCTAGAGGAGAAAAAGACCAGTGGCCCAGGGTGACACTCACCCTCAGATAATCACAAGATTCCATGGATTCTTTTCGATTTGGCGGCAGCTTCTCCGGAGGTGTCCCGGAAAAGATCTGGAGGAGAGCCTTCCTCTGCGGGTCTTGTTGCCTGCAGAAGAGAAAAAGTTCAGGCCCTGCCCCCTGGTTCTCCCCAGGAGACAGGGAGAACCCTGTCTGGGGCCCAGTCCCGTTCTGTGTTTTGTGATACATAAATGGAACTTTTGTGCCCTTTCCGCCTCTGCACCTTCCCTCATGTGCCAACCTTCCCATCCTGCTGGTGGCCCTCTAGGCTTCCCAAGTAAGGACTGTCATTTGGATTCCGTTGCTTTTCCCCCTGTCATGGGGAACCTGCACGAAGCGCCCCCGCCTCTTCACCGTCCCTGAATCTCCCAGAGCCAAAGGAGCTCCCAGATGGGGAACCCGGGAGGATACGGAACTCTGGTCTGTTTCTCTGCAGCGTTCCTTCCCTGTCCCAGAGACGGAAAGGCACAAGGTGTGCGGGTGCAGAGACACTGTGTCCTTAGGTGGCAGTACCCTAAGGGTGGTAAAAACCCCTCCCACTGCTCACCTTGGTCTCGCTTCCTTCTCTCTCTTTTCCTTGTTCAAGGGCCCAGGGTTCCTTCGAACCTGGGGCTTCCATGGTTTCCGGTTTTCCTTCCCTTCCTTTCTCCGAAAGGTCTGGGGAACCAGGGCTCCGTTCCAGCACTTCATGGGGCACCTGGTACTTCTGGCCGTGTGGCCAAAGGCCCCGCAGTTTTTGCACTTGACCTGTGGGTGGAAAGGAAGTGATGTCAGTGAATGAGCTGAAGCCACAGGCAGTGATCCAATGTCAACATTGAGACGGATTGTGAATTCAGAACTGAGTGAGGATTCCAAAGCGGGGACACCGGCATGGGGGCCCTTAAGTGGCGGGAGGGTTCGGTTACGATGTTCCCTCCCAAAGCCCATGTGACGGAGGAACTCTCAAAGGAAGGACTCAGGGTTCTAGCGGGACGATCGTGAACCCGATGTCCACAACACAGCCCAACCTGGCTACACAGGATTCTGAGTGGAAAGGGAGGTTGCTCCCAAGAGTGTCTCCAGGGACCTGTCGGGGCGGGGAGGAGGTCCCAAGCCAGGCCCACCTTGGATGGGAAAAGCAACCCGGGTGGTGCTGGCAGAACTCTTTGGAATCCAACCCAGTCTCTGAGGACCGTGTGACACTCGCCCCCTCCTCCCCCCTCGATACCCAAAAGATTCCAAGGCTAGACATACCCTGGGATCTTCTTCATCGGGTGGGGGAGCCCTTGGCCCAACTGGGGCCCTCTGCTGCTTCTGGAGGGTCTGGGCTCTCACGAGTCTGTTTGCCCCACTTTTGGGGTCACGACGTGCCATCTTCTTCATCTCCTGGGCGTTTTATGGCCACTTTTTTCAGGGGTTGATGGTTGGGTCACCTGAATCACACACAAACACACACAAAGCGATGGTTAGGCACATTGGATATTCACACACCCACAAGAAACCCTCAGCTAATTCCATGACGGTGTGGTCATGAGGAGACCTCACCACCCGTCGGTCAAATCTGTGGATCACAATGTGGTGTGTGCATCCTCAGATATTGTGTGTTCCTCTGCCGTGACTACCTGGTCCAAGAGTAAACTTCGCCTGCCACATGGCCCACGGCCTAGGTATGTGGAGTTGGAGTTGAGATTTCAATCCCAACCAAACAACTGATTCTGGAGACTGGACTTAGGTCTATCACCATTCACTCCAGTAGAAGACACAATGATTCTCTCTCCCCTGAGGGACAAAAGAATAGAAGCTACAGGGCATGGCCGATGTCATCCCTTGGCAGGTCTGCTTGAAGTCAGGGATAAGGGATGCTTCCTATCAGAACTCAAATCGCTACTCTTGCCGTTTCATTAGGCAACTTCCAAACACAAATTCATCGAGAGAAGTTATCTCCCTCTCTACCACACTAGCAGGTGATGGTCTTTCCTGCTCTGTCTTTTTGGCTTTAGCTCCAGCCCCTCTTTATTTATTTTTCTGGTATTTTACACACGCCATATGAATTCATCTAAACAAACGCTGAACAAGTGACATATGAATTTCTTACATGGCTAAAGGGCAAACTATCCCTTTTCCAAAGTTCTTTTTCCATTTACCCACCAATTCAGCATGCTGGAATAAATTTATTTTTGCATTTCCATGTGGCTCTTATCCCAGGCACGGAGACGGAAATGTTTTCTCGCTTTCTGTTCCAAGAATTACGGGTAAGGAGAACACATCCTACCGCATCAGCGAGCCCCAGTGTGATCTGTTTCTTTCACTCTCCTTTGTCTCTTTTCCCCCAACCCCTCAGGGATTACGTGAAACAACCAGTCGTTCAGGGAAACTAACCTGAAATTACAGGTCTACTTTCTTTCCTCGGCTGGCGCTCAGAGGGACAGGTGCGCTGGCGCTCAGATGGGCAGGTGCTGGAGCAGCCCTGCTGGAAGCTGTGCAGCCTTCAGGAAGCCGGAAAAATGGGCAGAGAGGGACCTTTGCTTTCCAGGTTGCCTTTTATACTGCCTCTGGACCCCTGACGCCAAACGGACCCTAACCTAATCAACTTAATCCAATTACATGACCTGGAAAGGTCTATTTGCCCAGCCCACTCTAAGACGATGTTCACTATGGACAGACATTCTAAAACCTACCTGTACAGCTGCAAGCTTTGAAGAATAGATGTTTCCCGTCAGGTATGTAGCACTGGTGCAAGTACCCCTGTCTGGTTTTACATCTTTTTTTTTTTTTTTTTTTTTTTTTTTAAACAAGGTGCAATAACACAGTTAATAGACACAGTGTAATTGGACCATATTTACTCTATTTCAACGTAGGCCTCAGTGTCATCAAGAAGGTGCACCTTGACATGCAATCTCGGTCATTATCCATCTTCAGAGCTTCTTCTTCCCCACAGTAAGTGCGTCAGCAGAAAACCCTGACCACACCCTCACGTGTTTTCTCCTCCAGGAGGCCCTTGGAAACCACCGTGAATTGGACTGCACTGGGAAACCCAGATGAAGAAAGTCAACACCGCTTTGTCCTTCGGTGCCTGGCTCCTTTTTCAGCTCATCCTGCAGCTCCAGGCATTATGCCTGAAGAGTCTCCAGGACACCTGTGGGGCTCTATTTCCTTGGGTCCCGTTGCCATTTCTCTGGATTTGCAAAGATCCAGCGGACATTCTGTGGAACTCTCTTGTTGGGGAACTTGGGTGCCACGTCCCCTCATTCTGCCCTTCGTCATCTGCACCTGCACGAGTTAGGGTCCAAGTTCCCTGGACGGGAAGAGACGGGCAGGAGTCGGAATGGTGAACCAGCACACTGGGGGCATTTTCTCACTTGGTCCAAGTGACCCCATGGTCTTCTAGAGCTTTGGAACCAGTCGCGTCCCACTTGACACTACACCCGACTCTCAGTTGCTGAATCTTGTTGGCCCTCTGGCGATCTCCTGTTGGATGAGTTGCACCTGCTGAAACTCGATTTCTCCTGGATTTGCGCTTCATTAATTATTCATGATTCAGGTGGGAACGCCTGCTTACATCCCCCTGTGGCTGTTCTCTGAGCTTTCCGGTCACATCGTTTCCTGCCATGCTCTTTGGTTCATTTTGGTCATGCTCCTTCTGCTGTCAGAGGAGCAGAGAGTTGATCTTGTTGATTCTGGATACTGATAGTTTCTAGGTGATCTGGATAACCAGGGTAACGACCCTCAACGGCGGCAGAAAGGGAGCAGCCATTTGGCGTTGCTCAGAAAATCCCACTCAGTTCCCAGGCCTTCTAGATGTGCAATCCTGGTCAGAGTTGTTCCCAGGTCAGAGAACGGAGATAGCCTGTGTATGGTGGGATATCTTTACCTAGAGCTTTCAGTGAGTCTCGACCTCAGCTACTCTTAGGATCGGGGGAGGAGCATGGAAAGGCCCCGTGCTCAGGCATCTGGAAAGAAGACGGGATGAATATTCTACCTCTGAAGTACGTGCCAAATCTGGGAGTTTACTTCCCAGATTAATAGTGTCATCGATAATTATTAAAATTGGTCATTAGTGTTTAATAATTAATCATATTATTACTCCTAATACCGCAGGGTGTGTACACCTACCTGTGATGTCATTCCTAATATCCAGGGAGGGAGAGCATGGTTTTAGTTTTAATATTGCAATAAGCGCACACTCACCCTGTGACACAAATCCTAATATCCAGTGTGGTAGAGTATGACATGACTCCCAACATAGCAATGAATAGACAGCCACCCGGTGATATGGCTTCTTATATTCACGGAAGATGAGTATGATATTAGTCCCAATATCGCAGGGAGGGTACAGGTCTTCTGTGTTATGATTTCTAATATCCAGAGGAGGAGAGGATGATAATAATTCCAGTGTTGTAGGCTGTGTTCACCGGCCCTGTGACATTGTTATTAATATCTTCGAAGGGAGAAGATATTACTCCCAATGTGGCAGGGGGTGTACATCCACCCTGTGATATTTTTTATATTCCAAGGCCGAGAGGTTGATATTACTCCTAGTATCACAGACACTGTACACCCCCGTGTTTTTAATCCCTGCGATATTCGGAGTAGTATCATCCTCTCTTGGGTGGAAATTGGGAACAGTATCATCGGGGGCGTGTACACACCCTGCGATATTGAAAGTAATATCCTCTTCCCTCCTGGATCATGGAAACAACATCACTGGGGGGTGTACACCTTCTGCGATATTGGGAGTAACATTATCTTCTGTGCCTTGGATTATTAAGGATAATATCACGGGGGCATGTGTATATCTTCTGCAATATTGGGAATAATATTATCCTCTCTCCCCCTGCATATTAGGAAAGATATCACAGAGTGGGTGTTCACCTCCTTCGATATGGGGATTAAAACCATCTTCTCCTGTTCCGGATATCAGGAGGAATATCACACGGGGATGTACAGTGTCTGTGATACTGGGAGTAATATCAACCTCTCGGCCTAGGAATATTAAGAAGAGTATCACAGGGTGGATGTATACCCCCTGTCATATTGGAAGTAACATTAGCCTCTCCCCCCCATGGATATTAGGAACAATATCCCAGACTGGGTGTATGCCTCCTGCTCTACGGGGAGTAATATCATCCTCTCCCTTCTATGATATAAATAACAATATCACAGGGCAGGTGAACACAGCCTGCGATACTGGAATTATTATCATCCTCTCCCCCTCTGGATACTAGGAACCATATCACAGATGAGATGTACCCTCCCTGCAATATTGGGAGAGATATTATACGCTTCTTCCGTGAATATTAGGAGTAATATCACCGGGTGTCTGTCCATTCATTGCTATGTTGGGAGTCATGTCATACTCTACCCCCTAGATATTAGTATCACTGCACAGGGTGAGTGCACACCTACTGCGATATTAAAACTAAAATCATGCTCTCCGTCCCTGGATATTAGGAACAACATCACAGGTAGGTGTACACCCCCTGTGGTATTAGGAGTAATAATATGATTAATTATTAAACATCTATGGTCGATTTTAATAATTATCAATGACACAATTAATAGGATACCATTATTAACTATGGATAATTATTTTAAATATATGATTATGTACTCTTGAAAATAATTAGTAATATTAATGTCATTTAACAATATTATTAGTTCTTAATAGTAATAATTATTTTATTACCAACATCACTTAGTATTGATTTAAGTAACATTAATTGCTGATATCATTATTTTATTAATAGTGATATTATGATTAATTGTTATACTAATCGTTAACATTTTTTACCAGTATTAATTTATACTATCTTTATTGTGATTATTAATATTGATGATTGCTATCAATTTTTATTATATTTATTAATGTTAATAATTAACAGACTTGTTCCTGATATCTGACGGGGAGAGGATGATATTACTCCCAATATCGAAGAAAGTGTACATCCCTCTATGATATTATTTCTAATAGTCAGGGGGTAGAGGATGACATTATTGAAACTATCGCAGTGGGTGTCCATCCCTTCGGTCATTTTGTTCCTTATATCCTGAGTGGGAGAGGTTGATATGACTCCCAATATCACAAGAAGTGTACTGCCGCCTGTAATATAGTTCCTAACATCTAGGTGGGGAGAGGATGATATTACTGCCCATATCGCACGAGTTATAAAACCCCTTCAATATTTTGCCTACGATCCTGAGGGGAGAGGATGATATTACTCCCAATATCGAAGAAGATGTATAACCCCCTGTGACACTATGTTCAATATCCACTTTGGGAGACGATAACATTACACCCAATATCGCAGGGGATGTACATCCACCTTGGGATATTGTTCCTCATATCGAGAGGGGGAGAAGATGTTATTACTCCCAATAACGCAGGGGCTGTGGCTGTACACCCCTCCTGTGTAATTGTTTTTAATATCCTAGGCAAGAGAGGATGACACTACACCCAATATCGCAGGGGGTGTACATTCACCCGGTGATATTGTTCTTAATGTACTCCACCTCTGTCCACCAGGGATATCGTTTCTAATATCCAGGGGAAGAGAAGATAACATTATGCCCAATATCGCAGGGGAGTGTACACACCCTCTTAGATGTTGTTCCTAGTATCCAAAGATAGAGACGATGATGTTACTGGCCATATCGCAACGGGTGTACAACCTTCTGTGATATTGTTTTTGACGTTCAGTGGGGGAGAGGATACCATTAATCCCAATATCACAGAAGGCGTAGAGACCCCTGTGATGTAGTTCCTAATGTACAGGGGAAAGAGAAGAATATTGCTCTCAATATCGCAGGGGGTGTAACCACCCTGTCCGTTGTATATTGCTCCTAATACGCTGCGGCATGGAGGCTGATAGTACTCCCAATATCCCAGAAGGTGCACACACACCTGCGATGTAGTTCCTAATATCAAGCGGGAAAGAGGCTGATTTTACTTTCGATATTGCAGTGGGTGTACACCGCCCCCAACCCCAGGGTATCATTCCTAATATCCAGGTGGGAAGAAGATGACATGGCTGACAATATCGAAGGGAGTGGACACCTCTTCAGTGATATGTTTCCTCTTATCCAGGGGGTGAGAGGATGATATTACTCCCAATAAAGTAGGAACCGTACAGCCACCCTGGGATTTTTTCCTTAATAACCACAGGGGATTGGTGACATTACTACCAATATTGCAAGGGGTGTACACCCCTCCTGTGATATTGTTTCTCATATCCAGGAAAGGAGAAAATGGTATTAGTACCAATATTGAAGGGATGGACAGCCCCCATGGGATATTGTTCTAAAGATACATGTGGAAAGAGGATGAGATTCCATCCAATATAACAAGGGGTGTACACCCCACCTGTGATATGAGTCATAAAACCTAGAAGAAGAGAGAATGACATTGCTTCCAAAAACACACGGATTGTACACCCACCCTGTGATATTGTTCTTGTCATCTAAAGGAAGAGATGATGATACTACTCCCACTACTGGAGAAGGTACACACCCCCCTGTGATATTGTTCCTGTAACTTGTGGAGGAAAGCATGATATTACTTCCAATATGACAGTGGCTTGGCACCCAGTCTGTGATATTGCTCCTAATTTCCAGTAGGTAAAGTATGATGTTCCTGCCAAGAGAGTAGTGGGTGTACAGCCACCCTGTGATATTTCTCCGAATATTCAGGGAAACACAGGATGAAATTAACCCAAATGTCCCAAAAAGTGTACACCCTTTGTGTGATATGGTTCCTAATATCCGGAGCTGCAGAGGATGGTATTCGTTCTCCGATCGCAGGCTGTTTACACACAACATGGGAAATTGCTCCTAATATCCTGAACAAAAGACACTGCTAATAATAGACACACATTGCAGGGGGGAGTAATTGGCTATTACGATCCACATCACAGGGCGTGAGACACTCCCCGCGATATGGGGAGTAATAACAACCCCCTCTCCCCCCTGGCTATTATGATCCACATCGCAGGGCACTTCAGGACACCAGTTCTGCCCCAACCTTGACTGAGACAGTGGGTGTCATGGGACTACCTCAGGGTGGGTGGCAGCTCATCTCGAAGGTATCCCTGCTGCCAAAGACCAACTGTTCCTGCTAGTTTGAATCTGGCCACAGGGTCTCTGTTGGTGAGACAGATGACCATGAGTCAGATACCCTGAAATCTAGCACGACAGAGCTCAACGCCCCATGACAGGCACCGTAGCACGCAAACTTTGCAGACATACTAGCGAAGGCCACAGCAGGCGCTGAGTGAGGAACAAGCTGACCAAGATCCTGGGGTTCTGCCACACAGCCCTTAAACCAGGGACTGGAAACTGTTTCCCTAAAAAGCCAGGAGTCAGTATTTTCAGCTTTGCCAACTGATCTTTGCCTCAAGGATGCAACTCTGCCATGGCTGCATGACAGCAGCTTTCTGCAGGTGGCCTGTGAAGAGATGGACATGACCGCACCCCGAATCAAACTTTACTCATGGACATAGAAGCTTCTCAGTGTCATGAAGTGTTAGTTTTTTATTTGTTCAACCTTTTGGAAATGTAAAATCCATTCTTGATTCAGGGGACACAAGAGCAGGCAGGGACAGGCTGTCCCTGGCCGACCTCTGGAATGAACTTAGAGAAGGAAATGACAGGCTGGGCCAGCGCAGCCTCCTCACAGCGGATTCACTGCAGGAGGGTCCTTCTTAGCAACCACTTCTCATCCTTCACCTTGGCTTCAAGTGCAGTTCAGGTGGAGAAAGAGAGAACAGAACTGGCCTCGGCAACAAGAAGGAAGGAGATGCAGGGTCGAGCAGCCCTGTGGATCGATCACACTCAACATTCACACCAAGCGGAGCACAGGCAGGACCAGCCCGGGGGGTCGAAGTGGAGGCTCTCTGGGGTGGGGGTACTCTGGGTGGGCAAGATTCACAACCTAAAACTCATATAGAAGTTCTACACAGCAGTAGTTACAGAAAACACACACTAAGAAAAAGGCCAAAATAAAAATAGGACACTAAGTTTGGCCAACAGGGTCTCACAAGCCAGTAGGTTAAAAAGCCCAGGAGGGCCCACCAGAGGAGCTGGGGGTGGGTTCCTGCCTGCAGGGGGTCTGGGACACCCCATTCCCACAGATGAGGACCCAAGTTTTAGGGAGGAAGCTGTCAGAGTCACCCAGTGAGCTGTGCAGAGCTGGAGCCACAGAGCAGGTGAGGAGTCCTGGCCATGTCCCCGTGTGCGCTGAGAAGCTGGGGTGGGGGCACACCCCCAGGGGCCGATGCAAACAGTGGACCTCGGGCCCTCCTCCTGCCCAGAGGATGCTCAGCTCCCAAGGGACCACCAAGACCTGGAACCCAGGGACACACCACCTGACCATCATGCCCAGGCCTCCTGGATCAGGCAATGTCCAGTACAGGCAGGCAGTCTGGGCTTGGGGCCAGGACAGGGGTGGAAGGTCCTGCTAGGCAGGCCTCCTTCTTCCTACCAGCTGGGCTGGTTGCACTGTAGTTTTGGTTCTGGCAACATATTGCTGCCCACTTTGGCCACACCAGTTTCCGGTTCCCTGGCTAGGCCCAGTGCTGTCCAACCTACCTACACAGGCCCCACACACCCAGTGCCCACTAGGCTCTGTCAGCCAGGAGGACCCATGCTCATCCCCTGAAGTTTCCATGGGAGCCTGCGTCCCACAGGGACCCACAGCTCAGGGCCAACCTCCATGTGGGCCTCTTGGTCGTGGTGGTAGGGGTGGGGGGGAGTTGACCTCCAGCCCTCCCATCCTGGCCACTGTATTTTGTGGGGATCATTCAGTCCTGGGAGCTTCCTGGGGATGCCAGAAGGAAGAGAACAGGGTGGTCATGGCAGCCTCAGCCCCAGGCTCTGGGCCGGAATTTGATAACGATCAATTGAGAGCAACCACTGAATTCGATCCTCTTACAGTTACACGAGAAGTTGGTAAAGAACTGAATGTAGACCATTCTATGGTCATCTGGCATTTGAAGCCAATTGGAAAGCTGAATTATCTTGATAAGTGGGTGCCTCATGAGCTGACCAAATATTTTAAAAATCATCCTTTTGAAGTGTCATCTTCTCTTATTCAATGAAACAACAATGAACCATTTCTTGATCAGATTGTGACATGCCACAAAAAGTGGATTTCATACAACAGCCAGCTCACTGGTTGGACTGAGAAGAAGCTCCAAATCACTTCCCAAAGTCAAACTTGTACCAAAAAAAGGTCATGGTCACTGTTTGGTGGTCAGCTGCCGGTCTTCTGATCCACTACACTTTTTGAATCCTGGTGAAATCATTACATCTGAGAAGTATGCCACGCCATTCGATGAGATGCATGGAAAACTGCAGCACCTGGAGCTGGCACTGGTCAACAGAAAGGGCCCAGTTCTCCACAACGCCTGACCACATGTCATACAACCAGGGATTCAAAAGTTGAATAAACTGGGCTATGAAGTTTTGCCTCATCTGTCATATTCATCTGACCTCTCGCCAACCAACTACCACTTCTTTAAGCCTCTTGACAACTTTTTGCAGGGAAAACACACATCCAGCAGGATGCGGAAAATGCTTTCCAAGAGTTCATCAAACCCTGAAAGCACGGAATAAACAAGTTTATTTCTCATTGGCAAAAATGTGTTCAATGTAATGGTTTCTTTTTTTTTTTTTTTTTTTTTTTTAAGACAGTCTCACTCTGTCGCCTAGGGCAGAGTGCAAAGGTGCAATCTCGGCTCACTGTAACCTCTGCCTCCTGGGTTCAAGAGATTCTCCTGCCTCAGCCTTTTGAGTAGCTGGGATTACAGGCACATGCCACCAAACCCGGCTACTTTTTATATTTTTAGTAGAGATGGTATTTCACCATGTTGGTCAGACTGGTCTCAAACTCCTGACATCCTGATTCACCTGCCGCAGCCTCCCAAAGTGCTGGGATTACAGGCGTAAGCCACTGTGCCCAGTCCATTGTAACGGATTCTATTTTGATTAATAAAGATGTGTTGCAGCCTAGTTATAAAAATTTAAAATTCATGGTCCAAAACCACAATTACTTTGACACCAACCTAATAATAGAAGAACTAAAAGAGGCCTTTACATTAGAGAGCCCATGGATGATAAAATAATAAAGAATATTACAATCTCCGTAAGTCACAAACTTGGTAACTTAGACCAACTGGATGAATTAAAAGACACAATCTATTAGTTCTAAAACATAGGAGAAATAGGTAATCTGAATATATTGATATCTATTTTAAAAATGGAATCAATACCTAATAACCTTACAGAAAACCTATATATTCCAAAAATCTGATATTCTGTCATGTTATTCTAACTGGTGGGATTCGGGGATTTCCATTTTGATAAGAACATAGGTGAGTCACACACACTTACTTTTAATGCTCATTGGTCAGGAAACCTATGTCCACTATAGGATACTGCAGAGCGATGCGTTTTGGAGAATTTAGGCAAGATAATATGATTTTCAGAGTTAAAGGAAGACAACCTGTTTTATGTACAGTAATTCCTCATAATATCATAGGGGATGCCATATTTAAACTTTGGGGTATCCCCAGGTATAATTCTTTTTTGAGCCACATGTGAATTTCAGACACGGAGGCTTCCCAACTTTGGTGGCTTTCAACAGATGAGGGAGCTAATTCACAACCTACTTTGTGGAGGCATAAAATTCAGTGAGCACTCACTTAACCTTTTACTTTAAATATTATTTTTGTAAACTTTGCATTTCCAATTAGGTGAAATTTTAAACCTGTTTCAGTTCTTATCCACCTTTTTTTTTTTTTTTTTCCCTGAGACGGAGTCTTGCCCTGTCACCCAGGCTGGAGTGCAGTGGTGTGGTCTTGACTCACTTAAATCTCCGCCTCCCAGGTTCAAGCAATTCTCCTGCCTCAGCCTCCCAAGTAGCTGGGATTACAGGTGCCCACCACCATGCCCGGCTAATTTGTGCATTTTTAGTAGAGATGTGGCTTCCCCATGTTGGTCAGGCTGGTCTTGAACCACTGACCTTGTGATCTGCCCACCTCGGCCTCCCAGAGTGATTGGATTACAGGCCTGAGCCACTGTGCCTGGCCTCTCCACTCTTTTTAAACGGAGGGGAGTAAGGGTTGCTTTAAGTTAGGAGGGACTCCTGTGTACCCAACCCATTTGTATAAATTTCTTCCTTCAGAGTTCTTCAAATCAGCATCACCATTGTTAAAGGCCTCCCACATGGTAATAATTGTGCTACAGGGTTTTTCGAACATGAAGTTTATGTTTGTCTGAATTAACTTTCTTCCTGTGGCACAAGGGGGGCATAGGTGTTTTCACCAATTATGAAGCGGGTTCACTGTGCAATGGCTACCAACTTTTCTGAGTACAATGAGACCAAACACATTCATACATAAATTCCATGATGTGAATTTATTACTTACAAATAGCAAACAAAAGACAACAGAAGCCTAGGATTCAACATGAACCGCTACCACAAGATCAGGAAGGCTACCCAGAGCAGACGGATGGAGTTTTGACTGTAAACCCTTCACTTGCACTACAACTGAGGGACCCCAGAAAGCAGCCCACCTTGGGTTTTCTCCCACGATGTGGTTGCTGGACACAAGCGTTAAAGACCATTCTGTTTCGAGCAGGGACTCTAACAGAGCCTGAGATGTTCTAATGTCACCTGAATATCAGGATATTGCCTTCCCAGCATATCATACAGTTATCTTGAGAATTACCAGTAGGAAAGGGAGGAAAATGGCCCTGCACCCTTAAAACTGAAGGATCAGGATATTTGTTGTGACAGAGGCACAGACAGTAGCAACAGAGTGTTCTTGTGAGCCATCTACTAGTTCTCTTGACCAGAGCATGGCAGCTGACCTCTTTTCTCTTTCCTTTCAATGGAAACTGTTTCAGAATATTTTGAATATTTTGAGTTTCTACATCTACAGAATTGAGGCACACGATCGCTGGCAGTGTAGACTCTCTGCATGGTTACAAGAAAGAGTTCAGGAGCCCATCAAGCCGCATTGGAGGAGACCACCTAATCCTCCAGGGAGTGCCACTCCACCTTCCTGGGGTTAGCTCCACATGCAGTAAGGCCATTATGTCTAAGGCCGGCAAGACTTGCAGTCCGAAGATTCGACTTTTGACATGCTGATAAGCAGCAGTGATAAGAAAAGCCCACACACTGGCTAGGAATTTTTCAATGCAAGCAGCTGAGACGCTTCTTCATATGCTTCGGTAGGGGCTAATATCAAACTCTTTCTTCCCATTTTCTTTACTCAGCAGTGCCTGAACCATGAGGCACCATAGATGTACACCTCATCAGGAGGGTGTAGGTGACAGTGGCAAGGGGAACAGCAGCACAAGAAACAAACAAGACCACTACTTCTGCCTACATAATAACTATTGTCTTGGAGTGTACAATAATTAATAATGTTCAATGGCTGCCCTCAGCATACAGAGATGGTGACCAGAGTAGATGCAGGGACCACAGAGATACAGCCTGATTCTTGCTAATTAGGACTTAAGTGTCGGCTTATGTGCTGCGCTTCTGTGCATTAATAAGCCAGGGCCTCCAAACTGCCTGCTAAGCACAGGCCAAATGTCATGCTGGGGTGCAATTAAACATTCATGTCTAGGAGATGAGAGCATTTTAGTGTGGGAGAAGATGACAACACCTGAAGACCACAAAACACTGTGCAGAACAAAGGGAAGGCCCATCGTCAGCTCACGGTTCTGACTCAGGTGACTGCTGATGTGTTACGGAACCATCAGCCGACAGCAGGTAGGTCAAGTTGAGCAGGTGTCCTGCATGAGGGCTGGTCCATTCCATTTGTGTCGTCAGTTGTTTCAATAGCGTCTCATGCACCCCACTGGTGAGGAAGGAATTCGCACCTACGTTTACTGGCACCGTTAAACACCGTTAAACATAACATCTATTACTAAACAGATAAACCAAACATCAGTTATTAATTACATATAGCAGAAAGCTGTAAGTTCCCACAGGCCCAAACAGGGATTAACTTGGGAGCAGAGAGTGGTATAGCATTAAAAAAGTAAGGATGTTCTTTTTTTTTTTTTTTTTTTTTTGAGACAGAATCTCACTCTGTCACCCTTGCTGGAGCACAGTGGTGTGATCTCGGCTCACTGCAAGCTCTGTCTTCCGGGTTCATGCCCTTCTTCTGCCTCAGCCTCGCTAGAAGCTGGGACTACAGGCGCCCACCACCACGCACGGCTAATTTTTTGTATTTTCAGTAGAGACGGGGTTTCACCGTGTTAGCCAGGATGGTCTCGATCTCCTGACCTCGTGGTTCACCCGCCTCGGTCTCCCTAAGTGCTGGGATTACTGGCGTGAGCCACCGCGCCAGGCCGAAGATGTTCCTTTGTTCCTACAGGAGTATGTGATTGGTTTATCTGTTGGCTGGTAGGGAACTGAATCATGAGACACTGACTCGTAAGACTGTAATATTCTAAAATACAATATATAAACTATCATACCATAATGGTGTAATACGATCTTCTACAATACCAAAGGCATCGATGAAAAGCCCAATGTTATCATATGTGACTGAGAGACTGAATGCTTCCTCCCTCAGATTGGTTACAACGTATTGTCCTATGACAGTCCTCTCTCCTTCATTCAAAGTGAACGATCCAAATAACAGACAGAAATAATAAAGAATAAAGGACAACAGATGCAAAGAACTCACGAGATGATACTCTATGGTAAACTTTATGTACTTAGGAATTAATACCAACTCAGTATTAGCAAAAAATAAACATCTTTACATCAAGAGTAGTTTTTCCTTTAATGAAGAAAGGTGAAATGTGTATAATGGACAAGGGATAATCAAAATTTGCCAAATGAGGCTAGTAAGACTATCCCGACAATTCACAATCATTATTCACTGGTCCATTTATCACAAGGCAATACATACAAATGAAACTCACCTGGCCGGGTGTGGTGGCTCATGCCTGTAATCCCAGCACGTTGGGAGGCCAAGGCGGGCAAATCATGAGGTTGGGAGTTCAAGACCAGCCTAGCCAACATGGCGAAACCCTGTCTCTACTAAAAATACAAAGAATTAGCTGGACGTAGTGGTGGGCGCGTGTAGTCCCAGGTACCCGGGAGGCTGAGGCAGGAGAATCGCTTAAACCCAGGAGGTGGAGGCTGCAGTGAGCCGAGATCGCACCACTGCACTCCAGCCTAGGCAACAGAGTGAGACTCCGTCTCAAAAAAAGATAATAATGAAATAAAAAAATTAAACTTACCTGCATATTAGAAAAACATCCAAATTCAACCATGAATCCAGCACATTATCAAATCAATAGACAAGAATTCTACCAACAAACAATATCATTATCTATGAAACTCAAGTACTACTGCTTAAAGAGCATTTACAGAACTCACACCTCAAGCTTTCCCTGCAAAACAACGTGAAATGCATTCTCAAGACTCTTTAAGAATGAGCCACTGATAAAAACAATATACTTGTAACTTGTGTAACATTTCATACACTTTTTTCAAACACTGCACGATAATTAATTTGCATCAGGCTTTCCAAATTAGAAAAGCTTCACTTATAGAACTTCTTTCCCATGGGAGTTTTCACATGACTTTTCAAGTAAATGTGAATACTGAAAATATTCTTGCAGATTCTAAACTATTAGAGTTTTAATCCTGTGTACGTTCTTGTATTTACAAGGTCCAGCCAGCTACAGTGTGCATTTTCATATGTCCTTGAGTGGGTATGAGAGAAATGAAACATTCCCACGTTCTGGACATTCATAGGGTTTTCTCCGGACTGAGCTGATGTCTTCAAATGAAACTAACACAACTGAAGGCCTTACTTCATATGGAACTAACACAACTGAAGGCCTTACCACAAATTTAAATTCAAAAGGCTTTTCTCCAGTCTGAGGCCTCCCAAATCTTCAAAAACAGGAAAATCTGAAGGCTTGACCACATTTCCTACATTCTTAAGGTTTCTCTGCAGTGTGAGCCTTTTCATGTTTATGAGGGAATGGGAAAGAGTCAATGTTTTACCACATTTCTTATATTCAAGGGGCTTTATTTATTTATTTGTTTGTTTATTGATTTATTTATTTTGAGATGGAGTCTCACTCTGTCACCAGGCTGGAGTGCAGTGGCACAATCTTGGCTCACTGAAACCTCCGCCTCCTGGGTTCAAGTGATTCTTCTGCCTCAGCCTCCTGAGTAGCTGAGATTATAACCATATGCTACCACACCCAGCTACTTTTTGTATTTTTAGTAGAGACGAGGTTTCACCATGTTGGCCAGGATGGTCTCGATCTCCTGACCTCGTGATCTGCATGCACAGGGCTTTCCCTCAACCCCTCATTGTTTTTTAAGTCCTTGAAAAAGAACTAAGACAACTGAAATGTGCCACCATGCCCAGCTAATTATTTTTATTTATTTGTTTTGAGACGGAGTCTCGCTCTGTTGCCCAGGCTGGAGTGCACTGGTGCTATCTCGGCTCACTGCAAGCTCCACCTCCCGGGTTCACCCCATTCTCCTGTCTCAGCCTCCCTAGTAGCTGGCGTGAGCCACCATGCCCGGCATTATTTTATTTTTTGTAGAGACGGAGTTTCACCATGAGACCCAGGTTGTTTCACATTGTTTTAATCCAGGCTGGTTATAAACTCCTGGGCTTAAGCAATACACACTCCTTGGCCTCCCAAAGTGCTGGGATTATAGGCTGAGTCACTACACCCAGCCTCTATATCATAACTTCTTTCATGGCAAGTAAAGTGACTGGAACGAATGTAGGCTTTACCGCATCTCTTACGTTCATAGGGTTTTTCTCCAGTATGAATTCTTCCGTGGAGGTGAAGGGAACTGAGGCGACTGAAGGCTTGGTCACATTGTTTACATTCATAGGCTTTCTCTCCCGTATGAGTACTTCTATGGTTACAAAGGGAACTCAAACCACTAAAGGCTTTGCCACATTGTTTACATTCATAGGGTCTCTCTCCAGTAGGAATGCCTCCATAGTAACCAAGGGAAGTGGAACAGCTGAAGGCTTTATCACATTTGGTACATGGATAGGGTCTTTCTCCAGTGTGAATCCTTTCATGCGTCTTAAAAGAACAAGAAAATCGGAATGTTTTTCCACATTCCTTATATTCATAGGGTTTCTCTCCAGTGTGAGTTCGTTCATGTATTAGACAAAACCGGAAACAGTGAACGCTTTACCACATTGTTTACATTTATAGGGTTTTTCTCCTGTGTGAGTTCTCTGATGTCTTTCAAATGAATTGAGAAAATAAAAAGCTTTTCCACATATCGTACATGTATAACTGGATTTCCACTGTCCGTTATCATGTGTCTTCTAACACCTGGAACAGAAACGAAGAGTTTCCCACACTGTTCACATTTATGTTGCTTCTCTCCATATGGTTTGTATCCTGAGTGAGCTAAGATGTGCCTGTTAAGGAGGGAATGACGTACAAAGACTTTTCCACAAATACTTCATTTACATTGTTTCAATCCAGGAGAAATGCTCTCATTCAGATCAAGCTTTTGTATTTGGCTGACAACTGTCCATACTGACTACCGTCTTTGCTTTCACACAGTCTCTGTATCATATGATTTCTGTAAAAAAAAAAAAAAAAAAAAAAAAAAAAAAAAAGACAAGCTCATTATTATTGCTTGGTTTAGTAACTTTCTACTTATTAATAGGTCTTTGACTTACACTGCTACTAATATCAAGGAAAATGCTTTTTTTTTTTTTTTTTTTTTTGCCATGACTGAATTATTTGAAAGTAAATGGGTTACTACTGAAAACAAGGTATCACCTGCATGGCTATAACCAAATTAGTAACATTCATGTACACAATTTTGTAGTACTATTTTCAAGTAAACTGTTTTCCAAACACTGACTGCTACACTGAAGTACATTACATTTTGGGTGAAATTTTTCTAAAAAGAAATAAATTTCAAGTGACTCTTATTTGTTTTGATCGCTTGTTTTTAAGTTCATGACAAGCTAAGATTCCTTCAGAGGACTTTATTTCCTCTTCTCAGTGCAAATTATCTTATATCTTTCCCAGGTTTTTCAAAGTGATCTTCAATACTCTGGTCTTTCCATTTGTTTCCTAAAATGCAGACCCACAAAATTATCACAAATTATTACAAACTATAGAAACTTTACTAGATTTAATGTTTATTGTACACAGTGCCATGCCTGATTTCTTCACCAAATCATTCCCTTGCCCCATTCCAAATCACAAATAGCACTGATGATAGGGAAATACTTCTGTAATTAAGTGAAATGTTTTGTCATTCTCAGCTACAGAAACCAGGTTCCTGCAGGTTTCCTGCATCACTTCTCTGTAGAGATTCTTCTGAGAAGGATCTAGCAAAGCCCATTCCTCCTGGGTACAGTTCACAGCCACATCCTCAAAAGCCACGGAGTCCTAGAACATTCCACACGTGTAGATAGATGGATGGGTGAGACTGAGAGCACTGGGAATCTGTCCTCAATCCATAAGCTGTTTACATGATTCTAAAATTTCCAAGCATTTATTCTGTGCTTTGATTGTCACAACTCTTACTCTGTTCACACATACTCCCCCCCACACAGCAGTACGAATGCTAGAATTTAACTATTCAAAAAGGCAACAGCAAAGTAGAAACACCCATCTTATTAGAGAATCCAGGGAGTAAGATATGCTGCTAGGAGTTACCTTTTAACTTCACTTTGTACATTTCTAGTATCTGTCATAATAAAGTGCTACCTGATGTGCATAAGGGAGTTAATATTATCAGTCCTCAGACTACTTATTTTTAAAAACGCCTGCTCACAAAGTTCCATCTTTGTATTTGTAACTTACATTTGGAAAGGGATTCCACCAACCCTAATAAGAATGACTCACTGCATCTAAATGGCTTATGCAATATATTTGCCAAAACTTTTTCTGCTGAAGGTGTATTATTTTGTGTCACTGCAGTGGTTCTTAGGGAACCAGACACTAAGACACTGTCTGAACACTAAGTGTTCAATGAGTTTCTCTGGTAGACAATATTTTACACGTGCTGTCACTTGTTAACTGGGGAGTTGAGCCCATTCCATGTGATTACACCAAGACAGAGTAGGCTCATTAGATTTAACTGAGTAGTAAATTAAACCAATAATTGATATTTGACAATACTAATAGAACAATTTTAAAAATTTCTATTGCACAATGTCAAGGCAGAAAGGAATAAGAGGAAATACGACACATGTTTTTTAAAATGACATTAATGTCATCACTTCCAGTTGCTATTCCTATGAAATCACATAAATTCCCAACTCAGGTTGTTTTTAGGCAAGGAAAACTATTTTTTCATAAGTAGTAAAAATGACAAATGTCTAATGATTTTTAGTCATCTAAAAAAAAGAGTGATGCCTTGTCTAACATACTTCTAAAATTTTCAAACGAAAATATTCAGGACAGCACAGTATTAGCAGAGAGATGAGCAAGCAGACCAAGTGAAAAAAAAGTGTTAATGACCCAGCATTTATATGGAAAGTTGAAGAATGATAGAGTAGGCACTGTAGAATAGAAAAAGAAATCACATGCACTTTAAAATATGAGGTAAACCAGGTTGGCATCTACTTGGGAAAATGCATTGCATTCTTCTCTATTCCGTGAGCCATAATCAACTTATTATACATTCAAATATGAGAGATAAAATCAGAACACTTTCAGAAGTTACAGGAAGATTTTTTTTATGAAGGATTAGGAAGAATTTCTTTTATGTAAGAAAACAGTGATAAAGGAACAGACAAACTCAAACATATTAAAATTTGGGGAATAAAAAGAAAATACAATGGGCAGGGCATGGTGGCTCACGCCTGTAATCCCAGCAGCTTGGGAGGCTGAGGAGGGCGATCACCTGAGGTCAGGAGGTTGAGATCAGCCCGGCCAACATATCAAAACCCCGTCTTTCTGTTGTTTGTTTGTTTGTTTTTTGAGACAGAATCTCACATTGTCGCTTGGGCTGGGGTGCAATGGCAAGATCTTGGCTCACTGCAACCTCCACCTCCCGGGTTGAAGCAATTCTCTTGCCTCAGCCTCCTGAGTAGCTGGGATTACAGGTGCCTGCCACCAGGCTCAGCGAATTTTTTTGTATATTTTGTAGAGACAGGGTTTCATCATGTTGGTCAGGCTGCTCTGGAACTCCTGACCTCATGATCGGCCCACCTTGGCCTCCCAAAGGGCTGGGATTACAGGCATGAGCCACTGTGTCAGGCCTAAAACCCCCTGTTTACTAAAAATACAAAAATTAGCTGGGTGTGGTAGTGGGTGCCTATAATCCCAGTTCCTCGGGAGGCTGACATAGGAGAATCACTTGAACCCGGGAGGCGGCGGTTGCAGTAAGCAGAGATGGCGCCACTGTACTTCAGCCGGGCTACAGAGCAAGACAGTGTCTCCAAAAACAAAACAAAACAAAACAAAAAAAACCCTCGAATATCCAGATAAGAGGATACAGATGTGTCCACTGTCATAAATTCTTCACCATGCTACAAGAAGGAAACTAACATTTTGGTGAATCTTTGTAAATCATCAATTTATCTATCACACTTTTATTTCACCAGTAACATTGATAAAGCTAAGTCCTACAGTTCCATTTGAAATTACCCTTAAAAAGAACACACCTTTAAAACTTACTACACTCACTCTGGGGAAGAAATAAATACGAATTTTTAGCAAATAAAATCCACCATTTTACCTTGCCTCTTTGGAAATAGTATGTTTATCTTTCAAGCTGTACTGATAAAATGTATCTTACAGTCAATGTAAAACTGAAACACAAATAAGCGGACAAGCCTTTTCAAGGTAACAAACTCAGGGAGAGGCAGTGCTGATTCCAACACAGACCTTTGTAAGTGTCACGGCAGGCCATTCTATCCCTCGGGACACCCATCCTGTTCAGTAAAGTGCTCAGCGATCACCTAGGAGGCACTGGCACTGCTCTTTGTCCTCCTGTGCGCCTTCAGTGCATTTTAATGTTCAGGTCCTTGCACATCCTCTCTGGGGTGGGTTTTCCTTGTCTTTTGGGACAGTTTTTCTCTCTTCACAAGTCTGAGACAATCTAGAGAGCAGAAATCATTTCTACCGTTTCCTCTCAATATCAGTATCCCATTGGCAGACCATCAATGTGTCTCTGAGGAATAAAAGCTCTGGCTGGAGGAACAGTTTTAATGACCTAACTTTAATGACGTTACGTTGAATTGTCCATTCATTTTAATGTCCTAAAATTTTAATAATCCTAAGGGGTCACCATTTTAGATAAAACTATACCAAGAGGTTCCTCTAAGGCCAAGAGCATCCAGTTGCTCCCCTGAGCGACTCTACCCCCTACCTCAGGCTGTCCTTGGCGATGAGATGACCCCGGGGCTGATACTCACTAGACCCTCCAATAGACATGGCCACTGTGGCTATCCTGGGTCATCCCCAGACAGTTTTAAAATGCCAGGACTAGGAAAAGACAGGAGGGTGGCTGAGAACTCAACACCCTGTAAAGTTTTCAAGTGGGGACCTCAACCTAAAGACATTTTGGTAATATGTACACTTAGGAAAGATGAAAAGAAGAGAGGCACAAAGATTTCTTTTACAGTAGAGTGTCAGATGACTTATTCTCCGCTTTCCTCTCATGTAAAATGCTTGGAAACAGAAAAATATTTTGGCCAAGGTGGCCCACGCCTGTATTCCCAGCACTTTAGGAGGCCGAGGCGGGAGATCAATTAAGGTCAGGAGTTCAAAACCAACCTAGCCAACATGGCAAAACCCTGTCTCTACTAAAAATACAAAAATTAGCTGGACGTGGTAGTGGGTGCCTATAAGCCCAGCTACTTGGGAGGCTGAGGCAGGAGAATCGCTTGAACCCGGGAGTCAGAGGTTGCAGTGATCTGAGACTGCACCATTGTACTCCAGCCTGGCGACAGGGCGAGACTCCATCTCAAAAAAAAAATATATATAAAATATATAATATACATTTATAATTATTACATGTAGATAGTATTTGAAGTCATGGGACTGACTGTAGGTAGAAACAAGAGAAGGCAAGGAAGTTTTTATACTTATATATAATTATATAAAATTAATATACATAATTATAATATATAAATATATCATATAGACTGGGCACAGTGGCTTAAACCTGTAGTTCCAGCTATTTGAGAGGCCGAGATGGGCAGATCACCTGAGGTCAGGAGTTTGAGACTAGCCTGAGAACATGGAGAAACCCCATCTCTACTAAAGATACAAAAATTAGCCAGGCGTGGTGGTGCGTGCCTGTAATCCTAGCTACTCAGGAGACTGGGGCAGGAAAATCACTTGAACCCCGGAGGTGGAGGTTACAGTGAGCCCAGATTGCGTCATTGCACTCCAGCCTGGGCGACAAGGGTTAAACTCCGTCTCAAAATAAATAAATAAATAAATAAATAAAGCAAGAAATATGTATTTATGTCTAAATATATAATTACAATACATAAATGTGTATATAAATATACAGTTATTATAAATTTATTAATATATGAAATATGTTTATTTCTTTTTTTTTTTTTTTTTTTTTTTTTTTTTTTTTTTTTAGACGGAGTCTCGCTCTGTCGCCCAGGCTGGAGTGCAGTGGCACTATCATAGCTCATTGGAGCCTTGAACACATGACTCAAGGGATCCTCCCACGTCAGCCTCCTGAGTGCCTAGGATTGGATGCACATACCACCATGCGTAGTTAATTTTATAATTTTTTGTGGAGACAGGGTCTTCCTTTTTTGGCTAAGCTGGGCTTGAACTACTGGGCTCAAGTGATCTTCCTGCCTCAGGCTTCGAATGTGTTAGACGTGGGCCACTGCATCTGGTCTAATGCATTTTTTAATTTGCGAGTTCATATTATTTGATATTTTTAAGTACTGAATGTGTTGAACAATCAACTTGCAGAATTCCTGAACAATGGATCGTCAACTCTCATGTCCTGGTTCAAATCGCCCCAGCACACCACGGCTAGAAACCTTTCAGCCAACTTCCACTTATGTCTCCCGGGGCAAGACAATGTCACTTGGCCAATCCCCACTAAGAGGGACTCTAGAAAGGCAAGAAACTATTCTGTTCTCTATAATGGAACCTGACCAGGGAGAAGGCAGCTGGGAGGGCCAGCTGGGTCCTCCAACCAGCAGTGTCCACCATTGACCCACTGCCCTAGAACTACACCATGCTGGGCATTTGGGACACTGTTATGAGCAAGAGTTTCCATTTTACTTCTCATGGGACTTTCATGCTAGTGGCAAGAGACAATTTTTTTTTTTTTTTGAGACAGAGTTTTGTTCTTGTCACTCAGGCTGGAGTGCAATGGTGTCACCTCGGCTCACTGCAACCTCTGCCTCCTGGATTCAAGCAATTCTCCTGCCTCAGCCTTCAGAGTAGCTGGGATTACAGGATTGCACCACCACATCTAGCTAATTTTTGTATTTTTAGTAGAGATGGGTTTCACCATGTTGGCCAGGCTGGTCTGGAACTCCTGAGCCACTGTACCCAGTCAAGAGGGAGATTTTCAATCAATAAGTAGAATTGTGATGAATGCCAGAAAGAAGAATGTGTGTGATGGGGAGGGGACCTAAGTTATTGTCTCACATTTTAACACTTTCTTAGGCAATAACTAAAAACTGAGAAGCTTAAAACAACACACACCTTTAAGCCAATTTTGGCAAGCTAGGAGTTGAGCACATTTTAGCGGATCCTGTGCTTGGGATCTCACGCTAAGCAGCTGGGCTGCATCCTCATCTGAGGCTCCACCAGGGCAGAATCCATTTCCAGGTCCGCTGAGGTTACTGGCAGAATTCATTTCCTCAGACCCGCTTGGCAAGGGCCCAGCTTTTTGCTTCCTTGCCTACGGGGCCCCTCCAAAGGTCCTTTCTCAGCACAGCATCTCCTTCCTGGAGCGCCTGCAGGCGGAACCTTCCTCTCTAGTGTGCGAAGGTGATGCACTGTGACAGTGACATCCCATTGCTTTTGCCAGGCTCTATGGGTTAGAAGCTAGTCACCGGTTTGCTCGTACCCAAGGTCAGGAAGACTATGCAAGGGCATAGGTTATTGGGGGGTCAGCCACTTTAGGGTGTGGCTGCCACCACTGAACTTGGTGAGAATTTAAGGGTTGGTAGGAGCTGGCCAGGTACAGGGGTGAGGGTGTGTCAGGCAGGGGTGAGGGCATGGAGGGGGATGCAGAGGCCTGCATCCTGGAATGTCCTTTCACTCCCTGAGATTTTGTTCTCCTGATCCCTGAGTACATCCCAGAACATGGTGGGGCCCTAGCAGGGGAGAGGTAGGGAAGCATGTGTTGTTCATCCGGGGACCTTGTTAGGCAAATCAGATTAGGGGCCAGGCTTTCAGTGGTGGGTGCCAGCGTGGCAGTGATGAGTGTTCAGGTGTGTGTGGGAAAATCGATGGGGATGGGGTCAGCCCCAGCCACCATGAAGACCTTAACTGTGCATCCACCATCCCAGCAGCCTCCCTGAGTGAGTGCCTTCAGGGTGAAGGTCCTGTTTTGCACATGGAAGTGAATCAGAGTGGGACACTGCCTTGCCTTACAGAGATCACACTTCTCCTTCTTCATTTTTTGTTTTTTTGTTTTTGTTTTTGTTTTGTGTTTTTTGTGTGTTTTTTTGTTTTTTTTTAACTTGCAACAGAGTCTCACTCTGTTGCCCAGCCTGGAATGCAGTGGTGTGATGTTGGCTCACTGCAACCACTGCCTCCCAGGTTCAAGCAATTTTCCTGCCTCAGCCTCCTGGGTAGGGGAGCTGGGACGATGGGCACGCATTACCATGCCTGGCTAATTGTTGTATTTTAGTTTCACTGTATTGACCAGGCTGGTCCCAGTCTCCTGGCCTCAACCGATTTGCCCGCCACAACCTCCCAAAGTGCTGTGACTACAGGCGTAAGCCACCACACTGGGCGAGAGGTCACACTTCATGCCAAGTGGGTGGCAGCGACTCAGACAGCACCCCAGCTGGCGCTGGGAGTGAGGGGTGCTCAGTGTCCTAGGAAGGCAGAGGGCTGCATGAGAGGTTCAGGGAGGAAGGACTGGAGGAGGATTTGAGATTTTCACCTGAGCAGCTGGGTGGATGGAGGGGCTGTTTACAGAGAATCACAAGAATGTGGATGAGCAGGTTAGGGCACTAATAAAGCACTCTGTTTTGGCCCGCGGAAAATTTGAGATGCTTCCCTGTGTCCAACTGGGGCTTTGGGAAAGGTCAGGGCTGGGTATCTGACTGGGATGGATGTCTCTGGCTGGCAGCAGAGCATGTGGATGGTTTGTGAAGCCCGGAAGGGCATGAGATTTCCTGTGGCAGTGCCCACTGCAAATGGAAGGGCATTTGGCCTGAGCCCAGACATATACAAGTTGGGCAGAGCAGCTACGGAAGTACAGAAAAACCAACGGTGTGGGGCACATGAAGCAGGAATCTCAAATAAGATGAGGAAAGAGGTTTTAAAGACGATCAGGGCTGGGGACAGTGGTTCATGCCTGTAATCCCAACACTTTGGGAGGCTGAGACGACAGGATAGCTTGAGGCCAGGAGTTTGAGACCACCCTGGGCAACATAGGGAGACCCCATTTCTATAAATAAATAAATACCATTGGTACTTGGCATTTCGGGTGGGGAACAGCAAACACATGAAAGCTCTGAGGCAGGAAAGGGAAGTGATTAGTGCTCGCTCCTGGTTCCTTTATCAGACCTTAAAGAGATGCAGAGACATTTCCGGTAGTCCTTGGCCGAGCTCCTTCAGGGAAGGCCTAAGTTCGCTTCTACTTCCCATCTATTAATTTTTTTTTTTTTGGAGACAGAGTCTCACTCTGTCGCCCAGGCTGGAGCACATGCAGTGGCACGATCTAAGCTCACTGCAACCTCCACCTCCCGGGTTCAAACGATTCTCCTGCCTCAGCTTTCCCAGTAGCTGGACCACAGGTACGTGCCACCATGATCGGCTAAGTTTTTGTATTTTTAGCAGAGATGGGGTTTCATCTTGTTGGCCAGGCTGGTTTCGAACTCCTGGCCTCAAGTGATCCACCTGCCTCCGCCCCACAAAGTACTGGGATTACAGGCGCGAGCCACCGCGCCCGGCCCTTCTTCAGTCCTAACGCCCACCATACGTGCTTCCAAATGTTTGCTGAATGGCAAGGTGAACGAGTGAATGGGACTACGTGACTTCGAGCAGCAGGCAATCCTATTCCTTGGACCTCTGTTTCACTTTTTGTAAAGCAAGCCTGTCTCTCGCTCTCTGCCCTAAAAGCCTGAGTTCTGGGCTTGAGATGAGCGCGTCCTGTAGACCAGACTGCAGGTGGACTTTGAGCTGGGTCTTCTAGAAGGCTCTCCATTGGCCGGGGGGCGGGCCCTGGGCGCCCGCCTCCGCTAGGGGCGGGGTGGCGGGGGGCGGGCGGGGTGGCGGGGGGCGGGCGGGGCCGTGTGCACCTGCAGGGTGTGTGTCCCACCGCAGCCCCGCGCCAGCTGCAGCTCCTTGCTCCGAGCCGGATCCTGAGCGGGGAACACGCGCTGAAGCGGCAGCGGCGGCCCCGCCCCGGGACTCCATTGTTGAGGCTGCCTCCGCTCTGTAGGCTACTCAGCTGCGCTCCAGTCGGCCCAGGCGCCGCGGCGAGGAGCTGGCGCTGCGAGCCGGAGGCCTGAGGTGAGACCGGGCGACGGAGTCTGCGGACCGGGCGGGGTTCTCTACGCCGGGCGTGGCGGCTCCGAGTTGGATTCCGCAGGGTCCGAAGTCGGGATGCGAGGTCCTTGCGCCTGGGCTTTGTCTCGGCCTCGGGTGGCACCGGGGGCTTCGCGCCTGCTGCGATACCGCGTGGGCCTGCGCGGGGGTCCCGGTCGCCCTGCGGGTGGGGGCCGGTCCCCACTGCTCTTCGGCTCCCCGCGTCTGCTGCGGAGGGGACTGCATGGACCCGGGCGCTGGCTTCTGAGTCGAGATGGCGTCACTGCACTCCAGCCTGGGCGACCCAGTGAAACTCCGTCTCGAAAAAAAGAAACCTGGTAAAGTGTTTTACCCAGCCTAGGTATGTGTGGTAGAGCCGAATGAAAGCTTAGAAAAAGACGACTTGAGAACTAGCCCAGCAGAGGAATCAGGTGGGATGTGTTGTTACTGAGTAAGTGAAATTTGCACCTGCTTTCTCCCAGGCCTCGCTGACTTGTGTACAACAGAGAGCTCAGGTGCTGGGGGCAGTTGACCGGTTGAAGAATGCATTGCTATTATGGGAGAAACATTGGGCTTTGAAAAAGCAGAACTGGATCCACGTTCTTGCCTGGTAACTGTAACTATCATCTAGTTTGTAAAGGGGAATGCAGTTCACTGAAAAAAGAGCATTTAGACTGGAGGGAGGCTTTTCATCTCTACAACTTTACTTTCACAGGACAATTCCATCATGATTTGAAGATTTTTGAGTCAAAACTACATTATTCTGCTATGTTTCAGGGCAAATTTATACATACAATTTGCTTAAATATTTCAGATGATACAAGAATATATATGTGGGGTAAAAAAGCTGAAATTTGCATTCCGCCTTCTCTAGAAGTAACCATTGTGAATAGTTAACTCTGTATTCCAGCTATTTTGTATACTATAAATACACTGTGAACATTTGAGTGTATATAGACATGTATGTTACACACAGTTTTAGAGATGGAATATTGCTGTGTTGCCCATGCTAGTCTCAAACTCCTGGGCTCAAGTGACCGTTTCGCCTCAACCTCGCAAAGTTTTGGAATTACAGGCATAAGCCACCGCGCCTGGCCCGCATGAATATATTTACTAATTGCTAAGTTACTCTGTTCAATACGTGTCTATTGAACTCCCCCATGTGCCAAGCATTGTTCTGAATACCTTATATGCACCAATTCACTTAATTTTTAGAGCAGCTCTATTATTGTGGCCCTTTTACAGTGAGGAAACAACCACAGAGAGGCTAGGGACGTTGTCTAACATCACACAGCTGGTGCTGTTGGAATTGAGGTTTGAACCCAGACAGCTGGCTTCAGATCTCTTAGCTGTTATCATAGACGACACACCCAAACCTTAGGGCCGCCTCCCAAGCCTTGCCTCCGATACGGGCTCGCCTGAGCTCGGCGAGAGCCGTGTATGTGAGACTTCTTTCCTCTTTAAGAACACAAGTCTTGGAATTGTCGCAGACCCTGGTAGGACCTCTTGAGGACCAAAAACAGGGATTCTTCAAGCCTGCCCCAAGGGCCAGATCTCTGATTTAGCTACTTGGAAGGTAGATATAGAAGAGAGTAATTTTGCCAGAACAAAAAGTCAGGATGGCTGGGCTGACTCGGCCAGATGCAGTGGCTCATGCCTGTAATCCCAGCACTTTGAGAGGCCGAGGCAGGTGGATCACCTGAGGTCGGGAGTTCGAGAGCAGCCTGACCAACAAGTTGAAACTCCGTCTCTACTAAAAATATAAAAATTAGCTGGGCGTGGTTGCAGATGCCTGTAATCCCAGGTACTTGGGAGGCTGAGGCAGGAGAATTGCTTGAACACGGTTGGTAGAGGTGGCAGTGAACTAAGATTACGCCACTGCACTCCAGCTTGGGTGACAGAGTGAGACTCCGTCTTTAAAAAAAAAAAAAAAGAAGAAGAAGAACAATGGGGAAGGGGAATGGCTAGGCTGACTCATAGGGAAGAGGCCCCACAGCAGCCGTAGGACCTTGGCCACTTGGGTGGAAAAGAAGGAAGGAAGAGCTTCACCCATGGCGGTGACCTGGACTGCAGAAACCACACTAAACAGTCCACATCCTGGAGCCTGGTCACCCCATTTGCTTCTCTTCTCCTTGGGTAGAGGGTGTAGGGAGCTTTCTACCCTGGAGGCTGAGCAGCGCTGCTTCTAACCAGGGTAGGCGTTTGTCTGTCCCTGGGAATACAGACAGCGTTCTCATAAGCAGCCCAAATCCTCCTGAACAGCTTTTTGTAGGGCGGGTTGGGGCAGAGGGTCATTTTGACTCATAGGTACCTTTTCCACTTTCACTGCTGATAACTGTGTTACAGATGAAAGTTTTGTTTTTGATACTGAAGAGGGCTTAAGAGAGTGAGCTATTATGGCACATCTAAGTCTGCTAAAATAGAACCACAGGGTAGTGTAGGAAAATCTCTTCTAAATTATGGATCATATATGGTGAATGTTAGAAGCCATGTGTACCTAAGTTGAAAAATCAAACCATGTCTTGTATTTGGGTGACCCCGGTAAGTCTGGATGCCACTGCGCCTTGTGTGAACACAGGATGCTGAGGTGTAGGGATCAACAGGCTTTTTCTGGACATCTTCTGCTTCTCTCTTGGAGTAAAGTGGGGCGACAGCAGGAGTGCACAGCTGTTGGGCCCCTAAATTTGTCAGCTGTTTTTCCTGTGGGATTCCATTTAATGCAATCTTGGAGGTAAAATTATTTTATTGAAGATGAAGATAGAGGCTTAAAGAAGTTAAGAAAATTGTTCAAGGTCACGTCAATGTTTTATTTTTATTTTTATTTTTATTTTTATTTTTTGAGACTCAGTTTTGCTCTTGCCCAGGCTGGAGTGCAATGGCATGACTCGGTTCACCACAACCTCTACTTCCCAGGTTCAAGTGGTTCTCCTGCCTCAGTCTCCCGAGTAGCTGGGATGACAGGCATGCACCACCACGCCAGGCTGATTTTGTATTTTTAGTAGGGATGGGGTTTTTCCATGTTGGTTAGGCGGGTCTTGAACTCCCAACCTCGGTTGAACCACCCGACTCAGCCTCCCCAAGTGCTGGGATTACAGATGTGAGCCACCACGCCTGGCCGAGGCCATGTAATTTCTTAAGTGGAAAGATGAAGTACTTGATGAACCCAGAAGTTTGACTTCAAGGCCCTTGATCTTTCCATAACACGTGGTTCCTTCCCTGGTTGGTGGGAGTGACTGAAGAACTTAAGGAAGCTGTGTTTTGTGGAAAGAGGACCTGAGGGGTGTATGTTCTTTCCAGGCTTGGAATCTGCCATGCTGGGCTTCCGAATTGTATAGCGTGGCCATATAGAGAGAAGCCCCTCATTTAAGACTTGTTTTTTGGGGGAAATAAAGGAAGGCTGCCCACATGAGACAGGCAGAGGCGACTTTCTCAGAACTGCTGTGGCAAGGGAGTTGGCACCATCACTTGCGTGTGGCACAGACTGATATGCAAGTGAGTGGCGGATGAGGAGTGGGGAAGCTTCAGGATGGAAAAGAACGGCTCCCAGTGGAGGCTGCTGTGAGGGCTGGAGGCGGCTGTGCAGAAGCGGAGTGTCCTTGGTTGATTAGGGGTATATTTGGCTTTCTCTGAATGATCCTAACTGGAAACAGGGGCCAAAATTAGGGTGGCTGTTAGTTTTGAGTCAAGCCCTGGCCACCTAGGACAGTCGTTTTTTAGTTTCTGGGTTGTGGAGAGAGAGCAGTCTGGCTTCCTGTCTGAAGTGCTAGCCTGGCTGGCCTCCTGGCTGTTGACTGTAGATAGGGGATTGGTTTCCTGGGTGGGCAGCTACAGGTTGTGGTCTGAGTTCTGTCTTTCTACATATGATCAGGCATGGTCTGTTTGTATATTCACTCCCTCATTTTTCTTGTCAGTAAAAATATCAAATGACAAATTGGATACATTGGGAACTTTTTAGGTGTCTGTGGCCCCTGGAGGAAGTTTTCACATTCACATTTAATCAGAATGAATATAAACAATTGGGCCATTTATCTTGAAGGTTTAAAATAGGAAATCTTCAACAATACTACCTCGGCGCCATTGCCTCTCTGTCCATCGTTAGGGAATGGGTTTTTATCCACCGCCGGCTCATCGTCCACCAGTTTGTGGTTGATCCACTTCTCTATACGTCTTGTCTTCTGTGCATCTCATTGTTTGCTAGTGTTAGCTTTCCCCTTCATCAGTGTGGTTTATTTGTGTAGTATCTGTTGGTAGGAAGTTATTTGTGGAATTTGTGAATGGAAGGGACCTTGGAGGTCTGCTATGTCAGCCCAGTGATTTTCAAGATAAATGGAAATACAGGGAAATGTTCCAGCTTTTTTGGTGACAAAACCAGGAATAGAAAGCAGTGTTCCTTGTACCACAATGTCATTGAAAGACAGCTCAATGTGGGCCTAAAATGCAGAGTAACTAACTTTCATTTATCTCTGCTTCAGACTCTTGTTATCAGACATTTTAAATTGACCTTAATGTGTTAGCAGAAATATGAAAAGTCCTGACTTGTTTACGTGTGATGGTATTAGGGGGTAGGACCTTAGGGAGGTGATTAGGGTTAGATGAGGTCATGAGCATGGGTTCTGGTCTGACAGGATTGGTGCCCTTAGAAGAAGAGAAACCAGGCCGCATGTGGTGGCTCACACCTGTAATCCCAGCACTTTGGGAAGCCGAAGTGGGCAGATCACGAGGTCAGGAGATTGAGACCATCCTGAAACCCTGTTTCTACTAAACATACGAAAATTAGTTGGGTGTGGTGGTACGTGCCTGTCATCCCAGCTACTCGGGAGGCTGAGGCAGAGAGTTGCTTGAACCAGAGGGTCGGAGGTTGCAGTGAACTGAGATTGTGCCACTGTACTCTAGCCTGGTGACAGAGCAAGACTCTGTCTCAAAAAAAAAAAAAAAAAAAAAAAAAGAGAAAGCAGAGAGCTCCCAGTGCCCTGGTGTGAGGAAACAAGAAGAAAGGTTGCTGTCTGCAAGCCAGGAAGAGGTCACTGTCCTGGAACTGAGTTGGCCGACACTTTGATCTTGGACTTCCAGCCTCCAGAGCTGTGAGAAATATACTCATGTTTAAACCACACAGCCTATGGTGTTTTTGATGGTATTTGCCTACGGTATTATGGCCATCTGATTTGACTGATACAGAGATGGTTCCAGAATACTGTAGCCTGTATCTAAGTTGGTGATG